>NC_141685.1:509053162-510253162 GCF_964263255.1 Lissotriton vulgaris | reverse complement strand
TTTCTGAATACAAAACGTTATCAGTTCTACAACATCACTGGAACGAGATGATTTAACTTGGATTAGTGATTAGTTTTTGGTTAGGAATAACTCTACACACTAATCTTACCTTGCCAATGTAAATGCGAATCTTTAAAGTGGGGTTCTGTATTTTTGAAAAAATAAAGAAAAGAGAAAAGAAAAGAACATGCAAGCATATAACTTTGATATTGT
Source organism: Lissotriton vulgaris (assembly GCF_964263255.1). Lineage (NCBI taxonomy): Eukaryota > Metazoa > Chordata > Amphibia > Caudata > Salamandridae > Lissotriton > Lissotriton vulgaris. The sequence goes on along the minus strand of NC_141685.1, from coordinate 510,252,949 downwards.
TTAAAACCCTCTGTAGTTGTCTAGAATGCTTTTTCAAACTTCAGATTTATGAATTTCTCATAACAAATATACATCGACTTTGCATATATCAATGATTGTCTCTGAAAGGTAATTGACTAAGAACAAAGGCTGCAGTTTTCTGTCACTACAGTGCTGTGAATTGTTTTTACCAATGCTCTATTGTTTTTGAAATTGTCTAAATTGTCTTTGCAAAGTTCCACTAAAAATGCCCAACAAACGATTTCAAGAATCGTTTCTTAATACTCCTTTTTAAAGGTAATTCAGTAATTGTATGTTACAGTTACCAAGGATTGTTTGTTTTGCCCTCGTTGCTAAGTAACCAGTAACGATCTTACTTTCTGTGTTTAGACGATCTCGGATCTCCGGAAGCAGCTGAAAGGGAATCATGGTCGTTATTGAAGGCGCGTTCACCGGGAGCTGCTGGACTGGAGGCAGGATCAGAACTGCTGCTGAAAAGCGCTCCGATGCTGAAACCGGCAAAGAACTGGAACCGGAGAGCGCAGGGGCCTTTGCAGAGATCACGGACCAGGTAGGGAGAAATCCAGAAGACGGTAGGGTGGGGCGCTGGAAACTGGGAGCAGGGCAATAGGGAAACAGGATCCTCTCTTGCGCAGGAACACTGACGAAGTCAGGAGGCCAAATCAGGAGCTCTCGAGGCGTCAATGCCACGAAGCGAAGCGCCTAAACAGAGAGCAGGGTGTTTAAATAGTCTGAGAGCAAGGGCGTTGGCCGCACGAGACACGTGTAGTTAGATTGCTGTTAGAAACGTGCACAGACGTGCACAGACGTTTAGGATTAGCGTGCCTGAAGGCTTGGTCATAGAAATCAACAAACATTGGAAACTGCACTATAAAACATCAAGCCTTGGCAAAACCAAATTGCATTGTTTTTAAACAAGGTTCCTTATGAATACAACTCTATTTAATACATTAAATAGTACAAGATCAGGTTATAACAGGTGAATTCTTGACACTTAAGTGTAAGAAGACGGAGAGGACAGTTATGAAGCAACTCAAAGGGAGGGCACATCAGGTAAGTTAGAACCAGGTTCAAGTCCCACTGGGGCATCACGAAGGGAACAGGAGGAAACATATGAGTGATGCCCTTTAAGAATCGGGGACTTGATTAGAGAAGGCTGATCAGGTAGCCTTAAGAAGGCTGAAAGGGCAGAAAGGTAGCCCTTGATAGTGCCCAGAGCAGAGCCCTGCTGGGCAAGAGAAAGAATGAAGAGGAGAACCTCAGAAAGGGGGGCAGAGAGTGGATCCTCAGCCTTTGCTGTGCACCATGCCACAAATCTGTTCCACCTTCCGGACGTATACCGACTTTGTGGAGGGACGCCTGGCTGCCAGAATCACATTAGAAACTTCAGGAGGCAAGTCAAATGGCCTCAACTGTCGCCGCTCAATCTCCAAGCATGGAGGTGGAGACTGGCCAGGTTCAGGTGGAGGACCGTCCCCTGCTGATGCGACAGAAGGTCCTCCTGAAGAGGCAGACTAATCGGGGGATCGACAGACATGCTGAGTAGCTCTGGATACCAATATCTTCGTGCCCAGTCCGGAGCCACAAGGATAACCTGGGCCGGGTCACGCCTGATCTTCTTCAACACTCTGGGCAGAAGTGGTATAGGCAGGAAGGCGTACAACAGACCGCAACTCCACTCGCGACGAAAAGCGTCTTAGAGCGAGTGCTGCCTTGGAAATTCCAACACGCAGAACTGATGGCATTGCCCGTTCTCTTCTGTGGCGAATTGATCTAACCAAGGCTCTCCCCACTGCTGAAAGAGGCCTTGTGCCACGTCCGAGTTCAGACGCCATTCGTGATCCATCATGCACCGACGGCTGAGTTAGTCCACCCTGGTGTTCAGGGAACCTGCCAGGTGTTGAACCACCACAGTCACGCCCTGATGTTCCAGCCACTGCCAGAGGCGCAGAGCCTCCTGGCATAGGGTCCCCGACCCAACTCGCCCTGTTTGTTGCAGTACCACATGGCTGTGGTGTTGTCTCTGAACACCTGCACTACACTCCCCTGGACAGAGGGGAGGAATGCCTTCAGTGCAAGCCGGATCGCCCGCAGCTCCCGAAGGTTGATGTGGAGCTGGGACTCCGCCAGAGACCAGAGGCCTCTGATCTCCGCCTCTCCTATGTGGCCACCCCACCCCTGGAGGGACGCATCCGTCACAACTACGTGCTCCGGCTGGTGTAGGGAGAGAGATCTGCCGCTGACCCAATCGCGGTTCGTGAGCCACCACTGCAACTGTCTTGCAGTGCCCTCCGAGATCAAGACCTGATCGGACAAGTTGGCCTGATGCTGGGCCCACTGAAACTTCAGGTCCCACTGCAGAGCCAGCATCCGCCACCGGGTGTGATGCACCAGAAGGATGCAGGAGGCCATCAGCCCCAGAAGCTGCAGCGTCAACTTGACCGAGATCCGGGATAAAGGCTGAAACATCTGAATCAGAGCCTGAATATCCCGAACCCGCTGTTTGGGAGGATAAACCCGAAACTGAGCCGAGTCTAGAACCGCTTCGATGAAGAGGAGCTTCTGAGAGGGACACAGGCGTGACTTCAGCACATTGATGGAGAACCCCAGCAGGTGCAGGAGGTCGGCCGTAGTCTGGAGGTGGCTGACGACTGTCTGGGGCGAGCCCGCCTTCAACAATCAGTCATCGAGGTAGGGGGAAGACTGAAACCCCTAACCTGCGCAGATGAGCTGCGACCACCGTGAACACCCGTCGGGCGCTGGTAAGGCCGAAGGGGAGCACGGTAAACTGTAAGTGCTCATGGCCTACCGTGAACCACAGGTAACGCCGGTGGGCCGGCGGGACGGGGATGTGATAAGCGTCCTGCAAGTCCAACGCTACCATCCAGTCTCCAGGGTCTAGGGCAGCTAAGACCTGAGCCAATGCCAGCATCTTGAACTTCTCCTTCCGGAGGAATTCGTCGACGTTCTGTAGGTCCAAGATACGGCAAAGGCCCCCTTTGCCCTTCTTGGGTACCAGAAAATAGTGGGAGTAACAACCACACCCTACTTCTGGCCCAGGAACGCGCTCGATGGCCCCCTTGGCAAAGAGGGCCGTAACTTCCTCCTGCAGAAGTTTCAAGTGATCCCCCGACACACAGTGGTACTGTGGTGGCATGGCTGGAGGGGACATCTTGAAGGGGAGGGAGTAGCCCCTTCGGACGATTTGCAGCACCCACCTGTCCGATGTGACGGTGCGCCAGTGGTGATGGCGAACCCTGCCCCCCCACTGGCGTCACATGGGCCTGAAAGCTCGGACTAGGAGGGTTTTGAGGCGATGCTGCAGGGGTAGGTGTGGACTGGCCTCGCCGTTGTCCCCGACTGCCTCCACAGCAGTTTCAACATCCGCCACCGCGCTGGGTGGTAGTCTGTGGCCCGTGGATGGCTGGACGTGTGGGAGCGCCCCTTTCTTGGCCACGAAAGGAGCGAAAGGCAGCCGTTTGCTGGCGTGGGGCCAAGCGGCCCACGGACTTAGCCGTAGCCCTGGAGTCCTTAAAGCGCCCAAGCGCATGGTCTGCCTTGTCGCCATAAGTGTGTTTTGGACATCAGCCGAGAAGTTGGCGGACCTCAACCAGGCGTGGCGACGCACCGCCACCGTCGTCGTTGCCATCGCTCTGCCCAGTGAGTCAGTAGTGTCCAGCCCACACCGGATGGAATAACGCGCCGCATCTCGACCCTCCACAATGGCTTGGCTGAGTTTAGCCCGGACCTCCCCCAGGCATTCTGGCAGCACGTCCGCGACCGTATCCCACAGAGAGTGGGTGTAGCGGCCCAAGAGGCACGCAGTGTTGACTGACCGCAATCCTAAACTCAGGTGAGGAGAATACTTTCTTCCCGTATTGCTCGTACCTCTTGGATTCCCAATCGGGGGGAGCCTCTGGGAATGCGGTCTGGGAATTAGAGGCCTGGATAACCAAGCTCTCGGGGGTGGGGTGGGTAGACAGAAAGCAAGGGTCCCCGGAGCCGGGCGGGGGCGCCTGGCCATGTTCCTATCCACAGGCTGACCTGTAGCAGGCTTGGACCAAGTGCCCAGAAGAACGTCTGATAAGGCCTCATTAAAAGCCAACAGAGGCTCGGCCGAGCTAGACTGCAGTTTAAGGACCTCAGAGAGGTTAGTCTTCACGGCCGCGACGGGGAGCTCAAGGACCAAGGCCTTGGCCACCCTCATCAGCACCACGCTATAAGCCACCCCTCCTCCGTACCCACGCTAGGAGGGGAGACAAAACCAGTGTCGGGCGAAGTGTCCAGACCACTGGAATCCCCAAGCTCTCCTGTCCAGTTCGCAGAAGACTGACACTCTCGTACCAGAGGATCCTCAGACCCCTCCCAATCCCCCTCGTCACCCATCACCTGGTACTGAGGCTCAAAGGATGGGGCCGGGTCATAGAAATAGAAATCTCCAAACGGCGTCTGATAGTTCGCCGAGCGGCGCCGCTCTGATGCCGGACCCGAATCGAGGGTAGGACCAGGGACGGCGCTGGGGGCGACACCCTTGGCGCCGGCGAGGTCGACGGAAGGCGACCTGGAGCCGGATCCAGTGAGGCCCTGCGTCAGAAGAGCGATGTTGCCTCTTCGACTTCTTGTGCCTCTTACCTGAGGACTTCGAGCCAGAAGACCGATGACGACTCCCGGAACTGTGGTGACTCCAGGCCCACGACCGGTCCCTTGACCTCCTTTCGGTCCGGGGCCTCGAGAGGCGCGGGGCAGACTACCAAAGCTCGAGTTGCTTACTGGACCGCTCCCGTCTAGCTTTAGACGTCAGGGCCTGGCAGTCGGAGCAGGACTTGTCGTAGTGGTCCGGGTCTAGACTGTGCAGGCACCGGCGATGGGGGTCGGTAACCGACATCAGTCGATTGCAGTTGGTGCAGGGCTTGAACCCGGGCTTCCGTACCGGCACTGTCGGAGTCGAGGGACTTCGAAAGTAGATCAAAAGGATCGTAAAAATGTTGTCAAAAATAGACTAGGGTACAACTTTTTCCGGATCTGCGCTTGCTGGTGCGGAAAAAAGCAGAACTGATGTTAGCGCGCGGAGGCGGCAGCTAAGTACTCCGACGATGTCATCATGGCACGGACGACGACTGGCGCGGAGCCGCGGACGACGTCTACTGACGCGCATGGGTACTGCTACGCAAAAAATTTAGGGATCCAGTCTGATGTCTGGGGATATTCTAAGGTAAGGAATCTATCACTAACGTGTCTCTTTCAGATACAAATATATTTAGCTAGACACAGAGGTGTGTAATTAGATAAAATGGTTACATTTATGGCGTGGCGCACAGCTAATGTCTGTATTTAGTTAATCAATGGGTTTTTATGGTGTTTGCGTGGACTATTTGGTTGGTTTCAGGTGCTCCAACAAGTGACGTGACCGTCCATGCACGTCGAAGTAGAATACTGGTTCAGCGCGTTACACAAGGAGTAAACGCATCCTTGATGATGGGCACACTCTTAGGGTTCGTCATAAACAGACAGACTCCATTAAAGTTCTATAGGTTTTATTGTTCATAAATTTTTCATGTTCATAGTTTGAGAGTTTTTTTTCAAAAGAAATTATGTATTCCCAAGTTGTTTGATTCAGTCACAAGGAAATCATTCATGAATGATTAAACACAATGCTCCGATGCATTTCGGGCTGGTAATGCCCTTTGTCTAGGAGCTCTGAAAACACAATAAGACGCTTTTACCATTTGAAGTACAACACAAAATATAGAATAACACACATTAGTTACATCTGCCTTAGGGGGAAAGGAGGTGCAAGCGGAGAAGTTTGTGAACCTTATAAACCCGTGTGGAGTGGTGTGGTGGGGGGATGCGGGTGGGAGAAAGGGTTAACGGAGTTAAAAAAAAACGAGCACTTACGTGTCGTAGTCACACGGATGAGACAGACCCTATGGGAGGAGGGAGGTTAAACACAAATTAGAAAACGGTACAGATCCAACGTTAAGCGATGCTAACGTGGGTCGTATGTCGGCGCTCCGACTTACTTGAGGGTGGAGTGACGAATCGGTTCAGGATTCCATGGCGAGTGACCGCCGGAGGCTAGCGGAGGCTTAGCGGAGTTGGGGAGGTGTGGTGTGTGAACTACGCAAAGTTATGATCACGGAGTGAAAGTGTAAACATGAAGGAAGGACTAGCGGTTGGGGTTGAGTGTGGTGGCCATCTTAGAAAGGTGTAAAGGGAGGAGAAGGCATGGTGTTAAGTATAAACAATGTGTGGTAATTCACTCTCAAGCTAATATAACAAAAGATACAAGGTGAAACACTAGTACCACAGGGGGTACTATAGAAAGCAACTAAATTCGATTCGGTCGTTAAGGCCGTGGGGCTTCAATGCCTGCAGTCTGTAAATCCAGGCGATCTCGCGCTGGAGAAGTGTTTTATTATTGTCTTTTCCTTCTTCTTTGCGGACAATTTCAAGGACTAGAAATTTGAGTTGAGCCACATTGTGATTGGATTCATTGAAGTGCATTGCAATGCTCGATTTCTGGTTGTTAGTACGGATATTAGATTTATGTTCGTTTAGACGGACTTTAATTTTTCTTGTGGTTTTGCCCACGTATATCTTACCACATGGGCATTTCAATAGATATATCAGATTAGTCGAATCACATGTAGCATTCACGTGTAATTTGATCTTAAATCCTCTCACGGGATGGTTGATACGGTTACCCTTGATAATGCTGTTGCAACTGTTGCAATTGTGACATGGGCGTGTGCCAGTGCTAAGTGTTTGTTGAGTGGGTTCTCTTGACAAGATCTCTTTGAGGTTTGTGGACCTAGTATATGTGAAGATTGGTGGATTTTCAACAATTTTGCCAAAGTCAGGTTCAGATGATAATATGCGCCAATGCCTAAGGATGATGTTTTTATATGTTTTGCTTGAAGTTGAGTATCTGGAGACTAACACTGTTCTATTCTCCTCCTTTTTAGTGGAGCCTCTGAGGGTTTCTTGGCGTGTAATTGCGGATGCTTTTGTTATGGCTTCCGTGATTGGTTCTTGTGGATACCCTCTGTTGATGAATCTTGTGGCTGTTTCCTTCATTTTGGTTATGCATGTGACTGGGTCTGATACAATTCGTTTGATTCTTAGCATTTGGCTAAATGGTAAATTCGTTTTGAGTGATTGTTGGTGAAAACTGGTGAAATGTACTGTGTTTCTGTCGGTTGTTTTTCTGAACAGATCTGTTTCCAATACAGTTTATGTGATTCTGACCAGCACGTCAAGAAAGTTAATCTTGTGTTCACTGATATTCCACGTGAGGATAAAGCGATTGTCTTTGGTATTCAAATCAGTTAGCGCTGATGTGAGGTTTTCTCGGGTGCTTTTCCAGATGAAAAACAAGTCATCAATGTAGCGGACTTATAACATTAAATTGTTTGACCACTTGGGGTTGGCATAGATGTGGGTTGACTCAAATTCTGCCATGTAGATGTTGGCGTAAGTCGGTGCTGCGCAGTTGCCCATAGACATACCGGACATTTGAAGATACCATTGTTGTTCATGTTTGAAATAGCTGTGATACAACGTGAAAATCAATAATTCCATGAGAAAGGTTTGTAAGGAATCTGTTATCTCGCTGTTCAGTAGTGCTTTTTCTATGGCCTCGATGCCTCCACCATGGGGGATGGATGTATAAAGGCTGTTTACATCAGCTGTGCATAAGATAAGATGATCATCTGTAGTAATGTTTAGGTCTGAGAGTTTTTTAAGAAATTCCGTGGTGTCTTTGATGTAGCTTTTGAGGTTCCTTACAGTTGGTTGCAGGTGACGATCTAGGAATTTCCCTGTAGGTTCGTGGAGCGACCCTCTCGTAGACACAATGGGTTGGAACGGGGGGTCAGTCAGGTTCTTGTGAATTTTTGGGAGCATGGTTATGGATGGACTCTTCGGGTATTCCACTATAAGGTTTTTTTTCGTACGGTCATCAATGATGCCTTCCTCATGTGCTTTGGTGACGAGGTTTATTAATTCGCATTTATATTGTTCCGTTGGGTTCCCATGTAGTTGAGTATAGGTTTCAGGGTCGTTGATGTGTTCTTTAATTTTTTCGTCAGACATGCTGGTGTTGAGGACGACTAGTGCGCCTCCTTTGTCTGCTTTGAGACATTTAATGGTTTTGTTGGAGGCGATTAGTTTTAGAGTGTCTTTGTCCTTCATGGTGATGTTTTGTTTGATTTTCTTGGAGTTGTTGATTTTAGATATGTCTTGTTTCACGAGTGTTTCAAATGTGTCAATGATTTTATGGCTGCACGGTGGCATGTATGTGCTTGTTGTTTTTAGGCCAAGTAGTTGGTCCGGTTTGTTGTCAATAGTATGTGGAAGAACGTTTTCAAAAAAATGCCTCAAGCGTAATTTTCAAGTCAGTTTGAACGTGCTTAATTCTAGTTCAAGAAGGTTTGTGGAAGTCGTGGGGATAAATGATGTCCCTCGCCATGGAATCCTGAACCGATTCGTCACTCCACCCTCAAGTAAGTCGGAGCTCCGACCTACGACCCACGTTAGCATCGCTTAACGTTGGATCGGTACCGTTTTCTAATTTGTGTTTAACCTCCCTCCTCCCATAGGGTCTGTCTCATCTGTGTGACTACGACACGTAAGTGCTCGTTTTCTTTTATTACCGTTAACCCTTCCTCCCACCCGCATCCTCCCACCACACCACTCCGAATGGATTTATAAGGTTCACAAACTTCTCCGCTTGCACATCCTTTCCCCCTAAGGCAGATGTAACTAATGTGTATGTTATTCTATATTTTGTGTTGTACTTCAAATGGTAAAAGCGTCTTATTGTGTTTTCAGAGCTCCTAGACAAAGGGCATTACCAGCCCGAAATGCATTGGAGCATTGTGTTTAAACATTCATGAATGATTTCCTTGTGACTGAATCAAACAACTTGGGAATACATAATTTCTTTTGAAAAAAAACTCTCAAACTATGAACATGAAAAATTTATGAACAATAAAACCTATAGAACTTTAATGGAGTCTGTCTGTTTATGACAAACCCTAAGAGTGTGCCCATCATCAAGGATGCGTTTACTCCTTGTGTAACGCACTGAACCAGTAATTAGATAAAATAACATTGAATTCTATTATTATTTTTTAACTTTTTATTGCATAGAAAAAATAAGTATCTCTTTACAAGTAGGGATCACAATAAATGCTTAAAATCAGTTCCAAAACATGAGGCGGCTATGAATTGATAAAATCAGTTAAGTCTAATACTAGAAAGATGATAATAAGCTAAATCTAAAAACTTCACAAATTTACCAATAAAGCCATAATCAGTAGATGCTGTGGTTAGTCGTTCTGATGTTAGCTTTAACAAATGTCTAAGGTCCATATGTAGGTGGCCAAATACCGGTCGGTAACACCGAAAAAGGGTCTTTTTCGGTATTACCGACATTTATTTAGTCATGTGAGATGTACGTAATACCGAATCGATTCGATAATAACGAATCGGTAAAAAATGATATTTACCGATTTGAAATTACCGAAACAATGAATACTGAATCGGAATAAACGATTCGGTAAAACCCCCAAAAATGCAATGTAGCAAACCTCTTTAATACCGAATTTGACCAAAATCGGTAATAACGAATCGGTATTTACCACGTTTCAAGAGCATGTGGTAATCGGGTGCAGTGCATATAAACAGGCCCAAAATGCATCTGTGTGAACACAATGGCAGGCCTCTACCTCATAGCAAGGAGGCTACGCTTGAGAGCAGCAGGAATGAGGATCTGGAGATGTGAAGAGCGGGTGTACAGATTACGCATCACATTGTTCCAATTGACAGAACCTGAAATACATGAAAGATACAGATTGCACCCAGACACCATCCTGGACCTACTATGGGACCTAAGACCCTATCTGGAGCATCAGACACCAAGGGCCCACGCAATCCCCACCCATGTCCAGGTACTCTGCTGCCTGCACCTCCTTGCATCAGGAAGTTTCCAGGTTGTGATAGCTGCAGTGGGTAGAGTGTCACAGAGCTGTCTATCCCGTTTCTTCCACACCTTCCTGGACGCCATGATGGACAGAATGGAACATTACATTTCCTTCCCCAGTACACAGGCGGAGCTGCAGAGAACCAAGCTGGAGTTCTACCAACTTGCCCATTTCCCCCATGTAATTGGCTGCATCGATGGGACCCATATTCCCATCTGCCCACCTACAGCAAGTGAATACATATACAGAAACCGCAAATCCACCCACTCAACCAATGTGCAGGTGATCTGCAATGCCAAATACATTATAACAGACATTGTGGCCAAATTCCCCGGGAGTAGCCACGACGCGTACATCTTTAGGAACAGTGGCATACATACATGTCTGCTTGCTGGTGAATTTGGCGACGGATACATACTAGGTAAGTAAATGTGACACACCCTGATGTACACCCTGGCTCAAGCTGTTGGTCACACAAATCAATGCCACTTACTTCTGTTCATAGGTGACAGTGCATATGCCCTCCGGCCGTATCTACTCACACCATATCTCAACCCAACCACCCGAAGGGAGAGGAGATACAATGTGGCACATAGGAGCACACGCAACGTGGTTGAGCGCACATTTGGATTGCTCAAAAGCAGATTCCGTTGCCTCCAAAAAACAGGAGGTGCACGTCTGTACAGCCCCATCAAATGTTGCAAGATAATTGCTACGTGTGCAATGCTACACAATCTGGCCACTAAAAAAGGAACAGCAGTGGAACTAGCTGAGTCAGAGGACGAGGACAACCCTCAGCCAGAGCCCTGCGCAGCTGGTGTTGCAATTGAACATGATGGGAGACAGAGACGGACAGAGATTACGTCAAACTATTTCTGAGTGAGTAACGACACTGAGCCATTAACAGTTACATGTAGAGGTGTTTTTTGGGCACACCTCCAGTATTGCGAGCATTGTCCAATTGGACATGGGTTACATCACCCATCACATGCATGTACACAGCCATAGTCCTTTACTTCCTGCGTCCACGTGCTGCACGTGCACGTTCCCCATCGACACTGTCTGGTGTGTTGGACTGTTCCTGTGCTGGCACGTTTCGTCCACTACGCCTCCTCCACTCGGTGGGTGAGGGTGTAATGCTACCACGGCTGGTAGCGTCCTCATTGTCCCACCCCCCCTTCCATATTGGACGCCTTGGCATTCTGCATGAGCTCTAGCACTGAGGTCATGGACACCATACCCCTGGCCACATCCCTGCTGCAATGCGCCATCTCCTCCTGCATGGCGATGGACCTGCGACACATCAGTGATGTTGTAGTGGCCAGCCGGTTCACCGACTTGGTATAGGCCTGTAGTCTCTGTCTCTCCCGGCGCCTGCCAACACGGTCCTGCTCAAGCTGGCTGCAGAGGTTGTCCACCGAGGTTGCTACTCTCTCCATCCCTGCACACAAGTTCCCCCCCATGGCACTGATGCCCTTCTCCATCTTGTGCTTATGCCTGTTTATGTTTGCCACCTCCCTGTGCATTGACTTCATCTCCCTCCATTGCAGGCGCTGGACCTTCAGCATGTTGCCTTCCAGTCCAGCAAACACACTGTCACCCTGCTCGGATGCTTCTGAACTGTCCGGCCTTGCCCTGCGGCGTCTTGACGAGATGTGGGCGCCCTTGGATGCAGAACCAGCCCGCTCCCTGTTGGATCTATCTCCTATGGGACTTTGTTCGCCCAATCTGCCCTCCTCCTCCGACTCCTCCATCTGCTGGAAGGTGACCACGGCATGCCTCCTGCCTGACTGTGGTGGTGGTGGTGGTGTTGGTGAACGTCGCAGTGGTGACTGAGTGAGAGGGGATTGCGGCCCTCCCTAGAGCTGTGGTGGAGGATTGGCTGCCTGTGATGGCGCAGAGTTGGTGGTCCCTGCAGGCATGCTGTCATCATCATGTTGCCTCCCCTCTGGCCTGGCTGACCTGCCTCTGCTGCCCTCTGCTGCACTGCGAGATGACTCGCCTGTAATGACACAAATGTAAATATACTCAATGCTCTTTCTGCAATGGCATTACATTAAACGACATGCCTACAGTGCACAGTGGTTGTCCTGACCTATCCAATTAATTTACCATGCTGGCCTGACTGTCCTGATCATGAGTTCACACTGACTACATCACCCATAATGCATTGCAGGTAACCAGTAAGACATGGTGTGGAGTGGGAGCCCTTTTACCACTATGGGGTTTTCTTGCTGCTCTGGCGGAGCTATCTGCGTTTCCCAAGCCACTCACACTCTCCGGCTGGATGGTGGACTCCACCATCTATTCCAGTGGTGTTGGTGCTGGGGCTCGGTTTTTACCTCCTCCTGTTTGCCAGCCTGCCTCTGTCTCTCTGCCATCCTCAGTTTTGCTGTCTTCCTGAGGTCGTACCACCTCTTTCTGATGTCCTCTATGGTGTGCAGGGTCACACCTATAGCATTGATCTTGTCCCGAATGCCACTCCAGATTTGCCTCTTCTGTGACTCTGGCACTTGGTGGGACTGGGCTCCAAAAAGCTTGAGGTGCTCTTGGCTGACATCCTGGATCAGGAACTCAAGCTCCTTGTCACTGAACTTGAGTTTTCGTTTTCTGTCACCTCCCTCCTTCTCCCTGTCCTGGCTTGCCATTTCAATGCTTGTTCTGTTGTTTTTCTGCCTTACTTGTGGCTGTGTGGCTGTGTTGCTGCTGGCACCTCAGCTCCCCTGCCTGCCTGCCTCACAGTGAGCTCCTGGTCGTGTGCACCTGGCTGGGTGTGGCCACTTCCTGTTTGGGCGGTAATTGGGTGTATCAGGATTGGCTGATTCACCAAATTACGATTTTTTGAATTACTGATTCGGTATTTCCGAATAATGGATTCTGTAACACCGAATCGGTATTAGGCTTTCGGTATTTTTGCTTTTTTACCGATTAGTTCAGATTCGGTATTTAATACCGAATTGTAACGAATTGGTAAAGTTTAACAAATTTTTATCTACATCACGTTTACCGAATTCTTAATACCGATTCGGTAAAATTCGGTATTAAGGATTCGGTATTCGCAATTTACCTACATATGGCCCTAAATGTCTTGTTTAGGTATTTCTTCTGATCGGAAGGAGGAATGAACATACACAGATTATGTGTTCAATCGAGTAGTCATCATTACCACACAACATACAGAGTTTAGATGCCAAATACTGGGGGGGGTCCAGGCTCCCTCAAACTGAAATATTGGGATAAAAAATAGTCAGAACCTTAAATACTTCCTTTTACAAACAGGCTCCAGTGATGAGGTCAAATAATGCTATTTAGAGCTGGAATAGGTGTCCAGAATATAGCCTGAAGTGTGAGTTGGTGTTCGGCGGGGTGCAAGGAAGTGTTGATTTGCTATTAATTATGGCATCATTTTAAGAATCTTGATGAAATTCAGGCAGGTATTACCAAACGTAGTCTCCTATAGGTATGGCAAGTTTCATAAAGATCCATCAAGAGGCTGGAAATATTAAAAAGAGGGAGGGCAAAAATGATTTCATGTGCTAATAGCTTTGTTGCTCTTTAATGGAGCTGTGAGAAATCTGACAAGCTATTCACATGTTAAACTTAGTGCAGGAATCTTAGATTTCATGAAGAACCGAGAGAGGGGTGGGGGCAAAGTGAAATGGGAAATGGAGGTGAGGGGGTTGTAAGATTCTGGCTTACTATATGTGCACACTTATTTGAGTGATGCATCCTAGCACTAATCCAGACAACCCTTACGGGGATTTTAGTGTCCTTTGATAGCATTTGAAAGCTCTCAAAGTGTAGCTGTAGAGAGCAGCTTCCAAGCTTATCTTGAAGGAGTGTAAAGCAGGTTGTTTTACCAACTTTAATCTGTAGTGGAAGTTGGATGAAAAGAAACCACATAGTGTTTAGCAAATATAAGTCTATTTATTGCACACACAAGGACTACCACGTTGGTATATCTTCTACCCGGAGATATCAACACAATACACAAGAATACTTTAAAAGCAATCGGGTAAATAGCACAAAATAAAGTGGGCTACAGGGGGAGACCAAACCATATGTTAAGTAAGTGTAATGCAAACTGCAAAGGAGAATGGGACTTGTGCCAGAAGACCCAGAAGGGCCAGGGACACAAGGAACCACACTTGGTAAATACCCAGGAACTCCACGGAGGCTGTGTGCAGGGTGGAAAAACAGCTGCAAGCTCAATAGAGGTCAATAGAGAAGTCGCTGTAGAAGTTTTAAAGAGGGAGGCCCCTTTCTGGAGGACCCTGAAGAAACCCTTTGAAGACAGAAGGTTGGAGAGCCACCCCACCCACAGATGCCCCAGGAATCAATTTACATGCACCAGAGAAGCAGGTGCATTGGGTAATGTGGCATTGGAATCTGCAATAGACAGCAATGGGAGACTTCAAAGAAGAGGCCTCTGGAGAAGATTGCAAAGGAGTCCAGTGCAATCCAAGAATGTATTCTGGAAGTGAAGAACCTGCAAGCGGAGGAGACCGAGTCTGTGCCACTCTGAGGTGACCAGGACACCCACTGATGTAGGGAGGTGTGGAAGAGTTGATGGTGACCTTGTTGCTGCAGCTGTGAGGACCAGGCGACGCCGAAGAAGACCAGGAGTCATACACGAGCTGTTCCATGTCGAATGTCTGTGACTAGGTGGTTGCTGTCAGGCTGGAGCACCAACAAGCCTTGGTATCCACAACTGGTGCGGAAGACGAAAAAGGAACAATGTTGGGACCAGCAAGGTCCAAGGGATTAACTAGCAGCAGGAAAGTCAGTGAAGGCCCCAAGCAAAGAGGCCGAAGCCACAAGAGTCACAAGAGGACCTCGGGCAGCTCACCAAAGATGGAGGCCCACGATGGGAGGACTGCAGGAAGGATGCTGACGTTCAGGAAGTGAGGTGCTAGAGGCTTAAGAATCTTGTATCCTGAAGATCTGGAATGCAGAGCCAACAAGCCATGGCAACGGCAAGTTGACGCGGTGTACAGGGGTTTGGTCTCAGACGTTCCGAAGAGGGATACTGGCCTCAAAATTGCAGAGAGGACAGGTCAGCCCTTGAGGGAGTTGCAGAACCACCATCTGTGTTGCTAAGCCTCTAGAAATCCATAGGACAACACGAGCAGCAGACCGGTCAGCTTTGCTGTGGCGCCTGCAGAAGCTGGGGAGTAACTCCTTCACTCCACAACAAATTTCTTCGGGTTTTCTTAATGCCCACAGGTCTGTTGAAGAACCTGGATGAAGCACAGACACAGACTATTAAGAACTTGAAGAACAGCGAGATCAGGAGCAGCAGGAGTCTTCCTTGGTGGGGTCTTGGTTCCAGTCAAAGTCCAACGAAGTCCAGGTGTCCAGACTACTGAAGAACGACATAGTTTGATGGTGGAGTCTTGTCCCACAACAAATTTGAGGACCCATCCACAGGAGAGTCCTTAAGTACCCTAAGGAAAGGGTTGGAAGCACTCAGTGGTCCCTCCCAGAGGAGGAGATGGACCGAGGGGAGACTACTTCAAGGGCCTCTATCCAGTTTCGCGCCAAAGCAGGAACCAAGGGTTCCTGAACTAGTTAAAACCGGAGTATGCAATGAGGGCACCAAATGTGCCCTTCAAAGCAGTCTGGTGGTGCTGGCAAGTCCTATCTGGGAGGTGGTGACACCTCCCTGTGACAGGAAACCTATTGTTTTACCTTCCCCTGCTTGAGCTTGGCTCAACAGCAGGAGGGCTGAATCGTGTCTGTGGTTGGCCGCAGGACTAGCTTGCATGGAGGCCCTGAAAGGCTGTTACAGGTACAGGAAGGAGCTCCCCAATATATGGGATCTTACTTCCAACACTGGAATCAGTTTTTGGGTATGATTCCAACAAGTTTAATACCAAACATGACCAGGTTCGGTGCAGGCACAATATAGTTGAACATCTTGTAATGGCTGATGTCCACTAGAAGTCTAAAAATGGCTTACCACATTTACAGAGCCTGGGGAATCAACACCAGGGTTTGTAGGGATGTCCTACGTTTGCAGGGGGGCCCTCACACTTGTAACCAAGCACCCTACCCTCAGGACTAGAGAGCCTGTCACAGGGGTGACCTCTAGGTTTTAGGTGCAGTGACTTCAGATATTAGGAAACATTTCTGTCAGAGAGGTGCAAGCACCAACTCACACACGGCGATGGCAGGCTTGTAGACAGAGTTTGACTGGACTCCCATGGTTGAAACAATACATACTGCTGCCCATGGGAGGCCCTTGGTGTACCTGTACCCTGGGTACCATAGTACCGTATACTAGGGGCTTACAAGGGACAACCAGTAGCCAATTGAGGCGGTACCAAAAGAACTTACCAGGTCAATTTAGGGGAGAAAGCTCAGTTGCTGGGTTCTGATTAGCAGGACCCCAGCAGACTAGATCAAAAAAACATTGACACCAAGCAAAAAGTGGGGATAACCATGAAAGCAGATCCTACTTCCTACACAGCCCCCACTGCAAACGTCAGGAGATGAGACTAATCTTGCCCAGTTGAGTCTTCATATTTTATGTGGAAACATCTGAAGAGTCCATGTGTGTTGGCATGGCTACTCCCAAGCCTATGTTCTATTGAAAAGTCCATCCCTGGTAGGGAAATGAACCAGCTCAAAAGTGTGGGGTTTTCACCCTTCATTTGTTTACGCCATAAGAGGGGCTTATGGTCTGTCTGAACAATGAAGTGAGTGCCAAAGAGGTATGGCCCCAACTTCCTCAAGGCCCAGACCACAGCAAAGGTCTCCCTCTCAATAGCTGACCAATGCTTATCCCTGGGGGTCAACCTTCTGGTAATAAAAGCTACTGGTTGATCCTGGCCCTCGGCATTAAGTTGTGACAATAATGCACCTACCCTATATCAGAAGCATCTGTCTGGACAATAAAGATTTTGGAATAATCAGGACTTTGCAGATTTAGAGCGGGGCAAATGGTTTGCTTCAGGACATCAAACACCTTCTGATGGCTAACCGTCCAGTGAAGTTTCTTAGACTTTCTTTTGGAGGCGATCATTAAGGGGTGTCACTATGGATCCAAAGCCCTTAACAAACCTCCTGTAGTACCCAGTCAGGTCCAAGAAAGCTCTGACCTGGGTCTAGGTAGTGGGAGCAATCTTGTCCATGATAGTCAGAATTTTGCTCTCTAATGGCTGAACTTGGCCTCCGCCTCCAGGTAGACAACCTTATTCTGCCCTCTTTGGCACTTTATGGCCTTGATATTGAGGCCTGCCTTCTGCAGGGCTGCGAGTACATTTCTGAGGTTTACCAGGTGATACTCCCAGGTGGAGCTAAAGACCGCAATATCATCTTGATATGCTGCACTATATGCTTCCAGACCTGTTAAGACTTTGTTCACCAGCCTTTGAATTGTGGCAGGAGCATTCTTCAAACTAAAAGGCATCACAATAAATTGATAATGCCCTCTGTGGGTTGAAAATGCTGTTATTTGGTTTGGCACCCTCAGAGAATCTTATTTGGCAGTTATCAGCAGTTAACACAAATGTACTGAGATACTTGGCAGAGGCCAGAGTATCAATCCGCTCATTTGCCCTGGGAATTGCATGGGCATCAGTCCTAGTGACTGCATTGCAGCCTCTATAGTCATCATATAACCTCAGCTCCCTCTTACCATTTTGGGTGTGAGGATTTGGTACAAGGACTACAGGACTAGCCCAAGGGTTATCCGAAGGCTCAGTGAACCCCAACTCTAGCATCTTTTGGACTTCTGCCCAAAAGCAATCTCTCAGTTATGCCGGGTTTACAAACCCATCTAGTCGCACACTGTACACTTGGTGAAATTCACCTTCAAAATTTTAAGTACATTCAAATCCACAATAAACCAAAATACAATTGATTGTTTTAATACTTGATTTTCTCTTTTAGTTTCTTATACACACTTTCCTCAGTGCTGAATTTTTCATCATGTAAACAGGGGAAGAACAACAACATTTATTTGGTATCCAACTTTCTCCTGAATCCACACCTTATTTAGTGGTCCTGGGGAACGTGCCACCACTCCCCCCTGGTACAAATGAGGATTTTAGCCAGCTAAAAAATAAGGTAATCCACTGGCTAACAAACAACACTACTGTGGACTTCAGGGTGGAACGTAACATCATTATGGTGCGTCGAGTTGGTTGGAAAGGCAGCTCGCGGAAACCAGGAGGGGGCGATTCTGTTGAAATTCACAGCTTCCCTAGCTGAAAGAATCCTGTCCAGGGATGTGCTTGTTAGCCCACTATTCCCCAGGTCTGTAATACTGGCACTACCATTGGTTTTTCTTATAGAGCTGATACTCAAAGGTACATAACAGGACCCAGAGCTATGGATACCCACCCGAGACAGGTGGTATCAAAAGTCTCTTGTGGCAAGGGATCAATGGCACCCACAAGTACCTCGCAGTATAAACCAATCTGTGGGGCTTTACCCTGCCTCCACTCTAACCCATCCGTTAGTATTATCTAATAGATTTTCTGCCCTCTAAGGATTGAAGGAGTACGATTGACCACATATTTCTACTGAGCCTGTAGTCGAGTTTAAGCTTCAGCCGAAGGTTTATCCCCTATGGATAGTTGAGTCCAAGCCCCAGCAGGAGGTTCACCCCCCAAATACACAGAGAGAGGTGACCCCCGCAAACTGGATAACGATGTTTTATCATGGAACATAGCAGTTTTGGCAGAAAAGTTCCAGGACCCCATATGGCAGAAATATGTTAGGCAATTTTCTGTAATTTGTCTTCAGGAGATTTTTTACTTCGCTGCAAAGATGGGCAAGCGACCGATTGCAGCCATTTTGCAAATTTACCAGGCCAAAGGTGTAGCAGCTGCCTGCTACGGCAGTGAAATCTGGGGATACACCACTACAGACGTATTACCGGTGGTCGAGAATAATTTCTTAAAAATTTGCTGGGTGTGCCAAACAGATAATCAAGCTTGAAAGTCCATGAGGAATTGGGGGTACCTTTCTTATGTGACACCCTAGCTGTGCGGCCTCTAGTGTTTTGGCTCAATTGCTGGATGAATAAAGAATTAGCTCTCAGCCAGCAGATTATAACTGATTGTATGGTCGCCCCAAACTTTTCTTAAATCCCGACATCATTGTAAAAAAAGGATGTGGAGTCTGTCAAGAAAGCCTTTATCTGTATTAGGAAGCTAGAAAGAGATGAGTGAGAACTGCGAAAACCCAGCGTCCACAAATTTTTGGCGCTAAAAAAACAACCCATCGACAGAGCCTTACCTCCTGGGTTCTCTGTCCACATATGATTTCTTTCTATTGCCCAGGTTTCGTTTGGCTCTTTTTCATTTACTTTCCGCTCCAAAAGGGTGTAGCAGAGGACAGGTGTTAGCACCCTGTGGCTACGACTGTGTGTTTCCACAGGATCTGCTACGCTTTGTTACCCTGTACATTTTACGAGGTACCACTGGAGTATGGAATGAGGGCTCTAAATGTGCCCTCAAAGGAGTCTGATGGCACTGACAAGAGCCCCAATCCCAGCCCAATACACCAATTCCTGTCTGGGAGGTGGTCACACCTCCCTGTGACAGGAAACCTATTTTTCTAACTTCCCCTGCTTGAGCTCGGCTCAGCAGCAGGAGGGCAGAATTGTGGCTGTGGTCGGCAGCAGCACTAGCTTCCTTGCAGACCCTGAAAAGCTGCTACTGGAAGTACGGGGGGATTCTCAGTACATAGGAACAATGTTTCCCTCTAACATTTTTCCTCTGTGTGCGGCACTGGAGGGTCTCTGTGCGCTGCAACCATGGCTATGTTGCCAGGAACCAAACCGCGCGTGTCTGCGGCACAAATGGCACTCAAAACGTTTACTTTAAAAAGTGAAAAGATGATGCATTTTCACACATAAGGAGCCACAATAAGGGTCTTAAGGGCAGTTTGCAAATTTATTGTATTGCCTGTATTTTCATTGTGTCTCTGACTGCTGTTGTCCGTCTTCCCCCGCTGGCTGTACGTGGTCCATGCCCTGTTTTCTTCCCTCTGTTCCCCTTGCTATCCCCATGCTCTCTCTGCACGGTCTTTCTCCTCGCTGCCCGTGTCTCTGCCCAGTTTTCCCTTCTGTTTCCCTCGCTGCACCCGGGCCTCTCTGCCCGTTCTGCCTTCTGTTCTTAGCTGCCCCTATATTCCTGTATTATGCCTCTATGCCATTAGTTTTTGTGTGCCCTCTGCCCTCTGTGCGACTCGTTTTTGTGCCCTTCTGCCCTCTTTTCCACTCGTTTTTTGTGCCTTTCTGCCCTCTGTCCCACTCGTTTTTTGGGCTTTTATGCTCTCTGTCCCACTCGGTTTTTGTGCCTTTCTGCCCTCTGTCCCACTCGTTTTTTGTGCTTTTATGCTCTCTGTCCCACTCGGTTTTTGTGCCTTTCTGCCCTCTGTCCCAGTCTTTCTACCCTCTGTCTCAATCGTTTTTTTGTGCCTTTCGTCCCTCTGCCCCACTCGTTCTTTGTGCCTTTCTGTCCTCTGTCTGTGTCCCACTCGTTGTTTTGTGCCTTTAAGTCCTCTGTCTGTGTCTCACTCGTTTTCTTGTGCCTTTCTGTCCTCTGTCTGTGTCCCACTCGTTTTTTTGTGCCTTTCTGTCCTCTGTCTGTGTCCCACTGTTTTTTTTTGTGCCTTTCTGTCCTCTGCAGCCCTGCAAAGTACCACGCATCATGCGTTAGACTAACGCATTCCAGTGTGGTGATCTGCATCACCGCACTGAAATGCATTGTCACACATAGCTGCTCGGAATGTGAACGTGTGCTATGAGCCCCTTTACATTGTTTTTATATTTTATTTGGTTTTTTTCTATGCTTCCACAGTGACATACCATACCCCTGAACCCCATGATGTCGACAAGTTTGTTTCATGCTTTATTAGTTCCATTAGAAAAAACACACAATAAACAATTCACAGAATCTTTACATCAATCTTTATCGCTGATTGTTAGACTCAATATTTTTATTGAAAATATGAGAACTGCTTTTTCCTCCCCTAAACTGACCTGTACCCATCCCGCAGCAAGCAACACAGAAAGAGATGCGTTGGCAGCCGGTTGCCACCATGTGGGGCTAGAAGAGCTTCACTGTTTGCACTGACGCACACAGTCTAGCAAGAGGTCTCATGCGGTAAAAAAAAATATTGCTTTCCATAAATTCAAGCACGTAGTTTATTAAGTGACCGAGGTGCTCAAACACCTTCCCTCAACTGGCAATTACAACGTTCATCCGATAAAATGGAACATTAGAACTCAGGTGGTTAGCCGATGCCTTAAAGGGGAATACACTACATATCATCCCCTTTGTTCACAGTTTAGTTATTCTTCCCGGTTTCTTCAAACACGCAAGCATCTTAACATAAACATTTCAAATAGTCGTTAATCATATTTATTAGGGTTGAGCTGTGCTAGTAGTCAAGTCTTTGAAATACAGTGTCCTGGCTGGCTGTAATGTGTGCATCTCACTCTCCTGAGGCTTTCCAATGCCTATGCTGTTTGCGGGTGCTCAGGAGTCAGCTGACTGCTGTCTATTTTAATATATGATATTTAGGCACCTGAGAAGATCGTGTTGGGGGACCTCACATCCTACTACAGACTCAGGCTGAGTCCCATGTAGGACATAGAGAGCGGCGGGACTGTAGTCCAGACTGATGCTGGACAATATATTGCCAGGGAGGAGCTAGGGGGACCAGTCGGCAAAAGACTGGCTAATTAAGGCAGAATCTGTTAACTGTTTTTCTGCCGGCTAACTGGTCAAATAGGTTAGCACCCTTCCATTTCTGTTGCTTTGCAGTAGATTTAAGATCTTCTTCGAGTTTCTCATTGCTCCAATGGATGTCATTTCTGAAATGTACAGGTTTCTCTTTTCTGCATTGCTTAATTTTGCCCACGAGAAAGTGTCACTCATTGTAGTTGAAACGTCACTCATAATTACCCTGAAATTATTAAAGAGTCACACACGGGGATCTGAAACCTTGGCAGCTATGCCTCTGCCTGTGTTCCACTCGTGTCTTTATGCCCTCTTGCCTTCTGTTCCGCTCGTTCCCCAGCGGCTGTGGCCTTTTGTTTAAATATTGCTGATAATCAGAGCCCCTTCACGGGCTCCGATTAACAGCAATACTTAAACAAAATGCCACAGTCTGCACCGCGCTTTACTAACAAAAGCGTAGACCCTTTCCAAACACAGCTGGAGCACACGCTGTGTTTGGAAAGTGTCTACGCTTTTGTTAGTAAAGCGCAGGGCAGACTGTGGCATTTTGTTTACGTATTGCTGTTAATCGGAGCCCGTGAAGGGGCTCCGATTAACAGCAGAATTAAAACAAAAGGCCACAGTCTGCCCCGCTCCCACACAGCCGCAAGCATCATAATCCCCACCAGCCCCCCCGCCTCCTTAACTGCATTCCTCACGCCCGCTCCACCGCAACTGCTGAAAAAGTGCTCATGTTCGCGCCGCTCGCATTTTAAAAGCAGCGAGCGGCGCGACCCTCTAGCGACGTTCTCTGTGCGCGCTCCATGCTAGGTGGTGCGCGCTGACTTGGTGGGAGGAGAGCGCGCGCGCACGTGCGCGACCTAGAGGGCACGGTGCATAGGAACATACTTTAAACATTGGAATCGATTTTGGGGTATGATTCCAACATGTTTGATACCAAAGCATGACCAGGTTCGGTGCAGCCACTAAATAGTTAGACATCTCATAATGACTGAAGTCCACTATAAGTCTAAAAATGGCTGACCGCACTTACAAAGCCTGGAGAATCTGCTTCGGGTTTGTAGGGGTGTCTTGCTCATGCAGGGGCACCCTCACACTTGTAACTAAACACCATGCCCCCAGGACTAAGGATAGGGGTGACTTATAGGCTTTAAATGCAGTGATCTAAGGAAACCTATATGTGTCATGAGAGTTGCAAGCACCAACGCACACTGCCTGCAATGGCAGGCCTGTAGGCACAGTTTGAGTGGCCTTCCATGGGTGGCACAATAGATGCTGCAGCCCATGGGAGACCCCTAGTGTACCTATGCCCCCGGTACCTCAGTACCATATACTAGGGACCTACAAGGCTACACTAGTAGCCAATTGATGAGGTACCAAAAGTACTTATCAAGTCAATTTAGAGGAGAAGGCACAGTTGCTGGGTTCCCGATTAGCAGGATCCCAGCTGACTAGGTCAAAAACATACTTACACCAAGCAAAAAGTGGGGGTAACCATGAAAAAAGATACTACTTTTCTACAGAGGTAAAATAAAAATTACTTTGCAGTTTTAAGGATCAGCACACATGTTTAGCTTACTGCATAAAACTTGTATGTAACTTACAAAAAGGCGACACTGCAGACCCAACCAACTACAGGATGATAGCCCTTTTGGATATTGAAGCAAAGGCCAATGCAAGTCTCCTTTACAAGAACTACAAAACTGGACTAATGAGGAAGGAATATTGCTAGCACACCAATCAGGCTTGAAGGCCGGAGCCTCAACATTGGACAACATTCTAGCTCTAGCCTACCTGGACGAACACTCCACCCAGCAAAAACAGTGCATTATTTTTGCTTGCTTCATAGACTATTCTGTGGTGTTCGACTATGGTAACAGGAATTTACTTTGGCAAAAACTACAGTACTGGGGAAATCCCCAAAATGTTGCTGATTACCATTATCACTCTTTACACCAAAGCCTGGGTACCTGTAAAACTAACCCAGAATGCAGCAACAAAGAAGGTGTGCATGGACCGAGGGCTGAAACAAGGCTGATCTTGGTAAATCTATATCAAAAGCCCAACTGTTAACGCCCAAAATCAGGCAGACCAGATTGGTCTGCAAAGAGCACTGGGCGCGCTTAGCATATATAACGACAATGAGCTAACAGCTAACGCCAGTAAATAAATAAAGGTAGTGATCTTTGGAAAATATGCAAACAAACTTAAATTTCATTTGAGATTGGGTAAGCTGGAAATAACCACAACATCTACGTATAACTATCTGGGGGTCTGGATTATGAGCAACAGAAAGTTCACTGCACATATTTCAACCATAGAAGCAAAAGCTAAGGCGGTGACGTACGCCCTTTGTAAACTCAACTCCAAATTGCATAGTGCGTCCACTAAGCCAATCCGAAAAGTTAAGCTACTACCCTCAATCTCCTATGGGAAATAAGTATCTACAGGGGCACTGGTCAATATCATGAAGACTGCTAACTGCATTGAAACAGATCTTCCAAATACCAGCCCACACACGGAATGCCTTAGTATGGTTGGAATTCGGCCTAGGTAAACAATCCTACGAGCACTGGGCATCGATCACCCGCTACTATTGCAGAATATGTGCAGCACCCTCAAATACTATGAAAGCAACCCTGAAAGAATTTTTTACAAAAGGTAAAAACACTGATTGATTTTGGAACTGCGTGGGGAAAGCCGGGGCCACATTACAGTAATTCCAGTTACAATGGATGAGGAGGACGTGTGATCTGATGCCACCATTTTAACTTGCCTGCCATTTTGAGAGTTCCCCCCCCCCCCGGCTCCTACATTGAGCCGAGCTGATCACCGACGGGTACCCGGTGGAGGACATAACATATGTGCTACAAACACGCTGTGCAGAACCTGGGACTTCACAGGTCCATTGCCCCATTGCTCCTCCAGCCCTGCCCTGCTGGCAGCAGCGTCTGCTTTACTTCTTTACAGGGTGGCATAGCTGACGGACGCCTCTGACCTTCTGCGTGCAGCTAGGCCCACCATTGACTAGCAGCGAACCGAGTTGTGGCCTCGGGGGACCCCCATGCCCTCCCTCACATACTCTGCATCCGTGGGGATGCTTATTCATAGATGCTCACCCAGTGACACCTGGCTACCTAGTTGCTTGATCAAGCCATCTGCGCAGAAGGCTCCCTGTAGTGAGGGCAATCCCAGTCCACATTCCACCACGGGTGCCGCTAGATTGCCCCGGTCTACGCAAATAGAGGTCTCTTAGAGCTGGATTTGACGCCCAGTACCGCAAGACTTAATCGCCTACCTGTTACGATTTGAGGGCCCACACCGAGGCATCTACACTCATTGCTACACAATGGGGCGTAATGACGCCAGGCAATCCCGCAAAAACCCCAGGTCCCAATCCACAGACCATTCGGAATCAGGAGCTGAAGCCCTGCCAGAAGAAGATTGGAAATCGCTCTTACTAGGGATGAAGAACAGCCTAACGTCAATGGACTCTAAAATCGACACTGTTGTTGCCAAACTGAGCCAACATGACACTCGCTTGAAAGAGGCGGAGAGCAGAATTTCTGACCTGGAAGACAACGCAACAGCTAGTGGCCGCCAAGTCACACAAATGGACAAGCTGCTTAAGGTAATAGCGGACAAGAACGAGGACTTGGAGGCTCGCACCCGCAGAAATAACGTGCGCATCTTAGGCCTTGGAGAATCTACCAATACGGGCCGGATGGAGGATTTCATAGAAAAGCTGGTGGCCGACCTTTTCGGCAGGGACTCCTTTTCCGCACACCTATTTGTGGAAAGAGTGCACCGATCCTTGGCGGCCCGTCCTCCTCCCGGTGCAACACCCAGGCCCATCATTGCTCGTTTCTTGAATTACCGAGACCAAGACACGGTCCTCCGTCTGGCCTGGGAAAAACACCAGGTACCATACGAGAACACGTCATCAGCGTTTTATACCGACTTTACACCAATGGTACAGTAAGCAAGACTCAAATTTGCTGGAGTGAAAAAAAAATTACAAACCCTGGAAATTCCCTACGCCATGCTTTATCTGGCCAAACTGAAGATCACACACTGTGGGAAGCAGCATTTTTTCAACACCCCGCAACAAGTTGAGGAATACCTAAAGCAACACAAAAAAGCATCTTCCAGAGAGGCTGAGTCCAGCAGCCGCTCCAGATCGCACTCTCCGCTCTCACAGCAGTACTGACACGGGCTGAGACAGAAGCCCTCGGTGGATCACCTTACCACATCTCTATGATGGGACAAAATGAACTACTTTGGTGATTTGTATGAATGACTTACCTTCTTTAAATATGCACTTACTACCCTGCTCAGACATTCAGTAGGGAGATGAATAGGCAGGTCGGATGCCCCTAGCGGTCCTCTTCCCCCTACAGGGCGAACCCCCGATTTCCCCCTTCCCCCTTTTTGCTTAGGTTGGGGAAGTTCTGCTCCAAGATGTCGTTTGTTTCAAGGGGTGGGTACTTAATTCCCGGCAAGTTGGACTCTACAAACAGCTGAAACATGTCGACCAACCTATGCCTCTGATTTAGGATTCCGGTTCCGTAATTAAGAACCTGGGGAGTCCGCTCACTTTGCTTTTAATTAATGCGGGGTGGCCATTATTAAAAAATTTCTGAAGGTACAACTCTTGCATTTTTAAATTTTTTGACACTTTTGCACAATCACAGCTAGTCACTTCCTAATTTGGCACTGTTGCACTCACCACATCCTGCTCCGCTGTAACCAGGCGTCGTAGCACGCTGGGGAGACATTCGGTCACCCCAGCGGGGACCCGATGATGAAGCATGTCACCAACTAGTGGTGAGTGAGGGTCCTTCAAAGAGGTAGGGGTTTCTCCCTCTCCACCCACGGCTGGGTGACCAACAAGCCCCTAGACTCTTCTTCAGCTGAGGATAGTCTTTTGGGGATAACCAGGGACTTCGAGACTACCCCGCTGTGTGTACTACATGCGTGTGAGCATTGATCACGCGTGCGGCGCACAGCGGAGTTTGGCTCCGGCAAACCTTCCAATTATCACATTCATAATTTTTTGGTATCACAGTCACTCCTTTGTTGTTTATAATATATTGAACCGGAGTACAGGAATGTCTACGCCCTACCTCTCTTGTTGATATTTAATAGTGCTGAGCAGCGCGCAGCTGTGAGAGTAACTCCTAACATAATTTATCTGCCATAGTGTTACAATTTTTGTAAGTCTCTTCCATACAACATGGAGGACCAAGGTCTCTCTTTTACAAGAGAAGAAGCAGATGCAATACTAGGGGATGACTCCCTTTTTTCTGACCCACTACTGGCACATTCCATTTCACAAACTGGTGACTGGGAAAAACTTGGGGAATTGAAACGTAGCAGAATCAGGGCCATTCTCCATGGAACCATGATAAAAGAATATTTGAATAACAACGCAGCCCCCAGAGGTTTACTGTTCACTAATGCTCCAAGAATATTTCTCGAGGATGCAGTCTTTCGAAAAGAATGGGCACAAATAACGTGGCACTGCACGCAAGATTGGGGCATACTAATCATTAAAACTGCGCTACGCCTCTCTGATGCCCTACTGGTGGAAATTCAGACCACCGAAGCCCACTTCAAAGCGACAATTACGGGGTACAAAAAGAGATTAGACGAACTCAATAAAGAACAAAATGAGTTTAAGGAGAAATTGGCCCAATCTAAGTCACAGAAGCTACAAAAAGATCTGAAGAGGTGGTCATATGCAAAAGTCTACCCCTACTCCACCCCTGAATTTACCCCACCCCTGAGTACAGGTTACAATTCCGATAGCTCAGTAGACTCCAACACCAGCGGCTCAAGTTCTGAGAACACTGGGAAAAGACCAAGAGGGAGGGGAAGGGGCAGAGGCCATGGACGTGGGCAACAACAACCCGCAAGTGACTATCACCAACCCAATTGGAGGGCACCCTTCCCCCAAAAAACCATGGGCCCTTATCATCCCAGTCTTTTCCAAGCGCTGTTTCCTCCCATGATGGGTTGGAACCCTCACTTTATGCCGTATCCACATTTCAACCCCCAAGGATACCCGCATCCTTTTCAGGACAGAGGCAGGCGGGGCAACCGAGGGAGGCAGAAAGGCCCCAACCATGTACACTGGGATACTCAAGAAGGGACAGGGGATCCCAACAACCCAATACCGACGGATCAGAGACCCGGTCCCAGCAATGCGAAACCCTAGTGGTGAACTTGTCTTCTTACAACCCTTCCCAATCTGAAACAAAAGTGTTGGAGAAAGGATTAGGTTTCATCCCCACTCCCAAACTTGACCGCTTCAAACTCCATTGCGAATTGAGCCCGTTTTTTAGAAAACTACGCCTTAAAAACTTTTTTGAATCATCAGAAAGAGAACAAGCGGAATGTACTGAGAGTGACACTGAGTTCAAATTAAAATCAACCTTTGTACCACCGACACATACAGTTGCACCAGAGATCTTAACCTTCGAACAAGCTGTATTCAAAGAAATAGAACAGCTGCAGGAACCGACTCCCTTTAAGAACCTAACCGCTGAGGAGTTTAAGGCTATACAATCTCTCAAAAAGAATAAGGAGATCGTCATCAAGAGTGCGGACAAGGGGGGCGGGATTGTGATTCTCAAAAAAAACGATTACGACACAGAGTGTCGCAGACATCTTAGCAACGCTGACAATTACATTCCTCTAGAGGTGGATCCAACCAATGAATTAAAAAATGAAATTTATGACCTGGTGTCAACAGCAGAGAGGGATGGCTGGATCTCGAAGAAAGAGGCTGATTTCCTGACACAATCAGAGGGCCGGGTTCCATACTTTTATGTGTTACCAAAAACACACAAGAATGTGTTACCCCCCCCCCAGACGACCAATTGTCTCGGGCCTAGGATCCCTCCTGGAGCCTCTCTCACAGTATTGTGATTTCTTCCTAAAACCGATTATACAATCCACAACCACCTACCTCAAGGACACCAAGAGTTTTCTTTTCCTGCTCAACACTATCTCCTTACCAAATGCTCCCTGTTTCCTTGTCTTGATGGATATCGAGAGCTTGTATACCTGCATTCCGCAGGATGAGACCATAAAGTAGTCAAGGAAGCGCTGGACCAAACGGTGTGGAATTTCAACACCACCCGGGATTTTGTGGTTGACTGTGCCACCCTCGCCCTTAAACGTAATTTTTTTGAATACGAAGGACAACTGTTTTTACAAGCAACAGGAACTTCGATGGGCAGCACTTTTGCCCCATCAGTAGCGGGCCTCTATGTTTTTGACTTTGAGTCAAAACACATCCTGAATCCGGCGAACCCATTCGGCAATAACATCGCCGTATGGCGTCGATATATAGATGATGTGTTCATGATCTGGCAAGGAGATGAACCAACTCTACTCGAGTTCTATGCCTGGATCAATACGTGTAATGATCATCTGAGGTTCACTCACGAACATTTTTAGGATAAACTTACGTTCCTGGGTGTCACCATCACGAGGGGAGGCAACCGTCTGGAAACAAAAACCTTTTCAAAACCAACAGCAAAAAACAACTTGTTGCATTACACCAGTTACCACCTCCGGGCCCTGCGGGAGAACCTCCCGTACGGACAATATCTAAGAATAGAGCGTAACTGCAGCACCCTGTCTACTTTAAACAACAGGCGAGCGTGCTGACTAACAAATTGGAGAAAAGGGGATACCCGTTAAGGATCCTGACTGAACACCAGCCAAAAAAGAGCACGGAATCAACAAAGGGAGGCTTTGTTGGAGGACAACCCCCCTCCGGAAAGGAACGAGATTCCTCTAACCTGTGTCACGACCTTCAACCCACTCTCTAACGCAGTGAGCAGATGTATATCTCGGAACTGGAGAATTATCACCAGCATTAAGGCATACTGGCAAAAACCACTCTTTTCTTACAAAAGGGCCACCAGTTTGAAAGACTCCTTGGTCCATACACGACCAAGAGATAACAACAATCACAACCAACCACTGAGTGTTCTCAACGCCTGGGGTTTGCCACCAGTAACGGGCCATCACCCCTGCGGCAACTGTAGCATCTGCCACCTGACATCCCATACCAAATTCTTGAACTTAACAGATGGAACACGCTGGGTTCAACGCAGCCACACTAACTGCAACACAACAAACGTGGTATATTTGATCACTTGTAGATGCAAGTTGCAATACGTCGGAGTGACATCCAGACGTGTTAAAACCAGAATATGTGAACACCGCAGCAATATTCGCTGCAGAAAATCAACCACGAAACTCGTCACTCATTTCTTGCAAACCAACCATACACCCAACGACCTTGAATGGACAATTTTAGAACATCTGGAGGGCAGCTCAGAGTCCCTGCTATTCGAGAAGGAGCAGCGTTGGGTGTACCGCCTGGGTACAAACTCTAGAGGCCTGAATGATGAGATACCGTGGGGCAGTGTATTACGCTGACGGGTTGGATCACGAGATCAAAAATTTTTGAAAACATTTTTTGAATACCAGCAAGTGCTCGTAAGCCCAGAGTCAGGGACCCAATGTTTACCAGGTGGGATAGGACACATCCAGGTCCGTAGACACCCCACTTCCTCTAGGTGAGAATCACTTTGACTTCCCCTAATGGGAAATTCAACCTTACTTTCTCGAATGGTCATTAATACCTTGGCATACAACTATGGTGGACCGCACCAACAAAGCAGACTAATAGTGGATTGGGTTCTCTCTCGATCCAGCATTTTTACTATTGTCCCCTAGTACCATCAAGACAGGGGAGTCGTGCTTTTAGGATATCCTAATCATTCTATGCTTGGCACTGCCAACCACAATGAGGGACCACTAACTCCTGCTCATCTCATGTGCAACCTGATATTTATAGCGACATTTTGTAATCTTGACAGGCACACTATTTAAGAGTCCCTCTTGATTTGATTTTATTACGTTCAAGCAATTATAAAACCGGACCCGAGGTGTGATTAGAATAGGGGATCTGAACCCCCAAACTTAGTGCCAGAAGCACCAACTCACCCACCTCCCCCGAGGGATTATTGAACCAATCGTACTGGCCCACACACCCTTGCTGCCGATCAACTACAGATGCAGGGTTCTTAGACCACCGAGGTCTGTGTTAACTATTCAAGAAA
The DNA here is from genome assembly GCF_964263255.1 of Lissotriton vulgaris. Classification (NCBI taxonomy): domain Eukaryota; kingdom Metazoa; phylum Chordata; class Amphibia; order Caudata; family Salamandridae; genus Lissotriton; species Lissotriton vulgaris. The sequence goes on along the minus strand of NC_141685.1, from coordinate 510,222,112 downwards.
AATGGGGTTATAAACAGACCGCCTCCCTACATTACCGGGAAACACCTACATCATAGCCATTCCCTGCCCAATGTTTAGATATCATTATGAGGATTCATAAGCAACCCTCGTTTTTCTTGGGCATGACCTATAACTCGTTCTATTTTGGCTCGATCTCCTATTTCTAACTTCCACATTCCCCTTGACTTGTGTACTGGTAAAAAAACAATAATTTGCATTTAAAAAGAAGAAACCGGACTCGAGTCGTGATCCATACGGGGACTCAAACCCTTAAGCCTGGCATTGCAAGCCCCGATCCGCCCTCCCACGTGGGCATACTCATCCAATCGCGCTTGCCTCTGCACCCTCACTGCCAATCGCCCGTAAACGCGGGGCGTTGCCTCCGCGTCACGGACCCACGTGGACGGAACAATCCAATCAGGGGAACAATGAATATAAACACACTGGCGTCTTGCTCCCTGTACTTCCGGGAGACAGACGCTGACCGTGTCGGTACACGGAGGGGAGCCGCGTGCGCGAAAGTAAGTTGATTCTCCTCCCTGCTACACAGGCGAGCACTCGCCCCCTTTTCCTACACGATCTTTGACCTTACCTGTTACTATGTCCTAGATTAACGCCGCGTGAAGACACCCCACGCTGCCTTTCCCGTAGGGGCGCAACCATGTCCCTTTTGAAGTGAGTCTCTGCAGAAACATCAAATCTCACTCACGTTTGTTTATAAATTGCTTTTGCCTTCTTGTCATGCTGTGAGGGGTACTTCCTTCTCGTAGTGGGGGCTTATGGTTCTCCATTAATATTCATTTCTTAGAACACTTGCAATTACCCTCGTCTAACACTATGGTTCACCAACTTCACCGCTTTTAGAATGGAAAGCGAGTGACGTTTTTGCTCGCTCCAAATGAATATGGAGCAATATTTGGGCACGGACCTAATCACAGGGACGGTCCACGTGGCTAATTTAGAAGCACCTAAATGAAGGATTCTAAGGTAGCACCCCAGTTCTGGTGGCACAATAAAAAGATGCATAATGCCTAGACTTACCTATAGGTGACAACTACTGCTGATCAAAACTTCAGAATGAAGATAGTAGCCCACCTTCTTCATGTCTATGTGTTGTGGTCTTGTCTGTCCCTTCTTTTCCCCACAGGTCTTCTCATACATCCCTACCAATGGAGTAGTGTGGTGTTGACGGACATTTTCCGTCTTATTTCACTGTATATATATTTTTATCACACTTAGAGCCTCTCGGGAGGGTGCGCCTTAGCGCGCGCACACCACCGGAGGACTTTTATTTAGGTCCTGAAGAAAGCTGAGCGACACGCTACAAACAGCTGAAACATGTTGACCAACCTATGCCTCTGATTTAGGATTCTGGTTCCGTAATTAAGAACCTGGGGAGTCCGCTCACTTTGCTTTTAATTAATGCGGGGTGGCCATTATTAAAAAATTTCTAAAGGTACAACCCTTGCATTTTTGACAGTTTTGCACAATCACAGCTAGTCACTTCCTAATTTGGCACTGTTGCACTCACCACATCCTGCTCCGCTGTAACCAGGCGTCGTAGCACGCTGGGGAGACATTCGGTCACCCCAGCGGGGACCCGATGATGAAGCATGTCACCAACTAGTGGTGAGTGAGGGTCCTTCAAAGAAGTAGGGTTTTCTCCCTCTCCACTCACGGCTGGGTGACCAACAAGCCCCTAGACTCTTCTCCAGCTGAGGATAGTCTTTTGGGGATAACCAGGGACTTCGAGACTACCCCGCTGTGTGCACTACAGGCGTGTGAGCATTGATCACGCGTGCGGCGCACAGCGGAGTTTGGCTCCGGCAAACCTTCCAATTATCACATTCATTATTTTTTGGTATCATAGTCACTCCTTTGTTGTTTATAACACACACAGTAATAAACAGACAATACAACCCCAAGAAAATAAAAATCCCAAATCAATTGGGGAACGTAGAGTGAATTTCAATAAATACAATGATACCTGAACAACAAAAATCCAATCAGTAGAACCAGATATATTTAATTTTAAAATTGTAGGTAAAAATTACACCTAAAAGCACAAAGTGCCACTCAGTCACTCTAGACCAAGGGAAGTCACAAGATAAGGCTGACCGCAATGGAAGGCGGGTTGGATACAGGGAGTAAGTTAGTACTGCTGACGAGTTGCCTTCTAAGTCCGGTGCAAAGAGTTCCTTTTGTGGTAAAGGAGGCTGCAAGGAGCAGGTACAGCATTGCAGATGGTCATCACTGTACCGCGAAGAACATGCTGGGTGTAGCGGGCTGTTGCTGCTGTAGAGCGAAAAGCCAGTGAGGCATTGTGGAGGGTCATTGCTGTAACTTCGTGTTGACTGTCAACATGAGCTATAAATGAATTTAAATAAAAGTGTATAATAAACGCGCACTACTACCCTAAGGTGTCTAGGCGCGCAAGCTTGCAAACTGGCAGTGATTGGTTAGGAGGCTGGCCAGAGTTTAGAAACTCCTAAAGATTGGAAAGTCAGTTTAAAAAAAAAAATTCTATAGCAGAGTAGGTCCATTTCCTTTTTCAGGAATAAAGGGAGGCTGTTGCAGGGACAGGAAGTGCTGCCAATAACTTCTCCTGCCTCATTTTACTCTTTTTTTTTAGGCCTGGGCAGGAATTTTTTGCAATTACGTGTCACGTAAAGAACACGAAATTGGCGAAAATCCCGCGATCTGTGACGTGGCAGAATTTTTTCCTTGTTTATGCTTTCAAAATAAGTGTTCCTGCGCGGGAGCGACTTACCGAGAACCCTGCGTTCGCCAACACGTTTTCCTATCTGTTTGCGTCCGGCCGCACGATCCCGCAAGCGCGTGCATTCACGAACACGTCATTCAGATGCGCCATTGGACATCCGCGAACAGGAAACCCGCATCGCGAGCAGGCGGGACAAGTGAAACCAGATGGCTGCGACCGCATGGGCAAGTTCGCAAGATATTTCCTGCCGAGCACACAAACAGCGTCCCCGAACAGGAAAAACGCACCGTGAACCGGCGGAAAAAGCACTTCCGGGTGCTCGCAGAATTCTACGTAGCTCGCTGAGATTTATTTATTGTTTCGCAGAACTTTGCGTAACACGATTACGTAAATTCTGCCCACCCCTTCTCTTTTTACTCTAGGTACAATGATATTGCATGCTGATTCTAAGCGAAGGGATCCTGGCGGGGAATAACAATGAAAAAAAGCTTGTGGGCCTTCCCCAAGAAGGGCCCTGAAAGCGATGCACAGGGCCTTAAACTGTATACGCTTCTCAATAGGTAACCAATGGAGAAGCACAAGGGCAGCTGAAACTGATTCTCTTTTGGGTATGCTTTGTAACAGGCGAGCGGCTGAGTTCTATAGGACCTGCAGCTCATTTAGACTTTTTTGTCTTATGTTTATGAAAAGACCATTTGCATAGTCAATTTTTGAAATTATCAGAGTAGAAATTACTGTTTTTGCAGTTCCTTCGAAATGAAAGGAAAGATCTTCCATAAAAGTTTCATAGTAAAAAAAGGACGCAGACGTGATTGTATTTACATGCCCTTCAAAGGTCAGTTGATTACCAAAGATAACTTCAAAATTTGTTCTCTTCGTAACTGGCGATGGAGGTTGGCCAAGTTCAGGTGGCCACCATTCTTGGGACCAAAAGGAAGGGTCTTGCCCAAACAGCCGTACCTCGGTCTTGCTTCAATTCGAGCAGTTTTAGGCCATCCATTTTCCGATCTCCTCATACAGTTGCTAAAACGCTTTGCTGTCTCTGAAAATATTAAAAGATTGAGTATCATCTGCATAGATAACTGCATAGAACGCAAATTATCTATTGGCCAAAGGGACCAAATAGATGTTAAAAAGGGTCAGGTTTAAAGACACACACTGAGGGACGCCACAAGGGAGAGTGAAGGACGAGGATTAGAAAAGATCAGCTGCAACAAACTGAATTCTGTCTGACACAATTGAATTGACTAAGGCAAGGGCTTTATCTTTGCCCCAATATCCTCCAGCCTATTCAGCAGGATTTGCTGGCTTACGGTGTCAAATACCTCTGAGAGGTCCAATAGGACCAGTACTGCACTACCCCCCAAATCCACTGTCAATCTAATCTGTTTCAAGGGACTTATCAATGCCAATTCTCTACTGTGATGTTTCCTAAATTCGAATTGGCATGGGTCTAGGTGGCTCTGGTCCTTGATGAAGGCTGTCAACTGTGGGTTAAGGAATTATTTTCGCCGGAAGGGGCAATCTGGAAATGAGGCAGTAGTTCCTAGGATAGAAAGGATCTAGGTTAGCTTAGGAAGAATGTAAGCTATCATCCAGACACTGGGGAATTTTCCTGACCTAATCATAAGATTGAAAGTTTCTGTTAGGTGGTCCGAAATAGTGTCAGCTACTAAATGAATTATTTTGGGTGGGCATGGATTCTGCAGAGGTCCTGACTTTGTTTGCAGAATGGTTTTAGTTTGGTCCTGGGAAAGTTGGGCAAACTAAGTTAAATAAACCTTTCATTCGTTATTAATAGTTTGGAAGTCCCTGTAGCATTCATTAATTTTATTTGGGAGTCATTGTGATCAGTCAAAGGATTAGAGGAAAAAAGTTTAAAAACCGACTTGACCTTATCTTGAAAAAAGGAAGCCAGTGAATTACAGAAGGTTTGGTCCATTCCCTGAAACCCCTTTTCAGGAGGTTTAGATAGCTGTTTAACTTTTGCAAAAAGTTATTTTGTGGAATTTTTGACTGCCTCTATCTTCTGAGTGAAGTATTTGGAATTGTCTTTAAAAATCATATTTTTGCCTGAGGCTAAAAGAAGCTTGTTTCTCTTTTTTTCTGAATGCTCATAATGACACCTTCATTTTCTTTCCTGCCTACGACATGCTTCTTTAAGCAGTCTTGGGTTTTCTGTGAACCAAGGTTCAGAGGGAGTGTCCCGGTTTCTCCTAAGGGGTTTGACCGGTGCAATTTTTTAGGCGGCATTTCTCAACTAACCCTGATATAGAATAGCCACTCTATCAGGATCTGTGTTTATCCAAGGCTGTGTTTCTGATAAGATAGTGTCTAGTTCTATCTCCTTTATTAGATGCCAATTACTTAAGAGCCTTACTGGCTGAATTTTATTGTGGGATGTATTAAAGTGAGCTATTTTAATAATTTTTAATATGAAACATAACTACTTGATCACACCATAGCAAGGGTAGGACTGCTGATCAGTGTTCCCTGTAAGGTGTGCGCCTGTCCGCCCGCGCACCTCACTGACCCCGAGCTAGCAGTGTCCTGAGTGAAGTGCGCACACATCCAGAGAGCGCATTCACGCCGCCGCTTTTAAAACGCAGGCGGTGCAAAAGACTGTAATTTTCAGGTGTGAGGTTGTGGTCTCCTGCACTTGCTACATTTCTTTCTTAATGGGCCACGGCTGCGGGCTGATTGTGGACCATTGTGGAAATATTCCTGTTACCTGCAGCGCAGGAGGGTGCTGCAATTAAGAGGAATACTTTCCCAAGTGCCCACAATCAGCTCTCAGCAGCGCTCCATTAATAGAAGAAATGCAGCAACCCCAAAAGCACAATGTGTGCTTTACACATCGTGCTTTTGAACTTGATGCAGGTCTTTTCCTAATAAAGTGCGGCTGAGGGCTGATTGTGGGCACTTGTGAAAGTATTCCTGTTAATTGCACCCTCCTACACTGCAATTAACAGGAATATTTTCACAATGGCCCACAATCAGCCCTCAGACTTGCTCTATTTAGCTCCCCAGTGAGTGCCGCCACAGAAGTTGCTGGACAGTCTCAGTTTGGTGGTGCCTGCTGCTTGTAATGGTCATCCCACAGGAGTCCGGGCTGAACGTGGATGCCGGAGTTTGCCTGTAGCCTCCCATAACGCTGGCCCCGCCAGTACCCAGAGCAAGAGTTTAAAAGTATTTGTAAACCACTGAGTTGCAGTTAATTTAATGGTTTCTTGCAAGTATAAACTTTAAGAGAACATAGACTACAAAACTAAATTTAAATCATGCATACATAACTCCCTTTAAAGAAAATGGCAGTTTTTAAATTCCTAAGTCCATCCAAACTCACTTTCGACCCATTAGGAGATACTAATGAAACTTCATGCTAGCATAAATGGGTCATGTTCTTGATAGCAGGTTTAAGTGCAAATTTAAATTCATATAGACAGATATATTTGGAAGGTTAGTATGTTATTGTCTACGTGTCAACCGTCCATGGTTTCCCAGTTTTTGCTTTAACTTGAAGTTAAATGAATGCCATCAAATTCTCTATTTCATGTATCAACTCCTAAAGACCATTCATAAATTGTGAACAAGGGTAACCTTCATACAATGCACTTGGTTATTGAATCTATCCCACTAGAGCTATGTTTATTCTGTTGGCTCACATTTGAGTATTCTTGGCTATACCCTAGAGGGTGATACAGCTACCCCTTTCTTTCCGTAATACAGAAAAATATGTCAGCATTGCCAGCACGATATGCAGGATTATGCAATTGGTCCTCACGACCAGTGTTCCCTGTAAGGTGCGCGCCTGTACGCCCGCGCATCTCACTGACCCAGAGCGCACAGTGTCCTGAGTGAATTGCACACACATCCTGGGACAGCATTCGTGCCGCCGCTTTGAAAACGCTGGTGGCGTGAAAAACTGTAATTGTCGGGCTGTGGGGTCGAGTTCTAAAGCAAGTGTCTCCTGCACTTGCTGCATTTCTTTCTTAACAGGCCACGGCTGCGGGCTGATTGTTGACCATTGTGAAAATATTCCTGTTAATTGCAGCTCAGGAGGGTGCTGCAATTAATTGGAATACTTTCATAAGTGCCCACAATCAGCCCTCAGCCGAGCTCTATTAAGAAAAGACATGCATCGAGTTCAAAAGCACGACGTGTAAAGCACACCTCATGCTTTTACAGTTGCTGCATTTCTTCTATTAATGGAGCGCGGCGGAGGGCTGATTGTGGGCACTTGTGAAAGTATTCTTGTTAATTGCAGCACCCTCCTGTGCTGCAATTAACAGGAATATTTTCACAATGGCCCACAATCAGCCCTCAGACTGACTCTATTTGGCTCGCAAGTGAGTGCCGAAGTTTATTTGGTCAGGAAACAACGAAAGGGTTTGGCTAAAGCGCAGTAAGGCTGCGCCAGATATCAGTTTAAACAGAACAAAATGCCAGTACTGCTGTGTGAGTCAGCCAATTTCAGATGCGCAACGACTTCAAACTATTGCCGCAGACACAGGACAAACATATGTCAGTCTTAATCTTTTTTTATTTTTGATATTTTTTTTAATTCACAACTAATTTTTCATTTTATACAAAATTGTCCAATTGATCAGGGCAAAGGGAGAGGGACATATATTAAAATCTATTCTCAAAAGAGGAGGTGAAGGAAATAGATAAAAAATGCCAGAAAGAAATAGAAATCGAACAAAGAAAAAATGGACCTTAATCATACGTGCTCTTTTGTTATCCAACTTACATTCCGTGAAACAGTCATACACAAAACTTCTTTCTCACCAAATCAGACATACAGCTGGAATAAGATAAATGTAGAATTGTTAGAAGAAAAACGTGAATACCCTCATACCCTCACCTGGATTTAAAGGAATCTATTATTGTTATGGGTGGTGGGGTATTAGTGGGATTATTTCACGACAATTATTATAAATGACAACATATCAATCAAAAAAGCAGGCCATCAGAATTTTTGTCCTGTGTATGCGGCAATATTTTTAAGTCGTTGCACATCTGAAATTGGCTGACTCACATTTTGTTCTGTTTAAACTGAAGTTTATTTGGTGCCTGCAGCCTCTCATAACGCTGGCCCCGCAAGGATCCAGAGCAAGAGTTTTAAAAGTCTCACCAGGCCTAGTCAGCACTGCCCAGCCCTGCACTCTTAGCAGTTGATTTAATCTGTTTTTTACTTTTAATTTTTACATTTCCGGGTAAATCACTTAATCTCCCTGTGCCTAACAGAAAACAATGAATGTGTAAGTCTATAACGTAACTGGTGCTCATGTAAAGCGCTCTGACCCCTTGGGGTTGAGTTTGCGCTACATAAAACAAAAAAAACAAAAAATAAAGTGTATGAAGCTTCACTTTTTTCAAGTTGACACTCTCATTTATAATAATTTTCTTTTAAACCACAGGGTAAAAATGTATGAATGTGCCTATTTGCTACTTGTATTGGAATAACGTTGTCAAATATCATTAATATAGGTTCTGTTTTTGAAAAATGCCATCATAAATAGGCCAGGAAGGTGCCTGGTGTGCTGAATGCTTGTTGCTGGTGCTGGCTACATTTATTTATTTGTAGAGTTTTATATTGCGCTAACTAGACCGGATGTATCAGAGAGCTTTACATTGATGTGGACATAATAGTTACATTAGTTACATATGAGTGGATCCTAATAAATAGGAAAGGGTGGCATACATAACAACAAAAAACTGTTGGCCAGTGATGGATAATTTAGAAAAGAAAAATAGTAAGGAAGCGGGTACAGGAGAACAAAAAACAAAAAAACACAAGTAAAGCAAACCTTGAACAAAGAGGGTGGTGGGGGATGGGGAACTGATCATGTAGCTAGAATTAATTAAAGTCCCGCGAACCTGCTAATAAAAAAGGTAAATATCAGAAGTCCCTTTCAAGACATGTCATGGCATCGCAGCACCAGGGACCGGCCTCACTCTCCGAGCTGGAGTGATCTTGCTGCGGAGAGGGCCAGTAGAAGGGGACAAAATGGCTGTCCTCAATAGGCAGCCGAGAACTTCCAAACTAAGAATATACAGCGCTTTCCTAAAATTAAATCAATTTGATTGTGACTGGTATACTGTGACTGACAGTGACGATATAAACAAAACATGAAAATCGCATTGATGTATTTCATTCAGTGGGGTAAAGGTGCAGGCTCCACACCTGGCATAGTCTGCTGGCATGGCCTGCAGCAAAACCCAGCGATTTATGATTGCTTTTGACATATGGTATTAAATCAGCTGGAGCAGCAACTCAGTTCCTAATCCGGCTAATTGGATTTTTACATTTTAAAAAAGTTTTTTTAAACATGTATTAACCCCTTCGGTGCTGCGGTAATTTTTGCCGTGTGCGGCAATTTTCAAAATACCGCGTTACATGACGAGCTCAGCTCGTCATCAGCACACGACACCCATGGGTGATGACGAGCTGAGCTCGTCATCAGCATCGAAAGGGTTAACATGGGTCTTATTTTGTCTATTTAGTACATTTTATTATATGTAAAAGCCATTTTATTGTATCATTGTTGGTATTTTACTATTGATCTCTTCAAAATCATAATCTGACTTGATGATATTTTAATAGGACAATATTTTTGTGCTCAATGTTCTGACATACAACCAGTGGTAACATCTGGGGTAGGGTAATAACAGCAAGCCTTTGTACTCAGTGAAGCTGAAAGCGATGTAAGAGCACAAAAAAAGAATTTGATGCCATAACTCAACAAGCAAGACAGATGCCATAAAAGAAGTCTCGCCTTTTTGCTTTGCTAATGCTATTCTTCAATGTTGCTTAGCAGAGCAAAAATGTTAATACAAATCTTGATAAACTCGTTTCTTGTACAGCTGATCAAACAAGGAAGGACAAAGCCTGTACTTTGAAGCTCAAGTAATCTGCCATTAGTAGTTCAGAACATTTTTTTAGTGCAGCCTATTATCTCAGAGCAACTACACAAACAAATAAATGTAAAACTATTACCAATCCAATACAATCCAATAATTCTTTATTTCGGCCATATAGGCCATAAAAGAGCATAAAAAAAACATACATACATTTAAAATTCGGGCAATAAAGTGCATACAAGAAACAAGTAGCAATATTTCATGACATTTAAAACCCGGGCATTTAAAGTGCATACAGGGAACCAGCAACAACATTGCATATCATTGGGAATGAGGGTAGGACAAAATGTAATGAGAAACAAAGTCGGTGAAAGGTGAGGGTTACAATGGCACAGAGGGGCAGGCATACAATCCTATGGTGGTTTTGCCTTGAGCAGCTTGGACCTAATGCGCCACATAGCCAAAAGGTATTTTGCAACTGCGAAAACAATGTGAGGGGAGGAGTCAGTTTTCAATATTCTGAATGATGTCACGCAGTTCCTTATGCCCATATTCCTACATAGAGGCACTAGCCAGTATTTCCTAGGTGACTTGTAGGAAGGGCAGAAAAACAGAACATGGATTTCCTCCTCATCGCAGGTATTACAGCCAGGGCATGTTTTATCCCCTCCATTGGTCCATTTGCTAGTAAAGGATTTAATGGGTAGGGTGCCAAACCGCCACTGTATAAATAGCTTCCTTGCCGTGATTGGGTAAATAAAATCCATAAAAACTATTACCTATGTGTAGACAACAAGGAGGAAACGTGCTAAGCAGCATTTTAAGAAAAAACATGAATTGGTCCTAGCTGATGAGGTTCTGCAAGATCTTAATGCTAACTGCAAATGCCTGGAATCCACTCTTCAGGGTTCAAGGAAATTGCTTTTCAAATTAACATGTGGAAAGAGAAATGTGAGCTCCCTGACCCAAATGTTAGATTCCCAACAGTTACAACTAAACTCAGACCATTCAGTATCAGAGATTCTGACAGGATCATAGTGACCAAGACAGAGGCAATTTTCTTTGACCTCCTTTAGACATCAGAAAGATCTCACATGAAGTTGATATGCAGACAAGCTCTTGTAACCAAGAATCAAGGCAAAATCCCACATCGCTGCCTACCATCCTTGTATTAGCCAACCATCTGGGGTCTTAAATATGGGCACCTGAATCCCACACAGGCATGTACAGACAATGTAAAGAAGTCAAAACAGCATTCTAGCAGTATTTTCTATCTCTGGAAGTGATAAATGGTCTGCATTTGGTGGGAACATTAACCCTAACAGCTGCCAGGAAGAAGTAGTGCCACTCTGCCTTCTTCGTCTGGAAAAATCAGGGTTGTAATTCACATCCATCAAGATATAGGTGGGTGAAATAAGTTAATACAGAAATTGTATTTAGGAAGTCTTCCCTTTCAATGGAGTTAAATATCGCCCTTGAAAATTAAAATGCTCATTTGAATTTTCTTTCTGTGCATGTGCTGACATGAATAATCATAATCTGACTTGATGATGATATTTTAATAGGACAATATTTTTGTGCTCCATGTTCTGACATACAACTAGTGGTAACATCTGAAGTGGGGTAGGGTAATGACTGCAAACCTTTGTACTCAGTGAAGCTGAAAGTGGTGGAAGTGCACAAAAAATTAATTTGATGCCATAACTCAACAAGCAAGACGGATGCCATAAAAGAAGTCTCACCTTTTTACTTTGCCATTGCTATTCGTCAATGTTGCATAGCATCAGCAAAAAGAAAAAAAAATGATTTCTAATACAAGATCGCATTGGAAAAAATCCCCAGTGTGATGCATAGGTGTACATGTGTCAATCATGCATGTACACCTATGTGTGATGATGCATACTCATGCATATGTCAGAACATACGTGCACACATGTGCCACGAGGCTCCCCTTTCCAAATTGGTGGACGCCAATCTTGGAGCAGTACATTAAAAGATATATATATATATATTGTGTGAAAGCATATTAATTAGAAAGGGGCAACTAGAAGCAGGGAGTAACAGAGTAGCAACAAAGGGGCCAGATTATGGGGGCATAAAAAAGTCTAACAAAAACTGAGCGGGATTTGGAAGGATAGCAGAGGAAGGGAAGAGCTTAGAGAAGAGTAAGCAACATTGAGAACAAAGAGGGTGGGGATGTGAGGGAGAAGCAGCAAACAGGACAGCATGAAAACACCTGCACCCTCATGGAGAGCTGAAAGAATACACTGTGGGAAGATACAAAAAATCCGGTCAGAAGGATGGTAAGGAAGCTATGGTCCAGGGGCAGGTAAAACACAAAGGAAGATGGGAAGAAGGTGAATAATAAGTAAACACATGAGTCAGACAAGGAAGCCAACCCATGGAAAGCAGTGGGCTGACCCAAACATCTGTAGACAAAACCTTTATGTGAATGGACAGAGTGGGATGGGATACAGTACTATATACTGGGTTCTTAATCACTTTGGTTCTGAAGAGGCGGGTGGGGGCTAGAAACACGTAATAAAGCACGCACTTACTATTGGAGCGTGTCTAACTTTTACGAAGAAGTTATCTTTTTTTTCTAACTGGTTGGAGTCTACTTCTCCTTATGGTGTGCATAGTATTTGTGGATTACCACATCTGGCTTCTTTATAACATTTGTGCGTTGAGGCACAGTTAGAACTATCTGGTATAACATACAAGGAATAGTCTATATAGATATGTTTCAGAAACACATTGGCGCCTCTGATGAATGAAGAAAGACCAATTATATAGGTCACAGTGTCAATCTTTTTTTAAACATGATGTCAATGGTGTCCCCATAACGGCAAAGTCTCCATTTCGGTTGTTCACTATAGAGCATCAATTTGTAGTACAAACCTTCCTTTCAGCTTTGCTTGTTACTACACAATAGCAGAGGCAATTTGTAAAGCAAATATTAACATCGTCTTACCTAGAATCTCTGTTGTTTACTAGCAATTCAAGGTTTTGAGCTGATGTTGAATCTATCATGGCTGTTTGCTCACTTCCCTGAAAACAAATCTTGATCGACTTCGGAGCATAAACCGCATTTTGAATAAACTCAACATATTTAAGCAAGGCTGCCACGGCAGCAAGGCAGTAATACCTAAAAATGCAAAATCAAAGTACATTTCAAATTTCAGTAATTCTTAAGCACATTAAATTTACCAGGTGGCCCTTAAAATGCTTTAGAAGAAATGTTTATGTAAACTAACAATATATTCCAATCATAAAATTGTACTTAACATACTGTTCTTGATTTTTACAATATTAATAACGGGGATATTCGCATGGCAATATATTGAATGATTTACAGGTTACTGTCATACGTAAGACATACAACATCAACATGGCTGTACTGAGAGTCAGAAACAAGTACAACAATGACTAGGAGTTGTCAGCTTTAATGGGTCACAAACTTCATGTGGGACCTCGTTCAAAATAGCAAAAAATTATGTAGGTGAACCTTTGTGTGACTGTTGATGATATGATAAGTAGAGATAGGTGGACGGTATGAAGGACACCAGCAGAACATACTGGAAGTGGAGTGTTGCTCAGTTGGGGATCTGTGCACTGCTAAAGAAATGACCAAAGGGCAGAGGACACCATGGGGGTGCAGTGCAGGTAGATTACTTAATAAATCCCTGGACAAGGAAGCTCTGATGACCATGAGCCAGAGGCTAAGTGACTGAGAGGATTAGTGAATGCCGAGGCTGTGCAAGGAGCAGAAAGCCCTGGCTTGACCCACTGTAGGAGTCCCAAGAATAAAACCAAATGATTACTGTACAAAGGAGTGTTAATTTAATGATCCTCGATTAATACAACAACTTTTAACAGGCCCCAGCACCGATTATGTTGAGGATGCCTGATAGACTGGGATTTAGTCATCTTGTAACTTCCAAAAATCCATTCACCTCTCTCAGTGAAATGCCTACCTGAAGTATTCAAGTTGTGTTGAGGTGGAACATTCTCCAACATCAGACTCAAAACAGTGCTCCTCAAAGGTAGAATAATACTTGGATGAAATATCAGGAAAGAGCCCCCAATACAAAATTTAAAAGCGCTGTAATGGCTATGACACTGTAGCTACAGATACATTTTTGGGGAAGAGAGGTTCCAGAAAAAGACCTCCCTGAAAAGGGGTTTTGGAGTATCATGGTCTTTGGCCCACAACTTTCTCTTTGTGCTCCACGAGTGCGGGAGCAAGATTCTTCAGACTGTTTGATGATGTGCGCATTTAGAATCAGAACAGGTTGGCAGGTGTGCACAAGGTGTTGAGGCTGATTTTAGAAAAGCTTTGCATCTTATTATGCGAGATACATGTTCAGTTCAGGAAATTAATTCCTTGGATGCTAAGGACATACGTTCGGGTGCTGAGGAAGTTCCCAGCATGTCCTAACGGAGAAAGCACTGACGCTTCTCCCGCATGCCCTCCCACACCTCATGCCCCCACCAGGGATGGCAGCAGAAGGGCTTCCGCTACCACCCCTGACCCCTACCCCAGCAATCTGATGTCAGCACACACACAGCGCACCAACATAATCAAAATATGCATAGGACACGCTGGGAGTTTTTCCTTTCCCCCAGTGTCTCTCCGCAGTGCATTCCTGCTGCGGAATTGTGTATGGGACCATGATCGCGCAGGAGGAAAGCACTCGCTAGACATCAGGGATGTTTTAGTTGTTGCAGCAAGCGCCCCCTTGGACATGAGTCACTTACTGATATTTGGCACATGTTTTGACCATTTTCCGCCACCCTGGGAGCAGACCGCCCATTTGTTTAGGCAACTCTGCCCCCAAATGGTGCAGAAAACCACTAGACACCAGATACTCATCTAGATACATGTCAGAGATCAGCCCCTTGGGCAAGGGTTGCTTCCCGGGGGGGGGGGGGGCGCAACCCATTTTGCGAGGGCCGCTCCAGCATGTTTTGGCCATTTTTTGCCCCCAAGGGGCACGTCTAGCATTTTGTAGACCGATCTGCCCCCAAAGGGGTGGAAAACCACTAGACACTAAGGAGTGTAACATTGCTGTTGGTTGGAGAGTGGCCCCTTAAACAAGGGTCGCTCCTCATTTTTGGGCTGTTTTGGCTGTTTTCTGCCCCCATGGGGCTTATAAGTAATTTCCGTTGCCCATCTGCCCCCATGTGGGGTGGAAAACCATTTGACTTTTTATATGTATGCTGGTGAGTGGCCTCCTGGCCGAGGGTCACTCCCCAGTAATGTACACACGTTCTTTGTTTTCTACTCTCCCTGCGGAAGATCAGACTTTTCTTAGACCAATATGCCTACGGAGAAGAGGGATGGCAGAAAATTATTTGACACCAGGGAAAACGTTTCTGTGTGTATGTGAACTGGAGTTTGGCTGCCAGTCTGTGTGTACTGGCGTTTGGCTTGCAGTGTGTGAGCACTGGAGTTTGGATGGCAGTGGGTGTGGACCGGCGTGGCTGGGGTTTGCCCCCGATGTACTGACCCGCCGACCCCTCATGTGGCAAGTAGTCCCTGACCATTAGGTGAGTAGGGAGCGTGTTCAATTTCACACCACCACTTGTCAAGCCACAGTGTGAGATTGGTGTAAAACCACAGTGTGATATAGCTGGTGTCTTTATTACCAGAACTGCTCATTAAACGACACTGGATGTGTATTATATCTCTCTTAGACTGCTGCATTTTAACCCTTGTTTTTAACCACCCTTTTTCCCAATCACAATTTACCTCACGTAAATAGTGTGTGTGTGTGCTCCCCACAATGCACGCTGCACGCTCAACACACTCAGGCATGCACTGGTTGTGCTCAATGGTTTACAGTACCACCAGCATGCCACATCATGTTCATGCCCTGGCGATGACTTGACTTGTTTTGGTTTACAGGAAACGTTATAACCATTGCTTGTTTCTTTATTTTTCCTCTGTGTTTAGGCATAGGAGTATCCACAGAGGTAACTTACACCACACACATGACACAAGCATGTTGTTGTTCTTCTTATTTTCACTTGTATAAGGTCCTGATGAATCGCGGGTGATTTTACCCTGAGCGAGAAACATGTCGACCAGTCTCACTTCTAGCCTTCTCTAGGGTCACTCGACCTAACCTGTTGATACCTAGCGAGCTAGTTCCACGTTTTAATTGCAGCCAGGGGACCCCCAGAATAAAGTGAATTCCGGTACCCCTTGCTACATTTTAATAACTTTACCAAGCAACACACCATCCTGCCCACACACCCTCACTTCACCATAAGGCTGTTGGATAAAAAGATCTCCGCCAAAGAGCCCCTCTTTGAGGTGAGCCCGTCGGGGGTTGCACCGCCTCCCCGACGAGGAGCAAACGCCAATGATGAAGCATGACACCCCTCTGGGTGTGTGAGGCAACTACATCCAACAAAATGGATGCCCTAGGGTGTCATTCAAACACCTTTGGTCACGCCAGTTAAACCTCCCTTGTCTGTCTACAGGAACAGTTCAGCAACCCCTCTATTGCGGCATCTGTACTAAATTGAAAGATTGCCACTTTCCTGAATAAGTTTCTCCAAAATTCTTGTCGTAGATGTAGAGATTGTGGGCCTGATTTAGATCTTGGCGGATGGGTTACTCAGTCACAACGGTGACGGATATCCCATCCACCAAAATATAAATCCCATTATATCCAATGAAATGTATATTTCAGCGGATGGGATATCCGTCACTGTTGTGATGGAGTAAGACGTCCACCAAGATCTAAATCAGGCCAAGTGTCTGAAAATAAGTACAAAAGGAGAGTTGTATGTACTGCTCGAGTGTCCTTCTAACCCTAGCCTAGGCGTGCCCATATGTTTTAAATTGTACCATACACAACCCAAGTATTGGGAGCAACTATGACAGTGAAAGGTAATTGGCTGTGGTCTTATTGGCTACATATTTTCTGTTTAGATAGCAGGTGCCATAATATAGAACGTGCCTCTAGGAGCTCAAAGGGCACGTTGGTATTACAGAAAGGGCCGCAGACGTCCGCAGCCCATTCTGTAATACTGAAAGCGCTGGCGCACATGTAGTGCCAGCGCTTTCTCAAGAAGGAATTCTGTAATTTGCTTGGGGGTGTGGCCCCCATGCAAATGAGGGAATCCCTTTGCCCCTGCGCCAGCAATGTATTTTAGACAATGGTGCAGAGTCAAACAAGCTGTCAGTGCGCTCCCTGATGCCAGCTTTCTGGACGGGAAAAACATCCCCTTTCAAATGAGTGCCGTCACTTATTGCACCCGTCTGCAAGGGTTCTCAAATCCCTTTTCAATGCGCAGGCGGATTGCCACCTGCACAGACAAACACAGAGCAGCTTTTAATTCTCTTGAATGCGCTGCGCAGCACAAGTTCGCGGCTCCCCTGAGGACAGCGCATTCTTTCCTGTTTGCACCCAGCGCACCTGCTTAAGGGTGTGTTCGGGTGCAAACAGGAAAAGTGCATCCTATCTATAATAGGGCCCCCTCATCGGCATCAGTGTTATGTGCTTAGTTACAACTGTTATGTATGCAGATATAGTGGGTATTTTATAATCTACCAATAGGTTGGTTATTTCGATTCTACATAAAATGTGCTCTTGTTAGTTGGATTTTTTTTCCTGTCTCTGTTTTGTGTGTGCAGTCTGTTCATTGTGGGTGTGTTTTACAAATTAAAGTGGTGTGGAGCTTCATGGTGATTTCTGAGTAGCTTTTGGTTGGTGGTGTGGGGACTGGCATTTGACTGCCAGTCTGGAGCATGCTGCCAGGCGGTATGATTGCTAGTGGTATTTGTGGCTGGTGTCAGGCTGGCAGTGTGTGTGTAGTGTGATATGCTGCAGGTCACTACACATATACCGGTAGCCAAACGCCAGTCTACACACTCTGCCAGATGATGTGATTACTTTGCTAGTCCTGAAGGGGCATGAAATGGGGCAGTTTGTTGATGTGAGTGTTGTAATGTGCTGGACCCATGACTGGCAGTTTAAATGGTTGTGTGTGTGAAGCATGAAAGGTGTGGGAACGCCTGTAAAACTGTTGGTGTCTTGTCGTGGTTTTACAGCTCATGCGCTCT
Organism: Lissotriton vulgaris; assembly: GCF_964263255.1. Taxonomy (NCBI): domain Eukaryota; kingdom Metazoa; phylum Chordata; class Amphibia; order Caudata; family Salamandridae; genus Lissotriton; species Lissotriton vulgaris. The sequence continues at coordinate 510,204,443 of NC_141685.1, read as the reverse complement.
GACTCACTAGTTCAGTATTAGAAAGTCTAATTCTTATTAACAGTGATTTCTAAATTTGAATTTTTGCAAAATCTTGAGTTAATTAAATTAACATTTAGAACTTGTCACTCACCCTTGTGCCAAACCCAACCAGTATGTGTGTGTACAATATACCAACCCCAGATACTTACATACACTAGACACCAGGGGGACTCCCTAGTGGTGCGTCTTGTGTGGATCCCACAACTATTTCTGTGACTCAAAGTACGGGAATTCCGGACACTTACAAATTTTCAGCCACCAAGAGTTCCCAAGTTTCCCAATAAAAATGGTACTTTACCTGTGTGAGTGGGCCTAGCACCTGCAAAAGAGTAGCTGTAGTTTTTGGGCCTGGGCTCAGCTGCCACCCAGGTAAACCTACCAAATCCAGACATTTCAGAATAATAGACACCAAGGGGAGTACAGGGTGGTGTGCCTCTTGAAGATGCCACAAAGTTTCTTTAGCCAAAATGACCAGCAGACCTCAGAATTTGCCTAAAATGAGCATTTCTGTGACGCATTCTTCCAGAATCAGAAAGAAACCACAACATTCCTGCCAGCCAGCCAGCGTTCCTCCACTTATCCCAATAAAAATACTGCCTAACCTGTGTGGCTTGGCCTAGTGCCTGTGAGAGGAACAGATCAAACTAAGGGCAATAGGTGTCCTTCTGTCATGAGCACTAGGCCAAGCTACATAACTGAGGTACTATTTTTTCGGGAGGCTTGGGGGAAGGGTAGGTGGTAGGTGGTAGGAAATAAGTTGCTCCCCGCAGATTCCAGAACTTTCCATCACAGAAATTTCAGGGAAAAGTGTTATTTAGCCAACGTTTGAGGTTTGCAAGGGGTTTTGGGTAAGAAAACCTGGTGAGAGCCCCACACGTCTCCCCACCCTGGATTACCATGGGTGTCAACCTTTAAAAAATGTGCAGGCTTGCTGGGTTTTCTTATGTGCTGGATAAGCTAGGGCAAAAAGTCAACAGCATGCAACAAAGGGTCAGTTTTCAGTGAAATAATGGGATGCCCATGTTGCAATTTGGCACTTTTCCTGTCACTGCCACAAGCCCTAACCACACAACTGACATACATTTCTTATCGAGAGGCATAGAGGAATGCTAGATGGAAGGAAGTTTGTGGTTACCTACAGAATTCAGAACTTTGCATCACAGAAATGTGACAAAAATATGTGTTTTTAAAGGGCTTCTAGGTAAGAAAACCTGGTGAGAGCTATGTGGGTAATGCTGGAATGTATTCCCCTGGGTGTCTAGTTCTCAAAAATGTGCCGGCTTCCTAGGTTAAGCTAGGGCCCACAATCATGACCAAGCCACATTGGGGGAAAAAGGTTAGTTTTCAGTGGAAAATGTGAAGTGTCTATGTTGCGTTTTGGCACCTTTCCCGTTTGCTGCTACATACTATCCGCTCAAATGTGGTACCATTTTTACAGGGAGATTTGGAGGAATGGTAGGGGATAGTTTTTTATTGCTCCCAACAGATTCCTGAGCTTTGCATCACAGAAATGTGAGGAAAATGTGTGTTTTTGGTCAAAGTTTAAGGTTTGCAAGGGTTTCTGTGAAACAAAACATGGCGAGAGCCACAGCACCATGGTTTTTGCCCTGGGTGTTTAGTTTTAAAAAATATGCAGGTTTACTAGGTTTCCATAGGTGTCAGCTGAGCTAAGGCCAAAAATCCACTGCTAGCTGCAGTGAAAAGAAAGGGTCAGGTGTCAGTGGAAAAATGTGATGTATCCATGTTGCATTTTGGCGTCTTTCCTGTTGCAGGTATGAGCCATACCCATGCAAGAGTGTTACCATTTTTATCAGCAGACTTTGGGACTGGTCGGTGGTAGAAAATCTGTTGCTCCCCACAGTTTCCATAATATTCCACCACAGAAATGTGAGGAAAATGTTGCTGTCACAGTTGGAAGCTTACAAAGGATTCACAGTAAGAAAACCTGGTGAGAGCCACGCAGGTTACCCCCTAACCCCCCTCTTAATTCCCGAGTGTCTAGTTTTCAAAAATGTGCAGGTGTGCTGGGTTTCCCATATGTGTCAGCTAAGCTAGGGACAAAAATTAATAGATAGCCACATTGTAAAACAAGCATTTGCAATGCAATAGGTCTCGCATTACAGAAAGTCAGCTATGGGGGAGCAAATAAAAATGCAACACTATTAGGTCAACCTTAAAGCAATGCGAGAACTATTGCATTGCAAAGGCTTTTTTAAAATGCCAACAATTATTGTTTTTGTGCAGGAAGGTGTCCCTTCCTGCACAAAAATATCCACCCCACAACATAGGCACCTTTGCAACATGATGTAAGGGTGCCTGCTCTGGTGCATGGCAGCATTTTGTGCCCCAGTGCAGGGGAAAGCTCACGATTGCGCCGTATTGATTTTAACGCTACGCATCCTTGTGCTTTTAAAATGAAGCAGCTCTGCGTCATTTTGTAGTAAATGAGGCCTATAATACGTACACACAAATGCAAGCTGCAATTCAAAAGAGATATGGATTATGTGTGATTTTGAGTTTTCTTAGTAGTAACTACAGCACAGTGAAAGTCCCAACAATCCTGGATAGAGAGACTGGGAGATTTTGAGGAATGGTAGGGGATAGGTTTTGTTTTGCTCCCAACAGATTCCTGAGCTTTGCATCACAGAAATGTGAGGAAAATGTGTGTTTTTGGTCAAAGTTTAAGGTTTGCAAGGGTTTCTGTGAAACAAAACATGGCGAGAGCCACACAAGTCACTGCACCATGGTCTTACTGAGTTTTCTCAGTACATGGCTGTGTAAGGGTAATTTCAGACAGCCCTTTTTGACATCAGGAAATGTGAAGACAGATCTAGTTTGAGTACCCAGTAACTCTCAGATGATGATAGCATTGTTAAATATGGTCCCAGGTTTACTAAATTCTACACTACCGCAGTCTGTGACTAGAGGTCCCTGTAGAGTCAGGTGCAGGTGCTGGGTAAATGTATGTAAATGTGTGTACTCCCACAGGCCATTACTGGAGGTAACTGTAGAGCCAGGCTCTAGTGCTGGCTCCACACATGCACTACCACAGGCCGTTACTAGAGGTCCCTGTAGAGGCATACACTGTGTTTTAGGCCAATTTTACCTGCTAACATTTTATTCACTGTCAAGTCGAAAACCTGCTCAAGATTCTAATGAGCATCATTTTTACCCAGTCCTCCTTTTAATTTTTTTACCCAAAGCATTACGTTAAAGAACTGATGAGAAAAATAGATTTTACTGAGAGACATTTGAGTAAATTATCCTGAAACAGTGGCTCTGCTTTTATTTATGCCCCTTCCTGGCACATCTACAATCAGGGCCGGACTGGGAACCACAACCGGCCCTGGCAAAGTGCTCGGCTGCCCCCCCCCCCACCCACTCCCCACTCGGGGGGTTTGGAGGTGCCACCGAGCTCTTTGCCGAGGCCGGTTTTCGGCCGATTTTGGTACAGGGCCGATTTTACAGCAAAAAAAGGCCCTGTAACAACAACGGCCCCAGGGGCCCAAAACCTGCCCCCACCCATACGGCGCACCAGGGGATTGCCCGATGTCCGCTATGGCCAGTCCGGCCAAGTCTACAATTAGACAAAAAATGCAACATAACCGACGGGCGCTCTGACATCAATCAGAGTTAACGGTTACACATTTTTCCAGGATCAGTCTGTTTATTCAACAATCTCCTCTGTGACAGAAATGCCCCACAGAATACACAAAATTGACAATTGTCGAAGGCTAACTTCTTTACTTCTAATAAAGAAAATGGGATAAAATATGGCATGATCGGACTCTAGCACCATGCACGTGATCTGAAATGCATGCAAGCACTATGTATGGTGCATCAGGGAGGGGGAGTGCGTGGGGGCATCAAATAGTACCTCAATTAAGTGGGAAGCAGTGGACGGGCACGGATTAAACTTGAATTATTCTGTGCTTAGTCCCTGCCTCACAGCCAGCATTGGAAGTGGCGTTTCAGCTGCACTGGCCACTTACAGAGCCAGTAAAGAAGAGTGACGTGAAGACAACAAATAGTAAGTCACAGGAGGGCTCCAAGCCCTTTACTGACTACAGCAGTGTCTCGCAGCGAGAGGTATGCGCAAGCGCATGCATTCGTTGGCTCGACCCTAAAAATAGTCAGTTTTCAGTGGAAAAAATGTGATGTATCCATTTTCAGGTCGCGGCGACTGGCCCATACCACACAAGTGTGGTACCAATCTTATCAGAAGTCTTAAGTAATGATAAGTGGAAGGAAGTTTGTGTCTTCTCACAGATTCCATAATTTACGGCCCAAAACCCACAGCTAGCGACATTATGAAAAAAGGGACAGTGTTCAGTGGGAAAATGTGATGTGTCTATGTTGTGTTTTGGCACCTTTCCTGTCCTGTCCACTAGCCCTACCCACACAAGCGTAGTACCATTTGTATTGGGAGACTTATGGGAATGATAGGCAATGTGTTCCTGCGTGCAGATTCCAGAACTTTCATAACAGAAATGTGAGGAAACTGTGTTTTTTAATCCGAGTTTGCAAGGGAATCTGGGTAAGAAAACTGCCATGCAAGTCACCCTACCCTGGATTCCCCCTATTGTCTAGCTTTAAAAAAATGCAGTTTTGCTAGGTTTCCTTAGGTGCTTGCTGGGCTAGGACCCAAAATCCACAGCTTCCAGCACAGCCAAAAAAAAGGGTGAAAACGGGGTGGAGGGTTCAATGGGAAAAAGTGATGTGATGAGTCTATGTTGCATTTTAGCGCATTTCCTGTCGCAGCCTCTAGCCCTACCCACACAAGTGAGGTACCATTTTTAACAGAAGACTTGAAAAATTGGTAGTTGATAGGAAATGTGTTGCTCCCTGCAGGTTCAAAAACTTTCCGTCACAGAATTGTGAGGAATATGTGTTTTTAGTCAAAGTTTGAGGTCGTCTGGGCAAGAAAACCTGATGAGAGCCTCGCATGCCACCCCCAACTGGACTGGGTGTTTAAATGTGAAGGTGTGCTAGGTTTTCCTAGGTGCCGGCTAATCTAGGGCTCAAAATCTACAGTTACCCACATTGCAAAGAAGGGTCAGTTTTCAGTGGAAATATTTGATGGGTCCATGTTGTGTTTTCTGCCCTTTCTTATTGCGGGCAATAGGCCTAGCCACATAAGTGTGGTGCCACGTTTATTGGGAGACTTAGTAGAACACAGAATAGTAGAACAAGTGTTATTACCAATTGTATTTCTCTGCAAATTACCATGAAGTTGAAATTCATGGTAATTTGCAAAAACTTTGAAAAATGCACTAAAGTGCATTTTTCAAAGTTCCATTTTACACACACACACATGCCCTTGGGGCATGTGTGTATGCAAGGTGTACTCATATGCAGATTTCAGGGGTGCAACAGGGTGTCCTTCTGACACCCTGACACCCTTGAAATTGCATTCTCAATTTGCGATTCTCTAATTGAGAATCACAAATTGAGAATGCCTTCCCATTCATTCCTATGGGCCCCTAGGCCCATAGGAATGAATGGGGAGGTATTCCTTAATTGCGACTCGCAATTTGCGAGTATTAATTAAGAAATGTTTAGAAATCGCTATTTTTTTACCGATTTCTACATGCATATCCTTTTGCTATTCCTTATTAGCGAATCCTTATTTTTCGCTAATAAGGAATCGCAAATGGCATTGTTGATGCATGTGGGCCTATATGTTTCCTTTCCATGAACTGCAGACTTAGACTGAATTACAAATATTTTTTTAGGAAATGAAAGATGTATTTATTTTACTAATACTGTGCATACCATGTATAGACACCATCTGAATGTGGTGTTTTCCCGAGCTACACTTTGGTTGGTGTTTTCATTATAAATGGTTAATGTGATTTATCAGTGCCATATTCTATTGCCAATTAAAAAGTATTGCATACATGTTTCAACACTGCCTATACAAGTGGATACATTCAGTCTTTGTGAGGAAGGAGTTGCTCGCTGTAGAAAGAACATAAATTACATTGTTGCAATGCATGCACTAACCGAACGAGCGTAGACATTTAACCTCAATTTTATTCTACTCTGGTCGGTGGTATACACGGCAATTAACCTTCAGCTAAGTGAGAACTCAACTCCTGTTTTACACCCACAGTGGCAAGGTAAATAAATACGGAAGGTTTTAGCTGTGAGAAAAGAATTCACTGGACAAGAACCCATGCTTGAATCATAGGGACCATCTGCACATCATGGAGCCGTGAACCCGATGCTGAAAGTCGTGTTTTCCTCTAATAATCTACATGGGACAGCTCGATTAATGTGTTTATGGATACTCGTCATAAAACCATCAAGCCAGCACTGCCAAGAAGTTCACCAAAAACAGGTTTCATTAAATCTCATTATTTAAAGTATCTACTGTCAAATTTTGTAAAGATCCTTTGAGAATTGTATTTTCTTTGATTTGACTTTTTGCTGAAATGTATTTTTTTAATAGAAGGAAACTGAAAGGAGCACTGACGTCTAAAGCAATTACAAAACAAAGGATGGTGCCTAACACATGACTGTACAAAATACCTAGTTTCTTGCTCAAATGAATTTATTGCGTGTAATGAGCATTCTACATTGAGGTTCCGTGACAATTGTAAGTGGTGTTTTCGACTCGCACGAACATGGTCGAGTCTGGTATCTATGAACCGCAAATGACGAGTTTAGTGGGTGTACGCGTTTTCGCTGTGCTAGCCTAAACCGTTCGTTTGTTTCGTGGGTTTCTTCATCTGAACCCCCGGGTTCCATCTTAGATACGGCATCCATTTTGTTTCTTGCCCTCAAGTAGCCAGCGAACGGACGCTGTCCGCTTCGCGACCCTGGGATTCCCAAACTCTTGCGGAAGACACGTGTTCCTTTGAGGGTGTCTTTATGATGAGGGGGATGACACTGTAAGGCAGATGGCCCCGCTCGAGGCTCAGCTTTCCGTGCCGGTCTATTGTCTCAGTTGTGCATTCATTAGGCACGTCTCCTTTGATGCCTGCAACTCGTGTTTCCTGATACCACCCCTTTTACACCCTCTTCGATCTGTTCACTGTCCCCGTCTTCCTCTGCACCTGTTTCTGTCTCTTCCTTGATTCGTTTATAGCCGAACGGAATGTACTAATGGTGGGAAGATGTACTTTTACAGTTGGGAACTGCCAAATGCTACTGTAATTATGTTCCGGGCCCTGAATACATGAAAGCGACCCCCTATGACCTTTACTATGGGAACCAGGTTGTAATCTTTTGTTCACCATGTTATCCTATGCCCAAAAACTGTATAAGAAGAGCGATCCACAGATACAATTTGAAGCAGACTCCTCGAACATGCACGTGTTGTACTTCTTGTGACTTCTGTGTTCCCTGCAGTAATAAACCTCGAATCTTTGACGCCGAAGGAAGTGTCCCGTGTCTCTGTCATTTGTACGCCGGAACAGGTTACCCACGAAGGTTTTAGGTGTTATCCCTGGCACCGCTGGGTCTTAGAAAAACCCAGTCCTTCAGTTGGCGCCCAATGTGGGGCTGCATCAGCGGTACCGGTCCAAAGCCCGACGATCGTGAGGAACTTCGTGTGAAATCTCCGAGGGAAGGTGCACCCCGCTTCATCGATCCTGTTGTCGAAACAAGTGGCCCGACGACTTTTCCCGCGAAGATCCCCGCCTCCTGACGGCTGCGACGGACTGCTGCCCTGACTGTAGACCTGTTTTGGCGCATGGCGTAGACCTTGGTATAGCGAGACGATTGACGGGCCTTCCTGGTGACGCCACTGATCTTTGAGTTAAGTATTTGTGGGTCGCTCCCAGAGTTCTTTGTTGTTGTGGGTGCTTAGTTGTTGCATGGTTCCATTGCATTTGTGGTTCTTGGTATTTTGTTCTTTGTTGTGCTATTTGACGTCTGCAGTCGCCAAAAACCGAGGGTTTTTGCTCTTTTGCAGGGACATTGTAATCATATAACCCTTGACGTTTGTGAAACTCGGTTAGTGTGCACGATGCCTGGCCGTAGTACTTTGTTCAGTTGCTTCAGAGGTTGTGGTGCGGATTCCCGACTGGAGGACTCGTGTCCGATACCTCCGGTTGGAACTCCAACTTACGAATTATATAGTCGACATGGTTTGGGTCCAATTGCATTCAATGAGTGTTGGGTTCGTTACACTAAAAAAGACGGTGTCCTTAGTTGGCCACCTCATGGTAGTTTTGAGGCCCCGATTCTAGATAATCTTGAAGCTAAATTGTTCCGAAGAAAAGCAAGGCCGGCCATGTTTGATTCCTTTCGGTTGTGGCGTAAAGAAGCCAAGCAGAAAGAAATCAAGCAGCTTAAACGTAATAAGAGAGAAGGGATCGTTACAACGGTAAGAAATGCAGAGCAGTTTCAGCGAGATAAGGAGGAGAAGGAAAAGGAAGTTTTTGATAGATTGCAGCGCATGACAGTCGATAAGTGTTACCCCGCTTTACCGACGGGTACAGATAAGCAGGGAGAGGAGGTAGTAGAGGACCCCTTGTTGTCCTATCTATTGAAGTCACCACCTCCGTATGCACAGGATACCGCAGTTCCTGTGGTTGCTCCTGTTCCCCAACCTGTTCCTGTTCCCCAACCTGTTCCTGTTCCTCAACCTGTTCCTGCTCCTCTGCCTGCTCCTGTCCCTACTGCTCCCCCGTCTATACTTCCTCATACTCCTGTTCCCGCTACTTCTACTGTTTTGGTTACTCCTGCTGTCCCATCTGTTCCTGACACTTCTCTTGTTACCCCGTTGTGTTACTCTTCTACCCCGTCTGCTCGACGTCGTGTCCCTTCTGTTGCTGCTAACTTTTTCACTTCTCTTGGACCGATTCTTGGGTCCGCTGGTTCTGATGCTCCCCAAAGACGAAGTCAGCTTCCTGGTGGTAGGGAATGTGATACGCTATATAATATGGCGACAAATTGGATTAGATACCCCCTTAGGAATCCTACACGTGTGGTGATTGATACGTTTTCTCAATTCAATGAACCGACACAGAGGTTCGTGTTTGAGGAAATGTGCAAGCTTTTACGTGATCAGATATCAGCTGATGCGGCTGACGATGTACTGGCTGCTCTAACTAATCTTCAGCTTCAGTTTGCGAGCGGAATAATGGTGGGTAGCAATGTTCGACGTGCTGTCGAGCAGTTGCTATCTTTTCGTCCTGCTATAATGCCTCGAGCATTGTTCACAGATGAAATTGACGAACCGACAGCAGCGCCTGGTCAGTATCCCATGCGCGAAGTTCCACCAGTGTGGATGCCTGGCGATACACAGGCTAATCCTATTATTCTGCCACATTTCTAGAGTGTGGATACATCTTCCGTGGAAACGATCGGAAGATTTGCAGGTCAAGCAGACTTTGCCCGACCCTCGCAAAAATCCTGCAGGGTACTATAAAGAATTGTCTCAGCTAGTGGATGCTACGATAATGAATCTTGCCGACATCAATATGCTGTTCGGCAATGTCGTTCCGCAACCGGTATGGGCGAAAATTCGTCAGGAAAACCATGTAGCCGAGCTAGGCGGTGACTGGCCTGCTCTTGTGGCGGCTGATACCCGACAAATTGGTGGGGCTAAGCCCGAACAGCTCATTACCGATCTCCCTCAGAGAATAATCACTCTTATGAAAACGCTTATGCCAGCTATGAAAGTAAACTGGGATAAATTGTCCGCTTGCAAACAAAAGAAGGATGACAGTGTCTCTGATTTCTTTACAAGATTTGAGGAGGCATTCATTGATCATAGTGGACAAGATATGGGTACTGAGGGAGGTCAGAGATTGTTTGTGGACAAGTTTGTGTCAAATTTGTTGCCGGACCTCAGCAACAAATTAAAGAATTCAGAGAGTGCGTGGGCTGTTTCCACTTCTGCTCAGATATTGGCTACGGCCCAATATTATGAGAATAGAGAGAAAGAGGAAAGTGATCGTGCGGACAAAAAGACGAAAGAGCTCAAAACAAAAGTGTTGTTGCAACAAGCGTATCCTCCACGTTCGAATCAGAATGATTCTCAACAGCGGAATCGATCGCAGTCTCAGTCGAATAGGTCGCAATCACGAAATGACTCCTCTTCGCAGAGATCTACGCTGGGGTACAATGAGTGTGCCTATTGTAGGGGAGAGGGTCATTTGAAATTTGATTGTCCAGTTTTGCGTGATCGAAATAGTGGTAATTCATCTAGAGGAGGTCGTAGTGGTCCTCAACAGGCCTCACGTGGTAGAGGTCGCGGTGCTCAAAATGATCATTCTAACAATTCTTCTGATTCTAATAATTGTTTCGATCAGCGTGGATCATCGCAAGGCAGATCTGCACAGTACAATGTGGACGATTATTACGTCGATCAGGGCACTGACAACGGTAGTTACTAGGACAGCCATAGACAAGGAGAGGGAGTAATATCAGTTCCGGTTGATCAGAGAGGGCCTTACGTCGCAGTTGCCACCTCGGGCGTAGTTGAGCCTTTTCTGTTGGACACTGGTGCAGCGAAAAGTTCCATCATGCATTCGAAACTCCCTGGCGCACCTTTGTCTGGCTTAACAAATGTTTCCGTTGGATTCTCTGGCGCCCCTGTTAGAAATCCGGTTTCGCGCCCTTTGCCCCTTACAATTGGGCCTCGTGAGCTGAAAGCTCCTTTGATTTTGACTACTGGTTGTGGTGAAAATCTTTTGGGCCTGGATTTGCTGAAACGTCTGTATGCGACTTTGTATTGTCCTCCTGCGGGAGTGAAGCTTACATTGGGTGAGAAAGTTATCTCCCCTATGTACTTGTCCATCGACAAGCTTCCACCGGAATTGAGTTCTCTTCCTGCATCTTTGTGGGCTACAGGTCCCAATGACGTGGGCCTGCTTGACATCTCCCCTTATGTTGTTCACTTGAAATCTAATGTGCGTTTGCCATGTATTCCCCAGTATCGTATCTCCCTTGATGGTGAGCGAGCGCTGTTAGCGATCATCTACGATTTGATCGAAAAAGATGTTATCGAGGAGACTCGGGGAAACGTGTGCAATAGCCCTGTGTTGCCCATTCGGAAACGCACTGATCCATCAAAGCCTCCTGTTTATCGTTTTGTCATCGATTTACGGGAGGTGAATAAAATTGTGATTCCTCAGTTCCCTGTGGTGCCCGACATAACGGCTTTACTGACTCTGATTCCAGCCTCTGCATCCTGGTTCTCAGTGATCGATCTGAAGAATGCTTTCTTCAGCATTCCGATTGCTGAGGAGAGTAGGGACCTTTTCGGTTTCTCTCTAGGTGGCCGCAGCTTTAGGTTTAAACACGCTCCTCAGGGCTACTGTGAGAGTCCATCTATATACAGCCAAGCCTTGAAGAGCCAACTTGACGCGTTTGTGTTGCCGGCCGGTGCGGCCTTGATCCAATATGTCGATGACTTATTGGTGGCTGCGGACACTCAGGACATTTGCAAAATTGCTACGGTGTCGTTGTTGCAGCATCTCTGTGACTTACATCACAAGGTGTCACCTTCTAAACTGCAATATTGTTGCCAAGAAGTAACCTATCTAGGTCACTTATTGTCAAAGGAGGGAAGAAGGTTGACCCCAGAGAGAATTGCAGCGATTGCTCGAATGACTGTGCCAACGACTCAGAGAGATGTGCTTGCCTTTTTAGGTATCACGTCATACTGCAGGCAATGGATTCCAAATTTTTCATTGCTAGCGAAACCATTGGTGGCTCTTGCGTGCAAGGATGTTCCAACTCCTTTACCATGGACGGAAGAATGTCAGAAAAGTTTTTCTGAATTGCGTGATGCGTTGTGCTCGGCCCCTGTGTTAGGTACTCCTGACTACAGTAAGCCGTTTACACTATACGTTCACGAGAGGGAAGGTTGTGCGTTGAGTGTCTTGACGCAACAATTCGGTGGTAAGCAGCGTCCATGTGCATATTTTTCCTCGACCTTGGACCCGGTAGCTAGAGCATTGCCGAGTTGTTTGAGAGCAACAGCGGCAGCTGCGGTGTCCATCCGACAATCTGCAGGATTGGTCATGGATAATATGCTTACGGTGATGGTTCCGCATGCAGTTGACACTCTTGAATCGTACGAAAACTCAACACTTGACGAGTGCAAGGTTGTCTGGGTATGAGCTGACGCTTTTGGCAAGTCACATTCAAATAAAGCGCTGTAATGTCCTGAACCCGGCGACTTTGTTGCCAATCAATATGGAATCAGATGAGGTAGCACCTCACGACTGCTACTTACGAACTGAGGAGGAAACAAAAGGTCGTGTGGACCTGAAAAACACTCCATTGGAAGACCCCGATGGTACCTTGTATGTGGATGGGTCGTGTTTTAAGTTGCCGAATGGTGATGTGACGACCGCGTATGTTGTGGTGACGTTGAGTACGGTTGTGGAGACTGCGAGATTGAATCAGAATTCTGCACAGGCGGCAGAGCTGATTGCCTTGACTAGAGCGTGTGTTTTGTCGAAAGGGAAACGGGTGAATGTGTTTACGGACAGCCAGTATGCGTTTGGTGTCGCGCACAGTTTTGGACGATTGTGGAGAGAGAGAGGTTTCATGACGTCGCATGGTACAAAGATTCAGCATGGACAGCTTGTGAATGATCTTTTGGATGCACTTACATTGCCCGAGCAGGTGGCGATTATTAAATGTAGTGCACACCGTAACGTGACGGATGATGTTGGTCGTGGCAATGCGTTCGCTGATGAGATTGCTAAGGAGACTGCCAGGAACCTTACAACTAGAATGTATGTGACGAGTTCGGTAAGGTGGCCTGCAGAAACTGGTATGTGTGAGGACACTATCGAGAGTGTGAAAGCGATTCAGAATGAGGCCACTGAGTCTGAAAAGACGAAGTGGAAAGAGAGTACGGGAAAGTTGGATGCGAATGGCTGTTGGATTGATTTGTCGGAGAATAAGAGGTGGATGTTGCCGGATGCGTATGTGTTAGCCGTTGTGACGATGGCTCACGGCTTGTCACATATTAGTGCGAAAGGTATCTGCAAGCTGTTGTCCCCTGTATGGAAGAATGATGGTATCGCTAAGTGTGCTGAGAGATTGGTTAAGAATTGTATGATATGTATGATGTACAATCCTGGTAAGGGAACTCCTACACCCCCTGGCCATTTTGCTCCACCTTCATGTCCCTTTGAGGTGATTCAGTTAGAATTCATCCATATGGAGCGATGCAATAACCTAAAGTACGTTTTAGTTGTGGTTTGCGCATTCTCCCGATGGATCGAAGCCTACCCTCTTAAAGACAAGACTGCCCTGTCCACTGCAAAAATCCTACTGAAGGAATACTTCCCTCGGTATGGAATGCCACGGATTGTATGGTCTGATAACGGAAGTGAGTTTGTAGGGAGTGTGATGAAGAATGTGTGCAAGGGCCTTGGAATTACACAGAAGTTCCACAGCGCCAATCATCCCCAGTCAGCAGGTTTGGTTGAAGGGTACAATGGTACTCTTAAATTGAAACTCGCGAAGATTCAGGCTACGACTGGTCTCTCGTGGCCTGACGCTTTGCCCTTAGCTCTTCTGTCAACCAGGGCGACTGTACACTCCCGAGTAGGGCTCAGCCCCTATGAGATTGTGTTCGGCCGTCCTGCCAATGTTTGGGGGGTCCCTAGACCCAGTGTGTTCTCTGATCTTGAATATCCAATGTTGATCGATTATCTTCATGATCTGACTGCTAAACTGAGGTTAATTCACCAACAGGTCTTTGAAGCACTGCCGACGCAGACGGAGGGTCCAGGCCACCAGCTCCATTCTGGAGACTGGGTGGTGACGAGGAATTTTGGCCGAAAGCGCAATCTTGAGCCTCGATTCACCGGACCCTACCAGGTGCTCCTTGCCACGAGGACTGCTGTTCGTTTGGAGGGGCGCAAGCACTGGGTGCACGCCACCCACACCAAAAAGGTACCTATACCTTTGCCAGCGGACTCGTGGGTAAGGAAGGGCATCACCTCGTCTGAAGTTGAGACCGTACCGAACTTTGTCCCATTCAGCGACGCTCAGCCTGTCGGAGATACCTCAGGGCAGCAGAACGATATTGTTGAACATTTGTCATCACAGAACTCAAAATCTGAACAATTGACTGGTCAACAGAACTCTGTTTCATCATCGGACCAACTGTTTGACGATCAGACTCGTCCTGGGAGAAGCCGATATTTTCTTCGCTCCAATACCAGAGACTAATAAAGAAATATTTTTGCTTTCTCCCCTGACATCCACGTTACCCCATTATCACTCTTCAGTCTGAACACTTTTGCATAATTGTGATTTTGTAAATTTTGATTCTTTTTCCACGTATGTGTTTTTGTTTCCACAGCTAGGAGATTTTGTATATATTGTTGATTAAAAATACCTTACATCCTGGTAGACCGTAGGGCCGCGCGGGTACTTCCTTCTGGTTAGTAGGTCTTGGCACTAGGTCGGAGACCGTTGATTCCTAGGAACTCCTGGGGATTGACTACTGCTACACAGAACGAAGTGCGTCAAGAACGTTGCGGACGGTTTTAGAGGATGGCTTTCTCGAAGCTGTCGGAATTGGAAAAAGCTCAAGCCCAAAGATTCGAACTGCGTAGAATTGCACGTACAAAATGCTTCATGTTTCAGGTGTTCCTTTTATTCCTAACTGTTTCTTCGTTATTGGTGGGTGGGGTGTATTACATGATACAGTCATTGTTGCCTTCTGCCTCACCTACCCCTTCTTCTGAACTTAAGCCTACCTCCACTGTCTCTCCTCATTCCTTCCACATCTTACCCCAACACGAGCAGGTTAGACGTGCGGAATTCATGAACAATTCCTTCGTTCAGCTCCTTCATCAGCATCAGTTGGTGATGAACACTACCAATTGTTGGGTGTGTGGGTTAATGCCACATACCACCGATAAGGGAATTCCATACTTGGTCCTTCCTTACAGTTCCCAGGGTTCAGCTCGAGCATTCCAAACAATGTTTCGAAGCGCACTAGATTCTTACCCCAATCGAGAGCCACGTTCTCCACACTTTGGTCCCGGTCCGTACCATAAGCCTTTGGCAATAGCGATTGCTCATTTAGATAGGGATATCTATGAACCATCGCTCATCCCAGAGGAAGAGGTGCGAGCCTATAGGGATCTGAGTGAGGCTGAATATAGTGTGCTCGTGGGTGAAAGGCAGCTCAAAAGTTCATCTCCAATATGGATCGTAGCCCATCTTGGTAATTTCTGTTTAAAAGGCCGTGGCCGAAGCCCTAGAGCTCACCTTGGGAGAGTGCTTGCACTGAAACGTATGTTTTACCAATGCTCTCTTCCCCTGTTCTCCTGACTGCCAAGGGTACGTATTTTGTCTGTTACGACCGTGCATATACATGGTTGCCCCTTGACTTCTCGGGTACCTGTTATATTGCAAATTTGCTGCCTCCGACTTTTACAGTCGCCTCCGATTATCACAAGACCAGAGTTGTGAGAGGCGTGATTAGCAAAGAGAACACTGCCGGTCAAGAGGCAGGAGACTTTTTCAAGGGTTTCTTGCCGTTTTGGGGACCTATGATCAATAGTAGGAACCTGAGACAGTTGACTCGAGTGGTGGAATCGACAGCTAATATCACTGCCAGTGCCCTTGGCAATATCACAGCAGAGCTTCAGGCGGATAGGCTTATGACGTTACAAAATCGTATGGTTTTAGACGTCGTCTTAGCAGATCGAGGTGGAGTATGTAAGGTGATCCATTCGAGCTGTTGTATTTTCATTCCAGACAACGCTCCGACTGTTTATCAAGCCATCTCTAAGTTGCATAAGATCTCCGAGTCCATACACGTGGACGTAGGGGATTGGACGCTACTCTGGTGGTTTTGGGGCCTAATGTCGACTTGGGGTTGGAAGATTCTGATGATCATTGGGGTTGTTGTAGCATTCCTGTTCACGTGTTGTCTTTGTGTGCAGTGTGGTCCTGCCTTATGTGGCCTCTGTGCTACGACGTGTATAAGGCAGCCACCTGTTACCAAAGGAACTCTGATGGATAGAATTAAGTTGCAACAGCATCTAGATGGTCTGATGAATATCGAGATCGATTCTGATTCCGACTAGTGCTTGCCTACATGAGGGCAAAAGGAGCGTCTGAGGTTCCGTGACAATTGTAAGTGGTGTTTTCGACTCGCACGAATATGGTCGAGTCTGGTATCTATGAACCGCAAATGACGAGTTTAGTGGGTGTACGCGTTTTCGCTGTGCTAGCCTAAACCGTTCGTTTGTTTCGTGGGCTTCTTCATCTGAACCCCCGGGTTCCATCTTAGATACAGCATCCATTTTGTTTCTTGCCCTTAAGTAGCCAGCGAACGGACGCTGTCCGCTTCGCGACCCTGGGATTCCCAAACTCTTGCGGAAGACACGTGTTCCTTTGAGGGTGTCTTTATGATGAGGGGGATGACACTGTAAGGCAGATGGCCCCGCTCGAGGCTCATCTTGCCGTGCCGGTCTATTGTCTCAGTTGTGCATTCATTAGGCACGTCTCCTTTGATGCCTGCAACGTCGTGTTTCCTGATACCACCCTTTTTACACCCTCTTCGATCTGTTCACTGTCCCCGTCTTCATCTGCACCTGTTTCTGTCTCTTCCTTGATTCGTTTATAGCCGAACGGAATGTACTAATGGTGGTAAGATGTACTTTTACATTTGGGAACTGCCAAATGCTACTGTAATTATGTTCCGGGCCCTGAATACATGAAAGCGACCCCCTATGACCTTTACTATGGGAACCAGGTTGTAATCTTTTGTTCACCATGTTATCCTATGCCCAAAAACTGTATAAGAAGAGCGATCCACAGATACAATTTGAAGCAGACTCCTCGAACATGCATGTGTTGTACTCCTTGTGACTTCTGTGTTCCCTGCAGTAATAAACCTCGAATCTTTGACGCCGAAGGAAGTGTCCCGTGTCTCTGTCATTTGTACGCCGGAACAGGTTACCCACGAAGGTTTTAGGTGTTATCCCTGGCACCGCTGGGTCTTAGAAAAACCCAGTCCTTCAACATTACTCCATGAGATTATCAAAATATACATATATACCTCTTTTTACCAAATGAACATTATTTTTAATCTTGCTTACTAACCCGGTCTCCTCCTCATAAAGCTCTCTAGCATAGTTCCATTTAAAATATCAATTATCTCTATGTGCTCCAAAAAGAAACAATCAAGTGAACCAACTGTTTTGCCTGAACAGAAGGATTTAGCATTACCAATTGTCACCTGATAAAGAAATCGCAATCCACCATCTCTCCGCTTCTATATAAGTACCTTAGTTCATCCTTCCACCAAACCTCTTCTCTTCTCTCCAGTGGTCATTCTCCCTAACGCTCCTACACAAGACCTTATCTACATCATCAATCTAACCTGTTCTTGCAGCTTGTCCTTTTTAGGTCTCTGCTACGCAGCGCGCATGCGCTGCTTAGGAGAGAGACAAGTAGCCATCGGCACAGCTTTGGGGGCAAAAAGGTGCACGCGTTGCATTGCTTGCAATGGAAACGCGTGCATGTCTGGCGATTCCCTTGCCGGAGCGTTCGGCGCCATATGGTCGCAATCATCGCGCCTTGCTGCACGCTCCCACAAGGGAATCGCGCAGGTCCCCACCCCCTGCTGCCGCGCGGGACGCACGCTTGTGCTGGTGTATTCATCTCTTGTTTGAAGTGTGTCGACCCCAAGGTACAGCAAAGAGCAATTATCTGCGCCAACCATCACTCAGCGGCCTGTCAGCCTCCTCATACAACCTTACCTGCAGTCATTCAAACTTCATAACACCTAGCAGGGCCAATCCCCTGGAATTTGCATGTAAAGCATGTTTGCAACTCCACTAGCCCTGCGGGGCAATGAATGTGTGCTTCACGTTAATTATTGAAGGTTTTGGCTTCTCTTCTGCAATGTGATTAAGCTTAGCCAACCGTGCATCCCATCTCGCACCAGACATTAAGTCTCACAGGATACATTTCTTCCGGAAACATTACTAAACTGTATAGAGAGTGAATACTTTTGCTGCTCAAGGGGGTTGTCTTCTACTGTAAAAAATTTAAAACAAAGCCACGTGCTGTGGTTGAACAGTATTCCCACCACCTCTTGACATGACATAAATCCATTTTCCTGCTACTTCCATCACACTTCCAGGGTCTGCTTGCATAACACTCTCCTGATGACGCCTGCTAAACATAATAACCCAGACGACATCCGGCGAAGGGGTTTCCCTTTATAGAATTTATCGGAGCTTGCTTCCTTCACGGAAACAATATTGGGACTGCATCTCATCATTCCCAAGACTCCCTAACTCAGTTCAGAAAATGAGGAGGGTTAAATATGACACTTGTGTCTTTGTGGGCCTGGTTCACGCTACCAGGGCCTTCCCCTTGTTATGAGAAAAATTAAATAGTTTTCTAAAACATAAATGATTCATTAATAAAACCAGATGTAAAGTAATTGTAGAGCTTGGATTATCGTCTTGCCAAAGATGATTACATTTTTGATCTTTCACAAGCAAAAACGCATGATCAAATTTGTGTTTACCGTAATTTGATAATATTATTTATGCAAAAAGCAATATAAATCACGTACAAAACAGCCTGTATGTGCGTGGTTATTACAACTGCTGTCTAAATTGCATAATTTTGTTCAGCTGAGCTGTCATTGTTGGCACTCATTACTATGTGGTGTTGTAGTAGTGCAATACGAGAAGAGAGTGGTAGTGTTTTGTATTGTAGCAGATGTGTAGCACTTACTTACTCTATATTTATAAGGACCATCTGACATGTCGCCTCCTCGGCAGCCCTCTCCTGAACTGCGAAAATGACGACTTCTCTGTACAATTTACCCCGGTCCTCTCACTCTCAGGAATTCTGATATACCGCCCCCTGGGGACAGTAAGTGCTTTTTGTAATTCCCTGGTAGAAAACGCCATCCACTTAGCCAGCACGTCCTCGAATTTTCTGCTTCTGGGTGGACTTTAACCTTCACTTTAATGACCCTAGGGGCACAGTTGCACTTGAACCAGCAAAAGACCTTGCTTCCATTCAGCTGTTGCAAAAACAATTTCTTCCCACACACTCTAAGGGACACTGCCTTGACCCTGTGTTCTCTAATGTGGAAACGCTCCATGGACACAACCCTATCCCTATACCCTGGTCTGATCACCACTTGGTCCCTCTTTCCTGGCACCCCCTTTCTTCTGTCCCCCCCGGTCCCTCCCCCTCGCACCTTGTCCCGCCCTTGGCCCAAGCTCTCTCTGGAGCATTGGACTCGTGAACTTCGAAAGAGCATACCACAGCCGACCCCCTGCCCAGTGACTATGTACAACGACTTCTGCAGCTGGATAGGTGACTCTCCGAACACCGTCCTCCCTAAAGTTTGGACCACCAAATAACACGGATCCACCTGTTCACCCTGGTACTCAACGAAACTGCACACTATGAAACAGAGTTATAAAATCTTAGAAAGAGAATGGGGGAAAAACTTTGCAGCTGAAAAGAAGCGCACCTAATGGGATGCCATACGCAGCTACAGATCGGAATTGAGGAAAGCTCAGGCAACCTTTTACGAGGCATAAATTGAGCAGGCCGCTAACTTCCCCAGAGAGACGTTCGCTATAATAAAAAGGCTTCTTAAATACCCAGGACCCCCATCCCGGCGGACCCCCAGGGAATCTGCAGCGAAAACCAAGCCAAGTTCTTCAACTCCAAAATCCAGAACATCTTAAAAACTCTTCCTTCACCTGACCTGTCAGTAGATGGGCCCACAGCAGACTTTCCTCCCGCTACTCACCGCCTGGAACACTCCCCCCCCCCTTTCCTTGGAGACCCTCCTTTAACTTCTGCCCACAGTGAAGAGCGGATCACCCAGAGTCCCAGCGCCCATGAACATCATAGCCAAAGTCGCCCCCACTATCGGTCCCATAATCACCTCTATGATTAATAAGTCACTCGAATCAGGAACAGTCCCTCCACTCTGGAAGGAGGCCATGGTCAAAACTCTTTTAGAGAAGCCCCACCTTGACCCTGCAGCCCTGGGCAACTTCCGCCTTATATCCTTCCTACCAGGAATCTCCAAAATCGAGAAACATGTAAACCGCACCCTCTCTAAGTTCCTGGTAACCTCCAACCTGCTTCACCCCTCATAAACTGGCTTCCGCCCTAGACAGAGTACAGAAACCGCTCTGCTGGCAGTTTTTGAGGAAAGCAGGATGTTGCTTGATGAAGGAGGTGCAAATGAGAACTGGTGACTGGCTGTAAAGGAATACAAAAGGCTGTGGCTCTGAGCTCTAGCACATTTACATGCACCTTGGTGTCTGCTTGGATTGAAAGCCCTCTCGGTGAGAGCTCTTAAAGGTAAGCTTCCTATATTTCCAAAGAGGTGCCCGTGGTCATTAGGAAAGCACAAGGCTGTTTAGTGAAATGGACACTAGCTGAGATATTTTATGTTGCTTCTCCACCAAAAGACAACTTTCTCCACACTGTCAGAGAGCACTAACCATGTACTCAAAATCCAATGCATATCTTTCACGTCCTCCACCAATGACCACATACACAAGATTATGAGAATCAGTTATAGAAATGGGGAAAGGGAAATGAGAAAACAACGATAGGGTACTCCACCACTCTGACTAGTCACTGCTGCTGGGGAAGGAGGTCTGCAAGACGTAATGAGTTGTCTTAGTGATATCATATTGTAACCAACTCTCTTTAATATGATGTAGAAATGGTTATGTCTGAAACTAGACTGGCTTATCAGACACTCTTACATTGCCAAATGGGCCAGCTGGAAAGGGCCGGGATGTCAGCCATTATTTTTGGTGTTGTGGACTGTACCGGAACCAAAAACACCAGCTCACACACTGGCCCACTGAAGCCACCCTATTTGGCAGTGCCAAAGTGCCCAAATGGCTAGTCCAACACTGCCTTAAACTCAAGGTTCGTCCTGCTATGCACTCTCAGTGGAAGACGAGTTATAGTTTCTACTGTGTGTTAATTAGGCATTTTCATAAATACATAGAATGTGCAAAATAGTCCTAACTTAAGAATCTTTTCTGTTCCACCACAGGATAACCTTAAGGTTAACATGTCAGTCATACAGTCTTTAGAAAAGTTCAAATTAAATTTTCAAGATATTTAAAACTTTGTTTTCACAAAAGGTCCTGTCTCTCAGAATACTTCTCAAAACAACTACAAAGGGCAGCAACAGAGCTTTATAAAGGAAAGTTTGTATATATACACCCTATACACCCTTGTTGCGTGGTTCAACACATTATCACAACTGTCTAGCATAGACAATAAGGGAAGTTAATCCCAGAATCTAACAAGGCAACCGCATCCACACACTATCTGGGAGTTCAAGGTCTAGGAAATGTTGTTTGTCATCAGGGCAGTGCCGCTTAGTGCTTTCTCCACTCACGCCGAGCATCTCTCCAGAAACTGCCTACAGTCAGCGAAGAAAGCCATCTTTCCTTTCCTTGATCAAATCAGTGCGAGCGAGTGTGTACGCTTAAGCAGTAAACTCTGTCTCCAACTATACTGCTTGAAACCAAGTCCTTAACTTTGTCTTGGAAGAAGCGTTGAAATTGCACCCATTAGGTAGCCAATTCTTCTTGTAAATGCCTCATGTTTTAGGCATCAGTTGGAAAGGATAGGGATGCACAAAGACATGATCCTTAGAAAAGAAGTGAAGCCGCAGACTGTTGTTTTCTTTAAGTAAGACAGCAGGTGTCTTGCAAACGCCAGATGCAGTGCTCAAGGGGAAAGCCTTTTCTTATTTTGCGTCTGGAAAAACCCTAAGACATGTATCCTGGTAGTCAAAGTCAGAAAGGGATTTGGCTTTTGGTTGGGTTCAGACCCTGTGACAAGCTTTGGTGGAGGCTGCTTCCCTTTTATATGCTAATTGTAGAGGTAGATGGGCCACCACCAGGGTTTTAAATTTCATTACCGTGTGTGGCGGATTTGAAACCAAAGACCTGAAATCAGTATAGGTAGCAGCGTCCATATGCTTGAAGATGAGGTGTATTCAATGCTCAGGATATACAGGGACATGAAAGTATGCATGCAGCAAATCTAGCAATTCAGATATCCCCTTTTCTGCAGGAGTAGAGGAAACTTGTGAAGGGTGACCATTTGGAATGATTAATTTTTAAAGCACTTGGTTTTAAAGTGCATTTAAAATGGAATGCAGTGATTACCAGTGGCTGATATTAATGCAAGCATTACACTCATCAACGTTTTCTTTCCCTAAGTCGGGCTAGGATTTGTCACAGCTCTCTGATTGTTTCCCCTTCATCAAGAAGAACCACGAAAACAACTTTTGTTTTGTTGAGATTTGAGTTTGAGGTCCCCCTTTCACTACCTGGAAATATTATATGCCTGCAATTGTAGACGGTGTTGTTGGATTTCTCACGGATCTAACATACAAGGAAAGGATTTCTGTCTACATTTGTCAAGGTGATGCTGGACTTTTTTCTGAATGTAGTCAGCAAGCCGATCATCTGAAAGAGAGGAGGAGGAGGGAAAAAATTGCCAGAGCCAGCAAAGAGTCATCACCTTCATTTTGCTTTAATTGAGAGGGGTGACACTCTGATGTACTTTTGACACCGCTGGGCATCTGGACCTTGATGTTAACAGATGGCACACTGGAAACATAGCTGCGGAATGAGTTTTCGTGCTTCTTGAACAATTGTTGCCATTTAACTTGGCAGACCGCAAGAGACCACAATGAATTTTGATGTGTTGTAGAGCATAGTGAAAGTAACAGCCCAAAAAAACTACCTGAGCAAGGGTATGCCAACGATGCAACTCTGAACCTCTGCACGAAAATATGTATATTGGAGCCAAAACCTGTAGCCCAAGTAAGGTGTCTGAATCCAAAATTACAAGCATCAATTGAAGTGCACTAATAGCAGTGAATGCTTCGTCTCGTTCATGGAAAATTGTTCTAACCTCCTCTCTTTCTCCTTTGGGAATCAATTCAAGGTATGAATATATGGCACTTCATTTCTCGCAGTCATAATGCCCTAGTATTGCTAGGAAAATTGCCACATGGACAGAAATAACTGCCAGGGAACCCTAGCTTTTTTAATACATTGCTGTATCGTCCTCTTTCTGTTGGGGCAGTGCACAAAGAAGTTGGACTTAGGAGCTTCATTATGCCATCTGATCACATAATCTGCTTTGGGATGGCTCATTATAGAAGAAGGAGTGTTATCCAGGACCCCATATTTTCTCTTGAGACGTGGCTGTGCAGCTGGAGCTGAGGCTGGTGTGTGCATTACCTTTTTTTCTTTTGACTAGATGTTATCCACTAATGGGATGCCTTGAATGCCCTTTTAGTATGATCCCCGAAATCTAAAAGAAAATCTGAGGGATTTCCATGGGAAGACTAACCTCATAAACATACTTCCATTGAGGGAATTACATTTTGCTATGTCGTCAGGTGCAGAGTCGACTAGCAAGGGCGTTATCTGTTCTGGAGGACTTGTAATCAGTTATCCATTTCCGGTGTGTCACCTGGGTGGCAGTGAAGCTCTCAATCTTTCTCCTCAAGCACACCTTCACCGTATGCATTATATCTGTTTTAAGGTGTAGGAGACTCAAGCAGATGTGGTAGAAGTTGAGGCGGCAGTAGTAGTGATATAGGTTATTCTGCCTGCAGTAATGATAGTGGCACAGTGTGGAGGTGCAGAAAATGTGCTGGAGTTAATTGTCTGTTTTTATGCAGCAGACTCGTGTCAGTCTGACTCTCAGGGCTTAATTTGTCAGGTTTATGCTGCTTTTGAGTGAGCTTTATGCAAATTGCCTAAGTTTACTGAAAAATGGGAAACAGCCTTTACAACGCGGTAAATACATTGCATGCATTTGCCTTGCAATTTTAGCACGCATTTTTTACAGCGAATACGCATTTACATTGCATACCAAGACCACTAATTTGAGTTAAGTTGGGGGGGAGGGGTCTCCCACAAATACATTGTTTTTAAATATGAAACAATGCGTGGTATTGGAAAGCGATGTAAATGCATAATTGTGGTAAAAACATGCGTGCTAAAAAAAGCGAGGAAAATGCATGCTATGTATTTACCAGCCTTGTACTATTGTACAACGCTGAAAAACTATATTTGTCTCCTCTAATCAATTTTGAATCATTTAATAAACCTTCATGGTTGCAAATATATTACTTGTCTTAGAAAGGTATATTTAATTTGATGCAGCAAAATCCTTTGACAGATACCTAAACCAATTGTGAGTCATCTTGAGTGGCACACGAATAAATGTGTACTAGTCACACAATAAAGAGTAGTGAAGATCAGACATGAGAGAATTTAGTTACTGCATCCTAAAAGCATGCAGATAAATTGTAGGACAGATAAAATCATATATATATAAGTAATACATATTTAATTAACCAGTTTTAGTTGTTATTTCAACGTGTCTTAAACCGTTAGTGATGTGCTCACGTGTTATAAGATTCCTAAGCATCCTTATTGAAATAATATATATGTGAAGAATTAATGAAAACTAACATGATTTAGATAAATTTGTGTGTGATATCGAAGGGTTTAATTCTCAATTTCATCATTCCATATTTGAAAATGTGCACCGAAAGTGGTAAGAGAAAATGTGCTGCTTCATAGTCCTATTTAGAATAATTGCTCTGAAACCTTAAGGTTAAGATTTTAATTTATGTACTAATGTAAATCATTTGAAACAATATTAATATTTTATGACTTGAAAATATTTTAAGTTAGTACTTTGAAAATGCAATTATATGCCATTCTTCTTTGTTTTGTGATCTTTGCAATCCAACAAATAACAATAATCTGAGCGCTTATAAACTGAAAAGATTTTAGAATATTGATTTTCCCCTATGATATGTATATTCCTATAACTTTATGTTCTGCACAATTTAGACTGACTTTATTGTAGGCCTGCTATGGTCTCTATTCTGTGGTGCCTTACATTTGTGAGAAAGTTTCATAAATTTACAATGTTATGCAAACATGTGTCTTACTAGAAGAATACTCACTCGCTTAAAAGGACTATTTGCAACAAAAAGTTGCTACATTGGGAATGTTTGCTATGGGAAACTGTCCTCTGTTGTTCATGTGCCTACTACTAAAGGGTAATTGTTTGGAAGTTTACTTATACTATATGAACTGACAATTTACATGAACACCACCACTTCTTTCTATAATATGGGTCTTCTTTATGTCATCCGACAAACATCCTACACAAACTGACCAATGGACTGAATGGTCTGACACGGCAAGGTGACCAAGGAGGTGTCACCACCAGAACTAGAGGATTAAAATATACATTGACTTGAGGAAGTTGGCGAGAGATTACTGGATTGCGTTGGTGATGAACTGACCGATTGGTTCACTCTGATTTTCCCAATTCAAACCAGACCTGATCCCAGAGAATGCCTTTGGAAATCTTTGGCGACTCTATGTGCTTCCTTTTGGACTGACGCATATGCTGTGTGCGCCATTTGTGGACTCTTTCTAGAGGAGGCACTGCCCATAAGCAGCTATGGCTCATATCCTTGCTGAACTTTCCAGAGCTTTTTGTCATATTATGGCAACCATAAACTAATTAAATTGAACAGCACTCTTTAGGTTATAAATGTTCATTAATGATGTACTACTCCTTGAATATCATTGACATATTTCACCTTTAACTGAATCATAGACTCTGAGTTTTGTCATGACGTGTCTCCTAAAGTTGATTGTGCATTCCAATTGTTTGATTAATGACAGGAAAGGATTAGCATAGAGAGATTTCAAATTATCAGGTGCTAATGTTATGGTTTTGCATGCTTAAGCCAAATTATTGGTTTGCATGATCTTAACCCCTTGCATGCTGATGACGAACCCCAGCCGTCATGCACTACGGTGCTCGTGTGCTGATGACGGCTGGGGTTCGTCATGGCCCGCCCCTGTTCATTTGTTTACAGCACAGGGGCGGAAACGGGCCAGCAGTGAAGGGGTTAATCTGGTTAAATGTCTTTAGATGATTCGCACTAGCAGTGATAATTCCTTACATATATAATGTGGTAGTGAGTCACATACATGAATTTAATGATCAATTTGTGAATCAGCTATCCAATTCCTGATCCTCATTGGATATCCAGATGCTAGATTTCTAATATCCAACTCCCCAGTGGCACAATGCAAGATCCATCAGAGGATCAAGTGAATGTTAGAAGAAATTAAACATTTGATGAGAGTACAGAAAACAAATGGGCCCAAAAATCTGCTGCAACAACTGATTGCGCTACCTACTGTATGTATCTAGAGGCACATCACTTCATCTATTCTTGACTATAACACCATCTCTGATCCATTATCATTTTGGCAATTTGCATACAGGTCAGCTGGATAAAAGCTAGTCCGTAGGGACTGTTCAGAATCATCACCACCCCTTCCTGATCTCTCCCCAGGATCTTTGCGGCAAGAGCTTGCGATATGAGGCGTTTTATGTGCTGGCAGTAGAACAGGTGGTATCTCAATAACAGCCTGGGAACATAAGAAGTAGGAATCCGTTTTGTGAGTGTCGGAAGGGAGTCATAGAAGGAATATAATATTGCATTTAGTAGATTAAGTTGCCATTGGTGCAGTCCTCATTAACTGAGGCTTTGTCAAAGATGGAGTTTTGAACAGGAGCAGAAGTCTCAATAGAAGGGAGTGCATATATGTTCTTGGAAGGTGAGACCAACAAGAACTTTGCCAACAATAGCTCCATCAATGGAATTTTAAATGAGAAAACGTCTGCATGAAGGTGTATCTTACAATTATTAGATGTCTTGGTTAGTCTAGGAATTTTTATATGCAGTCTCTTTTGGACTTGGACAGTCCACTGAAAGCAACTTAAAAGGCAGTATATCTTTGTCAGAGATAGATTTCCTGGCTCTGTGCCCTATTAGAGGATGGTGGAGAGGCACAGTGACTAGATTTCTGAAGAAATAACTTTCCATTCTCACGTAGAATATGACTTTTTTGTTGTTGTCCTACATGGCCTTGGTGGAGATTTCCTATAAAAATCTGTTCTCAATTCAATTCAATTAATTCTTTATTCAGATACAAAATTATCCATAAAAGTACAAAATAAAAACAGCACAATGCATAGGTAATTAGAAGGTTAAAAATCAATAAGTGCAATAGACATATTACTGTGAATACACAAACTTATATACATAGTGCAAGAGTCAATTTGGTAAATCAGTCATAGGCCCAAAATGTAATGATGAATTAAGAGGTAATAAGAATATAATATTTAAAATGTAGCAGCATAAAATAATAAAATGCGGACACTTTGACACATAATAAAAACAATAACATTATTATGCGGCCCATATATAAATTGAGTCAAATGCCGGGCATGCAACCAAAACTGTCTATGCTGTATTCATGGAGGCATAGGAGCAAACTGCCAATCTCAAGAAGGTACTAACACGAAGAGTTACATTTTCCCCATTGAGCGTAACAATCTACCTATATGCTTCCCTAAAATCAGTAATGTTGTGAGCCTTAAAGAAAGGGATCGGCAGCTGCTTGCTATATATTTGATAAAAATCACATAAAAATAAAAAGTGTAACATAGATTGGCTGCCACGATTTCCACAGGGGCAATACATTTGCTCAATATTTATATTGAAGACTAAGGGAAAACAGAGTAAATATTTTAGGGTACCATCCCCAAGGCGAAAGAGCAGGCTTCGTTCCCAGCGATTATTCACCTTTAAGAGATAACTAGCTGGACATTTTTGGGGGTGGGGGGTCATCTGCACCTGCCATAGTTATATACCGGGCAACTGAGGGTTTCGGAATTTTTTGCACACCTCTCAAGTTCAAAAACAACAGTTGATGGACAGAGAATGCAGAACAATGTCATACATTCACTCCAGTACAGAGATCTGGGCCTAAATCCATCGTTTTTTTGTACTTAAAACCACCCCAGATCAGACATGGCCATATGCAAATCAGCCTTGACCCTGTGCCTCATGGGAACAGTCCAGCCCGAACTGCCAAGCCATGTCTTCCCTGGACCGGAATCAAGCATCCTAGGACCGGTTCCTGGCAATCAGCCGTCATCAGCCAGGATAGCTTGACTCCAGTGGTGTGGAGAGCACGGGACTCCCATCTGAGCACACCCGTCCCACTCGGGGTGACAAATGCAAAAACAACAGTTGATGGACAGAATACAGAATCACCTCTCAAGTTGCCATAGTAAGCGTACAAGGCCCCCTGGATAATCCTTTTGTTAGTGCCTGCCATATTTCCTGGGTCTGTAAAAATGTGTGGCAGATTTATAATACTCAAACCAGCCTTAACAGACGCCAACCATGGTATATCTCCACCCTTATTGCAATTAAGACAATCAACTATGATGCCTCTGGTTAACGTGGCTGCTTGGTTTTGCCATAGTTTTCATCCAGAAGATCACTGAGCGAGTCTTAATATAATCCTCGATAAATGGTCATTTTAACTCATGGTGGCAAACAAAGGAGGAAGAACTGATCGGTGCCCCCAAAACTCTCCGACATAATCTGTTCTCTTCTACCTGAATGTTGTTACAATTTGCATAACCCCAGATTTCCGCTCCATATGTTGCTGTAGGTAGGCACTGAGTTTTATATATTTTCAACATGGGTAGCACTACCTCAGTTCTTTTCAGTTGAGGGAGGCACAAAATCGAGTTGGTGGCTTTTAAAAATGTACTCCTGCTGTGAGCCAAATGGGCAACCCAGGAGCTATTGTCTGAGAATACCAAGCCCAAATATGGGAAAGTGCATGTGCATAACAATTTTTCAGAGCCAGAATTAATTACAACTAAAGACATGGTTGTTCCCTGCCTAATCCCCCCTTTCCTCCGGATAGTTCTGCAACTACAGCGCCGAGACACCCCAGGGTATTTGCGCGCTCTAAAAATTGCCAGAAATAAATAAATAAAATAAATAAATAAATTACATTTAAATTTTTTGGGGCCGCAACTCATTACAAATGTTTTTTTTTAATTTGTGCACAGGTCCAGCTTATTCTTAAAATCCACAAATCCCCAGACTAAAGTGCTCAGTGTATTGGGTGTGCAACCCATTAGGACTGTGTCATCTCCGTATAATAAGGCGGGTAGAGTTTTGCATTAATTATTGGGACGTTCTTGTTCAATTTGGACAGATCATTGGTCAGCTCGGTGATATATAAAATGAAAAGCAGAGGGGCCAGAACGCATCCCTGCCTGACCCCTCTGCCAATCACGATGTCCCCGATACTGCTCCGTCCCTGCTAATCCTCACCCTGGCTCCCAAATCCCTAGGTAAATAGGCCAAAGAGTGTACTAGAGCCTTGTCAAGCCCATAATTTAAAAGACATTGCCAAAGACGCGATCTACTTACAAAATCGAATGCTAAGGTAAGATCCATGGAGGCCAGGTAGATTGGAGACTGACGAGCTATAGTATATTTACTGATTATCAGTTTTAAGTTGAAACATTGCTCTACAGTACCCAAATTACTACTGAAACCCAACTGACATTTATCTAAAATGCATTCGTCCTCAGCCCAACTCCTGATTTTATTAAATAAAACCAGCCCAAGTATCTTCAGTGTGTTGTCGATCAAAGAGATTGGTCTGTAACAACTAGGGTTGGACCTGTCTCCCTTTTTAAAAATTGGGACTATATTGCTAGTTGACCATGTACTGGGGGTATGGGAGTTTGTTAGATTGTTAAAAACATTAAGCAAAAGGGGTGCCCAAAATTCTGGTTTCTGCTTAATAAGATCACTATAGAGCCCATCCGGGCCAGGGGCCTTAATACCTTAACTTTGGTCAATGGCATCCTCGACTTCAGTTATAGATATCTGGACTCGTGTAGCAGCGTGAAGATCTGTATGAAACTCATTCTGAGCAGGTGCTGTGTATATTTTGGAAAAATGAGCTACCCATGCTTCACTTGTTATATTACAGCTCAGAGGAGTTAAAATATGACCTATATATCTCATGTTTTTGACAGATTGCCAAAACCCATTTGCATAATTTAGATTTGCAGCACTGGCCAAATTATCCCTTTAATCTTATAGGATCTTATCTTTCCTCTGTTTAACCACTTTATTATATTGTTTCCTCAGTGATCTGACAAAGACTTGTATCCCTTGGTGTTGATAACAAGGCATCACAAAGCTCGCTGTTAGCCCTTGAGCAATCACTGTTAAACCACTTGATATTGTGGTTATTGATAGTCATGGGTTTTTTGATCATTTGGTTTACGTCTGTGCATAGATGGGCAAAAGCTGCTACTACCTCAGGGTTAACCTCCATAGGCGACAAACAGGTATCGACAAGTGATCGATAAGATGTTACTATGTTCAGGAACACAATACTATTGTCGATACCTTTCCAAATGATTCTTAGAATGTTGGTCGAGGGTGTTAAATTACTTGCTCCTGGTTCTACAATAGGATTGGCTCTAGGAATGACCCTAAACATAACCGAAGTTGGGTTGTGATTTCCAAATACGGTGGGTATAACCTCCGCTCTGATGAAAACATCTTCTAGCGTGGCTGATATGAAAACATAGTCAATTATTGAAGCACAGCCACGACCTCTGAATGTTGGTATTGGGTGGCTGTCATTTTGGTTTGTGGCTGCAATGTCCATCGCATTAAGTAACTAATAATTTAACACATAATCAACTAATTCCGTCCCCCTTTTACACAGATTTGTGTGTGGTGCATGAAAAGTGCCAGATATATTCGCCCCTGAAATCTTGACATTACAATCTCCTCCCAAACAAATTCCAGCTAGATTGGGGTTCCCAAAAGGAATTTGTATGTCTGACACAAAATTAAAAAGATTGGCAATAATCACGTTTGGGACACTTAAGAAATCATTATTATGAAAATTAATAAAACAAATGGAAACACCCCATGTATATATCAGAGCTTGGAAGTTGTGACTATTTGTAGGAATAATTTTGATACTTCCACCAGACATAGTATTGACCCAGATAGAAAGGACAACTGAGGGTCGCCCATATATAGGCACTGATGCACAAACATTTAAAAATTGAAAAATCTCAAGATAACCTCTTAAGCGCTGCGCCTATACCAGTGGCCGACAGCACCACTACCTCGGGAGTGCTGCCGTCGGCCGTTGGACGTTCCAACTGCACCTGCGCAATGGAACGTTCAGCACTGGAGCTGGACGTTCCAAAGCAGCTAAGGTGATAAAGATCCCCTGTAGCCCAGGTCTCCTGGAACACTACAATGTCAAATTTATTTACCAGATTAACCCAATTCTCGTTGTTTACTTTGAAGGCTAAGCCGGCGACATTCCAGCTTAGCACCTGCAAGTTGTGATTGGGGGGCTCAGAAACATCGCTTACCAAGGTGGCCGATACTGATTTAGTGGGGGCCAGTTGAATGAGCAAAGACATAAGAGGCAGTCAATCTAGTGTATCTAGGTCAGAGAGGGTGTAAACCTATTCTGTGACAACAATGGGGAGGTGACTTGTGTGTTGTCGAAATTATTAGGTTTATAAATATAACCAAGAGGCAATGACCAAATGTCAGTAGGTAAAGCGTTATTATACTCTCTTAAACTTAGTATAGATTTTACCAGAGCCGGGCGATAGAAATTAACAACAACACCGTCTCCTTCTATGGTCCTATTAGAAGGGCCAACCCAGCCAATTCTACGCACCATCAGAATATCATTGATTATATGCATGCTAAACCCCTTATGTTTTGCCAGCCAATTAACACTCTTATTACGTAGTTGATCCCAGGACTCTGGCTGATTTTTAGGGCTCGCGCCCTGCAGTGCTCGCGCAGGGCGAGAGTCCTTTTGTGGAGGGTTCCAAAACAGACCCTGGAATCGCACGTGCTCGTGCGATTCCTTTTGGCTCCTGTGATTGGCCTTTGCGTGCGTGTTTTTCTTAAAGACGGCACGCAATAGGGCAAAGGCGGTGCATTGCTCCGCCCATGGCCTATTGGTGTCTGTTACGCACACCAAAGGCCATGTGGTTTCAATTATCGTGCCTAGGCACAGGTGCAATTATTGAAGCCACATGTTCGCTGTGGAGCGCGCGTGCGCACTCATGCACCACTCGCGGGCGTTAACGTTCCGTTGCGTTCTAATATCCTTCGCATATAATGATTAAACTGTAATTCTAGGGGTTGGTTGCACGTAGCACCCGGGTGCAGTAGTACTATTTTCAAAATATAGCTTTAGGAGAAATGCTATTGGGCCGCCGCAGTGATTTGAAGAGCCGCTTAAGAATGTACCTTGCGGGCTGCTACGTCCATAATGCAGGAATAAAAAAATTAAAATGTTTTGTTTGTTTTGAACTGACTGTCTTGGCAGTTCTGTAATGTTCAAGGTTATCTCACGCCCGCCAAATCGGCTACTAGCGGCGATGATAATAAATCTCTTTAATTCTTTTGTGGCCACTGTAGGAGACACAGGGAGCGTTTTTATCAGAGAGTCAAGCAGCGCTGTGTGACTCTGACAACAGTCAACTTATCTCCCACAGCCCGTTCACACCGATCAATGCTAAGGGGATGAACACATCCCCCCAACCTGGCCCAGCGCCAGGTGCCTCCATGACGCCATTGTCGGGTCCCCGCGCAGCTGCCTCTTGTCTGACCGTATGTGGGTTTTCTTCACGTATTCAAGCGTTTAAAGGCCGATTTGTCTTTGTTTTCGGTTTGTCTTTTATTTGGTTGCCCGAAAAATTCTTTGGTAGGTGCTGCCTGATGGAGTTAGGAGATTGCAGTGGACGCAGATAAAAACGTCATCTGGACATTTGCATTTCTTGACCCCTAATGGGGAGTGACATTTGGGTCCCTGAAGGGACGACATTGATGAGTGATGCAAAGACGGAGCCCTAAAACAGGGCTGGCACAAGTCCGCGCAGTTTTTCTGAAGCCTTTGTACTTTGCCACACAACCACACACACATAAACACACCCAACCACACACACACACACAACCACATAACCACGGACACAACCACACACACACAACCACACACACAACCACACAAACAACCACAACCACACACAACCACAGCCACACACAACCACAAACACACAACCACAAACACACAACCACAAACACACAACCACAAACACACAACCACACACACAACCACACACACGACCACACACACAACCACACACACAACCACAACCACACACACAAACACACAACCACACACACAACCACACACACAACCACACACACAACCACACACACAACCACAACGACACACACAACCACAACGACACACACAACCACACCGTCACACACAACCACACCGTCACACACAACCACACCGTCAGTGTACACTTTCACCAGGCAGAGACACCCCACTAGCCGTCAGTGCACACTACCACCAGGCACACACCACCAGATGTCAGTGCACGCTTTCAGTAGGCACACACCACCAGCCGTCAGTGCACGCTTTCACCATGCACACACACTACCAACCTTCAGTGCACGCTTCCACCAAGCACACACACCACCAGCCGGCAGTGCACACTTCCACAAGGAAACACACCACCAGCCATCAGTGCACAATTTCTACAGGCACACACACCACCAGCCATCAGTGCACACATCAATTGTTAACACATCCACAATTAACTATTGTAGCAATCGCAGTCTGGCAAAATTTACTTTTAAACATATTCATCTAAAGCGCAGCATGCCACCATTGCTACAAAAATAAATACACATTTTTTTGGCATACAATTTATAGACTATTGTTGCAATTGGTGTTGCAATATTTAGCAATGCCGATAGCTCAAACTTAATTAATGCAAAACCTATTGCATTGCAAGTGCTTGTTCCTTATAGGGGGCACCCCTGCTGAAACCAGAACATAAGGGCAGGCCTCAGGTGGTAGACTTAAAACATCTTTTTTTGGGTCAACAGCCCGCCATCGTTTTTACTGGGGGCAGTGACCATACTCTGGGACTTTTGTTCTTGGCTGCCATTCTTTACAGGGGCTGTACTGGGAACTGGAGCAGCTCGTCAGCTAGACGGCTGTAACGTGTTGGAAGTACCTGGGTGTAGGTTATTCCCCTGATGGACGGTAGATTCAGGAAGAATACATTTTTTGACTTTACGACGAATATCACATGACCCAATTAACATAGGCTGTACAGCAGTTAAAATTTGTTGTGACGTGCTAGAAATACTAGGAGTAAGTCCCTTCTGAGCCTGTGAATTGTCAGACAGATTGGGTACATTAATATGCAAACTAGACTTGTTAACAAGTGATTCTAAGCGATCCAGGCGCTTCCAAAGTAGGGCAAAGTCCCTGTCGACAAGTTCCTTAATAAGCTCAGACACAGTGTCTACAATAATATCAATAGCAGTGTCTCCCAATGTGAAATTGTTAGAAAGTGCTGGTGTGGACTCTGTCTGAGTTTGGATGTGAGTTAAGTAATTTGACGTAAAAGTCGATTTTAAAACAACATTGGCACCAACAGTTACACTGTCAGTCACTATATCAGCTGCAGCCACTGGTCCTTGAATCCATGTACTTAAAGCGGTACACTGTGGATTTAGACGGAGTGGTTGATTCCTCTTAGGGCAGACAGGCTGAACTGTTTTCCTTTTTGCCCCAGAGATTTATCGATTTGGGGAAACAGTCGCGTTTTCACCTCTGTCCATGTGGCTATTGTGTAACGGGTTATTTGCAGTAGTTGCAGTCACCCTAATGTCCCCGATTGATTTTTTATCCTTGAGGCTCAGACTTCTTCCCGGATCTGGTGAGTGCAAGAGCATATTATGCATACTATGGATTTTTGGTGAATTCAACATCATAGGGGAACTGATATGATCGTCAACCGCAGGTAAGGAGGTAAATTGAGGGTTTGTGGATCCCAGGGAAATACGCCTCTCAGTTAGTTCTATTTCA
The DNA here is from genome assembly GCF_964263255.1 of Lissotriton vulgaris. Lineage (NCBI taxonomy): Eukaryota > Metazoa > Chordata > Amphibia > Caudata > Salamandridae > Lissotriton > Lissotriton vulgaris. The sequence goes on along the minus strand of NC_141685.1, from coordinate 510,169,542 downwards.
GTGCTAATAATATTGACAACCCTCTCCAGCATACTGTCTATGGAGACTGAGACACGCAAGCTGGATATAGCTTTAGCCATTACAATATGCCCACAAGGGCAAGCCTTACTACACTCACCGAGGGATGTCACAGATAACGGCGAATATCAGAGGGGTGGCCTAGCCGGCCTACTCCAGTCACTGACGGGCTCAGCCCACGCGCGTCCCGTGATGCAGGAGGGCCCCCCTGAATTTACCGCGCCTCCTGGCACCCTGCAATGACACCCTCTTTAGGCGTTTGGCAAAGCCTGCTGGGGCTTGTGGTTCTTGCGTGGCCGTTCCCCTCATGGTGGAAACTGGAGGGCAGAGTGGATGGTTAACGTGCTGTTTCCCTCACGGCTGGTGGCAAAGGAGGCAAGTGAAGAGAGCCGTTCCCCTCACGGCAAGCCTGCTGCAGGTGAGAGCGTTTTCTCTAGCTCGACATCACAAATTCTGGCTTCTGTGGAACATGTTATTTTACTATAAAGGCTACGGACTAAGACCACATTGGCTTTTCAGAAACATAATCTGGCTTTGCACAACACTTCAAGCTAATTGCGTTCAGCCTCAAAAAATACTGAGCAGCAGTCAAGATGGCACATCTTTTAGCTCTAGTTATTGTTAGTTGGGATTGTAAAGAATGGAGTTCGATTAATGTAGTATGTTTTCTATGTTTATAATATTTACTCTGTGTTTATATATAATCACCATTGATGGAGCAAGGTTTCATACGTAAAGAAACTTGCTTGGACTCAATCCTCTAGAAAAAACATGTAATCAATTAACCAACATGTTTGTGAGTACTAATAGTTGCACCACACAACATTTCTGTATCTAGGGGAAGCTTTTAAATGTGCTTTACCAACAAGTAATTCGAGTGTCTTAATATGGTTGCTGAAAACGCAGGAACTGTTCTGCGCATGCGTCTACTGCATCTACATGGTATGACGTTTTTTGCTTTTGGTGGGAATTCTTTGCAGCTGCGCAGTAGTGTCTAAAATGGCCGCTTTGAAACTCACATGCTAATGCATATGCCCCCGCTTGAACTAAACCTTGAATGTTTTGCTAATCTGCTAATGCAATAGTTAATATAAAGTAATGGGAATAGAGTAGAAATAAGTGGTATACAGTGCGTTCATTTAGTTTCGTATTATAACATGTCCTTCTTTAATTTTGCTATTAGCTCGTATTTGGGCCTGAAGGGTGTCTTGTATCGCCATCTTGAAAATCCAAATGCACATTTGCTGGGAAAATTGCAGGACCTCGAGCAATGACATTGACAGAGTGCCAAGTCCCAACCGACCAGTGATGCACCTGAGAACTTTACCTCTTGACCCGGAGAAGGGAAGAAGTGTGCAAATAAAATTACATTGTATTAAAATAATATCAATGTTGCTGGGTGGAATAAAAGCTTGGGAAAGTAAAACTGTGGGTGGGAACATAGAATAATTAAACTAAAGAGAATTACTTCATATTAGCGTGGTGTAATGACCTCTCACCATCCCACTGACCAATCAAATGAAGGGAATACATGAATACAGAATCATTGGGGTGATTATACCCTGAAAAATGGTATAACTAAGGTAGGCTTAGTCAGTTAGATTGTCCGACTTGTCACAGACCGGTCACTGACCCAACATATGCTGAAGGAGATCATGGATGTCTCGGAGCACAGAGGGCTGGTCGAGCACTCTGAAAGAAGATTCGGGAGATTGTTGAAGGAGAAGACTCTGTCCATCTAGAAGGGGAACAAAAGTAGCACCAGAGAGGGGTGTAACGCTGGTGTTGCACTTAGAAGAGGTTACCTGTCCTGTCCTGCACCGGTCTTGACCTGTTGCCTCCTGTCTAGTCGGGAGCCCTTTCTTTCCAGCCCTTGGCCAGGGGTTGGTCCTCGCACCATTCTAGGTAAATATAACTCTGTGTGGTATGTCTTTGTACCGTTTCCCTTTCTCACCCTTCCCAGGTACCAATGTCTCGAAATTTTGCCAAGTCTCTAAAGATTTATTCTTTGATTATTATTTTTCTACTTGAAAAGTTATTAACCGACATGTATTAGTACTTGGCTCACAACATCTTGCATAAAAACGTTTTTAAAAACTCTCCAGAGTTTGAGGGCATTTCAAGAAAGAGTAAATGTAAATGTATGCCTAATATTCTAACTACTTGATTCATCGACCAGAGGAAATTAGGTACTAAAGAGTTAGAGTTTGGTAAGAAAAGGTGAACACGTAAATTATAAATCAAGTCAGAAAAAGTATCCTGAACCTCAGTGCAGGTTTGCCAGCTTATTGTGTGAATGTTTATGAGCCCAGGTGAGTATGTTGTTTTAGATAATATCCTAAGCTGGTAACCTTGCGCCATCATTATTTCTTGGTAGCAGAGCTATGGTTAAGTTTTAGTTAAAATAGGTAGTTAGTTGTGTACTGATTTTATATTGATTTATGTTTTAACCAAAACCCGTTTTTAATGTTCTATATTGTTTAATAACTCATTGGGGATATTGAATAGTGAGTGGTAAGTGAAAGCCACACTGCAGTGAGGTTACTGGCCTGATGAAGTAAGTGTGGAAAGATAGGTAAAACTTGAAGCACTAGTTAGGGATTATGTTCTCGTGTAAAAGTGGGAGTGATTAATAGCAAAGGAGTTCGCTGATGAAACTTTGGTCTTATATCACCTAGAAAGGGTAAGTCTAAAGGAGTAGCAGGTTCTTTGATGCTTTAGTGAAGGGTAAGCGGAAGAGGTTTTACTCATAGTATATGCAGGGGAAACAGAAAAGTTTTACTCGCCCGGAAAGAAATTGACTTTTCTTTTAATTTAGTCAATCAGGTACAGTAGCGAATGTTTCTATGTTGTTAATTAAATGAAATGTGTAATTAAAATTGAAACAAATTGAGTTGCTGTATTATCTTGCAAAGGAGGGGTCAGTCGGGGTGCTGCACGGACGTCACTAAAAGCAGCGCTGGATTGGATGAGATAGCGGTGTGTAGTTGAGGTAATATTGTAAAGGAGGGGTGAGTACAGAGAGTGAGGAACTCATGTCACAGGAAAGCTGCGCAAGCAATGGTTAAAGAATTCTGTAAACCGAAATTTGATTGGTTAGTAAAATAAAAGACGCACTGGTATTGCAGAAGCTTTTTTAAGTGAAGTAAATAATTGATTAATGTGAAAAAATATAATTTCAGTGTTAATAGATAGTGGTGATTATATGTGGAACCCCGATCCAACTATAACAGGGTCACGTCCAGATAGAAGATTTATAGGTTTTGCCCACGAGCAGTACATTAGAGGAAGACTGAACATCATGTACGGAGAAAAAAGAAAAATGGCATTTATGCAGAAAATTAAAAATTATTTTAAAAAGGATAAACCAATTAAAACAAGAGAAGGAATTATAATTCCTCCCCCGAAAAAGCCTGCATTATACATGATGATAGAAAGAGGCTACTACACTTGTGTATGGTTAGAAAATTGTACAGAGTACACAAAAGATAATGGAATATTTGCATTTCCTGAGCACTGTAGATTTAATGGAAGAATTTTACACAATTTGCGAACTCGCATGAATGAGTTAGAACCAAGACCTAGATTAACGCAATATGAAGCTCTATAAGAATGGAAGGCTGAGGCTTTTGAGCAAAACAGACCAGATGTGACAGGAACTTAAGTAAATTTTATCCAAGTTTTTCCCGAGAGACACGAGATAAGCAGATTAAACAATGGAGACAGTCTATGATAGTGAAAGGATTATATCCTGTATTTACCACCAAAGAACCGACAGGAAGTAAATGTACAGAGAAAACAAAACATTTAGGGACTGGTATTTGGGATTTTGAAGACGATTATCTTGAAGACCTTTTAATGAAAAATCCTCCACCTTATCAGGAAGAGATAAACAGGATTAATCCTAGTGCCCCGTTCCTAAAAACACCCTCGGTACCGCAAGTTCTGCATGAGAATACTATAGAAAGGGCACTTCAAGAGAAAGAAATAGAGGCAATAAATAAAAATAGAAGTGAGTTCTTACAGAAAATAACCCAGTTAAATACAAGTCCTGAAGCACTAACAATACCAGTGACTATAGGTCCCGTTGTTCCCTTATAGGGAGACAAGCAACCTGGTCCTAAAACTCCTGTTCTGACTACTACATTCACACAACCCAGAAAAGAAAATATAATAGTTGATAATCAAGCAAGTGAATGTGAGTCAGTAATTTCCCTAATGGATTTGCCTATAAGAGAGCCAATAAATGATTCATTTAGGAAAGTTACCCCTGGATGCTTAAGAGTGGTACAGATTGAAACGTCCACAGGAACAAAAAATGCCACTGTAATAACCCCAGAAGAAATAGAAAGGAGGACGCGAGAAATAGAGAAACTAAAATCACAGCCAAAGGTATTGGTCATTTTAAAATTAAGAGTAGAATTGGAAGAAATGATAGCTGGAAATGTGGGACTTGAAAGATTACATTTTTTCAGCGTAGAGGAATTGTTATTCATATGCAGAAGCATCACTCTAAATACAAAAATATTTCATGAGAAGTTAATGAATTTTGCCTTAGAAATGGGAAATGACATAGGTACATCGAACGTATTACAGAAGCCATATAGAGCAGAATTTTCTGACAAAAATCAGGGGCAGATAAGAAGCAGCGATACCCTTGTCCTGCGGGCCCAATCAAATCAGCAGCTCACACGCTGGGCAGTGAGGAGACGATAGTCCCATAAACATTGGCTCAGAGACTCACAGAAGATATTGGGGAAAAATATCGGCAATAGCAGTACCCGTGTCTCCCTACAATTGACCTGCTTACACACGACACAGCTGGCCTCCTTTTCTGCTACCCACTATGAACATACGGCACGGCGGGAAAGCCGACAGGCTGCACGTGGCTTGGAGACACGCGGCAGGGGGCGTACCGGCTAGTGCCCCTACCATTAGCTACCGATGGGGGGCAGAGGTCCACGCACGACCCCCCAGGTCAAGCTTGATAAATATGCATACTCTAAAGACTTTCCAGCCCTGCCAGAAAGACAGGCCCCAACTGAAAAAACCCCACCACCGGAGCGACCGGCCAAGATCACACTGGAGGTGATCATGTCCGCCCTTAATAAGGTCCAAACGACGGTGGGGTCAATTTCTTCTGATGTTTCTTTCCTGAGGTCAGACTTTAAAAAAATGGCCACCAGGATCACGGAAGTTAAGGTGACTATGTCCCTCACTAAGGACACTACCACCCTGCTAAAAAAGGTCAGTCAACTGGAGGCCGAAAACAAGCTCATGGAGGCCAAGCTCGATGATCCCGGTGCAATAACGTAAGAATTACTGGTGTGCTGGAGAGGAAGGGTGGCCCAGAGATGGATCTCTACATTGAAGACCTCATAAAATCTAGGCTTCAACTCAGGGGGCTTTCAACCTTTTTCTCAGTGGAAAGAGCACATAGGGTAACTGGGGGCAGGCCTAAGCCTGGGGACCCCCCCAGGTTCCGAGATCGGGACGCTATCCTGCAAACGGCACAGGTGGCCCTCCGACTACGTATACAAAATTCCATGGTCTCATTCTTCCCGGATTACACGGCAGCAGTAACAAAGCGACGACGGAGCTTCCTCAAGATAAAAAAGGAACTCAGAAGCAGAGAGTTAACCTACTCCATGCTGTTTCCAGCTAAACTACGTGTGGTGGCAGATGGGAAAATGTGTTTTTTTAACACACCGGAGGAGGCCCAGGATTGGCTCGAGGACTAGAGACGCATGGAAGGTTCACGCCAGACAGAGAGATTTCGACAGCGGCTCGTAGAAGACGACTCTCAGGACCACAGACGCGAGGAAGAGGCTTCCTCACAGACAGAGGCCGGAATGTGAAACTTTGGCAGCATCACACTGTTGAGTCTGGTCCCGACACGAAGGCATGTGCGCAGCTGACACCACGATGGGGAATGTTTACTCAGAGAGAGTCGGATGACCCGGACAAACAGGCCGTCCAGAACGCCAACCTGAAGCAACACAACATGACTCTGCAACTACTCTGACAAGCCAAATGTGTAGTTTAATGTTTGTCTTCAAGTAGGGGAAACGACTGAGGCGCCTCCCGGACTTCCTCCCCTCACACGCAAGTACTGTTTAATGGGAAAGAAGCACTCCGCACTGTTGGGGTTGCGGGTAGTTGACAATCCGTCTGGCATGGGAGCAGGGAAGGGGCTGGTGGAGAGGGGTTATTTTTTGTTCATGATTTTTTCTTTTTCTATACACGCATGAGCTCAAGTACAACAGATAGAGTTAGTTACACAGCCTTTGCTCCACACGCTTAGTATTCCACTGGTTGAAACCCACTGTCATGCAGTGACCACACAATTCCCTAGACTATGACATCTGATCAATCAATCAATCAAGCAATTTGTAAAGCGCACTACATACCTGTGAGGGTCTCAAGGCGCTGAGGGAGGGGCGGGGGGGGGTCTGCTACAGTTCGAAGAACCACGTCATGAGGAGTCTTCTGAAGGTGAACAGGTCTTGTGTCTGCCGGAGGTGGGTAGGGAGGGTGTTCCAGGTCCGGAGTTATGGAGTACCTTGTGTGCGTGGGTGAGGAGCTTGAAGGTGATCCTCTTGACCCCCCACCGGAGAGCCAGTTGTCTCTCCGGTGGGGGGTGATGTGGCTGCGATGAGGGACGCTGAGGATCAGTCGGGCAGAGGTGTTTTGGATGCGTTGTAGTTGTTGCAGGTGTTTGGCCGGGATTCTTGTGTAGAGTGCGTTGCCAGAGTCCAGCCAGCTGCTGACAATGGCCTGTGTTACCGTTCTTCTCGTTTCGGCAGGGATCCATTTGTAGATCCTGCGGAGCATGCGGAGGATGTTGTAGCAGGATGAGGAGACGGCGTTGACCTGCTTTGACATGGAGAGGGAGGAGTCGAGGATCATTCCGAGGTTGCGTGCGTGGTCAGTGGGTGTTGGTGCTGTTCCCAGCGTGGTCGGCCACCAGGAGTTGTCCCAGGCTGAGGGGGCCATCCGAGGATGAGGACCTCCGTCTTGTCGGAGTTCTTTTTCAGTCGGCTGCTCCTCATCCATTCAGCGACGGCCTTCCTTCCCTCGTGGAGGTTGGTTTTGGCGGTGTGCAGGTCCTTGGTGAGGGAGAGGATTAGCTGGGTGTCCTCGGCGTAGCAGATGATTTTGAGGTCGTGCTGGCGGGCCACTTGTGCGAAGGGGGCCATGTAGACGTTGAACAGCGTCGGGCTGAGGGATGATCCCTGGGGTACGCTGCATATGATGTCAGTGGCTTCGGATCGGAAAGGTGGGAGGCGGACGCTCTGGGTCCTGCCGTGGAGGAAGGATGTGGTCCAGTCTAGGGCCTTCTCTTGGATTCCGGCTTCTTGGAGGCATGTCTTTAGTGTGCAGTGGCAGACCGTGTCTAATTGGCGACTGATGTCGTCTGTGGCGGAGATGAGGGCTGTCTCTGTGCTGTGGTTTCTTCTGAATCCGGTCTGGGACGGTTCAAAGATTTTGTTGTCCTTAAGGTGGCGGGTCAGTTGCATGTTGACGATTTTCTCAATGACCTTCGCCGGGAATGGGAGCAGGGAGATGGGCCATAATTCTTGAGGTCCTGGGGGTCCACCTTGGGCTTCTTGAGAAGGGGGCGTTGATTTCGGAGTGCTTCCAGCTTTCCGGGGATGTGGCTGTCTCAAAGGAGATGTTGATGACCTTCCGTAGTTGGGGTGCGATGGCTGCGTCTGCTTTGTTGAATACGTGATCGGGACAGGGGTCTGATGGTGATCCTGAGTGGATGGAGTTCATGACCTTGCGTGTCTCGTCATTGATGTTGGTCCAGGAGGTCAGGCAGTTGATGCGGGTGGTGTTCGTCGGGCGGGTGGGGACTGACGTTGTCGGGGTGGTCGAGGTGTTGAAGCGGTCGTGGATGTCAATGAACTTGCGGTGGAAGAAGGTGGCCAGCGAGTTGCACAGTTCTTGTATTAGGGAGTGATGTCGTTGGTGTTGGCGCTGGGGTTGGAGAGTTCCTTCACGATGCTGAAGAGCACCTTGCTGTCGTGTGCGTTGTTCTCCAGGCGGGTTTCGAAGGGAGATCTCTTGGCTGATGAGGTGGTGATGTCTGTGGGTGGCGTTCTTGTCTGCAGTGTGGCTGTCCGGTGTTTGTTCGTAGAGCCATTTCTTCTCCAGTTTCCGGCAAGCTCGTTTGGAGGTCTGGAGCTCTTTGGTGAACCAGGTGGCTTTCTTAATGGTGCGACTGTTGGAGTGTTTTTTGAGCGGGGCGATTGTGTTGGCGCAGTCGTTGATCCACTGTTTGAGGTTGTGGGCAGCGGCGTCTGGGTCGGTGGGATGGTTCTGGGCGAGGGTGGTGGTCAGCTGCTCTTCGGTGACTTTGCTCCAGCAGCGGTGGGGCAGCTGTTGGGTTCGGTGGTGCATCCTGGAATGTGTATGGGCTCAAAATAAGATAACACTGGGTCTAGTATTGCAAAATCTCAAGTAACATAGCCCGGAGGGCTGCCTTCTACAAGAAACCCACCTGGTGGGTACAGCTGTTAAAGCTCTAGACAGATGAGGGTTTAAGATGGTGACTCATTTTGAGTTTACATCTGGTTCTCGAGGGGTCGGGATATCTGGTTCTCGAGGGGTCGGGATCCTAATCAGAAAGAGCTGCCCTGTGATAGTGACTGGGTCATGGACAGACGACCAGGGGAGCTTTGTGGCAGCCTCCTGTCGGTGAGAGGGGAAGGTGTATAATTTTGTATCAGTGTACATACCTCTGGCACTTCACACACTCGCTTTCCCAGCCTGGGTAAATTCCTGCTAGATCTGCCCCCCGGAGAACTTGTCATAGGAGGCAATTTCAATGCCACAATGGATGATGCAAGGGACAGACGCCCACCGAGGGGGCGTAAAGCGTGCACATCAACCCTGAGAGACCTCACTGATGCAATGGGTTTGGTGGATGTTTGGTGCATGCAAAACCCAACAGAACATCAGTATACGCACCACTCAAGCGGGCATATTAGTCTTTCCCGGATAGATCTATTTCTCATGACACAGATGGGTTTGGAATCACGACGAGGCCTCAAGCACCTCCCTAGGAGCATCTCGGACCACTCCCAGATACTACTATCATATGCATCACAACTAATGGGTTGGAGACGCATTTTCCCCATTCACCCCGGTACCTCAAGGTGCCAACCATACGTAAGGCCATGCATAAGACCACAAACCAATACTTTCAGGAGAACATGCACCCAGTGACCTCCACAGCAGTACTCTGGTACAGACGCCTACCGAGGGGGCGTGAAGTGTGCACGTCGACCCTGCGAGACTTCACTGATGCAATGGGTTTGGTGGATGTTTGGTGCATGCAAAACCCAACAGAACATCAGTATACGCACCACTCAGGCGTGCATATTAGTCTTTCCCCGATAGATCTATTCCTCACGACACCTATGGGTTTGGAATCCCTACGAGACATTGTGCACCTTCCTAGAGACTTCTCGGACCACTCCCCGATACTACTATCATATACATCACACCTCATGGGTCGGAGACGCATTTTCCCCATTCACCCCAAGTTCCTCAATGTGCCAACTATACGTAAGGCCATGCATAAGACCACAAACCAATACTTTCAGGAGAACATGCACCCAGTTACCTCCCCAGTCATACTCTGGGAGGGGTACAACACTGTCATGTGCGGCCAGGCTATCTCTGTGATCCCTGCCCACAAACGTGACATGACTCAACCGGTATTGGCACTAGAGCAGGCGGTGGACCAGGCAGAGGGCGCGCAGGCCACAGATCCCAATGATGACACTGTCCGCGCTCTTAATCTCGCTAAACAAGCCTACAGGGATCATGTATGGGTGGAAGCCACGGCGCTGCAGCTATTAACCTCTTAAGTGCTTCGAACGTTCGGTGGCCGACGGCACCACTACCTCAGGAGTGCTGCCGTCGGCCATTGAACGTTCGAACCTCATAGCTGCAATGGAACGTCCAGCACTGGAGCTGGACGTTCCATAGCCGTTATGAGGTTAAAGTGATCAAAGGGTGGCGACACGTATTGCAATTCTTAAGCCCGGCAAACCTCCCCAGGAGTGCAACTCCTATCGACCAATTTCACTCCTTAACGCGGAGGTGAAAATACTAGCTAAGGCGCTAGCGACCAGGCTCCAGCCCCATCTCGCGGCACTCATAGACCTAGAACAATCCGGCTTTATGCCTGGCAGGCAGAAACACCGCAATCAACCTGCAACGGCTACATGGTGTTCTGGCTCGAGGGCCTTATATCCAAGAGGAGGCAGTGATTCTCTCAATAGATGCCAGTATGGCCGTTGACCGGGTAGAGTGGCCCTTCCTGTTTGCGGTGCTGCAACACTTTGGCTTTGGACCCAAATTTTGCGCCTGGGTACAGCTGTTTATGCACAGCCACTGGCGCAGGTGGCGGTAAATGGGCGCTTGTCAGAGGACTTTCCGTTGGGGCGAGGAACTAGACAAGGCTGACCCCACTCCCCGCTGCTGTTCACCCTGGCATTGGAGCGGCTCGCGGCATGGATACGAAGAGACCCAGTGATTCAGGGAATGAGGACCGTATCTCCCTTTATGCCAACAACATCTTACTATAGTTGACACACCCCAAACGGCCCCTCAATTGCTTACTCGACATTTGTGAATCCTACGGTAGGGTCTCCGGCTACACCATCAACTCCTGCCCGGGGAGCTGAGATACAGATAATACAGACCGGTTTCAAATACCTATGTATAAATATCATGCCCCATCATGAGCAGTTTATGGAGCGCAATCTGCTCCCACCGCTGTGGAGACTAAAGAATGATGTAAACGGCTGGCAGTCACTCCCACTGACATTGCTGGGGAGAGCTGCATTGTTCAAAATTATGGCTCTCCCTAGGTTCCCATATGATTAGAAAATACGCCCACGCCTGTTCCCAACTCATATTTTAAAGCCATTGAGATAGAGATGAGCCATCTCTTGTGGGAGGGAAAACCTCACTGAATAGCTATAAGTAAACTAACTGGTAGCTGGTATGACGGCGGTATCGCCCAGCCCATGTACAGCTATACTATTGGGCATCCCAGCTCATAGCGATTAATCAGTGGGCACACGCCCCACAGGACGAACCAGCTCTGTGCATGGACAGGCTCATTTTAGGTGTGAATGGTCCCCTGGGTGCCTTGTACGACAAGCAAAAGAGAAACACGCACTTACTTTGGAGGGGGTGATAACTCAACACACACCATTGTGGGACTCCACAAGGTTCGGCAAGCTACGCATGAGCAAAGGTTTTACAAGCTGGGACCTTATAGGCATTTCTAAAGTTGGGACCTATGGGAAAAGGGCAAGGTGGTTCCATTCGCACAGCTACAGGCTGTAGTGTAGTTCCTATATTCCCAATAGGCTCTGCACATTGGAATAACATATCCTATAGATGTGACGTAGGACTGAGGTGTACTAGGTCTCTATCGAATATATTAGACTTAATTGTGAGTGCCAGCTAGCTCAGAAGTCACTAGAAACTTTCTCGAATTCACGAAAAGGGATTAGTTCTGACAACCGCATAAACAGGACAACTTTGTTTCCCCCAAGATAAAACTGATCATCAGAGTCGTGGAAACAATAGATAGATATTTCACTCAGTCAATCGTGCATGCTTCGTTTCACCAGAGGTGCAGAGAAATAGATAGACAGGTGTTTTCAATAAAAAGGTTTTATTGAACAGACTTCTTTCTCAAGCATAAGAAATGAACTGCTACAATCGTAAAACTGTTTGCAAAATATAATGCATATAGTATAAAGAGTAGAATAAAATAATACTGTAAGAGCATTGTATGGTGCCTAAACCATAGATAAATACGTACATAAATAACAGATGCTAAAAGTACTCAACTGGTGCTTCTAAAATACGCCTACCCCGATGTACCTAACCTAAGCTCGGTATGAGGGAAGAAGTAAGTGAGGTGTAGCATAAATGTAGTATTCTTTTTGCCAAGAATCTATCCAAGATTTCTCTTAGGGTCTAATCAGCTCCGTACCTTAGTTTGGAACGAAGAAGGTCAGGCTCAGGACTCGATTTCCCAACAACCCGCAAGGGTAGCTTGGAAACACTGGAGCTGGATTTCTCGGCAGGAGAAAAGACAGCGTCTATCTCAGTGCGTCTGCTGGAGGGTCGGCTTCCTTCGGCACTTGCAGTAGCAGGGCGCGTCGGGCAAGTAGACAGTCGACCTGCTCCAAACCACTGTGTGTTTGCTAATGCAAGTGTGGGCATTTTTATACCTTGAAGTTGCTGAGTTTGACGTAAAGGTGGACATAATAACATCATTAAAGACTGTCCGTTCTTTGAAAACTCCATGAGTTCTTGGACAAGTCAGTTCTAGAGGAAGGGATAATCCCCAGCTGCTGAAGCCGAGTTTTCGGAACTAGTGGAAGTAGCCTGCCGTATTTGGACTAAATATGGTTATGATTCTTATGCCTATATAAGGACATAGTGATTTATACTTATATAAGGGCATGAATCAGGAAATTTACAATAGTGTCCTAAAATGGTTCACAACAAGGCCACGTATCAGATGTCAGGAAGGGAACAATTTCCCTATACTCAAATTAGACACACCCTTATGAAGGCCATACCCCCAGGATCCGATCTGCCTGAGTCCTCTCCACTCGAGGACCGTTTGCTAACAGACACACTATCCAAGAAGGCAATATCATTAACATATCAAAAGCTGATCAATAATCAGAAGGATCCCACACAGACTCTTAAGGAGAGATGGCAGGCAGAGGTGGGGGAGCTGGACGAACAGTAGTGGCAGAAGGTACTGGCGTCCCAGCGGGGGGTGGCGACCCCTTCCAGATTAAAACGTGTGCAACTTAAAATACTACACAGAACGTATTACACACGGTCAATACTGCATAAAATGGGGAGGGCAGACACGCCACTTTGCCTGAGGGGATGTGAGCTGGTTCTTTGTATCACACAATATGGGACTGTCCCCACATTACACAATACTGGAGGGCGGTTAGGACACCGATCACCCAGATGTGTGGGTTTGAGGTCCCCCTTGAACCGTAGAAGTGCTTACTTAATGTGTGGGAGCCCACAGATCTAAACCACGCAGCACAGGAATGGGCTACATTCAGCATTACTCTAGCCAAAAGGAAAATTGCAAGACACTGGGGAGCCCAAACAACACTCTCCCACCAGCAGTGGTGTCGCGATCTTGATAGTGCCATGGTGGCAGAAAAGGCAGTTTTTATTAAGGATGCCCCCGAAAACGGACACGAATATGGGGGAAATTGAATAATTTTTGGGGAAACATATGTACCCCTCCACCCGAGGACTCAGATTCAGGCATGAGTGACTGATATTCAGACAACGGACTTGCCATGAGAAAAACCCAATGTGGGGCAAAGAGGTTTGGCAACTGTATGAAGGTGGGGTAGGCACACCTGTGCCTATATGTCTTTTTATTATGTATGGAATTACTGTGTGTTATAATAATAAATTACTCTCTAAATACGGTCATGTCTGTGAACTACTCTACTCAAGGTGTATTATAATGGCAATAAAATGTTTTAAAAAATAAAGACATGATACATTTTGCATATCGGTTTGTGTCTGGGTTAAGGTCAGATATATCCCAAATGATTAAAGAGCATAAGTTGTGTTGGCAGGCAAAGCCTATTGATGAACTTCTCAAGTATGCAAAATACTGTGGGGATGGCAATAGACGAAAGAAATTAGAAGAGAAAGTAATGTGGGCCCAAGTAAAATTAGCACAACAACAAGAACTACAGCTAAGTAATCAGGCAAATAATCAAGGAAAAGGAGAAGGACAAGGTGAAGGTACTGGGTCAAACCTAGAGGGTGAATGAGTAAAGAAGAGGCAAAGAAAAAGTTTCCCTGTCACAGGTGCGGAAAATTGGGCCATTGGAAAAACGAGTGTAAACTTATACAGAATAATAATGTCCAAACTCAAAATTTAAATCCAAAGACGCAGAATGAGGTGTCAATGAGGCAACAGGTAATACAGAGTCAATTGCCACCTGCCCCTATGCCAGATTTTGATAGTCAAGCCAAGTACAGTGTGGACACCGGATAACGGGAGGGAAGTGGTAAGAAAAATTCTGTAAAACCACAGTTTCTTTTACAGAACACATTTTTTGACGAGGAGACTTTATGACTGTGCCTGAGAGGGGGGGGGGAGAGGAATGAGTACTTGGCGCATCCTTACCGGTAGATCAGTCAGGTTGAGGGAAGAAAACGAGTTACTTACCTGTAACTACGGTTATCCAGTATTGGTATCTTTCATAGATTCACATGCCTGAATCATTCCCCGTCGTCGAAGCGGGAGTCCCACTGTATAAATATATACAAAAGCAGAGCCTAGAAAATTTCTTGTAGTAGGCTGGAAAAGCCCAAAGGCCTAACTAGGCCTCAAAACTTAGCAGCCTATTTACATCATTATGTAAAAAGACCTGAAATAGTAGCCTCAGCCAATCAGCTGTCCTCACCCTCTAGAACCTTCCCAGCTCAGGCAGTTCTCCTCAGATTTTCACCGCACTTCGTGTGTAAGGGAGTCTCCCTGAGTGCCTACTCAGTTTTTGATCTTTTTTCCGCAAAATGTCTGAAAAGAAGGCTCTTTTCAAAGCTTGTGGAACCTGCTACAAAAAGAGGGTCCATGTGGATGACCAGCACTCTGACTGCATTTATTGTCTACACCCTTCACATGTTGTGAAGGACTGTAGGATTTTCCGTACCTTCCCTCAGAAAACTATCACGGATAGGGAGGATAGGGTTCTTTTGCGGTTGAAGTCTTCTTCCACTGATGATGAGGACAAGGCCTCAACCTCCAGCAAGAGAGCCAGATCCAAGGAAAGTTCTTCTCCTTAGTCAAGTCAAGTCAAGTCAAGTCAAAGAATTTATATAGCGCACTACATACCCAGAGGGTCTCAAGGCGCTTAGGGAGGGGAGGAGGATTACTTGTCAAATATCCACGTTTTAAGTTGCTTTCTGAATGCTAGGTGGTTCTGGGGAAGGCGAAGGTAAGTGGGGAGCGAGTTCCATGTTTTAGCTGCCAGGTATGAGAAGGATCTGCCTCCCATGGTGGTCTTGTTGATGCGAGGTACAGTGGCGAGGGCTTGGCTGGAAGAACGTAGTTGGCGGGAGGGGGTGTAGAAGGACAGTCGTGAGTTGAGGCATTCTGGTCCGATGCCGTAGAGTGATTTGTGTGCATGGGTTAGCAGTCGGAAAGTGATCCTCTTATTGACGGGTAGCCAGTGGAGGTCTTTCAGGTGACCAGAGATGTGTTTGTTACGCGGGATGTCTAATATGATCCTGGCTGAGGCGTTTTGGATTCGTTGGAGTTTCTTCTGGAGTTTAGCGGTAGTACCTGCGTAGAGGGTGTTTCCGTAGTCCAGTCGGCTCGTGACCAGAGCATGGGTGACTGTTTTTCTGGTTTCGGTGGGGATCCAGCGAAATGTTTTTTTGAGCATGCGAAGAATGTTGAAGCAGGATGAGGATACAGCGCTGACTTGTCTGTTCATTGAAAGTGAAGAGTCCAGGATAACGCCTAGGTTCCGTGCGTGGTCTGTCGGGATGGGTGCTTTTCCAAGGGCTTCCGGCCACCAAGAGTCGTCCCATGCAGAGGGGGATGTACCTAAGATGAGGACTTCTGTTTTATCTGAGTTCAGTTTCAGACGGCTGTGTTTCATCCATTCGGCAACTTCTTTCATTCCTTCGTGTAGGTTAGTTTTGGCGGTGCTGGGGTCATTGGTGAGAGAAAGGATCAGTTGAGTGTCATCCGCGTAGGAGATGATGTTGAGATTGTGTTGGCGAGCGATGGCCGCAAGGGGGCTCATGTATACGTTGAAGAGGGTGGGACTGAGTGAGGATCCTTGTGGTACGCCACAGATGACTTCAGTGGCCTCGGACTTGAATGGTGGAAGGCGGACTCTCTGGGTTCTTCCGGTGAGAAACGAGGTGATCCATTCAAGTGCTTTTCCTTGTATTCCGATGTTTCTGAGGCGTTGTAAAAGGGTGCTGTGGCAGACTGTGTCGAAGGCTGCAGAGAGGTCGAGGAGGATGAGGGCGACTGTGTCTCCATTGTCCAGTAGAGTTCGAATGTCGTCTGTTGCTGCGATGAGGGCGGTCTCAGTGCTGTGTTTTGCTCGGAAGCCAGATTGTGAGGAGTCGAGGGATTTGTTGGCTTTGAGGAAAGCGGCGAGCTGATTGTTGACAGCTTTCTCGATGACTTTGGCCGGGAAAGGAAGGAGCGATATGGGGCGGTAATTTTTGAGTTCGGTGGGGTCTGCTGTGGGTTTTTTCAGAAGGGCGGTGAGTTCAGCGTGTTTCCAGTTTTCCGGGAAGGTGGCGGAGTTGAAGGAGCAGTTGATGTCGTCTCGGAGGTGCGGTGCTATGACGGAGTCTGCTTTGTTGAAGATGTGGTGAGGACATGGGTCTGTGGGGGATCCTGAGTGGATGGAGTTCATCAGGCGGATGGTGTCATCAGTGGAGATTGGGTTCCAGTCGTTAAGTGTGTTCAAGGGGAGAGAATGTTCAGCATATGGTTGGGTGGGTTGGTCTTCGGGTTGGTTGTCGAAGCTGTTGTGGATGTCTGCAATTTTGTTGTGGAAGAATAAAGCCAGGGAGTCGCAGAGGGCTTGAGAGGGGGTGATGTCGTTGGAGTTGGCCGAGGGGTTGGTAAATTCCTTGACGATGTTGAAAAGTTCCTTGCTGTTGTGGGCGTTGTTGTCTAGTCGATCCTTGAATGCTGTTTTCTTGGCCTTTCGGATTAGTTGGTGGTGTGTGCGGGTGGCGTTTTGAAGGCGTCCTTGGTGCTAGTGGTTGGGTCTTTTTTCCAGGCCTTTTCAAGGGAGCGGCATAGTTTCTTTGACTTCTTAAGATCATCGTTGAACCATGAGGCCTTCTTGCTGCCAGGTTTGCTTTGACGTTTTTTCAGTGGTGCTAGGATGTCGACGGTGTTGGATAACCATAGGGTGAAGTTGGCGGCGGCTTGGTCTGGGTTAGAAGAGTGGGCTGGGGTGTTTAGAAGGAGCGATGAGGAGATCTGGTCGATGGTGATTTTGTTCCAGTTTCTTTGCAGAGTTGGATGGAGGTGGTTGGTGGGTTTCGGCTTGTTGTAGGTGAAGTGAACGCAGCTGACAGAGAAAGAAGAAACTTAAAACCTCTCAGAGAACTTCAGAACCCACAAAGAGTGCATCGGTTTCTTCACGTATAACAACTGTGAGTACAGCCCAGGCTAAGACTGTTTCTCTGGTGTCTGTACCTACTACTACATTGACTTCTGCCTCTTCTTCTACTTCTACGGTTACCACTTCGGCAATTACCTCACCTTTGATGTCTGTTCAACCATTGCTGACTAAAAACAAGTTGCCATCCGTCGACTAAATCTTCTGGTCTGTCGACGACAATTCTGTCGCGAAGCCGACATCATCGTCGACGAAGACACTTGCGGCTTTGTCGTCGACGAAGACCTCGTCGACAAAGGACTCGTCGTCGAAGTCACCATCGACGGCCTCGTCGACAAAGGACTCGTCGACGAAGACATCATCGACGGCCTCGTCGGCGAAGGGCTAGTCGACGAGGACACCATCGACGGTCCCGACGACGAGGGACTCGTCGACGAAGGCATCATCAGCGGTCCCGACGACGAGGGACTCGTCGACGAAGACACTATTGACGGACCCGTCGACGAAAGGTTCGTCGACGAAGACACCATTGACGACCCCGTCGACGGCAAAATCTTTGTCATTGACAGTACCGTCGACGGAAATCCCTGTAACAGTGGCTTCCGCAGTGACATCTGCTCATCTGTTGCGCAGTTCACCTCCGACAAAGATACAATATACGCATTTTCAAATGAAAACGTATCAAAGGCAAGATTATTCTCACATTTCTCCACTCTTACCATCGCACATTTTGGAGACATATGTGGAAGAGGATTCAGATGAAGGTGAAGAGGATGACGGTCCTTTTGGGATTGCTCGTCACCCTTCTCAATTAAATATTAAATATCAGGAGGATGATGAAGAGGATGTACATGGTCATTATACGCATGACGTTTATTCCACGCCATATCAATCACCTCATACTAGACCTTCTCGGTCTGAGGACACTAGTCATTTGCCATCTTCCTTAATTCAGGACAATACTCGACAATACAAGATGAGCCCAGAAATAAAAGTAGGTGTTGCAGCAGAAATTGAAGGTTTGAACGAACAAGGCATATTAAAAGAAATAATGAGTAGTCCCTGTAATTCACCTATTATTTGCATAAAGAAACTAAACAGAAAATATAGGGTTGTCCAAGATTCACGCAAAATTAATAAAATTGTTGTACCATGTTGTCCAGTAGTACCAAATCCGGCAGTGATTCTTTATCGGATACCGTGGAGTGCAGGATATTTCACTGCAATTGATTTTTGCCATGCTTTTTTCTCCATTCCATTGCATCCAGATAGTCAGTGTTTCGTTTTTGTTCAAATTTGATGAGCATGTTTACATTTAGAATAGTGTTCCTCAAGGGTACACCGAAAGCCCACCGATTTTTAACCAGATTCTAAAAAAAATTCTTGAATCTCTGGTATTGCCCAGACAGTCCGTCTTGGTGCAATACATAGACGACTTATTGGTCGCGTCTAAAACTCAAAATGATTGTGTCATTGATTCCATTGTACTATTGAATCACATGGCTGAAGGTGGACATAAAGTGTCACTTGAGAAATTACAATTCTGTACCTCTTCGGTCAAATATTTGGGACACCAAATAGAAAGAGGGGTCCGAAGAGTGACTTCAGAAAGAATCAAAATGATCAGAAATATGAAATTACCTCAGACTCAGAAAGAAATCAGGATGTTTCTCGCAGTTGTAGGGTATTGCAGGCAGTGGATTGTGGGATTTGCAGTGCTAGCAAAACCATTGATACAATTGACAAAGAAAAGAGCAAGAGATCCAGTCGAATGGGATGATGAAAGCATGATAGCCTGTGTGAAATTACGCAACTGTCTATGCGAAGCCCCAGCGTTAGTTATGCCAGATTATTCCAAAGAGTTTGCATTATTTTGTGATGCAAGAGACAATTGTGCTCTCCCAGTACTAACACAGACACATGGCCTAATGCAACGTCCTGTGGCATATTTCTCTGCCACTTTGGACCCAGTGGCATCTGCATTACCAGGGTGCCTAAAATATGTAGCTACACCTTGCATTAGTCTGGAACAAAGTGAATCCATTGTAATGGGACACACTGTGACAGTGTATGTCCCACATACAGTCGTGATATTGCTGACGCGTACTCGCACACTATATCTTATTCCTAGTCGGCTGACTAAGTATGAGCGAGTTATACTAGTGCAGAAATTGTGACAATAGTCAGATGTACTGTTTTAAACCCAGCAATTTTTTGCCTAATTCACCTTTCGAAGAAGTAAAAAATGAAGTCGAACATGAATGCCTTGATGTTACTGAACTAAGTACCAAACCACGCCCAGATATACAAGAAAAATCTCTAAAGAATCCAGACCATTAGATGTTTGTAGATGGCTCGTGCATGCGTCATGAGGAAGGAGGTTGAGTGCTGCTTACGCTGTGTGTACATTGGCTGGAAGCGTCGAAGCATCATATTTACCAGGAGTCAAGTCTGCACAAATAGCCGAATTGGTAGCTTTATTTAAAGCTTGCAAAATTGGGAGAAATTGGAGAGTGACCATATACACTGACAGTCAGTATGGTTACAGGGTTGTGCACGACTTTGGCCAGCTCTGGATGCAAAGGGGTTTCAGGACTTCTTTAGAAACCTCTATCAAAAATTGACATTTTGTAAAAGAATTAATTGAAGCAATGCAATTACCAAAACAAGGGGCCATGGTCAAATGTGCAGCTCACCAATTAGGAAATGATAAAGTGACAGCTGGTAATCGTTATGCTGACCAAGTTGCCCAACATTGTGCTAAATACAAAATAGCAGTAAACAAGAAAATTGATGCAATGTGGAATCAGCTGCCAATTTATGCTACTGGGGGCATAAGAACATGAGAGGATGAGAGACTTGCAAAATGAAGCAGAAACAAAAGAGAAGGAGGAATGGGAGAAAATAGGTTGTCAGAGAAGAACTGAAGATGGTGTAATAATTTATTTAGATGGGAGACCTGTGTTACCTGACTGTATGCTAGCACCAATGGCTAGAATGTATCACGGAGACACACACATAGGCAGAGATGCAATGATTAGACTTTTTCAACAAGATTGGGTTAATGTAAGGTTCAGGAATATCGCAGAGTCTTTGCCAGAGAGGCTTAATTTGTCAACAAATGAACCCAGGCAGCAAAAACTGTGGTTTGTCCTGGAAAGATTGGGATAGCAGAGGGTCCATTTATAAGACTCCAGATTGATTTCATTCAGTTACCTGCTTGTCAAGGATAAAAAAATGTCCTTGTCATTGTTTGTTTATTTTCCAAGTGGTTGGAGGCCTACCGGACTAGAAGAAATGACAGTTTAACTGTGGCTAAACTACTGTTGCGAGAGCTCATTCCTAGGTTCAGTTTTGCCAGTAACTATTGAGTCAGACCAAGGGTCTCATTTTAATAATGAAATAATTCGATTAATTTGTGAAGCCTTGAAAATTGAGCAAAAGCTGCACTGTGCTTACCACCCAGAGGCTTTTGGAGTGGTAGAACAACTGAATGGCCCAATCAAATCAAGACTGGCAAAGGTGTGTGCATCCACCTCACTGGAGTGGTCTGATGCTTTACCTCTTGTCCTGATGGGGCTCAGAAGCATTCCAGACAAAAATACAGGCTTGAGTCCCCATGAGATACTCATGGGAAGGGCAGTGAGGCAAGCATGTGTACCAGGACACAAGCTGTTAAATGAATCTGATGATTTGGTATTGGAGTATTGCAAAGAGTTGGCTGATCAAGTGCATTCTATTTCTCACCAGGTTGGGGAAGACGCTGTGGCCAGGCAGTCGACTCAAGCGCATGATCTGAATCCTGGTGATTGGGTAGTGATAAAAGATCACACCAGAGAATCGTGCCTAGCACCAAGGTGGGGAAAACCACATTAAGTTATATTGGTTACCACAACAGCTGTAAAGTGTGCAGGGGGAAACATCCTAAACAACGAAGTTCAAACAACGGCTTACCTTAACAACAAAGTCTTAACAACGAAGATTCACATTCCACGAAGTCCTGAACCACAACTTTTCAATGAAGTCCTTTACAATGAAGAATCATACTTCCGGGAAGTATGTGAAGTCCGTCACTTCTCTCTGCATCCCTACCCCTCAACTATACTTTCATTGGGCAGTGTTGGAGTGTTACGTCACTCATCTCTGCCCGAAGCTATCCACGCCCGACTTTAAGTAAAAAGGAAGTAATCTCAGTGTTTTAAAGATCATGACAGAAAAGACAACAAAGACAAGTAACCTTGATTGCTAACTGAAGTGCAAGAAATCCGCTGTGAAAGGACAGAAATGTTTACTTAAAACGGGCTCCAGTCTTCACTTTTAAACCTCGCAAAAACTTGCACTAAAACCATCAGGCAGATGTGATTATAAAGCTCTGCATGAGTAAATCCGTATTTAAGAATTTTGGGTTGTCACCTTTGAAGATTTCAGAAAGAAGGGCAGAAGCCGTGACCCCTGGCTCCGTGGTTTAATCAGCAGCAGCTTTAACACGTTGTTAACAAGGATGAAGTAAGGAGAGGTGTCACAAATCCCATATGAAGGACTGCAGCTGAGAATAATTTGGAGTTTGTGAGGTATAAAAAAAATTACTATATACAAAAAAAGAATAAATTAACAAATAAATGGGTAATGAGCAATTAAAAACTATTTTGTGGAAGTTTTGTTATTACAATACTGCCATCTATTGGCCAGTCACAAAGTGATTCTTTTCGTGATTAAGAAAGTCGTTGGAAAAAAAGTAGTGGTTTAGGATAGCTCGTTGAAAAGCTTTCGTGGTTCAGGAAGTCGTGATTAAGGAAGTAGTTGTTTAGACATATAACCGTGTGCAGGTTTGCCTAATTGGATTCATGCAAGGCATACCAAAAGAGTAACTGAACCTGACGAAGCTGAGGCTGAAGGTTGTACAGCTGAAGGATCGCAAGAATCTGATCCTGAAGTATCGGATGAAGAAAAACGTAGCCCCAGTTAGGATGATTAGATCCCAATAGTAGACATACCTGAAATAACAGTGAGAACAAGAAGCCAAACTTATTTAGACTGACAGAGTGATAGTGAGGATGCGACAGGAATAGAAGAATGCACTCAGATTGCAGAAAATAAAACCAATAACAAATCTGAGAATGACCAGATAAGGAAAGCGCAATACACTCAGACAGAAAAAAATAGAAACAGCACTCCTGAGTCTGAGAAGGGACAGTTAGGCACTAGAGAAATCGCCCAGGCAGAAGACAATCAAGAAATAATAAGACCTGAGCAGGACCAGATAGGTAAAGAAAAACAAGTTCAGGAAGAAGGAGAACAAAGTCATAGCAAACAACAACCTAAACAGGGTCAGAATAGAGTAGAAGAACACATCCAGGCAGAAACGGCAAAGGTAATAAGCCCTGGACAAGGACAGATAGTGAGGAATTCAGAAGATGAAATTAATTGAATTGTGCCACAAATCAATTAAAATAAAAGAGCAATTGAAGGAATTGAGAACACAGTGCCAGCTAAAAGACTCAGAAAGGGTGATATGTGGTCTAGTATTATCAAGAGTCGAAATATCGCCTTAAGACAATAAGTGAAGACCCAGAACAAGTAGATGAAGTAACCAGTCAATCTGGACCATCATTAGAAAAACCAAAAAGGAGAAGTCTATGTTTGAAAAGACTGAATAATAAATTCAAGGGTTCCGAATGGACATATGTGATTCCTGAGGACTTTGAGAATCTGGGAATACGTGGATACGGTGATGAAGAGTTGAGTGCTGATTGAATTGACAAAGAAGTGAGACCAACTTGAAAAATTTAAATTGCGTTTGTATTTGGTCTAAAAGTCACAAAGAGGGCAATAAATCTCCTTAGTCAAAAATGGCTGATGATAGAGCTGCTGCAAGCCCAAACCAAAATTGTATAAAGACATGTTGTAGAATACGCATATGTAGTATATTCATAGTGCTCATAGCATGTTTGGGACTTACAAT
The DNA here is from genome assembly GCF_964263255.1 of Lissotriton vulgaris. Taxonomy (NCBI): domain Eukaryota; kingdom Metazoa; phylum Chordata; class Amphibia; order Caudata; family Salamandridae; genus Lissotriton; species Lissotriton vulgaris. The sequence continues at coordinate 510,146,355 of NC_141685.1, read as the reverse complement.
ACCCATACCTTATTTATTTAATGACTGCAAATAAACAGAATAACACTAGTACACATGGAAAGGTAGCTAACATTAAGCAAGACCGAGTAGAATTAGAAGCACCAGATGAGACAGATTTACCCCACAGTCTAAAGAGATATGAGACAGATTTAAATGTTTTTCCTAACCTGTTAGTACATTATGTAGAAACTATGGAAGTTAGTGATTGCTATGTATGTATGAAATCACCAACATCAGTAGCAGAAGAAGTGACATATCATCATTTACCATTGACCTATGGCATTTCATGTAGTATATTAGCTAGTTTATTTTACAGAACTGCAAAGTTACAATATTATTCTAATATAGCAGTGATTTTTCCTGAAATTCCTTTGCGTAGAAACATGAACCCTGTCCTTAGCAGTAGAGATTCACAGTTTATGGGTGAATATTTTCTAACAATGAAAACAATAGATCTAGCTGAAGCACATAAGGATAATCTAACATGTAGGTTACATGAAGAAGAAAATATATTTTTGAATTTAGTAGAGAAAAGGAGGTAGGATTTCCAAAGAAGAGCTACTGTACCGAAACCTCAGACACCTACATGGGTTGAAAGGGAAGATTTTATTGAAACTGGCAAGACTCATGCTGCTATGTCCCTGGATCTGGAAAAGAAGGGGAAAATCTGTCTCCGTAGGTTAAAAACAGAGTATGACAATGTTTTCATAAGTTCCATTGAACGTGAACACAATTTCCTGATAATCGGGGGTTGGGGGACTAAAAGGGGGAACTTATCCTTTATTTCCTGGAGTCTATTATATTTGTGGAAACAAAGCTTATTTTAAGCTGAGTGATCATTGGTATGGGAGTTGCTATTTCGGAATAGTATTCCCAAAGGTAGATCATGTTAAAAGAATCACTGGAAGGAATGAAGAAAATAATGGACTAACACGAAAGAAAAGAGCTAGTTTTTCAGAAATTGTAGGAGATATATTTAGTGCATTGATACCTTCAGTGGAAGTAATTTTGAATACGCAAAGAATTTGTAAATTATCTGCGGTGGTTGATCGCTTATCGACTGACACTGCTGGAGGGTTCTTATTGATCAATACTGAATTAATTGCGGTAAGATCTATGGTTTTGCTAAATCGACTTGCTCTTGCTATGTAATTGGCAAAAGAGGGCGGAGTCTGTAAAATGTTGAAGGCGCAACATTGTTGCACCTACATACCTGACAACAGTATCGAAATTGGGAGATATGTCAAAAATATCATGAATTTGGAAGAAGAATTGAAACCACTGGAGGTTGATAGTGCATGAAAGAGACTAACTGATGTTTTTTCTTCAGTAGGTAGTTGGTTTTCTAATTTTGGAAAAAGCATTGTAGGTTCAATACTGATGCCAATAATAGGAATAGCCCTATTAGTCCTAATGATAATGATTTTGGTGCAAATGCTGCAGGAAATTAATATGGTATGCAGTGAATGAGAAAGGAAATAAGAGAAAATATGATGATATTCAACATGAAGACATTTACAAAAGAATGAAAGGTTTCCAAAAGAAAGGGGATATTCTAAAGTAATAAAAGAAATTGAATTAGGAAACTGCTAAAGTTGGCATCTGGTTCAGTAATTAGTGATGGCATAAAATGCCATCAAAGAGGGGATTGATGGAGCAAGGTTTCATACGCAAAGAAACTTGCTTGGACTCAATCCTCTCGAAATAACATGTAACAAATTAACCAACATGTTTGTGAGTACTAACAGTTGCACCACACAACATTTCTGTATCTAGGGGAAGCTTTTAAATGTGCTTTACTAACAAGTAACTCAAGTGTATTAATATGGCTGCCAAAAACGACGTCCTTTGCTTTTGTTGGGAATTCTTTGCAGCTGCGCAGTAGTGACTAAAATGGCCGCTTTGAATCTCACATGCTAATACATATGCCTCTGCTAGAACTAAACCTTGAGTGATTTGCTAATCTGCTAATGCAATAGTTAAAATAAAGTAATGGGAATAGAGTAGAAATAAGGGGTATACAGTGCATTCATTTAGTTTCGTATTCTAATATGTCATTCTTAAATTTTGCTATTAGCTCGTATTTGGACCTGAAGGATGACTTGTATCGCCATCTTGAAAATCCGAATGGGCATGTGCTGGGAACATTGCAAGACCTCGACAGAGTGCCAAGTCCCATCTTACTAGTGATGCGCCTGAGAACTTTACCTCCTGACCCAGAGAAGGGAACAAGTGTACAAATAAAATTACATTGTATGAAAATAATATCAATGTTGCTGGGTGGAATAAAAGCTTGGGAAAGTAAAAATGTGGGTGGGAACATAGAATAATTAAACTAAAGAGAATGACTTCATATTAGTGTGGTGTAATGACCTCTCCCCATCCCACTGGCCAATCAGTGCACAAATAAAATTACATTGTATTAAAATAATATGAATGTTGCTGGGTGAAATAAAAGCTTGGGAAAGTAACATTGTGGGTGGGAACATAAAATCATTAAACTAAAAATAATTACTTCATATTATTATGGTGTGATGACCTCTCCCCATCCCACTGACCAATCAAACGAAGGGAATAAACGAATATTGACACATTGGGGGTGGTACATACCCTGAAAAATGGTATAACTAAGGTAGGCTTAGTCAGTTGGATTGTCCGACTTGTCACACACCTGTCACTGACCCAACGTATGCTGAAGGAGATTGTGGATGTTGCGGAGCTCAGAGGTCAGGTTGAGCACTCTGAAAGAAGATTCGGGATATTGCTGAAGGAGAAGACTGTGTCCATCTAGAAGGGGAATGAGAGTAGCACCAGAGAGGGGTGTAACACTGGCCTTGCACTTAGAAGAGGTTACTGGTCCTGTCCTGCACCTGTCCTGACCTGTTGGCACCCGTCTAGTCGGGAGCCCTTTCTTTCCAGCCCTTGGCAAGGGGTTGGTCCACGAACCATTCTAGGTAAATATAACCCTGTGTGGTATGTCTTTGTACTGTTTCACATTCTCACCCTTCCCAGGTACCATTGTCTAGAAATGTTGCTAAGTCTCTAAAGATTTATTCTTTGATTATTATTTTTCTACTTGAAAAGGTATTAACCAAAATGCATTGGTACTTGACTCACAAAATATTGCATAGATAAAGTTTTAAAAAACTCTCCCGAGTCTGTGGTCATTTCAAGACAGAGTAAATGTAAATTTATGCCTATTATTCTAACCACTTGATTCATCAATCAGAGGAAATTAGGTACTAACGAGTTTAAGTTTGGTAAGAAAGAGTGAACAGGTAAATCATAAATCAAGTCAGATAAAGTATCCTGAACCTCAGCGCAGTTTTGACAGCTTATTGTGTGAATGTTTGTGAGTCCAGGAGAGTATGGTGTTTTAGATAATATCCTAAACTGGTAACCGCGCACCATCACCATGCTTCTTTTAATATCTGCTGTAATAATTTTGCATATGTTTTAGATTGGCAACAAATGAAGCATTATAAAACACTGCTTCAGATTTCTTGTGCATAATCTATTGGTGTTAAGAGTGAAGGGAAACCAATGTTTCTCTGTCAGGAATATTGTATTACTGTGCAATTCCAAAAGCACACCTTCTTCGGATAAGTTCAGCAGAGATTTGCAGAACACCACATGTCCATTTCCCCACTCTGAATAGTAAATTAATATACCTGTACTTGCCTTAGAGCGATGGGAAATCTACTGAGTGTGGTCAGGATTGACCTATGGCATGTGGCACCTAGTTCCAGTCGTTACAGACAGCAATTTAAAAAGAAGCTGCAAAGGAATTGGGGTTATCCAGGAAGCTGGTGATACCGGAGTATAATCTCAGTTAACAAAAAGGGGCATACATTCTGAACATTCAGCATTTGGTGGAAATCTAAGCTAACACGTGTCTGCAGGGGCATTGGCATTACGAGTTGTGTGATATTTATCACAACCATGCAGTTTTCCACTGAAGAATTCCAGCAGGTTAAACCTTCCATAATGAAATGAGGGGAAAAGGCCCAAAAAAACAAAAACATGTGTAATTCAAAAGTCCTATTTCGCATGTTATGCCACTTTTTTCTGTTGAAAACTTAGATTAGGGTGTATTTACCACATGTGGTAAATACCTCATCCTGTGATAATGGAATTTAGCATATGTGTTAAATACCCCATTCTATTCCGTAAAACTTACAATTAGGGCCCTGGTGGCCTCTAGCAGGAGTGGGGTTTAGAGACTTCCCCCTTATTGGCTAGAGTTTGGTTCATTTCCAGTTATGTGCAACCAAACTGAAGGAAGTTCACATCTCCGTCTAAGATTGACCGCTGTTCTCTGTACTCAAAGATTCCACCTCAACAAAGGGAATAATTCCAGAATGCAAATCCATGAATTATCCAAAGTTGGAAACGGCAGACTATGGACCCTGCCCCACTGCATCCAGCATCAACACAGGGGTAGCAGACAGCATTTCCCGAGCCAAGCTCACACATGGCATGGCCACCCCACAAATGTGTTTGGGGATCCCAAACATAGGAAGAAATATTAAAATGTGCATGAATATCGAAGAAGATAGCGTAAAATGAGACTAATAGGTTCACCACAAATTGCCAAACCTAAAATACATAATTCCTCAGAGAACAGGCAGAAAAAGAGCATTTTGGGAGTCTTAAATATTAAGGGGACTTTGAATTCTAAAAATGAAGGAATTCATACAGATAACAAAAATGTGTTCTAAGCACCTGTCAGACAAGCTTGGATTGTTTTAAGTGGTAATTCTGATAGGGAACCCATCTTAAAAAAATGTCACATGGGGATATTTTACGAGAACATAATGTGGTAGAAGACACATTTGTGCCCATTGGGAGTACTGGGACAGGAGCAGTACCATTCTATCTAGCAAAGTGCTTTCAGCTGCAATATTACCAAGCACGGATATGTAGATAGGTTAATGGTCGAGCCCCTAGGTGTGAATTCAGGTATTGCACCGTTACAACGCAACTTTTACAACGCACTACCATTGCATCGCAACTTTTACAACGCAAATACCATTACAATGCATGCCATTACAACGCATGTCGTTACATAGCAGATACTATTACAACGCATGCCATTACATCGTAAGTATAGGTAAGTATATAATTTTTATTTTATTTTATTTTACATTATTTTATTAATTTAATTAATATTTAAAATAAATTAAAATATTAATTTATGTATTTTTTTTAATTATTTATATTTATTAATTTAAGTGATTTTTGGGGTATTTTTAGGTTTTAGGGCTGGGTTTGGTTTTTGGGGTACAGGGGTATTTTTAGGTTTTAGGGCTGGGTTTGGTTTTTGGGGTACAGGGGTATTTTTAGGTTTTAGGGCTGGGTTTGTTTTTTGGGGTACAGGGGTATTTTTAGGTTTTAGGGCTTGGTTTGGTTTTTGGGGTACAGGGTTATTTTTAGGTTTTAGGGCTGGGTTTGGTTTTTGGGGTACAGGGGTATTTTTAGGTTTTAGGGCTGGGTTTGGTTTTTGGGGTACAGGGGTATTTTTAGGTTTTAGGGCTGGGTTTGGTTTTTGGGATACAGGGGTATTTTTAGGTTTTAGAGCTGGGTTTGGTTTTTGGTGTACAGGGGTATTTTTAGGTTTTAGGGCTTGGTTTGGTTTTTGGGGTACAGGGGTATTACGTCTTTAAATAAAATAAATTAATTAAATAATTTAATTAAATTTAATTAAATTAATTACAATAATACAATTAATTGAATTACATTACTTAAATTAAATTAATTACTTTTTTTATTTATTTAATTTATTACAATTAAATAATATTATTTACAATTTTTAAATTAATTACATTTCTTTATTTATATTAAATTAAATTATATTAAGTTTTTTTTTAATTTCATTTAAATTATATTTATTGTAATAAATTAAATTATATTATTTACTATTTATAAATTTATTAAATTTCATTAATTATATTATTTTAAATAAATTAAATTAATTACAATTTTAATTTTAATTAAATTACTATAATTAAATTAAATTATATTAATTACTGAGTTAAAAAAAATGTAAATTATATTTATTAATTTAAATAAATTAACTTTATTACATTTAAAAAAAAAAGATATACTTACCTATACTTACGATGTAATGGCATGCGTTGTAATAGTATCTGCTATGTAATGACATGCGTTGTAATGGCATGCATTGTAATGGTACCTGCTTTGTAAAAATTGCGTTGTAACGGTCTGCGTTGTAAAATAACGCGTTGTAACGACATAGATCCGTGAATTCACACTGTTGACTACGCTTATCTTCTCTTATGTTTTTGTAAGTGATGAACAGTCTCAGATCCCTCAAAGTACAAAGAGGGTAACTTAGTTGAAAGGAAGGCAAAAGAATATAATTCGGCATTATTGCAAATTCTTGTATCAGTATGAATCACGGGAAATCGAGAAGATATTACACATCACAATTTAATAAGGTTTCTTTTTGCTGATCACACAGGAACTATTTAAATGTATAATAGCATACAAGGAAGGCAATGACATAAATGTTTCCTTATTTAACATACTTAGACTGAACCTCCATTATGACAGTGCTGAATTCAGGTGTACACAATTGTTCAATTGATTCTAATCCCTTGGTTTCATTAAAATATTTTCTTTGCACAGTAGTGAAGGTCACATTCTGTAGGAAGAAAAACAAAAGCATCCAAAAAATACTTAATAGCAATGTTTTCATATCATTGTCAGGTTTATTATCAGAACGTTTTACACTCCTATAGATCCTCAACAGAATAAACTACAGGCTACAGAAGTTCTTAAACTCAAGACAAACCGCTTTCAGGCACATTAATGTAACCCCTGGGAGACTTATGGTGAGATTTTTTAAAACATTTCTGGGGGACAGGGTGGCTGCTGCACCTTATATGGCACTCTTTACATAGGTTTCTGGTGCCTCTGACCCTTCCTGGGGCACCACAAGGCAAAGGTGAAAATCGCCTGGGGCTGATCGGGCACTCCATTGGTCAGGGGCACAAATATTAAATTACCTTTTTCAATTTTATACTTTATGGGTGACCTTGTAACATACAGCATCTGCAGCCCCAGAGCCAGCATTCACTTTGTGCACCACCTGGCAGGAGGCGAAATCAGTGCTTCTCTGGACCGCAGGGGGAGTTTTAGAGTGTGGTACACAAGCCACTCCAGGCACTGGGGAAAGTGAGCCCCCCGCCACAAGCTCTTCTTCTCTCCTTGGCCTTCCTTGTCCCAGAGGGAGGTTGTCCCCGGAACATCTTTACTTGCGTCGATCCTCAGGGAATAGTGTCGCCGGGTACGCAGGGATGCTCTGGGAGGAGGACCGTAGCATGTCCTTGCCCAAAACCAAATAAAATAAAATAAGGATGCAACAGCACTTGGGGACTTGCCCCCAGGGGGAATATATTGATAGAACTACACTGTTTGTCTCTGCTTGGTCCACTCACAGGATGAGACTGTATCTTGCGCCCCTTAGGGCCGATATACATGATCTTGGGCACATTTTGCTCCTGGTTGCCAGCCCTAACTACAAGGAGCCTAATCCTCAGGCCTCCTGGCCTCTAAAAGGGTACTTTTATTGAGGAGCTAGATATCAGTCCTCCCTCCGCCAGACCTGTCCTCTAAAAGCCCACCAGATGCTCTCTCATGCTTGTGGTGGATCTTCCTTAGTCCCTCCACAGCCAGCAAGCAGAACATCCTCCTTCCCATATACTCCACTCCAGGATCCGCGGTCTCATAGCTGTCTTGTAGCTCATCTGTGTCTCAGCAGCGGAATCAAGGGCCAGTCTCCAGGAGAACTATATCCGGTCCCGCAGTAGGTCTATACCCCCCACTGTTCCTCAAATGGCTGAAGGGGAGCAGCATCAATGGCCCTGGAGAGACCAATTCTAGTCCTGCAGTCACTTGGAGTCACAATCCCAAAGTCCATCCTTGCACAGCATCAGGTGGTTTCACCTTCCAGCTCGACATTTTTTTGCTGCGATCGCTCCAAGGTCCAGTGTCTTCTCATCTGTCTCTCCCTTGGGCAAGGGATTTTAAGTGTGGGTGGAAATTCCTAGAGGCCAGGCACCCTGGACAATCCTAGGATGCCACATGTTCACTCCACCTCCGTCCCAACCCTCCTGCACAGTATTTTGGGGCAATTCTATATGGTGACTTCAGGTTGTCTGTGGAAAGAGCTTCTGTGTGTACATAAGCTCCACCCCTAGCTGAAACAGCTGCCTGATCCCTTTTCACGAAAACTTTAAAGGTGATCTCCTCCTATGTTAGATCCAAAGGTACGGTTAATTTCTTTCTATGGGCGCAGGTACTGTGTGATAAGCTAATTAGCAAATTCATATTTCCTCCCCGCCCTTTCCTGTCCCAGGAATTGGGTTAAGCACTGTTAATGGCTCTGATGTATGGGGAGACTTTAATCCTTGTACTGGGGAGAAGAGTAATTAACTTGGTCAAGTAGGAGGAACATATCCCTGGAATCTGATTATGAGAAGAGCCAAAGAAATATGACAAATCTTAAAGTGTTCTAAGGAGTTTAAATATGATGTTAGAAAATATCAACCTACACTCTGGGTGTAGGTTTACCCTTAGATTTGTACCTTGCGGGACCCTGTAGGCCTACATGGGGCAAAACTGCACTTTAGCGCAGATTTCTCCTATTAATTTTAATACAGTGTAAGCACCATAGACCTTCAATAGGCACTTCAGACAGCCATTGCGAATGACCACTTACATTATATGGCCTACCCCAGGTCAGTACCAATCTCTGAAGGGTTCCTTCTGTAAAAAGCTACCTGTGAACATATAACAGGCTGCACAAGACTGTAGTCTCACAAGTGCAGCCCGCACACTTACGCTGACGTGTGTTCACACATTAATTGCTTAAAGGCTCTCACCCTAGCTGTGCAGCAGCGCCTTATCGTGGAAGACAAATATTGCTGATTAGCACTCTCAGTTCATTTACTTTGACTTTAGCATGAGTGAGACTCAGGTAGTGAAACTCACTCACAGTAAAAGTCCAAGAACTGGGTAGTAAAATAGTAACCGACTCACTGCTTGCATATGCAACAGTTTATGAATGCTCTTTGTGATATCACCGGTCGATGTAGGGGGAGGGATCACACACCATGCCCATACTTATTTAGTTTTAGAAAAACAGGTCCTTTACTTTTTGTGAAAAGGACGATTGGTTCGGACTGTTGAAATGCTTCAGCTTAAATGTATGGTATGGAGTTTCCTGAACTGTGAACTGAAGCGGGGTAGACAGCTATAGAAACCTTCTTGCTAGGGTGCCTGCTTCCCTAAAAGAAATGTAAATGTGCTGCCCAACTGGTCAATCTGCAAATGTAAAGACTGCTTGGACAACGGAATTGGCTTCAATTAAGGGAATCAATTGAAGCTTCCTGATGACAAATATTTATCCTTTTTCAGAGGTTTGTAAAGGAGTTTCGAACTGAGCTGTGAAGTGCATTCTTTCAAAAGACAGTTATAAAAAACTTGCTTCCTGATTGCAAACAGTTATTCTTTTTGAAACGTACTGTAATGGAGCGACCACATAAGCTGTGAAGTATGTGCTTTTAAAAAACCGTCATAGAAATTATTTTTAATTCATCTTTTTATTAAGCAGTCATCAAAAGCAAAGCAAAGTACAATTAGGGGGCCCGCTCGCAGAGGCCTTTCCACGTTATAAATAAAATCTCGCTATCTCCTCTTACCAACTTTTGGAGATATTCGCGCTAAGCGGGAATATCTCCAAAAGCTAACACCTGCCCTGAGCAGTTCTTATGTGGTACAAAAAATGGAGTCAGGCCCAGGGACTTGTGGCTGGTTGGGCCGTATATATTGAGGAAAACAAAACAGGTACCAACCACACTGTATTTCAACTCCTGTCGCTGCAGGTAGATAACAAACCAATTTTATTTTGAGGCTTGTAAGGCGTATCTTGCCTTTTTGCTTATTTTTTAGACTTTTTTTAAACAAGATTTTTTATGTGCAAAAAGAAGACAAAAACATTTTAAAACATTTACACAAATCACATATATATACACAAGTTATATACAAAACTATACAAAAATGCAAACTGTACACTATACTTTGATCAAATTAATGAACTCAGATGCTTTTCTAAATTTGACAAAGTAACGCTTGACGTAGAAGACAAAGTATTCAAATGATTAAACAATATAGACCATAGTATAATTCATAGGTCTATAGATCAAGGTCTGTCATATTTCTGTGCCTACGCGTTTCGAACCAGTTGACCTCAGTTCACAGGTTCTCTTCAGGGCTCTGTCATTTAGTGAGTATCTGCAAGTATGTACAGAGATGAAATTAATTTTTTGAATTTTGAAGGGGTTTTCTTACTTATACATTTCAAAACCATCTGTTTGTACCTGTTTATCCAGCAGCCGCCGGTCTACAGGTTTGACATCTTCTTCCTTTCTCTAGTCTCTAATCTTTATAGTCCTGTATCTTAAAGAAGGAATGAACTCATTACTCCTCTATTTGTACGTCCTTTGGAGTCCCACCATGTGGAGCCCTACTCTCCTAAACATACCTTTTAATCTTCGTGGATCAAATGCACCTGGATAAGGATATTTCTCTTATGGGTGTTTTTCTTTTCTGCAGGGGACCTGTAGATAATAAAAGTGATTTTATGAACCCCCTATTTCTGTTTGCTTTAGATACTGACATTCTCGGTTAATCAGCTGGGCATACCTGTTATATTGTATCACCGTCGTGATGGCAGCGCATTCAGTCTTTGTTTTTCTGCACAATGTGTTTGCCTTCAGAGTATTCACACGTTCTGGGGATTTAAAATGTTTGTATGAGGTTGGTTCGTTTCTTGCCAGTTATAACAATGAAAAACCAACTTCTACATGGGAGAAAGCATACCTCTGATGTTCACGCGGGGTTCCGATATTAATCACCCTTGCGCTCGTTTGGAATTGTTAGTATTCTCGCGTCGTTCACCTGTAGGGTGAAACGCTGGAATTAGATTCCTATGCGATCGTTTTTGCTATTAACATTTAAAAACGGCGTTTCCTGAGTTTTAATCTATATGACTCTTACCTCTATCATGCGCGCTCCGGCGACTGCATTAGCAATCCGTGGATCTCGCTGCCATCTTTGTTTGGGTTAATATAGTCTATTAGTGGATAATGCGTCGGCCATTTTGGAGGAGGTTTTTCGATCTTTTCAACAATCTAGTCTTCGTGTTTGCATTAAAAGCATTGTTTACCAGCGTTTTTTTATTTTATTGTGTGATTTATAACAAGACACCATCAAATGGCATTATAATTATTTATTATGTATTGGGAGCTTTTTGGCGCCGTATTTTGCGGGAAATATTTATTTATTATTTTCTTGGTGAAAATACTTTGGTAACATCCTAGTATCGTTTATTAGGTCTGTAAATTGTGCTTAGAAGCCCGACATGTAAAGAGGGTTAGGAGGTTCATTCCTATGTTTAAAGTGGCGGCCATCTTTAGATGGACCTATAACCCAGTCAGCAGCCTTGTGTGCCTATTGTATGTCTCTCCCTGTACTTATAATCTAGAGATTTCAGATAGTGAATTAAGGCCAGATAGATCCCGAATAAAAATAAAGTCTTAACGGCTCCAATGGTTGAGCATTTTGTTGAGAACTGCCACAGTGAAAATGACTTTCAATGGTCAGTTCTGTTCAATATTCAAGGCAGAAAATCATCAGTGGACCCAGAGAGAGTATTGCTACAAAAAGAAGCATACCTTATATTGAAATTTAACAGTGCCCTCTCTGGCCTTAATTCACTATCTGAAATCTCTAGATTATAAGTGCAGGGAGAGGCATACAATAGGCACACAAGGCTGCTGACTGGGTTATAGGTCCATCTAAAGATGGCCGCCACTGTAAACATAGGAATGAACCTCCTAACCCTCTTTACATGTCGGGCTTCTAAGCACAATTTACAGACCTAATAAACGATACTAGGATGTTACCAAAGTATTTTCACCAAGAAAATAATAAATAAATATTTAGCGCAAAATACGGCGCCAAAAAGCTCCCAATACATAATAAATAATTATAATGCCATGGGATGGTGTCTTGTTATAAATCACACAATAAAATAAAAAAACGCTGGTAAACAATGCTTTTAATGCAAACACAAAGACTAGATTGTTGAAAAGATCGAAAAACCTCCTCCAAAATGGCCGACGCATTATCCACTAATAGACTATATTAACCCAAACAAAGATGGCGGCGAGATCCACGAATTGCTAATGCAGTCGCCGGATCGCGCGTGATAGAGGTAAGAGTCACATAGATTAAAACTCAGGAAACGCCGTTTTTAAATGTTAATAGCAAAAACGATCGCATAGGAATCTAATTCCAGCGTTTCACCCTACAGGTGAACGACACGAGAATACTAACAATTCCAAACGAGCGCAAGGGTGATTAATATCGGAACCCCGCGTGAACATCAGAGGTATGCTTTCTCCCATGTAGAAGTCGGTTTTTCATTGTTATAACTGGCAAGAAACGAACCACCCTCACACAAACATTTTAAATCCCCAGAACGTGTGAATACTCTGAAGGCAAACACATTGTGCAGAAAAACAAAGACTGAATGCGCTGCCATCACTACGGTGATACAATATAACAGGTATGCCCAGCTGATTAACCGAGAATGTCAGTATCTAAAGCAAACAGAAATAGGGGGTTCATAAAATCACCTTTATTATCTACAGGTCCCCTGCAGAAAAGAAAAACACCCATAAGAGAAATATCCTTATCCAGGTGCATTTGATCCACGAAGATTAAAAGGTATGTTTAGGAGAGTAGGGCTCCACATGGTGGGACTCCAAAGGACGTACAAATAGAGGAGTAATGAGTTCATTCCTTCTTTAAGATACAGGACTATAAAGATTAGAGACTAGAGAAAGGAAGATGTCAAACCTGTAGACCGGCGGCTGCTTGATAAACAGGTACAAACAGATGGTTTTGAAATGTATAAGTAAGAAAACCCCTTCAAAATTCAAAAAATTAATTTCATCTCTGTACATACTTGCAGATACTCACTAAATGACAGAGCCCTGAAGAGAACCTGTGAACTGAGGTCAACTGGTTCGAAACGCGTAGGCACAGAAATATGACAGACATTGATCTATAGACCTATGATTTATACTATGGTCTATATTGTTTAATCATTTGAATACTTTGTCTTCTACATCAAGCGTTACTTTGTCAAATTTAGAAAAGCATCTGAGTTCATTAATTTGATCAAAGAAGTATAGTGTACAGTTTGTATTTTTGTATAGTTTTGTATATAACTTGTGTATATATATGTGATTTGTGTAAATGTTTTAAAATGTTTTTGTCTTCTTTTTGCACATAAAAAATCTTGTTTAAAAAAAGTCTAAAAAATAAGCAAAAAGGCAAGATACGCCTTACAAGCCTCAAAATAAAATTGGTTTGTTATCTACCTGCAGCGACAGGAGTTGAAATACAGTGTGGTTGGTACCTGTTTTGTTTTCCTCTGAGCAGTTCTTAGCCATGTTATCCAATGGGAGGTGGATAACATGGCTAAGAGCATTAGCTCGCTAATGCATGAATATCGCTGACTTTTCAGCGATATTCATCCTTTGCGGCGATTTTTACCGCATTTGCGTTAAACCTTGGTAATACCAAGGTTTATTTGAGGTAAAAATCGCCGCAGCGCTGCGGTAAATTTTTGTCTCTAACCAATCAATAGCGATAATTATCGCTATTGCTTGGTAATATGCCCCATATTTTTTAAAATTGCACTACGTACAGTCTGGGTATTATTAAAATCTATATTTTGGAAACACTTTTTTTTAATCTTAACCTCATGCGCGCTAGCGTTATTCCGCTCGCACGCGGAGATTTGCGAAAACGCACTTTACGTGACGAGCTGGGCTCGTCATCAGCGTGCGAGGAGGCTACGCCATGACGAGCCCAGCTCGTCATCAGCCTGGAAGGGGTTAAACCTTTTTGTTCATTTTGTAACAGCCTACCCTATACTGTGTGTAGTAATGCAAGTTTAAAATAATGACTAACATCTTCATAGTGCTTTCTCTCACAGACTGTGTAGCACTAAACATACACAAGTCACTATTCTCCACTGCACAAACCAGGATTCGTTTCTGTGTTGCAGTGCATTGAGTAACAGAGGTTTCATTATGTATGCTAGCGCATTTCCCACCGATTAACATGACTTGCATTTAATTTTCAATTAAGCTGTGCATTATTTTAATTGTAGTTACCTAAAGGTTAGAGACCAAAAAAAACTTACAAAATATTTACTTCTTTTAGACACACCTTTGCAATGCCCTCACTCTCATTCCCTCTTCCCCCATTGCGCGCAACATTGCAGCTCCCATACTTCTGTTCGTACTTCGACCACTGGAAATCACTAGTACAAAACCAAACTGTGGATATACTTTGGGAATTTATACCAAGTTCCGTGGATGTGATGGAATATTGCAGACATAACACTGCTCCCAAATCGTGGTTCTAACTGAAAACATATGCTTTCGTTTTTTATTAATGAAAATATTTATTGATATCCTGACAGCAATCACATGATAGCTGTCTCATTGCAAAGGCCTTGCATTCCTGCATTAGTGCATAGTTAGGTCTCTACCAATATTGGCTTTTGTTTGCTTTTGTCTCACAAGCAGGCAGGCTAATGTCATCACAAGGCAGTCTATTTGATTAACGAGGATCGGTTATTACACTAGCCAACGTTGGCACATATACTAAGAAGGTGACTTGATCACTTGCCCCTTAAAATTTCTTAATATTAAATACCTTTCTGGATATGGTTGTGCCATTCCCGTGAGCTGTTAACTTGGTCCAATGTCTTAAAGCTACTGTCTATAGTTGTGGCTCCAATGTGGTTATGAATCTGCTGCCAGGGAATGTGTCTTTCATGAGGACTCGGTCTCCTCACAAGATGTAGCTTTCCTGTTTTTTTTGCTCTCTTGACTCACTCGGGCATTTTTGCCAATCCTCTGTTTCCTGATATGCTCATCTGTATTTAACTCTGGCGTCCATGAGTATTGAACAGGTATAGAATTACTTACCTTACGGCTAAACAGCCTTATTGTTTTTTGTAGATGCTTGGGGATTCGCTCACGAACACATGAAGTTCTGTGTTATTGTGCCTTAGTTCAGATATGCACGAAACTAATGGAGGGTACGCATGAACCTTTCTCCCTCTTCATTCACCTAAGGCCACTCATGAGTGATTTTTCGGAGTTTGATTCTGTGCCAGGAGAAGTATGAAGATAAATTAATTTCCCTGAAATGGAGGTCCCTTGTCAGTTTCTTGTGGGATGCCATGTGGTGCCATGAGTTTTTCTACTTTGGGGATCACTTCTTCGCAGATGTTGCAAGCAAAATCTCCAAGTTTGGATACTGGGCACTATCACTATGGGGACATGACAAGTATTCAGAAGACTTCCAAAGTCAATGCTTAGACATGACTAAGGCAGAAGGGGTATGATTTCTGAAATTATAGATGCAGGGTATTCATGAGCCCAGTCAAGTGATACAGCAAGCAATTCACAACCAATTTGACAAGTTCACGGTCCATACTAGGAAACTATCCATGTTGTCTTAATGGCATCTTGGTTTAAGCACCCCTTAATGTCCAGCATGAGATAGTCTCAGGTCTTGGGCAATAAGCATGCAATGGGATGCCAATGTTATGTTATGTTATAGAAGTTTTATATCGCGCACAATTAATCAAGAGTATCCTGGTGCGCAGAGTTACCGTGACCTGGCGAGGCAAAGGGGTTTAAACTGGAAGGTTAAAGAAGAAGGTTTTGAGTTGTTTTTAAATAACCTAAAGTCATGGATGTTGCGTAATTCCAATGGAAGAGAATTCCAAGCTTTAGCTGTTTCCACAGAGAGGGACTGACTACCGAGCCGCATCCTACGGAATCTGGAAGTCACCAACCGGCGTTAGGAGGCTGAGCGCAGCGCCCTGCTTGGAGCATAGAAAGTAAAACACTTCATGAGGTACATTGGGCGAAGGCCGTGCAGGGCTCTGTGGGCCAGAGTGAGAGCTTTGAATTGCACTTTGTGTGCCACAGGGAGCCAGTGTAAATCACGCAGGTGCTGTCTTACGCTTGATCTTCTGGAGATGTTAACCAGAAGTCTAGCCGCGGCATTCTGTAAGGTCTGCAGTTTTTTAACCAGATAGTCTGGAATACCGATGTACAGAGCATTGGCGTAGTCAATGCGAGAAAGGATAAGAGCTCGAGCGACCGTTTCCTTAGCTGGCCTGGGAAGCAGAGGGAAGAATCGTCTTAGAGATTTAAGAGTGCCAAAGCACACTCCGGTGAGTTTCTTAATTTGCGTCGAGAAACAAAGGTCTTCTCCAAACCATACCCCCAAATTCTTGGCTGGGGTGCCGCAGAATTTGGTTGGGGAAAGTCAGGAGGCCACAAAGATTCTCTGAAGGCAGGGGGCAACTGACCATACAAAAGGACCTCAGACTTGTCCTCATTGCACTTCAGTGGAGCAAGTGCAAGCCACTGAAACACTGACGCAAGACATTTCTGGGCCCCCTTGTTCGACAGGTCAGAGTCTATCCAGGTAAAAAGCAGCAGGGTATCATCGGCACAGGCTATTATTTTTGCTCCCAGCTCCTCCGCCAAAAAGATCAACTGAGTCAGATAAATATTAAAGAGCAAAGGGCTAAGAGTGGAACCCTGTGGGACTCCCGTAGATACTTTCCTGGCAACCAATGAAAAAGGTGGCATTCAGACCTGCTGGGTGTGTTCTTCCAGAAAAGATTTCAGCCAGTCCCAGGCCGGGCCCATGATGCCAATGTCTGAGAGCCGAGTGAGAAGTAGTTGGTGGGGCACCGTATCAAAGGCGGTAGAGAGATCGAGTAGCATCAAAGCTGCTCTGCCGCCCACGTCCAGACATTCCCTTATCGCCTCAGCCATTTCCAGCAGTGCAGTCTCGGTGCTATATGATGCCCTAAAGCCAGATTGCGCCGGGTGTAGAATACCAGATGCTTCCACTTATGCCTCAAGCTGTCGAAAGACCACCTTTTCGCAGACCTTGGACAGTGCCGGGAGGAGAGAGATGGGGCAATAACTGGTGGGTTTAAGCGGATCCAGGGAGGTTTTTTTTTTTAAAAGTGGCAAAAGCTAAGCCTGTTTCCAAGCCAGGGGTACAGTGGCATTCTGTAGAGAAAGATTAATAATCGTAGTAACCTCTGGAAAGATCACCTCAGCCACCCCAGCCAAGACTCTAGCTGGGCAAGGATCAGTTGGGGAACCCGACTTGAGAGATCCAAGAATGGCCAATGTATCAGACCCAGCTATGGGCATAAACTCCGTAAGGGGAAATACTGAAGGGGTGGCGACTGAGGGGAGCAGGGAGGAAAAATCCCTTGGCTCCCGGAGACCTGTCCCCAGGCTATCTTGGATAGTCTGTATTTTTTCAATACAAAAGGATGACAGCTTCTTGCACCATTGTGATGAAGCTGGAAGAACTAATTGTACGTCGCAAGGAGTTAGAAAACTTCTAACAATGGAGAAAATCTCCTTACTATTGTTGTTGGCCTTGGCAATCCGCTCCGCATAGAAACTACTCTTCGCCTCCCTGATGGCTGCATAGTATTTGCTCTGGGCTTTACGGAGAGCAGTTTTGGCCAGGGTGCAGTACTCCCGGCGCCAGCGGTGTTCACGTTTTTTGCAACCCAATTTGAGCACCCTAAGAGAGTCCGAATACCAGTGTTTAGATGGAAATTGTCTCAGTCACTTATTTGATCGGAGTTTGGAAGCAGAGTCAGCCCCTAGGCTTATCCAGGAGGTAAAACTCTCTCCTTCAAGACCCGAGGCTGCAGGCGGGCGCGGTAGTAAGAGGGCCTTAGAAAGGGCCGGAATGTCAATCTTCCGAACCGGCTTACTTTGGGCCGTGCCTAACGGGCCTGTGGATTTCCCTATGATCCAGGAGAACTGGATCAAATAATGATCGGACCAGGTGACCTGAAGGGGGTCAGAAGCAGACAGGGCAAAGTTGGAACACACTAGATCAAGCGTATGACCACCCTTGTGGGAAGGAGACTTAATCCACTGGGTCAGCTGTGCCAGATCAAACAGATCGATAAGTTCTCTTGAATCGGGACCCTCCGGGCAATCTAAATGGATATTAAAGTCACCCAGGAGGAGGAAACATGGGAAGCTGAGGGCACAGGGAACAATGACATCGTCCAGGGATTTCAGGAAAAGGTCCAGAAGGACCAGGTGGGTGGGAAACTAGAGTGCCACCCAGTGTGTAATGGGGGGACATAATGATAGAGAAGTCGAGGGCCTCCCCATCCACTAACCCCGTAGATGGCTCACTAGAGAAAGCCCAAATGTCCCTGAACACCACCGCTATCCCGCCCCCCTTCCCAGTTCTACGGTCTGCTCTCACAATTTTAAAGTCCGAGGGAATGGCCAACTCGACCACAGGAGCACAGTGATCGTTCAGCCAGGTTTCAGTTATAAATAGGACGTCTAGATTTCGATCGGAGAGAAGGTCATAGATATCCGGAGCATGTTTCACCATAGTTCGGGAGTTAAAAAGTGCAGCTCGGATCCTGTTCTCCCTCTCGATTCGAGGGGCGGAGACTAGTGGCTTAATATGAAAACAGAATTGGCAGGTGGGGCAAGTCCTGTGAAGGCTATGGAGGACAGACCACTGGTCCCCCCACCTTACTCTTGGTGTTATCAAGCGCTAAAAGTTCCTTACGACTGAAGGACCTACTCCCCTCCTTGAGCTCACAGGAGTGTCGGGCACCGTGGCTGGTGCTGGGCGCTCCCAGGGCGCAGACGGTCTTGCCTTTGGCACACCAGCGACGCGCATGCTGCGTGCGTCCGCTGTGCGCTTGCTCCAACCTCATGATTTATACAATGAGGGCACTAGCAGGGAATCCGGTGAGAGAGCAAGAAAAAACCTGGACTGCTTACCTTGACTCACCCAAGATGGTGGATCGGCACCAGGGAGCTAAAACCGGCCTCCGGGGACCACTACTAAGCCACAGATAAATAGAAGTGCAAAGAACTAACAGAATCGGGTCACAGTAATTTTATGAGCAATTTACATGTCGAGGCTAAAAACGGTATGATAATAAAAAGCAAGGTTTAAAAGCAAGTGTGTGCAAAAGAAGGCTGAAAAATACAGTGAACAAGTCGCATATAAAACTCAGCAGTAAATCACTAGTCTATCTCCCGGCTCACGCCTCAGGAGAGGTAACAGTGCGCGCCCGCTCTGGGCTCACAATATCTAAAGAAAAGGGCGGGGAATCAGGTGAGAGAGCTGGAAAAAGCCTGGACTGCTCACCTTGACTCACCCAAGATGGCGGATCGGCACCACGGAGCTAAAACCGGCCTCCGGTGACCACTACTAAGCCACAGGTAAATAGCAGTGCAAAGAAGTATCAGAATCGGGTCACAGTAATTTTATGAGCAATTTACATGTCAGAGACTAAAAAACAGTACAATAATAAAAAGCAAAGTTTAAAAGCAAGTGAGTGCAAAAGAAGACTGAAATATACAAAGAACAAGTCGCATTTAAAAATCAGCAGTAAATCACTAGTCTATCTCCCGGCTCACGCCTCAGGAGATTCCCCTCAGCAGCAACCCTTCCTCAGTGCCAGACTATTTGTTGGAGACATTAAGTCGTGCCTCCAGCGCTTCAGACTGCGGGAGTATGTTTTGATTGGTTCTGTAAGACAAATTTCCAGTAATTTGTTTGGATCATATTGCTTGCAATAACAGAACAATCATCTGTTACTGTGGCCAAATCATCTTATCAGATGTAACAGACATGAGTCTGGGGTCACCCAGGACTATGAGGATGTCAGATGCTTGTCAAGGGCAGAGGGATAGGTAGTCAGCCAGGTGTCTTTGGCTAGTGCATTATACTACTTCAAAGGAATATTCCTGTAGCTGTAGTACCCACTATCTGTGGCAGAAGCTTGGATGAGGATTTCTGGAACAAAGGTAGTGGTTTGTGCATATTGTAGAATTATTGCAGTAAAGGCATATGTTGAAATGTCAGCACCCCCTCAAGATTACTATTGTTTTTTTCTTTGTGTGAGAGCAGTAATTCTCGGTACCTGAGAGCGCCTAGCAGACTTTAATTTAACTTGTTTGGACATCCTGAGAGGAACTTGTATGCAAAAAATTAAATTTCTTATTTTAGGAACTTGCTCTGGCCGTAGTGTAAAGTGAGGCTGTGATAGTAATGTTCCTAGGGACTGATGGTGTTTAATAGAAGCTGCATAGACTATGTCATCACCTACACTTATTACACCTTGTACTTTAGTCAGTACTTCTCAGATGCAGTTGTGAAATATCGCTGATGTGCTTGAAATGCCAAAATAGAGGCACTTGCATCCTGCTGACCACATGTGTGGGGAAAAAGGTGATATTTCTGGATGAATTATGTAAGTACAACTGTTGATATCCGGTCATTAACCCCTTCGATGCTCAATGAGGCACGGTTGAGCTGTGCTCATGACAAGCTGAGCTCGTCATGAACAATGGTAAATCAGGGAATGCAGCACCGGGGGAGAATACCTTTAGCATTGAAGGTGTTAAACCAATCTTGGAAGACCACTTTGTGCCATTTATCTCTGTGATCAGGTCTTGATTTGCCTAAGCGGCCATTCAGCGCTTAGAGTGGATTTGGACCTCTTAAATCACCCAACACAGACAACCATAATTGCACATACTCTTTCCCAAAATCGCCTAGAAGTGGGCAGAGCAAACGGTTTCACGGTGAAATGGGGTAAGATTGATCCAGTCCAACTAAGTAATAACATAATAAAGACCCTATACTCAAACATAATAAAATGCATAGATTTGGAGTCTGACGATAACACCATCCTTGAAAACTTCAAGATTATTTTGGACAAAATCAAACTAATGCTGACCATGGAAAATAAATCAAATAACTTAACAACTCCAGGCTGGTTTAATCATGACTGCGCCACCTCACTAACCAAGCTAAAAGAGGCTCTCAGACAACCAAAAAGAGACAAACAATTGATTAAACATCTAAGACTCCAGTACAAAAAGTTCAGGAAACAAAGAAAACAAGAGTTGAAACAGTCCTTAGGAACGATTTACACAAAAGTTCACTCACAAAAAACAGTGAGTCTTTCTGGCGGATTGTGAAAACCCCCTTTCTTTCTGACTCTAGCAGACCTCAGATTGACGTAGCGATAGAAGAGGAAACTTGGGTAAATCATTTTTCCCATATATTCAAACTAACATCACCAAATGAAGAAACAACTTATTCTCATCCTCCTGTCGACTTTCCAATAAATATGCAGTTTGATATCCCCGAGGTACTGCAAGCACTGAATCTTAGCAAAGGGGGCAAAGCCCCAGGACCAGACGGGGTCCCTGTGGATCTCTTTAAACAACATCTGGATCTTTGGGCCCCTATACTCACCAGAGTATGCACCGCAACAGCGAGATTGGGCTTAATGGAGTCTTGGTCCAACTCCATTATGGTTCCGATTTTTAAAAAGGGGGACCGCCAAGATGTTAAATGTTATCGACCGATTTCTTTATTAGATTCCGTGGGAAAAGTAGTTGGCAGAGTAATTCTGGAACAACTCCAACAATGGGCTGACGACAGGAAGATTTTATCGGACCTTCAATTTGGTTTCAGAGAAGGGTTTGGAACTGTAGAACAGGCTCTCAATCTAAGTCTAATTGTGTCCAAGTACATCCACGCAAAGCAGGGGACAATGTGCATGGTGTTCGTGGACTTGTCCTCTGCTTTTGACTGCGTCTCTCATTCAAAGCTGTGGACCCTTCTGCGAGACATGGGGGTGGATCCCCCACTACTGGACTTCCTAAGAGAATTATATACGGACGCTTCTGCGAGAGTGCGCTACGGGACTAAGGGAGAGCTTACTGCGTCATTCAAGGTAGAGCGAGGTGTCAGGCAGGGGTGTGTCCTAGCCCCCTTCCTCTTCTCCCTGTATACAAACGGGCTGGAAGAGAGGATGTTGAGAGGGGGGCAGGACCTCCCAAGACTAAAACAACGCATGATCCAGGCACTGCTCTACGCGGATGACGCGGTAATCTTGGCTCGCACTCCCATAGAACTTCAGAAATCTTTTAATAAATATGCTGACTTCATGGGTACACTAGACCTGCACATAAATGTGAAAAAAACGTTCGTAATGGTGGCTGGAGGAGGGAGAAAACGAATAAAGAACATTACTCTAAATAACCAAAATCTTGAGAGAACCCCACAGTATCCATTCCTGGGCATAATGATCGACGAGAAACTAAACTGGAAAGCAGCTATTGAGTCGAGGAGACATCTGTTTAGGAGAGCCAATACTGCCCTGATTAGCTTCTCACAAAGACTTGGAAGGAGATCACCAGTGGAGATGTTACAAATCTACTCTGCAAAATGCCTAGCCATTGCTCTATATGGGACTGGCGTTTGGGGACACGTTGACGCCGGATCTCTTCAAACAGCTGAGAACTCGTTCACTAGATTCCTTTTATCTGCCCCCAAGTGCTCATCTACATATGCATGCCATATGGAATTGGGAATCCCCTACATAGAGGATCTAATAAAAGTCCAGCCACTGCTACTCTGGAGGCGCATATGGTTATCTGATAAGAACATGCTGACCAAGGCCATTCTGGAGGACTCAATGGCCCTGGATAATGCGCACAGAATAGCCTGGCTTACCTATGTCAAACGATTCTTCACGGATATGGGTCTAGAAAGATTTTATCTCAGTCCACTATCTCTGACTGAGATAAGCAAGAAAGAGCTGAAACAGAAAGCAAGGAGCCACCTAGAGTCACTCAGAATTACCCTGCTTTCAAATAAACAATCTGTACAACACGCAAACATGGTACAGCTAACGCCACAAATCCAGCCTTATCTTGCATTGGAAATTAACTCATCCGAAAGAATGCTTTTGACCAGACTTAGACTTAATCTGTTTCACAGACTAGTCGCTTTCCCGCAAATGAACACTTGGGAATCAAAATGGACTTTGTGCCCATGTGACGAGATTTCCGCACAAACATGTATGCACACGATACTGTTTTGCAAATACTATCTCCCTCATAGGAAAATCTGGCTATTTCCATTACTAAAAGCCTGGGGTCTTAGACAATGTCGTCCGGCCATGATTCTTTTACAGATGTTAGACTCTGAGCGCACCTGTTACCATACAGTGAACTTTTTAAAATGTATTATTAGGCATCGAAGGAATCTTTAAAAATCTTTTTTGTGTGATTTATTTTTATGCTGTAAATTTCATACTGTTGCTTTTATGGTTTTATAATGACAAAAACCGAATAAAGAAATTTATATATATATTTTAGGAACTTGCTCTGGCAGTAGTGTAAAGTGAGGCTGTGATAGTAATGTTCCTAGGTACTGATGGTGTTTAATTGAAGCTGCATAGACTGTGTCATCACCTACACTTATTACACCTTGTACTTCAGTCAGTACTTCTCAGATGCAGTTGTGAAATATCGCTGATGTGCTTGAAATGCCAAAATAGAGGAACTTGCATCCTGCTGACCACATGTGTGGGGAAAAAGGTGATATTTCTGGATGAATTATGTAAGCACAACTGTTGATATCCGGTCATTAACCCCTTCGATGCTCAATGAGGCACGGTTGAGCTGTGCTCATGACAAGCTGAGCTTGTCATGAACAATGGTAAATCAGGGAATGCAGCACCGGGGGAGAATACCTTTAGCATTGAAGGTGTTAAACCAATCTTGGAAGACCACTTTGTGCCATTTATCTCTGTGATCAGGTCTTGATTTGCAAGTTTCCTCTATATCACCCAATGTGGCATCCTCATGTTGATATAATTCTGTATCGCTCCCGGTTGTTTTGGTTTAAGAGCGATCACTATCGTCGAGATCCACAGAGTGTGGCCTATCTATGATTTGAATGACTCTGTCCTCTGCCAGCTTTGCTAATTCAATTTCAACTTGCTTTCGTACATGGAATAGGATCCTGCAATGTCTTAGGGGTAAGAGTTTGGATTTTTTTTTAAAGCAACAGATAGTACTTGCAGAGTACATCTGATAGCCTGGACAACGTGAGTAATTAAGAACTGTGACATCAAGTAAGGCCACCGTAACTCCCAGCCTGTCCATCCCCCTAAACAATAAACTGTGTCACCTAACCGTAAAAAAAACAGATATGGTGCATTCTGTGTAGGAATGTATGTGAAAATATGCCAGTAGCTACTGTGTAAAGAAAGGGGGAAAAGGGTCTCAGTTGTGGGCTTGGAGGAGAGAAAGGGTAGGGGAGGGTGGGGGATCTATTGGGACGTTGAGACAGGATTGTTATAAGCCTAGCAGCTCCCCCCCAAAAATGGTGGGGGTTAAAATATTGTTGATTAAGCTCCGCAGTAGACCAGAGGACATCTCTAGCCATGCTTCCTGCCCCTTTACACTGTCTTGTGCCGTAAATCATTATAGAGGGGTATCCCATTCTAGCGAGATGGGCTTCTTCCAGAGCTACCTGTACCACTCCCTGCTTATTACCCCAATCTATATGAGTTCTCACATTGCATCCTCCTCCCACTAGTGCATGACCTGGGGCAACCGGGGAGATTTCCAGCACTTAGTTATCTGCTGCTTTGCTAATAAGAGTGACAGGTCTACAAAGCGCGGTGTCACCTTCAAACCCTTCTCCCTGGGATATAGCTTCAGGATACAATGCGTTGGTGTATTCCATTGTTGGATGTCAATCAGCCCTAACCAGGCTGACTAGATCTCTGTCCAATAAGCAGCCAATGAGGGGCACACCCACAGCATGTGCAGAAGGTCGGTGTCAATGGCACGACAGTGGGGGCACACAGAGGAGGCAGTCTGGAGCATTCGGTGAAGCCTGTGCGGAGTTAGATATGCCCTATGCGGTATAGAGAATTTAATTAGTTTAAACTCGATTCGCGTGAAACCATTTTTGGTTATTCTAACAAGGAAGCCCACTCCTTGTCCAAGAAGTCCCAGGACAGGTCAGCCTCCCACCTCGCCTTCAAGGTACCCAAAGAGATCATGAGATGAGCGCAGAGCTTACAGTAAAGGCAGCGTACTAAGTGCCTCTCCTTCTTCATAGTGTATAACGCCTGCAGTAGTTCGTGGGTTTCCAGTTCCCTCCCCCCTCAGGACCCAATGATGCCGGAAGTAATGGGGGATACTAGCATGTGTCAGAAAAAGGCCTTCCAGCAACCCATGTGGATAAAATCGGCATGTGTTAGCAACTCCCCATCATGAAAGAGGGACCCCAGCATCTGCACCCCCTCATGCTCCCAGGGTCCTAGCCTACAAATCGTCAGAGTACAAGAAAGCAAAGGGAGCCCATATAACGGTACATTTGGTATATATGGCGTCAGTGAGCCCGTGTTTTTCTGTGCTATTCTCCAATAAGCCAGGCCCACCTGCAGTAACAGGGAACCCATTGAGGGTGCAGCCACACTCTAACATATACTATTTCCTACAGGTTAAGCTCAGCCAACCAGTAGGACAACCACTGCAGTTGCCCGGCCAGGCAATACACTTTAAAGTCAGTGGCCCCCATGCCACCGCTGTCTGACCGCAACTGCAGTTTGCAAGGCTTACTCTCCTACATCCCCCTCCCCTGGTTAGCTCTATCAGTAGGGTGTTTAGGGATCGAATACCCATGGCAGCACCACTATGGACAGATTCACAAAATGATAAGTAGATGCAGCAACATAACCATTTTTGCTAGAGCAAGTCGACCCGCTATCGATAGAGTTAGTCTAATCCGGAATCCAATGGGGAGTGTAGTGAGTTGATTGTGCTGACCTGGTTGCCCTCCAGAATATCCTGTGTGTTGTGATAAATATGAATACCCAGGTAACAAAATGTGGGTGGCTCTAACTATATAACTTTGGTCCCCATGGGCAGTGTGGGGTCTGGGACAGCGCCTAATTTGAACCAGTGGTTTCCGGTGCTTGGCACCACCACCTAATATCCAGCACCGGGGCTTATGACAGTCTGCCACATGGTGGCCTTGTCTGGCTAATTCAGGTAGGAGCACAACAGGAGCTTATTAATTCAGTTTACGTTTTCAATGATTAATACCTGCCTCCCAAGCCAGTCTTGTAGCTTTGGGGGTCTGAAGTAGTGCTTTTATATAGCGCACAAATCACCCCCGAAGGGGTCTCAAGGCGCTGTGCACATACCGCCGTGGAACCCTTCCTGGCATTTCCCTGTGAAGTACCCCAAGGTGAAGCCAGGCATCCTAGCGCTGTTGGGGCCGTTGTGGAGATTAAGCAAGCTATTGCCCAGAGTTGCAGAGTGGGACCCATGATTAGAATAGGCACCAAGGCGAGAATTATCCGGTCCGGGGAAATTGAGCCCAAGTCCCGCCGAGGCGGGAATTGAACCCTGGTCTGGGCCAGACCTCTGCATCAGGGTCTGCCGCTCTAATCATTGAGCCACACTTCTCCACAACTATGAATTGTCACACTTGTAAGAGTGTGATGGCTAGTAGCTGTGTTTGTACTGTCATTTGCAACTGCAGAGGCAATGTGTGGTGTAAGCTGCAGTGGTATCCAGGCAAGAGCCCCGGCACTTATTCTTTTACAAATTAAGCACTGGTCTGGGATTTGTAGCAGCAAAGAAGAATGTGCACAACTTACCGGCATTCACCTGGAGACTCGACAGTTCACTGAATTTAGTCAACAGCTGGGACATCTCATTAAGCCCCCCTGTGAATTTCGGAAGGTATATAATCATATCGTCGGCATAAAAGAATACAGAGTGTACCATGTGAAGGATTAAGATCTCAGCCAAGGCATGCACTTCTGTTTTTTCATTCACACCTGCGGGGTAAACCTTTAAGGCACCTTCTTTACCTGGTCCTGTAGCAGATGCTACAATGGGATAGCTTGGCTCATGGTACTGTCCTCCTTGCTAACTTCCGAAGTGAAAACCTCAAATCAATAGCGCCCCCCTCCTCCCCCAGCGCCTTGAGACCCCCACAGGTATTTAGTGCGCTTTACAAATGATTGATTGAGGTTCTTCTGCAGGTTGTCAGTATGCTGAGGACTATGTCTTCTTTTTTGAGAAAGTCTTACACCAGGTTGAAGCAATGGACCAAACTTAAGGGTCCTGAAATATCCTCCATCTGACATGGCCTTGACTATGTTACTGCTATTTTCTGTGGCAACAAATCCAATTCTGTGACCTCTGGCTCGCAGCCAGTCATACACATTGCTGTTAAATTAGTTCAAGACATTTACAGCTGTATGTGATTTCTCCATGGCGAACATGACCACTGTTGAAAGCTGCCGAGCGCTCTTAAAACCTTCTTCAGGGCCCAAGACTTACAGGTATCTTTTACTTTACCCCTGCAAAAGAGACCCAATGCACAGTGATGCACATGTAATCAGTCGCCTGACAACTGGTTCCATGCCTATCATCAGGTGGAGAGAATGAACAACACTTTTGTCCAAAGCTTGTCCAACCAACTGCAGCACATTGTGATGCAGCGCTGGAACAGCAGCTCTTGCAAAATAGGTACAACTTGGACTCTTCCTTTTCAAGCAGATGGCTTTCATGAATTCTACAAAAGACAAGCATTTGCAATGCAATAGGTTTTGCATTTACTAGAGTTTGAGCTACCGTATTTTCCGGCGTATAAGACGACCCCCCCTACTTTTCTTGTTAAAATATAGGTTTTGGGCTATACTCTCTGTATAAGACTACCCCTCTACCAACGCACACCTGTTATCAGAGTGTGCCCGCGTGGGCCTGGCAGCGGCTGATGTGTGAAATTCATTCCGGCATCGGAGTGACTGGGGGGTGATTAGCTGTGATAACTTTGCCTACATCCTGGGGTGTAATTCAGACTGCGCTCGGGTGCAGCGGTGGAACTGGGGTACGGTAATTCATTACGGTGCCTGTCCCTGAAGTTACAGCACGCCCTATACCAGCATATTTATTTATGTACGGTATTTATTTACCAGTATTTATTTTACAGTATGCGTTTTTATATAGCGCAGACTTTACCCGAAGGTGTCAGAGCCTTTAATCAGAGCGGCATTGATCAGTGCGGCAGCGCCTGTTATCAGAGTGCGCCCGCGTGGGCCTGGCAGCGGCCGATCTGCTCGTCCCCCAACCAGGGAGCCAAAACTCCAGTGCCTGCTCTGCCGTGCTCCACTTCGCAGCCAAAGCCACCCAGGAGGGGCCGCCAGCCCGTGCCAACGTTTTACTGCGTTTGCCTAGGACTATGGGACCTGTATAACTTTGCTTCTGCGATTCACAGCAGTAATTGCCAGTGTCCCCCACAGTCTCAGAATCACCATGGGCGTCACTCAGCACACCAAGTCCGCCTCACTTCTCTCACCGCTTATGGCGCAGCAGTCCAGAGCACTGTAGTACCTTCTGCAGGGGCCGCCTTCAGTAGCAACTGACCCCTGCCATCGATCTATGGGCGCAGCTCCTCACGTTAAGGTGCATGAGATTTAACCCGGCGTATAAGAAGACCCCCGACTTGCAAGAAGATTTTCATGGGTTAAAAAGTCGTCTTATACGCCGGAAAATACGGTACTGACATTGTAAATGGCAAGCCTTTTATTTAAGTGTTGTCTTTAAAACAGATAAATAAAAGGCATTGTCATTTACAATGTCAATAGCTTAAACTCTTTCGGGAATGCAAGATCTATTGCATTGCAAATGCGTTCGGCGCCCGTTGTATAAAAATTAAAACAATAAAGCGTTAGGAAAGATTGTGTCCTGTCTGCAACAGCAGGCAGGACAAAGCTGAATTAGAAAATAGTGCTCAGAGGCTATAATTAAAGCCTACCAAGTAACAACACACGTAACGGGGGTGTCGCAATGCGAAGATACAAAATGACACAAGGTGGTATTAAGGAGGGACTAGTAAGCCGATTGACCAATGAACAGCCGGTGTTTACAATGGACAATGACACAAGCTAATGAAAAATATGGGCAGAGAGTGGGCAGATCCTCAGGGCCCTAACTGAACACAGCATGTCTCGCAGAGCAGCTCATACGCTACCCAGAGAAGCCCTAAAAAATGTTGTTACAGGGTTACAGCATGGCTACACAGTGACCTCTCCCCAGCCCATCTAACGTGTTTCATTTAATGCAAAGTAAACATTTGTAAATGCGACCTAAATTACTCATTTTTTTTTAAAATAGCCCTTGCCAGTTAGGTGTGATCCAGCTTTTTTTTTTTTCTTTAAGGATGTTTTAATTAAAATCTATAACATCGCTTTAAGCACTAACAGTTCCACAGTTGGGGACGGGTTGTTAATAAACCAAACTTTTCAAATTGCTACTGGCCATTCTGTGTGGAGTAGAAGGTTGCAGTGAAGCATTATAAGGCAGCCAGCCCCTTAGGGATGTTAAACACAGTTTACTATCGAGTGTTCACACTTCTTTGTATGTTTTTGGAGGGCGGACCAAATGGAGACAGACCAGCTTGAACAAGACGCAGTATTTCAATGCTGTCTCTGGGTTCCAGTTGGCATTGTACTGCAAGCTTCCTGGCCTCACCTACGCCTACAGATTGTTAGAGGCGTACACCACAAGCTTCCTTACTAATGCATTGGTCCAAAGCTAGGTGACCTCTCCCCAGCCCATCTAACCGCTCTGGAGCCTAAATAACTTGCAATCTGCAAAATGCTTCACACTTCCTCCCCTAGCGGTCGCTCCCAGCTTTTAACAGATAGGGTAACCAACCGCCGGTAAATTTCACGGACTGTCTGTTATTTGGGCCCCTTGTTCGTTGTCTGTGAGCATTTGTTTCATGGACGCCATTTGTCCATAATTTTGGGGATGGCAGCCAGCTCTGTTGTTCCCCTGGGACAATCAGAGCCAGCTCGCACTTCTAGGAGGTTGCAGCAGCCCCTCCCCAACCTCGCTCACTCTTTGCACCGGCCCATTGTCATTCTGATGTGGCTGATTATCACCTAAAGAATGACAATGGGCCAAAGGTGTGGAGAAGCAGGGGGGCAAGAGGGGGGACAGATCAGTGTTCCATGGCCCTTCCTAGCTTTGATCTGCGACTCACAGATCAGCATAGGGCAGAATAACAAACAAATAAATAAATAAAAGCGGGAATGATCACCGCGATGCAGCTCTGTGTGTGTGTTTGTGAGGGGGTGGGGTCAGAGGATGCCGAAGTAGCTAAAAGCAGCGACAGAAAGAGAAATAATGATAATGTGTGGTATCTGGTTCTTGGTAAATTGAAAAGAAGCACAAGGCAAATGGAGTGAGAAAGCGAAAGAAGAATAAAAAGCAAATAATGAAAGAGCTGGAAAGATAGAGAAAGATTCAGATTTAACAATGGAAGGAAGGACAAGAGGATGATCTAATGGAAAAAAAGAAACATAAAGGGGGCGTGGCCAAGATGGCGGCGGAGTAGGACGTGCTTCTTGAGTCCCTCCGGCACCGGGCCTTCTATAGCCTTGTATAGCACCCTGCTCCGGGCTCGTTTGCGACCCTTCGGATCCCCCTGCATCTCCAGGGGGCCGTGTCCAACTATCGACCCCTAGCTGCCTGCGGAGGCGCCCCGGGGACAGAGGCGGAACCGGAGCGGGCGAGCCGGGCAGACGAGAGGCAGCGCTGTGCGATCCCTGGAGGTCGTGGCCTGATCAGAGAGAGTTGTGGACCGGGGCTGCCCTGGGGGTGTCGATCGGAGCCACCCGGAGAGAAGAGGAGTGCCAAGGACACGTCTGCGGACCCTGGACGAGGTGCGGCGACGGAGTCCAGGCGCGAGGGGGACTGCGCCTTCCGGCCCCACTACCTACACGAACCCGAGGCTTGCGGCCTGGATACAGCAGCGGCACGGATCGTGCCGTGGGGCCTGCGAGAGAAGCGGAGGACTGCCCAGGATACCTAGACGGACCCTGGCGGGAGTGAGGTGACACGGCCCAGTGCGACGGGGACTGCGCCACCCGGCCCCACTGACTACGCGGGCCGGAGGCCTGTGGCATAGTTGCCGCGACGGCCTACCCTGCTGCTGAGCTCCCTAAACCCACGGAGCGCCTGAGGGTGGTGAATGTGCACGGAGCAGCGCTGAGCGCAGTGCGGTGAGATGCCCCAGAGGAGCGGGTGACCGCCGGAGACCCCCCGGGCCATGTGGCGGACTGCTGGCGGACCGGTCGGCCCTCTTGGGGTGACCCTCACTCCCCCGCCGCTGTGGAAGGAGGGACGGCTGGATGAGCTGGGGGAACAGTGCTTTGGACATTGCTGCCCGGTGACAGGTGGAGCTCAACACAGGAGACGACTGCTCGGGAATCGAGCCCGGGGCCTACGGGCCTACTGCGACAAGGGACCGATATGTGGCATCACGAGGCGTGGAGGGCCTCTGGATATTGTGCTTTCCTCTGCTCTAAAGTAATGCCACCATTAGAGCGAATGTGCAGCTGAGGCCCTTGGGACTTCGGCCGTTGGACCAGGACCGCCCTATCCAGGATCTTGCACGAACGAGCGAAGAGGAAGCGAGGTGGTGGGCGCCATATACCGCGTAGGACTCTCGAGCTTGCCGAGGGGCCGTTGGGGGTAGACTGTGGGCTCTTAGGCTGTGCTCTGGACTGGGAAAGTGTGCAGTCGGACCAACGGAGCTGCGTACTGGTGGAGGGTGATCCCCCGCCCTGAATACCCGAATGAGCAGGGGTGCCGCGATGTCTTCCACACAGCGAAAAGGGAAGCCCGGTAAGGATGGCCCCCCGAAAGGATCCCAGCATCCCCCGGACCCAGCGTATCGCCCAGGCAGAAGGATGATGAGGCCCCCGCAACCATAGGATCACGATTTAAGCATAGCGAACGATGTCCACCAATTGCAGTAGGATGTAATTCGGCTCACAGAGCAGAACTTAGACCTCCAGGCACATGCGGAGGACTTGGAGAACCGTTCCCGCCGGAACAACATCCGCATGCGCGCGGTGCCGTGGGACGGGGAAGCAGGTGACCTACGAGGCTATGTGCAGGCGCTTTCCTTGCAGATCCTGGGCGAGGAGGATCTACATGACATCAGGATGGACAGAGTCCACAGGGTCGGTCTGCCTAAACGGGGTGGAGGGCCGCCTCCTGACATCTTAGTCTGCGTGCATGATTTCCAGCTAAAGGAGCGTATCCTTCGGAAAGCACAGGACATTCCGACACTGCAATTCCGGGAGCACCGTCCTCAACTTTACCAGGACTTAGCGGCGTCGACGCTCCAGAAGAGGCGCGAATTCCGCCCGGTGACCACCTTTCTACGAGAACGTAACATTTCCTACTCGTGGGGACACCCCTTTCGCATCATCTTTAGGTGGCAAAATAGACTAGCGCAAATCCGTTCTCTCCAGGTGGCGAAAGATCTTCTGGGCCTTGATGACACGACTCCTTCACCGGAATGTGGCAGTTCACCATCGCGGAGGAGGCGGCGATCCTCCTCATGGCAAAGAGTGGGTCCGGAGACGGATCGAAGAAGACCTGATCGTACAACTAGCCTACAGGAGAGGGGAGAGGCGGTGGCATCTGTGGCCTCAGCGACATTGG
The DNA here is from genome assembly GCF_964263255.1 of Lissotriton vulgaris. NCBI lineage: Eukaryota > Metazoa > Chordata > Amphibia > Caudata > Salamandridae > Lissotriton > Lissotriton vulgaris. The sequence continues at coordinate 510,113,773 of NC_141685.1, read as the reverse complement.
CATCTTCCCAACAGAGCTCCGGAGCGGCCTGAACTTTGAGCTGATGGCCAAATGGTGCCGGAGGGGCACGTGAACTCGGGTACCGTGAGTTTATTTGTACTTTTTGAGAAGACACCCCGGACCGTGGCCCTGGGGGGCCCACCAGTGGTACCCAATCCCCAGCCCAGGAGGGACTCTACGGACTACGGTCCACTGGGACTGTTAAGTACATTGTTCTTGTTTGTTTGTTGGGGGGGGGGGGAATCGGAGGGCTCTGGGGGGAAGATTGGGGAGGGGGGTAGTTGGGGGCCGGGTTGGGGCTGGAGTTGGAGGTGGTGGCGACCGATGTGTGTTTGTTATGAGTTTCATTCCCTCTGGAGGTGACACACATGGGCCTCTGGATGCCTGGTTCTTGAGCGAGAGCGACCACTGGTTTTGTGCTGTAGCTGAAAATACTCTCTTGCTGATGTGGGATCGGGCTTTGAGGGACTCTGGGGCTTGGTGCGGGGAGTGGGGTATTGGGGGGGAGGGACTTGATGGAGGGGTACGGGGTGTGGACGGGGAACGAGGGGACGCCTGGTTGCCTTTGGCGGGGAGGGGGCAGGGGCATGTTGACAGAGCGAGTGCAAAGCAGTGGGACCTACTGTTTTCTCATGCCACTTAGTATCAGCACATGGAATGTGAAAGGCCTCAACTCTCCACAGAAACGGCAAAAACTTTGGAAATACTTGACTGATCACCAATTAGACGTAGTGGGTCTCCAGGAGACCCACCTGGCGCGTAGAGATGAGCTCCGGCTCCGACACAAACACTTCCCCCTTATCTACAGGTCTTCTGCCTCCACCAAACACAGGGGGGTGGCTCTTCTCTTTCGAGCATCCCTTCACTTCCAGCCTATGGGGGTGTGTTGTGATAAGGAAGGTCGCTGGTTGATGGTCAAGGTGTTGCTACATGGCAGATTATGCACGTTTGTGGTGGTATATGTTCCCAATACTAGGCAGAATGGCTTTCTCCAGGGCTTCTTAGATAAAGTGGGGAATTTTGTAGAGGGATACCTGTTCTTATTGGGAGATTTCAATATGGTATGGGACAAGGACCTGGAAAGCTCCCGAGCCCAGAGGGCAGACACCGGTATTTTCTCCGCTGAAACGCAACGCCTTGTAAGTGACTTAGGATTGATTGACAGCTGGCGCTCTTTGCACCCCCAGGCCCGAGACTATACCTTCTTTTCCCAAGTCCACCACTCCTATTCTCGCCTAGACCATATCTTTTTGAGCCAAGCCCTCAGGGGAGATGTCAGTGATTCTAGCGTCTTTCCGCTCTCCGTGTCGGATCATTGCCTGCTGGTTCTCGGGTTGCATTGGTCGGTGAGGGGGGACAGTTTGCGAAAATGGTACTTCCCGGCTGCGCTTATCCGAGATGATACATCCTGTAAGGAGCTACGGAAGGCCATCGTGGAGTTTCTGACCCTTAACCCGGCATAGGACACATCAGTGTTCAACACATGGGACGCATGCAAAGCGTCGCTGCGGAGCACCTGCTTAGGTCTCAATGTGAACCTCAATAAATTGAGAAGGAAGGAGCAAGAGGACTTCGAGGCGGAACTTGCTACCTTGGAACAGGCACACAATACGAACCCGTCCAGGGCGACCCTCCGGCCATTACTGGCTGTGCGGGGGAAATTAAAGGCCCATTACAACAACCGAGCTGAATTCACCCTCCTGAGGCTTTGGCGTGTTTCATATTCGCAGGGGAACAAGGTAGGAAAGCACTTGGCCCGTCAGCTCCGGGACAAGAGAGAGAGGGAATACATCGGAGGGATCCAGGACCTGTCGGGATCCCTGCAACATCGGGATGAGGACAAGGCGGACCTCTTTGGCCGCTTCTATGCTGCACTCTATGAGGGCGACTCTTTGGACCAGGAAGCTCAAGGGAGATTCCTGGCTGACCTCCCCATTCCGTAGGTCTATAAAGAGTGGAATGCGCCCATCTCCAGAACGGAGGTGTTGGACGCTATTAAGGCCCTAAAACTCCATAAGGCGCCAGGCCCAGACGGCTACACTGCCCTTTTTTATAAATCATTTGTTGCGGAGCTGTGCAACTATCTGGTCTCCCTTTTCAATGAAATGGCTGTCACTGGGAAGACCTCAGGGACTATGGCCGAAGCCATGATTACCGTGATCCCCAAACCAGAGAAGGATCTCTCCAAATGTTCATCGTATCGCCCGATAGCTCTCCTTAATATCGATGCTAAATTATACTCCTCTATCATTGCGCGCAGGCTCCTGGACTTAATACCGGCCCTCATTCACCCAGACCAGTCCGGGTTTATTAAGGGCCAACAGACGCACGACAACTTGAGGCGGGTGATACACCTGATAGAAAAGGCCTCCAGGTTCCGCATCCCGGCGATACTGGTGGGGCTTGACGCGGAAAAAGCTTTTGATCGCGTTGATTGGGGGTTCCTGTTCCGCACCCTGGACGCCTTCGGCTTTTCGAACCAGTTCATAACAATGATCCGTGCAAATTACAGCAGCCCCATCTCTAGGGTATTGATTAACGGGCATCGATCCTCTTGTTTCACTCACTCCCGGGGAACGAGACAGGGCTGTCCTCTTTCCCCTCTCCTCTTTGCCCTGAGCATCGAGCCTCTAGCGCTTGCGGTGCGGGAGTGGGAGCAGATCAAGGGCCTTCCCTTTACTGGTGAGCAGTACAAAATCTCCCTATTTGCGCATGATGTATTATTATCGGTGGGGGACCCAGCTCACTCATTACCGCATATTCAAGCTGTGTTATCCGACTTTGAAGCGGTGGCCGGGTTCAAGGTCAACTTTGGTAAATCATACATACTGAACCTAACTCTCCCTCCAGCAGAAGTGGAGCGTGTGCGATTGCTCACGCCTTTGTCATGGGCGTCCACCTCTTTATTATACTTGGGAGTTCGGCTGAGTCCTACCATAGGGTCACTGTTCTCAGCAAACTTCCCCCCTATGCTGGCGGCGGTACGAGCAGACCTGGATCGGTGGAAACCGAAGTATATTTCGTGGCTTGGCAGGATCCATGCTCTTAAGATGGTCCTCCTCCCTAAGTTCCTGTATCTCTGCCAGGCCCTTCCCATCCCGAGAGAGGTGGATTTTTTCCGGCGCCTTAAAACCTTGATGCCGAGATTTGTTTGGCAAGGTGGGCGGGCACGCCTCTCCTTCACGACTCTGTGACGTCCACGGAAGGAGGGAGGAGTGGGACTCCCTGACATGCACCTGTACTAGAAAGCCTCACAGCTACGGGTACTGGTGGAATGGTCCCAGCAACTCTCAGAAAAACACTGGCTGCACATGGACAGGAGTGTGGCTGGGAGATCGATCTGGGACCTGGCCTGGAAGCCCAAGGTGGACAGGCCCAGGAACGCCTACATCAGCACACCCACTAGCACTGTCTTGAAAGTATGGGATACGGTCACTGGTGACAACCCCTGGACCACGTTTCCGTCCCCCTTTACCCCCATACACTTCAACCCGGCCTTTCCGCCGGCGATGCAGGAGGGACCCTTCCGACTGTGGAGAGATGGAGGGTGCAGAGCTCTTACCCATTTGTTCCATGGGTCGGCACCACTCACATTTCATAATTGCATGCAAGACTATGGGATCCCGGCCACTGAACGCTTTCGCCACATCCAGCTCCTCCATTGGGCAACCTCAGCTGGAGTGGGAGATGCCGCCACGAGACCACTTTCGCCATTTGAGACCTTTATCCTACGCACCTCAAACATGAAGGGGACGATTTCCTTCCTGTACGGGTTGTTGCTTGCCACTGCGGTATCTCCCCGTCCCCGCTACATGGGACACTGGGAGGTCCTTCTGGGCCGAGGCGTTACTGACGAGGAATAGAGGGGTCTCTGGCGAGATATTGCGGCGCACAACCACTCGGTAGATCTAAGAGAGGCGCACCTAAAAACCATGCTGGATTGGTACCTGTCCAAGTTACATCGAATATTTCCAGCCTCCTCTGACAGGTGTTGGAGGGGCTGTGGTCTGCTGGGGGACTTCCGCCACATTTGGTGGGACTGCCCGATCATCGGCCCGTTCTGGGCTGAAATTCTGTCCCACATCAAGGATATCCTAGGTTATCCGATCCCTCATTCTGTGGCTCATGTCTTACTGGGTCTCCGTGACCCGATGTTGGAACATCAAACAAAAGCGGATAAGCATATCCTATGGCTCTGCTTTGGAGCCGCCAAACTCACGCTAGCTGCACCCTGGAAGAAACCGGATGCCCTGGCAATATCACTATGGCACGCAAGACTATGGAGATTACTGAACATGGAGAGAATGGCGGACATCTTCCTGGGCAATTTTAAGAACTTCCTGTTTCGCTGGGGTCCCCTGGTCCGCTTCTTATCACAAGGTCTGCCCTCAGCGGTCTGCCCGTCCGCAATTCGCACCCTTCACCTTTTCCAGATTTAATAAGACTGTATGACTGAGGGACTGAGAATGAATGTGAGTGTTGTCACCACCACCTGGGGGGGGGGGGGAGGGGGGGGGGGGGAGTTGGGTGGCGGGTGGGGAGGAGGGGCTCAGTTGGGTTTGTTAGTTTGTTACCTGTTGCGACACCGCATGGCCTGTGGAGGCTGTCAGATTTTTTTAAGCCTTATGCAGCACTGCCTTCCCCACGTAGGCTTTGCCACCCCTCCTTGCAGGGCAATTACCGGTCGGCCGACCGAGAAGGAGCCTGTACTCGTCTTCCGTTCTGTTCATCAGCAAACATTGACTCTGCGACCTGAACTTTAATGACATACTATGCTGCCTCCCTTTGCCTCCTCTTATGCTTATTACAGTACCCCCTGTGAGGGGAACAATGCAGGACTGTCGCTTGTATATTTTCTTTGCTTTCTTCCCTTTTTTTTTCTCTGCAAAATAATAAATAAAATAAAAAAAATAAAAAAAGAAACATAAAATGAATGTTAATGTGGAATATGGAAATATGAAAAGAATTTGAAGAATAGAGTGAGTGAGACGGAATGAAAGGATACACAGACAGAAAGATGGAAAAAAAAATGGAGGATGTAAAGATGAAAGTAAAGAACAAAGGTGGATAGAAAGGACATAAGGAAAGAAAGAAAAGGAAAAGATGGACAGTATAAAAGACAAACGTCAATATAGGTAAATGCAGTTTTTGGCCAAGTTTCTTTCCTGCTGTAAAAAGCATAAGTTTGCATTATTTTTGCACATTGTCATCAGGGGAACAATTTTCACAGACTTCAAAAGGAAAGACCGGGATAGCTCACTTTGCTCCTTTATTTAGTGCCATATAAAGCGTGGGGTATTTTAGTTTTCTGGCCTCTCCCTTCCAATGGGCCCTTGTGTAGTTACAGCATGTGGATCCTCTGCATAGTTCTAGGGCACATCATGTTTTTGTGGAGAAGCCGTACTGGAGGACCTAGCTACATTTTGAAATATTCGTCAGGATAAAAGGCAAAGCCTTCTGAGTGCTTTGCGCGCCTGCAATTTTTGGGCCATAACAGAAATTTCTATTTAACTCTGGTGATTAATGTACCTTTTGGAGAGATCTGAGGTTTCACTAATCCCTGTTTTGACTCATCAGAAAGAAGCATAGAGGCATACTGCGCCTCTTGTAAAGCACAAAGAGTAACATTCAGAGTAAAATATTTATTTGTATAATAATTGTAAAGACAACCCCAACCACTATGTTATGTGTTATACCCACAGTTTGTATTTCAGGGTCACTGGAATTATGTGAGTGTACGGCTTCAACAGTTTCCACATGATTATGGATTTGCCACATGTGCCACATAATCCATCATTAGCTGAATATAGCTGAAGATTCTAATTTAAAAAGTTTCTTCCTCAAATGGTTAACAAATAACAAAAATGGCAGTGATGTGTTCCAAAGGCCCTATGTAAAGGTTGACTGGTCACCTTCCTTTGCATATTACTATATTTGGGTGTTATATGGGTAATAATGAGGTGCAACCTATGACCAGAACGTGTTAGAATGTGCAAAAATGAGAAATTAATATGGTAATACTATGACAAAATGTGCAGCATTCCGCTGCATAAATTCCCTTTTCTTACCAAATAATTTAGTCAACCCTGCAGCAAAATTTGGCCCTCCCTGCCGCATAATTCCAGCGGCCCTGCATATACACCTTGTAGCCCTCCTTGTCTTAAGTAATAATTTCCTTTATATTGATTTACATACTTGTATGAGTCATTGTCTCTCAACAATAAGTGTGTGAGCTAAAGGGCATAACACTCTACATTAGGCTGAGCATCACTGTAAAATAAATGACATATACATGAGCGAAGGTCTATATAGAGATAAGGGGCACCATGGGAGGTAGTTTGTGACGGAATCTGTGCAGAAGGAGGTCTTTGGTGAAGGGGTGTAATGAAGGCTGAAGGCCTCTGCATTCCCTGTAGTGTGGGTGAGATAACACTTCAAAGGATCTCCAAACTGTAAACAAAATATCATATGAAATACCACAAAAAGACCTGCACAGTTACTCAAAGCTGTGCACATATCAAACCGGTGAGGTGCACGATTGTCTCAACTTGATATAAACTTATTTTGACGTGTACTTATGTTGGTTTTCTATTTACTTACTTATACACTATTGTTCGACCTCCTCTGATGTGTCTGAAAACGTACATTTTGTCCGAAATTTCTGTCCTGAATTTTGACCTTCTGTCCTGAATTTATGTCCTGAATTTTGACTCTTTGTCCTGAATTTTTAAACTCACTGTCCTGAATTTGCAACTATGCAAGTTGGTCACCCTACTAACAGACATACATAAAAACTGTTGTTTACACTTCTTCCCCTGGACCCCTTCTTCAGTTAGTCACAAACATACATAATACGCGTTGTTAAAGGGTTAGAAAGAACACAGCTGCAAGGTGACCTCTCCCCAGCCCATCTAACAGCTCTAAAAACTATTGGTACAGGGTTACAGAGCGGGTGCAAAGTGACCTTTCCACAGCCCATCTTAGCTGTTTCATGTAATGCAAAGTAAACAGTTGTAAATGTAACCCTTTTTTTAAAATAATAACCCTTGCCAGTTAGGAGCGATCTAGCTTTTTACAGATTATTAGAGGTGCACACCACAAGCACCACCTCAGCATCAACAAAGCACTTCTAAAGCACATCAACTGTACAGCATTTCGAACCAGCTCAGCACCACCACGTCAGCATTACTCAACACCATCACCACGTCAGCATTTTCAGCACAATCTCAGCACCACCACCACATCAACATTACTCAGCACCACCACACCCACCACCTCAGCATTGCTCAGCACCACCACCACCTCAGCATTGCTCAGCACCACCACCACCTCAGCATTGCTCAGCACCACCACATTATATTCTTAACACTATACTACTACAAATACCATATACAACACTATACTCTCCCACTACACTCTAAAACACTATCAACTGCCATACAGCAACATTACACATAAATACACTCATCACCACACAATTCCAAATAGCAGAATTTCACTAAACGCCACATAATTCCTTACACTATTAGAAAAACATGCATTTACATATATTTACATTCTAAAACACATAATTTGGCAACAAACCACATAAATAAAATAAACACCACAATTACACAACACACTACATACATACTATCTACACCACAAAATACCACATCATACCACAAAAATAAATACAATACATAATTAAACTACACAACATACCAGTACACAACACAAAATACCACTATATATATGTACAGTTCACAACACTCAATCCCACTACACAATTCCAATACACTAAAAATAACATAATTACTAACCACATAATTCCACCATACAACATTCAACATAATTTCACTACACACAACAAAATTCCAGACCACACAATTCAACAATTAACAATTCAAATACAACACACATAATTACACTCCACACCACATACATACATCCATCCACTATACTACATAACACATAAATAACACACATTATCATTACAACACAAATAGCTCCAACTTTCGCAAATGTGAGGCCTACTGGCACAGCCAATGCTTGTTCTAGATGTTTCCATCTGGGTTGGTGAAAGCCAGCAAACTTTCCTCCAGGGCCGTTTGAAAAGGCAGTCAGTTTTCAGGAGAAAAAAAAATTGTAGTCAGAGAACGTTTGTGAACGTCCTGCTCAAAGTCTTTGTTTGTGTGTGTGTGCGGAGTGGGGGCAGGGCCGGACTGGCATTTGCGGGCACCGGGCATTTCCCCGGTGGGCTGGAGGGGTGGGAGCCGGTTTTGTGGCCGCAGGGGGCCACTTTTCTTACAGAGTGCCGGTTTTGTAAAATCGGCCCTCTGTAAGAAAAGCGGTAGCAGTGCTTTACGTTTAACAACCCTCTCCCCTCCCGTTACCAGGGCCGGTGGAGAAGCAACCTGCCAGGGCTGGTTGCTGGTCTCAGTCCGGCCATGAGGGGGGGTCGGGGTGGGTTTGGGCGTCTCCAGCAAATATGCTTTTAGAGAAAAATTTATCTCAGTGAGAGTTATTTTTAACTTGACAAACTTTGTGAAATCAACTTGGATAAAACAAAAATCAAACTGTTCTTAAGTAAAAGACAGCGCCTCCATGTACAAGTTTCCAAGAACACCATGCCTTTAGCAAACACTTCCTTCTTTCAATAAACACACACTAAAGTTGTGTTGTTACAGCTGCGTCTTTCCAAGCCCCTTTCTCTGCCACCCCCGCCCCCTACACACACAAACCATCATGAACTGCAATAACACGTCTGATACTTGCCGTGTGTGAATGCACGCATCCTTCTCAGCAGCCAGCCTGCCCGGTGCTCCATTGCACCCTGTGCACACACACACTAACAAGGGAAGGGTGGCTGCAGAGAGCAGACAGCACGAAAGAAGAAGCCAGGAAAGAAGAGAAAAACAGAAGCCTCACCGCACGTGGGGTTGGGGGCCTGCGAGGGCGCAGGGTGCAGTGGAGAAGTGTGGCTCAATGGTTGGAGCGGCAGACCCTGATGCAGAGGTCTAGCCCGGGACCAGGGTTCAATTCCCCGCCTCGGCGGGTCTCGGGCTGAAAAAAATTCCACGGACCTGATAATTCTCACCTCGGTGCCTATTCCAATCATGGAGTCCCACTCTGCAACTCTGGGCAATAGCTTGCTTAATCTCCACAACGGCCCCCACAACGCTAAGGATGCCTGGCCTCCACCTTGGGGGTGCCCAGAAGTGGACGCCTCACAGGGAAAGCCAGGATGGGTTCCACAGCGCTATTCGTACAAGCGCCTTGAGACCCTTGCGGGTGAGTAGTGCGCTATACAAGTATCAATTTACAAGTATCAATTTACACCAACTGGCACGACTGGTGCGTGTTCTCTTGGGCTGGTAGCTCAGTGGGTCGAGACACTTCTGCGACTGGCCGAGTGCACTGCGCAGAGGAAGAGCTCTGTGCCAGAGTGGCCCGCTCAGCCCTCCATCCTTCCAAGGTCAATAACTCAAGTAAAAATGCCAAACAGTGTACCAATAGACAGGTTTCCACAGTTATAGTAGTGGAAAGGTTTTCGGGGGAAAGGCCAGTTGGTGTGAGGGGGCCCCTCAGCTGCATTCAATTCTGCAATGTTAGAAAACAGGACATTGGCTGCCTACACATTCTGTGTGTTAAACACCAGGACGACCCTCCCCTCTGCCCGCAGCCCAGGGGTGACGCTCAAAGGGTGTTTAAAGGAGCAGGCCCATCCTACTGGATACAGTGGGATTCAGGTGATGTCCATTTACTCCAGCGGAGCTCTGGTTACACCCGTCTGACCCTGGGGTCAGAATACGCTCCTTCGACTCACTTTGGTTGATAAATCCAATCTCTCTGAAAAGGGGGTGTGAACTCAACAAGTATATATTCAAAACTACTGGCCCTGTATGTTTTAAATGCCATCATTTGGCACAATATTCCCCATTCTATAACCTGCTTACCTCCCAGACCAAGCATTTGAAATGCAATAGGACACGCACTTACTCGAGAACTATTACATTGCAAATGAGTGGGTGGGGGGGCCACGGGGCACAAAGGAATAAACAACGGGAGTATTGAGAGGGGCAAGAAGGAAGGGACTGCAGGAGGGGGCTAGGGGGGTTAGAAGGCACAGGGAGAAAATAGTACTGGAAGTAAAGGGGCTTGTAGCCATGTAAGGATACATATGACGACATACCCGTCATAAGGAGGCCTATAAAACAATGGAAGGCAGCATTTAGTAAAGGACAAAGACACAAGTCAATGAAAAAGATGGGTTGGGGAGTGGGTGTGGCTTCTCTCCTGTACTCAACTACCCCAGAGCAGCGTTTGTACGCTGGCTCGGGCTCGACTTAAAAAAGGGAGGTGGTCCAGTGCTAACATATTTGCCAGCTTCCCATTGTACAAACGTGTGTTTGGGTGGTTTGTGCTCCTAGGGCCTCATCTGCCTAAACATGCCTGTATTAGTAGCCTGGATTTTCTTCTTTTCTGAGGCCACTGATACAGGTGTCTTTCGAGACGTAAATGGTGGTGGTAGACTCAACGTGCATCGTGGTGTCTCCATCTTACTCAGAGTCTTGTGCCACTGTGAAATTGCCGAGGTGGGTGACTCTGCTGGCGCACTGCTGAGGACAGGGCTGCTATGCACAAATATGTCACCCTCTTCTTCCTTATCATCACCTCCCATCATGATTGGACTTGTAGCTGATGTTCCCTGGCTCTCCTCTACAACCAGATTCAGCAATTTTTTAGGATGCTCCTCCCACTTGATTGTGTGGAGTTTTTTTCATATGTGTTGATTGCCTCCAGTACCATGTGTACCAAGCTTACATCGACAAACATTTGTCTGGCAAATGCAACTGCATACTGCAATGTGCTCCCCCTTTTTTCAACCGTAAAAAAGTTTCAAACTGGGGAGAAGTACTGTTTTTACTGTGCCACTGCCAATGCCTGAAGAAGAACTGGAGGTAGGTGGGCATGTCCTCATTTGCCTCTCTTCTCCTGAGGGAAGGGTTGGGGCAGGTCTCAGCTGTGCTTGCAAAAATGGAATTGTGAACGGTGGCACAGAGGAGTCTGACATTCAACCTGCTCCGAGGGATGTGACACAGGCAGCGCTGCAATGTCAGACTCCTCTGGGCCACCTTCGGCAATGATTGCCTCATCATCATCCTCCTCTTCATCATCCTCTTCCATAAGTCAAAGTCTTTCAGGAATCTTTATTTTCCCTTGCCTCTCCCGGTGCCTCCTGGGCACTGACGGGGTCCACTCAATGTCCATATCATCACCATAATCAAAAGTAGTGCTTGGAGGAGGTAGTGAAGTAGTACCCTTCCTTCTCCTTGCTGGAGATCTGGGAGACAATGATTCTAGAAGAGGAGGTTCTTGCTTGGAGGGAAGCTCAACCTCCTGTTCTGCTCCAAAGTCAGGAAAATGTACTATTGATGGCTGCGGCTGTTGTCCACTTTGTTCTGTTTCCTGAAACAATTGTGTACTACTTTGTGAAAGGGACAAATCCAATTCAAAGTCACTACTCGCTGGAGTTGACATGATTGCAGTGGTTGCTTCACTGGCAGACATGGTCTTGGGCTTAGGTTGGGGTGGTACTGTTGATGCAGCATTGCTGTTCTCAGCATTCTCCTCGTAAGCCAGTGGAGCAGGCACATGACGTGGTTGTAAAAAACGCGTGGGGCGACATGCAACTAGTGGGAAGCTGCTTCTACTCTCTAACCACGTTTTTCGAAGCATCTTTCTTTGGGGCCATCTTAAAGCTCTCAGTTTGCGGTTGAACCAAGCAGCTCAAGCAGAAGTGATTGAGGATTGACGTGTGACTGCATAGGCCTTCTGTTTGGCCGTTCTGCGTGTGATATCTCTTTTCTTGTGCACCTAAAAGCAAACAAGCAAGAAAAACATTTAGTGTGAAACAAGGCACTATTTGCAGTTTGAATTAGTGCAGACAAAGGCAATATTAGAGTGGTTGTTTTGTTAACTTAGGTAAACACTTTAAGGTCAAACCACATCCCATACCATAATTCCCCATCAGAATAACACACAATATACAAAATTATACAGCTCTTTCCTTTATGTCCATATATTCTAAAAGAGACACCGGTGATACTCAGGGAGTTAAATGGAATAGTAATCTTTTAGAAAATGGAGGTTAGTGTGCACCTATTGCAGGCAGTGGGGTCCAGGGTGGAATGGAATAATAATCATCATCATCATCATCATCATTATTACACAAATGAATGATGCTAATGTCTACTTTAAAGTGCACCACAGCCAGAGTGTCCAGGAGGAAATTTAATTATATATCTAAAAAACTGGACGCTGGGGTGTGTCCAACCACCATGGCCAAACAGACTTAACTCCGCTCAGCTCCGTGCCTGGCCCAAAAGCATTATCCCGTTCAGAGGCATTTTACCCCCACAATAGCCGCCTACCGGGACCCCCAACTCTCCTAGACAACAGGGGTCCCCCATTTGTGATGAACTGGCACTGAGTATCGCCTGCGAGACTGATGAAAGCTCTGGAGACGCGGGGAGAAATATAAGATGGCGGACTGGCTTGTGGAAAGAGCTGGCGGGGCGATCCCTACTGCAACTGGAGCTAGGAAGTGATTTTGAGGCCGGAGGGAGGCACCAGCAAGCATCCAGACAGGCGCACAGTAATGGGTCCGGGTGTGTGGTCCCAGCCGTACATTTAAATGCGCTTTGTAGACACTGCGGCCCGCATGAAAGTACTGCTATCCCCGCATGGCCCCCAAGTGGGTAGGGCGTTATGGGATCTCCTTTGGAAGCCAACACAAAATTGGTCATTAAATGCTTATATTAGCACCCACACTGCTACCACTCTACAGGTTTGGGATGACCATAACAGATTGATACCCCTGACCACCTTCCCTTTTCCCCACATCCTTATTCATTTTCATCTTGAGTTCCCACCGGCTCATCAGCAGGGGCCATTCGAGGACTGGAGGGAAGGGGGTGCCATATAATCTCAGATCTTTTTAAAAACAGGAAGTTAATGACTTTTGGAGAACGCACCAAAGCATTTAAGCTTCAATCTTCTGAAAAATTCCATTACATTATTCTCAAACACTGGGTACAACAACCTCAGAAAGGGTCAGCTGCAACCAGAAACTTACTCCCAATTGAAAAATTTGCTAAATCAGGGGCATCCTCAAGGGGGACCATCTCTTTCCTTTACTCATTCATACGGTCGTTGAGGCCTAGCTCCAGCCTGAGACACCAAATATTTTGAGATTCTCATCTTGCTGATCCACTGCAGTAAAAACAATGGGGTCCCCTGTATAGGGACGTTTCCAAATATAATCGCTGAATGTTTTTAAGAGAGGCTCACTATAAAATCATTTACCAGTGGTATTTGCACCTCCAAAAGCTGAGCAAAATATTCCCTAACACCTCCGATAGGTGTTGGAGAGACTGCGGACACCTGGGGGATTTCAAGCATATCTGGTGGGACTGTACACAATCCATCCCTTTTGAAAGGAAATCTTATCCCAAATTAAAAAGATCTTGGGCTATCCAATTCCCTCTACAATGGAACACACTCTCCTGGGGATCCGGGACTCTAGCTTCAAACCCCAAACCCATGGGGACCGCTCTGTAATGTGTTTGTGATTAGGGGCCACCAAAATGGCAATAGCTGCAGGTGGGAGAATGCAGAGGCCCCCTCCCTTACACAATGGCATGCCAGGCTATGGCGAGCACTGGCAATGGAAAGATTAGCAGACATAGACGAAGGCACGAGAACAGGCTTCTACTATACCTATGCCCCCTTGGTAACATTTTTGCCAGAAGATTTGCCCTTGTTCGCTTGTAGCCCCAGGTTGAGGGCTCTTTACCTCTTTCATATCTAACTATCTGGATGACTGTGACTCTTGAGCTTAGAGGCATGAGGGGATTGCTTCGGGCCCTGCCCACGTAGACCTGTCCTCACCCATGACCAACTGTCATTCTATGCTTCCGCGATACTATAGTTTGAATTGTTTTGTTTTTAAGTTATGTGAGAAGATTGGATAATGGTGGATACCGCTTGTGTCCAAACCAAAAAGAAAAACAACAAGACCCAAGTTCAAGCTACAACCAGATGAGATACATAAAAGTGACTGTCATTATAGGTCGAGATCTAGTACACAAAATGAAAATGTCATTTGAGCTTCCTATATATACTGATCTGTGAGTTATGCTGGTGTCTCCCACTGCTCTTTGTTTTTTGTATGTGTTTAAAAAGCTAAAAACACAAAAAACTTTTTGAAATAAAAAACTGAATGCTGTCGTGCAACTGTGCGCCTACGGTGGAAAAAATATTTTACAATAAAAAAAAGAAATTGGAGAAAAATTACATTTTTTTAAAGTAAAATAAGAATATTTAAAATTACATTCACTTTTAAAAAAAACTAACATTCAAATGATTTTTTTTAAAATAAAAATAAAACCAGAAAATGTACATTAAAACAATAAGAGAAATTATCTTCAAGCATATTATTAGACTGATAGCTCATCCTTTCGTGCAAGCCTATGGCAAAGACACACTGGCAGGATGCACAACAACACGGCGCAAGAAGGCCTTGGGAACAAATAAGACATGTAGGCCTATGTGAATAGCACACTGGTTGCCTACACAAAATAGCCATCAGCCACATGGTCACAACATCAACAAACCAGCAAGTAGGCATAGCCACAACAAAGAACACATGTAGGCCTATGGCAAAAGCTAGCTGGCTGCCTACACAAAATGACCACCAGCCACGTGGTCAATCAACAACATGCACGAGGCATGCAAAACAAAAAACAAATACAGGCCTATGGACCACTGACTTTATAAAAATGGCCCCTGGCCACATGGCATGGGGAACAAAGACAAATAGTGTCCTAAGGCAAACACACACACACACACTAGCCAGACAAAGGAGGCATGGTAACACAGAAGAAACAGCATTAATTCATCAATTAAAAAAACAAAAATATGGGCTAAAAATGTTTACAACACCACACATCTTCCAAAGGCATCAAATAAAATTACCCGACCTATATACTGTTTGCAGACAAAACATGAAATACCCCAAAAACACATTCTGGAATTAAATCCCATGCCATCTATGGCCAAAATTAAGTTTCCATATAACAGACACCACTGAAACAGTTGTTTCATGCACCCATGACTACTACTGGGCCTACTGGCTGGAAGGTCCATAGGCAGTCTAGGCCACATAGTGAATAAAATGAATACTGCAAATTTATAAAAAAAACATGGAGAAAATGTGCTAAACTGTGCAACATCTTTCCTTTACAAAAGAAGAAAAATTTGAAGCAAAAAAATAACTAGGCCCCATTGAAACTGCAGGCCATCCACCACAATACATTTTAAAAATGTAATAAAAGTACAAATAAATCCTGGTGCGTACCCTCAATCAAACAAACAACACCCTTATATACCAGTTTTCAACTTACTTGTGACATCTCAAATACAAAGTCCTCAAATCTAATGGCTTATATATGTAGTAAGCAAGGAGAGTGATCCTCCCAGTGCCAATCCCAATGGAAAGTGACCAGGAGATGGACAAAGCAGTGGCAAGAGCCTGCTAGACAGGAAAAGGAAATTGTAGTCTCTGGGCCCTTCCTTCCTGTAGGAAAAAAAAAAAGTTAAAATAAAAGGCTTCTCGCACAAAACAACAACTCTGACCTTCTCAAGCACTAAAGCTGCTTGAACCATCCGTTCACGTTTGGCACTACATTGGCATCATCGCATCCGGAAGTGGTGCAAACGAGTACAAAGTATCCAGCGAGCTCACTAGCGGTCTACGAAGATGTGTGGCGCAGGCAAAAGCTATAAAATAAGTGCCACGATGCTTAGAAAGATTTTAAGCGCACGTTTAATTTTACTGGTGCTGTCTCAATGTACCAAAACGCTGAAAAAAAGATGGTGGACTTGTGCCACAGCCGGGATCCACAAGTCAGCATGAGGAGATACTAAATCACCGACATAGTAGGTCAAATCAGTCCGAAAGGGCAGGAAATGAATGCCCTTTCGCTTCCAACCTAAAATAGGGAGCTCGCGTTTCATAATTTAATGATGGAATGTAGCGGGTAACTTAGAAAGTGTGAAGGAGCGATTCACTTAAGGCGCTATATTGGAAATGACAAAAGCTAAATAAATCAGTATGCTGTGAAATAATAAAAAAAAATATATAATTTTCTGTTGCTCTAGCTGTACAAGGAAGCTCAGGTGTAAGAAAGTAACAGAATCTGAATATCTAAAGAGATTTCAAACAAGAAAAATCTTTGTACTGCAATTTAGCACATATTTAAAGGTGACAGGTGTGAGAAAGTGCCATCTTTCTTGCTTTGGTATGCCCCCACTTTTTTTCTGAACTGCTGATGTGCTTTGACTGAGTGTGCCCTGGGTTCCTGTCAACCAGGTACCCAGGGCCTGCGTTCCTTCCCTAAAACTGTTTAAACTAAAACTAAATTGGCATCTCTGGCCACCTATCAGCCCCTAGTAAATGGTACCCTAGGTACCCAGGGCATGGTGACCAGAGAAGACTCCTGAGGACTGCAGCACTTATTGTGCCACCCTCAGAGGCCCTGTACCCTGACACCCACACACTGCCTTTGCAGGCTGAGTGTCTAAGTACAGAACTAAATAAAGAGTCGACATGGCACACATCCCTGTGTGCCATGCCCACAGAGCCCACTGCCCCCACTGCCCTGGCATACTTCAGCCGCCCCTCAAGCTGGGTGCCCTATGCCAGAGGTGTGGGCACAGGTGCACGAGCTCTGTGCCGCTACAATACCCAGGACCATTCCTGGGCACTGTAAGTGCAGTGATGCCATTAAGAGTATATGGTGCTGGGAGGTTGTCATTACGAACTCCACAGCACCATAATGGCTACACTGAAGACTACAAGTTTGGTACCAAACTTCTCAGCACATTAAACCCACACTGATGCCAGTGTGGAATTTAATGTAACATTCACCAGAGGGCATCTTAGAGATGCCCCCTGAAAACCTAACCTACAATCCACATCTGGGCTGAGTGGCTGCAGAGGCTGCCACAGAGCAGAGATGTTGCTGGACCCCTGGGTGGAGAGCCCCCGCTCTCCTGGGCCTGCAACAATGCACATCCTGGGCGAGGTGCTAGATCTCCTCCCCCAGGATGGGCAGGGGGAAGCTTCAAAGGCATGCCGCCTCTGTGAGCTTCTCCAGACCATTTGCTGTACCCAGCAACTGGCCCCCACCAGTTCTGACCCCCACTCTGGCGGGAAGACTGGCGGGAAAAACTACTTCAGGACGGGGCGTGTGCCAGCCTGTGCCAACCCCACCCCTCAGGTGGGGGAGACAAGGTGAAGCACGACCTCGGCTCCGGCCATCTTGAAGATGGGGAGCCCTGCCCAATCACAGCTAGGCTCCTGCCTCCCTCCTACAGGAGAGGAGCAGGCTAGGGGGTGCACCCACCCCAGGACAGGGACCTATTGGCCCCTGTCCTTGCCCAACCTGTAACGCCCCTAAATTCAGTATTTAAGGGCTCCCTGAACCTTCCTTCCTCAGATCCCGATACCAAAAGAAGAAAGAAGATCAAGAAGAAGACCCGCACGCAGCTGATAACAACAGGACGACAACAACTGATTTAGCCCCATCCCTACCGGCCTGTCGATCCTGGAACCAGCTCCTGCCTAAATCCCGGCGACTCCTGCGGACAGCAACCTTGGGACACCCAGTGGACCTGCCTGCCTTGACCCTCTTAAAGACTGGGACTCCCATCAGCAGAGGCTCTGCTGCCACAACCTCTATGGTGCCAGCCAGGAAGCTCCGGACCAGCCCACTCTGCACCAGCTGAGCCCGGCCCGTGCCAGAGTTATCCAAGACCACGAGGACGTCCAACCGGCAACTGGGACCCGAAGTCCAGTGCCCAAAGACCCTCCTCGACGAACCAGACGACGCCTGCAGACTCAGAACCAGGGACCGACACCCAAAGACACCCCGGCACCCGGCGCCCTACAGCCCCCTGTGCCTCCCTTTGGGGTACCTATCTGTGCTCCAAGATCCCAACTTACCCCATGGCATGCTGGTCACCCCTGAAGAGTCTCCGCCCGAGCCTGCAGCCTTTGTTCCCTTTTCACCTTTTCCATTGGATAACATTGAGCGCCCAAGGGCTCAAAAGCACCCTGCACCTAGCTACCCGAGAACCGCTGGCTGTGTCACCTTTGTCCTATCCTGCTTCCTCCTTTGCCCTGAGCAAGTGACCAGGAGTCCGGCTCCCACAGCCGCGTGGCCTGCTAGACAGCAGCCACCAACCGGAGGCCCCCTGTCCCCATTGGATAACATTGGGCCTAACTACCTCTGCACTCGGCCGCACCTGCGCTGCTGAGGGTGAACCAACTGTACCTACCTGACCCTGGGGGACCCTGAGTCTATGCCCAGAAATACAACTTCACCAGTCGAGTACTCACCAGAGTACCGGTAACTCACTTACCTGCCATTGAATAACATTGACTGGTTTGACTCGAAAAATCTTCTAAGTGTCTACTTTTGAAAATTTGAGATATTACTACAAAATCATCCAAATTCCGAAATACTCACCTGTGACCAGGAGAGGATCCAGCACTGTACCTTGTAGCCCAGTGCTGAAACGCAAAAGTAATTCCTAGCAAGTTTACTAGTAACTTGTATTTTCTCCATATGAATCCATTATGGGGCAGATTTACAAGCCCCTTGCGCCACTTTTGCGTCACTTTGCCCATGTTAAAAATGACGCAAAAGTGGCGCAAGGAGCTTGTAAATCTGCCCCTATATGTTTTGCTATGGAATTTCTTCTATCGACTTTTGAAAACTATAAATATTCTTTAAAAATCAAATGAAATACTAAAACGTAATTACTTACCTGTTTTAAGTTGAGACCCCGGTGCTGCCCCCAGGAGCCCAGTACTGGATTACAAAAGTAACGAGTACGTACTTTACCTGCAACCTGAATTTTCTCCCATTGGATAACATTGCCAGATTTCTGTTTAAAAGTTTCTAAGTGTGAACTTTTAAAATAAAATAGCTTTTTATTCCTGAAAAATCACTGCAATACCTAAAACGTTTTTGCTACACTGTTTTCAGCTTAGACCCCAGGACTGAATCTAGGAGCCAGTCCTGGAATTACCAAAGTAATCTACAAAGTAATCAACTGTGTTTATACAAGAAAATCCATTGAAATCAATGCTAAATTGTGTGTAGAATTGTGTTGCCTACTGCAACCCCCGTACCTATTGTGTTTACAAAGTTTATATTATCCCAACTCTCTCCTTACGGAAAGCAAAGAGCTGCACTCCGTACAGTGAAGGTAAAAGCATTTTATTTCATTTTACCGGCAGTCCTAACGCGTTTCAGTCGTCTTCGACTTTTATCAAAGGATTAGCCTGGGCATCTTGTAGTTACCAAAACGTGATTCTTTCCACCATTTTAAGCCTTTGTTTGTCCTCTGATGGACATCCCACAGTGGATTCAGTTGTTGCATTCTGGGGTTTGTGGTACGAAAATAAAACCCTCCAGTGGGTGATGCCGCAAATTGTTCAAAGTTTTCAAAAATGAAATTCCACAGTCACTGTTGCTCCTTAGCAGACCCACTTTGAAGGTTTGCAGGGAGACCATACCGGAGCCATTCTCCGGTGGCGCACAAACAGCCCTTTTCGTTTTCACGTTCTACATCAGGGGTTCAAAGTTCGGGCAGTAATAGGCGCTTCTTCCTGGCGGTGCGATCCTCGAGGCTGAACCAAGCCTTCAAAATATTATCCCAACTCTCTCCTTACGTAAAGCAAAGAGCCGCACTCCGCTCAGTGAAGGTAAAAGCATTTCATTTCATTTTACCGGCAGACCTGACTTGTTTCAGTCCTCTTCGACTTTTATCAAATGATTAGCGTGGGCTTCTTGTAGTTACCACAACGTGATTCTTTCCACCATTTTATGCCTTTGTTTGTCCTCTGATGGATATCCCTCAGTGGATTCAGGTGTTGCATTCTGGGGTTTGCCTTTCTGCAAAGTACTCACCTGACACCTCTCTTACTGAGAACAGTATATTTTGATACCTGTTGGTTCTAGAAATAAAACAACTATATTTTTTGGTATAACAACAATTGGCGTTCAGTCTTTGAGTGTGTGAAACCTTTTGCTGACTGAGTGTGAACAACAAATGCTTTACACTGTCCTCTGGTACTGCCTTACTGCTCAACCAAGCTACCACTTTGGAGAGTAAGGTCACACCTGGCTTTAACCTCTGTTATACCTCTGGGGACTCTATACACACTGGACCTTATTCTGGTCCAGTATATATAGAGCCACTTTCTCACATTGATAGGTGACAAGGAATGCGATGTAATAAATAGGTAGCTTAGAAAGTGAATTCTCCAAAATATATAGGAGGGCGAAGGGTCAAAATATATATTTATATATATATATAAATATATATATATATATATATTCACTGAAAAAACCATAGGTTTCACACTAGTTCTAGTTAGCTGGTCATTTTACTCATACAAAACCTATGAAATTCCGCCGTTATAGTTAGTTCAGCTAACTATAACTCGCGTGCCCGCAATGCACTGCTGATGACGTCACATATTACATCACTCATGATATGGTCAGTGACATCACTCATGACATCACTCATGACATCTCAAATGACATCACGGAGGACATCATCCAGTGGATGTGTGTCTTTCTGAAAAATAAATATTTTTTATATATGTATATCTAAAGGTCGATGGAAGAATAAATGGGTAAGTGTATAAATGGATGACTTTTTTGTAAAATTGATTGTATAACTGACTGATTAATTGTATGTTAGTGAATACATGGGTTAGTGAGTAATGTTTAAATATGTAAATATATGTATCAGTCTCACATTTTTTTGAATAAGTGGCTGCATGGGTTGGTGAGTAGCTACATGGGTGTCTATATAGGTTATTAGTTGGTTTTTGGAGTATCTGTATGAGTGTCTGAGAGTTGGCATGGTTTGGTGGGGAATATTACTTAGCACATAGAGTGACTCACTGTTTATATGTGTTTTGAAGACAGCATGTGTGCAGGACTGTATGGGTGGATGAGTGTGTGTATAGGTGTGTTAGTGAGTGAATGACGGTCTCAATACTGTCTTTATGAATAAGTACATATGTGTTAAACTACTATATGTGAGTATTGGTGTATATAAGTGAGTATACATGAGAGTTAGAGATTTGAAGAGTTCCTGTATAACTAAGTACGTGTTCCTATAAGTGATCGTTTAAGAGAGTCAGTTTGTGTATGTTTGTGTGTATAGCTGTATATGCAAGTAAATGGATGTTTGATAGTTTATTTGCATGTGTGAGTATGTGTGTAAGTAACTCTATGGATGAGTATCGGTGTGTTACAGGATGTATAGGTGTAGGAGTACATATGATGATTGAGTAAATGTATGAGTGACTATATAGAACTGTTGGTGAATTAGTGGATGTGGAAGAAGATGTTGGAATAGGTTGTTGTAACTGGTATTGGTATCTCCATTTTCTTGATTTTTTTTCTTCTATTTTTGAATGTGTGTATCAAAGGTTATATTAGAGTGAGAAGAGATCTACCACTCATACACAAGTATGATGTCATCAGTGATGTCATTTGAGATGTCATCAGTGATGTCATGAGTGATGTCACTGACCATGTCATGAGTGATGTAATATGTGACGTCATCAGCAGTGCATTGCGGGCACGCGAGTTATAGTTAGCTGAACGAACTATAATGGGGGAATTTCATAGGTTTTGTATGAGTAAAATGACCAGCTAACTATAACTGGTGTGAAACCTATGGTTTTTTCAGTGAATTTGCAAGGTTTTTAAAATGCTAATTCCTAACTATAACATGGCTGAAACCTATGGTTTTTTCAGGGAATTTCAAAGGTTTTTTAAATGGCAATTCCTAACTATAACGTGGCTGGAACCTATGGTTTTTTCAGTGAATTTCAATGGTTTTGTAAATGATAATTTTTAAATGTAATAATTATTATATTTTTTATACTGATTTACTACATTGTTATAAATTATTTATTTTTAGATATATTATTTTTTAAATTACATTACATATTTTTAATATAAAGTCAAAAAAAATATTTGTACACCTCTCTACAACGAAGCCCCCTGTCGTGTTTGCAGAGGGGGAACTAATTCCCCTTGCAAACTGGGGGTCCCTGGGGGCCAACTAGCCCACTGGAACTTCCAGTATGCGCCAGGGGGCTGCATTGCAGAGAGGTGTAATGAGGCTATGCCTCTTTTTACACCTCTCTGCAACGCAGCCCCCTGGCGCGTTTGCAGAGGGGGAACTAATTCCCCTTGCATACTGGGGGTCCCTGGGGCCAACTAGCCCACCAGGAGCCTCCAGTTTGCGCCAGGGGGCTGCGTTGCTTTGCCCCGGGGGGCGGCGGTCCCCGAGGCAGTGTGGGGGGGATTGGGCACCCCCCACACTTCTTTATCACTATGGCCCCACGATTTGGTCCCCCCGGGGGAGGGGGCATTTGAAAAAAAACATACCTGTTTTTTTTAAAAACAACATTTGGGCCTTGGGGGTCCTTGTGGGACCACCTGGGCAGGCCTAGGGGTTAGGGTGTTTCTACCCTGCCCCCTTTTTGTGTTCTACACGTTTGTTTTTCTGCTTTCTTCTGCCTCGGTCTACTGAACACAAGATGGCTGCCAACAATTTCTGTTTTGGAGTGTTGACAGACATTGGCAGCCAATCCTGGTTTGGAGTGTTGATAGCCAATAAGCATGCAGCTTTCTCGGAAAGGTACACGCACAGTACGAGTACAGTACGCGGACCCGTGCGCGCATGGTACGCGCACCCCGCGATTTTCCGGCAAAAAAAAAAAAATTGGGGGGCTTTGGGGGACCCCCAAAGCAGGCCTAGGGGGTCAGGGTGCTTCTACCCTGCCCCCTTTTTGAGTTCTACACATTTGTTTTTCTGCTTTCTTGTGCCTCAATCTACCGAGGCACAAGATGGCTGCCAACAATTTCTGTTTTGGAGTGTTGACAGACATTGGCAGCCAATCAGCATGCATCTCGCGCACACGAAGGTACGCGCACGTGTACGTACGCAGACCCGTGCGCGCACGTACGCGGACCCGTGCGCGTACCGTGCACGCTTATAGATATATTTATTTTCTTTTGATTTTCTCAGGAACTACTGGAGGGATTTACACCATTTAAGCAAAAGGGCGATCTGCGAACCGAACTCTACCTCTCTGCCAAATTTGGTGTAATTCCGTTCAGCCGCTCGGCCTGTAGCCGTGTCTAATCGTCCTATGGAAAATAACATGGGGAAAACACGTTTTGGGACCTCCCTTTTTTCTCAGCCCCCAGTTGACAAATCCCCCCAAAACTTTCAGGGAAGGAGCGGGCCATCTTCTTTGAGAAATTCGCGAAGATTCATCAACTGGCGCCAAAGTTATTCCATATAAAATGTTGCGGATTTCTTATGGAAACTAGGATATATATATATATATATATATATATATATATATATATATATATATATATATATATATATATATATATATATATACATATACATATATATATATATATATACATATACATATATATATATATATATATATACACTTCAACCAAGGGTTGCAGGTGTCCCACGATACTGCCAGAACGAGAGGGCGTCTCGCTAAAGCCAGCACCTGCAAGCTGGCAAAACACGACAGCTAGTCTTTCTCCAGGTAAGGACAAAAGAACGAGACATCTCCGGGATAAACTGCTGCTGACTTTTATTAGTTCCAGCGCTCTGTACAGCAACCTTGAAACGCAAGGCAGACGTGTTTCGCATAAATAGCTTCCTCAGTGCCCGTTTCAAAGTTAAAACAATGTCCTGGGGGTCTGCTGATGTTTAAGCTGATATTGTGGCCACGCCCAGTCAGGTGGTTACTTGCCCCTCCTCCACCTACGGGGTTGCAGGACATCTCGCGCTCCACCCCCCAGCTGCTGCATCTTGGGAGTTGGAGTCCCCCATGAGTGCCTATACAGTGATAGGGTCTCTCAGGCAACAGGTGATGCCCCAAACCAGGTTGGATGGTGGGCCCCACTCCTTCGCAGTTCCTTTGAGGGGTGTAAGTCAGTTCTAGTCTCCCTTTTCAGGCAAAAGCTTTGCCTCCTCTCTACCCTTGTGCCGGTAACCTCCGTTTGGAAATGTAGAGCGTCGGGGGGGGGGGTATCGCGGTGTAGACAATACTTCAACCAAGGGTTGCAGGTGTCCCACGATACTGCCAGAACGAGAGGGCGTCTCGCTAAAGCCAGCACCTGCAAGCTGGCAAAACACGACAGCTAGTCTTTCTCCAGGTAAGGACAAAAGAACGAGACATCTCCGGGATAAACTGCTGCTGACTTTTATTAGTTCCAGCGCTCTGTGTACAGCAACCTTGAAAAGCAAGGCAGACGCGTTTCGCATAAATAGCTTCCTCAGTGCCCGTTTTTAAGTTAAAACAATGTCCTTGGGGTCTGCTGATGACATTATAATATAATATATTAACTAAAACACCTCTGACAGTTTGAAGATAGGCTATGATCACTACTGTATTCCTTGGATGGATTTGTGTGTGACCTTGCCTTTTTTTTTACTTAACATCCTCAGTTAAATGGGACTGGCCAAGTTCTTCCCATCAAAGGAGAGGTAAATGAATTTCTTTTAAGTATCCACCAAGATTATTGTTATAGAAAGTAAGTGTTTCTTCTGATAAATATATCTTCCAGCAGATTCCACACCTTATGAATTTGCCTTAATTAATATCTCCCTGTGAGGTGGAATTGGAGGTTGAGGTGGATTAAAGGTGGGGGTGGAGTAACGAAGGTCATGCAACGCAGCTTGGGTAAAGAACCGGTCACTGGGTAAAGAACCTGGGAGGCAGTAGTGCTTGCAAAAAGCATACAAAGATTATGATGTTTGAAGTCAGCAAATATTAGTAACTGAAACAGTACTGGAAAGAGTTGTGGAGTCGGCCATGGCTTAATACGAATTTCATGAATGTCCTTGGGAGGATGTTATCTTGGCCAAGGCCCCGCAGATCTTGATAAACAGGGTGAACCAGCATGAAATGATGCATTTGTTCAATGACTTACACTACTTGGCTCCAGCAAAACCAACAAAGAGTTAAGCATACTATCTTTTCTGATGAGCGCAGTCTATGTAGTAAGACAGCCCATGTCTATGCAGTCGCTCCTCTTCCTTGATTGGGTGCAATTTAGGTAAGAAAGATGAAACGTAATAGATTGGGCCATATAAAAAGTAGGAATCACTCAGATTAAGTGATGAGCTGCTGTTAGGGATACATTTATCTGGATAGAAATCTGTGAAAAGTGGATAAACAGAGTAGACCTAAGTTCTATGACTCTATGTGCTCAACTTATGGTAACCAGCAAAGCTGCCTGAAGGGTAAGGAGATGCACTGGTAAAATGTGCATTGGCTCGAATGGGGAGGTCACCAAGAAAGTCAAAATGAAATTGAAATCACACCAATTAATAAACAAAGTGGATGCCCAGGCAGACACACAAACACTGCGAGGGTCACCAGATAACCCTCAACTTTAGCCACAGCCAAACTCTGCTGTGCAAGGGACAATGTAATCTCAAAATTTCAGAAAGGTAATACTAAAGGGTTTGATGTCTCACTCCACTGAACAAACTATTCTGTATCTGCTTCCTGGCTGTCAAGATGATGTCAGAGACCTCTTCAGGAAGGCAAAAGGACTTTTAACGGACATTGCTCAATCTCCCCACATACAGATCAACCATTTGGCGATTCCGGTGGTTGGTTGTGATCATCCTGCTGTGACAACAGGTCTGTTTTGCATGGTCAAGAGGTGAAAATGTCAGTCCTAGTCATGGTCCTGGAGTGAATGGCCTGAGAGAATCGGTCCTCCCAGTGAGGGAGCCTGCTACATGAGCCGCTATTAGGAAGATTCCCCATTACTGCATCCACTTTAACAAGCAAATTGAGTCCCTACATTTGGTCTATGACCCCAATTAGTTTGTCTGTTTATATAATGGATGGTAGTGGCACTATCTGACAAAATCTTGCTGCCTGAGGTAGAAGAGAGAAATTTCATTATAGTTATTATGGACAGGTGATGTTCTAATGCCAACCAAAGGATCCCACACCGTCAGGAAGACGTGAGGTGAGGGGCACCCAGTCCGGTAAAGATGGGTGTGACCATGGTTTTTGAGCCAGTGGAGTTCTGAACGGACAACTCACTAGAAGGTTGGAGAGGTCCACCCACAAGAGCAGAGACACTCCTCTTATCCTGGAGCCACTGTGACCTCAGACACTACTGAAGACCTCTCATCCAACATCTGGTGTGTTACTAACAGGATGCAGGAGACCATGAGACCAGAAGACTCAAGACCTGCAGATCCAGGTTTCTAGCCCTAGTCAAAAATGTTAAATTCATTTCCTTAAAATCTACGATCCTCTGAGGAGGAGGAATGGCGTTCATGAGAATCATGTCCAAGTACATCCCATTGAAGGTCTGCCTCTTTCTTGAAGAAAGGTGGGTCTTCCGGAAATGAATGGTACAGCCCAAGCAGTAGTGTTCCCTGACCAACACCAGGTACTCTGCTTTCATCAGCCAGTTATCTAAGTACAGAAATACATGGACTTCTGGCCATAGCAGTAAAGCCATGACAATGTCCAGCACTTCTGTAAAACTGTGAACTGATTATGCTGGGATTCCACCATGAACCTCAGGTAATATCTGTGGTGGAGGAGAATAGGAAGAGGAAAACATTAATCCTCACGATCCAAGGATGCTAATCAGCTTCTCGCATTCTTTAAGACTTCGCTCAGGGGTAGTATTTTGAACTTGTCCAGACATCTGAGGTAGGAGAGTTCTGCTGGGGAGTGTGATGTCAGGGCTTGCTACTGACTGGCTGAGTTTTGGACAAAACAATAAGGAGGTCTGGTTACCAAATATTTCATTCTCTATGGGGTTTTCTATGCATCTCTATGAAACTGCTTTGGTCATTCTGTTACCGTGAGACTCCCATCATGACGACGGGGAAGATACAAGCATGTGAATCTATGAAAGATTCAATACTGGAGAATGTAGAAGTCATCCTGAGCAGACTGATCATAGTATGCCACAAGGCCTCAACTTTCATGGGGTTGGCTGCTGGACTCAGAAGCTCCAGTGTTATCTTTTTTAATGATGGGATGAAGAGAAAGAATGTCACATCAGACTGACTAGTCCTGGGACCGTTTTCTCGAGGAAGGGTACTTTCCCTTCCTATGATGCTTTTATGCTAGATCTTCAGAGTTTGTTGCATTACAGGTGATATACCCATAGGCTAAACAGATCACTAAGGCATCTCCCTAAGGGTATTAGCCAGAGAAATTAAGGCATAGGAATCCCATGATGCTGCACTGTGCTCCGAAGCACTGCATGCAGTTGTCATGTAGATCCAAAAGGGACATCTTTCAGCAGCATCTGCCATTAGTCTTGAAACCTGAATGTTTTGGGGGAGACATATGACCAAGTTGCAGCCTAAATGTTGAGGAATTTTATCGGTAAGATACAGAGAGAGCGGTCCAGACTCACATTAAGACAGGAAAAAACATGTACTGACACCAGAGCAATGGTTGCCACCTAATCCGAGTGGTATCAAGTCCAGAGGTAGAATCACAGCTGAAGTCACACAGTGCCCCTTGACTGAGCTGGTGTGATATTGCTGGGGAAAACCTTTTCCAGAGCAGCCTGACACCTAGGAGGCTAATTCATAAGGTGAGAGATTGGCTGGAAATATATTAATCTTAAATACAAATCAGGGACAAACAAATGTAAAAATGTATGTTGAACTGGGCTCTATGTGGCCTACATTCATTCCATCTTCACTTTCTTCCATTAATGAAAGAGTTCTGAGTCTATGGCTTTTTTCTCATTACACCAATGTACGAGGACTTGAGATGTCCCCTAGAGAAACTTACACCAACCAAGAAGCTGTGTGACAAAACTATCTCCTGTAGACCTTCCAATATAGAGCTGCATAGCTGACAAATGTTCAGAGACACTACCTACTACTCTATTGCGTGAGTAGTACATTCTAGTGCTCTCTATATGGAGTAGTCTCTCAAAATGCTCAAGCACATAAGCAGCATAAAACTGTTAAACTGATAAACTGAGACTAGACAACAAATATTCACAGTATGTTATCAAAATGACACCATATTTAATGTTCCTATTATTTCGACCACAACTCTCCAGTTTACAGTTAATCCTACAATTTAACTCAACAAGTTGCTTGTAACTTTGGATAATTCTTCAAATTGAAAAGATCAGCATTCTATCTCTTTATCAACAACAGAGGATGCGATTGCTGGACAGAAATGATATTTGGAGACCAATGATGAGGCAAGAGTTGGGCCGTACAAGTATATTTGGCCCAGGCCCCAAAAAAAGATTCTGACTGGCTTGCTGAAAGCCCACAGACCTGCTCATGTTCATGGCATCAGTAGTTCCTGTTCAGCAGCAGGAGTTCTTGTTGGTGGCACAGGGCCTCTGACTGGTGCACACCTGTAGCCTTTTGAGGGGAGGGCGTCTGCGAAACGGTCAGCCAGCTCTCTTGGCCTTGCAGACGCAGATGTAAGACTGGCAGTTGGGATGGGCCTGAGTCTAGAGTTGGCTCTTGGGTGCCAAAAGCTATAGAAGAGGCACCTAGGGCTGAATGAACGACACCACAAGACATTGAGGGGAAGGAATGCTGAGTTTTAACTTTGTCCTCTGAGGCTCTCATGAGATTCTTGGTATTTCAATTTGACGGAAAGTTGCGAGGTAATTCCACACGTAGTATTACCGCACTCCTAGGGTTTTCCAAGAACATATTCACCAGGTATAACCACGTGGAATATGTCCATTGAACATAGCATGGAAATCATTATTTACCTGTGGAAATCAGTGTGATAAAATCAAGTTCAGTGGGGACAGCTCAGAATAGTGCAGTTATTCTGGGTGTCGTATTACTGCCCTTCTAACCTGTTTCATGATGGCATTTTTCTTATGGCATAATACTAACCCGTGTCTTTTTCATGATTATATTTTTCAAGTCATAATATTATTAAAAGCGGATACCCTCTGTAAAGAGCACCAGCTGGGCAACATATTCACAATATTAGTAAAATTGGCCGTAATTTGAACCAAACTATATGCTTGAGGAGTTACAAAATGTAAAATTTTGGGGTATTTTGACCTTCCCCGCAAATTAGTGAGAGGGCAGGTGCCTTGTTATGGAGAGGAGCCCAGTAGCAGGCTGTAAACAGGCTGAAAGAAGTAGCCGGGCGTGGACAGTGGAGGCGCAAATAAATGACAACTCTTCGAGTAGGAGAAGAGTATAGGTCGAAAAATCTACATCGAGGCAGTAGAATATCAAGGATGCCATGGGCCCTGGTGCAAATAATTTTTTTTTTTTTTAAAACAGTCTGCTTGACTGCTGTCGGGGTAGCAAAATACCGTTGTCAGAATTCAATAGGCCTCTCAAAGATCTGGGCCCAGCTCAACTGCACCAATGGTAGCTACGCCCCTGTATCGTGGGGTGGGACTTAAAATGGAACGTTTCAGAAAGTTGCCCATCAAATACATTCAGGGTAATAAGGAGGAGACAGATAGGCAGTCACCCACACTGATTACAAGTGCGATTGTTAGTAAAAGAATGCAACTGCTGGATTGCACTTTAAAAGACGGCACGCACAAAGGTCGAAAAGAAATGGGTTCACAAATATTGTTGGGGAGGTAGGTTTACGGGATTTTTACTCCCTCACCTCTAACCTTCTGGGGAAATAATTTTGACAATAGGGAATTAGCACAATGCACTTTTGGAAAATTAACATAGAGTAACTTGGAAAACTATTTGCTGCCCTTCAGGACCAGTTCACACAATATTAAATAAAAGACATGAACTGATAAGCAAAGTGTCTTTTTGCCACGAATATGTTGTGAAATCAGAAATCAAACATTACTATTTTTATAGAGGGTATATTTCGGCGTTGACTTGACTGGCTATAACAATTTTAAACAGTAGAATAGAATGGACTTGCGTTTCGCTCCCGGTAGAAACAAAATATCTCTACATTGCCGCACCACTTCCTTCAGTCTAGCATTTGATACTGTAGCAATGTTGCTGTTTGGGTGGCCCCTGGTTTCCTGGGTTTTCGCTACCTTGATTCCTGATTTCTCAGCCAACAGTATTTATGGCATGCTTGAGTTTTCACTCCTGTATTTACATATTCCCCAGTGAATGCTTTCTTTTTACTTTATCTTAATTCTTGTTTCTAGTTTGCTATGTTCCTTTCTGCGGTCTTTGTTTCCAATTCCCTTGTGTGTCTTGTTACCTACCTTCTTTCAAGTGTACCCTTCCCCCTCCTTTCCTGTTAAGCGCTTCTCCTTGCTAACTCTTTATCTATTGTGGTTCTTTTTTAGTTCTATACCCTTCCTGTTACTGCCTTGCGTGCTACTGTTTGATTGCCAGGATTTATGGGCACAACTGACACTCTCGGTGGTGGTTCTTGCCCACCGTGAGTATTGCCTTTGAGTTATTTATTTTGGTTTAGAAAGCTTTATTTAACAATAACAGAAGCAACATGAAACATCTGGAATGGTCACAATGAAATATAAATTGTAGATTAATGAAAATTACATCTGCAAAGAAAAAGCTAGTAAGAATTTTGCATTTTGAGAGGAAGGGTAGGGAAAGGGAAGGAAGAAAGAAGGGAAATAAAGTCATCACTGAGTGTATAACAAATAAGAGAATCTATTTAACCTTAAGAAACAATTCAGTAACAATAAAATCACAATAGTCTTCAAGAAATATTAACAGAACAGAGAAGTAAATAATCAAGAAAGATGGACATTTTCAGAAAGTGTGCAAACGTATTATAAGAACAAAATTCCTCATGTTGAAGGAAGATGGTTATTGGCAACCACAACATGTGTCTATTAGGAAAAGAAGAACCAGAAGGTATATAAATAGTATTCAATTTAAGCTGATAGTATACAGAATCCCACCATGATTTGTAGGAAAGATTAGAGGAGCATTTCCAATTAAAAGCAATTTGTTGAAAGACGATTGCTAAAATTAAGTCGAATAATTTGGTCCTAGGAAAGTGGAAAGAAAGTTTGCTAGTTAGAGTTCTTACCTTCGAAGGGTGCCAGGTAGACTGTTAGGGTTGTGCCGTTGGCATGCTGACCACCCTCCACTCCTTCTCCATAGGAGCTGCTGGGTGTCTTCCAAAACTCTACGAGATTAATCTGCTCTTTGCTTTTGCATAAGATCTTTTCACCGGAGAGAGGGATAATTTCCGAGGACCAGACAAACTATCATTAATGACATTTTGTCTATTGTCTCTCTTTCTTGTCGAACTTGTGTAATCCTATAGTTTCCCTTTACATACGGTTTCACATTCAAAGCCTGTACCTGCCTACTCCAGGTGCCTTTGTTCCCAGCCTTCAGGTACTTACTTGTATATGTTTAACTTCAGTACTGGAAATCCCTTTTTCCTACATAGAATTTACACTCCCTATATTCCAGTCTTGTTCCAATCTCACCATGCTTGACCCCGGATGTTAATTTGCTCCCTCTACTTTCTTCTTCCGAGCAGAAAATCCTATTCAGCAGGACCTTGTGAAAAAGATATCCAGCCTCGTGAAGTCCTCTTTAGCTACAGCCTGCAGCCTTGCCAAGCTGGGAGAATGTGAGGTCCAAAAAAGTGACTAAACAGAAATCTTTATCCTGCAAAGGCACACATAGTATCCGGGCGGCGAGGCACCTTCTCTGGGTGCAAAATAAACATTTTTCCCACTCAAAGCATTCCACCAAACGTCAAATGCTTCGCTGAGGCCTTATCTAGCATCTATCCAACAATGCAGAGACCTCTTTGAGCACAGCTTGCTGCCTTAACCCCCTGTGAATTTTTGACTGCCATTCCAGAGAAAACGTTGGAAGGTAAAACTCTTCACTGGATGAACCTGTTCCTTGTATCTGGCTAGTGCTCCATTGCAGTAGGGCTTACACCTTATCCTTTTCCCGATCAAGTGCAACTAGATGACCACGGTTATTTGCTATTGCTATCTTAGATTCCAATTCCCTCGCGTGGTTTGTTACTTGTTACGTGTGTCCTTTGTTTCCCCTTCTTTCCTGTTGCACTCCTCCTTTTATTTATTTATTTTATTATTATTTTATTTATTTAACTTGTAACGCGCAACAGCTACCCACAGTGGGTTTCCCGGCGCTAGGAATAGACTCAAGAAGAAAGGAAGATATCAGGTAATACCAGCAAACTCGGGGCTAACTAAAGACAAAGATCACTCAAAAAGCAAAGTCTTGAGTCCCTTCCGGAAACGTATCAGATTATTCTCTAATTTTAAGACAACTGGTAGGGTGTTCCAGAGCTTGGGGACTAAATAAGCGAAAGATCGCCCACCCATTCTAGCAAGTTTGAATCTCGGGATACTAAAGTCTCCATTGCCAGAAGATCTAAGGGTGCGGTGTGTCCTATATGGTTGAACTAAGTTCTGTAGGTATTTCGGGGCTGTGCCCTGTCTGATCTTAAACAGGTAACATAAGGCTTTAAATTTAATCCGGCTTGAAATTTTAAGCCAGTGTAAGTCCCCCAGAGCAAGCGATGCTGAAGATCTCCTGGGAACGTTCCGAAGCAATCGTGCAGCCGCATTTTGGACTGCAGAATTTTAATGGTTGCAACATCAGCTCCCAAATAGAGAACATTCCCGTAGTCCAGGCGGGAAACAACCAGCGCCTGGACAACAGTTCTCTGAGTGGAGAGGGGCAGCATCCATAAGATTTTCTGTAGCCATCTTAAGGTGACAAAACAGATCGCGGCAACCTTTTTAGCCTGTTGCCCCATAGATAACTTGTCGTCAACAAGAAAACCAAGATTACGCACCACTGTAGCTGGTTGAGGAAGTGGTCCCATATCGCTAGGCCAGTGTTGGGGGCCCCATAGATTTTTATTTTTGCCCAGTATCACCACTTCTGTCTTCTCCCCATTTAATTTCAGACAGTTCCTCTGCATCCACTCGGCCACACGTACCAGGCCGAACCTTAAAGCAGAAGGGCTGTTATCACTGCCAGACAGAGAGAAGACAATTTGGGTGTCGTCAGCATAGGAGTATAGCGTCAGCCCCACTTCTTCCACAATGGTGGCCAGGGGTCTTACGTAGATGTTAAACAGTAAGGGGCTGAGTATAGACCCCTGGGGGACACCATAAGCCGATGGACAAACTGCAGATGTCGCTTTGGCCGAGAAAACCTGGAAGGTACGCCCTCTCAAGAAGGAGGCAATCCAGGCTAAAGTCGGACCTGCCACTCCCAGGGAACGGAGAGATTTCAGGAGGATGGAATGGGACACGGTATCGAACGCAGCACTCAAATCCAACAGGATGAGTGCAAATGTTTCACCTTGATCGATACCGCGTCCTAAACTCTCCATAACTCCGAGAAGCGCAGTCTCTGTGGAATAGAGGGCTCGGAAGCCAGACTGGGAAGAGTGTAAAAAACCAGAACTCTCCACAAGATGATTCAATTGAGCATTGATGTACCTTTCCAGGATCTTCGAACAGATGGGCAACAGGGAAATGGGCTTAAAGTTAGCAGGATTAGAGGCATCCCTTAAAGAAGCATTAAGCAAATTTATAAATACCTGATACAGGTTTGGGTCTAACATCTTCATGATCTTAGCAGGTAGAGAGTCTCGAGGAGATCCTAATTTCACACTGTTCAGGCATGCAAGGAAAGAGGCATCATCGAACAGTTGCCATTCCGTGAGCTTCACTGGAATAACAGGACTTTCGGGCAACAGTAAAGGTCCAGTCAGGGGTTTCTCTGTCGATGGGGGAGAGCTCAAGGAATCGTAGATGCGCTCAACCTTAGAAATAAAAAACTCCGCCAGCGACTGACATTGAGCCTCATCCAAGGGAGGGGGAGTTGGAGTGGTATCAGCTCC
The DNA here is from genome assembly GCF_964263255.1 of Lissotriton vulgaris. Classification (NCBI taxonomy): domain Eukaryota; kingdom Metazoa; phylum Chordata; class Amphibia; order Caudata; family Salamandridae; genus Lissotriton; species Lissotriton vulgaris. The sequence continues at coordinate 510,079,767 of NC_141685.1, read as the reverse complement.
TGCTAATTTCTTAACAACAGAAAACAGAAAACACTCCTCCTTCCTAGCTCCTTGTCTATTGTGGCTATGTATTTTATTTTACACCCTTGCTGTTACTGCCTTACGTGTTCCTTTTTGATCACCAGGAGCCGTGGGCGCAGCTGACAAAGTAGGTGATGTTACTTGTCTTCTGTGAACATAGTCTTTGAGTTACTTTCATAACATTACTCTATGCATTAGCTCCACAGACCCTGCCTTTGCATATATATATCCTATATGTAGGGATTTGTCGTCAGTATCTGTTACAGCAATTGTAGATTGTAGGAAGCTGTCTCTCTTAGTGAGGGGAGAGGATGTGGTGCAGCAGCCAGAGCTGGCAACTCATGAGCTGGGGATCCATGTTTGAGTTTCAGCATCAGCTCAATATCCAGTGATTCTGGGCAAATCACTTGCCCTTCCCGTGTCCATGGACAGCGCCTAGATACCCTCACAGGTAATAAGCCCTGCTATATAAATCTACAAATGTATCTATTTAGGTGTACTAAAATGAAGTACACCGTGCAGAGAGTCCAGTAATTTCATTATTGGTTTACAGAGACAAAAGTAAATAATGCTAACGCTCCATTTGTGGTAGTGTGAGCTTCTCAGAGAGTAGGGCTAAGCATTTGTTGTACTCAGAGGCAATAAATGAGACACACACAAGAATAAATCCGAGACCAATTTGCAAAAATATTGATTTTTTATATAACTTTTCAGACCAAGCACTTTGTTGTACAGTAAGTACTTTTCAAGTTATGAATTTTTAAAGTTTGCAAAATCAATCACATTTGTGCGCAATCATGCACCGATGAAGTCAATAGGGAAAAAGACATAAATGCATATAAATTCATAGAGTCAACTTTTAAGGTTCACCTCTTGGATTTCGGTAGTTAGCACGGCCAGGTCCAATGTTCCACCAGCGGATTCTCGGGCACGTGCAGGATTCAGCCAGGTGCAGAGGGCGCTGGTAGTGGCCCCCTCCCCGTAGCTCACCAGCTACCAATGTCCTGTTTGGGGAGAGTGTGGAAATCGAAAAAATTGCCATTACCATAAGCTGAAGCCATTTTAGTAGTGGCATCCATTTTGTTAATCCATGTGACTCCGCTGTCTTCACTGTTGCCTGCCTTTCTATTCTGCTTGAGTCACCTGCTTTAGTTAACTCCTTCTATTCTAAGCCAGAGCAATGTATGAGTTCAGAAAGGCCTATAGCTGCTAGAATGCACCTGTTTTAGAATGTAACTGTCAGGCTATTCCATCTGATGTAAGCAGTTCTGTCTCCCCTCCCACTTTGCTGAACAAGTGATATCTGTCTGCCCACGTTAGTCCATAGCTACTTCTGTGTATGCCTGTACCTTCTATTTTGAGTCTCCATGTTTACACAGCAACAAGCTGGGTATAAAAGATCCTTGGTTTCTGTATTCCTTGTACTACCTCCTACAGTGCCCGAGGGTGTTGTATTGATGTAGTCCCACTCATGAAAGATTAATAAACTTGTTATTTAATATTCCAGCTTCAGTGCCAATCTCTATTTTATTGGTTTGAGGACCAGTGGACAGTTAGGGGTGAACCTCTGAACCGGTGGTCCCCTAAAAAGGCTCATTCCCACAAGAGGGCCACTTTAAAACATACTGCACAAGGGGACTTACAGGTCAGTCCGGAGGGTCCCACTCGAGGGAGCAGGCTGCAAGGGCCTCAGGACCATGGGAGCACAGCTGGATCCTCGTTATGGGGGCGGGTGCAGCCGGATGCAGAGCAGACAGGCCAGCCGCAATGAATTCGTCAAGATGTCCTCGTGGTCAGGAACATTCAACTTGGAGAGGCAATTTTGGGACAGCTGGGCCACTCACGGTGTGGGCCTCAGGGGTCTCGACGTCCTTCAACGGGTGCTTGCTCCCTGGGCAGTTGGAGTCTGGAGGAGACTCTTTATCTCGGTGACGGTTGCAGGAGATCCAGTACCCGAGTACTGGTGCGGCATGGCTCCGGTGGGTCCTGGTGCCCCAAACCTTGGTGGGGAGACTGATCTGACTCTTCAGAGCTGGTGTACCATGTTTGGTCTGGGTGATGAGTCAGGGTCGCCGGGAAGCAGCAAATCAGTAAGTCCATAGCCTACGGTTCAGTGGCTGCTGGTACAGGGGACTAGAGCCTCTACTCCTAGTGTGGTTCTCTGGTGATTTAATGAAGGCAGAAGAGGCTCTAGGATTCTTGGAGTCCTCTTAGATGCAGGACGAGGCAGCACAACCACAATTGTCGAGTCCTCGAGGCAGCAGGCAGGGTTTGGTGCAAATTATTCTGCAGCAGGGCTTCAGTTCTTGGGCAGCTCTTATTCGTCCTTATCTCCTTCTTGTCAGTCGAATCCAAGTTCCAGGTCCAGGTATGCCCCCTAAATACTAAACTTAGGTGCGTTAAAGGGGGAGACAGGTAGTAGCCAATGGGCTACCCACCTTTAGGGTGTCTACACCCTCTAAGTGACCATTTTTTATGGGAAGGGGCACTACCCCAGACACAATAGGTTGTTTTCCCACCATCTCAAGATGGTGAAATTTTCAAAAGTGGGGTCTACAACGACTGCCACACCTCTGTGGTGCAGACTAACTAATGTTCCCGCCTGTCGTCTCGCCAAATTTGGAGCAGGACAGGGGGGCAGGCACCCCCTTCTATCTGGGGAAGCCTGGGTTTCACTTCAAAGCCAGCACCACCTTTGAAGCTTTCCGCTCTAGCCCTCCGCCCAAAGAAGGCTTTGTTTCAGGCCTCTGAGAGTACCGACCCCATGAGGTCAGAAACAAGTCTGGTGGTGGCAGGCTGGCAATGGCTAGTCAGAGATCACACCAGTGCTTGGTAGGTTTTCAGGGGACCCTCTAAAGGGTCTACTGTGTGCATTTATTATTAAATTCAACACTGGCAGCAGTGAGGCTGTATTAAGACCCGATGTTTGGTGACAAATATCTTCGTGTAAAGTGAAGTCGTCACGGAGCTAGGAAACTCATAATGACAAGTATACATCCCATGTACTCTCTATGGCTTCCTGTCTACTTACAATATCTAAGAATGGCTCAGATATTGTAGGGTCCTATCTGCTCATGCAGATATATCCACACAAGGGGAATACTGCACCCTGCTTTAAGGCTGTAAGGTCTGGGGCAGGGGTGACTTACCTACACCTCATGCAGTGTACGGGTCATGGCACACACAGGACTGTAAAGCCATGTTGACTATTCAGTTTTCTCTGCACCAAGACACCCAGCCTGCAATGGCAGTTTGCATAGTCTTGGTGAGGGGCCTCTGAGGTGGCACAATTTGTGCTGCAGCCCCAGTGGACCATCGTCAGTACCTATGCCGTAGGTACCAGGGGTACCATTTACTGGGGACATAAAGGGATGGCTGAAGTTGTGCCATTCGAGGCACTGTTTTGGGAAAGGAATCTGGCACTGGGAACCTGGTTAACAGGGACCAAGCGCACTTACATATCAAAATTACATCAGGTATCAAGCAAGAGTGGGGGCTAACTATGTCAAAAGAGGCACTTTCCTACATGGATGAGGAGATAACTGAGCTCAGTCTTATTGTGTGGAGCTCCTGGGTGTTTTAACACACATTACCTTATTGTTAATGTTGTTATAAATATGCCTTGCAATTCCGTCCTTAGTGTTAGATAATTTGAACCCCAAACTGCCTCGAGTGCAAGTTCTTTCTAAGCTTTGACATTGTCATTCCCTTGTGCACAGCTTTTCCTTTGGACCCCTTTTTTCCTCTGACTCCCTGTGTGATCTTGGGCGTCTCTGTACCCAAAATTCTCTTTACTTTGTCTACTCTGCCACCAGGTCTTGCCAGAGTTCCTGAGACTACGTAGAATCTGGGTTTAAATGAGAACATCTGTCTGATGGCTTTGTTTCGAACAGTGGGGAATTGTTCCTTTGAGTACTGCTCATTAAATTCATGAATGCATACCCAGATTATTCCCTCCAGTTCTTCTGCTTTCATCTTCCTATTCTCTGAGTGTAGGCTTGATCTCTTATATGTTGATTTTACTTACTCTCCGTCTATAACTCCCACTAAGCCTCCCTGTGTCAGTCTCCTTGCCTGCCGTCAAACTTCCTCCATTTGGTGTTACTGTGATAGCACACAACCTATCAGGCTCTTCTAGGCAGACAAATATTATTGACGTTGATGAGTGGTAGTGACTCGTAAATTTCAGCATTGGATAGTATTGCTACAAGGTGTGTGCTCCATATTTAGATACATAGGTCCTGGTGTACGAGTGAACCTTATGCAAAAAGTAGTTGAAAACTCCATGCCAAATTTTTTCAAATGGAATCTCATTTTTGTGACACAACCGAAGTACCACTATGTTGTTAATAATATAATGAATCAGAGGGGGGGTCACAGAACAATCTACTTATTTAATATTCATTAGTTCTGTGGCCATCAGTGATTCCCTTACAAATAGCTACAATCACAGGTATAATGGACTCCGTGACGGCTGCCATCTACAGGGCGGGAAAATGGGTGAGAGCGTGAGCGCACATATATATTTTGCTTAATTAAAACAAAAGCACTTACCGGATCCAGACAGGACAACACCCTCCTTGCTCTGGATCTCTTCAGCTGGAACTGCAGTGAGGGCCCCAGCAAACTCCCTCAACCAATCCTGGCCTGCTCATATGCTATTAACCAGCATGAGAGCAGCGCCCCGATTGGTGAGAGTGGCCCCTCTCAGTGCTCCGCAGTGCAAAGGAGGCCTGCACTTGCTTTCAACCCAGCTATCTTCAGTTTGCTGAGTTGAAAGGTTTAAAGTGCGCATGTCTTGCTGGTCGTCACAAGACGGCCGGCCAAAGAGAAATGCACACTTTAAAAAGTGCACAGGCAGCCCACCACTGCTGCCACTCAGCAGGCCCTGCCCCATCCTGACACTCAGTTCAGGACGTGATGATGAAAAATAAAATGGTAATAAATTACCATTTTATTTTTCATCTCTGGGGTTTTGGGTTGCGTTTAAGCGGGCCAACACTACTCTGCTCAAACAGAGGAGCCACCCCTGTGTGAACAGCAATAGACAGCAGGCTACCATCCTTGTAATTGCAATCCAAATACCAAAACAGAAAACTTTTTTTTTTTTAAAGGAATCAGTGTTGTCTAAGAAAGAAAAAAGAAAAAAGTTTTCTGTTCTGGAAAACCTCAGAGGGAGCCAGCAGTGGTCCCCTAGAACTACTCCACTAAGGTTGCCAGCCTGATCCCTAAAGGGGAAGGGTCCCCTCTGGTCACAAATCACAGAAATTGTTCATTACCAAACCGCTATTTGGAAGAAACACGCATTTCATGTTCCTTAATGATTATAAATTGATATGGGTCCTAGAAATTTCCATTTAGCAAAATTTTGCAACTCGCAAAATAGGTTTTGTACATTACAGAATGGGATTTTGCAATCGTAAACCCAGTGTTTTTGTGATTCGCAGGGTTTACGACTGCAAAACTGTTTTGTACATCTGGCCCATAGTTCCATACTTGGTTGAGGGATCATTATTTTAAATTCAGTTATTTTATGTGGATATAATGTATATTAGTTTCCTCTGCAAACACCAAGCAGAAAACATGAATGGCTACATTACTTAATGTAACAGGCATCAGGCAATGTTTGAGAGAGTTAACGGTCATGACGGCATGCTTTAGCACAGTATAAACTATAAACGATATGCCTCATGCAAAGAGGTTTGCAGATAGCTGCAGTTATGTATACAATACAGTTTACACTACTGCAGTCCCTGGCACCAAAGGGCTGCCATAGTTTCTTGCATGAAATCTTCACATGAAGTCTTCACAATTATTATGTGAAAAATAGACCTATGAAGCCATGTTACTCAGGAAAATGTTCTGTACCGTACATTCAGAATGACAAAATATACTTAGTAACTTCAGCTAATGTATCATGCTTGAGGTCAAGTAGTACCAACTTAAATAATGGTTAATTAAAATGTACAATTACCTTGAAGTTTTCTGCTATCAGCTCAAACAGTTTGGTTGCATTTCCCTTATCACAAGCAGTATTTGACATGATAATTTCTAGCGGCGTCAGAATCTTAAGTTTAGTAATAACCTGAAAAACATTTTACAGGACATGCTAAATAGAAAATAAGGGCAAAGCATATCAACATGTAGATTAGGTTTGAACTGTAAATATACTGTACCCATTTTCGTAAAACAGATGTGGTCAACATAAAAACAGATGTAATTTGCCATTTTACTTTCCCCTCTACAGATACATAACGTTCAATGTCTGTCTGCAGCCCAACTCTTATTAAGAAGAGACCTATTAAGTCTGAATCTGGCGAATGACCCTCTAGGGAACTATTTGTGGAGCAATGGCTAGCACCTACAGTGCTAGGGAGAAAGGTGTTACAATAGAACGAGGTTCCAGGAAGACCTCCCGGTGCCGGTAGCACTGCACAGAATGATTGTAGCACACCTGCTTAAACTTTGGGACAGGAACAATATCCTGCAGACCGCAAGATCCCACGGGTCCTGGCAGATTGAGGGAAGCCCGGTAAGCATCTACCCAGACTACACTAACGCAGTGCCGCACCAACGTGCAACGTTCCTGGCGGTCAAAAGGCAACGATGAAACCTCAAAATCTAATATGCCCTTTTGTTCCTGGCTCGCCTCCGTATCGCAGTTGGCACGGACACATGCATCTTTGCTAGGACATTTGGGGGTATGGAACTGCTTGGAGGCAGGGCCAGCAGATGCTACTGGTGTGGGACAAGGAACATCAATCTGGCTGGCAGACAGAGATCGAAATGACGCTCATGCTGATGATCCAGGGCGACCCCCACGAAAGATGAAGCATGGAGGGAGAGGGATAGTGTAGTGGAGGTACTGCAGCGGAACCGCCTGCGCCCCTTCAGGAATTGGTGAGAGGTCCTGGGCAGAGACTCCGGGACATCAGATGAGGGCTTGGCTACCTCAGAAGGAGACCCCGAAGAACTCAACTTCCAAGGGGTCACCATCATGACGGCAGATAAGATTACCTGAGGCTGTAACTCAAGAAGAAGAGCCTGACTGAGACAGGCTTGGGGAAGGCAATGCAATGTGGGCTTACATACTATGGCATAATCAGAGACTGCACCAGAGGGGGAGCAACCAGAGCAAATTGGCAAAAAACACAGCATGTGACACATCCATTTTTTGACTGTTGCTCTAGCCTCATTGTGTCTGTCTTCTGGAATCGGGTCATCCAGCAGAGATGTCATTCCATTCTATCCTGTTGAATTCACATAATTTGACGGTCACAGCATCCACAGATGGCTTACGTATTACCCACCTTGATGGAGTTTGGTGCCATTGAACAGACTGTCTTGCCCAGGTTAGCAATTTGCTTATAATCTCTATCCAGAGGGGGAAAATTGGGCTGATCAGGTTTTTCATTTGTCTCTTTGCTACTGCCGCTCTGATGGGATTTGGTTTCAGGTGATCAAGATATTAAGTGACCTTTTGCCACTGTCTTTTATACCTCCCAAAGAGTTGCCCGAGAAAGTATGACCACTTGTTTTCCTGGAAATGTGTGGTAGTCAAGTCCTGAGTGTGTTTCCGGTTAGTCCAGTCAGGCAACTTCTAGTTACTTAGGCACCAACTGTGACCAATGCGGGAGCCTGGGCGCCACAACTTAACAGACAGCAGGAATGAACTGAGATACCCCTCAGTAAGTATGTTGTTTTTTGATATCTGTGCTGTTGGGTCACATGTACTAGAAAATAGTATAACCCCGACAGAGAGTGGGCTGCATTAGATTTGTGTGAAAACTGCATAATCCCCGGCTGCGAGTCGGGCCAGAGATCCACCAATCCAAAATCCCTGTGAACGATCTGAATCGTGGTTCATCTCTTGATATTCCTCCAGACTAGAGTATCCTCTCCACTCCATGCCCCACTGCAATATCAGGTTGAGCCCCCAACCCCACTATTAGTAGCGCTTCAGGGAACTTGGTTATCTAGTTCCTCATCCTCTCTATCCCCGCCCTCAGAAGGCCTGGCGGAAAAAACCTGGAGGCCACAATTTATCTGTCCCTGTTCCATGTGCAACCATCCCTGCCCAGCATCCAGAGGGGTCCGCCCAAGTTTTTGTAACCTGAAACGGTAAGGAACGAAGAGCCAGGAACCTGGTCCCCCTCGATCCCGTGGAGTATTTCGCATGTACTAGGGTCTTATAGCGTCCTCTTCCCAGGAATTTACAGTGATGATCATTGAAGTGTGCTTCTTGTGGCAAAATCAGGTCTAGGGATTGGCCTTCCAAATATTTTATCACCATCCCCCCCTTCAGTTTGTTACAGAGCCCATTCACTTAATCACTTCCATGATACAATCCTGAGGAAGATTCCTATCCCTATTTGACAGGGAGTAGTCTGTGTCATGATTGGGGACCACCTCGGTGCCCCCCGTCTCACAGTCAGTCAGTCAAATTAACTTTATTCGATTTGATTAAAATCATACAAAGTACATAAAAACAGAATTATTTACATTTAAAAAAGGATTAAACAGTTTCTATGTGAACAAGTTAATTTGGCATAATATATTCATTAAAAATGTTTAAAAGCGAGTTATGTACACTGGTTTGGCAAGTTCATACATCTTCTAGATCTGGACGCTGCCACTAGGAAACTGGCCATGGCGAAAGTAATACATATATTTCCTAGGGATTTTAAATATAGCATGGCTGGTCTCACCTGGGAGAAGCCAGCTTCTCTTAAGACAGGTAGCAAGTATTTTTTTCTTTGTGCAGAGAAGAAATCACAAAACATAACAAAGTGCATAGTGTCCTGAACTGAAAAATTGTCACAAGTGCAAGGGGGTGCTAACTCAGGTTTCATCCAGGTGTTAAAATTGCCCAAATAAAAATGAATAAGGTTAAATCTAAATTTTGTTAACAAAAATCTATGAAAGGGGTTTGTGACAAAGCATAAATAAGGCTCCATTGCAAGTGACTGAAGTGACAAATAATGCATTCTAACAAAAGGTTTTGATAATTCTGATTCTTCTCGCAACAGACATACCCTAGACATGAACTGTTTTTTTGTGGTGATCACATCCTGCTTTGTAATACCAGAGGGGGAAGTGAATAAGTCTGGGCGTCCCAGGTCATTAAAAGATTTGTTCAGGTACGCCAGCCATGGAATCGTGTGACTATTCTCCAGGTTCATCACATCCCTCATGATCATGTGATTTAACGTTAATTCGGGGTTTAGCCAAGTCTTAAGCCAATATGTTAACGGTGCCAATCTAAGTTTGTCCTGAACATGATCCAAGCCAAGTTCCGTGTGAATAGAAAAAAACGGAGAGGATTGGGGGAGGGACAAAACGGATCGTAGGAATCTATTCTCTGCTACCTGGATTTTATCCAGGCGTACATAGCCCCATAGAGATGCCCCATATAAAGCCACAGGGAGGGATTTGCTATTATACACCTTGATGATGGCCTTCATAGGTCTATGACCCAACCTTTTGGCAAAGCCTAGAATGGCCATAGATGTCCTTGTGACCGCTAGGCTTTTGGCACGTATCTGGGGTCCCCAGGTGCCCCTACTATCAAAAAGGACTCCCAGGTAGGGGAACACAGGGACTCCCGAGACTACCTCTCCTTTGCAAAAAAAGGTTTTCGTATTCATCTTAGCCTTTTTCCCCTGTGGACCGACGACCATGGTGTGAGATTTAGAGGCATTAACCCTCAGGTCAAGCCGGTCCATAAAAGTCCCAAATGCATATAGCATTTTTTGGAGGCATACCCCTGTGCGTGCAATGAGTACAGCATCGTCCGCGTATAGGAGAGCAGGGATCTTAACTTCTCCTACACGCGGTACGTCACTTACTGTCCCAACTAAATGCTTACCTGAGTCATTTATGTAGATGGTAAATAACAGGGGAGCTAATATGCAGCCTTGCCTCACTCCCCACAATGAACTGAAACGTGAAGTGCATCTGCCATCTTTAGTTATCCTTACAGCGGCGAATAGGTCCCGGTGTAAGGATGCTATGAACGCCACCAAATCTACGTCGATCCCCATCTTCATTAAAATTTCCCATAACTTGGATCTATTGACCAAATCGAAGGCCGAGGAGAGGTCCATGAATGCTAAATACAAGGACCCCTCCTTGGCCACCATATACTTGGCGATCAAAAGATGCAAGTTCGAGCACTGTTCTATCGTGCCTCTTTTTTCCCTAAAACCGTACTGTATGTCGGCCAAGCCCCCGCTCCCCTCCAGACTACCTCTTAACCTAGCCAAAAGGACTCTGCCCAAGATTTTAATAGCAGAGTCCAGAAGGGATATAGGCCGATAGCACCCTGGGTCATCCCTTTGGCCCTTTTTAAATATAGGCACTATTGTGGAGGTGGCCCATGTGTTTGGGGGGGGCGAGCTATTTACGGCTGTGAACACGTTAGCTAGGATACCAGCCCAGAGTTTGGGTGAGTGTATATAAAAATCTGCTGGTACCCCGTCTGGGCCGGGGGCTTTGTTCTTTGTAGTGGCACAAATTGCCTTTTCCACCTCCCCGCTGTTAAAATGTAGAGGTGTGGCCACCAGACCTGCAATGTTTTGTGAATGAGAAAGGTCGCCCGTTTCGCCATAGACAGTGCTGAAATGGGCCAGCCACTTCTCTTCAGGTATTACACAGTCAATGTCTGTGTTGGGGGAGTCCGAGAAATAAGGGTGATTGACTACGGCCCAAAATTGCCGGCTGTCCCGCAAAATATTAGTGGCAATTAATTGTTCCCACGCCTCCTGTTTGATACTATCCCTTCTAGACTTAGTGGCCTTCCTATAATCTTTTCTCAAGGTAGAGACCAGAGCCCTGTCCCTAGGTTTTGCTTTAAGAGCAGATTTTAAAGCTCTAAGTGCCCTGGTAAAGGCGGGATCAAACCACCTATGAGGCTTTGGCTCTCCCCTACCCCTTGGGGCCATAAGGTTGTCAGACACTATGTGGCATATTGACTGGAAAGCAGCCATGGTATCGTGTCCTGGTGAGGTCGGATCTTGGCAGGTCCTGATCTGATCTTCAATCTGTGGACCAATGTTGGTGTAAAAATCATCTGGTACCACATTCCCCCACTTCAGCCGCCTACCTTGATCAATTGGGCGAAGGGTAGGTCCATGTTTGAACTGCCCTGGCCTAGGGCCCATAGAATCCCCCCAGCGGGTGATCAAAAGGACAGGGTTGTGGTCCCTAAAGGGGGATAACACAGTGTGGTAAGAAATAACATACTCAAGGATAGCAGATGTCACAAAAATATAGTCAATAACAGTCCCCGTGGATGAGCTCTTAAACGTCGATGTTGTATGGGCCCCCTCCCCTGCTGGGAATTCAAGGAGGTTAAAGTTGGCCAGGAAGTCCTCCAGTTCCTCGCCAGCCCTGGTATGTTCAAAGTGCGGGCCCTCCTGTTCCCAAGTCTCCCACTCTCCAGGTGTAGTACAACCACAATAACAAGGGTGGATGTTAAAATCGCCCATTAACACAAATTCATAACGGGTAAGGGTGTTTTGGCTGAGTTCGTTTAAAAAGGCATCCAATTTTGAGATGTTATTGCCACCATACTCCTTATTGACAGAATTGTAGAAATTAATAAACAGAGTACTTTTTGACGGGCAGATTTGCCTTTCTACAATTAAACAGTTTGGAGAGTCATAATTCATCTGTTTTAGGGATCCAGTGAGGTCAAGAGAGAAAAGGGTCAAGAGGCCTCCCCTCGCTCTGCCTGCAGTACTAGGGCAAGCCGCGACTGAAAAGCCTACAAAACCATCCAGCCAAAAACAAGATGTCATGTCCCACGTTTCTTGCAAGGCAATAACATTGTGGTCTGAGACAAATGCAACCCATTCATTGTCACTCATTTTTGTGCTAATTCCGGCAATGTTCCAACTGATGATTTTACAACCTTCTGCATGGGAGCTCGATCTCTCTGCCACAGCCACCCATAGCTTGCCACCCTCTCCCCTGTCATCTTGTGCTGCGAGAAAAAAACAACCTTCACCCCTCAACGCTCCAGATGCCTATCACCCCCCAACATTGTGTATAAAATACTCTTTTTTCTAAGAGTCAAAACAGAACATCAAAACAGACATGTACACTGTATGCACTTTGTGAGACCGACAGTTCAATCGTTCATCAGGGTATTCTGTTTAAGGCTACAGGAGAAAACAGTCATATAGGGGTGCCTGTTATCAGCATGTTAAGAGCTGACATTACTATGCCTATCAACATTACATTTAAATTCAGGGATATTCCTCAAGCAGATGTCAACAAGGACAGCCCTGATAGCTCCTGAGAAAAAAAGAGAGCAGCGTTTTGGTCATGCTCATAGGGGAACCAGGCCTGCCTCACTATCGATTTCCACACTACTAATCCCCATCAGGCCATGGGTGGAAGTATCGCACATTTTGCCTTAGAATGGGCATATATCACAAACAACCATTTGGTAGGTGAAATCAGGAAATACCCCAGATTTTAACCATTTGGTAGGTGAAATCAGGAAATATCCCCGGATTTTATCCTAAAGTTCCCCTGCTGTCCATTAGCACAGAAACATCACCCACACCTACGAGATGCCACTGCTTTTTCTCTAGGGAGCCATAGACAGAGCTCTACTCCAGATTTGTCTTAGTAAATAAGAAAAACAGACACCTTGATGCCAATACTAGCCCTCCAAGAACTCAACATATTTCTGAAGGAGCAGTCCTTTTGAATGGTGACATTCCCACAATATATTCAAATCAATGGCAGTGTCTGAATTCATAATGTGGTCTTGCCACTGAAAATCTCAGATATTGGCTATGATCTGGATCTATGGGAATGTGGAAATAAACCTGCGTAAGGTTTAGGGAGGTCCTGAAATAATCGAAACCAGGTTTTTCACAAAATGTCAAGCAGTGATGGCAGCCTTCCTACAGTGCCAAGTCACAAGGTATTTTCATACACAAATTACACATTTCAATGGAGTCCTGTATAAACCTATTCCATCTATGTATATATTTCCACTTTGGGCTTAATCATACATGTACCCTGAATTTGACTCTGAATTCCATCACGGTTAGATCTGGATATTATATGGTGCTGTAGTAGGCTTACTACATGTTTTAATTATGTTTTGTTTGTGTTTGCAAGATATGAGTAGTATGTATGTAGTGTGAGTGTATGGTATGCATTTTTCTATTGTTGATTGGGGATATAACAGCTAATTTATTATATCTACATTATATGAATAATTCCTCTTTTTGATATGTTAAATTTCAGGCAAAACAAGTTTTTCTTGAATAAATAAAATAAATTAAGATTAGGTTACAGTAATTTGTTGGCGTTTTTTTGTCGTTGTTAAACTCCCAGCTGAGCAGCCAGCAGAGGTGGGTTTTTGTTTTCTACATGCTACTGTCTCCAGATAAACTAAAGGTCATGTACCATTCACAAATGTTCTTATTTGAGACACCAGAGAAGGTCTTCCGAGAGAATCCATCTGAAACCACACACTCTGCTGCGCCTAGACTGTGACTCGTCCCAGGGAGCTGGATGAAGCCAACCCACTAAACTCCCCGTGAAGAAATAGAACAGGTCTCGCTCCTCATGGAGGAATTCTTGGTGGGATGGGGGCCCAGTAGGAGGTGGGGATCACCCTGAGCCTCAGGTGCCCGCCGCAACACCTTCTAAATGACACCAGTGGGGGAAGGGAATCCCTGAGGTGCTTGGAACAACCTCAGATGTGGTCTAAGACACAACGAGGGACCTTTTTGGGTATGGAGATCCATTGAGAAGGGCCTGGCAGGTTTCCTTGTAGGAGGGAGCCAGGAGATAGTCGACCCCGCACCAGGTACTTCTTGTTTACAAGGTATGGGAGAGTTGGGAATTTGTTTACGTTCTTGTTTCTATTTTGAAAACCTGCTTCGTAACTCCCTCATTGCCCATCTTACCTGCCCGGAGTTCCGCCCGAGCATATCATGAGTGGTCTCCAGACTGGTGACCCCATGAATCAGCTGCATGTGGTGTCATGGAATGTGAATGGTTTCCTTGACAAGATTAAATGGGGGTGGTTCAGAAACATGCTCGAAGGATGAGAGTGGATGTTTTGGTGCTTCAGGAGACCCCTCTCCTGGGCAACAAAGTCTCTTGTTTGTCTAGGTTTGGTTACACACAAGTTTTCCACTCTGGGTTCACAAGGGAATCAAGGGGTGCGAGTATTCTGATAAAAAATCACATTCTCTTTTACCATGTTGAGACGTGATCAGACTAGCCGGGTAAGAACACGGCCGTGACAGGAACACTCTATGGGGAAACTCTTACATTTCTCTGTATTTATGACCGGTTGGAGAACCGGGCCTTATGGGCCTGGCGGCGCAGGGCACGCCTTAAATCCCCGAGTTCACCTGCCTCGTCGAACAGAGACACAAGACACTCTGTTGGGCGTAGAAAACCAGGTTTATTAGCTGCAGCTAAGCACAGTTGTCCCAGAAGTACAGCGTATATTCTAAGGAGACTGCCACTTTAGTCTGTGGCGCACAATCTTTTATAGCACACATATTTACAACGTATACTCCCAGTATATACAAAGCAAGCCAATAGAAATGGCCATGAGGTTGTCGAGCTGTTGCTGCAACATCATTTTAACACCTTGGCTGCTACTTGAATTTTTCCCCTGTGCTGGACATTCCAGAACAGGGTGTGGTCGTGACGGAACCATTCCGTCATCAGCACAGCTCAGCCGTGACTGATGACGGAATGGTTCCGTCACAAGCATCGAAGGGGTTAAGGTTCTCTGTTTTCTGTGACACAGGCCTTGGGACACACATGGTGGCACAAAGACTGCAGATGGCGAGGCCACACTGTAAACAAAGACAACAAGAGAAAATGATGGCCAAAACTATTCCAAGGAAGGTTAGTATCTTCCATCCCCAAGTGGACAGTAGTCCCCAAAACCATCCTATCACAGTCCAATCTCCTGTGTCCTGGTGTATAGACTCGGAAATTATATGCAATTTAGAGATGGCTTGGTATACCGTAGGGGCATTATCAGGAATATAAAAGCAGCAACTAGATCCGATTAATTTACAGACTTCTCCACGCTCTGCAAGGACAATGTCTAGAACCATCCGGTTCTGCAAAGTCATAAGGCGATCCGCCTGAAGCTCGGCTGTCAGATTACTCAAGGCTCCAGAAGTTACATTTATGGTAGCCTCAACAACGCAAACTAACTGTCTGATATCTCTGCTGTTGGCCATTGGGCCACATAAAGGAAGCAACCCTTTGATAAAGTCACCTCCTTCTTGTCCTGCTGTGTCCTTAGAATCAATAACCCCTCTGCCATACCTTTTTCTATGATGACCTGAAGGAGCAGTATATTTTGGAGGGAGAAGAAAAGCCACATAAGTTCCTGAAAAGTAGGTAGGAAGCCATGTGTAGGCTCTGTTGTGGCAGACAAAGTATGTGGCTTGTGATGGCACTAACGGTGAAGAAATCTGCGGTGAATAGATGTACGTATGAGAACAAACACCCTTTTCCTGTTGGTTTTTAATATGTTGGCCATTTATCTGCAGACAGAAATTACCTCGATGAGGTACGGTCCAAATTGGTGGGGATCTCCTTTGTCTTGCCTTGTCTGTAAGGCTAGTAACATAACGAGTCACGTTCCAGCCATCATATGCTCGTTTCTCATCAACGGGAATCTTACTAATTTTGGCAATTCTAGCCATGGCCACTATTCCCTTTATCAAAGAACTGTTACTTAAATCTACTCCACCACCATATGGACTACCAGGAGGATATTGAAGTTGATTCTGATATACGTTGGAGAACATGGCCAAATAGGGCCAAGCGGAGCCTTCGTAGGAAAATGGAAGGACTAAATAAGGCACACCTCTCTCTGTATTATGGGGCATGAGCCCACAAACCCAACAATCAGTAGTATTGACTACCAGTTGATGCTGATGTAATAACTGGATGAATGAGTTGTTAAAGTATTCTGTTCTCCTAATTTGCTCA
This sequence comes from Lissotriton vulgaris, assembly GCF_964263255.1. Taxonomy (NCBI): domain Eukaryota; kingdom Metazoa; phylum Chordata; class Amphibia; order Caudata; family Salamandridae; genus Lissotriton; species Lissotriton vulgaris. The sequence goes on along the minus strand of NC_141685.1, from coordinate 510,063,744 downwards.
TGTTCCGGGAGTGTATGAAACTGATGTGGGGAGACAGTAGTAGGAAAAGACAAGGAAACATAAATTGCAACAGGTGCTTGCTGCATGGTGTGAACAATCCAACTTACACAAGCCAATAAAATACATGAACATATCAAAACACATAAGGTTATGCCACATGGATTAACCAACAATTTTTTATATTTACTTTTCATTTCTTCATTCTTATCACTGTTTTCCACTTTAATATCCATTTTCCAAAGCGTTGCTCACTGCAATCTTCCTAGATAACTTAGTTGTGATTATTAGCCGTCCTATGACACTGCAAGTCCTGCAGACTAAGACTCCTACCGTGACCCTGCAACTTTGATGGATAGTGGAAAAGAAATGTAAAGTTTAATTGTCTTTCATTAATCTGGGTCTTAAGTTGTACCGAGTCTTATTAGGTACCGTTTGTTCTCGAAACAAAGTCTCTGAATTTACTGTGTTCAATCGCAGATGTGATGGTACAGCTTCTTGCAACACGTCGTCGTCATCTTTCTCAGAGTTCGTTCGATCCAGGCTGCACTACTGAAAGTTACAAATCGAGGGACCCTTTCGCCTTCACTGTCACTTATACCCTTACGGACCCACTGATCAAAAGGCAAAGGCAAAGGTACCCTCTTGCAGTGCACGCCATTGACCCAATTCTTCTTCCCAACGACCTTTACTGCTGTATGTGTTGCTAGCAGAACTTGCCGAGGCGGACCCCAACGAGGTTCCAAATTCTTTTTCCTCTGGAAATTTCTCAGACAGACCCAGTCTCCGGGTTGGATGGAATGACTTGGGTCTGCCAAAGCCTCCGGCAAAGCGTTTTGAACCTGTTGGTGAAAAACACGCAATTTAGTGGTGAGGTCATGTAAATAGTCAATCAACATTGGATACGCGATGTCAGAGTACTTTTTAGGTCGAGGGACTCCCCAGACGTTAGCTGGGCACCCAAAAACGACCTCGAATGGGCTGAGTCCTAAACGAGAATGTACAGTAATTCTCGTGGATAAAAGTGCCAAAGGCAAAGCGTCAGGCCAAGCAAGACCCGTGCTGGCCTGAATCTTCGGCAGTTTAGGCTTGAGAGTGCCATTATAGCACTCTACCAGACCTGCTGACTGAGGGTGGTTTGCCGTATGGAATTTTTGTCTAATACCAAGACCCGCACAGACCTTCTGAATAATTTGACCTACAAATTCACTCCCATTGTCACTCCAGACAATTTTCGGCAAACCAAACCTCGGGAAAAATTCCTTCAAAAGGATTTTAGCAGTAGACAAAGCAGTATTGTCCTTTAGGGGGTAGGCCTCTATCCATCTGGAAAAGGCACACACCACCACCAGAACATACTTGAGGTTATAACAACGTTCCATATGAATGTAATCAATTTGTAATACCTCAAAAAGATACGTAGGGGGAGCAAAATTACTTGCTGGAGTTGGGGTTCCCTTTCCTGGAATGTGCATTAAACAAATGATACAATGTTTCACCCCATTCTCCGCACATTTAGGAATTCCTTCATTCTGCCATACTGGAGCCAGAAGTTTACATATCCCTTTTGCATTGATGTGGGCTGGACCATGCGCCTTAGTAACTACAGGTAGTACATAGGCGTCCGGTAACAGCCAACGCTGATGTTCTGACAATTCCTTCCAACACCCTGTCGCGTCCAACATTCCCGTACTTTCTCTCCACTTACTCAATTCCTTCTCCGTAGCCTCTTCTTGAATCATTCTCACACTTTCTATTGTGTCCTCACACATTCCTCCCTCTTTGACCCATCTTGCAGGGCCTGCAACACACATGCGGCTCGTAGCATCTCTCGCTTTCTCTTTTGCTACCTCGTCTGCAAAAGCATTCCCGCGACCCACATCATCAGTGATTCTTTTATGTGCACTACACTGAACTATTGCTATCTTGGTAGGCAAAGCAAGTGATTCGAGAAGGTCAGTTACCAACAGACCATGCTGTATCTTAGTCCCATGGGAAGTAAAGAATCCTCTTTCCTTCCACAAACAACCAAAACTATGAGCCACGCCAATGACGTATTGGCTATCCGTGTAAACATTCACTCTCTTTCCCTTAGCCAACACACACGCTCTCGTCAGGGCAATCAACTCAGCTGCTTGGGCTGAATTCTGTGCAATGTGTGCTATCTCCACTACCGTATACAAAGTGGTAACAGCATAGGCCGCAGTCGTCTCGCCATTAGGAAGTTTGAAACAAGACCCATCCACCCATAGGATCCCATCCGGATCCATAAGTGGTGTGTCTTTTAAGTCTATTCTGCCTTTTGTTTCCTCCTCTGTTCGGAGAAAACATTCATGCTGTTCTTGAGTGTCTTTCTTTTCCAGAATGGGTAACAATGTTGCTGGATTCAAAGTATTACACCGCTTGATGTGTATATGACTAGCCAAGAGCGTCAGCTCATATCCAGACAAGCGGGCACTCGTGAGATGTGTTTTCGTTCTGTTCAAAAGAGTATCCACTGCATGTGGTACCATAACAACAAGAGTGTTATCTAGTACCAATCCAGCACATTGATGAATGGAAATCGCTGCTGCTGCTGTAGCTCTGAGACAACTAGGCAATGCCTTGGCTACTGGATTCAATGTAGCAGAAAAATAGGCACATGACCGTTGTTTGTCTCCAAATTGTTGCGTTAAAACTGACAACGCGCAACCTTCTCTTTCATGATCGTAAAGTGTGAAAGGTTTACTATAATCTGGAGTACCTACACAGGGGCAGAACACAAGGCAGTACGTAAATCATAAAAACTCTTCTGGCATTCGTCAGTCCAAGGAAGAGGTTGGGGTGTAGCTTTCAGAATAAGTGCCAACAAAGGATTAGCCAACAAAGAAAAATTTGGAATCCACTGTCTACAATAAGAGGTAAGGCCCAAAAAGGCACGCACCTCCCTTTGTGTGGATGGTACAGACATTTGTGCGATTGCTTGAATTTGTTCTGGGGTCAATCGTCTTCCCTCCTTCAACAAGAGATGACCTAAGTAGGTAACTTCTTGGCGGCAAAATTGCAATTTTGAGAGTGACACCTTGTGATGCAGGTCAGACAAATAACGCAACAATCAAACAGTCACATCCTTACACACATCCTCTGAATCAGCAGCAACTAACAAATCGTCCACATACTGAATAAGAGTGGCACCTGGGGGCAAAGTAAAAGCATCGAGCTGAGATTTCAAAGCCTGACTATAAATGGAGGGACTCTCACAATAGCCTTGAGGTGCACGTTTGAATCGTAAACTCCGGCCTCCGAGAGAGAAGCCAAAAATATCCCTACTTTCCTCAGCAATAGGAATGCTGAAGAAAGCATTTTTGAGGTCAATAACCGAGAACCATGCCGCTGAAGCTGGTATCATAGTGAGCAAGGCAGTGATATCTGAGACAACAGGAAACTGGGGGACAACAATTTTGTTAACCTCCCGAAGATCGATCAAACCGATATACAGGAGGCTGAGAAGGATCAGTGCATTTGAGGACAGGTAGAACCGGACTGTTGCAAACATTTCCTCTCGTTTCTTCAACCACACCCTTCTGAACCAGATCATAGATAATAGCCAACAAAGCTCGCTCACCATCGTTAGAAATGTTATACTGCGGAATGCGTGGTAATTTGACATTAGGCTTAATAGTAACCACGTAAGGTGGAATCTGGAGCACACCAACATCATTCGGACCCGTAGCCCAGAGCGTAGCAGGAAGAGAATGCAATTCGGGTGGGAATTGGTCCTTAGATAAATACATAGGAGAAACTGGCTTCTCACCTAAGGTAAGATGTACACCAGAAGGGGAACAATACAATGTTGCATGAAGACGTTTCATCAAGTCCAAACCCAACAAATTCTCGCCGCAACCAGCCGTCAAAATGAGCGGAGCCTCCAAATTATAAGGACCAATCGAAAGAGGCAAAGGACAAGAAACCGGGTTACTAACTGGGGCGCCAGAGAATCTTACAGAAACGTTAGTTAAGCCAGACAAAGGTGCCCCAGGGAGTTTGGAGTGAATGATAGAAATTCTCATTGCACCAGTATCCAAAAGAAATGCCTCTGTAACACCCAATGCAACAACTTCAACATAAGGCCCATTCTGATCCACTGGAACTGATACGACTCCCTTACTTTGTCCATGGCTGTCCTAACTAGTGTGAAAATCCTGAGCCTCACTCTCAACACAATAATCTTCATTGCAATATTGCGCAGACTGAGTATTCTGCTGGTCAAAATAATTCCTAGAATTCTGAGGGGGAAAGGAACGTTGTCCTTGGGACAACGCACCCCGCCCTCTACCTCTAGGTGCTGTTTGAAAACCACCACGGCCTCACGGCCCTGGGAATCCACCATTACGCTGCAATAAAACCGGACAGCTATTCTTAATATGACCTTCCTCTTTACAATAGGCACATTGATTAGTACCTAGCAAAGGTCACGGAACAAAAGGTTCAGGTTTTTGCAACAACCTCTGAAGCTGTTTCCACTTTAATATCCATTTTCCAAAGCGTTGCTCACTGCAATCTTCCTAGATAACTTAGTTGTGATTATTAGCCGTCCTATGACACTGCAAGTCCTGCAGACTAAGACTCCTACCGTGACCCTGCAACTTTGATGGATAGTGGAAAAGAAATGTAAAGTTTAATTGTCTTTCATTAATCTGGGTCTTAAGTTGTACCGAGTCTTATTAGGTACCGTTTGTTCTCGAAACAAAGTCTCTGAATTTACTGTGTTCAATCGCAGATGTGATGGTACAGCTTCTTGCAACACGTCGTCGTCATCTTTCTCAGAGTTCGTTCGATCCAGGCTGCACTACTGAAAGTTACAAATCGAGGGACCCTTTCGCCTTCACTGTCACTTATACCCTTACGGACCCACTGATCAAAAGGCAAAGGCAAAGGTACCCTCTTGCAGTGCACGCCATTGACCCAATTCTTCTTCCCAACGACCTTTACTGCTGTAAGTGTTGCTAGCAGAACTTGCCGAGGCGGACCCCAACGAGGTTCCAAATTCTTTTTCCTCTGGAAATTTCTCAGACAGACCCAGTCTCCGGGTTGGATGGAATGACCTGGGTCTGCCAAAGCCTCCGGCAAAGCGTTTTGAACCTGTTGGTGAAAAACACGCAATTTAGTGGTGAGGTCATGTAAATAGTCAATCAACATTGGATACGGGATGTCAGAGTACTTTTTAGGTCTAGGGACTCCCCAGACGTTAGCTGGGCACCCAAAAACGACCTCGAATGGGCTGAGTCCTAAACGAGAATGTACAGTAATTCTCGTGGATAAAAGTGCCAAAGGCAAAGCGTCAGGCCAAGCAAGACCCGTGCTGGCCTGAATCTTCGGCAGTTTAGGCTTGAGAGTGCCATTATAGCACTCTACCAGACCTGCTGACTGAGGGTGGTTTGCCGTATGGAATTTTTGTCTAATACCAAGACCCGCACAGACCTTCTGAATAATTTGACCTACAAATTCACTCCCATTGTCACTCCAGACAATTTTCGGCAAACCAAACCTCGGGAAAAATTCCTTCAAAAGGATTTTAGCAGTAGACAAAGCAGTATTGTCCTTTAGGGGGTAGGCCTCTATCCATCTGGAAAAGGCACACACCACCACCAGAACATACTTGAGGTTATTACAACGTTCCATATGAATGTAATCAATTTGTAATACCTCAAAAAGATACGTAGGGGGAGCAAAATTACCTGCTGGAGTTGGGGTTCCCTTTCCTGGAATGTGCATTAAACAAATGATACAATGTTTCAACCCATTCTCCGCACATTTAGGAATTCCTTCATTCTGCCATACTGGAGCCAGAAGTTTACATATCCCTTTTGCATTGATGTGGGCTGGACCATGCGCCTTAGTAACTACAGGTAGTACATAGGCGTCCGGTAACAGCCAACGCTGATGTTCTGACAATTCCTTCCAACACCCTGTCGCGTCCAACATTCCCGTACTTTCTCTCCACTTACTCAATTCCTTCTCCGTAGCTTCTTCTTGAATCATTCTCACACTTTCTATTGTGTCCTCACACATTCCTCCCTCTTTGACCCATCTTGCAGGGCCTGCAACACACATGCGGCTCGTAGCATCTCTCGCTTTCTCTTTTGCTACCTCGTCTGCAAAAGCATTCCCGCGACCCACATCATCAGTGATTCTTTTATGTGCACTACACTGAACTATTGCTATCTTGGTAGGCAAAGCAAGTGATTCGAGAAGGTCAGTTACCAACAGACCATGCTGTATCTTAGTCCCATGGGAAGTAAAGAATCCTCTTTCCTTCCACAAACAACCAAAACTATGAGCCACGCCAATGGCGTATTGGCTATCCGTGTAAACATTCACTCTCTTTCCCTTAGCCAACACACACGCTCTCGTCAGGGCAATCAACTCAGCTGCTTGGGCTGAATTCTGTGCAATGTGTGCTATCTCCACTACCGTATACAAAGTGGTAACAGCATAGGCCGCAGTCGTCTCGCCATTAGGAAGTTTGAAACAAGACCCATCCACCCATAGGATCCCATCCGGATCCATAAGTGGTGTGTCTTTTAAGTCTATTCTGCCTTTTGTTTCCTCCTCTGTTCGGAGAAAACATTCATGCTGTTCTTGAGTGTCTTTCTTTTCCAGAATGGGTAACAATGTTGCTGGATTCAAAGTATTACACCGCTTGATGTGTATATGACTAGCCAAGAGCGTCAGCTCATATCCAGACAAGCGGGCACTCGTGAGATGTGTTTTCGTTCTGTTCAAAAGAGTATCCACTGCATGTGGTACCATAACAACAAGAGTGTTATCTAGTACCAATCCAGCACATTGATGAATGGAAATCGCTGCTGCTGCTGTAGCTCTGAGACAACTAGGCAATGCCTTGGCTACTGGATTCAATGTAGCAGAAAAATAGGCACATGACCGTTGTTTGTCTCCAAATTGTTGCGTTAAAACTGACAACGCGCAACCTTCTCTTTCATGATCGTAAAGTGTGAAAGGTTTACTATAATCTGGAGTACCTACACAGGGGCAGAACACAAGGCAGTACGTAAATCATAAAAACTCTTCTGGCATTCGTCAGTCCAAGGAAGAGGTTGGGGTGTAGCTTTCAGAATAAGTGCCAACAAAGGATTAGCCAACAAAGAAAAATTTGGAATCCACTGTCTACAATAAGAGGTAAGGCCCAAAAAGGCACGCACCTCCCTTTGTGTGGATGGTACAGACATTTGTGCAATTGCTTGAATTTGTTCTGGGGTCAATCGTCTTCCCTCCTTCAACAAGAGATGACCTAAGTAGGTAACTTCTTGGCGGCAAAATTGCAATTTTGAGAGTGACACCTTGTGATGCAGGTCATACAAATAACGCAACAATCAAACAGTCACATCCTTACACACATCCTCTGAATCAGCAGCAACTAACAAATCGTCCACATACTGAATAAGAGTGGCACCTGGGGGCAAAGTAAAAGCATCGAGCTGAGATTTCAAAGCCTGACTATAAATGGAGGGACTCTCACAATAGCCTTGAGGTGCACGTTTGAATCGTAAACTCCGGCCTCCGAGAGAGAAGCCAAAAATATCCCTACTTTCCTCAGCAATAGGAATGCTGAAGAAAGCATTTTTGAGGTCAATAACCGAGAACCATGCCGCTGAAGCTGGTATCATAGTGAGCAAGGCAGTGATATCTGAGACAACAGGAAACTGGGGGACAACAATTTTGTTAACCTCCCGAAGATCGATCACAAACGGATATACAGGAGGCTGAGAAGGATCAGTGCATTTGAGGACAGGTAGAACCGGACTGTTGCAAACATTTCCTCTCGTTTCTTCAACCACACCCTTCTGAACCAGATCATAGATGATAGCCAACAAAGCTCGCTCACCATCGTTAGAAATGTTATACTGCGGAATGCGTGGTAATTTGACATTAGGCTTAATAGTAACCACGTAAGGTGGAATCTGGAGCACACCAACATCATTCGGACCCGTAGCCCAGAGCGTAGCAGGAAGAGAATGCAATTCGGGTGGGAATTGGTCCTTAGATAAATACATAGGAGAAACTGGCTTCTCACCTAAGGTAAGATGTACACCAGAAGGGGAACAATACAATGTTGCATGAAGACGTTTCATCAAGTCCAAACCCAACAAATTCTCGCCGCAACCAGCCGTCAAAATGAGCGGAGCCTCCAAATTATAAGGACCAATCGAAAGAGGCAAAGGACAAGAAACCGGGTTACTAACTGGGGCGCCAGAGAATCTTACAGAAACGTTAGTTAAGCCAGACAAAGGTGCCCCAGGGAGTTTGGAGTGAATGATAGAAATTCTCATTGCACCAGTATCCAAAAGAAATGCCTCTGTAACACCCAATGCAACAACTTCAACATAAGGCCCATTCTGATCCACTGGAACTGATACGACTCCCTTACTTTGTCCATGGCTGTCCTAACTAGTGTGAAAATCCTGAGCCTCACTCTCAACACAATAATCTTCGTTGCAATATTGCGCAGACTGAGTATTCTGCTGGTCAAAATAATTCCTAGAATTCTGAGGGGGAAAGGAACATTGTCCTTGGGACAACGCACCCCGCCCTCTACCTCTAGGTGCTGTTTGAAAACCACCACGGCCTCACGGCCCTGGGAATCCACCATTACGCTGCAATAAAACCGGACAGCTATTCTTAATATGACCTTCCTCTTTACAATAGGCACATTGATTAGTACCTAGCAAAGGTCACGGAACAAAAGGTTCAGGTTTTTGCAACAACCTCTGAAGCTGGGGAGGCTGTTGAAACTGGTGCTGAGCAGAACGAGGGGGATAAGCCTGTTGCAAAAGAACTTCGTTTTTAATTCTTTAGTCTTTTTCTCGATCTTATCTTTTTCCTCCTTTTCTCTATTCACATAATATTGAGCAGTAGCTAATATCTGTGCAGCGGAAGAAACAGCCCATGAACTCTCTGAGTCTTTCAACTTATGTGATAATTCTGGAAGTAAATTAAATACAAATGTATCCACAAATAATCGCTGTCCACCTTCAGTACTCATATCCTGACCACTGTGGTCGATAAACGTCTCCTCGAACCAAGTAAAGAAATCGGAAACACTAATCTTTCTTCTGCTTACACGCAGCTAACTTATCCCAGTTAACACGGAATGTCAGGCATCATCGTTTTCATTAAAGTGATAATTCTACCAGGCAACTGTGCAATCAAATCATCTGGCTTAGCACCACCTACCTGTGCTGCATCTGCAGCAGTTATAGCAGCCCAATTACCACCTAAAGCTTGGTTGTGATCCTCCCTACGAATCCGAGCCCACAACGCTTGTGGAACTACATTTCCCATCAGAATATAAATATCGGCCAAATTCATAATACACGCATCAACAGTCTCGGACAGCTCTTTATAATACCCAGCAGGATTTTTACGAGGGTCCGGTAAAGACTGTTTAAGCGCCAGAACTTCAGATCGTTTCCAGGGAACATGTACCCATATACGCTGGAAATTAGCAGGGATATGCGAACAGCGCCTGCCTGTGGAACCTCTTCTCTCCATACTGGAGGAACTTCCCTCATTGGATGATGTTTCATTTTCTGTCTAACTGCAGGATCAGGTTCAAGAATAGTCTGAGAAGAAAATAAAGACCTGAAAGTGACAAGTGTCCTAACGGCATCTTCAACTTCAGAATCCACAATAAGTCCCTTATCAAACTTAGCTGCACGTCCAACAAACCCTGAGGAACTAGACCCAACATCCATATCCTCCCATCCTTTGACAAGATTGTCACACATAACATTAAAAACATATCTTTGTGTGGGTGCATTCCACTGCATAAAGGTACTCAATATATCGGGCACACTATACTGTGGACCACTCATGATCCATTTATGAGCAAGAGAGTCCAACGCAATTTGCTCGTCGGAACCTGGAATTTGACTACGAGACTGTCTTCGAGACAAAGCAGGAGTCAAGGAAAAAGACCCAAAGAAGGGGAGAGAAGGCCAGAAACAGTATCGACCAACCGTTTACGAGCTGGGGGAGAATCTGACAGTAGGACTGGAGACAAAGTATTAAGCAAAGGAGGAGAAGGACTGATCGTTACAAGAGGAACCGAAGGTAAAGGAGACTGAGGTACAGAAGTTGGTGGCAAAGGAGGCTGGGGGTGGCAATACAGGAAGGGGCATTTGTGGAAGAGCCGGATCAACTGGCTGGACAACAGGTTGCTTGACAGGTGGCAACAATAAGGGTGCATTAGCACCTGGTACATAAGGTGGTGGCAATCTCAACAAATGGGACATCAAGGGATCTTCGTCAAGATCCTTACTCTGTGGAGAAGTAGGCAACACAGGGTAGCATCTATCTATTGCAATACGATGCTGTCTGTCTGAAAGCTCGATTGCTCGAACAATCTAATTTTCTTTGAACTGTTGGGCAGCCTGTATAATCATCATATCGTTCGCCTTTCTATCTCTTTTTGCCTGCTTAATTTCTCTCTGCTTGGCTTCTTTACGCCAAAGGCGGATTGCCGGCCGGGCTTTTCTTTTGAACAAAATTGCTTCCAGATTGTCTAATATGTCAGGCTCAAAACTACCATTTTGTGGCCACTGCAAAACGCCATCTTTCTTCGTGTATCCGATCCATGTCTCGTTAAAGGCAATGGGGCCAACACCATGTTTAGAATAGAGCTCATAAGTGGGAGTTCCAACTGGAGGAATCGGACAAGAGTCCTCGAGCCGGGAATCCCTATTACAACCAAAACAACTAAACTTCCTAAATTTGCTAAAACCAGGCACCTTTAAATCACTGGTCCGTTTACCAACTTCAAGGGGTTAAAGCAAATAACACAGCACAAACGTACTCACCCCTTGGCTTCGGCTATTGCAATGGTTGAATAACAAAACCCAAAAACAAAACAAAGAAGTGAGTGCTACCCACGAATACTTAACTAAGTGTTCTCCCACGCCAACAGAGGTCCGTCTAACGTCTCGCGATACCAGTCATCACCAAAGGGACCAAGCCGCGCTGCAAAAGACCTTCGGTCCACTTCGACATACAGGGGTCACTTGACGTGGTTCGCGAATCCTCCGGAATTTTCTTGCGAGGCTTCTCACGACCCTCGAGCTGAACCGCTACTACTGAAGCCGCCCCACGTTGGGCGCCGTTGGAGAACCGGGCCTTATGGGCCTGGCGGCGCAGGGCACGCCTTAAATCCCCGAGTTCCCCTGCCTTGTCGAACAGAGACACGAGACACTCAGTTGGGCGTAGAAAACCAGGTTTATTAGCTGCAGCTAAGCACAGTTGTCCTAGAAGAACAGCGTATATTCTAAGGAGACTGCCACTTTTGTCCGTGGCGCACAATCTTTTATAGCACACATATTTACAACATATACTCCCAGTATATACAAAGTAAGCCAATAGAAAAAGTTGGAAAACAAACTATCAGGTGTCTCAAACACGCCCCTCTTTCAAACCCTGTGTGTCACCCCTCCCCACAAATTAATCAGTGCTAGTACCGGCAATCCAATTTGCTGGTGGCAGGACGTATTTGTGTGCCTCAAAGGATAGTTATGTAACAAGAGAACACAAGGAGAGAATAGCGAAGGCCAGTCAGATAAGATAATGTAAGGAAAGAATAGGAGTAACCAAATAGTCAGTCGAGACAGGGATCAATCAACCCAGACATGGATTAATGAACTCGGCCAGACCCTGACATCGGTTTCGTAAACAAGGACAGGGGGTTACTTTTTACCAGAAGAGACAGTTAGCAGCTGGAAAAGGCAAAAACACACGAATCGCCGTGCTGTCTGAGTGAGGGCAACACAAAATGGTGACGGGACACAAAATGGCGGCTAAATACAGGACGAAGTCGGAAACCAAAGAACCTCACGACCCCCCCCCCCCTTAGAAGAGACTGCATATGAAGCAATCCATGGGGGATTATTTTACCCACAATGTTGGCTCAGAAACATACCAGGTGATGCAGTGGGAGGCCCTGAAGCCCACACTATGGGGGTGGATATTTGCTACACTACAGGGGAGTGGCGAAGGACTTAGTAGTCTTGAATCTCCAATTGCAGATTTAGATGCACGGAACCGGTGGGATACCGGGAAGAAGGTGTGGAGACAGTTGGGTCTCATTTTTTTTTTTTTACGGTTTTTATTGTAGAACCAAATGCACAGCACTTCATTCAACTTGGGATCTGTTCAAGCAGATTCTCCGCCCTCTGATCTCTGCCCACCTACATTATACACAGCCTTTCAGCCCACATCCCGGAGGCTGGGCGGCGTCATCTGTTTCCTTGGTGCATTGTAACATTGTCCATCAGTTATAGTCATTACATGAGGCAATTCGCTGTCTGCTTTTCAAGTGTTTCCCCTCCCCGTCCCCTTTCTCTGCTGAGCAATATACTTCTGGTACGTCTGGATCTATCAGGTAAATAATCCCTCCCTCCTCCCCCCCCCAGTGTCGACGCCTGCGCCTATCGCTGAGATATAAAGCCATGTGGTGGTGGACAGAAGCATCTTGCTACTTATTGGATGTGTGTGTCTGGTGGGGGTGTCAGCACCGTGGCAGCCCCAGTTAGGCCCTCCGGTTCTCCTGTCTCCTCCTCTTCCTCCTCCTCCACTGAGCTATCCCGTAGTGCCTGCACAAGCATCTCCCAAGCCATCGCTGCCTCCTGGGCCCGCTCGTCCAATCTGCGACGGGCTAGTTGGTATCCGAACGCACTCTCGCCCGCCGCCCATTTTAGAAATTCGTTCAGCCATCTCCGGTGCGTCGGCTCATTTTAGATTTCCATCCCTTAGTTAGTTCCCTCTTAGCTAAGAGTAGGCCCATGTCAATGAATTTGCTTGATAATTTATTTTTGGGCGTGTGTGGGAACCAGTGTAATATACTGACCGCCTTGTCGTACTGCAAGTCCCTATCCGCCACTTCATTTAATGTGTCGCCTATTTCTCTCCAATACATTTTTAGGTGAGGGCAGTCCCTCAACATATGCACAAGGTCTGCTCCTATCTTATTGCACCTGGGGCACGCTGCGTCGTCTACACCGAAATATTTTACTATTTTGCTCGGGTGAGGTAGGCCCTGTGGAGAATGTAGAAGTGAATCAATTGGAAACGCGCATTTCTAGTGCTCTTTCTAGCCCTCTGTACCAGTTGGGACCACGTTGTGTCCGGGATTTCCATCTGCAGGTCTGTTTCCCATTTGGCTTTCAGTGTCACCAAAGGCTGCAGGGTCTCGCTCAGCATCCGCGAGTATAGGCACGACACTGCTTTAAAGGTGCCCGCCGCCATCATAGTATACTGGCAAGCCAGTGTAGTCGTTGGTTCTGTCAGTCCTTCTCCCCAGTACGCCTGAATGGCTCTCACTACCGCCGCGTGCAGTAAGTAGTCCCCCCTCGGAAGGTCGTAGCGCTCTTGCAGAGTCTGATACGGGGTCATAACCCCGTCATCGTATAAGTCTCCCACCATCTGCAGCCCTGAGTCCTCCCATAACTGTAGCCTCGACCAATCCCTGCCGTGTGGGAGTGCTGTCACCATGCCCAGTGGAATTTCGGGCGCCTACGGGTGCTTGACTCCCGCTTTCTTTTGCGAGCGGTTCCAGCATAATCGGAACGTCCGTTCTTCTTGGGATAGATCCCTAAGCACTAATCTTTGCTGCAGGGCGATGTAAGCCAGCACATGACGAGGGGTACCGTTGTCCCTCTCCTGATCCGGCCCGCTGTAAACTCTGCAGTTGGGCAGCCAGATAATAGAGCTCGAAATCTGGGACCGCTAGGCCACCCTCGTCTTTTGGGCGGGTCAGCGTTGCCAACGCAATTCTACGTCTTCCCTTTCCCCATAAGAAGGATGTAATCATCGATCTCAACTGCCGGAAGATCGCCCCAGGCACCCAAATGGGGAGAGTCCTGAAGTAGTATAACAATCGCGGCACGGCTACCATTTTCAGAAGAGAGATCCGACCCGCCACCGACAGAGGCAGGGTTGCCCAAAAGGACATACTGCTCTGCAGCGCGCGGATACAGCGACCTATGTTTCCATCCAGCATATCCGCGGTCTCATGATGTACATGTACACCCAGGTAGGTCAGGCAGCTAGGTTCCCATCTATGCAGTGGGCGGGTCGGGGGCTGCGCCTCCTCCTTCCGTAGGGGGAAGAGACTGGTTTTTGTCCAATTAACTCTCAGGCCTGACAAGTCGCCGAATCGCGCCAACAGTCTCCCTGCGCCATCCACGGCCCCCTCAGCATCCTCTAAAAAATAGGAGGATGTCGTCCGCATATAACGAGATGAAGTGTTAGGCCCCTCTGAATTCCAAGCCTTAGTCGCCTCGCCTGGCCATTGCCGCCAGAGGATCCACCGCCAGCGCAAATAGCAGGGGATAGAGCGCACATCCCTGTCTGGTGCCCCGCCTCACCTCGTATTGGTGCGACACCAGAGTTCCGACTCTCACTCTTGCCCTCGCTGATGTGTATAATACTTTCGTCCAGTTGATGTAGCCCTCACCCAGCCCAAAGCACTGCATCGCCCTATAAAGGACTCCCATTCTAAGCTATCGAAGGCTTTCTCTATGTCGACAGCCAGTACTAGGGGAGTCCTTGCCTCTGGCGGCGGGTCGCCTACCAGTCTGAGCAGCCGTCGGATGTTGTGCGTCGTGTTCCGGGTGGGTATAAATCCGGATTGGTCCTTGTGGACCAGGTCTTGCATGTGAGTCAGTAACCTGGAAGCTAGCACCGTGCTCAGGATCTTGTAATCTGTCGTTAGCATGGACAGTGGTCGATAGGATGCCGTGTCTGTGCTCTCCCTTCTTGGTTTTAGTAGAGGGATCATTATAACCTCGCACATATATTGGGGGAGTCGGCCCCTATCCTTGGCTTCGTTGTACATTACTTGGGGCTAATTGGTCTAGGTAACGGCTGTAAAACTCAATGGGCAGTCCGTCCATACCTAGGGTTTTGTTACGCGCGAATTCGCTTGATCGCGCCCCTTATTTTCGCCAGCTCTATTTGGCCACCTAGGACGTCTGCCTGTTCTTGTTCCAGGCGTGGTAACTGCAATTCGCTCAGAAAAGCGTCTATTGCCTCCCCTTGGTCCCCCAGCGCACTCTTATACAATTCCTCATAATATGACCTGAAGCCGTCTAAGATCTCCGGTTGTGTATAGTGAATGCAACCCCCTTCCCCTGCTAAAGCCAGGATCGGGTGGCTGTTCCTAGTGGGATTCGCTATCCAAGCTAGAAGTGTTCCAGTTTTGTCCCCCTCAGCATGTGATTTTGTCAGGTACGTTCTATAATCAAAACTACGAAGGCGTTCTGTCTCCACTGCCACAGCCTCCCACGCGTCACAGACCGTCTCCTGAAGTTCGGGCCGTTTGGGGCGCGCTAGTTCAGCCTCCCTCAGTTTACGCTCAGCCTTTTCCAGGTCATCTAGCAAAGTTATGCGTGCCCCTGCATATTTCCCTATGCAGTGCCCTCTCACCACAGTTTTGAAAGCGTCACACTCCACTGCTCTGGTAGAAGCAGAGCCCTCATTCTCCGTGAAGTATCGCGAGACCCTATCTCCCAGCGCCTCTCGGAAAGGTGGGTCATCTAGCGTGTCGGGCCGTAGCCTCCACGTCGGGATCCGCGATACTTCAGTCATCCAGGCTAATGTCAGGAGTAGAGGATTATGATCGGACATTGTGCGTGTCAGGTATTCAGACCGGGCCACCGCAGTAAGCACTGTCTGGGAGCTCAGGAAGGTGTCAAGGCGGACATGGAGGTCGTGCAGGCTGGAATAAAATGATTAATCCCGCTCCCCTGGGTGTTGGGTGCGCCAAGCGTCTACCAGTACCCACTGTCTCTGCCACTCCGATCAACATCTCGCTAGCCTGTGTATTGGGGATGTAGGCAGTGGTGGATGTGACCTATCTAGTGCAGTATCTGCTATAGAATTAAAGTCCCCTCCCATCAGGACCTGACATGCGAGGTAACCAGCCAGTTCCCCGGAGAACTTTGCAAAGAAGGCTGCTTGGTCTATATTGGGTGCGTAGACACTAGTGAGTACGATGTGCCGGCCTCTGAGTAGGCCCTCAACTGCCACAAACCTTCCTTCAGGGTCCACTATGTGCCTAGTCGCTTGGAAAGGGGTACCCGCTCTTATCCATATTAGCACCCCTCTATCAAAAGCAGAATACGTAGTGTTGAATAGGTGTCCCCTGCACCTACGCTGTAACGCTAGTCCCTCTTTCTTTGTCAGGTGAGTTTCCTGCAGGAACGCTATATGTTCCCCTCGTCGGACCAGATAAGCATGAATCTGGTGTCTCCTCGCCATAGTATGCAATCCCCTCACATTCCAAGACACACATTTTATCGATCCTGCGTTAGCCATTGTCCCACAGTGTTCGGTTCAGTTCAATTGTGTTTTGTTCCCAGGCTGCAGGCATGACACTGTTCCCACCCCACCCCCAAACTTTCCCTTCCTCCGCCTTGAGCTTCCCCAACTTCTCCAGGTCCCCCCCCCCCAGAACAGGACCTAACTTCAAAAGAGTTGCTCCCATCCAAACTGTATATGGGCAAACGTGCTCCCAAGCTACCTATTCCGCAGTCTGCACTGCGGAGGCCCTAATTCACGGTCGTAACCGTGAGTGCCTTAAGGACAATCGGGGTGTGGACTAGGTCCAGAGGTAGAGACAGCCACCCTCCCCGCTCCCATTTGTTAGCAGCGGATGGACCTCCCGACAATCGACCCGCCACCGCAATACCTTACATTCTGTGAGCTCTTGTCCCCGCGGGACTTTCCCCTTATCTCTCTGTGCTTATCAAATGTTCAGGATCGCCTCCGACGTTTGTGGTGTCACCAGCGGACCCTTGATGCTGCGTGTCTTGGAGTTCTCCGACTCCGACCCCGAGTTTTTGGCCTCTGAGTTCGAGTCCTGCTGCGATGGGGAGGCGCCCGATCCCGACAACGACACCACCGCCTGTAGCGCCGCCTGCCGCTCCGCCTCTGTCTGGGACACCAACGGTTTCTTCGATCCCTGTCATCGCCAGCGCAGCCTCTGTGATTTCCGCGGCTGCGTTCTTGTTTTTTCCCTCTCTTCTTGGACTCTGGCTCCGTCCGTGCCCACTTTATATGTTTCCCACCAATCCCAGGCATCCTCTGACGTGGGGAAGAAGTGTGTCTTGTCGTCCAGGACAACTCTTAATTTAGCTGGGAAGAGCAGGGAGTATCGAATGCCCTCTGTTCGCAGTTCGCGTTTGATGGATAAGAAGGAGGCTCGCAGTTTCTGCGTCTCGAACGTGTAGTCTGGGAATAGGGTCACTTTGCTGTTTGCTACTTGGAAAGGCCCCGTATCGCGGGCCCTCTGAAGCAAAAGGTCCCTGTCCTTGTAGTGCAGCAGTTTGGCCACGATTGGTCTCGGGGGCATACCAGGTTTGGGGGGCCTAGCCGGAACACGATGAGCTCGCTCCAGAGTGAAGAACCGCGATAGTCCTTCCGGCGCCACCGTGGTCTTTAGCCAATTGTCCAGGTACCCAATCATATCTTCCTCCTCTGTTTTTTCGGGCAAACCTACTATACGAATGTTGCTTCTCCGACTTCTATTTTTGGCATCCTCGGCTATCCGTTCCAGCGTCTGTATCCTGCCCAGGGCGTCCGTGAGCCTTTCTTCCATAGTTTTATGGGCTGGGGCCAGCACCTCCATGGTGTCTTCCACCTCTTTGACCCTATCTTTGAGTTTGTCGTGGTCCGCCCTCAGGAGTCCTAATCCTGATACCACCTGCGCAATATCGTGTTGCAAAGCGTCTCTCGTGGCCGCGATAGCCTCCAGGATACGGTCCTGAAGCTGCTGCAGGTCCGAGGGTCCCACAGGGCCGCCTTCCGACGACTTTTTACCTTTAGTTTTCCCCATGGCGGGAGGGCGGGTCTCGCACCAGCAACCGTAATCTGTAACGTCGTTCTTCCGGGCACAATATAGTGTGACACGGCCACTGTTGTGCACCCGCTCCGCAGCCAGTCCCCCACTAAGGGGGGGTCGCGTTCAGGTTCGTCCCCAGACAGGGCTCCGCAGGCTCCCTCCTATCCTCGGTCCGGATTCCCCCGTTCCTGTGGCCACTTTGGCTGCAGTTCCTTCGGGAGCTGGGGGAGGATTCCTGGGCTTAGGCCTTGCTCTATCCGTGTCGGTGGGGCCTTCTCAGCGGCCCAGTCCACTCCGCCCTAGGGCCATCCAGCGGGGTCAAGGCCACGCGGCCATCATCCCAAGCCCAGGCCAGCCGCTCGGATCCACTCCCCAACGCAGCGTCTTCTTAGTGCTCTCAGGGTAGTATCGCCCGGGGCCCCAGGTTCTCGCATTGCCCGCAAGTACAGATTAGGGTCCGCTAGTCGCCGCCGGATGCCCAGGCAACAAACCCCACCAGTTAGGTCGCGGTGCAGCGCCCCCTCGAGAGCATTCACTGTTCAGTGCCTGCTGTTTCTTACTGTACAGCTCGGGCGTAGGGCCACCCGCGGTCAGTCTGCTCAGCGGGGCGGTCGTAAGTCTCCGGCTGCCTCTCAGTACCCCCTGCTGGCCCGTGACAGCATCGCTCGGTGGGGGGGGAGCAGCACCACTAACTTCCTTGTTCCTCCCTGCTCCCGCGGCTCTGGGCAAGCTCTTCACCCCCACGCGCAGCGGCGGGGGCGACGGGCGCTCCCAGCGGCCGGGTTCGGCTGCTAGTCTTCTCCCCGGTCTCAGAGCGGGATGGGCACCGCGGTGCTCACTGGTCGCCTCCCTTCACAGACCCCACCTCACAGCCTCAAAGGGATAGGCGGCGCTCCAGCCGTGTCTCAAGCGGGCCAGGCTCCAGTAAGGCAGCCGCTGCGTTCGCCCCTCAGGAGCTCTCAGTTCCTCCTGCCGCCATCTTGGCTCTCGGGTCATAGCCTGGTTCGAGCTGGTCGCCGGCGGGTCCCTCAGGGCTCCAGAGCCCGCTGCAGCGCCGCCGGATCCCTCACTTTGCAGGGGGGTCGCTACTCCTCGTCCGTTTTGTCTCAGGGGAAATGCCTCTCAGCTGGATGCGCCCCTCAGTTTTTCCCGGCCTCCGGGACGTCCGCCATTTTGCTCATCACCGAGTTCCGACTTCCAATCACCTCTTTCTCCGCGGCGGGCCGACACATCGCTCCACCCGTCTCACCGAGGTGTGGTTCGGGTTCGCACAGCCTCCGGTTCGCAAGCGGAGGGTCCCGCAGGCGTCATCGCATCAGTTTTCAGGAGAATTGCGGGGTCCAGGCTCAGAGCTCTGAGCTCAGGCCGCCATTCCCCTCGGCTCCGTAGCCACGCCCCCTCGAGACAGTTGGGTCTCATACAGCAACAATGCCAGCAGACCAGCTGGGTGAGGCCAAACAATCCTGGCAGGTGGCCCAGAGACGCTTTTACCTACGGGGGGACAAGTCAAGCAAACTGCTACATAAATTGTGCCAGAGTGCTCAACACTCCTACGTTCCTCTCATTCGGGAACTAACTGGCTCCTTGCTTACAGACCCCAGAGAGGTGACCTGCAGTTTTTCTGCCTATTCCGAAAGAGTGTACACTTAGAGGGAGGTCCTGCCATGAGAGCAGATAGTAGAGCTTGTGAATGCACTTCCCCTTGCGACCCTCACATTGGTGGACCATGACTTATTGGAGGGTGATTTCACGTTGGAGGAATTTTTTCGGCCCTGGCAGGGCTCCAGTGCCTAATGGGTTTCCTTGCAAATTCTTCAAAGCCTATATGCCTAAACCTAAGGAATGCATGCTGTGGGTGGCCTGCTCCACTGCTGACAATGCCACCCTGCCACAGTACTGGCATAACGTGGAAATCGTGGCATTCCCTAAGCCTGGCTGACAGGTACAAGAACATTCCTCATATCGCCCGATTTCCCTTTTAAACTTGGAGGTGAAGATTCTAGAAAAAGCGATGCCCGATAGGCTGGTATGGTTAATTCCCAACCTCATACATCCTCACCAGGCCGGGTTTATGCTTCGCCAAGCTACCCGGCACAATATCAGACATTTATAGAGCGCTGGCTAACAAATTGGAGGAACCTGCAGCGGTTAATCTTGCAGTCACTGACAAAGCGATCAATTCCCTGAGCTAGGAGTACTTGTTCACTTTTCTTCATCACCTAAATTTCGGCCCTAGATTTCTTTCCTACCTCAAACTACAATACAACAACTAGATGGCAACAGTGAGGTTGGCCCGTCCCAGGTGGGGGAGGGGCTCTCAGATAGATCAGCATTATACACCGATGAGGTTCTCTTCTTCTGATCAGCCCCGAACACTCAGGACCCCGCAACCTGAAATTTATGCCTATCTCTGGCGAAACCTCAGGCCTTTGCATTAATGTGTCTAAATCTACAGTGTTACAGGCAAATATCTACTGTCAGTGCTTCAGCTGGGTGACTAGGTTATAGATCGCCTCTGGAGAAATTAGATAGCTGGGTGTCTTTGTGGCCCACGATGCTGCTTTGGCGTGGATGAGTAATCTGGAGCCCATACTAGCTTGCTTGAGGGAAAATGTTCGGGATGTGGTTGGTTTTGCTTCTGTCCCTGACTGGTAGCTCAGCAATTTTAAAAATGGTTCGAATACCCTGAATTTTGTGCAAGTTACAGAATTTTCTGTTCTATATTCCACGGCAATGGTTTCAAAAATTATATTCTGTTCTCAGTGGCTTCCTCTGGGCGGGCGGGCCCCCACATTGCCCTTAGAAAATGCTTTAAATCCACTTACTGTGGGGGTATGGCTGCGGCACACATTAAATCATACTATCGTGCATCGCATTTACAAATCATCAATAACTGGTGGTATGATCTCCAGACGACCCTGCCTTTGCATCCGAGAAGTGGGTAATGGGAGACACCCCTTGTATCCCATATTTATATGATGGAGGTGCCTTTGGAGGTCTTCCTCCAGCTACAAGAGTGGTTTTAAACCAATGGAAATATAAACTCCGACAGGTGGTGGGGTGGGGGAAACTGACAGAGTCGATGCCACTCTAGTGGGCCGCAGGCTGCCGAAGGTTGTTGTGCTGGAAGGATTTCGGAAGTGGGACCTGATAGGGATTTTTACCCTGAGTGGCATAATGAGCGCAACAGTCCTCAAATCCTTTCAGACTCTGTAGGCGGAATACCAGCTCCACCAGTCAGTTCCATTGTTACCGACAACTTCATCATGCACTGACCCCATAGATAGGGGCCCTGTCTGATCTCCCTGAAGTTAATCCACTGGAGGGTAAACTTATCATGAGAGATCTGGGAGACCATAAGATTGCGAGATACACCAGACGCTCATCTCTAATCAGCCTGACACGATCTCCACTTTCTGGAGGGCGTGAGAGGCTGACCTGCGGGATCTAGAGGATGAAGATTGAACTGAGGTGGCGGACATTACAGCCAAACGTAGGCTAGTCCAACTTAGATACCTCCATAGGGTCTGTCTCATGCACTACTGACTATGGAGGATGAAGGTGATTGCCTCCCCAAAATGTCTCCAATGCAATGCATTAGATGAGACATTCCCGTACACGTGTGGGTTTGCCCTGTATTGGACCTGTTCGGGCACAGGGTGAAATCCTGCCTGGGCAGGGTCCTGGCCAGGGCAATTCCGATGGACCCAAAACTTACCCTCTTCCATAATAATGATACACTGGGCGGCAACAGATAAAAGTTGCCACTACTATTTCTGGGTCTGACTCTAGCAAAACGAGAAATGGCAAGAGAATGGAAAGCCACAGCCCTCGGGCCCCCAGACTTGGCGGTGTGGAAAACAGGGATGGATCAGGGCATTGGCTTGGAGATGCCGGCGTACAAGGTTACTCAAAAAAGCCCCCCAGTATATGGCAGATATGGGCGTATTACAGGAGCATTGTGTTGGAACCTGTCCCCTCTGTGCAACAAGTGTAATGGACTTGGCAGGGGCTGGGACACGTGATATGGTTCTTGGATATGCTGTGTATCCAATTGCTCAAGTGCTGGTCGGGGGGCAGGGTGGGGGTGAGTGCGCAAGTATTTGCCTAGGTTTGTATTCTCTGCATGTTGGCCTTCAAGGGACATGTTCATATTCCATTATTTATAACATTTGTTAAAAAAAAAAACTTAACAGAACACACAAGGTACCCCATGACTAATAATGTATGGTGTGAGCCACTGAGTAAAAGCTGTCTTGAGATCCACAGTACAAAAGCCCTCAACATAAGTGGATCCCTCCTTTGCTCAGATTTGTCACTGCAGCCCAGTTCATTTTATTGCTGGTGTTAGCCAAGGCTTTTTGTTGTGAAAACAAAATTCTTAAAAAATACATACATCAGAGCTCCGGTGTGTTCAGTTCGTTCAGGCAGTAGGCACGAGGGCGAGGGGTGGCATCGGACCAAGACATAGAGGGGCAGGGCACACACCACCAAATGGCTGACGAGCCCATCCAGGTACTTAACGTAACGTAAAAGGGCTCAACAACCAAGTCAAGAGGAGGGCAGTACTCTCCTTCTTAAAACACTCTGGGGCGGCCATATGTCTGCTCCAGGAGACGCACCTACTGGCTAAAGATTGGCACTGCATGAAATCCAGAGCCTTCCCGAATCAATTTTACTCATCCACCAGAGAAGAAAGCAAGGGTGGCCGACACTTCAAAGGACGGGTGGGAGATAAGGTGAGAGAAATCAAAGGCAGACTCCTGGCCCACACTATTTTTATTGGAAATCTGTCGTTCACAGTGGGGTCTATTTACGCTCCCAACACCAAACAAGAGGCCTTCCTTAAAGGGGCGCTATCGGATGTGATGGGTAACGAAGCGAGACACATCCTGATAGGGGGGGACATAAATTTGGTCATGGACAACGAGAGAGATAGATCAGGGCAGAGGTTTGGCGATTCAGGGGCTCTCTCCACTGCAGGGAAGCAATGGCTGGCCGACAGGGGGTTTGTAGACACATGGTGAGAGATTCATCACAACACCCCAGGGTACACTTTCTATTCCCATGTGCACCGCACGTACGCCAGGATAGATCACTTTATTGGCTCCGCAGAGTTGGCCCCCATGGTCCGAGACGTGGAAGTCACCCCAGCGGCTCTGTCGGACCATGATGCGGTGGTCCTTCACTTGTTGGCCCCATGTACAGAGTCGCATAAGGGTAAATGGTGCCTCAGAGAGAATTTGCTTTCCCACAAGGGGGTCCCACAGCAACTTTTCCAGAGCATCACAGATTAATTAAGCCAAAATGACACAGGGGAAGTGGCCCTGACGGTGGTTTGGGGGGCGCTCAAAGCGGTTGTCCGAGGAGAGATAATGGCGATCGCGGCAGCGGACAATAGAGAACGGAAAAAACGGTGCCAAAAGCTGGCGGATCAAGTGCTAGAGCTGGAGAGGGTTCACTGTCGGACAGGGGCCCCCAGAATATGGCGCAAGTTGAAAGCGGCCAGAGCGCAGCTCGCGAGCCTTGATTTGGATCGGGCAGAATATGCGGCACTGCGCCTTCGTCATACATACTACGTGGGGGCGGGGGGACAAGACTGGTCGCCTGCTGGCCAGTAAGCTCAAAGCAAAAATTGTCTGTTCCAAAATCACAGTTATCCGCACGGAAGGGGGAGAGAACATTCGGGAAGACGACCGCATTGCGGAAACGTTTTGGGTATTTTATGCCAAGCTCCACACGGCTGACCCAGCATTGGATGAAGAGGCGGGGACAAAGTACCTGGATGCCGTAGATGTCACGACCCTCAATGATGCAAATGCCCTAGCTTTAGATGCTCCCACACGCCTAGAAGAGGTGATTTCGGCGATTGCCAGACTCAAACCGCTGAAGGCGTCGGGCCCAGATGGATTCTCCGCGGGCTTTTATAAAACGTTCTGCCCCTTCCTGGCGCCGGTACTGACGAAATTATTCAATTTCTTCCAGGGCCCAGGTTCGATCCCACGGGAGATGCTGGAGGCAGACGTCATAGTCCTACCGAAGCCAGGCAAAGACCAGACACTATGTGAGGCCTATAGGCCGATCTCGCTCCTCAACCTAGACTTAAAGTTTTTTACAGGGATTCTGGCTGCGCGGTTGGGCCCATGTCTTCCAGGCATAATAGAACCAGACAAAGCGGGCTTTGTACCCTAATGGCAGTGTGCAGACAACACCAAACGCCTGATGCATGTAATTGACAAGGCACACTTCAATGCCACATCATTCTCTTTCATATTGTTCAGCCGGCCCTATCCCTCCCACCCACCCAAGCCCCCCCTAAGTGGGTCAGGAACACTTCCAGAATCCCCAGAGACAAGCTAGAAGAAGGGCTCAGCTTACTCCTCCCGAACACGACGGAGTCCCTCTCAACCTCAGATCTCACCTCGCTCTACCATTCCAACCTGGAGCTCGCCCTGGATCAGCTGGCACCTCTGAAACTAAAAAAACCCAGACGCATCCCCTCCAGGTCTTGGTTCTCGACTGACATTAATGAGGAAAGAAGACATCTAAGATCCTTGGAAAGAACCTGGAGGACCAACCCCACCGCCCTCCATCGGGACCAACTCAAGACAGCTCACAAAAACTATTATACCCATATCAAAAGCAAAAAGTCATCCTTTTTCTGCTCCGCCCTAGACAATGCCAAAAACCGCCCCAAAGAACTCTTCGACATCATCATTAACCAAACTTCCATCCCTAAGGCAGCCAACCTAGTTGAATCCAAGACCCTCGGAAAACTTTGCAAGTTTTTTCAATGAAAAAATCACCAAAATTGATTGCTCATTCAACACCAATCCTACATCCAAACACAACCCCCTAGTAACCCCATCTATCCGCTGGTCATCCTTTCAGCCGAGTAAGGTAGAACTGATAAGCAATCTTATCGCCGCCGCTAAACCCTCATCTCATTCCCTCGATCAACTGCCCTCAAGACTGACAAAAGATTTGAAGCTCACTCTAGCCCCTATCTGGGCCAAGATCATCAACAGCTCCTTGAACGAGGACTTCATCCCCGACTGCCTCAAACTAGGGCAAGTCACACCTCTTCTAAAAAAACCTGGCCTTGAACTCATTGACCTGAACAACTTCCGCCCGGTCTCAAACCTTCCGTTCCTAGCCAAAATTCTTGAAAGATGCGTGCTTTTACAATTAACCCAACATCTTGAGAATTCTAATCCATTGGACCTTCACCAATCAGGGTTCAGGAAGGGCTGCAGCACTGAAACCGCAATCCTTAATGTCCTAGATGATCTCCACATGTCACTCGACTCCAACCAATGCAGCCTTCTCATCCTCCTTGACCTCTCGGCTGCGTTCAACACCGTGGATCATACCCTCCTACTAAATGCCCTCCGAGAGAGAGCGGGCATCGAAAAGACAGTCCTAAAATGGTTCTCCCCTTTCCTTAACAACCGCACTCAAAAAATAAAGATCAACAGCTTCGAATCTAACCCCCTCCCGTCAACAGAGGAGTCCCTCAAGGGTCAGTACTCTCTCCACTACTCTTCAACATCTACATGGAACCCCTCACCTCACTTCTAAGGAACTCCAACATCCCCTTCCACCTCTACGCGGATGACACACAACTATATTCGAAAACCACCTCAATAGCAGACATTCACAGACTAAACGCGACATTCATGGAGATCCAACAGTGGCTCACAGCCAGCCACCTCAATCTGAATGAAGAAAAAACAGAAGTTCTCCTAATTTCGAACAAAGATGAAAACCCACAAATAGTGGAATGGCTCAAAGCCTTAAATGCTCTCAATGTCTCTCTAACACCAACAAACTCTGCAAAATCCCTAGGAATCACCCTCGACTCCAAACTGGACATGAACAAACACATCTCTAAAACCGCCAAAAGCGCGTTTCTGAACCTGAAACTTCTACAAAATTAAACCCTTCCCTCCCCCCCCCAAAGACCTGAAACAGGCAACTCAGGCATGTGTGCTTCCCAGAATAGACTATGGCATCGCAGTGGTGACTGGAACTGCCAAGGCGCACCTGGGACCTCTCACCTCCACCTTCAACGCAGCAGCAAGAATGGTCACAGGAACAAAGAAATTTGATCACATCTCCCCAGCACTCAAAGAACTGAAATGGCTCCCGATTGATCAACGAGCCAACTTCCGCACAGCTTGCCTCACTCATAAAGCCTTGCACACAGGCAAACCGGAATACCTGGCTTCCAAACTCAAAAGGGCGGGTCAGTCCAGGAACCTCAGAAGCTCCAACACACTTTTACTCATCCCTCTGAAATCACAGAAACGAAAAACCTCAAATGAATCCTTTGCGGGGAATGCCCCCAGGATCTGGAACTCCATCCCCCCCATATCAGAATAACTGCCTCCTTCCCGCAATTCAAATCGCTACTCAAATCCCTCTTCCTTGAACACTCTGGTGCCTAAGGAGAACCCCGTGTGTGACATTGGAAGTCCGCTTTCTATCTGAACCCAGAGCCGGTTGATTCACTCCAGATCTCCGTCCCTTATTCCGCTCAAGTTACTGTCGCACAGACTCTATTTCCTGCTTGTTGTTTTTCCTCTGCTGCATATCTGTATTTGCTGTGAAGCGCTCCGATACCTCCGGGTCCAGCTAGCGCTATACAAATCTTCAATCAAAAAATAAATAAATAAATGAGCACGGCCACTGGAATTATGTGACTGTTTGGCCGCACCGACTTTCGCACAAATATACATTTTCTGCATTAGCCATATGATTCATCATCTGCTCCCTAAACTGTAGATTTGAACAAAAAAAGCTTTGATGCATACCTAGAATGGTCACCTGCTACTTATTTCTAAATATGGTGTTAAATCTGTACTAATGGTGTGCAAGCCACTCTTGCTTCTTTCTGCGCCTCTCTCACCTCTTTCTGTTGCTTCTTTCTGCACATCTTTCTTTTTCAGCTCTTCTCTTGCCTCTTTCTGCAAATGTCTTCTACGTTCGGCATCTCTCTTACCTCTTTCTGCATGTCTGTTGCCTCTTTCTGCACCTCATTTGATTCTTTCTGTCCCCTCTTGCCTCTTTCTGCACCATTCTTAGCTCTTTCTGCACCTCTCTTGCATTTTTCTGTACCCCTCTTGTGTCTTTCTGCACCATTGTTGCCTCTTTCTGCACCCGTTTCTTCTTTCTGCACTTCTTTTGTTTCTTTCTGCACCGGACTTACTATTACAGTGCCCCTCTTGCCTCTCTCTCCACCGCTCTTCCCTCTTTCTGCGCTTCTGTTGCTTCTTTCTGCACCTCACTTGCCTCTTTCTGCACCCCATTGCCTCTTTATACTTCTCTCATGCCTCAGTCTGCCCACCTGTTTCCTCTTTCTGCACCCCTTTTGCCTGGTTCTGCAACTCTTGCATGTTTCTGCAGTTTTCTTGCCTCCTTCTGCACCTCACTTGCCTCTTTTTGCACCTCTGTTGCTTCTTTCTGCACCTTTCTTGCCTCTTTCTGCACCACCTTTACCTGTTTTGTACCTCTCTTGTCTCTGTCTGCACCTCTGTTCCAGCTTTCTGTACCTCTATGGCCTGTTTCCTCAACTCTCTTGGCTCTTTCTGAAATTTTCTTTGCTCTTTCTGCACCCCTGTTGCTTCATTCTGCACTTCCAATGCTTCTTTCTACACGTGTTTTGCTTATTTCTGCCTACCCTGTTGCCTCTTTCTGCATTAGTCTTCCCTCTTTCTGCACCTTTCTTGCCAGTTTCTGCATTTCACTTGCCTCATTATGCACTTTTCTTGCTTCTTTCTACACCTCTGTTGCTTTTTTCAGCAATTCTCTTGACTCTTTCTGCACTTCTCTAGCCTGTTTCTGCACTTCTATTGCCTCTTGCTGCACTTCTCTTGCCTTTCTGCACCTCACGTGCTTCTTTCTGCATCCCTGTTGCCTCTTTCTACACCTCTCTTCACTCTTTGTGCAACTTTCTTGGTTCTTAGTGTACCCCTCCTACTTTTTTCTGCACACCTCTTGCCTCTTTTTGCACCTCTGTTGGTTCTTTCTGCACCTTACTTGCCTCTTTCTACACTTCTGTTGCTTCTTTCTACACCTCTGTTGCTTCTTTCAGAAATTCTATTGCCTCTTTGTGCACTTCACTTCTTTCTTTCTGCACCCTTCCTGCCTTTCTGTACCTCTCTTGCCTCTTTGCGCACCACTCCTACCTCTTGCTGCACTCCTGTTGCGTCTTTTTGCACCTCTGTTGGTTCTTTCTGAACTGCTCTTTCTTCTTTCTGCGTCTCACTTGCCTCTTTCTGCACTTCTCTTGCTTCTTTCTAAACCTCTGTTGCTTCTTTCAGCAATTCTCTTGACTCTTTCTTCAGTTCTCTTCCTTCTTTCTGTACCCTTCCATCCTCTTTCTGTACCTCTCTTGCCTCTTTGTGGTCATCTCCACCCTCTTGGTGCAATCCTCTTGCATCTTTGCACCTCTGTTGGTTCTTTCTGCACCCCTCTGCCTTTTTCTGTACCGCTTCTCCCCCTTTGTGCAACTCTCTTGCCTCTTTCTACACCTCTCTTCCCTCTTTCTGCACAACTCTTGCCTCTTTCTGTACCTCTGTCGCTTTTTTCTGAACTTCTCTTGCCTCTTTCTACACCCTTTGTGCCTCTTTTAGCAGCTCTGTTGCTTCTTTCTGCACGTTTCTTCCTTTTTTCCACACCCCTCGTGCCTTTCAGCACCCCTGTTGCTTCTTTCTGCACTCCTCTTCCTTCACCGCTTGAACCTCCTTCTGCACCACTGTTGCCTTTTTCAGCACCTCAGTTGGTTCTTTCTGCACTGCTCTTGCTTCTTTCTGCACCTCACTTGCCTCCATCTGCACTTCTCCTGCAGGTTTCTGCACCTCTCTTGCTACTTTCTGCACCTCTGTTGCTTCTTTCTGCACCCCTCTTCCCAATTTGTCCAACTGTCTTGCCTCTTTCTACGTCGCTCTTCCCTCTTTCTGCACCACTCTTGCCTCTTGCAGCAGCTCTGTTGCTTCTTTCTGCACCCCTTGTGCCTCCTTCTGCACCTCTGGTGCTTCTTTCTGCACTTCTCTTGCTTCTTTCTGCATTTCTCTTGCTTCTTCCTGCACCACTCTAGCCTCTTGCAGCACCTCTGTTGCTTTTTTCTGCAGATCTCTTGCCCATTTTTGCAACTCTGTTGGTTCTTCCTGCACTGCTCAAGCTTCTTTCTGTTGCTTCTTTCTACACCTGTTGCTTTTTTCAGCAATTCACTTGCCTCTTTTTGCAATTCTCTTCCTTCTCTCTCCACCCTTCCTGCCTCTTTCTGTACCTCTCTTGCCTCTTTGTGCACCTCTCCTACCTCTTGCTGCACCCCGGTTGCGTCTTTTTACAGCTCTGATGGTTCTTTCTGTACTGCTCTTGCTTCTTTCTGCATATCACTTGCCTCTTTCTGTACTCGTGCTTCTTTATAAACCTGTTGCTTCTTTCAGCAATTCTCTTGCCTCCTACTGCACTTCTCTTGCTTGTTTCGGCACCTCTGTTGCCTCTTGCTGGACTTCACTTGCTACTTTCCGCACCTCTCTTGCCGCTTTCGGCACCTCGGTTGCTCTTTCTGCACACCTCCTGCCTCTTTCTACACCTCTCTTCCCTATTTGTCCAACTGTTTTACCTATTTCTACATCTCTGTTCCCTTTTTCTGCACCACTCTTGCCTTTTCTGTACCTCTGTTGCTTTTTTTCTGCACGTCTAATGCCTCTTTTTGCACCCTTTTTGCCTCTTTCAGCACCTCTGTTGCTTCTTTCTGCACTTCTCTTCCTTCTTTCAGCACCCCTTGTGTCTCCTTTTGCACCTGTTACTTCTTTCTGCACTTCTCTTGCTTCTTTCTGCACCTCACTTTCCTTCTTCAGCACCTCTGTTGATATTTTCTGCAGATCTCTTCCATCCTTCTGCACCGTCCCTGTTTCTGCACCTTTCATGCTTCTTTTTGTACCTCTCTTGCCTCTTACTGACTTCTCTTGCTCTTTCCTCAACCTTCACACCTCTTTCAGCACCTCTGTTGGTTATTTCTGCACAGCTCTTGCTTCTTTCTGCACCTCACTTGTCTATTTCTGCACTTCTTTTGCTTCTTTCTACACCTGTAGCTTCTTTCTGCAATTTGCTTGCCTCTTTATGCACTTCTCTAGCTTCTTTCTAAGCCCCTGTTGCTTCTTTCAACAATTCTCTTGTCTTTTTCTGCACTTCTCCTTTCTGCACCCCTCCGGCCTCTTTCTGTACCTCTCTTGCCTCGTTCTGCACCCCTCCTACCTTTTCTGCACCACTTTTGCCTCTTTTTGCACCTCTGTTGGTTCTTTCTGCACTGCTCTTGCTTCTTTCTGCACCTCAGTTACTTCTTGAAGCAATTCTTTTGCCTCTTTCTGCACTCCTCTTCCTTCTTTTTGCACCTCTCTTGCCTCTTTATGCACTTCTCTAGCTTCTTTCTAAGCCCCTGTTGCTTCTTTCAACAATTCTCTTGTCTTTTTCTGCACTTCTCCTTTCTGCACCCCTCCGGCCTCTTTCTGTACCTCTCTTGCCTCGTTCTGCACCCCTCCTACCTTTTCTGCACCACTTTTGCCTCTTTTTGCACCTCTGTTGGTTCTTTCTGCACTGCTCTTGCTTCTTTCTGCACCTCAGTTACTTCTTGAAGCAATTCTTTTGCCTCTTTCTGCACTCCTCTTCCTTCTTTTTGCACCTCTTGCCTCTTTTTGCACTTCTCTAGCTTCTTTCTATGCCCCTGTTGCTTCTTTCAGCAATTCTCTTGCCTCTTTCTGCATTTCTCCTGCTTGTTTCTGCACCTCTTTTGCAAATTTCTGTATCCCTCTTGCCGCTTTCTGCATCCTCTTCCCGATTTCCCCACTTTGTTTGCTTCTTTCTGCACATCTCTTGCTTCTTTCTGCACTGCTCTTGCTTCTTTCTGTACCTCTGTTGTAAATTTCTGTATCCCTCTTGCCTCTTTCAGCACCCCTGTACCCTCTTTCTGCACCTTTCTTGCTAGTTTATGCACCTCTCTTGCCTCTTTCGGTACCTCTGTTGCTTCTTTATGCACTTATCTTGCCTCTTTCTGCACCGCTGACTTAGAGGTAGTTTTAATCCCCGCCCTATTATGTACTAGAGTCTTACAGGGACGATCAAGCCAATCACAGGGGATACCCCAACCCATGGTATACCCTAGTGTATGTAGGTATTTTCACTGTATTCTAAGTGTCTTTCAGGATAGCACTGGCTCTGGGCCTGGTTATTCAGAGTCATTTACCACCAGTACCAGTCAGAAAAATGTTGTAGGCAAAGGATGATTTTGCAACAAGGCTCTTTCTGCACCTCTGTTGGTTCTGTCTGCATATCTCTTGCTTCTTTCTGCACCTTTCTTCGTCTTTCTAGACTTTTGTTGCATCTTTCAGCATTTCTTTTGCTTATTTATTCGCGTTTATTCCTCTTTCTGCACATGTCCCACCTTTGTAGGAATAGTTAGAAACTAGCATTTAAAAAGCCTTTGAAACTCACTGAATAAAACATAGGTTTCAGGGACTTATAATTAGAAATTAGCAAATAAAAAACCATAGAAATTCCCTGAAAAAAACATAGGTTTCAGGGATGTTATAGTTAGTTGGACATTTCACTCGTACAAAACCAGAGAAATTCAGCCGTTATAGTTAGCTGAGCCAACTATAACTAGCGCGCCCGCAATGCACTGCTGATGACGTCACATATCACATAATTCAAGACATGGTCAGTGACATCATTGATGACATCACTGATGACATCACCCATGTGCTAATCTGATGCACCACCTCACACCATAATATAACCTTTGATACACCCACTCTAAAATACAGACTACCATTTTCTAAACCATAGACAGACGAATACCAGTTACTACATACCCACTCAGTAATTCCTAGGTCTACACACACGTCCACTCATTCACCCATACAGTCACTCATACATGCAGCCACTTATCAATACAGCACCATCATTTGCACTCATACACCTATAAAGGCACTCACACATCGCCACTCCCACATCGCCACTCATCCATAGCGCTACTCACACACCTAGTCAACCATGCAAAGAGCCATTCACACTCCCACTTACTCACCTATATAGTTATACACACATCACATCACTTATTCATACAGATACGAACACATGCTTACTCTCGTACCCAATCACTGATACAAGCACATACTCATCCGTACAGCCACTCTCACAATCACTCACTCTCACATATAGTGATGTATATACCCCAACACTCACATTTATTGCCTTTCACATACATAGTTACTCACACATGTTCCACTGAGACAACTGTTCACTCACTAACACACACATACACACACTCACCCACCCCTATAGCACTTCACTGATGCACTCTTGAACCCATACACCCAGTGAATTACCCACTCGCACATCTATGCACATCTAGTCACACACCCTCCACCCACCCACACAGACACTCAGGCACCCATACAGATACTCAGACAACCAAACAGTAACCCATATAGACACTCATGTAGGTACTCACCAACCCATGCAGCCGCTTAAACACAAACTGACAGACTAATACAGACATTCAGAGTTTAGTCACTAACCTATGCATTCAGTAAGACACGATTAATCAATCACTTATACAGTCAGGTCATGCACCTACTCAATGATCCATTCAGACACGTATACACCCACTCATTTTTCAATACACCTTGGCGCATATATATATATATATATATATATATATATATATATATATATATATATATATATATATATATATATATATATATATATATATATACACACTTTACAGAAACACACATTCACTGGATGATGTCTTCAGTGATGTCATTTGAGATGTCATCAGTGATGTCATGAATGAGGTCATGAATGAGATAATATGTGACGTCATCAGCAGTGCATTGCGGGGGCACAAGTTATAGTTAGCTCAACTAACTATAACAGCCGAATTTCTCTGGTTTTGTACAAGTGAAAGGTCCAACTAACTATAACATCCCTGAAACCTATGTTTTTTTCTGTGAATTTCTATAATGCTAATTTCTAATAATAACGTCCCTGAAACCTATTTTTTTCCAGCCAATATATATATGTATGTATGTATATGCACCCACGCACATGACTTTAATTTTACTCCATCCCCCCAGCACTTACCCCCACGGTCCACTCACAAGGGACTCTGGGACCTGTAGTTTTCCAAGATGCACGGTGTACTGCCTCAAGTCTTTCTGGGGGAGGTGCGGACTCGTCACATCGAGTTCAAAAGAGAGGCGGACCTTGAGCACAGTAACACTTTACCTGTGGAGGCTTTGGGCGCTGACGAAGGCACAACAACAGCCAGAAATGCATCCGCCACTATCCACAATAAAGCCTCCAAATGTTTCCCCTTGGGTCTCTGTTCTCTTTTTTCGGAAGGAGTTCTCTCTGCACATATCCACGCGTCAGCCTGAGACGCCATCACAGAGTACCCCGTCTCATCTTGGGTCCGGACGTCACAGGCTCGGACTGTTCACAGTTCTTCGTGGTACCAAAGTGATTTGGATGGTACGGAACCCGCCACAGAGCACAGGAAGAAAACCGGCAGTGGCAAGGTTAACTCAACCTCGTTGTGGGCTGCAAGCATGGTCTTCGTCGCCCCTGCCTTATGGACACCTGCAATCTGAGGCGGAGGCGTACCAGGGGAGCAGAGGAGGCTTATTTGCGGACAACCAAGCTGCGAAACAGAACATCGCATTTTGTTTTGTTTTGTGGACCCACTCGGCTTTACTCCCGCACCCACGCACATGACTTTAATTTTACTCCATCCCCCCAGCACTTACCCCCACGGTCCACTCACAAGGGACTCTGGGACCTGTAGTTTTCCAAGATGCATGGGAAATTACACAGGTGTGCTGCCTCAAGTCTTTCTGGGGGAGGTGCGGACTCGTCACATCGAGTTCAAAGGAGAGGCGGGACCTTGAGCACAGTAACACTTTACCTATGGAGGCTGTGGGCGCTGACGAAGGCACAACAACAGCCAGAAATGCATCCGCCACTATCCACAATAAAGCCTCCAAATGTTTCCCCTTGGGTCACTGTTCTCTTTTTTCGGAAGGAGTTCTCTCTCTGTATATCTATATATCTATATCTCTATCTCCCTCTCCCTCTCCCTCTCCCTCTCCCTCTCCCTCTCCCTCTCTATCTATATATATATATATATATATATATATATATATATATACATATATATTCACTGAAAAAACCATAGGTTATAGACCATATATAGTTAGGGATTCGCATTTACAAAACCTTAATTTACTCGCACAAAACCATAGAAATTCGCATATATAGTTAGTTGCAATAACTATATATCGCGCACCCGCAATCCACTGCTGATGATGTCACATATTACATCATTCATGACATGGTCAGTGACATCACTGATGACATCACTGATGACATCTCAAATTACATCACTGATGACATCACTGATGACAACACCCAGTGACTGTATGTTTCTGTAAAGTTAAAATATGTCTTACATATTGAAGAATGAGTGGATGTATAAGTGTCTGGATGAAGGATTTAGTAGGTGCATGACTGACTGTATGAGTGAGTGATTTAATGTGTCTCACTGAGTGCATGGGTTAGTGACTAAACTGTCTTAATTTGTGCATCATTATGTCTGTTGTTCTTTAAACTGCTGCATGTGTTGATCAGTAGCTATACGAGTAACTATATGGGTTATTGATTGGTTGCCCAAGTATTTGTATGGGAGACTGAGTATGTGTGTGGGTGGCTGGGAGGTGTATCACTCTGTGCATAGATGTGTGAGCAGTTGATTCACTAGATGTATGGGTTCAAACGTGCATGTGGAAACAGCTGTATGGGCAGTTGACTGTGTGCATGAGTGTATTGGTGAGTGAATGGATATCTCAGTGGTACATGTCAAAGTAAGTACATATGTAAAAAACACAGTACATGTGAGAGTGGACATATATAAATAACTGTGCATAAGAGCCAGTGGATGTGAGAGTGGCTGTATGAATCATTGTGAACTTGTATCAGGGATTGTATAAGAGAGTAAATATGTGTTAGAATATGTTTGAATTAGTAAGGTGTGTATAACTGTATAGTTGAGGAAATGGAGGAGTGATTGATTCTTTTCATGACTGACTAGATGTATGAGTAACTCCATGGATGAGTGACAATCTGTGAGTGTCTGTTTACACTGATTGTATCCAAGGTTATATTAGAGTCTGAAGAGGTTCATCGTATTATCACATGAATGATATTATCAGTGATGTGATCAGTAATGTCAAATGAGATGTCATCAGTGATGTCATTTGAGTTGTCATCAGGGATGTCATTTGAGATGTCATCAGTGATGTCACTGACCAAGTCATGAATGATGTAATATGTGACATCATCAGCAGTGGATTGCGGGTGCGCGATATATAGTTATTGCAACTAACTATATATGTGAATTTCTATGGTTTTGTGCGAGTAAATTAAGGTTTTGTAAATGCGAATCCCTAACTATATATGGTCTATAACCTATGTTTTTTTCAGTGAATTTCAATGTTTTTTTAATAGCAAATATCAAAAGCTGTAAAATGTCAAGTACGTGGTAGGTAAAAACATTTTCGTATTTATGCACGCTGATGTGCTTTGAACGCCCCCCCCCCCTCCCTCCTCTTTTCTTTTAGGAGTATTCTCTCTTTGCAGATAGTGAAGGGTAGGTAACGTAAGCCTTTGCCCCCGTTGTAACCCGTCGTGCCTGCTTCCCTCTACATTTGATTGATTGTTATCCAAGCATTTACTGTTTTAGAATTGGGTGCTCTCATGCTGACGCCAGCTTCAATCTGAAACATCCAGAAACACTGTAGACTACCAATTCGATCATTTCCGGTAGAGCCCCAACGTGACCTGGTAGAGAAGAACTTGCCCTTCCCTCTTTGACTGATTGTTCTTGTTGCCTGTCCCTTCTCTTGTCATTTAACAGAACTTTTTGGACTGCTGAAAGGGGTTGTATTCCGACCGCTGGTTGGTGGAGACATTTTGACTATATTCTGGACCTGCGTTGTCGCGTAATGCGTCAAATGACGCGCCGCGTTAGCGCACCCGGAAGTGCTCCGGTGCGCAAGGCGCAGCTTCCCGGAAACGATCCAGAGCGCGGCGCGCAGCGCGTAACGTAAGCATAACAGGTCATGTGACTTGTTATTAAAACTTTTCATTGGTTCATTTTACTTTTGTTATTCTAATGATGAAAGGCTTGGTCATATGACCTAAAAATAACGCTTTTCATTGCTTTCGAACATTTTTTTTTCTCCAAATGATGAAAGCCCCCACCTTTTTTTTTCTCACTCTGACTTGTAAAGCAAAGGACCCAGATGCATTTACAGTTTATCACTAACAATGTTCCAGGCTAATGTATTTTCCCGGGAAATTTACAACTGTCCTGCAAGTAAAATATTCCTTTTTCGAGAAAAAGGGCGTTTCTTCGTCCCATGAGGGAGCCGTTGAGCAAAAGAGGCTCGGCCTGCTGTCTTAGTCGCTGATAGGCATGAATATTAGATTCTTATCGATCACTTTATGTTGCAGGAGTAGAAAACACAACAGCCCTTGACCATTTTTCTTTACTGCGTTCCTGCGTATTATACCTTTTAACAGTCATGTAATTGGACTGCTTTATTTCACTTGCCTTTTACTGATTCGAAAACAGTGGCTATTATTCAAAACTTTACCAATGTAGGGACTACTACCATGTTTTTTTAAAAAAACCTTTATTGTGAAAATGTCAGTATACAAATACGGGCCTATAACCACGTGGGCCGGCCACGGAGCAAACTGGAATCGTATATGATCAGGGCACATTTACACTGTAGAAGAATGTAACGGGCGGGCCATTAGGTTGCAAGAACTAAGGTGTCTAACATTTGCGGAATCGGTGGACGTACATTTTATAATTAAAGTACGACAGGGCCAGTTACAATAAAATTATCTAGATATGCATTTGCGGGCAAGTACCATGGGTGACGTTAATTCGAACTTTCAATAGTACAGTAATCAATAACACATCAGAACTTAATATCAATAGGGATGTCAAAATGTTCAATCAATTCTCGTCCCCGCCCGCCATGTGCTTCAAAACTGCATACGTATCTCGTGATATCAAGGTTGGGCAACCAGTACACAACAAGGAGTTACGAGTCCCATTTATACCGGCGCCATTTTGCACGAGGCCGGGCTGGTCCAGGATATAGTCAAAATGTCTCCACCAACCAGCGGTCGGACCAGAACCATTTTCAGCAGTCCAAAAATGTTCTGTTGAATGACAACAGAAGAAATAGGCAACAAGAACAATCAGTCAAAAGAGGGGACGCTTTCGTGAATGGGGCCCATGCCCTAGCAGGCAAGCGTTCGAGTTCCAAGGTGTCCCAGAGCCATTTTAGTGGACCAGGCCCAAATCCAAAGAGCTGGCCGCCATTTTCAGAGTCTTGTTGCAGCCGGCTATCGCTGCACCACAAGAGTAGCCGCAATTCAGCTGGATGGTGGGCGAGACGCTGTAGTGGCAAGAGCGGGCGCAACTCAGCTGGATGGGGGGTGAGGCACAGTGCCGCAAGAGTGGGCGGAACTCAGCTGAAAGGCGAGTGAAACGCTAAGAAGCACCCCACTGCAGATGAGGTGCCTCCACCTGGGGAGGAGGGAGAGGGCCGTTTGCGCTGCCTCCCCCCCCCCCCCGGGCACCCCACGCCATCTTTCAGCGCAGCATTGTAGGATGGCCACACCAGTGAAACTTACTGGACACCACCTCTGTGCCATCCGGATCTCGGCGCGTTCGAGTCACTGTACCGCAAGAGCGGGAGGAACTCAGCTGGACACGCCGTCTTTCCGTGCAGCATTGTAGGATGGCCACACCAGTGCGGCAACTTGCTGGACACCACCTCAGTGCCATCCGGATCTCGTCGCGTTGTGCTGCCTTCGGCGTACTGTAGCAGCAAGAGTGACCGCAACTCAGCTGGACACGCCGTCTTTCGGCGCAGCATTGTAGGATGGCCACACCAGTGCGGCAACTTGCTGGACACCACCTCGGTGCCATCCGGATCTCTGCGCTGCCTTCGGCCTACTGTAGCAGCAAGTGCGGACGCAACTCAGCTTGACGGCGAGTGAAAAGATAAGGGGCGCCTCACACCACCTCAGTGGCATCCGGATCTCGGCGCGTTGTGCTGCCTTCGGCGTACTGTAGCAGCAAGAGTGACCGCAACTCAGCTGGACACGCCGTCTTTCGGCGCAGCATTGTAGGATGGCCACACCAGTGCGGCAACTTGCTGGACACCACCTCGGTGCCATCCGGATCTCGGCGCGTTGTGCTGCCTTCGGCCTACTGTAGCAGCAAGTGCGGGCGCAACTCGGCTGGACGGCGTGTGAAACGCTAAGGGGCGCCGCACTGCAGATGAGGTGCCTCCACCTGGGGAGGCGGAAGAGGGCAGTTCGCGCCGCCCTCCCCCCGGGCACCCCACGCCGTCTTTCGGCGCAGCATTGTAGGATGGCCACACCAGTGCAACTTGCTGGACACCACCTCGGTGCCATCCGGATCTCGGCGCGTTGTGCTGCCTTCGGCCTATTCGCACATCGGTCCGCTACTGACGCCGCCTCATGGGCCAACGGGTTTTGTACGCTTTTTATAGCCCAAAGCCGCATAACAGGTCATGTGACTTGTTTATAAAACTTTTCATTGGTCCATTTTACTTTTGGTTTCCTAATGATGGAAGGCTTGATCATATGACCTAAAAATAACACTTTTCATTGGATTAAAACATTTTTTTTTCCCCAAACGATTAAGGACCCACCTTTTTTTTTCTCACTCGGCAATCAAAAAAGGTTCCGTTAGATGACAACAGAGGGGACAGGCAACAAGAACCATCACTCAAAAAAGGGGAGGGAAAGTTCTTCCCTACCGGGTCACGTTGGGGCTCCACCGGAACTCATCGAATTGATAGTCTACAGTGTTTCTGGATGTTTCAGACTGAAGCTGGCGTCAGCATGAGAGCACCACCATCTCGTAGCTCCGTCGTGGCCATTCCGCAAGCAATCATGGCAGCCGCTCCCCTGCGGGAGTCGGGGGCCCCCAAGACTTTTGTAGAATCTTCAAGGCTGAGGGGACGCTTTCGAGAATGGAGCCCAAGCCCTAGCAGACAAGCGTCCAAGTTCCAAGGTGTCCCAGGGCCATTTTAGTGGACCAGGCCCAAATCCGAAGAGCCGGCCGCCATTTTAAGAGTCCTGTGGCAGCCGCCTACCGCTGCACCGCAAGAGTGGGCGCAACTCAACTACATGGTGAGCGAGACGCTGTAGCCGCAAGAGCGGGCGGTAAACAGCTGAATGGCGGATGAGGCACAGTGTAGCAAAAGCGGGCGGAATGGCAACTGAAACGGTAAAGGGGCGCCCCACTACAGCAGACGAGCCTCCACCTGGGGAGGCCTGTTCACGCCGCCTCCCCCAGCCCCCCCCCCCCCCGGGGCGCCCCACGCCGTTTTTCGGAGCAGCATTGTAGGATACCAAAACCAGTGCGGCAACTTACTGGACATCACCTGGGTGCCGTCCAGATCTCAGAGCGTTCTGCTGCCTTGGGACTATTCGCACAACAGACCGCTTCTGACGAGGCACAGTGCAGCAAAAGCGGGCGGAAAACCGCTGAATGGCAAGTGAAACGCTAAAGGGGCGCCCATCTACAACAGACGAGCCTCCACCTGGGGAGGCCCGTTCACGCTGCCTTCCCCCCCTCCCCCCCCCCCCCGGGGCGCCCCACGCCATTTTTCGGAACAGCATTGTAGGATACCAAAACCAGTGCGGCACCCAGGTGACATCACCTGGGTGCCGTCCAGAACTCAGCACGTTGTGCTGCCTTGGGACTATTCGCACAACAGACCGCTACTGACCATTGTTGCTTCTGTTTTAAAAAAAATATTTTAACATGTTTACTGTTTTTGTTGCGTTGTATATATTTATAGGTTATTAAAGTGTTATAATCCTACTACTTTGTTGGAGTGCTATATATTTTTAATGTGACACATAATTGTGAAGACTTTGATGTACAAAAAGGCATCCCTGGAATCTTCCGCTTCAGGCTCGGTCCCACACACCCTCACGGTGAGAATCCCCTCCCCAATCAAAATACAGGATGGTTATCAGATAGTAGGAACGCGTGTGGTGTGACGGATCTCATCGGGTGGGGGCCTTGATCTACTGTAACTCCTTTGAAGAGGGGTGATTCTTTACAGTTGAGGCCATAAACTACATCCGCAGGGCTACGTGATAGCCTGGGACCGGCCTGAACAATCGGACACAGAGAAGAGGAATGTCAGAGGGTGCGGTAGTGAATAGGGTGAAAGGGTGGTGTCGGGCGGGCACAGGGTGTGATTCTCAGGGAAGAGTAGCGCAGATGGGGGGAGGTTTATGGCCCATGCATAAGACAGAGAGCGGGGTGACCAGTGCGTGGGGGAGATGCTTGCGAGGGTGGGGAGCCATGCTGAGGATCGGCGGCGTGCAGAGAGTGGGTCTGGTCGAAGCATCTAAAATGGCTGCCGTGCACGACAAAAGTGTGGCATTGGAAAAAAAGCAAGATGGCGCAGACAATGTTTATCAATACGAATTAATTTATAATAATTATTTTTAACAATATATTTACTCGCAGTGTCAAAATGGCGGTCAACACTTCCTGATTTCCTTCGAATCGAACGTTAACAGACGTCACGCAGCAAAAAAACAAAAAAAATAAACGCTCACGCGCAGCCGCTGGAAGACAAGTATCAACATATATGAGCCTCCTCAGCCACCCTCAGAAAACATAGGGGGTCAGGATACGTCTCCCGTACCCCCTTATACCCATTTCTAACATTGTTTTTCCTCCATCTTCTAATTTATTTAAATCGAAACACAAAATGGCGAATTCCCGTTTCGCGTCCCGGTTCACTACCCGGTTCGCGAACCGGAAATCGCTTCTACCGCAAAAAAACAATTTTTTTTATTTGCCCCAAGGGACCCTTTAATAACCCCAACATCATTCCTAGGGGGTCAAAAAGGGTCTACCTTGCCCCCTTTCATTAAATTCCCCCTTCGTTTTTCTCCTCCTCTTGTCTCTCGATCCTACCGAGAGACAA
Organism: Lissotriton vulgaris; assembly: GCF_964263255.1. Taxonomy (NCBI): domain Eukaryota; kingdom Metazoa; phylum Chordata; class Amphibia; order Caudata; family Salamandridae; genus Lissotriton; species Lissotriton vulgaris. The sequence continues at coordinate 510,022,713 of NC_141685.1, read as the reverse complement.
GATGGCGGCCGCTCCGGACTGTTTAGAATGTTGACAGACACCGGAGAGCCAATCAGCTTCGCTTCGCAAAGCTCCGTTACGCGAACTGGTGCGCTATCCGGGACGCTGTCACAGATATATCTGTTTTTTAAAACTTTAATTTCTCAAAATCCACTGGAGCACATATATGGAGACCCAGCAAAGGCACATCGGGCTAACAGTCCCTACAATTTTGCCAAGTTTCGTGCAAATCCATTCAGCCGTTCGAGCTAAAAGTGAGGCCAAACGCCCTATGGAAAACTCAATGTTAAAAACGCGTTTTGGGACCCCCCCTTTTTTCTCAGCCCCCCCTTGACAAAACCCCCCCAAATTTTCAGGGGCTGCTCAGTAACAAAATGTGCCATTTTCCCGAAAATTTCAGCCGAGTCCGTCCACAAACGCCAAAGTTATTAGACATAGGATTTTTTCTCTATGGAACTTTTGAAAATTCCAACTATATATACCTACTGGCGACCGCCAGTAGGTAATATCTATATATATATATATATATATATATATATATATATATATATATATATATGAATTCAAAGAGTGCTCTGCTTTGAAGGATCACACAACTGCAGGTAAGTTTGCACTTATATTTATTGCTCCGGAGGTTGAAAAGAAATCCGTCATTGTTCAGCTTGTCCCAACGCGTTTCAGTGCTTCCTACACTTTCATCAGGGAAACATGGCAAGGCGGATGTTCGTGGCAGTTTCCGCCGTCTTTTAGTAAAAAACACACGGAATGTACTTTGTAGTACAGAGTCCCTTGCACTGAAACGCGTTGGGACAAGCTGAACAATGACGGATTTCTTTTCAACCTCGGGAGCAATAAATATAAGTGCAAACTTACCTGCAGTTGTGTGATCCTTCAAAGCAGAGCACTCTTTGAATTCAAATATATATATATATATATATATATATATATATATATACATCTATATATCTATATATATGTAATATATATATATATATCTAAAATATATATATATATATCCATCAAAAGGTTAGCCCGAGGTGAAAAGAAGCGACAGGCAGATCGGTTTCTGTTCCGTTTATTAAAGGTCAAAATTTGCAAGCTGGCAGCATACAGAATTCAGCTTTCACTCGTAGATAGCCAAACGCGTTTCAGGAGACTTCCACTCCTTTCGTCAGTGGCTTGCTGAAGTAGATGATACATTTCACCTTGCACCTGGATTATGAAAAGTCCCACCCTTTTGTGGGCGTGGCCTTGTGGATCTTGCCGTGTCAATAGGTGCCGCTCTGGTGAATATCAGTTCATGCTTGAGCAGTAATTAATAAAAAATATTCCCGAGTGGGTTGAAGGTTGAAGAATGTAAAGCTGTGCAGCCTCTGCTTTGTAATTTGCGCCAGGAACACTCTGCCTACTCACGGGGTCAGCTTCACCTGGCCTCCTGAGCCTGCGCCACGCAGGGGGCTTCTTTCCGCGGCTGGACTGCGCCGCTCAAATCCATCAAAAGGTTAGCCAGAGGTGAAAAGAAGCCACAGGCAGATCGGTTTCTGTTCCGTTTATTAAAGGTCAAAATTTGCAAGCTGGCAGCATACAGAATTCAGCTTTCACTCGTAGATAGCCAAACGCGTTTCAGGAGACTTCCACTCCCTTCGTCAGTGGCTTGCTGAAGTAGATGGGATATTTCACCTTGCACCTGGATTATGAAAAGTCCCGCCCTTTTGTGGGCGTGGCCAACCCAGTGGCCTTGTGGATCTTGCAGTGTCAATAGGTGCCGCTCTGGTGAATATCAGTTCATGCTTGAGCAGAAATTAATAAAAAATATTCCCGAGTGAGTTGAAGGTTGAAGAATGTAAAGCTGTGCAGCCTCTGCTTTGTAATTTGCGCCAGGAACACTCTGCCTACTCACGGGATCAGCTTCACCTGGCCTCCTGAGCCTGCGCCACGCAGGGGGCTTCTTTCCGCGGCTGGACTACGCCGCTCAAATCCATCAAAAGGTTAGCCCGAGGTGAAAAGAAGCCACAGGCAGATCGGTTTCTGTTTCGTTTATTAAAGGTCAAAATTTGCAAGCTGGCAGCATACAGAATTCAGCTTTCACTCGTAGATAGCCAAACGTGTTTCAGGAAACTTCCACTCCCTATATACACACACATACATACTACTGGCAGTCGCCAGTTCTAGTTAAAACCTAGTTTCCATAGGAAATCCCCAACATTCTATTTGGAATAACTTTGGCGGCGGAGGACGAATCTTCGCGAATTTCTCCAAGAAAATGGTCTGCTCCGCTCCTTCCCTGAAAGTTTGGGGTGATTCGTCAAGTGGGGGCCGAGAAAAAAGGGGGTCCCAAAACGTGTTTTCCCCATGCAATTTTCCATAGGGACCTTTAGCCAGGGCTACAGCCCGAACGGCTGAACGGAATTACACCAAATTTGGCAGAGAGGTAGATTTCGTTTCGCAGATTGTGCTTTTTGATAAATGGTGTAAATCCGTTCAGTAATTCCTGAGAAAATCAAAAGTAAAATCATAGCGATATCTAGAGACGGAGTACAGTACTCGTATCTTCCCGAGCATGAGCTGCATGCTGATTGGCTGTCAACTGTCTGTCAACACTCGAAACCAGGAAGTGTTGGCAGCCATCTTGTGCCTCGGTAGAACCGAGTCACAAGAAAACTGGGATACAAAGGTAAAAACAAAGCAAAGGGGGCAGGGTAGAAACACCCTGACCCTCTAGGCCTGATCAGGGGGTTCCACAAGGGCCCCCAAGGCCCCAAAAAAAAATATTGGGGGGGGGGGGGGAGAAATCGCGGGGTACACGTACACTGCCTATCGCCCCCCAAAAAATTAAGGCACCACTCTGCAAACGCGCCCTTTGGCGAGTTTGCAGAGGGGGAACTAATTCCCCTTGAATACTAGGGGTCCCTGGAGGCCAACTAGCCCACCAGGAACCTCCAGTATGCACCAGGGGGCTGCGTTGCAGAGGGGTAAAAAAGGGGCATGGCCTCTTTACAAGTCTCTGCAAGACAACACCCTAGCACATACTGGAGGTTCCTGGTGGGCTACTTGGCCCCCAAGGACCCCCAGTATTCAAGGGAAATTATTTCCCCCTTCAGCAAACGTGCCAGAGGTGCCTTAATGTTTTTTTGGGGGGGATCGGCAAGGTACCCTGCACTTATCCCTGGGGGGGGCTTTGGGGGTCCTTGTGGGACCTCCTGAGCCGGCCTAGGGGGTCAGGAACCTCCAGTATGCACCAGAGGGCTGCCTTGCAGAGCGGTGTAAAAAGGGGCGTGGCCTCTACACGTTCCTGCAAGGCAGGCCCCATGCGCATTTGCAGAGGGGGAACTAATTCCCATTGAATACTGGGGGTCCCCGGGGGCCAAATAGCCCACCAGGAACCTCCAGTATGCGCCATGGGGGTGCGTTGCACAGAGGTGTAATGAGGTCCCGCCCCTTTTTACACCTCTCTACAACGCAGCCCCCTGGCGCGTTTACAGAGGGGAAACTAATTCCCCTTGCATATTGGGGGTCCCTTGGGGCCAACTAGCACACCAGGAACCTCCAGTATGCGCCAGGAAGCTGCATTGCAGAGAGGTGTAATGAGGCAACGCCCCTTTTTACAACACTCTGCAAAGCAGCTCTGTGGTGCTTACTGGAGGTACCTGGTGAGCTAGTTGGCTCTAAGGGACCCCCAGTATTCAAGGGAAATTACTTCCCCCTCTGCAAAGTTGCCAGGGGTGCGTTTGCAGAGTGGTGCAGGGAGGGGGCACGGCTTGAGGTGACAGATTGCACCACTCTGCAAAAGCGCCCCCTGGCGCGTTTGCAGATGGGGAACTAATTGTCATGGTTCCACTTACCCCTAGCACACATATCCTAAGACATGTGCTGATTTCCCCCTTATAAAAACCCACCCCTGTCCCGTGCTCCACGCACGCTTCTAGTCAGTGTGATTGGGTGTTTACATTTACTTTTGCCGTATTACATGTTTGTCACCTTCTTAAGGTTTTGCTACTCATGTCTTTGCTTGTGCCCTTTTTGCTAGTACACTGTAGTATTGCCTTGTATGCTCGTAGAAGTTTTGGAGCGCAATGTATATGCTTTGTAGCCTTCGCTTGTGGCTCCGTGAGAGACAACGCCCTCGCGAAGGTCTTTCAGATCTCTCCCCGCATCCCTACACGCTACCTTTTGGTGCACGCTAGAACGGGGACTGCAGGCAGCGTCCCCGCGCACGTTAGCAGAGCGTGACTGGGAGCGGCTGGGTGCGGTCAGGTATTTAAACCGCACCCAGCCTTCTGGAAGGCGCTTTGCCTTCAGGTTTCCCTCGGAGAAGGTCGCGTTTGTTGGAGGAACTCACCTGAAGGAGAATTCTATCCTGGCAGGACTCCACGGCGGTGCTTCTTATTTCTTGGAGATTGAAGTCTCAAGAACTAACTCTGAAAGCTAAGTACTTTTGCTTGATTTAAGGCGCCCTTCGCAAGAAAGGTTAACAGAATTTTTGGAACAATTACTTCGTGAAAGCCTTCTCAAAGAAAGAGACTTTGGACATTTTAAGCCTATCTGTATTTTGAGGACTATTTGCCAGTTCATTATATTTGTTGAATTGTGAAGAGAATTACAAGGAACTTTTAGATTTTATTTAAGAAAGAAAGAGATTTCGACTGTAGAATTGATCTCATACCTGGAGCAACCTTACCCTGCAGTCGCATTTATGCTCTTACGGAGGCAGAAAACACTCATCTGAGAGCATACCTTGATGAGTATCTTGCAAACGGCTTCATTAGGCACTCTAAATCTCCAGTATCTTCAGCTCTTTTTTTTATTCCAAAGAAGGGAGGGGAATTGCGCACGTGCATAGATTATAGGGCATTAAACAACGTCACCATTAAGAACAGGTACCCCTTACCCTTGATTCCAACACTTTTGGACCAAATTAAAAAAGCTAAGATTTATACAAAACTGGACTTGCGAGGAGCTTACCATTTAGTCAGGGTAAGAAAGGGAGACGAATGGAAAACGGCCTTCCGCACTAAGTTCGGTCTCTTTGAATATCAAGTCATGCCTTTTGGACTGTGTAACGCTCCTGCCGCCTTCCAGTTTTTTATAAACGAAGTGTTGCATGAATTTATTGACATCTGTTGCGTAGTGTATATAGATGACATTCTCATCTACTCAGATACCGAGGAAGAACATGTACAACAGGTCCGCTCCATTCTTCAAAAACTACTCTCCAATTCTCTTTATGTTAAATTGGAAAAAAGTCTGTTTCATGCCTCCAAGGTGGAAAGATACCTAGGATTTGGTGTGTCTTTGTTTTATGCTTCTTTTATAGCACTATTAACAAAAACCTGAAACCCCGAGACCAAGAAGCAAAGATTAATGCCAAGTAAGTTTTGGGATGAGACAGAAAGAATGCAAAGGGCTTCTTAAAAATAGTAATTAATCCTTCCTTTCTTTTATGTAAATTTCCAGACGAACAAGCTGACATCACATCAGACAACCAACTATCCTAGAGGACATCTGACAACTTCATCACAACTACCCTACATCCCTACAAAGACATACTGGGCGAAGGCCTACAACTTGCTGATTGCAGGTAGGGGGATCTCAGAACAGCTTAACTAGGTGATAGGAGCTCTGATTAGATAGAGATTGTAGCGAAGGGGGCTAGGGAGGTTAGGAATATTGACCCCTAAATCGGAATACTAAAATCTTGGTGCTTGTTGCTTCGCAGGTCGACAGCAAGAACCAAAGTCTTCTCTTCAACGCCCAGTACCGGCCCTCCTCCCTAATTTCTAGTTTAAAATCTTGCTGTGAATATTTAAGTCAGTGAGTTTTAGTTAGTGATTAGGGAAGTTGGTCCCTTGCGTCCCTGCGAAATCATCCACGTCTTCCAAGAGAACTTCAGTCAAGACAAGGTAAGGGACGACGTGGTTAGCTTTGACAGAAGGCAAAGCCCACGTAGATAATTTCGCCCGGACGCAATGGATCAAGTTAATATGCAGGATTTGGCTGCAGTTTTAGAAGCTATTAGGCAGGATAATGCAGCCTTACGTAGAGATTTATCCTCTCTTCAGGACTCTATTCAGCAAAAACCAACCACTTTCCAGAGTTCCTCATCCAGTACTGATACCAAGACTCAGATCCAAGTGGTAACTCCGTTCCCCACCCCCTTAGCCCCACCAGAAAGATTTTATGGGGATTGTAATAAGTTTTCTGTATTTTTACAGCAATGTCACCTACATTTTATAGCTAAGACTACAGCCTTCCCAGACGATTCTTCTAGAGTAGCATTTATGTTATCCTATATGGGTGGAGATGCTGCTCTTTGGTCAGTTCCTTTAGTAGAAAAAGACGATCGAATTTTGTATAATTTTAAGGATTTCGAGAGGGCTTTAAAGAAGATGTTTGCAAAACATCTTTTCGTTCAGTCTGCAGACAATGAGCTTCTAAGTTTAAAGCAAGGATCTTCGGATCTGATACATTACATATCCACCTTTAACCGTCTGGTTTTGGAGGCTGACTGGCCATACGACAAAAGAGTTTCTATCTTTTACAGAGGTCTAAGAGAGGAATTTAAGGACATGATAACTCAGATTCTTGAACCCCCAGAAGACATAAGCGAGTTCATTGATTTAGTGGTAAAACTTAATCATCGTATATCTGAAAGAAAAGGAGAAAGAGGGAAAACTGAGCATAAAGTAGTTTTCTTTAAGGAAAGATCAATCCCGAATCGAGAATCAGGTCCAAAATCTGATTCCGTCGAACCCATGCAAATTGGTTCGATCCGTGGACCTTTAACTAAGGAGGAGAAAGATAAAAGGTGACGTTTAAATCAGTGTTTATATTGCGGAAAGACAGGACACTTCGTAAAAGAATGCCCTACTCGACCTAACAAGTTTAAAACCAAGACTTCCGATTTGGCCATCACACAGGAAAAGTCGGAAAACTAGTACACTCGGTAAAGGGAGAGGTCAGTTTATCGGGTGGTCTTTCTAGTTTGGCCTCAACTCTTCCTCCTGCAGGTTTCAGACACTTTTCAATCCTAGTAGAACTCCGAGATTTGCTTCCTAAATCTCACACAAGAAAAGTGGAAGCCATTATAGATTCTGGGGCTACAGGTAATTTTATTGATTCCAAATTTTTCTTACAGTTAGGCTTTCAATCTGTGTTTAAAGATCACCCAGAAACTGTCAGAGCAGTTGATGGTAAGGAGTTGACTTCTGGGTTGGTAAACAGACAAACCGAACTTTTAGAGATGGATTGTTCTCCCATACATCGAGAAAGAATACAATTTGACATAATTGATGCCCCTCAATTCAAGATGATTTTAGGGATACCTTGGTTAATAAAACATAACCCAATCATAGATTGGGTAACCAGGTTAATTACCTTTAAGTCAACCTTTTGTGCTGAGCAGTGCTTCCTAATCAATAGGTCTAAAGACTTAGTTCAAGGTTTTGATTTTGGAATTGAATCACCCAATGTCCTGCTTTTGGAAGGGGTCCCATCGGTTTATAGCGACTTATCTGACGTGTTTGACAAAAAAAAAGCCCATACTCTACCTCCACATAGAGATTTCGACTGTAGAATTGATCTCATACCTGGAGCAACCTTACCCTGCAGTCGCATTTATGCTCTTACGGAGGCAGAAAACACTCATCTGAGAGCATACCTTGATGAGTATCTTGCAAACGGCTTCATTAGGCACTCTAAATCTCCAGTATCTTCAGCTCTTTTTTTTATTCCAAAGAAGGGAGGGGAATTGCGCACGTGCATAGATTATAGGGCATTAAACAACGTCACCATTAAGAACAGGTACCCCTTACCCTTGATTCCAACACTTTTGGACCAAATTAAAAAAGCTAAGATTTATACAAAACTGGACTTGCGAGGAGCTTACCATTTAGTCAGGGTAAGAAAGGGTCACGAATGGAAAACGGCCTTCCGCACTAAGTTCGGTCTCTTTGAATATCAAGTCATGCCTTTTGGACTGTGTAACGCTCCTGCCGCCTTCCAGTTTTTTATAAACGAAGTGTTGCATGAATTTATTGACATCTGTTGCGTAGTGTATATAGATGACATTCTCATCTACTCAGATACCGAGGAAGAACATGTACAACAGGTCCGCGCCATTCTTCAAAAACTACTCTCCAATTCTCTTTATGTTAAATTGGAAAAAAGTCTGTTTCATGCCTCCAAGGTGGACTTCCTGGGTTACATAATTAGTCCCGAAGGTATTGAAATGGATCCTAAAAAAGTTGAAGCTGTAACAACCTGGCCCATTCCAACTTCCGTGAAGCAGATTCAAAGCTTCCTAGGCTTTGCAAACTTTTACCGTAGATTCATCCAGAACTTTTCTCAAATAATTACACCCATAACCAAGTTACTGAGAAAAGGAGTGAAATTTTTGTGGAACTCTGATGCTGAAGAAGCCTTTCAAACTTTAAAGAAGAGGTTTACCATGGCCCCAATCTTGTGTCATCCAGACCCCAATCAACCGTTCATTGTAGAAGCAGATGCATCTCAATATGCATTGGGAGGAATTCTTTCACAACGAAATTCCGATACAGGCCAAATGCACCCTATAGCTTATTTTTCCAGGAAATTGTCAGAGGCTGAACAGAATTATGCCATTGCCGATAAGGAATTGTTAGCAATAAAGGCGGTTTTTGAAGAATGGCGCCACTACCTGTTAGGGGCCCGTCATCCCGTAACAATTTATACAGATCACCGAAATCTTCAAGCTCTAAGATCTGTGAAAGCTCTGACTGCTAGACAGTTACGTTGGTCTATGTTCTTCAATGACTATACTTTTGTGATAACTTATCGTCCTGGGAAAGAGAACTTGAAAGCGGACGCTTTGTCTAGAATAGGTGATAAAGACCCAGAAAAACTTGAAATTGTCCATCCAGTAATCCCGACTTCTTGTTTTCAGGGAAGTTTATCCACTAGTAACATTATTAATGATATCAAGGAGGCCTTGAAAGATACGGATGTTGAGATGTTGAAAAGAGATCATCCTTACCTTCTGGAGAAGAATGATTTGATGATGGTACATGATTTGATTTACGTTCCTACTGAAAAGATTCAAAAATCCATAATTCAGCTTCACCACGATACAATGTTATCTGCCCATCCTAGCATTTTGAAAACCATGGAACTTATAAGACGAACCTTTTGGTGGCCTTTGATGTTCAAAGACATTCAGTTGTTTGTAGAAACTTGCAGTGTTTGCATTCAACATAAGACTTCTCATCAAGCTCCTAGTGGTTTGTTAATGCCTCTGCCTATCCAACCTCAACCCTGGCATACAATATCGCTAGACTTCATAGTTGAACTACCTGAAACCAAGAAGGGATTTAATACAATTTTAACTGTAGTGGATCAGTTCACGAGAATGGCCCATTTCATTCCTTTAAAGAAACTTCCCACTGCTTTAGAGCTAGCTCATCTAATTATGTCACACATGATTAGATTACACGGAATCCCGTCAGTGGTCATTTCGGACAGAGGCTCCCAGTTTGTTTCTAAGGTTTGGCAAAAGCTGGGTACATTGTTACAAATGGACGTTTGTTTGTCTTCTAGTTACCATCCCCAAACAGATGGTTTAACTGAACGAACTAATCAAACAATCGAACAATATCTCCGATGTATGTTACCCAATGTTCCTGAAGAATGGTCTGATCTTTTAAGCCCCCTAGAGTTCGCTTATAATAACTCTGAACATTCATCTATCAAAATGTCTCCGTTCTTTTGCAATTTCGGATTCCATCCCAAAAGCATTCCTGAAAGTTCTATAAACTGTGATTCTGTACCTGCAATTTCTGACTATGTATCCAAAGTATTTTTCATCCAAGAAGAGGCTAAATTCAACTTGGCAAAGGCGAAAGAATCTCAGAAAGAGACCAAGGACAGACATCGATCTGAACAACCTCAATACCAAGTAGGTGATAAAGTATGGTTGAGTACAAAAAATTTGAAACTTAGAGGAAATCGGAAATTCAATCCAAAGTTTATTGGTCCCTTTCCTATTGAGAAGGTAATTAACCCGGTTTGTGTAAGGCTGAGTCTCCCTCATAAATACTTGATACACCCGGTTTTCCATGTCTCTCTGGTTAAGCCATTTCATCCCCAGACCCGCATCTCCAAATCCCCGTCCCCCATCATGATTGATGATCACCCTGAATTTGAGGTTAAAACTATCTTAGATTCCAAAAGAGTTCGAGGAAAACTGTTTTACCTCATAGATTGGAAAGGTTATGGCCCAGAGGAAAGGTCATGGGAACCTTTGGACCATTTAAGAAACTCTCCTAGATTGATCCGACTCTTCCATCTAAGAAATCCTGAGAAACCAAAACCCATTTCAACTGTTCTAGGGGGGATCTTGAGGAGGGAGTACTGTCATGGTTCCACTTACCCCTAGCACACATATCCTAAGACATGTGCTGATTTCCCCCTTATAAAAACCCACCCCTGTCCCGTGCTCCACGCACGCTTCTAGTCAGTGTGATTGGGTGTTTACATTTACTTTTGCCGTATTACATGTTTGTCACCTTCTTAAGGTTTTGCTACTCATGTCTTTGCTTGTGCCCTTTTTGCTAGTACACTGTAGTATTGCCTTGTATGCTCGTAGAAGTTTTGGAGCGCAACGTATATGCTTTGTAGCCTTCGCTTGTGGCTCCGTGAGAGACAACGCCCTCGCGAAGGTCTTTCAGATCTCTCCCCGCATCCCTACACGCTACCTTTTGGTGCACGCTAGAACTGGGACTGCAGGCAGCGTCCCCGCGCACGTTAGCAGAGCGTGACTGGGAGCGGCTGGGTGCGGTCAGGTATTTAAACCGCACCCAGCCTTCTGGAAGGCGCTTTGCCTTCAGGTTTCCCTCGGAGAAGGTCGCGTTTGTTGGAGGAACTCACCTGAAGGAGAATTCTATCCTGGCAGGACTCCACGGCGGTGCTTCTTATTTCTTGGAGATTGAAGTCTCAAGAACTAACTCTGAAAGCTAAGTACTTTTGCTTGATTTAAGGCGCCCTTCGCAAGAAAGGTTAACAGAATTTTTGGAACAATTACTTTGTGAAAGCCTTCTCAAAGAAAGAGACTTTGGACATTTTAAGCCTATCTGTATTTTGAGGACTATTTGCCAGTTCATTATATTTGTTGAATTGTGAAGAGAATTACAAGGAACTTCATGTTTGTAGAATTGTGAAGAGAATTACAAGGAACTTTTAGATTTTATTTAAGAAAGGTGTGATAGAAGAAAGATACCTAGGATTTGGTGTGTCTTTGTTTTATGCTTCTTTTATAGCACTATTAACAAAAACCTGAAACCCCGAGACCAAGAAGCAAAGATTAATGCCAAGTAAGTTTTGGGATGAGACAGAAAGAATGCAAAGGGCTTCTTAAAAATAGTAATTAATCCTTCCTTTCTTTTATGTAAATTTCCAGACGAACAAGCTGACATCACATCAGACAACCAACTATCCTAGAGGACATCTGACAACTTCATCACAACTACCCTACATCCCTACAAAGACATACTGGGCGAAGGCCTACAACTTGCTGATTGCAGGTAGGGGGATCTCAGAACAGCTTAACTAGGTGATAGGAGCTCTGATTAGATAGAGATTGTAGCGAAGGGGGCTAGGGAGGTTAGGAATGTTGACCCCTAAATCGGAATACTAAAATCTTGGTGCTTGTTGCTTCGCAGGTCGACAGCAAGAACCAAAGTCTTCTCTTCAACGCCCAGTACCGGCCCTCCTCCCTAATTTCTAGTTTAAAATCTTGCTGTGAATATTTAAGTCAGTGAGTTTTAGTTAGTGATTAGGGAAGTTGGTCCCTTGCGTCCCTGCGAAATCATCCACGTCTTCCAAGAGAACTTCAGTCAAGACAAGGTAAGGGACGACGTGGTTAGCTTTGACACTAATTCCCCTTGAATGCTGGGGGTCCCTGGGCGCCAACTAGACCACCAGGAATCTGCACAGACAGATTGCACCAATCTTTAACACAATCCCTGGCGCATTTGCAGAGGGGGAACTAATTCCCCTTGAATACTGGGGGTCCCTGGAGACCAACTAGCTCACCAGGAACCTCCAGTATATGCCAGGGTGCTGTGTTGCAGAGAGTTGTAAAAAGGGGCGTGGCCTCATTACACCTCTCTGCAATGCAGCTCCCTGGCGCATACTGGAGGTTCCTGGTGGGCTAGTTGTCCACCAGGGAACCCCAATATGCAAGGGGAATTAGTTCCCCCTCTCTTAACGCGCCAGGGGGCAGCGTTGCAGAGAGGTGTAAAAAGGGGTGGGGCCTCATTACACCTCTGTGCAACGCAGCCCCCTGGCGCATACTGGAGGTTCCTGGTGGGCTAGTTGGCCCCCAGGGACCCCCAGTATGCAAGGGGAATTAGTTCTCCCTCTGCAAACGCGCCAGGGGGCTGCGTTGCAGAGAGGTGTAATGAGACCACGCGCCTTTTTACACCTCTCTGCAACGAAGCCCGCTGGCACATACTGGAGTTTCCTGGTGGGCTAGTTGGCCTCCAGGGACCCCCAGTGTGCAAGGAGACTTAATCCCCTAACTTAGAACACGCTACGGGGCGCGTTTGCACAGTGGTGAAGGTAGGGGGTGGGGCTTAAGTTGATAAGTGTGCAAACATGCCCTGTGGCGCGTTTTAAGTAGGGGAATTAATTGCGCTTCAATCCAGAGGTTCCCTAGGGGCCAACTAGTACAGCAGGTACCTCCATTAGGCGCCACGGAGCTGCGTTGCAGCGTGTTGTAAATAGGGGGCATGCCCTCTGAACACCTCTCTGCAACACAGTTCCCTTGCGCATACTGGAGGTATCTGGTGGGCTAGTTGGCTCACAGGGGACCTCAGGATTGCAGAGGAATTAATTACGCAATCTATAACGCGCCACAGGGCGTGTTTGCACACATGTCACCTCAGGCCCCACCCCCTTCCTTCACTATTGAGCACAATATTCCTCTAAAATCAGCGTAACTACGAATTCTGATGCACTCACCTGTTAACACAAGAGACGTCAGTGCTGCATCTTTCAGCCCACTACTGATCCTGAAAAGGAATTCTAACCATGCTTACAGTAACTTGAATGTATTTCCATAGGCTAACATTGACTGGTTTCACTTGGAAATTATTTTAAGTGTGGAGTTTTGGAACCTAAACAAATTCCTCAAAAATCAGCCTTACTACGAATCCCGATTTACTCACCTGTTATCAGGAGAGACCTCAGTGCTGCATCTTTCAGCCCACTACTGATCATGAAAAGTAATTCTAATCGTAGTTACAGTAACTTGAATTTCCTTCCATGGGCTAACATTGACTGGTTTCACTTGGAAATTCTTCTAAGTGGGGATTTTTGGAACCTAAACAAATTCCTCAAAAATCATTCAAACTACGAATTCCAATTTACTCACCTGTTATCAGGAGATAACTCAGTGCTGCATCTTTCAGCTCACTACTATTCCTGAAAAGTAAATTTAACTGCACTTACCAGTAACTTGAATTTCCTTCATTAGGATATCATTGCCTGCTATATAAAATATATATAGAATAAAAAATATTAAATAGAAAAAAAAATATAAAAAATTCCATATTTTTAAAAACATTTTTTCAATTTATATTAAAAATATGTAATGTAATTTAAAAAATAAAATATCTAAAAATAAAAACATTAAAGCAATGTAGTAAATTATTATAAAAAAATATAACAATAAATACATTAAAAAATTATCATTTACAAAACCTTTGAAAGTCACTGAAAAAACCATAGGTTTCAGCCACGTTATAGTTCAAAATTAGCATTTAAAAAACCTTACAAATTCACTGAAAAACCCATAGGTTTCACACATGCTATAGTTAAAAATTAGCATTTAAAAAACATTAGAAATTCACTGAAAAAACCATAGGTTTCGCATATGTTATAGTTAAAAATTAGCATTTAAAAAACCTTAGAAATTCACTGAAAAAACTATAGGTTTCACACATGTTATAGTTAGCTGGACATTTCACGCATACAAAACCATTGAAATTCCCCCGTTATAGTTAGTTTAGTTAACTATAACTTGCGTGCCTGCAATGAACTGCTAATGACGTCACATATTACATCACTCATGACATGGTCAGTGACATCACTCATGACATCACTTGGTGACATCTCAAATGACATCACTGATGACATCACTGATAACATCATCCTTGTGCCAGAGTGGCAGACCTCCTCTCACCCTAATATAACCTTTGATACACACATTCAAAAATAGAAAAGACAATTTTCAAAAAAATGGACACACCAATACCAGTTTCAACAACCTATTCAGTAATTCCAACATCTACATAAACATCCACTCATTCACCAACATTTCCATACAGTCACTCATACATGCACTCACTCATCATATGTACTCATACATCTATACATCCTGTTACACACCGACACTCATACATAGAGTTACTCACACACATACTCACACATGCAAATAAACTATCAAACATCCATTTACTTGCATATACAACTATACACACACTACTACACTTACTTCTACAGAAACATACACATACTTACTCTCTTAAACAATCACTTATAGAAACAAATACTTATTTATACAGGAACTCTTCCAATCTCTCACTCTCATATATACTCACTTATATACATTAATACTCACATATACTAGTTTAAAATATATGTACTTACTCATAAAGACACTATTAGGACAGTCATTTACTCACTAACACACCCATACACAAACTCATCTACCCATAAACATACAAACAGTGAGTCAGTCATTCATGCATCAATATGCTAAGTAATATCCCCCACCGAACCATACAGACACTCATACTAATACTCAAAAAAACAACTAATAAGCCATATACACACTCATGTAGCTGCTCACCAACCCATGCAACCTCTTATACACAAAGTGAGACACTGATACAGATATTTACATATTTAAACATTACTCGTTAATACATTAATTCACTAAGATACACTTAAAAAGTCAGTTATAGAATCAATTTTACAAAAAAAAAAAAATATCAATTTAGACATTTCTAAGGTTTTTTAAATGCTATTTTTTAACTATAACGTGTGTGAAACCTATGGTTTTTTCCAGGGAATATGGATGCTTCAAGTAAATTTATTCAGCAACAAGGTTCACAAAAAGCCGACGCGTTTCGCCGTAAGGCTTGGTCACGGTAAAGATTGCTGTGTGCACTCCCCTATTCATACACCCAGTGAATACAATCAAAATAGGACTGGCGCCCTATGTGTCTTGAAATGCGCCGCCATCTTACAGTGGCTAGTGACTACTTGTCAATCACTCGCTGCGATTACGTCTCGCCCAAGTGGGCGAAAATAATGTAAATCAACACACATTGCATCTCGGCTAGCAATTATATGTAAGACATGGGTAAGCATGCTCGTGTAAACAACTGTTAATTCAATATATATATATATATATCCCACAATGATCCTTCAAAGAAAGACGGTGAGCCGCACAGCTGAGGGTGAATACAGAAAGCTTTTATTTCCGATTGCAAGGTACAGCCAGTATTTGTCCGATGCATTTCGGTCTGTCAGCAGACCTTTCTCAAGGGGGCTGTTCGCATCAGCTGGGTGGAGAGGTATTCAGCATGCATGGCTCGTTGTGCTTGATTAATCCTGTCACGTGATGACTTAAAAGGGATGATTGCCCCCTGGTGGGCGCCGCACTTGATGGAAACAATGAGGCATGCTGGTCTGTATAGTCCGCCCTCTTACCTAGTTTCTGCCCCGTGGGGGAGCGATGCGTAGTAAGTCAATTTTGTGTTGCAAAACCACTCTCACCTCAAATACCTATTTTCGAGGAAGTGAGGGCCAATTCCAAGGTCCGGTCCCTGGCGGCTTCCCCTGCCCGGGATTTGCTGACGCAGCGAAAGTGTTGGTCCAATGATGGGCAGAAGTGGGAAGCTCCTTTCGTGGCGGTGCGTTCTCTGCGGCAGGACCAGCCGCTTGATATCCCACAATGATCCTTCAAAGAAAGACGGTGAGTCGCACAGCTGAGGGTGAATACGGAAAGCTTTTATTTCCAATATATATATATATAGCTTTAATGTTCTCATATGTAAATGGGATGAATGGAATGCTTGAATTCATCTCAGCCACTGGTAATTACCCAGGGCCCCAACACAGTCTACTGTTATTTTATACACACCAGTCAACTCAGTTTGGACCCAGCCATAGGCAAATCAATCTTGAACAATAGGAACAGTCCTGCCTGAAACGTCAGGCCTGGTCCTCCATGAACGGAAACACAAGCAACCCAAGTCTGTTGTCACCCTAATTAGGACTCATCAGGCAGGCGCAGCTTGGTTCCAGTGGTGCAGTGAGCACGGGCCCAGGTCTGATCTTAACCATCTCACTGAGGGAATTGCTCTGAAATATACAAGAAAGTTATGGATGTCATGCCTAAATTAATCACATCTACTGGTAATTACTCGCAGCAGAATCATAGTCCATCAATTTTTTTGAATACTACACCATCTCAAATTTGGACCCAGCAATATGCAAAGCAGTCTTGACCCATCACTGTTTATGTTATTACTATACATTAAGGAGCCTGAATGGCAAGGGAAGGAGGACGGGTACAGTATCATGTACTGGGCATGCCATCCCCAGTAAATATAACACAAAAAGCATATTTCTAATCGCAGTGTGCGGCTTTCGGCCGCAATAGAGCATTTCCAATTTTAAACGCATACACAAAATGAAAAACTCTGCGGTGTAATTTGTTTTAGTGTTATGGAACGGCTGGAGAGAAAAAAAAGAAAATCGCTAAATGTGCCAAACCTTGCCACAATTGAGGAATTGAGACTTTCAGAAAACTAGGACACTAGGGTTGCAGTCTGCTGCTATGGTTATTCTTGGCCCACAAAGGGATGCAATGAAAGGTGGGCTAAGGAAGCTGACAGCTGCCAAACTGCGAACAGGACACTGGGCAAGCTCTGAGCAGCTGCCCCAGTTCCAAAAGTCTTTAGAAAAAATACAGAAGAAGGGGGAATCCCCACATTCTACTTGGGTAAGTCAGGATGAGGGCACAACCATCCTAACTCTTGAAGGAGGTCAGGAGGAACATAGGATACTGGGATAGCTCTCAGATGCTCCACTGAGAAGAACGTAAAAATAAACGGCTGTGAAATCTGGCCCCTTGTCTTTTGGCAGGAGTGGGGGACAACTCTCCCTAACCTCTAAGAAGGCTGGAATGTTAGCCTTAAAAAGCAATCTCCAAACTTTGGCAAGGCAGGAAGTCGGTCAAAAGGAGGACAAAACCTAGGTAAGCCTCCCAAGCAAAGATATCAAGGCTAAGGACACTTCTTTGTTACAATGTGCTCTTTGGTGAGGCTGAAATGTAATTTGAAATCTCATTTTTCCTGCTCTCCAGTTCCTGGTCTGATCAAAGTGATGTTCGTGAAAGCTGTGGTTTTAATTTACAACTACGCTTGCCTCAGATGACAGGCTGCGGGGAGATCTGTGTAAGTTGGTAGGCCCAGACCCACCCGGTCACACACAATTAAACACTATATAAATAAAATTACAATACAGCATCAGCACTCACGATGAGCTATTTTTTATGCACTTCTGCTAGTGTTTTAGAACATTCAGAGTTATTTAAAAAAAAACCATAATGGGTCTTTTATTGTTATAACAGAACACGTTATCCTGCATAATTGTTTAGTACGGTGGCGTGAATTAAAAATAAATCTTTTCTCACGTTTATCTTTCCTCGCACTTAATCAATCCACAGCAAATTTGGGAGGATAAAAGTGAGACCCTTGCAATTTTCTTATAAGTTTACTGCCGACTGCTGAAGGTGGGAGTAAAAGATTTTAACACTGCAAACATATGTTTCTTATGAAGCTAAGAGCAAGTGAGGATTATGATAAACTGTTGCTTTTACACAAGTATTGTGTTTTTTAATTAAAATAAATGAACTTTCTGCTTTCTATTGTTCCTGCATATGGCAGAGCTATTCAAATATTAGGTCGAGCCTGAGCCATAGTGCAAGCGCTGCTCTGGTGATCTGTTGTAGTCTAGTAAGGAAGAGAAGCTAATCCCACTCCCCTGCCCATATTTTTCATTGGCTTGTGCCTTTGTCATTCGTAAATGCTGGCTTCTGATTCTGTAATTAGCTTGTTAGTCCCTCCTTAGCATGGCCATAGCTTCATTTGTAACCTCCCATGGCTACTGGCCCCTCTACTTGGTTGTTACACAGTACATGTACTACTTTCTTCATTGAGTTTCTCCTACATTAGGCACAACGGCATGCTTTGCTTACATTCAGCGCGCCATGTGCGCTTTCACTTTTAAAGTAGCCGGTACAATGGCAGCCGTTTCTTTGCAATGCCATAGGTCTTACATTTAAATGCGAGACCTTTAGCATTGCAAATATGGTTTACATTGTTCAATCGCTGCACCCTGCGTTGTATTCTTTAAATATAGCGGCTGTGTCTTGCTTTTGTTCTGCATGGTGCGGCTCACTTTGAAACATACTTTCCCTTTCCCTTTCCGTGGGCGCTCATGAAACGGCGCCATTCTTTATTCTAATTATCACAGTTTTGCATGCCAAGGATTATCTTTAAACATAGAGGCCGTGCCTTTCTTTTGTTGTGCACGGTGCACTTTAAATCATACTTTCACTTTCAGCGTGGTGCTCATGAAAATGGCACCATGGTGGAGAAGTGTGGCTCAGGGGTTTGAGGCGGCAGACCTGGAGCTTGAGTTCGGCCCTGGACCAGGGTTCAATTCCCCGCCTCGGCGGGTCTTGGGCTCAAAAAATTCCACGGACTCGTTAATTCTCGCTCCGGTGCCTTCTCGACTCACGGGTTCACACTCTGCGACTCTGGGCAATAGCTTGCTTAATCTCCACAACGGCCCCTCGCGGTGGGATGCCTGGCTTTCACCTTGTGGATACCCTGCCAGGGTTATCTCACAGGGGAATACCAGGACGGGTTCCCTAAGCAAGCGCGGAGATGCCCCAGGGTAAGTCGTGCGCTATATAAGTTTCATTCATCATCTTGTGCTGCAGGCTGTTACATTCCTGCAATGTACGGATTGGGAGGCTCAGTGCGCGTTGAGTGCTTTGGTGTAAGGCTGTGGGATCCCTCCGCTCTCCTGGCTTGAGTCTTTGCTCACAGTCAAGCTAAACAGAGATCACTGCAAGATAAGAGCAATGACGGATGGTTTTAGAGAAATTCTTACAAATGTTCAAATAAATAGGGAAACTCGAATAACCACCCCCAACCACACCCTTGAAGCAGCGGAGACATTAGCAGCCTGGAATTGTGAGTCTGGACAGCTGCACCCCAGCACCCATCCTGGTTTTTTAGGTTGAGCATTCGAATCCTCTTGTATATACTTTACTATATATTTATACATGTATATACTTTGTGGGCTCTGGAGATCAGCCCTAGGACTTGTCTGCTTCCACTTAGGGACTTTTGTTTCTGTTCAACTACCTCTATTTAACTCTCTTGACAGAAAACGACCAGTAGAGGTCAATAAAATACCAGAAAGGCTTTCTGCTTGTTCAACTGCCCCTATTTAACTGTCTTGATAGAAAACGAACAGTAGAGGTCAGTAAAATACCAGAATGGCTTTCTGCTTCGGGACTTTAAAAAAAAAAAAATCCTGGCAACTTCCTCTATTTAACTAGTTTGATAGAAAACGACCAGCAGAGGTCAGTAAAATACCAGAATCACTTTAGCATTCTCTATATTCCATTCCATAGAAATGGTCTTCCATGAGCACCAGTAGACAATAATATTTCTTTCAAATCTTGTACTTTCAGTGATATGACCACCGAAGGCCCTGACTTTATATTAAAAACAGAACTTTGGTCTATACCATTTCCTGCTGAAAGGCAATATTTCTCTCCATGTCTTCCCATAACTGGCGTGTCACGCTGTTTGCTGCTTACTTTCACTCCATGTTAAAGAACAGTAGATATGTTAGGGATAATGTGCTGCATAGCTAAATAGGTATAAGGACCCAGAGGCGAGACTGATTCAATTGCAAATGCTTGTTCTTTCACAACCTGTTTTTCTTTGTTGTGCTTATTTAAATTACTTGTAGACCTAAGCAAAATCGCCCTCCCTTTCAGATTAACAACACGGGCACACAGTCCATTTTTAAACTGCAATTAAAACAAAGAGGGAGGGGGCTGCAGCCACCATTGTTCACGTGCGCCTGGTTGCTAAAAGGGAGACCATATGTCGGCTTTCTGGAAACAAGTGCGGATGTTTAGTCTTGCAGGGCATAAGAAGTGCTATGCTGCGAGGGGCCATTGTGTGAGTACAACTTTTTACTTCTTTCGCAACAAGCCTTTCTCTTGTTATGTTAGCCTGCACTGTAGTGAGAATCGTTTGTGTTTTGTTTGCTCTGGCTCATTTTCCGTGTGCAGACTCTTTCGTCACTGACGCCATGCTTGTTGTTTATTTTAACTGGCTATGTTAATATTTTTTTCACCCTTTCTTGTTTGATCTATAAACATATTGAGCAATGAACATTTAAATGTGCAAAAGAAGGAGACTTTTAGTATTTAAAGTAAACCTACGCAGTTAAAGGGCTAATACAAAACAATAAATGAGTGTGAGTGCAGCACTCTTTAGGCATTCAGTACGGAAGAAGTTGACCATGTTGGACTGGGGTATGGGTGGAAGCAACCAAATGCGCTGTACATTACTGGTGACATTTATTTATCTTGTGAAAACATGTGATGTGATGTTATGTGAGGAGCGACTTATATAGCGCGCTACCACTCCAAGGAGTATCTTGGCGCTTCGAGTCCTTGATACAAAAAACAGCGGAATATCCGTGGCAAAACTACCAGTCCCCGGGGGGAATTAGATTAACGCCAAACATTCAGAGTCTTGTAAGGAATATATCCATGTTTTTAATAGTTTTCTGAAGTTCTGCTCTGTTGTAGATTGGCGCAGGGACGGAGGTAGTTTGTTCCATGCCCTGGCGCCAATAACTGCTATGGATTTTCCTCATCATCCTAAACCTGGGAACATGAAGCAAATTTGCAGTGGAGGACCTGAGTGCCCGTGACGGATGGTATTGTTTAAAGTGCTTAAGCAAATACAGTGGGCCTTGATGGTGGAAGGCTCAGTATGTGATGGTGAGAACCTTAAACAGGATGTGCTTATGTACTGGTAGCCAGTTTAAGGCATGTGACAACAGACAGCGCTGCTACCCTTGTAGCAGGAATGTCCATTTGCAAAGAGTGTCTCCTTTGAATAGGGAGCTATGAAGGCCAGCTGCATATGGCTTGTCACAGTGCGTACACCCTTCCTTAAGCACATTTATTTAGGGTACCTACAAAGAATCGGCGTCGCTGCAGTTCGTGCCTAAAACGCACAACTCCCCTTTCAATGAGGAAGTGCTGTGTGTAAAATTATTGCCGTTGCCACTGAGGTTCTAGAGTCAGAACAGAGTACGTAGTTCTGCTACTGCGGTGTGTCTCCCCACAAGCCTCAATCTCTGCCTCCTCTCTATTTTCCAGGGAGTAATTCTTTATTTGCCTGTTTGTTTTTTCTGCTGTCTGTCTCCATCTTTTACACTGAGACTGCATCTCTATCTTTTCCACAACTTGCCTCTGCCTCTCGCTGTACCCCAGTGTCTCTGACTTTTAAACTGCGCCTGTCGGCCTCCGCTTGTGTGGTTTGCTTATTTTGGGATGGCATACGGTGCACATGTCACTCTCGCTCACGAGGATGCCACAGTCTTCGTTCTGAGATTGACTTATCCGAAAAAAGGATAGAAAGACATGAATTGGGTACATCTGTTTTACCCTATTCAGTTGATTCTAGTCATTATTTACTGCACTGCAGGGATGGGCAGCATTGTAGTGGCTTCAGTAGTGTGTAGCTTAGTAGCCTATGTGCACCGGCCTGGGGGTTGAGGGGATATGGAACTATATAGATATAGAACACATATTGGAAATATAGTTTAAGAGAAACATTTACAATGCAGGACCATGACTTACTGAGGTACGAAAAGGTGAGTTTCAGAATGTTGATTGACAGAAAGCTCAGTATCATTTTTCAGATGATTTCCCCAGTTCATCTCTACCCCGATTTTAAAATGTTACCCTGGTCATCCCACCTTAATAGCCACATATCTGCAGGAGCCAAGTCCACAAAATTATTGGTGGGGCCCGGTCACGTGATCAAATGCTGAAACATTATCAAATGATGAATATAAACTGGGAAAGTTGAAGATAGAACAAGAATGCAACAAGATCATCTGTGTGTGAGACCTAAGCATTTTTTTAAAATCAATTTTCAGTTGCATTATAAACAGATGACTGTGGGTAGTCCTAGTCAGCCCATTCTGCCTTTGTTTATTTACGTTGCACATGTCACAATATGTGTGTACAGGGCAATATGGGACCCCCCACGCCAGTCATCAGAGATGTAATGTGACGGTTTATGCGTTGAACTTGCTAAACTAGCTTGCCTTATATGCTTAAGTAACTTACTTAAATATTATCTTGTGGGCTATGAAGTGGATATCCAGCTCTGCCAGTACATGATATGTGTTGCCTAGCTCAGCAGATCAAAAAACATAAGTAAAAAACATTGTCATCTATAATGCCAAATGCTTTAACTTTAACTTTAAAATATGCAAGACCGATTACATTGCAAATGCTTGTTTTTTTTTTTTTTTTTAAATTAACAAAATGATGTGATGGAGAACCATGCCTCCTTGGGTACCAGGTAAAATCTCCTGAGTTCCATGCTCTCCGGACACAGCCTGACTCACAAGCACACTCTCATGCGTTCCCTTTGACTCTTCCCCTAAGCGGCCATCGACAAAGAAAAAAAAAAGGAACAAATCACACAATGAAAGGAGGAAAAATCAATCTGTATTAATATAATGTGACATCGAATGTACTCCAGCATGGATGCGCTCTTGAGAGACAGAACGTATAATATTTTAGAGGTTTATCTTCATGTAACAATACAAACGTGTTGCAACTATTTTGTCACAGGTGGGAAAGCGTCAATTTCATAACTAAATAGAGGCTATAAGTACCCAAGCACAAAAATTGAGCTGCTCACCAAAAAGTATTGGTATTTACCTAAAGCCAAATACAAAGGAGATTTAAAACAAGGGAACTGAAATGGAACTCAGCTAACGAGCACAGAGAGGGAGAGACCACAAAGAGGCAAAGGGTTTACAATTATCGAAAAACGAAATTGTACTTAGTAGTATGTATACATTTGTGCATGTCAAAGAGGCTGAAGTAAAGTAGGATGTCAAAAGGATAAAGTGTTGGCAGAAATGCCAAGAAAAGGAAGGGAACAACAACATGGACCTACCTTTGCATATGTTGTATTATCTGCAAACTGTGATAATATCACCTCTGGATTTTTCAAATCAATGCTTGCCATTCCAATTTCACCTCTAGCAAGACCTCTTCCTTCCACGACACTTACAATAACCGATGCAACAGAGCGAGCAGAAACTGCGGATGATGAAGTAACTGTAACAGAAATAATTTGGCTGACACTTAGATATGTAGCAGCACTTTCGAGTTAATCGTCTTTATAAGTGTCATGTAAGGGACATAAAAAGTTGCATGTGTCAATGGTTAAGTAAATATTTGAAAATCGGTTGACATAACAAGGAAGTGTTACGTAATTATGTTATAAATTAATAAGCGCCTTCATATTAACCATATGCAAGAATAACTCCGTCATTTTAAAAAACAGCTGCAGTTGGAATACTGATTCATGACAAATATAACTTTGAGAAGAAGGAGGTTAAGACAGACCAACAAGACCAATAGATGACCATAGTGGGAGAATGGAAATATGCACCAATCACTCTTGCAACTATCTACACCTCAAAAGTTGGACAGGAAAAAACTCTCACCCCAACAATACAAGTGATAACACATTTAGCTGGAAATCTATACTACTAATATAATAAAGAGAGAACTGTGAACTTAAAGGCAGGTAAACTCCAGAAGTACACCACCAATCACAACACCCAATGCAGCGTTGGAAAGGGGAGGTCCAGGAGATGGACATAGGCTATACAGCACCACACCATATACATTAGGGGGGGGGGAGAACGTTAGAGGAAAAGTAGTCCTTGGGCGTATGCATACAGTGATCTGAACGCGGCGTTCGTCGTCATGGGCGCATATAACGCTTACGAGAGGCGCAATGGCGTGTGGTTACGTAAACGCGGCGTTCGGCGTCAGGACAGGAGCGCGAGACCAACACCCGGTTCACGGCAATGTCCGCCACCATCATGGTGAAGAGAGCGGCGGCGACAGTGGAGCCTTGGGGAGGATAAGTAACGCGGCGTTCGGCAACCCTGTCGGTAAACGTAAGTTGCGCCTGACAGCTTTGCTGTAAGCCCGCATGCATGCTCGCAGCCCAAACAAATAGGCCCTGCGGCTGGACCCAGCTCCCATGTGCTGCAGGTAGGGTGGGGGCGCGGCGGGGCAGAAGCTGAGGGCTGTGGAGCTGGGGGAAACTGTGGAAAAGGTGTGGATGGTCTGAAGCTCTGCGATGGCGCCTTGGGGAGGAAGAAAGAGGCACGGGGAACTTTGGGGTATATAATACGCGTAGCGGCTGACTAGAGTGCATGCAAGGGGAGTGGCCCACTTCACTCGCTCTCCTGTGGAGCGTCAAGGTGGGGGGTCGGGAGGGGGGGGGGTGGGGTTAACTGCTTCCTCAAATGAAAACAAGCTGCAGCCAGCCACATTGGTTTTCAGGACTCTCCCTCCACCCTGACTTCCCCGTGGGAGGAATGGCAGGTATGTATGTGCCTGGGGCGCCTCCCGCTACAGATGATGGGGGAGGGGAGTGTGATGGGGGAGAGAGGGGGGGACACTGCCTCTCTGGTGAGAGCAGTCAGGTAAACAAACAGATTGACGGCAAATTGGATGGCCGGGACAGGTGAAGCTGAGGCTCTCAGGCCAGAGGGCCAGGTAGTTTGAGGGGATGTGGGCAAAAAGGGGTGATTGCTAAGAGAGACAAAGGAGCTGCCCGAGTCCGGGATGCGCAATGCTGGTGAGTACCTTTCACCTCGCAAAGCCTACCCGGACAACGTCGGGACGGGCTGCTAGTCCTGTAATAATTGTGAGAGAACGTTAACTGTGTGATGCCAATCAATCAATCAAAGACGCTTTATTAGAGTATTTCTCATAAAAGCACAATACATACAAACATTTTAAAACAGTATTAAATGGATGCCTCGAAAAAATAAAAGCAATTACTTTACATTAAAAGCATAAATATATATATATAATATAAAAACAAAACTACGTCAAGTAGATTCAATAAAACCTTCCCAATGTAAACAGTTACTCGACTAACAATTTATGCCTTATGGACCAAGCCCACCCCATAAATTTCGCTACTGCTAAGGCCAGTGGCAAACAAGAACTAGTGCAAATGATTCTCAAAGCTACGATGCAACTGTTGGTGCCTAAGTTTTTACATGCATGTTTTAACCAGATTTGCCTAGGAATGGCAAAGGCTTGACAGGCAAATAGAAAGTGCCCAATAGTCTCCTTTGCAGATCCACAAGCGGGACAGGAAGTATCAGATGAACCCCGCCACCTGCGGGTAGGGGCCTGAGCGGAAGAGCACCTATCCTCAATTGACATAGAAGCTTCCTATCCCATGGCTTTGTTACATTGTCCCAATATAGTTCATGGTCAGGAGAGATTTTAGATTCCAGATAGCATCCTGTCATCGATCTAGAGTCCGTATTTCTCCAGTCCCGCACAGCCACATAGTCCCAATACAACTCCTTTACAGTAATTTTACTAGGAAAAAGTGCACATGGCGGGTTATCCCAAAGGGTTTGGAGACCCAGCAAACATAACAAGGATTTAAGGTCTTTTAGCCATTTGATCCTATGGAATACATCCCCTTTGATTAATGCTAAACAGCCTTCAGCATAGTGCTTGAGTTCTGGAGTGGTCCAGAGTCGTCTCCAATATAAAATCGGGCAAAGCTTTGCCAAATCAACCACTGCCTTTCTGCCCAGCTCGTATCTAAGGGGGAGAAGGGGGGTACTTTCGGGAAGTCCAATAATTGACCTAAAAAACTTGTTTTCGGACCTCTGTAGTGACTCAAGCTTTCCAAAACCCCACAACTCAGCCCCATATAGTGCTGAGCCTAGGGCTTTTGCCTCATAGACCTGTAGGGCCGGCATGATTGGTTTAGATTTTGACTTTCTGTCTTCAGTCCGAGGGCTCCAGCTAGTTGTCTATGCCTTAATGACGCAAGGTCAATATGCTGGGACCAATTGGGATTGTTGGTTATATAAATACCAAGGTAGGTCAAAGCTTTGACAACCTCTAAGGGGCGCTGGTTCATAGTCAGCCTGGATCGGAAACTACGGTGGGGGTTAAAAATCATTAACTTGGTTTTGGCCACGCTGACTTCAAGACCATGCTCCCCACAAAATTCCTCTAAGATGTTGAGGGCACACTGCAGGCCGCTCGGGGTCTTTGATAGAATAAGAGTGTCGTTGGCGAACATTAATATTGGGACCTTCATGTCCGCCAACGAGGGGGCGTCTAAATTGGCAGACAGCATTCTAGCTACTACCCTGTTGATGAACAGGGAAAAAAGGAGGGGAGCCATTGCACACCCCTGCCTAACTCCCCGCTCGACCGGGAAGTCCTCAGTGACCTCCCATTGTCTGCCCCACTGTATCCTGGCAAAATTGGCCTCATGCAACCTCATGACTAGGGTCAGCAAATCCTCCGGTATGCCCAGTTTCCACAACACTGACCACAGCTTAGTACTGGGAACCAGGTCGAAGGCAGCCCACAAATCCACAAAGGCGGCATACAGGCTGCCCCCGCCCAACACCACAGTTCGCCACCTTAGCAAAGTAAAGCGGAACACCTGGTCCACCATACTTGTTGCCTTCCGGAACCCAGCCTGGTAAGGGGATAATGCATTGTTCCCGTCAACCCAGGCCTTTAGCCTGTTCACCACCATCCTCCCCACCACCTTTTGAATGGTAGCTATCAAGCTTATGGGTCTGTAATTGCCCGGCAAACCCCGATCACCTTTCTTATATACGGGGATAATGATTGCACCCTTCCAGGATGACGGAACAATTGCTCCCCGGGCGACCGCGCTAGTCAAAAGCAAGATATATTTGCCCCAGCGTTCCCTATCATTAATAAAAGATCCGCCGGGATCCCATCCAAACCTGGAGCTTTTCCTCTTGATACTGCACTTAGGGCCATCAACACCTCACCGTGACTAAAAAAATGTATCTTTGGGATATACAGCCATGAAACCCTCCATCTCAGAGCCAGGGTGGTTATCGGCGTATTGTGGCTTAAAATAATTGACCCAGTCCGCCTCACCAACGTTATTATCGGGACAATTGGGTAGACCACCACTACCCCATTTAACTATGCTCCAGAAGAGTCTAGAGTCTTTAGTTCTACTTGCCTCTCTTAGTTCATTCCAATGCCTCTCATCCCATTTTT
The DNA here is from genome assembly GCF_964263255.1 of Lissotriton vulgaris. Taxonomy (NCBI): domain Eukaryota; kingdom Metazoa; phylum Chordata; class Amphibia; order Caudata; family Salamandridae; genus Lissotriton; species Lissotriton vulgaris. The sequence goes on along the minus strand of NC_141685.1, from coordinate 509,995,199 downwards.
TTTTGCAGAGGCTATACAGTCCTTGTAAATCCTTCTTGCACTACGAATAGCCACTTAGTCTCTACTCTTAATAGCCATTCCCAGAGTTAACCTGGCTTTCCTGCACTGTGCATTATACCACCTCACAGAACTGGGAGGTGCCTTACTGGTTTTCCTACCCGGTTTCTGGAAATGGGATCTAATAACACAAAAAAGATTATCATGTATGGCAGTAATTTTATAAGACCCTGGTACAACTATGTTTGCCTGCTCTAGGGCAATTATCGCCTTGTCCACCTCCATGTCTATACTAACCATAGACTGTCGATTGGCCAAAACATTGGGCCATTTTAGCCATCGCATGTCGTTGGTGGAGACGGGCAGGGGAACACCATCCCACTCTTTAGTGGGTTTCACTGTTGAGGACAGCCACCATTTATGTGCTACACACAGAGGGTCATGGTCACTTTCTAGCCTGTGCTTCACTTCCATATCGTGGACTCCGTTCCATAGTTGGAGGCTGCACAGAACGTAGTGTATCCTACTCCTATTTCGGCCGATATCGAAAGTACATGCCCCCCCTTGTCACTCATTGATCGCCCATTTAATGCCCTAAGACCCCTTTCCAAACAAATGGCATTCAAACATATAATATCCTCAGACCAACGTTTAATTGGGTCTAGCTTTAATTTGGGAACTCCCCATAACATATCCTCATCCATCCCAACTAAATCATCACAAATGTCCAGGGGTTCAAACGTACGGTTAAAATCTCCGGCAATAATGATGTTATTGTTCATGGAGTATGTCTCGAGTAGGGATATCAGAGCCGCAAGAACTACTGATTTCCCCCCATTGGAACCCCTTGCATATACATTGTATATATCCAGACACCCAGATAAGCCCATACCCACTTTTATGAGTTGGATATCATTACTACCAGTTTCGACCACTTTTATAGAAAAGGGCAGACATTGACGTACCCATATAGTCAGGCCACCCTTAGGACGACCCGTTTGACCTTTGGTTGCCGGGATTGAAAACTTCAGATACCCTTGGAGAAAACAGGGCTCGCACATCCAAGTCTCCTGGAGCATACACACATCGAAGCAATTTATAAAATCTACCCATTCCTGCGACTCCAGCTTGGGGCGGATACCAGCTATGTTCCAGGAGACCAAACTTCCTACACCCTCCATATCGTGTATTACCGATTTCTTAGGAGTGCCTAGCGGGGGTACATCAGGGACGGTGTTATTATCAGTACACTCTACTAGATTAGGATTCCCCTTAGTTGGAACCACCCCCTTGGGATAATGATCATGAGGGGCATAGCGGCGTGCTCCAAGTTGCTACCTACTTGATTGAGGGCAAGTCAGTCGCATTCTTTAAGCCCCGATAGGACATTGAATCTATTTGTTATTTCTGCTCCGCCTCTGTACCTTAAGTCTCCCCCATGCCAACGACCAGATGGTATCAGATAAGGTTTAGGTTGCAACCCATGTCCTCCCATAGGGCAAGTTTGATATGTAAACGTCCTCAGTGTGGGAATCCTATTGGAGGATTTTCCCTGTGTAACCGGTCGGTAAAAGAACCCGAGAGGCACGACTTCGATACCCTGCCCCCTCGCTAGTGAATGCTGTTCTAACTCCCATAGTATTCTGGCAACTGCATTCGAGTTGGTAAAGTTTATGACCATGCAGTCACCCTCTCTGTTCTTCCTTGAGCGACCCACCCATCCTACTCTACGAACCATGAGTATGTCGCGTCCTACTTCATGTCCCTCTTCTAGATTCTTTGAGAACCAGTGGGTGACCTTTGTCTTCATTTGGTAAAACCCCTCAGTTAAGCCAGCTGGAAGAGGTGGAACATTAGTCATGACTACCACCAAGGGTGTGCTTTGGGGGGGTAAGTCTAGAGTGAATTGGTTTCCTATGACTAAATCAGAATTATTAGGAGCCAAATACCCAGAAGCAGGTCTGGCAGGTTCTAGCTGAGCTTCCTGGTAAGATTGCGATGCCCCCTTCAGGGCCTTGGATGACTAATAACATGTGTTTTTATCACCTAGTTTAACTGAACTTACATCCTTGTGTACGACTGTTTTATTTCCATTGAGCAGGGGGGATTTACAGATAGTGAGTACTTGGTCACTTCTGGCGACCACCTGTTCTGGATTAGCAGAAGGAGTTTTGCCCTTGCTTTTTCCGTCAATTAGGGAATGTAACATTTGCGAGATATCCTTGACTGCAATTTCCAGTTTGTCCAGACTAGCAGTGACTAGTCTCAGCCTCTCTATAATAGGGAGTAAAAAAGAGCGAAGCAGGTGCTCAACCTGCCCCGCCAAAGGCCCGTCTCCATGCACACATGGAGGAAGTAATGGAGAGGAAATAGGATATACTTTGATAACAGACTCTATACAGATCCCCTCACCCACTGGCTTATTCCCCTTTTTTGTGTGTTTAGACCTTTTAGCTCTTTTACTTTGCGGACCGCCCCCTCTTCTTTTCCTTTTACCTTTTGCTCTTTTATTTAAGAGCGGTGAGTCAACTACCAATCAAACCGGAGAGCCATTGGGAGAAGATATACAAGCGGGAATTTCAACTAAATCAGCGCTACCTGGCAGTGTAGAAGAGTTATTTTCCTCAAGGATATTTGCAAGAGAATCTAGTTCCATGCTGGATTCGGGCAAGCCCAAGTCACTTAGCCGTTGGCTTATGCGATTCTCAGGCGTGGTGCAATGCCCCCAGGGACGAACGTTTCGAAAAGATCTCATCAGATAATCTTTTCTCGACAGCACTTATCTGATGTTCCAGTGCAACAGAAACCCGTGTGAAATAATTGTCCAAAGTACCCAGAATGCTTCCAGTATTAGATTTCTCGCCATCCTTGCCTCCCTTGGTTGGCTGAGCCACCATTACACCCCAGTCCAGAGTTATCAAGTAAAACACAGTGAATGCCTTAGAACGAAAACGTAAAATAAATAAATAAAAAGATCACTGTAGTGATACGCCAGATACGTAGTAAGACCAAGGGGAATGGCCCAGCCCAGCCTCAACCGGCCTCAGACGGCCCGCCCTTTGACCAGGCTTCGCCCGGCTCGTTCCACGCTCTTCCCGCGCTGCGGGACACTGGACCAATTATATGGGCAGTATGACGGCCAGGGGCGGGGCTGACAGGGGGCGCAGCCCAGGTGATGGTGGGCGTGCAGGGACTCCTGGGAGAATGAGTCCCTGCTGCGTAGCACCTCTCCCCTGTTGCAGGTGTTACACCCCTCCGGCTTCCACAGTACACACTCGGCTTTCCCTCCTGCCGGTGTTAGCGATGCGGCACCCGCAAAGCGGGTGCGGCGAGAAGTGTAACCGATTTGGAGATGACAGGCACAATCCGGGGCAAGCTTCACAGAGGTCAGTGTCCAATTACTAATAGAAGGTCCCGCTGCCTTTGTGGATTCCGGCGTTTAAGTTTGATTTACCGGCTAGGGGCGGGGCTGACAGGGGGCGCAGCCTAGGTGATGGTGGGCGTGCAGGGACTCCTGGGAGAGCGAGTCCCTGCCGCGTAGCGCCTCTCCCCACCCATTTCCTTCACTTCTTCTTTCACTTTTGTGACTGCAAGACCTGCCTTTTTGCTCCAGGATATTTATTGGTTTTACAATGGGTGCCAGACAATCCATCAGTGAGGATGACCCAGAATTCATCAATGAAGAGCCTCCTCAACGAAAAGTTAAGGAACATTTCATTTGGAAATTTTTTCAAATCCCACCTGGACAAAAAAAGGTAAATGCTCCAAAAGTGCAGTGCAGGATCTGCAAAGAAGAGCTGTCACGAGGTAACCCTTTGAAAAAGTACTCTTTCGGGAACTTCACAATGATCCAGCATGTGGAGAGGAAGCACCCCCAAAATTTTGCCCGGGAAAGTGTCAGGGCTCTGGCACAAGAGGTTCCCAGTGATGGGGCCTCTACATCCACCGGAGGAGCAACTTCTTCTAGGAGGGGGCAATCGCAGGAGCAGGTGCCAAACATTCAACCTGCATTTAATCATGGTGTCCTCAGATGCAGATACTGCAATCAACTCCTCACCTATGGGGAGCAAAGTGTCCAGCTCATGGTTCGTGCTTTGGAGAACCATCGCTGCCCTTCCCACCCCTAATTTTTTTTGTTTTTTTTGCTCCTGTTGAGCAGTTTCCATTCCCTGTTTTTGTTCCTGTTTAGAAAAAAGAAGAAAACCAAAAGTTCTTTTCAGAACTACCTCCAATTCTCATCAAAGAGCTATATTCTTTAAAAAATGAAAAAGAGTAAGTGAAATAAAGTGCATTGTTAATGGAAAGGAGAATGAGTAAGAAAGAACAGAAAGGTATGAGAGGAAAAAGGAAGTGAAGTAGGAGGACTGAAAGAAGGGGAGTGTTAGGAAAGAAAGTTATGAGAAGAAGAGTGAATATGGGGAATGTTGATATTCGATGAAAATGTTGAAAAGGAACAGGAGTGTGGAAGGATAAGAAAAGATGCATTGCTGGAGTTGAAGGTAGAAGGCCTCATTTATGAAGCCATGCGTCACTTTAACGCCACCAAAGCATCACTTCTTGTGACACAACAGTCCAATAAAAAATGCACCTTATTTATTCATATTTACAAAGTGGCGTTTCTAGGTAAATACATCACTTTGTAAACCCCTGTGCCACATTATTCCTACGTCAGGTGTAATGTATGCAAAAGGGACGTATTGACGCAAGAAAGGGTCGTAGAGGTGACACAGTGAATAAACTGGAGGCCTCATTTCTGAAAAGTGACGCATCGCTACGTGAAAACAGCGATGCGTCACTTTTCTGGGCGCACTCCTTATGACATTCCAGATATGTCATATTTAATTTATGACTAATCAATTCGCAAGGAGTTACAGATACGTCAGTATTTCTGACGTATCTGTAAACACAAAATTGACACATTACTGGAGTGCGTCACAAAAGTGACGCAACTCCAGTAATGCATCCTTTCACATGGGGAAAGCACCAAGTGAAAGGTCTTGCGTCAGTCTTACACCTGCTGTGAGGCAGGCGCAAGATTTTGACGCAACAGCATCCTAAAAGTGACGCAGTGAAATCTCATTGATTTCACTGCATCGCTATTACGAACCTTTTTGCGGGGGAACGCCCCCTCTGCATACATTATACCTGACACAGGTATAATGTGGCGCAGGGTTTTAAAAAGTGACCCATCTACCTAGATGTGTCACTTTTTAAATATAGCGTATAACAAGGCGCATTTTTTTACACCGCTGGTGCGTCACAAAAAGTGACGCACAGGCGGCGCAAAACTGGCAGCGCAAGGCCTTCATAAATATGGTCCTGGATTTTCCCCTTACTTCGCTCCCCGGTGCGCTTCCCGGTGCGCGTACCGGGCGCTCCCCCCGCTCAAATCGAAAAAAATATTTTTTTATAATACCCCGCGGGACCCTATTTTAGCCCCGACATTAAACCTAGGGGGTCAGGAGGGGGTCTACCCTGCCCCCTTATGGTCAATTCCCCCCTTTATTTTTGCCACCTCTTGTGTCTCGATTTTACCGAGACACAAGATGGCGGCCGCTCCAGACTGTTTAGAATGTTTACAGACACTCAAGAGCCAATCAGCTTTCTGCGCGCAAGTCGCGTGTCGCGCCTGGAGCGCTCCCCGGTGCGCGCATCGGAGCGCGCCTATAGATATATATATTTTTTTGAACCTAATTTACTCAAAATCCACTGGAGCACATATCTTGAGACATAGCAAAGGCACATCGGGCTACTAGTCCCTACAATTTTGCCAAGTTTGGTGTAAATCCATTCAGCCGTTCGAGCTAAAAGTGAAATCGACCGCCCTATGGAAGTTAACATGGGGAAAACGCGTTTTGGGACCCCCCTTTTTATCTCGGCCCCCGCTTGACGAATCCCCCCCAAAACTTTCAGGGAAGGACCGTAACTCGAGGCCATTTTGAGGAAATTTTCAGGCAGATTCGTCAACCGGTGCCAAAGTTATTCCAAATAGAATTTTGAGATTTAACATTGAAAAAAATCCTAACTATAACTACCTACTGGCGACCGCCAGTAGGATATATATATATATATATATATATATATATATATATATATATATATATATATATATATAAATATTTTTTTAATCAATGAATAATAACGGTTTAGATAACCTTGTTGTAGCCCGCTATTCAATAGCTTAAATAAAATAGGCAGTTCAAAATCATTGGAATGATGAATTGTGATCGGATTCAAATAGCCTTTTCATTTATTAATTTTGCGATTAATGGTTTATGTTGTCATTGTTTTACAGTTTGTAAAAAATCGTATTGACTTACTAAAGCTTAAATGCAGATATGCTGATTTAATATGAGATTTATTGCCAATGTTGAGTATGGAGAGGTGCAAATAATCCCAAGAGGCAAAGCCTGGAGAGGGCTGTGATGTCCCTTTTCTCCATCAACAATAGTAATACCTCTGCTGGGGCATACGTCGCACTTTCCGTCCTCTGGTAGGAAATTCATAGACACCGCTCTGCTCTTAGCTAAACGACGTGTGGCATGTCGTTGGGGCCGTGGCAGGGCACCAAAGTTCAAGGACTGATCTCGGATATGACCTATTGCCAAGTTCAACACGTCACTTATTCCGAACTTCTACCGCTCTCGACTAGGCCCAAAGACATTTGGGAGCCACTAGTCTCCTACTTGCTGCATCTGGATGACGATGGTACGTCTTCGACTTGACGACTGGGGGGGTGCCTGGCTGACCTAGACACCCGGGTGCTCAGAGACATGTGTCCCCAATGCTTTCTGTCCTGCTTCTCCGGCCAATAGGGTGTCTCCCTCCTGACGCATCGCGTGTGCCGATGCGACACCTAGTGTACATGGCTGTTCCTTTCCACGCCCCAATATGCATCACACTCCCGCCCCTTCCACACGCCCACTACTACATTAGGACGTGATACATAGTCCTGGACTTAGTGCTGACTATGCCCAATGGTTGCCATGATCGCCACCACTGATCCGAATTGTGCTCTGTGCTTGATATTCTCTGAATACTTATATGGACTCGTTCTCTTTTCCTTTTCCTTTCAACTCGAATGTGTAAGGCCTCTCAATGTTCCCTTTTTCTTTGCCTTTTCCTTTTTCTTTTTCTGTTTACTTGTTTTGGGTTGATAAGAGTTGGGGAGAAAACACTGAAAAAACTGTTCTACTGCTGCGAATCCTGAAGTGTACATGCCTCTCCGCCCTCCCATCCCCTTCCTTTCACCCATCCTCCTCCCTCTTCTTCCCTCTCTCTCCCCCCTATCATACCCACCCTTTTTTATCCTTCTCTCCCGCCAAACACCCTCCCCCCATCACATCCCAACTCGGTTTATCGCCACCGGGCCTCCGGGATGCCGGTACCCAGGCTGTGTCTCTCAATGTTGGAGCTTAACCTGTGTCACTATTGTCCTTTTGCTGCCAGCCTCCGGGTTGTGGGCATACACAGCAGTGTAATTTTCTAACTATGCAATAAAGCAGTTTTGAACACCAAAAAAAAAAAAAAAAAAAAAAAAGAATAGTAATACCTAACACATTACACTCAACAGATGTGGATGTATGATTTATGCTGGGCTATTTTTGTATGTGGAGTCATATGAAAAAAGCGTATAAAAAAATAATGCCACCACAAGGGGTCCTGCAGTTATATCAAATCACTATAAGTTGACCTTGTGGGAATGGCTCCAGATGTTTTCATCTCTAAAGTGATTCCAGAATGGAATACATGAGACATTACGTAATTTGTTTCCTCGAATAACCTACTTTGCCCTTTCGGGTTATTAGAAAATAACATGTTTTATTTGGCCAGACTTATTTTCAACAGGACCGCAATAAATGTTTTCATCCCATTGATAATAAATGTGGACCAATGCTGTTATTTAAAGCAGTAGTGCTAAAAAACACACATACACACCTTTCAGTACAAAAATATAGTTCCCTAATGGGGCTTGTCCAGGAGCATAGCCGGCTAGTCGCATCGGCCGGAGCTCTGGCAGCCCATAGGAAATCCGGAGTATAATCTGTGTGATACCGATGGAGAAGGGAGGCGATAAAGGCCTGTAAGACCCCGGGCAGAAGACGGAAGAGGAGCTATGGGTACGCTTTCTGCGTTCCCTGGGGTGCAGCCAGAGGAAGATGAGAAGCCAAATCACTAGAGAAGCGCTGCTCCGACCCTAAGTGAAGATAGAGGGGCAGCGCGGCCACGTGACCATCCCCCAGCCTCCGTTATATGCAACCAGCGAGGGTGGACATTATTGGTCGCATCCTAAGAGGACCTGGAGGTGCCGACCAGCGGAAAGAAGGGGTCGCGATGGAGTCTCCTGCCAGATTCCCCTGGTGGTGAGTGTGGGCAACACGTTGGCGCACCCGTCGGTGCAGAGACCCATCCCCACTTCCTCTGCAATGGGGGAGGGGGAGGGAGTGAAAGTCTGTAATGCTGGTAAAGAAGCAGGGCTGCTGACGCCCGGCGGCCTGGGACTGAAAACAGAGGGAGAGCTCAGGCCCACGTCCTACATGAGACCCCTGCGTCATGACCGGCCGATGATTGAAAGGCCAGGTTGCTTGAGGAGCATTGCCTCGGCTTGACAAGTATGCGGGAAATAACGCCGGGAGCCAGATGAGGAGAGCGGCCAACTCTGGTCTCCATTTTGGATATTTAGGGAGAGGTGAATGCTGTGAGAGCTGAAAAAAGGAGACCCTAGAGAATTTTGATTCCCCCACTGACCGGACTTATAATGCAATTGATTGACAGAAGGTAAACCATCTGGGAAACCAACAGAGAAACTCCTCGACATAGTGGCCCCTTGGCGAATCATGTGCACTAGGGACCACACTTCTGTGTCCTCTCCCAGTGCTGCCCAGGGCAGTCCAGTGCTGCAGTAGAAACGGGGGATGAATGAAGGACAATAACCAGACGAATGCAGAAAACAGTAATCCAATCGTAGGCATTGATTGACGGAAGCCTTGTCAACTACAGTTAAGAGCCAGGACGGAGCAGAGAGAGGGGCTACAAAAGATATCTGCAAAAGCCCACCCACCAGACAGATCGCAAAATGGCACGAGATAAGGAACTCAAAGCTTCCAAACAAGGTAAAATGGATAATACACAAAAGTCCTGCGCCAACGTCTGAGAGAGGAGGAACCCCAGGGACCACAAGACAACGCAGACCTCCTAAAGCGATCTAGGCCTCTAGAGAGGCCATTGAAGAGAAATGGCGGAAATACGTTTGGAGGTGACCCTATTGCGTCAAGATATGCGCAATGTCTCCGACAGGGTGACCCAGACTGACACACGTACATTGGAAGTAGAAGACACGTCGCACAGACTAAAATCGGATGTCTCTAACATAACGGCAGCCATGAAGGAGATGACGTGGAGGGTGGATGATGCAGAAAACAGGGCTAGAAGAAGCAACCTGCACTTTACAGGAGTTCCAGAGGGAGCGGATGGCCGAGACACGTAGACCTTCCGGCTGACCTGGCTTAAAGACTCTGTCCTGGCGGCGAGATTCTCACAGTTCCATAATCGAGCGTGCCCACAGAATGGGGCCCCCCTAGACCACTGATCGCTCGATTTCTAAATTTCCAAGACAGAGACCTGATCCTGAGAGAGTCTGAACAGATGGGAGTAACCAAATGCACATGATGTTCAGAAGATGCGACGAACATTTGACTCGGTAAAGGTGAAGGTATGAGCCATGCAACTCCAATATAGGCTACTCTTTCCTGCCAAATTAAAGGTCATCTTTCAGGGCAAGTCTTACTTTTTACAGACCCAGAGGAAGTGTGGACCTGGGTTGAGGAACTGAAGACAAAAAGCATTACACTAGTACGTAAAGATACTCCGAATAAGCTGGATCCTTCAAATCAAAGAGGAAAAAGGAGACGACGACTGACTGGAATGCTCAGAACCCGTGAAGGGACACACCATAAAGGGACCCAACGCATGCAGGAGAAGGTGCAAATTTCTGACTCAGACAGAGATTCGACTCAATCAAAAGCCAGCAGAAGGGGCTCCGGACATCAAGGCAGCCCCCACAACGAAATATCAGACAAGGACTACCTCGCACATGCGGTTAGCGATCACCCGAACACCTAGAGACGCTTCAGCAGCGGTCACATGAAGCCAGCGGTGAAGGCTGAAATAGGGGCGTAGCCACAAGAAGAGATGCATCAACTGGCTGATAAGCCCCACACAGACTAATACGCCTAGCACTTCTGGGCAAAACAAACTGTGTACAGTAGTATCCTCTTTGTGCTTTCCTGCAATAACTAAGTAGTTTAGGGTTGGGGTGGGTTGGGGAAAAAGACCTCTCAAACTATACCTGTGCCAAGTTGTCATGTTGACAGTTGAGAAGATGGGTAAGGGAAGTGGGGTGGGGGGTCAGGTTCTGGAGATTAGGAAGTAGGGATAGTTTAATTGTTACAGGTTGTGTTTTCCTTTTTCTTCTTTTTCCTTTTCCAGGCCGTAGTGGGGAACTCAGAGATATACATAGAGAAATAGGAACTGAGAAACGGAAAGGTACCCCCCCCCTCCAACAGGGGATAGAGGAATATTCCCATGCAAGATAGGCGAGGAAAGATGCACTGCATTGACACTGAATGTCAATGAATTGGGAAATAAAATTAAGGGAGAGCTAGTAGTGAAATATCTTAAGAGGCTTAAACCAGATTCAGTGCTAGGGAATTGTTGGCTAAAATTCTTAAGGAAGCAATTAAGGCAGAAAATGAGCTCTACTTTAAAGAAAAGTAGTGTAAAGTTCCCTCTGCAAAGACCCTATGTGAGGTCTATACACAGTAGTTTGAGGCAAAATACAAGATGCCATAGCGAGGAACAGGCGTGAGGAACTCCACCTAGTGGAGACGCTAGAGAGAAAGCGGATACATCTAGAGGGGGAAGTAGACCTGGAGATAGACAAGGCCCGGCTGTGCCAAATAGTGCTCACCCGTAGGGAACTCTGAGCGTTGACAGAAAGAGAGGTACAGGCCAAAATACAAGACAATCATCATCGACTCTGAGTCGGGAGACAGGGCAGGGAAGTTACTGGCCTGGATAGGCAGGAGAAAGAGGCTAGGTGGGTGAACATGAGACTAGAGTACGCGGGCACGCTAGGTCACTGTTTCACCAAAAATCACATGGACTGCCACCGTCAGTCGTGATACTGCCGGCACCTCATGGTAACTCAGCCCCCCAGGCTGTAACAGTGACCTAGCGTGCACTCACTACAATACGGGTACAGATATGCCCGCATAGGGCTTTGCTCTGGATTTATAAAACGAGAATTGGAGTGGTGCAGGGTGGTACAATAACCCACGCCCTGATGAAATTGCTTTGAGTTGATTCCTGGGCAATGAAACATGTCGGCTTTTTAAGAGGGCAGATAATCAGCACTGAATAAATTAGTGAAGCCAGTGTGGCCTAGCCCGGTTTTAATAGTGGGGTTATATTAGTAATTTCTTACACCTGAGCACCAGTATTCACCTTTTACATTTCATTTTGTTGTGTATGGGTTTGCACTACACACTCTTTCATTTAGGTTGGAGGCTGCTGATGATGAGAACCTGAGGTAGTAGGCGAGTACCTTCCTACTTACCCCCATGGTGTTACTTCCGTGAGGCACCTCCTTCCATTTCAAACATTTTTTATTTTTATTTTCTCCTTCTCTCTCTTCTTTTAAGAAGCCTCATCTTTGGGGAGGGAGAGTTGGGACAATACATATTTAGGAAACAACACCACTACGAATAAAAAAAATTCCAGTAAACAATTTTTAAAGAGGTGACCCAGATCTGGTAAATACAGACGGTATAGATTGTAACCGCTGTCCCTAGGAAAATTCCGATGTGGGGTACAGATCGTCGGATGAAGTTCACTCCGTGAGCAGGCTCCATTATTGTGTATAAGACCTACTATGATAGGGCCAGCCTGCATGCAATGAGAAGAGCGGAGTTGCCCAACTGTCTCCATTGAGGTACATGAATATGTACACTATGGCACTGACATAACATCCAAAGATACTGGGCTCAGATAATAAAAGAGCTAAATGATATACTAGATGTGCAGGTCACTAGGGAACCTAAATATCTACTACTTGAAATCCCCACAGACGTTGATCTCCCCAAATACAAGCTATTAAGATATAACCTGGGGTTGATACGAGATATCGCTAAATACTGGGGAACATCAGATAGCCCCAACCAGTATGGACCTCTATATGGGCACAGAAAAGACAACATTAGGAGCCAGAGGCTGCCCCAAAAGGTTCACCAAGATATGGGCATCAAGGCATTATGGCCTAGAAATGGTTGAAGTGGAAACTGACAGCAGACGCCCACCCAAGTAAAGGAGTAGTAAAATATGTGACTCCTAGCCATACACACACAATAGTGGATAAAGAGAGACATCTCCCACAAGGTGGGAGGGAAAATAACATTGTTTTGGGAAAGTATTTTCATATCTCGATCTCCTTCAAGTGAAAAACAACTGTACTACTCTTGAGCAGATTGTATACGATGATTCTCCTACGAATGTAATGACTGGTATATTTTTTCTATTTTATTTTTTGTTTGTTGAGAATAAAATAGTCATAAAAAAGATTTTAAAACATATATATAGTTCCGTATTACGACGATAGCACAGCAAAACTGGCATGAGCAAAATACTGTATACTGCCTCAAAGATTTTACGTTAATATTATTTTAAATAGGGAAACAAGGTATACTCGTTATTTTACCTTTTTGCATAAGTGTAACCATTTGTATCCTTGTTTGGAGAAGCACCTTGTTGTAAACTAAAGGCAACTGAAAAATTCCAAAGCACAAACCAGAGTGTAATATGCAAAATATTAACGTTGTTGAGGGAATTAAGGCGCCGCAATACAAAATCAAGGGTTTGTCTTTTGTGAGTCATGGTCTTTACCCACAATTGTAATGCGGTTTATTGCAGTGGTTTCTTATTTGTTGCTTTAAGATCGTGAACTACAGTACACACCAAGGATGGTGCCCAAGAACGAAACTTTTTTAGTTTTATTGAGCTCTCCCTAGTGCTTAAGAGAGAGAAGAATCTTTTATTCTAGAATGGCCTCCTTCCAAATTTCATCACCAACTTGATCTATACTAAGGTGGAAGCAAGTGCAAAGAAAACCTGTGACTTGTTGGTCAGCAGTGAAGGGGAACCTCACCGTCTGCAAATGATGGTGCACTTAAGTGAGGTGCTAATTTACAGTGCTGTTGTGATGTGACTGCAATTTAAATTGTTAGCAAATTCATCATGCATTAGGTCTTTAAACGGACCAAAAGCTAGAAATGTGCAGATGTATTCCTAAAGAAGTGCGAGGTTTTGTGGAATGGCTATTTTAAAGAGAAAAACATCATACCTGAATACCCTGTCGCTGGAGTGCGAATAGGGCCACCAGACCTTCCAAGGTGATTACCAGTTGAAATAGGCGTTTTACCAAGTCTTGTACTATTAGGACACCTTACTGAAACAGAGCTTGTGCCAGAAGTCACATTTAGAGCACTAGGATTTTCCGCAAAAGAACTTTTGTCACCAAAGTACGAATCTAATAAATATGAAAATATATAAAACAGTTGTTAAAATATAAACATTTAGCTATTCAAAAATGCAATGCACAAGAAATAAAATGGCAATTTAATCCAATATTCCAATTAACAGTCACTTCAATAACATTAATGATTAACACTACACGTGTGCTCGGTGCTCCACTATGAATTTTATATAAATGCATATATGTGTTAAATATCCCCAAATTGTAAGGTGAGGGAGACGAGTAAACTACGAAATTGTAAGGAACTGGGATCACGTGGCATATTTCACTGGAACTCCCTTCCTCTTATCATGCGCACCAATCCTGAACCAGGCCCCAATTCCAGAGAATTCCAGGCAAAACAACAGAAAGCAATGTAACTAAGAAATGATACTGCCCAAAAACCACAAGAGGAAGGGTATATTAGGAAAAGGCCAGCGCCCAGATGTAGGTCGCCAATTACCGGTCAGTAACGGCCCATTTCGGCCGTTACCGACCGGTATTTGGGAATTGGCATGTAGGGGTGCATTTTTTTTTTACAGAATCGGTATATTTACGATTCGGTAAATTTACAGAATCTGTAAAATACCGAATCGGTAAATATACCGATTCTGTAAATCCATATGTAGGTGGCACTGTAATCAGTGTCACAGGCTCTTACCGAATCGTTATTTACCATGGAATACTACTTCAAGGCCCATAGGAATCAATGGCAAATACCGATTCTGTAATTACAGAATCGGTAATTACCCAATCTTACAGATTCTGTATTTTTACCGAATTATTTACCTACATAGCAATTACCGAATAGTGAATACCGCCGCCGCCTCTCACCATCAACGCGCCGCAGAGCGGGGGGGCTCCAACCCCCAGGAGCCTTTGCGGGGGCGCGCATTGTGACGCGGAAGTAGGCGCCCGGAGGCGCATAAAACAGCAGCGCTCCCGGAGCGCCTTGGCAGCCCATTACCAACTCGGTAATACATTTAGAGGAGAACGCTACCTTTGCCAAGTGGAGCCCGAGTCTGGCAGCAAGCCACGGTAGCAGGAGCAGGAGCAGAGTCCCCCCCGCCGTTGCCTCTCACCATCAACGCGGCCGCAGAGCCGGGGACTCCAACCCCCAGGAGCCTTTGCGGGGGCGCGCATTGTGACGCGGAAGTAGGCGCCCGGAGGCGCATAAAACAGCAACGCTCCCTCCGCGTTGCGGGACGCGAGTGGGACCAAGTGCGAGGCTAAGCCCGGGCAAAGGGCGGGCCCTCTGTGGCCCTCAGAGGCCTGAGGAGCCTGGCCTGGGCCACACCCCCTGCTCGATCAACATCAGCCCATTGACTATTGGACACAAAAACTAAGCCTGTAGACCCTATATACATCTCACTCTAATTAACAGGGTTGTATCTTGACTGTCTCTGCTATTGTCTAATTATTAGGGCCTGTTAATATAGTGTTGATATTTCAAACTGTTATTGGTGAGTAGTAGCAAGGTCTGTTATGAATTGTTGCGAGACCAGAAGCATGGCTGTTGCAGGAGCGAAAAAGTTGACCGGCACCCTGGACGACTTTATTGTTCGCACCCATGCTTTAATTGATGAGGGGATTGTATTAATGGACAGAAGGGTGTCCCAAGATTTAGCTATGGCTAAGAGATCCTCCTTAGGCCTTATTGCTCAGGCATGCACGCCCAACACCGAGTCCCGCCCCAACACTCTTGTCATGGTACATAATGCTGGGGATTATGATGTTCTAAGTTCCCAACAGGATTTGGAGGCCACCCCTAATCTTAATTTGCTGATAGAGAGTGGCTCAGACGGCAATGAGCTAGATAATCCACCCTTGGTTAGTGTCACAAATCAAAGGGGTTTGAAAGAGGGGGCAATTCCTAAACAAAAGGCCAATAAACCCACCACCTACAAAGGGAAGAAAGCTCAAACTACCCACAACCGGGACAAAACCATCTTAGATCCGGTAACTGTGAATAACAACTCGGCAGCCTGTGCAAATGACACTGGGGGGGTGCACCCGGCAAATGTTGGCCTTCCATTAAGCCTTCCAGATGACACTATTATAGACAATAGTCTGGAGGAAATTCTGGAATTAAGTGGTGAAGTTAATAATTTAGCCAAATGTAGCCCGGATGGAAGTGGGTTAAGCATGGCAAATAATAATATCTTTGAAATGTTAGAAACCCTTCTTGAACCTATAGAGGTTAGGCTACGTTGTTTAGAAACTGTATTAAAAAATATTCACAAGGATATAAGTGCCCCAAGTTTTAACTTGAACATTAAGGCACCCCATGTGGCGAATACAGTAAACAAGCCATCCTTGGCTGATAAAAGTGTCACTGTGGCCAAAAATAATGTTTCTAAGAACCCTAGTAATACCTCAAATCCGGGAGGTGCTAAAACAAAGACCCCTGACCCTAAACAAACAGAGAATCCAATCAAGCCCAAGATAACTCCCCAAGTCAAATTTAAAGATCTCACACCTTTGACTCCAAATCTGGACTCGGCCCCAAGAGATAAGGCAGTGGCCTGAAGAAACATCCATCTTCCCCCTGATGCCTGTCCCTATGTAGTGATTCTGACTGGGGTCACGGAAATCTCACCATCTGAAGTAGAATCCTACCAGGCACTGAAAAATAAAGTGTGCCACTGGCTATCTAAAAACCATCCCCTACCGCCGAACATCCCAAGTAGCATTTTAATGGTGGAGAGAACCCCATGGGTGGGCGGGAACAGAAAAAACTTACAAGGGGATTGCATTGTGGTCACTTTCGAGAACACACAGGTGGTAGAACATATATGTAGAGGAACCTCTCGTTATCAAGCAAGCACTGTTACTGCTAGGCCTCTCTCTTATTTCTACTTACCTGGGAATCAAGTGGACAAAAGATGGAGCTGGTTAAGGGGCCCACACGAACAAAAAGCCAGACAGAGGTTTAACCCCCCATGGGAGGTGCAACCTTATGGGTGGGATGAGGGCAGTGATGAGGAATGGAATTTGGTCAGGAGAAGAAGAGGTAGACCTTTTCAAGGAGGGTTCGCCGCAGGGCCTCAGAATAGTCCCCCATATTATCACCATCAGACTGCGAATGGGTACGAAAATCACTTTAACATTCCAACTGCCAATCGCTATGAGTGTCTGCCAATTATGGATGGGGACAAAAACAGGGCTCAACACTCAGACAGAGGCAAAATATTCCTCCTACCCCTTTGCAAAATGAAAATAGTATTTTGGCCGTGCAGGTGTTAAATACTGACCTAACTCTAACTATTGATCAGGGTGCTGAAGGTGGGTCCCACTGTGTGAAAAAACGGATGAGGCTCTGGGTAGGCGGGAGATAACTCTGGCAACATGGAACATTGCGGGTCTCAAGAGTAAAGTGGATGATCCTATCTGGAGGGGCTTCATAGGCACCATGGACATAATAGCCATACAGGAGACCTGGGACACCCAAAACATACTGACAGTGGATGGTTTAACTACTTTTTTCCTACCAGCTGTCAGCTCAACGCGGGGGCGGGCCAGAGGGGGCCTGGTTATTTTGATTTCCGCTAAAATCCCGGGTATATATACGGAAATAGTTACCGATTGTCCTTATTGTCTTGCGGTTCTTATTGCCCACAGGGGTTATCAATGTTCTGGTAATAAACTTTTATAATTCCTTCGATAGGGACAGGCCAGTCAGCAACTTGATGATGTTAAATTCTTTCTTGACTGACTTTAAAGGGTCCAAAGAGTATGAATGTACCATCATATTAATGGGGGATTTTAATGTCCATGGTTGTCAGGATAAATGACCCTCTAATGTGCTATTTGGTCTTCCGGATGAGGAAAACATTCACTTTGAACACTCAGAACAGGGTATCTATTTGGAATCCTTGTTGGCCGAAAATGGGTTAATACTGCCATATAGGTGTGATGAGGACATTCCCACATTTACAGGTCATGGCAGCGGTTCTGTGATTGATTATATTTTTTTAAGCAGTAGTCGTGGAGGCCAAATTACTAGCTATTCAGTTGTGCGGTCCCATTTTAGCGACCACAATCCAGTTGTATTAAAAGTTAAGAATGTAATTGTTACCAAGGAAAGTAGCTCGAATTTGGTAGACAAACGTGATATGCGGCTGACTGACCAAGCACGCAGAATCAAGTGGTGCAAGATAATTCCAGAGGAGTTTTTCTGTAATCTCTGCTATAGTAGCAGGGAGGATTTAAAGCTCTGTATGGATGACCAGGCGGGGGACAGTGAATTAGTGGAGGCGTATAAAAAGGTTTGCCTCGACATTCTCTCCAACTTGACGTGTCAGGGTAAAGGTAAAATACAAGGGAAGGAAGGCTGGTTTGATAAGAACTGCTCAGCGGCTAATCATAAACTTAAAGTAGCACTCAAATCCAAACCAGTAGATAGAATGCTCGTGGCTACTCTCAGGAAAGAATACAAGACAGCCATCGAAAGAAGGCGGCGTGAGATTAGAGAGGATGCCTGGGCCGATTTGACCTCAACTGATGTATTGAAAAGCAGAGCCAAGTTCTGGGCCGTGTTCAATCAACCCTATTTTTCTGATCCTAGTAACAATGAATTGGATTGCGGAATCCAAGAAGATAAATGGCACTCGCACTTTAGGTCTGTTTATGAACAAGAGACTTTGGGGGCAGAGGGTACGACCGCTTTTTCCCAACTGCCTTATACCTTGATTGTGAATGAGGAAGAGGTGGCCGTGGCCATTGGCATGATGACTAGTAATAAAGCTCCAGGACCGGATGGCGTTCCCTCTGACCTTTTTAAAGTTGATATCTTATTTTGGTCCAAGGTTTTAGCAAATGTTTTTAACAGAGTTTCTAAAACAGGAATTCCAGAGTCATGGACCCAGTCGGTGATTGTCCCTATCTACAAAAAAGGGGACAGGGGTGACCCTGGCAATTACCGACCTATATCCCTTATCGATTCTGCAGTCAAGGTTCTAGGGAGAGTGGTCCTATGTAAACTGACCGAATGGCTAGAGGAGACTAATACTCTTTCTCCTCTACAGTACGGTTTTAGAAAGGGGCGCAGTACCATCGACCAAAGCCTAAATCTACAATTGCTCATTGGGAAGTACACACTAGCGAAGCAAGGATCTTTGTACATTGCCTTTATGGATCTGTCCTCGGCATTTGACCGAATAAACAGATCCAAGTTGTGGGGCCAGCTCCTTAGCATTGGAATAGACCCAAATATTGTGTACTTCTTAGCAGACCTCCATAGGGACCTTACAGCAACGGTAGGTTATGATAGAAAGGGGAACTGCACGGGAAAAATTAGCATTATCAATGGTGTAAGGCAGGGATGCATCCTTGCTCCCCTGCTCTTTACACTATATATAAAATGATTTGGGTGGAGTTTTGGGTGCAGCGTGTAAAGACATCCCGAGGGCAGGGAAATATCTATTGCCCGCTTTACTCTATGCGATGACGCCGCTCTCCTAGCTAGAACTGCAGTGGGTCTTCAAAGCCTGTTGAACTCGTTTTATGTTTTTATGATAAATCTTGACTTAAGTATTAACTTCGGTAAATCCCACGTCATGGTGGTGGGCCATAAAGCGAAGGCCAAAAAAAATGTGATGACATTGTACTGTAATGGACATAAGTTGACAAGAGTCCCCAGATTTCCCTACTTGGGGGTTGTTTTTGATGAATGTTCTACGTGGCACCCTCAAATGCTGGAGAAAAAAAAAGTTCTGGCACGCTCTATTTCTGCGGTGCTGGGCTTCTCACGTAAATTAGGGGTGAAGCCCATTGAGGCAGTCTTTAAAAGTATATGCTGCTAAATGTATTGCCATCGCTATGTATGGCGCAGACCTGTGGGGCTTTAGGCCAGTTAAATCGCTCCAGGTAACGGAAGATAACTTCCTAAAAACGATTCTTTCCCTCCCAAGATCCACGGCCAGCTTCATAGTTCATCAGGAATGCGGCGTGGACTATTTGGAGGATCGAATCGCCATGGCCCCCCTTTTAAAATGGATATCAGTCTGGCTTAATCCAGAGCTTGAAGTGAATCATGAAATTTTAAAGGACTGCCTATTGCTAGATCACTGGGATAAGATCCCTTGGTTGAAATATGTACAATAAATGTGTGTAAAGTTGGGTCGGCCTGAATTGTTCAACAAACCATCTAGTCTGGTGAAAGGCGATTTGAAATGGGTTAAAAATACCTTTTTGTTGAACAGAGGAATGGACAGAAAAAGCAGGGAGCTGTTAAAGCCCTCTGTAAGGACCCATCAATTGATTGTTTCCTCTGGCTATGATCTGGAACTTTACCTAAAGGTCGTTAACAACTCAAACCATAGGTATCTTTTAACTAAGTTCCGATTGAACAAAATTCACTTATTAATTTATGGCCGCCCTGGCTGGACCAGGGGTTCGGATCTAGATCTGTGCAAATGTGACGGTTGTTCGATCATGGATACTGTCCACTTTTTGTTTTTCTGTGATTACTTTAAAGGCATCAGGAAAAAGTTCATTATACCCCTTTTAAAAGGGAAAGGATTTAGGCAAGTCAAGCCAGCTTTACTGTATCTTCAACTATTAGCAGAAATATGGGAAATCTATAATGTGGCTAAATTTTTAACCATAGCGGTGAGACTCAGCAAAAAGATCAATTGGTCCTAGACGATTCATCATAAATATCGACCATTGTAACTTGAATCAAGTTTTTTAAATTCACAATTTCTTATGTTGACTTTTTTAATTATGGATTGTCGTACATATTGTTGTTTTTAAAAAAAATTCCACCATGTGCTGCATATCTTAATGGGTACTCACTCCCTTTTATGCTGTATTTTATCATTGTCATGCTGCCTGGTGATTTGTGGAGCATTTTTACATGTTTGTGTACTTTTATGGTTTTTGTAAACTGAACCGAATAAAGTATTTCTTGAACTTGAACTTGAATTCCGAATCGGTAAAATTCGGTATTTACCATTCGGTAATTGCCTATTACCTACATCTGGGCCCAAATGAGTACTTGGTGGAAACGAAACTGTGGGAGGCACAGTGAATGATAAAGACGCTAAAGCCAGCTGAGGAGGAAAAGCCCACAGTGAGATTCTTTGCCACCTTCTTAGAGAGCAGTAAGAAGATGATGCAGGCCCCCTCTGACAAATGGAGAATTGAGACAAACTAGAGAAAGCTGAGCAACAATATGGTGGGTAAATGACCCTGATTTACAAAACCTGTGTGTTATGTCAAAAAGAAGGTAACAGGTTTCAAACCTTCAACTCTCAAGTTTCCAAGCCATAAAAGTTTTGCGGATTTATGGCCTCATTGTATCTGTTTGGCAACAGCGGGCAACAGGACGCAACAGGACAACACACATATAGAAAACTTGTTTCATATGAAGAAGTTTCCCTATCACCTAAGGAATTGTTAGCTAAAGCTGCTTAAGACCGAGAAATGGTACTTTGCAAGTCTCTAGCTGGTGCTGCAAAAGTGTCAACAATTAGGGTCCCAGTCCCTGCCACCACCTCCACTGATGCCTCTCTTGCAGGTCCCAAAGTAAAAATGGTTAGCATGTCACATGTACTAAATCAAAGGCACAGGTGAAAACAAAAAGCTTGGTAGACACTCCACCTATGACAACGAATATAAGTGTTTATTTGTATTTTAAATCACCTGATGAAGTTTCTCCGAACTCTACTTGACTACATCAGTATATATATATATATATATATATATATATATATATATATATATATATATATATATATATATATATATATATATATATATATATATATATATATATATATATATATATATATATATATATATATATATACACACACACAGACCACCCTTTTCAGAAACCCGACTGCTGGAAACACTACGCTATACGCCACTACGCCACCAGTCTACATCCCAAACACACCATAACCAGTATTCCTTATGGAGAGATTTTGAAACTTAAGAGAATATGCAGTTCAACTAGTGATTTTGAAATATGTTTGAAAGATTTGATGGCAAGATTAAAGGTGCGTGGATATTCTGATGTCACTCTTAAACAGGCTATAGCTACAGCCAACTTGCGGCCCAGAGAAAGTTTATTTCTCTCCTATCTAAATGGCACTGAAATTTCTGATATGAATTTAGTCACTAAAAACAACAATGAGATCAAAGAATGTCCTAGGTTAATTACTGCATTCAGTAATGAAGAAAGCAAAATCAGGACTATTATAAAGATAAATTGGCCCATAGTGTTAACTGATGTGGTTCTGCTGTCTAAATTACCCAATATCCCTATGATCACTTTTAGAAGAGCAAAAAGTATGGGATCTGTTCTGGAGAAAAGCAGCCTAGAAGTCAGACAGAACACTATGTGGCTTCAACCAGCGCAAGGGTTCCGAAAATTTTCTACGTGCAGAGCATGTAAATTTGGAACCAATAAAACTCATTATCAGACTCCTTTCAGTTCCAAGATATAGCCATTTCTGGTAGCTTCAACTGCAAGACTGATGTTGCTGTTTATGTCCAGACGTGCACCTGTGGCCTAAACTACATTGGTAGCACAAAGCTACAGGTGCCCGTCAGGATTCTACTGCATCTCAGAGCAATCCTACATAGTGATCCAGCCTACCCGGTAGCGCGTCATTTCAAAAGAACTCACAATGACGTAGCTTGCCTGAAATATTATGTGGTGGAGTCCATTCCTAAATCCCGTAGAGGAGGCAACAAAGAACATCAGTTGAGGCAACTGAGATCACCATGATTTTGGAATTCGATAGTAAATGGCCCAACGGGTTGAAGAATACAGAAGATATGTACAACTTTTTATGAATGTATTGTTCCCCTACTTATCTGCTCCAGGCATCTTAACTGGCCATCTTACCTATACATTTATATATAACATTATCTTGTATCGAGGCTATAGTTAATTTGGTTTTTGACCACCTTTTAGTCTTAATAAACAGGTTCCCTGTTATTAAGAATACCATGAATTACTCCTACTGGCCCTTTGTATATATGAAAAAACCTAATTATTACATTTTTTTATTCACTTAAAAAAAAAATTGCACAAACAACTGTTTTGTAGAAAAATGTTATTTATATGATTTTAACAATGGGATCCATCAATGGTCAATTTTATTGTTAACAATATTTATACATTTTTGCAGTTTTGCACAATAATCATAAAGGTTGCTTGGTTATGATTGAATATTTGCACTTTAATATAATAATACCTACCATCGGATACCGTCTATTCTATCAGCAAGAGAACTTTATGCTAGTGATAACCTATGCAAGATTAAGTTTGTTACTTCCATTTTTTTTGCGGGATTTATCCTCACTATGAATTTTATTGCCTGTATTTATACAGACTGACATACACTTGAAATTGGAAGCACCTTGCATTTAAGCTGCTATTTTCAAACAAAAAATAGAATCTTTCTTAAAAAGTATTTTCTAATATATGTAATTTTTGTGTTTTTATACATTGATGTATTTTAAACTGTTTATTGCATATGAAGAACGTTTCAATGTTGAGATAAAAAGAGACTACAAGGCAGTATTTTTTCAGTGTTTATGGTCACATGGCCAGCAGTGTGATGACTTGGGGTTGTGCACTTTCTTGTATTTAAAATGCAATATGGTTAAAGTGATCCGCATGTGAACATGGCTCATGAGCCCGAAACGCGTCATTGCTGATTTTACCTGAAAATAAATAACAACATTTTGCCAGATCCTGTGGTCTGTCTCCTGCTTCGCCGGAGATATAGACTACCTACTGGCGGTCGCCCGTAGGTAGTTCTAGTTAGGACCTAGTTTCCATAGGAAATCCGCAACATTTTATTGGGAATAACTTTTGCACCGTTTGATGAATCTTCGCAAATTTCTCAAAGAAGATGGCCCGCTCCGCTCCTTCCCTGAAAGTTTTGGGGGGGATTTGTCAAGTGGGAGCTGAGAAAAAAGGGTTGTCCCAAAACGTGTTTTCCCCATGTTACTTTCCATAGAACGATTAGACACTGCTACAGCCCAAACGGCTGAAAGGAATTACAAGAAATTTGGCAAAATGGTAGAGTCTGATTCGTAGATTGCCCTTTTGTTTAAATGGTGTAAATTCCTCCAGTAGTTGTTGAGAAAATTAAATGTGAAAAAATGTATATATCTGGGCGGAGCCTAACCACACATCTCATCGTGAGATCTGATTGGCTGTCAGCATTTCATCCAAGAAGTGTTGGCAGCCATCCTGCGACCAATATACATGATCGCACCGCATTAAAAAGCATTGCAGTTAATATAAGGTTTTAGGACTTTCGTTACATTATAAATCATTTGCTGATGGTACCCTACTCATTTTAGGAATTGTGGTGTGTTCTAAGGTGATTTTACCATGTGAAAATGCCTTCTGCTGGGATATCATGAATCGTGTTTGAAAGAAAACTATTATCTCATGCTTTTCCCACAGTGGTTTGGAAGGGGCTCTATAAGCTACACTGAAAGCATATTTTCTGTAAATTCACATTATCTTTCTCAGTCATGTGAGAATGAAGTCTGACATTCTCAGTAAAACATGGACATCCAACAAGTGCAGAGACTGTCAGTTGATTCCTTTGTGTTCTACTGCAGCTTCCCAGAGTATTCTAAAGAACAACTAGAGCGTTAACAGTCCTACCTATTACAAAGGTATGGCACACCTGAAGCCATCTTTGATTGGAATAAAGTGGTAACTCTTAAAACATGTAATTAAAAAAGGAATAAAATGAGGGGGTATATTTTGCCATAGAAAGTATGATTAGTGCTGCAGAAAGAAAAATTAGGGCACATTTTGAGTGACTACTACTACTATTTCATTAAAAAATTCTAACATGCAGACTGAAACATGCACTTTCAATACCAGCAGCAGACTTCCCTGGTGAGCAGTAGCTTTACTACAGTGATCTAATAAGCAACTAGCGTGCTAACATTCTGAATTTATGGCAAATGTGTGTCACATCTGAATGCCTTCTTGATGGAATCAAAGTAGAAAACTGAAAGTATTTCCTACTGAGGAGACTGTAGTAAATGAGGAAATTAGGAAACTTCATAACATATAAGTCTCCCAAGATGGCCACCAGAGACAAAAGAGCCCAAATGTAGCACAAATATCCCCCAGATGTAGCCCAAGTGTAGCCCAATGACAGAATGTCCCAGAGTGTTCTAAAGAACAACTAGAGGGCTAACAGTCTGACTTATGACAAAAGTATGGCACAACTGAAGTCATCTTGATTGGAATAAAGTGGTAACACTTAAAACATTTAATTTGCAAAGAAACAAAATGAGGGTTCATTTTGCCATAGAAATTATGATTAGTGCTGAAGAAAGAAAAATTAGGGCACATTTTGACTTCTCAAATCCTCTTCTATTTCATTAAAAAGATTCTGACATGCAGACTGAAACATGCACTTTGAATACCAGCAGCAGAATTCCCTGGTGAGCAGGAGCTTTACTACAGTGATCTAATGAGCAACTACAGTACTAACATTCAAAATTGATGGCAAATGTGTGACACATCTGAATGCCTTCTTGATGGAACAAAAGTAAACAAGCATTGAAAATGCAATAGATCTCGCCCTCGTTTAAGTTAAAGCAATTCTGTTTGTAATGAGGTGGCTTTTAGCTTTGCTTTTATTAGTGTTTTTCAAACTTTCATGTAAATAACATGCTTATGTATGCATATATGTATATGTATGCATTTATTTTTATATAGATTTACCGATTATATATATATATATATATATATATATATTTATACACATACATATATATATTACCTACTGGCGATAGCCAGTAGGTATATATAGTTAGGATTTTTTTCCTATGGGACTTTTGAAAATTCTATGTCTAATAACTTTGGCGTTTGTGGACGGAATCGGCTGAAATTTTGAGGAAAATGGCACATTTTGTTTCTGAGCAGCTCCTGAAAATTTGGGGGGGGTTCGTCAAGGGGGGGCCGAGAAAAAAGGGGGGTCCCAAAACGCGTTTTTCCCATGTTAATTTCCATAGGGCGGTTGGACTCACTTTTAGCCCGAACGGCTGAATGGATTTTCACGAAACTTGGCAAAATTGTAGGGACTGTTAGCCCGATGTGCCTTTGCTAGGTCTCAATATATGTGCTTCAGTGGATTTTGAGAAATTAACGTTTAAATCAAGATATATATCTGTAACAGCGCTCCGGGCAGCGATCCGGTTAGCGAACTTTTCGCGTATCGGAACTTTGCAAAGCGAAGCTGATTGGCTCTCCGGTGTCTGTCAACATTCTAAACAGTCCGGTGCGGCCGCCATCTTGTCTCTCGGTAGGATCGAGAGACAAGAGGAGGCCAAAACAAAGGGGGAAATGAAGGAAAGGGGGCAAGGTAGACCCCTCCTGACCCCCTGGGATTGATGAGGGGGATATTATAGAGCCACGCCGGGCCCAAAAAAAAAAAAAATCCGATTTTTTCGCCGTAGAGACGCGTCTTGGTTCGCGAACCGGGCAGCTAACCGGGCAGCTAACCGGGAAGCTAACCGTCAGTGTAACCCAAAAAAAAAAAAAAAATCTGATTTTTTCGCCGTAGAGACGCGTCTTGGTTCGCGAACCGGGCAGCTAACCGGGCAGCTAACCGGGAAGCTAACCGGCAGTGTAACCCAAAAAAAAAAATCCGATTTTTTCGCCGTAGAGACGCGTCTTGGTACGCGAACCGGGCAGCTAACCGGGCAGCTAACCGGGAAGCTAACCGGCAGTGTAACGGGAGTCTGAGGAGTAGCTGATTGGCTGTCAATATTGTAAACAGTCCGGAGCGGCCGCCATCTTGTCTCTCGGTAGGATCGAGAGACAAGAGGAGGCCAAAACAAAGGGGGAAATGAAGGAAAGAGGGCAAGGTAGACCCCTTCTGACCCCCTAGGATTTATGAGGGGGATATTATAAAACCACGTGGGGCCAAAAAAAAACAAACAAAAAAATCCGATTTTTTCGCCGTAGAGACGCGTCTTGGTACGCGAACTGGGCAGCTAACTGGGCAGCTACCGGGAAGCTAATCGGCAGTGTAACGGGAGTCTGAGGAGAAGCTGATTGGCTGTTATCATTGTAAACAGTCTGGAGCGGCCGCCATCTTGTCTCTCTGTGGGATC
Source organism: Lissotriton vulgaris (assembly GCF_964263255.1). Classification (NCBI taxonomy): domain Eukaryota; kingdom Metazoa; phylum Chordata; class Amphibia; order Caudata; family Salamandridae; genus Lissotriton; species Lissotriton vulgaris. Next base: position 509,968,516 of record NC_141685.1, on the reverse strand, counting down.
GAGAGACAAGAGGTGGAAAAAAAAAAGGTGTAAATGAATGAAAGGGGTAAGGCAGACCCCTCCTGAACCCCTAGGATTGATGAGGGGGCTATTAAAGTTCCCTGGGGGGTGAAAAAAAAAAATTTGCGATTTTCGCGGTAAAGGTGCTTCCTGGTACGTTAACCGGGCAGCTAACCGGCAGCGTAACGGGAGTCCGACATATTGTGTTTTTTGAACGTTTGTGATATGTGCACGTGTGGATTTTGTCTAATTAAGGTTAAAAAATATATATATATCTTTAAGCGTGTTCTGGCGCGCTTACGTTTTGGGTTTGGTTTGCGCTGCAGAGACGATACGTCACGGTTATGCGATGCATCATGAGGCGTCTCACGGGCTACGTGATACGTCACTTAATAAAGAATATATTTTACAGCTATAGATATTAGCTTTTAAAAAACCAATGAAATTCACAGAAAAAACCATAGGTTATAGACCATATATAGTTAGGAATTTGCATTTACAAAACCTTGAAAATTCACTGAAAAAACCATAGGTTATAGACCATATATAGTTAGGGATTAGCATTTAAAAAACCTTATTTTATTTGCACAAAACCATTGAAATTCCATATATAGTTAGTTGCACTAACTATATATCGCGGACCCGCAATCCACTGCTAATGATGTCACATATTACATCATTCATGACATGGTCAGTGACATCACTGATGACATCACTGATGACATCTCAAATGACATCACTGATGACATCACTGATGACAACACCCAGTGACTGTATGTTTCTGTAAAGTTAAAATATGTCTTACATATTGAAGAATGAGTGGATGTATAAGTGTCTGGATGAAGGATTTAGTAGGTGCATGACTGACTGTATGAGAGAATGATTAAATGTGTCTCACTGAGTGCATGGGTTAGTGATTAAAGTGTCTTAATTTGGCAATCAATATTTATGTTCTTCTGTAAACTGCTGCATGTTTAAATCAGTAGCTATATCAGTAACTATATGGGTTATTGAATGGTTGCCCAAGTATTTGTATGGGAGACTGAGTGTGTGTGTGGGTGGCTGGGAGGTGTATAACTCTGTGCATAGATGTGTGAGCGGTTGATTCCCTAGGTGTATGGGTTCAAAAGTGCATGTAGAAACAGCTGTATGGACAGTTGACTGTGTGCATGAGTATATTGGTGAGTGAATGGATATCTCAGTTCTACATGTCAAAGTAAGTACATATGTAAAGCACACTCCATGTGAGAGTTGACATATATAAATAACTGAACATAAGAGTCAGTGAATGTGAGAGTGGCTGTATGAATCATTGTGAACTTGTATCAAGGATTGTATAAGAGAGTAACTATGTGTTAGTATATGTTTGAATAAGTAAGGTGTGTATAACTGTATAGTTAAGGAAATGGAGATGTGATTGATTCTTTGCATGACTGAATAGGTGTGTGAGTAACTCCATGGATGTGTGACAGTCTGTGAGTGCCTGTTTACACTGAGTGTATCAAAGGTTATATTAGAGTCTGAAGATGTATTATCACATAAATGATATCATCAGTGATGTAATCAGTAATGTCAAATGAGATGTCAGTGATGTCATCAGTGATGTCATTTGAGATGTCATCAGTGATGTCATCAGTGATGTCATTTGAGATGTCATCAGTGATGTCATCAGTGATGTCACTGACCATGTCATGAATGATGTAATATGTGACATCATTAGCAGTGGATTGCGGGTCCGCGATATATAGTTAGTGCAACTAACTATATATGGAATTTCAATGGTTTTGTGCAAATAAAATAAGGTTTTTTAAATGCTAATCCCTAACTATATATGGTCTATTACCTATGGTTTTTTCAGTGAATATATATATATATATATATACATATATATATATATATATATACATATATATATATATATATATATATGCATATACATGCATATATATATATATATGTGTATATGTGTGCGTGTAGAGAGAGGTAGAGAGGTAGAGGTGTAGAGGTAGAGGTAGAGGTAGAGAGGTAGAGAGGTAGAGGTAGAGACTAGTAGAGAGAGAAGTAGAGAGGTAGAGAGTAAGTAATAGAGAGTAGAGAGTGAGTAGTAGAGAGCAGTAAAGAGAGTAGCAGAGAGTGAGTCGTAAAGAGTAGTAGAGTGAATAGTAGAGTGAGTAGTAGAGAGTGAGTAGTAGAGTGTAAGTAGTAGAGTGTAAGTAGTAGAGTGAGTAGTAGAGAGCAGTAGAGAGTGAGTAGTAGAGTAGTAAAGAGTGAGTAGTAGAGAATAGTAGAGAGTGGGTAGTAGAGAGTAGTAGAGTGAGTAGTAGAGAGTGAGTAGCAGAGAGAATAGTAGAGAGAGAATAGTAGAGAGTAGTAGAGAGTGAGTAGTAGAGAGTAGTAGAGGGAGTGGTAGAGAGTGAGTAGTAGAGAGTAGTAGAGTGAGTAGTAGAGTGAGTAGTAGAGAGTGAGTAGTAGAGAGTGAGTAGTAGAGAGTGAGTAGTAAAGAGTGAGTAGTAGAGAGAGAGTAGTAGAGCGAGAGTAGTAGAGAGTGAGTAGTAGAGAGTAGAGAGTAGTAGAGAGTGAGTAGTAGAGCATAGTAAATAGTGAGTAGTAGGGAGTGAGTAGTGGAGAGAGTAGTAGAGAGAGTAGTAGTAGAGAGTAGTAGAGAGAGAGTAGTAGAGAGTAGTAGAGAGTAGTAGAGTAGTAGAGAATGAGTAGTAGAGAGTGAGTATTATAATCCAAATCCAAATGTTTCTCAAGAAGTCATTTTCAATCCTTCGGAATATCGGCGTTTGGGCAGATATGACCCACGGACACGGTTTATGACTTTTCTTGAGAAATATTTGGATTATCATGTCCTATACTTTGGAATTTTTGAAAGACTGACACTGAGAGTGCTATAAATTACTCAAGTCCATGGATGCTGCTGGGAACGCCCAAGCAACACCCATTGCACGCCCCTTTAACGCAGGAAACAGAGTTAAAGAGACTGATATTTATCAGGCAGGATTACGCCACAAAAAGTGTCTTAGTCCTGCCTAATAAATATCACTCAGTCTTCTGGAAAGTCACAAGAAGTGACGTTCGGGAGGCGCAAGGGGCTCGTAAATAAGGCCCCATAGGTTTCACACTCGTAATAGTTAGGAATTAGCATTTAAAAAACCTTAGAAATTCACTGAAAAAAAATAGGTTTTACACCAGTTATAGTTAGCTGGACATTTTACTCCTACAAAACCATTGAAATTCCCCCGTTATAGTTAGTTGTACTCACTATAACTCGCATGCCCGCAATCCACTGCTGATGATGTCACATATTACATCATTCATGACATGGTCAGTGACATTACTGATGACATCTCAAATGACATCACTGATGACATCATCCAGTGAATGTGGTTTCCTTTGATATTTAAAGCACAAGTTACTACTTGTGTAACGATATATCTGTAAGAGACATTAGTTAGTGATAGATTCCTTACCTTAAAATATCCCCAGGCGTCAGACTGGATCCGGAAGTTTTTGCGTAGCAGTACCCTTGCGCGTCGGTAGGCGTCGTCTGCGGCTCCGCGTCAGTCGTCGGCGTCGTGGGTGCCGTGATGACGTCGTCGGAGTACTTAGACGCCGCCTCTGCGTGCTGACGTCAGTTCTTAGCCACAGCTTTTCCGCGCCAGAAGCGCAGAGCCATGACAAAAACCAACAGTGGTGCCAAGAAACTAGGGCGGTCAAACTAGGGCCCTGAAAGACTTGACTGTCCAGGCAATAGTGTGTTGCAAACGTGTGCAGCGAGGCCCACATAGCTGCCTGGCAAATGTCCTGCAAGGGCACACCTCGGCCCAAGGCAGTAGTAGTGGCCGTGGCTCGAGTGGAATGAGCCCTCAGCCCAACATGGGGTTCCTTCTTAGCCAAGGAGTAACACGCCTGGATGCACAAGATAATCCACCGGGAGATGGTCCGCTTGTGCACCGCTTTCCCTTTCAACAACAAAGAGTTGATCATCCACCCGGAACTGTTGTTTGCGATTCAGATAAAAGGAGAGCGCACGTTTTAGGTCCAGACGGTGGAGCCTCTCCTCCTCTCTCGAGGGGTGCGGAGGCGAAAAGAAGGTGGGCAACGTGATAGATTGCCCAATGTGGAAGACCGTGACTACCTTGGGTAGGAAGGAGGGCCGTGTCCGTAATACAACCTTGTCCGGATGGACTGAAAGGAAAGGAGGCTTACAAGACAGAGCCTGGAGCTCACTCACTCTCCTGGCAGAGGTGATGGCTACCAGGAAGGCAGTCTTCAGAGAAAGAAGGCGAAGAGGACAGTTGTGAAGTGGCTCAAAGGGAGCGCACATCAGAAACGTTAGAACCAGGTTCAAGTCCCACTGAGGCATCACAAAGGGAACAGGAGGAAAAGTATGAGTGATGCCCTTCAGGAATCGATTACCGATAGGGGACTTGAACAAAGAAGGTTGGTCAGGCAGCCTCAGAAAGGCTGAAAGAGCTGAAAGATAGCCCTTGACACTGCCCAGAGCAGAGCCCTGCTGGGCAAGACAGAGTAGAAAGAGGAGAACCTCAGAAAGAGGGGCATTGAGGGGATCCACAGCCTTCGCTGTGCACCATGCCACAAATCTGTTCCACCTGCAGGCGTATACCGACTTTGTGGAGGGACGCCTGGCTGCCAGAATGATGTTGCAAACTTCAGGAGGCAAGTCAAATGGCCTCAACTGTCGCCGCTCAATCTCCAAGCATGGAGGTGGAGACTGGACAGGTTCGGATGGTGGACCGTCCCCTGCTGCTGCGACAGAAGGTCCTCCTGAAGAGGCAGACGAACCGGGGGATCGACTGACATACTGAGTAGCTCGGGATACCAGTACCTTCGTGCCCAGTCCGGAGCCACAAGGATGGCTTGTGCCCGGTCGCGCTTGATCTTCTTCAGCACGCTGGGCAGAAGTGGTATAGGCGGAAAGGCGTACAACAGACCGCACCTCCACTCGCGACGAAAAGCGTCTCCGAGCGAGTGCCGCCTTGGAAATTCCAACGCGCAGAACTGATGACATTGCGCGTTCTCTTCTGTGGCGAATAGATCTAACCAAGGCTCTCCCCATCGCAGAAAGAGGCCTTGCGCCACGTCCGAGTTCAGACGCCATTCGTGATCCATCGAGCACCGACGGCTGAGTTCGTCCGCCCTGGCGTTCAGAGAACCTGCCAGGTGTGGAACCACCAGAGTCACGCCCTGATGTTCCAGCCATTGCCAGAGACGCAGAGCCTACTGGCAAAGGGTCCATGACCCCACTCCACCCTGTTTGTTGCAGTACCACATGGCGGTGGTGTTTTCCTTGAACACCTGCACTGCACTCCGTCGGACAGACGGGAGGAATGCTTTCAGTGCCAGACGAATCGCCCGCAGCTCCAACAGATTGATATGGAGCCGGGACTCCGCCAGAGACCAGAGTCCTCTGATCTCCGCCTCTCCCACGTGGCCTCCCCAGCCCTGGAGGGACGCGTCCGTCACAACTACGTGCTCCGGTTGGGGAAGGGAGAGGGATCTGCCGTTGACCCAATCGCGGTCCGTGAGCCACCACTGCAGCTGTCTCGCAGTCCCCTCCGAGATCAGGACATGGTCGGACAGGTTGCCCTGGTGCTGGGCCCACTGAAACTTCAGGTCCCACTGCAGAGCCCGCATCCGCCACCGTGCGTGATGCACCAAAAGGATGCAGGAGGCCATCAGCCCCAGAAGCCGCAGCGTCAACCTGACCGAAAAATATAAATATATATCTCCTCACCACTCCACTCCACTCCCACAAGCTGGTTGCTTGCGCTTTCTCACACGGAAAGAACGTGGAGTACAGAGCCATTACGCGTTTCGGTACACACCGTACCTTGATCACATGACCTATACATATATATATATATATATATATATATTACCTACTGGCGGTCGCCAGTAGGTATATATAGTTAGGATTTTTTCCCTATGGGATTTATGAAAATTCTATGTCTAATAACTTTGGCGTTTGTGGACGGAATGGGCTGAAATTTTCAGGAAAATGGCACATTTTGTTTCTGAGCAGCCCCTGAAAATTTGGGGGGGTTCCGTCAAGGGGGGGCCGAGAAAAAAGGGGGGTCCCAAAACGCGTTTTTCCCATGTTAATTTCCATAGGGCGGTTGGACTCACTTTTAGCTCGAACGGCTGAATGGATTTGCACGAAACTTGGCAAAATTGTAGGGACTGTTAGCCCGATGTGCCTTTGCTAGGTCTCAATATATGTGCTTCAGTGGATTTTGAGAAATTAACGTTTAAATCAAGATATATATCTGTAACAGCGCTCCGGGCAGCGATCCGGTTCGCGTACTTTTCGCTTATCGGAACTTTGCGAAGCGAAGCTGATTGGCTCTCCGGTGTCTGTCAACATTCTAAACAGTCCGGTGCGGCCGCCATCTTGTCTCTCGGTAGGATCGAGAGACAAGAGGAGGCCAAAACAAAGGAGGAAATGAAGGAAAGGGGGCAAGGTAGACCCCTTCTGACCCCCTAGGATTGATGAGGGGATATTATAGAGCCACGCTGGGCCCAAAAAAAAAAAAAAAAAAATCCGTTTTTTTCGCCGTAGAGACGCGTCTTGGTACGCGAACCGGGCAGCTAACCGGGAAGCTAACCGGCAGTGTAACGGGAGTCTGACGAGTAGCTGATTGGCTGTCAACATTGTAAACAGTTCGGAGCGGCCGCCATCTTGTCTCTCGGTAGGATCGAGAGACAAGAGGAGGCCAAAACAAAGGGGGAAATGAAGGAAAGGGGCAAGGTAGACCCCTTCTGACCCCCTAGGATTGATGAGGGGATATTATAGAGCCACGCTGGGCCCAAAAAAAAAAAATACGATTTTTTCGCCGTAGAGACGCGTCTTGGTACGCGAACCGGGCAGCTAACCGGCAGTGTAACGGGAGTCTGAGGAGAAGCTGATTGGCTGTTATCATTGTAAACAGTCTGGAGCGGCCGCCATCTTGTCTCTCTGTGGGATCGAGAGACAAGAGGTGGAAAAAAGGTGTAAATGAATGAAAGGGGTAAGGCAGACCCCTCCTGAACCCCTAGGATTGATGAGGGGGCTATTAAAGTTCCCTGGGGGGTGAAAAAAAAAATGCGATTTTTCGCGGTAAAGGTGCTTCCTGGTACGTTAACCGGGCAGCTAACCGGCAGCGTAACGGGAGTCCGACATATTGTGTTTTTTGAACGTTTGTGATATGTGCACGTGTGGATTTTGTCTAATTAAGGTTAAAAAAATATATATATATCTTTAAGCGTGTTTTGGCGCGCTTACGTTTTGGGTTTGGTTTGCGCTGCAGAAACGATACGTCACGGTTATGCGATGCATCATGAGGCGTCTCACGGGCTATGTGATACGTCACTTAATAAAGAATATATTTTACAGCTATAGATATTAGCTTTTAAAAAACCAATGAAATTCACAGAAAAAACCATAGGTTATAGACCATATATAGTTAGGAATTTGCATTTACAAAACCTTGAAAATTCACTGAAAAAACCATAGATTATAGACCATATATAGTTAGGGATTAGCATTTAAAAAACCTTATTTTATTTGCACAAAACCATTGAAATTCCATATATAGTTAGTTGCACTAACTATATATCGCGGACCCGCAATCCACTGCTAATGATGTCACATATTACATCATTCATGACATGGTCAGTGACATCACTGATGACATCACTGATGACATCTCAAATGACATCACTGATGACATCACTGATGACATCTCAAATGACATCACTGATGACATCACTGACATCTCATTTGACATTACTGATTACATCACTGATGATATCATTTATGTGATAATACATCTTCAGACTCTAATATAACCTTAGATACACTCAGTGTAAACAGGCACTCACAGACTGTCACACATCCATGGAGTTACTCACACACCTAGTCAGTCATGCAAAGAATCAATCACACCTCCATTTCCTCAACTATACAGTTATACACACCTTACTTATTCAAACATATACTAACACATATTTACTCTCTTATACAATCCTTGATACAAGTTCACAATGATTCATACAGCCACTCTCACATTCACTGGCTCTTATGTTCAGTTATTTATATATGTCAACTCTCACATGGAGTGTGTTTTACATATGTACTTACTTTGACATGTAGAACTGAGATATCCATTCACTCACCAATATACTCATGCACACAGTCAACTGTCCATACAGCTGTTTCTACATGCACTTTTGAAGCCATACACCTAGGGAATCAACTGCTCACACATCTATGCACAGAGTTATACACCTCCCAGCCACCCACACACATACTCAGTCTCCCATACAAATACTTGGGCAACCATTCAATAACCCATATAGTTACTGATATAGCTACTGATTTAAACATGCAGCAGTTTACAGAAGAACATAAATAATGATTGCCAAATTAAGACACTTTAATCACTAACCCATGCACTCAGTGAGACACATTTAATCATTCTCTCATACAGTCAGTCATGCACCTACTAAATCCTTCATCCAGACACTTATACATCCACTCATTCTTCAATATGTAAGACATATTTTAACTTTACAGAAACATACAGTCACTGGGTGTTGTCATCAGTGATGTCATCAGTGATGTCATTTGAGATGTCATCAGTGATGTCATCAGTGATGTCACTGACCATGTCATGAATGATGTAATATGTGACATCATTAGCAGTGGATTGCGGGTCCGCGATATATAGTTAGTGCAACTAACTATATATGGAATTTCAATGGTTTTGTGCAAATAAAATAAGGTTTTTTAAATGCTAATCCCTAACTATATATGGTCTATAATCTATGGTTTTTTCAGTGAATATATATATATATATATATATATATATATATATATATATATCAGAAACCTCCGTCTCGCTCGCGCTGCAGCCTTTCTCACAGCCTCGAACAGGAACGAACCAAGGTATAGGATGCCAAGTATTACTTTATTTCTTGTGCTGTCGCTGTATATATATGTCCTCAGAATATGAATTTTTTGTGTGTATAATAATTTTAAAAGGATTCTAAATATTGTTTTTAGATCTTTGTTACACATTGCGCATTTATGCAGGAATTGTAAATATTCAGTGACAGTTCAACATACTTGTAGATATATATGTTTTTGAGATAGTCTGTTTTCCATTGTGATGCGAGTCACGTGACTCACTGGGAAACAGAATGGTGGGCGGAGCACTTTAAGCACTTTATAAGCACTATCATTGCACTTTTGCCTTGCATGTGAACAAGGGCTGTTTAGCTCGAAACGCGTCATGTCTGGTTACTCACAGAATAATCTGGAACAATAAATCTTTCTCCTGAATGCTGTGGTCTGTCTCCTGCTTCGCCGTTCCTGCTGGTTCGGAGGTGGTTTTTCTGGAGTGACTGTCGATAATTACAGAAGTTTGGTTTTGCTTCTGTTCACAGACCCCCTCTCCGAGTGAGGCATCCAACGTTCAAAACCAGCGGTACGTTTTTCCGGGATCGGAATTTGGTACGGATGCTCCCTATCTGCAGTACGGTGTAAGGAAGTCGGTGTTCCAGTGCGATACAGTCCCGGGCTGGGTCGGCTGACTCTGCCTTCCGGATTGGTGCACGAAAACTGACTCTAACCACACGGCATTTGATAGGTGGAGAGGTGCTTCGGTAAACTCAGCTGCACTGTTCAAACGCGAACCAACAGCCGTGTCTGCAGTAATCTCGGCAAGCGGCGTGTTTTAGTGCGGACCGCAGGATTATACTATTCTGTATAAAGTAACCAGGATGTCAGCGGAGGCTTTCCGTGCCAGAGAAGCAGAAGCGGCACAATTATTTGAAAACATATCCATCACGAGTGTTACCACTAGCAAGGTCCCGGCTGGGGCGGAAAATAGTGGCGAAGGTAACATTAAGACGCTGTACAGAAATTTGGAAAAAGAACGACGCTTGGAGATCACTAAGTGGTGGGAACACTATTCATTGACCAAATATGCGGAAGCTGGTCGTGTTCCGAGGGGGCTCCGCATCATGCTGGCTCCGAGTTTCGATCGCCCTAACCCCATGATGCTCAAGGAGTGGGGGCAGAGTAATTTGGCAGCCTCAATGAACTTAGTGCATATTCTAATTAAATATGCTGCCATCGACAGGGACCAAATACTGTTGAACATAAACAGAATTACTGAGGAGATCAGCAAATGTAAGGAGTCCGAGGAAATTGTAAAAAGCCTGGAAACTTCCATGACTGACCGACTCAAAAAACATGAGGACAAGATCAAGGCTAGAAAGGTCAGCAAGTTTGCCCGCGATCAAGCAGACTATGCTAATGGTCAGATTTTTACTTTTGCCCGGAAATATAGCGCCGCTAAACGCCAGCAATATAGTGGCAATGTTAAACAACAACCGGTTCCCACTGCTGCCTGCAACTATCCTGAACATGAGGAGGGGCTGCCGAATGATGAAACCGGCAGTAACATCTCATCAAGCGTCTCCAGCGAAGATCTTAGTAGGGATCAACGACAAGCGCCTATTTTGGATCTGGGTGAAGAACTTGATTTTTTAGTGGCAGAGAGACTGAGAACATTGCGCCCTCGCTTGGACAGTCAAGGGCAAGTCATAAAACAAAGAACCAAAAAAGACAAGAACGAAGGAAACACGCAAGAAAACAAAGGACCGCAACAAAAAAAGAAAGCCAAGGGGCCATGGCTGCGAAAGAAGTGAGTAGCAGCAACGCAGTCATCAATCTCTCTAATGTAGTTCTGGAGAAAGCAGAAGAACAACTTCTATCTTTAGGACTCAACTTCTGCCCGGCCCAGCCTTTTGACTATGCAGCGACGCGTATAGATGTGTATCGCTTTATACGCAAAATGAAATTGCGCAAATATTTTGCCACACAAACTTTGAAGTCTAATACCGTGATCCCGGTCCCAACTGATGTCAACACCCCGGACGGGGGGTTGGAGGTAAGAGCCGCTGATGTATCCACCTACTTAGATCTTAATGACCTTTGTCAAGCCACTGATTCTCAACCGTTTATCTCTGAGTCAGAAAGTAACACTCAAACTAGACTGGCCACTATCAACATCCACCAGAAGGGTGCAGGCATCACGCCCTTTAAAAACAAATCTAAGTTTGTACCTTTAATGGCCAAAGATGGTATCGACACGTTCCATGAATGTATAACCAACGATATCAAGTTGTTATACATAAAGTCTTGCAAAAGGAATAAAGGTAGATATTACCAACAACAGGCCAAGTACATAGCACTTATGAAAAAATTATCCAGTAACCCAAATATCGTTGTGAAAACAGCGGATAAAGGAGGCAATTTGGTAATCTGGGATAAAAAGGACTATGTAACTGAAGCGTTGCGGCAATTGAATACTATCACTTGCTATAGCAAAGCAACTAAGAAAGATTATTTCAACGCCAAAACTATGTTGGAAAAAATGCTCAACAGATTTCGGCGAGAGGGATTGATTTCAGGTGAGGAGTACAAATTTATGCACAAAGAGTTCCCCGTCCTCCCTGTTTTCTATCTAATCCCGAAAATACATAAAAACGTCTCGCCGACCCCTGGAAGACCTATCATCTCGGCGGTTAACAGTGCAGGGGAAAATGTTAGCCGCTATGTTGATCACTTTTTGCAGGACCTAGTCAAGAAATTACCCAGCTATGTGCGTGACACTGGCGATTTCTTGATGAAAATTAAAGACTTGGAATGGCAGGAGGACATGTTGCTTATCACTTTGGATGTGGAATCCCTCTACACGAGCATTGGCCATGTAGAGGGACTTAGAGCTGCTAAACACTTCTTAGACACTCGTTCTGCGGACTTCTATGAACATAATAAAGTCATTATGGAACTTATGCACTGGTGTCTCAATAACAACTTTTTCACCTTTGGGAAAGATATATGGAGGCAACTGCGAGGCGTGGCCATGGGTTCCTGTTTCTCCCCCAGCTACGCGTGCTTGCACGTGGGCTGGTGGGAGGAACAGGTCCTGGGCACTACAGACGCAATTTGGGTGAGAGAGAAGATCATCAAATATTTGAGATACATAGATGATATCTTCATTCTTTGGCAAGGAAGTGAACAGGAAGCTTTGTTGTTTATTACTGAGATCAATGACAATGTGTTAAACCTCCACTTTACTTCACACATTAGTGCTTGCCAAATAGAATTCCTTGATGTTCAGGTCTATGCGGAACAAAACAAACTCTTTTCCACATTGCATCGCAAACCGACATCAGGTAACACCTTGCTACACGCCTCTAGTCTCCATCTGAACCACACTATTTACAGTATCCCTCTTGGCGAAATCTTGAGAGTTAAAAGAATCTGCAGCTCCACACTAGAATTTGATAAGTGTATCACTGATCTCAGAGGTAGATTTTTGGAACGTGGTTATTCCAATCACATTTTCAACCAAGCTTTGGCTAAAGCAAGGCTGAGAAGTAGAGAGAGTCTATTCTCAACATCTAATTCGGATAATGCTAATATTTCCGTGATGTCTGACTTCACTACCCACACTTGTCCCAGGTTTATCACCGCTTACAGTAGTGATCAACAGGCCATTAAAAAAAGAATTCAAAAAAATTGGCCTGTTATCCTGACTGACCATATTCTAAGCCCTACTTTACCTGTTAGACCTGTGGTGACTTTCCGTAGACCAAGGAACATGGGTAGTTGTCTTGACATCTCCAGTCCTGAATTAAAACAGAAGGAAATATGGTTGAAGGCCAAACCAGGATTTCGGAAATGTTCACACTGTAGAGCATGTAAATTTGGGGAGAACAAAACTCACTATCGTATCCCATTTTGCTCTAATGACATCCCTATCAAAGGCAGGTATGACTGCAAAACAGATTTTGCAGTCTATGTTCTGACGTGCACCTGTGGACTACATTACATCGGTAGTACTACTGCCCAGGTGCACGTCAGGATTCTCCAGCATTTAAGGGCCATACTACATACAGATACAGCATATCCTGTAGCACGCCATTTCGCGGCTAAGCACAACAAAGATCTCAATTGTTTGAGATACTTTGTAATAGGATCTGTATTGCCCTTACGCAGGGGAGGGAACAGAGAGCTGTTATTACGACAGCTCGAAACTCGCTTTATACTAGAGTTCGATAGTAAGTGGCCTAATGGCCTTAATAACACTGAGGATTTTTACAACTTTCTCTAGAAGTATTACGAACTCCAGCTACATGTTTTGTTTCCCGTGCCCATCCCTGTGATACCTGTTGATTGGAAATGAGCTGTTTGGTTCTCTCCAGTACGGATTATCTGCCCTGTGTCCACGAGTAGTCAGGTTCCCTGTTGCTCAGTATAACTCAATATATAACACAGGACGGATGTTTTGAGTATGAGTCTCTCTTCGATCCTGGTTAGTGTTGAAAGACAGTCAGGTTCCCTGTTGTCTTTCATGGTTTATATGACACTCATCTGTTCATAGCACTTTATATGTATAATAGGATTATTTATTTGCATATTTATGTGTTGTGTATTTTGAATTTTCTTATATTGTGCCATCCCCAATTTTATATCTGGGGTTGATAGATCTTCTCTTCACGTTTTTTACACTTTTATCACTATTTAATGTTTGTATTATAGTCTGTTATGTTCTTTTTGGATGTGGTTTTTATGAATTTCATGGTTTTAAGATTGCACTTTTTAGACAGAAAAACATAATATAGTTCCTGATTTTATCATGGGTAATAATAATGTTTTTTCAAATTTTAGTGCTTTATGTACATAATACCATGAACTTGATATGCTTAATCTAGTTGAACAGACAGTATGCACTTTATTCTTAGCCTCCTTTGCACACTAGGCATGGTTTGTCCTAGCATGTTTGTGGTTGTTAGTTATATGGCTCTGCCACGCCAACACTTCTTTGTCAAAGGTTGATTCCTTTGTAATGATTAGGTATATATTGGTCACCCTATGATTATTTACTATCTCTTTACGATTAATTTGACTGCTCTATTTTGTAGCTGTGAATACTTGCTATCTGGATTCATCCAGTTATAACTCCTTCCTTTGCACAAATGTCCTCAGAATATGAATTTGTTGTGTGTATAATAATTTTAAAAGGATTCTAAATATTGTTTTTAGATCTTTGTTACACATTGCGCATTTATGCAGGAATTGTAAATATTCACAGTGACAGTTCAACATACTTGTAGATATATATGTTTTTGAGATAGTCTGTTTTCCATTGTGATGCGAGTCACGTGACTCACTGGGAAACAGAATGGTGGGCGGAGCACTTTAAGCACTTTATAAGCACTATCATTGCACTTTTGCCTTGCATGTGAACAAGGGCTGTTTAGCGCGAAACGCGTCATGTCTGGTTACTCACAGAATAATCTGGAACAATAAATCTTTCTCCTGAATGCTGTGGTCTGTCTCCTGCTTCGCCGTTCCTGCTGGTTCGGAGGTGGTTTTTGTGGAGTGACTGTCGATATATATATATATATATATATATATATATATATATATATTTTAAAAAAATTGCTCATGCAATGAGGATACCCACACGTCGTTTGATTTCACCTTTTATTCGGGAGGCGGCAGTGTGGGTATCCTCATTGCATGAGCAAACTTTTTTGAATAATAAGTGGCCTGCTCCGGTCACGAGGGTAACCCCGCCGCACCTCAGCGGCTCCGTGTGTCTTGGTTGACGGGGCACATTAGCGGGACGACGTACCTGTTTGGACTGGGCACAAGCAAAGCAACAAGGAGTGGTGGTCCTGCCAACGACCCAACGGGAGGTACTAAGGAGAGAGAGAGAAAGCGCAAACCACTATGGATATTACTTGCTACAAACTACGTGAACCAGAGTGCTTCGCACGCACACGCCCAGTGGGGCGGGATCTCAGGTTGAAATACCAACTGACTTATTGAATGCGCGATGCCTTCTCTCCCACACACGCCATGCCACTGACAAAGGAGAGTGTTCCGAAACGCGTATGGCAACAGAGGTGCAAATTGACGCTGTCAGAAACTGCCATGTACTTGCTGCCGCCTCCCGAATAAAAGGTGAAATCAAACGAAGTGTGGGTATCCTCATTGCATGAGCAAACTTTTTTGAATATATATATATATATATATATATATATATATATATATATATATACACACAACAAAACAAATGTGCTTGGCAAAAAATGATTTTGCTCGAAGCTATTAAAAGAAGTCTCACATCGCATAGGCATACCTAGAGCATTCCACTAAGCTAAAGTGGGGGTCAACAAACAAAAGGAATGACCTCCAGCCTTCTAACACTTGGTGTTCGAATAGAACATCTTAATTTGATCTACAAGAAAGGTGAAAATGTAATTGGAAGTGATTGATGGGCAATGTGTAGAACCTTAAACATAACACCGCTGCACTGGCAACCAACTTAAGGTCTGGAGATACTGGGAGGGCTGGTCAATTGTTTTGAAATAAGATAAGCTGCAGAATTTTGGATCTGGTGTAATTTCTTAACTCTGTGTTTTCAGGCTCCTAAATAAAAGGAGTTCCCATTATATTTTTGGAGCACGTTGTGTCTGTGACTGAAGGGACCTACAAAGTCAGGGAAGGCAACATTTTTCATGAACTGCAGACTGTAGACACAAGAAGCTGTTGTTGAAATTTCCATGGCACTAAGGCCAAAGTGGACTCAAATCGAAAACTAAGCTAATAAAACAGAGGTAGCACAGACTAGCTTTGCACTGACCAAGATAGTTTGGGCCAGAGATTGTGCAGCAGCAACCCCTATGATATGGTTCATCAGAGTTTGACTTCGGTCACAAGCTAAACATCCAGTTAAAGCCATTCAGGCACAGACATCAAGGAGATAAATGATGCAACTGACACCCCCCAAATAAATCACCAATTTCATGAGCACATAGGCTTTTCTATCCTCGCTAAGAAACTGTACCCTCAAAAGATCAATCAGAAAATCTCGGGCTACAAAATATTTAAAAAATATTTTTCTATCTGAACCCTGACGTACATCTACTTATTTAACCAAGCATGAGTGAAAGCGACCTCCAAAACAAAATGTGTTACTTACCTGTAATTATCGTTCTCCAGTATTGGTATCTTTATTAGATTCACATGCTTGAATCATCCCCGTTGTCAAGGTGGGAGTCCCACAGTACATTCTAAAGCAATGAAAGTAGTTTAAATAGCTTAAGATGGCATAAGCCTCCTATTTAGGGCGAGGAAAATCGCTGCGCTGCAGCACATACTTGCACAGAAAGCTCTGACATGCTGACACGCTGTTAAATACCTGAGCACGCTATGGTTTCCAACCTGCATTATTGCATTTTTAAATCGCAGTTTGTACTGTTAGCTTAATGATTACGATTTTGCACAGTATATCTTTTTACTTGTGGGCACATTAGTTAATTTTCACTTACTGTCCTAGGGCACCGCTCATCTCCCCGTTCCACCGCAGCTTGTGCTGTTTGTCGTGGAGGGAGTGGACTAGTGCAGTACAGAGGGAGTCTATCACCCTCACTTCCGGGGGCCATCTTACTTTAATAGCTTATCCGCATCATTCATTAAGAACCAAACTCCTGCCAATCAGGTGATAGCACCCTTTAGAACACTCCCAGCAGAGGCATCTTCCTTCAGATTTTCAAGCACTAATCGAAAAGTCACCACTTGCCAAGAAGGAGAGCCTCTAAGGGGAGGAGGGTGGGTCACACGTAAAGAATGAAAGTTACAGGTAGGTAATACACTTTTTTCTCCAGTATTGGAGTATCGTTCACAGATTCACATGCTTGATTCAGAATAGCTAGCAGATACATACATGTTTAGAAAAATGATGTTATAAAACACAATAGAGTATGGTGGGTACAAACTGACCTCAAGCCCCAGGGCCTGTGGACCCTGAAGAAAACAAGTTACATTCCTGTAACTTTAGTTCCCCAGTATTGGTAACTTTCATAGATTCCCATGCTTTGTATCATTCCCCGTTGTCGGAATGGGAGTCTCGGTAACAAAAATACCATAACTGTAGGTACAAAAGACAAAGGAAAAAGGCCTAGGCCTCATTCCCTTTTGTAGCATATCACCCTGTTTGTGTAAAAGAGACCAAACTTAGATATCAGCCAATCAGAAGTGCCTCACCACTTAGAACCTTCCTGAAGGAACCTCAGAGCCTCAGATTTTTGTAGCCGTTGGGTACTGAGCTTTCCTCTGGGAGGTGGGTGGGCGCATGGGAATCTATGAAAGTTCCAATACTGGGGTAAGAAAACAAGTTACTTACCTGTAACTTTAGTTCCCCAGTATTGGAACTTTCATAGATCCCCATGCTTTGTATCAGAGTAGCAAGCAGTTAGCAAGAAAATCACATGTTGCATCATAAAATTATAGCAATTGGCAACATGACATAAGATACAAAATGTGCAATACGGAAGGTGGGATAGAAAGGAAAGCTCACCATCATTGGAAGAGGTTCCTCAGGACAGCCTGTCCTACTGCCGCATCATCTTGTTGCAAGGATTCTAAGCAGTAATGCTTGGTGAAGGTGTGAACGCTACTCCAGGTAGCAGCTCTGCAAATGTCCTTAATCTGTACCCCCGCGAAGAGGGCTGTTGAAGAAGCCACAGATCTTGTGGAATGTGCTCGGATCTTTCCAGTTAGAGGTTTTCCTGCAGCAGTGTGACAATGCAGAATGGCACTCGTGATCCATCTTGAAACACCCTGTTTGGATAGCGGAAGGCCCTTTATAGGACCTCCGAAGGCAAAAAATAGCTGTGAGGATTTTCGAAACCCCTTAGTACGTTCCAAAAAGAATTTCAAGCACCGGTGCTCATCCAGCGAATGCAATGCTCTTTCTGCTGGCGTAGCCGGTTGAGGAAAGAACACCTTCAGAAGGACCGGCTCATTCAAGTGGAAATCCGAGGGGACCTTAGGCATAAATCTAGGATTAGTTCTCATGATCACAGTGTTTCTCTTGAATTGAAGGAAAGGTTCTTGGATGGTCAAAGCCTGCAATTCTCCAACACGCCTAGCCGACGTGAGAGCGAGGAGGAGAGCTAATTTCCACGAAAGGTATTTCATGTCAGAACGATGGATTGGTTCAAATGGGCCTTTCATGAGTTGAGAAAGGACTAGATTTAGATGCCATGTAGGAGGGGGCGGTCTCACTGGTGGATAGACTCTGAACAAGCCCTTAAGAAATTGCTTGATAATTCTGGAAGACCACAAGGAAGGACCAGACCCTGTCCTGAACCTTGATAATGCAGCCAAATGGACCTTAAATCGATGAATGGGCTAGTCCCGACTTAGCCAAGGACAGCAGATAAGGTAGGATCTGATGAGGCTTGGAAGTGAAAGTATCAATGCTCTCTTTCCTACACCAGCAACAACATCTTTTCCACTTAAGACGGTAAGTCCTGTTCGTTGAAGGAGCACCCTCCTGGGACAGAACCTCCTTAATCTCTTTTGATAAGGGTAGGTACATAAACTCTCGCTGCTCAGGAGCCATGCAGTCAGGTGTAACGACTGTGGATCTGGGTGCCAAACTTGTCCGTCGGACACTGTGAGAAGATCCGGCAGAACCCTCAAAGGAAGAGGAGGAGCTATCGACAACAGATGGAGATCCGTGTACCAGAACTGCCTCGGCCAACCCGGGGCTATCAGGATCATCCTGCACGGCTCCACCTTGATCTTCCTGATAAGCCGTGGGATCAGAGGTATGGGAGGAAAGGCGTAGGCAAATGTCCTCGACCATGCTATCAAAAGCGTGCTCCCCAGAGAACCTCGATGGTGAAGCCTGCTTGCATAAGACTGGCATTTCTTGTTGGTCGGAGTGGCAAAAAGATCGATCTCCGGTCTGCCCCACTGGCTGAAGACCTCCTCCCAAACTGTCTGATTCAGTTCCCATTCGTGGCTGACTGAGGATGACCTGCTCAGTCTGTCGGCGTTTTCGTTTAGGACCCCTGGTAAGTGTTCTGCCTTCAGCGATATCCTCTGAAGGATCGCCCATTCCCAGATCTGTTGAGCTTTTTGCGACAATGGACGAGATCTGGTTCCTCCTTCCTTGTTCACATAGTGCATGGCCGTGGTGTTGTACGTCCTGATAAGCACTTGCGAACCTTCCAGGCAAGGAAGAAAAGCTTGCAGAGCCAGTCTTATTGCCCTTAGCTCTAAAAGGTTGATGTGGAGATGTTTCTCCTGAGGCGACCAATGACGGGTCGATTGCAAAGGATAGACCTTGGGACAAGTTGTTTTGATCTGTCCACCATAAGGTTGCTTCTTTCATCCTTGGAGTGACCGTCACCTTGTCCTCGAATGAACAGTGGACCTGTTGCCACTGGTTGTCTAGTTCCTTCTGCAGAGGACACATTCTTAGTCTGCTATGGGGAATCAGGAGAATACACGATGAAATCACCCCAGTAGAGATTTATAGTGGCCGGAACCAAGAAGCCTTGAGCCATCCTTGGCGACGGAGGACTGCTGCCCCAGCCAGGGACCAAAACGCTGTTGTTGCAATGTCCATTGCACAGTCAATGATTTCCATTGAAGTCGCTTCTCCCTCTTGCAAGATCTTTTTTGCTTCAGATGTTGACTCCGGAGGCAGCTGGTCAATGTACGGGGGGATATCGCACCAAAGCTGGCGGTCATATCTCCCCAAGATCACCAGGGCATTAGCAGCTCGTACTAGCAAACTCGCCATCGGTGAGAATCTCTTGCCCGCATTGTCCAATCTCCGCCCTTCCTTGTCCGGAGGAGTTGTTAAGGGAGCAGAGGGGTTACGGGATTTTCTCTGCGCTGCCTGCGAAATAACGGAGTCTGGTCTTGGATGACCCATTAAGGCTGCCGGACCCTCGTCGGGTGCCCTGTATTTCTTGTCCAGACGCGGCGGCACAGGGACCACCATCGCCGGGTTCTTCATAGCCTTATGGCCCTCCTTCCACAGATGATCAACGATAGGAATGGATCTTGTCGATTTCCTAAAAGGTTCTTTGAAATCGTATAGGAAACAATCAGTAGTAACCTTAGGCATGGCCAATTTAAATCTGCCAGCTACTCTCTCCATCAACTGATGGAAGCCCCCAATGTCCGCTGGCGGGGAATCCGCCGGATCTGGGACTGGTGAAGCTGGATCAGGAATGATATATTCATCATATTCAGTATTAGGAATAGAGTCATGATCCGACTGCTGATCCTCATCTGAGGAATTATCATGTGCCTCTTGCAGCCCGGAGGAATCCTGTTGGAAGGATGCTTGAGGCTGAGGAGAAAACTGAGCCGGTAAAGTTGGCGTCACTGGCGAGGCCGAAATCACTGTAGGCGCAGCAGGTGTTGTCGGGACCTGAACTGGTCTATTCGCCTTAGATTTGTAGTCCTGCAGCATGTTATGCAGATCTTGGAGAAAAGAAGACGGCACCGTCACCATATCCTACCCAGAATGATGTTGTGACTGGGCCGTTTGATGATTACCAATCTCCTCGTGGTCACATTCACCCTCAGAGTCTGTCTCCTGGCACTTGACTAGAAGTTGGGATGGACTATTGGAATAGCTGTAAGCGTCCTGGTCCTCCTCTTCTGACTCCCCTTCTTGAAAAAGCATGGTTGGCAGTAGCGGGGACACTCTCCTCAGAGAAGTCATCTCCGGCGTGATTCTCGTCACAGAAATGGTAATCCTTTTTTCAGAGGATAATATCGTCGACAGTTCCGTCATCGACGGCTGTACACGCGTCGACGAGATCGGGGTTGTCTAAGTCGTCGACGAGGAAACTGTGGACACACCAGCCGTCGTCATCGTCAGAGTCGTCGTCGTAGTCACCATCGTCGTCGGCGACACTGTAACCTTCGTCGTCGGCGCCTTCGTCGTCAGTGCCTTCGTCGTCAACACCCTCGTCGGCGGCGTCTTCGGCATCGGCGCAGTCTTCATCGTCGACACCTCCGTCGATGCTGATGTACCTGCCGTCGACGAAACTCCTGTCGACGATATCAACTTCAATGTCGATTTCTTCGTCGACGGAACCCACGCCGTCGACGTCTTCGTCGTCAAGGACTTAGAACTCCTCTCAGAAGACTGGGAAGAAGGTTTTTTGAAGGCTGAAGCAGTCTTCTCACCTTTTGAAGGCGTAACAGGTCCTACCCTCTCCTTTTCACCTCGGTGAGGAGATTTGCTGGGACCTAGGCTCTCAGACTCACTGGGGGTCTTTTTGGAGGCCTTAGAAGCTCTTTCCACAGAAGGAGAAGGGGAACCCCTACCCCTCTTCACTGACCTTCTTGAGGAAGACATCGACGCTGCATCCTCACTGTTACTAGAGACAGTCTCCTTCCTGGATTTCAGCTTCTGGAGCCAAGTTAAAAGTCTACCCTCACGGTCCCGGAGGGTCTTGGTCGAAAAGGTGCGACAGATCTTGCAGTCCGCAGCCTTGTGGTCAGGATACAGGCAATAGATGCAGTCTTTGTGCTTATCCTCCACAAAAAGCCTTTTCTTGCCACAGGTGAAACATGGCTTGAAAAGGGCTTTTTTCTTCTCCATTTCAGACATCCTGGAAGGCAGTCAACAATCCTGAAGTGAATCTGAAAGATTCTGAAGAAAAAATCCTAAAAGAAACTCCTTTGAAGAGTAGAAGTTGAGCAGAGCTCAAATGAGACTCCCTTAGCACAACGTGCGGTAGAAAATCTGAGGCTCTGAGGTTCCTTCAGGAAGGTTCTAAGTGGTGAGGCACTCCTGATTGGCTGATGCCTAAGTTTGGTCTCTTTTACACAAAGAGGGTGATATGCTACAAAAGGGAATGAGGCCTAGGCCTTTTTCCTTTGTCTTTTGTACCTACAGCTATGGTATTTTTGTTACCGAGACTCCCATTCCGACGACCTGGAATGATACAAAGCATGGGAATCTATGAAAATTCCAAAACTGGGGTAACCATGGGTGCTTACCTGCAACCAGTGCCTTCGAGGTCAATCAATCAATCAATCAATCAATCAATCATGAGTTTATAGAGTGCACTACTCACCTGTGGGTGTCTCAAAGTGCTGGGTGGACGGGGTTTCGGGCAGTTCCGAGGTCCTCCGAAGAGCCAGGTCTTGAGGTATTTTATGAAGGTTTGCAGTGTAGGGCTTCATCTGATGCTGAGGGGGAGTTCATTCCAGGTCTTGGCCTCTATGTAGGAGAAGGATCTGCCTCCCGTTCTGCCTCTGTGGATGCGGGGGATTTTGGCCAGGGCTAGGTCAGCGGAGGGGAGGTTTCTTTTGGGGGCGTAGAAGGAGATTCTTTTGTTGAGGTATTGGGGTCCTGTGTTGTGGAAGACTTTGTAGGTGTGTGTGAGCAGCTTGAAGGTTACTCTTTTTTCAACAGGGAAGCAGGGGGAAGTCTCTGAGGTGCTGGGTGATGGGTTGTGTCGAGGGATGCTGAGGACGAGTCTGGCTGCGGCTTTCTGGACAGTCTGGAGTTTGTAAAGGAGGGATTTGTTGATTCCTGCGTAAAGGGTGTTTCTGTAGTACAGTCTACTAGTGAAGAGTGCACGGGTGATGTTCTTCCTGGATTCGGGGGGATCCATTTGAAGGTCTTGTGGAGTATGTGGAGGGTATTGAAACATGTGACAGATACAGCGTTGATCTGTTTGTTCATGGCGAGATAGGAGTCAAATATGATCCGGAGGTTGCAGGCGTGGTCCATGGGGATGGGAGGGTGTCCGAGTGCGGGGGCCATCAGTTGTTGTCCCATGCGGTGGGGGTGGATCCGAGGATGAGGACTCCTGTTGTCTCAGAGTTGAGCTTCAGGCAGATGCTGCTCATCAGGATGTGACGTCCTTCATTCCTTTCCGGAAACTGTGCCTGATGATGTTGGGTTCCTTGGTGAGGGTGAGGAGGAGCTGGGTGTCGTCTTTTTAGGATACTATGCTGAGTCCATGTTTTCTGATGAAGGTTGCGAGGGGAGCAATGCAGATATTGAAGAGCGTGGGGCTGAGGGAGGATCCTTGGGGTACTCAACATCTGAAGGGCGAGAGTCTTATTCTTTGAGTTCTGCTGGAGAGGAAGGAGCGGATCCAGTCCAAGGCAGTCCCCTGAATGCCGGCGTTGTGGAGTCTGGTGGCTAGTGTGCAATGAGTCCAAGGCAGTCCCCTGAATGCCGGCGTTGTGGAGTCTGGTGGCTAGTGTGCAATGGGAGACGGTGTTGAAGGCTAGTTTTAGTAGGATAAGGGCGCAGTGTGGCCTTGATCGAGGAGTGCAGGATTGTCTGATGTGGCGGCCAGGAAGGCAATCTCGGTGCTGTGGTTGCAGCAGAATCCAGATTGCGATGAGTCGAGGATGTTGTTGGATTCTATGAGAGTGTTAGCTGGGTGTTGATTGATTTTCTCAGTAACTTTAGCGGCGAAGGGGAGGAGAGAGATGGGCCTGTAGTTCTTGAGGTCCTTCTTGTCCGAGGTACCCCCAGCTCCCATACACTAACCTTGGGCCCAGGGACCTCTGCAACCGGCCGCTCCAGTGCAGCTGGTGGTGCAGTACCTACCTTGGTCCGAACCTTGCCCTGTGTTGGTCAAACCATCCAAAGACTGAAATTGTAAGTTGACTGCTTACCAGAAATTACTTACCTGTCTTTCCTCCCATAGGATTGGATTGGTTCTGAGAAAAGTACTTCTTTAACATTTAAAAGTATTTCATGCACCTGTAAAGTACTTTTAATGCTTATACAAACCTTTGCCAACTGTAACTGAAAGTATTGCATTTCTCAAAAGTGTACAACATGTAACTGAGTATTACTTGGTTCCTAAAATAAAGTAATATTTTTTTTTGCCAACATTAGCCTGGAGTTAGTGTTTGAGCGTGTGTTCCTGCTTTGTACGAGTATGTACAATAAATGCATTCACATTACCCTCTAATAAGCTGCTCAGACCAGCTACCACCAAACTGAGAGTAAGGTATTATTTCTACTATATCTTTGCGCAATATATATTTTTTCTTTATCGTATATACAATGCCAGCTTCCTACACCGGATATAAGATCAAAGGTACTGAGATACCCCGATTGTAGGAGAGTAGGGTCTGCAATCCAATGGTCACCCCCGATTTTTGCTTTTTGCTTCACTGGTTTACGACTTTCCCTGGCTGTGGGCCTGCTAATCAGACCCACAGCCTAGCTGTTCTCTCTCTAAATTGACAATCATGTACCTTAGGTGCATTTACCAATTGGTACTGGACCACCTTATCAGTCCCTGTACAGCATACCTTAGGTATCCAGGGCATAGGTGTACCCAGGGCCTACCAGGGGCTGAAGCATGCATTATGCCACCCCTGGCTGGCCATCTAAACAGACACAACTGGCTGCACGACAGCTGGGGCAAGGTGGTGTAATCACCCTTTGCTTTAGATATAGTATCCCTATATCTAAACCTAAAATGGACACATATATTCCTATCAGTCACTCCTATGGCAGGCCTTATCAATCCTGAAGGCAGAGTGCTTGGAATTATGTGAGATGGTGCTCTGGCATGAACTGAGCCCGTTTGCAGCTTGCCGAAACAAGTCCTAATAGCTGTTCCATGATAACGCTATACCATAGTGGAGTGGTGTGGCTCACTGGCTAGAGGCGGCAGACCCGGGTACAGAAGTCGGCCGGGACCAGGGTTCAATTCCTGATGCGGCAGGGTCGTGGACTTTGGTCAGCGGACTCGATAATTCTCGCTTCGGTGCCTACTCTAATTCAGGGGTCCCACTCGGCAACTCTGGGCATCAGCTTGCCTAATCTCCACGACGGGGGTAGCATTTCACCCTTCTAGAGGGACACGACATGTATGTAACTGTGAACCCCGGTTAAAGTTAACTCGAGCCTCAGCATCACAAAATGAATGCTGCCACCACAGACACAAGTCTGACCTCCTGCTGCTGGGAGTCCTTCCAGCGAGGGAGGCTTGGACAAAGGGTTTCCTGCCTTTGGAGGTGCTAGCACCACCCCAGACAGGATTTTGTGTATTAGGTAGGACAGGGCTGAAAGGAATGAGACATGCCTGGGGCTCACAAGGTGTCCCCGTGCATAGTCCGGTCTAAACCAGTTCCTGGGGCACTCCAGCCCCAGAGCTGGCGCAAGACCGGACAAAGGATAGGGGGTGTAACCACCCCCCTTCCTGGTCCCACCCAGGGGAGGGACCTAGTCGTAGTACAGCCCCCTTTAGCTGAATAAAGGTAGGAGCTGGTCCCATTCCAAATCAGATTAATCTTGACAACTTCTACGAAGAACTCTTGACCTTCGACCTCCTGAACATCAGAAGACTGAAGAATCTCCCCTATGGTCAGGGAGTGACCATCCTGCTTCGCAGGCACCATCAAGCTCCTGTGCGGTTTGCTGTAAGTCCTTCCTTCCCGGAACCCGACGACCCAGCTCGACGAGACCCGGACCTCCAGACTCCTCTGACCTCTACCCACGTCCACAGCCCAGCTGAGACCCGTGGGTGCGACGAGCAACTTGGAGACGGCCATCTTGAGAAACCTGCACAGCACTTCCAGCACAACCGCCGAGGGATCCTCGAGTGAGTGCTTTGGGGTCTGAGAAGCCCCACACCGATGCAGCTCCTGCACCAAAGACCAGCCCCCCCCAGCATCCACGAGATCTGCGTGGGGCCCTTTTGCCTGGTTGCTGCTTGTCCTGTTGTCTGGTCACTTGCCGGCTGGCTCGTGACCCCTGAGACGACGACCCGAAGAATCCATCACTGCTGGTCTGGTCCCCCAGACTGGCCCTTGCTTCCCTGTGAACAAGAAGCACCCCGGACCCTCCTGGTCCACACCAGATGCCATCTTTGTTCCACCGCGTGGCTTGCACTTGCCAAGGCCTGTTGACCAGATCGACGATCCAACACCGCCAACAGCAGCAGACTACGTGGGACAGCTCGTGCCTCCAGCCTGGTCGTCGAAAACAGCTCCTGGTCCGCACAGCTACAGAGAGAAGTGTCCCGTCCTTCACCTGACTGCGGCGACAGCATCTGGTTCCCTCCTGGTTCCAGCACCGTCACTGGCTAGTGACCGAGACTCTGTCCCCTTCCCTTTCAGGACTTCTTCTTCCTAGTTCCATCCTTGGAACCACCGGACTCCTCCATCTGGCTGCCTGCCAGCAACTCTTTGTTTCAGGCATCACCAGGATCAACGCAGCAAACCCGACACCACTTCAGCCCTATGCACCCGCAGCCTGTGGGTTAGGTAACTAAAGCTTCTAGGTGCTGAAGTCCGTGTTCACTATCCTAGTGTTCAGGTCCACTGTTGTTTTCCCTCCATCCAGCTGGGTTCGTCCGGAATCCGTAACTTTGTAAACTGTAGCATCCATAGACGTTGGTACGCATCCCGCGTGAGAGTTTCCACTCTGCACGTGAGTCCCGTGGGCCTCCTGCTCCCTACTTACCTAGTCAGTAGCGTATTCCCAGCGATCCTCCAGCCTCTGGATCTTCTTACAGTACTTTCTTTCCTCGCATTCCATTGTTCCTAGTATATGGTTTGTCGTGCCCCTAGGGCACCATTGTAAATCGTGCAACTTAAGTGTATTTTTCCGAAGAGTTTGTCATGTGCTTAGCCCTCTGACCTCATAAAGAGTTCAGAGGTGTTGTTAATAAATACTTGTTTATTTTCATAACTACCTGTGTGGTGTCCTTTCATGTGGTATTCAAGGGGTTATATGTGGTAAAACAGCTGGCTTCACATGCCAATAGAGTTTAGCCTAAGACTGCTTTGTCCATGCTACCATTAGGATAGCTGGTCTATAAGGTTGACTTACAACCAATCACCATATGGGTTGTTTGGACTGATACAAGGTGATCACTGGAACTAGTGAGCATCATATATCAGGCCAACTTCTCACACCGATGAACAATGTACCTTTACTGTTCGCAAGCCACAAGATGCATCGAGTGATGTGCCATTTTCTGTCACTCAGTTGAGGAAATGCATCAACCTCACCAAGCTGCAGTGGCAGTGATGAACTTCCCAATGCATTGATCTCAGGAGGCAATGCACTGGTTTTGATGTAATGTACAGGTTTACTCCCACAACCGGGTCAATACAGCTGTCCTGCTAACAGCAGACATGAGATCCATGTTGCAAGTATCTGGGCCACTTCCATTGAGCCAGGCACAGAAGCAGCTGTGGAGACTTTGATTTCCCTGAGTCTCAAGCAACAGCAAGCCAACAAGCCCTTGGGGATCTCTTGGAGTGGAGGCAGAGTCCAGGTCTCCTTCAACAGAGTCAAAGGGCAGCAGGGCAACACAAGAGAAAAGCAAGCCATCAAAGTCTGCAGTCTAAAGAGGAGTCTTTAAGGCAGCACAGCAGTCCTTCTGGTAGAGGTTTAGTTCAAGATCCAGAATTGTCTGATTTTAGGGAGCCAGAGACCTAGCACTTATACCCAAAAGTGCCTTTGATGGGGGGTGGCTTCAAAGCAGCTCCCTAACGTGTGCATGTTCCCCTATCAGCCAGGTCCTATCTGCCAGTCCTTTGTGTGGGGGACAGGACACTACCTATTCAGGTGATGTGTTAGCCCATCCTTTCCATCCTGCCCAGGCAAGGCCATCAGAATGAAGATGTGTGTAGATGGGTGCTCAGATACACCTATCCTTCCTGTGTTTTGGCAGTCTATAGGGAATGCACAAGTCTAGCTGTCACCCACCCCAGAAGTGTATTGGAGGCAGGTTGTCAGGCACACAGAGCAGTAAGTGCAGAGAAATGTCTACTTTGGGTTTAGGATGCTGGTCTGGGGGTTTGTTTCACGTGGATTTGATCTTTACGGGTGCATTAGAGTTTTGTGGAATTGCTGACACTATCAAGCATGGATTTATGGAGGCAGTGCTCTTAGCCACTCTATTTTAGTTTGATTGGTATTTGATTTTTGAGCCAGAATGTCAGTTTAAATATGTAATATGGCAGTTACTGTTTATATTCAAATTACAATCATACATTCACATGTTACAGATTACCCTGATGAAGGACTCGTGTTTAAAGCCAGAAATGCATTGGGACTCATGAAGTTTGTTATTGCATGCTGAATACAAGCTGTACTATTTGTTTACTTTTGGATTTGATCTGCGAGGATTCTGAATAAAAGCAGATTCCTAATCATTCCAGGTTTCGAAGAACTCATTTGGAACTTTTGGACTCAATGAAAGCTGTTTTTGATTACTGTTGTGCTATTGTACTATACTGAATACTTTTGAGATGATTTTGTTGATTAAGTTTCGCACACTAGAATGTGATACAATAGTAGTGCACTGGGTTAACCTGGATACATTTCCAGGTATTCTCTTTTCACTTTCTAAAAGTGGCATTTCTAAAATAGTAATGTTAAATTCAACTTCACCAGTAAGTAGGATTTATCAATACCATGCCAAACATATGAAACATGAAAAAGCTACTACTCTCTGATTAGGAATTACAGCTCAAAAGTGTATTGAGGAATCCTATGAGCCGAATAGGCCTCACAGTAGTGAAAAGCGAAATAGGCTGTTTGTCACTAACAGCACATCCAAAACAAACGTACATGCCCTACCTTTTACTAAAAGAGCATTATACACTTAGGCCTTCCTAGGGCTACCTTAGGGGTGGCATGTGCAGTAAAAGGGGAGTTTAAGGCTCGGCAAGTGCTTTTAAAAGCCTAGTCATAGTCATAGTGGTAGTAATCTGCACACACAGAAACTGCAGTGGCAGGCCTGAGATAGGTTTTAAAGGCGTTATCTGTGGGTGGCACAATCAGTGTTGCAGCCCAATGGTAGCACTTAACTTACAGGCCCTGGGTAAATGGTATACCACCTTATAAGGGACTTACAGGTAAAGTGGTTTCTCTTTCCCTGGCTTCTATCAGACCGAGTTCAGTTTAATAGCTGCCCCAAAACCTAATTATACACAGACCCTTAGACAAACTGAGAGTCACTGTGGTCTGATAAATGTGAGGTCTCTTGCGAAACACAGTGGAAATTGCAGATACCATCCTGCAATATAATTTGGACATGCTG
This sequence comes from Lissotriton vulgaris, assembly GCF_964263255.1. Taxonomy (NCBI): domain Eukaryota; kingdom Metazoa; phylum Chordata; class Amphibia; order Caudata; family Salamandridae; genus Lissotriton; species Lissotriton vulgaris. The sequence goes on along the minus strand of NC_141685.1, from coordinate 509,939,551 downwards.
TTTCTTACTGAAACTTGGACAGATCCATCGTCCGACGCTGATCTTTTGGTCGCTGTGCCTCAAGGCTTTGCTGTTTTAAGACTTGACAACCTTTAAAACGAGAGGGTGGTCTTGCCATCATTTATCGCGAACAGTTCAGAGCCACTTTTTCTTTGGTGATTAATCCTCTTTGTGAGGGACTGAATTTCCTGATAGAACTTAATCCTAAAAATACCTTTAATGGAACTTTCCTGTACCGCCCTCCGGGATCAAGGACTAACTTTGTGACGAATCTGGATTCTTTGCTGGAACCCCATTTTACGACAAAAGGCTTTACTATCTTGGGGGACTTTAATGTACACCTTAATTTGACGTTAGATAAAGAAACAGTGTTGCTCACTGATTTTATGGATACGATGGGGCTCACTCAGTTGGTTCATAAACCTACACATCAGGCAGGGCACACCCTAGACAGTATTTTTACTTCAGTCACAGGTGTGATAGTAAAAAATACACTCCCTATGGCCTGGTCAGATCATTCTTTGATCTTATTTGACTACCCGGCCAAAATGATGCCAGAAGTGTGTTGTAACAAAGAGCAGGGAAAAACATTCAAAGTATGGAATAAATTAGATCCTAATCTTCTTAAACTACAACTTAATCAGACATGCCCGAAGATGAGTCAACAGGTAGATCAAGCAGTTAAGAGTTATAACGACTGGCTGAACAATGCCTTTGCAACAACAGTGTTAAATGGAAAAAGCACTGGGAATCGTAGCCAACCCTCAGCTCCTTGGTTTACGGAAGCTCTGTGTTTAGAAAAACAAAGATGTCGTAGACTGGAAAGGCGCTGGAGAGAGAACTACGAAGACAGGGAAAAAGAGTTATAAACACGCTTTAGTTAATTACAAAAACCTGCTAACTACGGAGAAAAAGACCTTCTTCTATAAACAGATAGAGTCATCTAAAAATTTGGCAAAAAAATAGTTTCAGGTTGTGAAGAAGTTTAAAACTCCTCTCAACAGCCCTCTATCAGGGAGTAGCCAATTGTTATGTGATAATATAGCTAGTGCTTTTAGGAGTAAAGTTAACAATATATATAGCATCTTCACTCATATCTCCAATAAGGTAGTTTTGCTGAATCTCCCTGTAGAATCCCATATAAAAAACGAGTTGTGCACTTTCAAAAACTCTTTCAGGATACCAAATCCGGATCATCATTGGATCCATGTCCCCCGACAGTCCTGAAAAGTATTGCAGGGGAAGTAAGCCCAATTCTAACTAACATCTTCAACAATATGTTCTTATCGGGGATCTTTCCTGCCGTTTGGAAAAACGCAATCATTCTCCCTCTGCTGAAGAAAGCAAATCTTGACCCGTCCACAACCAGCAAGTATCGACCGATTGCAAGGCTTCCTTTTCCTGCCAAGATGGTTGAGAAAATTATGAATAATCAACTCACGCAATTCATCCAGGAGAATGAATTACTCGACCCTTCCCAGTTCAGTTTCCGTTCTGGGTATAGTACGGAGACAGCCCTCATCAAGGCCACTGAGGAGATCAGAGCAGAGATGGACAAGGGTGGGGCCGCTGTTCTGATTCTCCTCGATTTATCGGCGGCCTTTCATACCGTGCACCACGACATCCTACTTGCACGCCTTTAACATCTGGGGATTAGGGACCTTGCCCTCTCTTTTGAAGAATAGAAGGCAGTGGGTCTCCCTTGACCACTATCAGGCAACCCTGTATGTACTTCCTTGCGGGGTCCCCCAGGGCTCGAGCCCTACTTTGTTCAATGGTTATGTCTCTGAACTTGCACCTTTAATACAGCAGTTTGGCTTTAAACTAACATCTTATGCCGACGATACTTAGATTGTCGTTACAGTTCATAAAAACAGTCTTTCCCCTATCAGTACAATTTCAATGCTGCATGACGGAAATCAGCCTTTGGATGGGAAGACACTGTTTGAAACTCAATTCGGATAAAACCGAAGTGATTACTTTCGGAAATCTACAGCCAAAATGGGATGGGCTATGGTGGCCGGCTGAACAAGGGCAAACCCCAAAACCAGTGGTGAAGGCCAAAAATCTCAAGGGCTCACTTATGTACATCAAATTAGCGCCATAGTTTCAGCCTCTTTCTACCTGCTTAAGAAACTCAAAAAGGTCCTACCATTTATCTCTCAGGATCTTAGAAAAACAGTGGTTACCACCTTGGTGTTGCCCAAGCTGGACTATTGCAATGGCTTATATCTGGGGCTACAAAAACAACATATAAAGAGGCTCCAAATGGTGCAGATCGCTGCAGCTAGGCTACTTCTGAAAATCCCCATGTACCAATCGATTAAAGAAGAGATACGGAATCTCCACTGGCTGCCTGTGGTGCAACGATCCAAATTTAAGGCACTCTGCCTTGCCCATAAATCATTACATGGGGTAGGAAAGGTACCTTTGAAACATCTATTCTCATGGTACCACCCAGGCAGTCAGTTAAGATCGTCAGATGCCAGATTAATGCTGGTACCATACTGCTAGCTGGGGAGGCCGGAGCACGGCCTACTGTGTAGCAAAACTCTGGAACACTCTCCCTGAATCTTTGAGAGGGTTGAACTCCCTCTCCTCTTTTAGAAAACAATTAAAAACCTGGCTATTTTCAAACTAACTGCACTGCGTCTCCTTTTTGCCTTCTGGTATTACTCTGATCCAGCGCCAAGACACCTCAGGGTATTCGTGCGCTCTATAAGTTTCACTAACTTTAACATTAACAATCAGTTATACACCAATTACACACGTTTAGGGAAGAAGCATGTGCACTTAGCATAGATTAGCAGTGGTAAAGTGCTTGGAGTTCTAAGGGCAACAAAAAGATTCAGCAAAACATGGAGACAAAAAGCAAAAGAAGTGGGGAAGACCACCCTAACAGGAAGTGACAAATTTCAGAATAGTTGCGCCATCTTGGAGTGGGAAATAATTACAACATAAACATAAATATAATGTATCAGCATGGAGTTATATATAAATGATGAGTTCCCAAGTGCAAATTAATACATATTATATTGCTGGGTAAATGAGGGATGAAACTTACTAACTTCTTGAATGCAGCATTTCTAACATGCTTGCATGCAGAAATAGGTAATGGCCAGAATCCCCTGGAGGCTCAGCTTGAGCAGCCCCGTACAGGGAAGCAAAATGGTCATCATCTAGGACACTGCCACATCTTGTAAGCAAGAGAAGAATACGAGAGAGAAATCTGAAAAATGGCAGTTAAATCGGTTGTGGAACCTTGGAGAAACAGGATAAAAGATGGTGAAATGAAGCATTACAAATATGGTCAAAGGAAAGAAAAAAATGAATACATTGATAAAAATGATCGTGAATAAGCATGCATGTCAGGGACGGCATGAAGCTGTGCAAACGGTTCTTGGGGCTATGTAGTCCCTTCTCACATAGAGTTTTCATAACTTATGGCAGTTGGGCATGCCTATACCATTCTGCACGCAATTTGATGAAAGCGGGATAGAAAAATGACAAATAAAATATGTGAAGAAAGAGGTGTGCATCCCTATCTCATAAGAAACGTTCATAACTATTGCCCTAACCAGGGATCAGCACCCGTTGGATAATAATGAGAACAATTTAAAATAATGGAGGAAGATTTGGGATCCACACAAGTCGACGGAACATCCGGAGTTCAGCACAAGTTCGAACAACGAAACAACATGTAAGCATAAGCAGATGGACACTAATAATTATTTAAAACATTTGCAGCATGTTACGTCTTTTGGTGCTCTTAGTTCATTTCGAGCTTGGCAGTTTATATGGTTGGTTTGCTAAGCCCTTGAAATGCATTGTGGGTAATGCAGTTTATAAAATCACAGAGACGGGTAGTCCTTTGTTACTAACCAATCGGGAGGGATTCTGGGCACACAGGTGGAGTGATTTAAGAGCGCGGGTGGGGCATTGAAACGGTTTTTCGAGCTCAGGAAGATGGCGTGACATTTTGGGTTTTTAAGATGAAGAAAGCAGGTACGTTAACATGGTTTAATGGCATCTGGTCCACTCAGGCACAGTGAGATTCGTGATTAACAAAGTTACTTTCATAGGAGTATGTGTTTATAGCAGCAACAAATGCGCTTTGAAACATGCTGAGTGGTTTTGATAAATAAGCAAGCGAACGGTAGGAACGATGTCTTAATGGAGTGCCTGCAGTATAGATTAGAGGGTTTTGGCACGAAGAGGGTGAGATATATGAGGATTACCAGGGGGGAGCTGTAGACGGATTGGGAACGAGGGTGTGTGTTCATGAAGGCTCAGCAAGGAGGGATTGGGGTACAGTAACAAGTAAAACATGGGATTACGCTATGTTTTTATTTTGAAATGAATTTGTGAATATGAATATACATCATAAGAAATGCATTATGTTGCGATGATACATTTACTTAGAAATTACTAGTATTAACTGCTTGTGTTAATTTTATTTGTAGTGACCCCCGTAGCAGCCCGAAATGCATTGGGTCTTTTACATAAAATAAAGACTGCTGGTGATGAACTTTTGCATCATTCCTATTCTTTGAAAGAGACCTGGATTGGCTCAATTTGAATAGCAGAAATCTGAAAAATGGCAGTTAAATCCGTTGTGGAACCTTGGAGAAACAGGATAAAAGATGGTGAAATGAAGCATTACAAATATGGTCAAAGGAAAGAAAAAAATGAATAAATTGATAAAAATGATCGTGAATAAACATGCACGTCAGAGACGGCATGAAGCTGTGCAAACGGTTCTTGGGGCTATGTAGTCCCTTCTCACATAGAGTTTTCATAACTTATGGCAGTTGGGCATGCCTATACCATTCTGCACGCAATTTGATGAAAGCGGGATAAAAAAATGACGAATAAAATATGTGAAGAAAGAGGTGCGCATCCCTATCTCATAAGAAACGATCAACCCTGCACACTGTCATGGAAAAAGATAGGTACTCACCATTCAACAGATGTGTGGGAGCATAGCAAAAAAGCAGTCCTTAGAACACAGAGAGCTGGGAAGATACAAATGATCAAAAGAAATGCAGAGCAGTGGAAGGTATCAATATAATAAAACTGAATAATAACACTACAATTGAGATTCAAAAGTTCATTCAGAAGTCTCAAAGAATTCACCAAGCCATTAAGAAGTAGAAGATTTGGTAGAGTTAATACAGGTGTCCTAAGAATATTATAAAAAGAGAGACAAAAAGCACATGATTAGCAGTTAGCCCACGCAACAAAGAAAGAGGAAGACCGACGGCTCACTGAGGACTTTCTAGGGCTTTCAAATGGCAGATTGTTTAAGAGTAACATACTATTTTGATGCTTTTCATCAGGAAACTTGTTCTTTGTTCATGCTCTTTGAGCAGCAATAGCTCAGGGGGAAAAGAAGTAATCCTCATCTCCAGTCGTGCAATAGAAGTTCATTGCAACAGTATCCAAAACCCTTGATGCTATTAGTAATTGCCAGTAACCACCAGAGATTCTGCTCAAAAAAGAGAAAAGCCAGGATTTGACTATATACTAGGATGCTCTATATTTGCAGACTCAAATATACAAACAAATGTCAGAATGTTGCGAACGTGTTCACACCTACCAAGTGCGCTACTGAGAAAAGAAGTCTAGATCCCGAACTCACTCCCTTAAAAACGTAGCCATTAGTCTATATGAAGCATGTCAGGTGGAAATAAAACTTCTGCATGTAATGAAGACTTGAATACTGAAGAGCTACCCTTCTGCCTGCGTTGTACCCTGCCCTTAATTGTCTTCTTAATTTATAGTATAACGTTAATGTGAATCTCTTGTACATTACTGCTCAACTTGTAAGAAATCATACCACTGATTGGATAAACAGATAGAATTAGGCAAATGTAATGTCCTATGGCTTCATTTACATGAATTTCAAATGAATTTCAACGCTTCGTATAGTTAACTATTACAAAGAAAACACGTACCTGAATAACCAGCCACTGGAGTGTGAATACCGCCACCTGCGCTTTCTTGGTGCATATCAGTAGAAAAAGGTGTCTTGCCAGTTCTAGTACTATTAGGACCCCTTTGTGAAACGGAGCACATACCAGAGGTCAAATTTACTGTGCTAGGATTTTCCGCAAAAGAACTCTCATCACCACAGTATGAATCTGTTAGACAGGAAAATACATACAACAAGTGTATGAAACCCTATTTGTCAAAATAACAATGCACAAAATGAAAAAAGAAATTTCATTCAACTTTAAGAAAAGCGCTATAAAATTAACAACTTTTACACATATCATATTTAAGTCTCACAAATTTCCTTTTTCAGTGATTTTTCACACATTTAGGCGGGAAATAATATGTTTCATTGTCATTTTTTTGATAATCAATTTTATAGATTTTTGAATAAACAAAGAGTAACTAACAACACAGAAAAGCAATCGCAACTGGTACAGTGGAATAATTATCGATGTTGTCATGCGCGAACAAAAAAGTTGCTCCTTTTTTAAGCGTATTATCATATGTTATTATAGTCCGAGAAGAGCCAGAAAGCCCATACATTACAATTGGTTCAACCATTTGCCCCAGACCTTTGATTGTTTAGCTGGGCATCCCCTAGCCTAAAACAGTGGCTCTCTTGTGCTGCACACCAGTCTGCGCCCTTGTGCCACCTAGATAAACTTGGGAGGTCAGACTGTTTCCATGCCACGGCAATGTCTCGCTTGGCCACCATGGTGGGGGTACCTTGGAAGAGCTTAATTGCCCAGGATCCATCTAGGCTGTCCATGATTCCCAGGAGGTGGTTTAGGGTGTTGAATGGCACCTCCAACCAAGGACAACAGAGAGTTCATATTCCAGTGCTTCCCAATAAGGGGTGAAATTGGGGCAGGACCAGACCATATGATGAAATTCCAGACCATTTGATAAAAGTCAGCCGGTTCCTGCCAGGAGCGCATGCAGGATGGCAAGGATCGTAGACCTGCCTTATAAAGGCGGTCAGGGGTTAGGTAGGCGTTATAAAGAGGATATAGCTGTATTAAGCAAATCTTAGCTGAATTGGTAATGGTCTGGGGGGTCATTAAAGAGTCACACCAATCTTCATCCTGGAGGGGACCCAGCCACCCCTCCCAGAGTTGTCTGAGCGAGTCAAGCAATGCTGGGCCATTGTTCGTTAAGGAAAGGTATATCTGCGACACCCCACCCTTCCCTACGTCCCCCATCATGATCTGTGCTACCATAGGACTGAACTCTGGCAGTGTACTGCCAGTCGCTAAATGTATATTGAGGGTGTGGTGTAACTGCAAGTATATGTAAAACTGTGAGGGGTGGAGGGTGTAGCGGTTTTGTAGGTCTTGGAATGATCGTATGTGGTCCCCCAACCACACACCCCTCAATTTTAATATACCAATAAGGTTCCATCCCCTGAATCTCTCCAGAGCGCTCACCTCCCACAGCCACCCACCCTGCCTTTGTCATTTTGAAAAAAATTAAATCTAAGGAAATTCACATCTATTCACATGACATCCATTGAAAAATAAACCTGGAACAAACAAGTTACAAAAATATTTACAAATAGGTAAAGCCTGTCCCAGCCTTTCCTCTCTGAAGCCACACAGATCAACTGCGGAGTTCCCCAAGGATCATTGCTCAGTCCTATGCCCTCCAACATCTACATGCCCCCCCCCTCGCCGCCATCGTCAGATAACACAGGCTCAGCATAGTATTCTACGCCGACGACACCCAGCTCATACTCTCCCTCACAAAGAACCCGGAAGACTCCAGACTCTGTAACCCTGAAGGAATGAGAGACGTAGCCGCCTGGGTGAAAAGCAGCTGCCTGAAGCTCAACCGAGGTCCTCATCCTCGGACCCTCCACCTCCGCCAAGGACAACACCTGGTGACCCTCCGTCCTCGGGAGTCCACCCAACCCGACAGACCGCACACAGAACCTCAGCATCATCCTCAACTCCTCCCTCACCAGGACCCGCCAGATAAACTCCATCATCTCCACCAACTTCAACTGCCTTCGGATCCTCTGCAAGACCTTCAAATGGATACCCCCAGAATGCAGGAAAACCATCACCCATGCACTCATAACCAGCAGATTGGACTACGGCAAAGCCCTCTACGCCGCAATCACCAGAACTTTCCTAAACAAGCTACAGACCAACCAGAACACCGCAGCCAGACTTGTCCTCGAAACATCACGGCACAAACACATGACCCAATACCTATGTGACCTCCAATAGCTCCCTGTCGAGAAGAGAGTAATCTTCAAACTGCTCACCCACGCCTTCAAATTCCGCCACAACATCGGACCCAAATACCTCAACGAGAGTCTCCTTCCACGTACCCAAGAGGAACCTTCGCTCCTAAGACCTGGCCCTCACAGAGACCCCCCACATCTGTAGAAACAGAGTAGGAGGAAGAGCTTTCTCCAACGTCGCAGCCAACGCCTGGAATGAGCTCCCTGTGACCTGTGAACATTAGACGCTCCCCTACCCTCCACACCTTCAGGAAGGACCTCAAGACCTGGCTCTTCGACTGAACTGGAGCTGCACCCCACCTCCTCCCCAACGCCTTGAGACCCTCACAGGTGAGAAGCGCGCTCTATAAATCCCCTGATTGATTGTCTGGCTCTCCTTGGGAAGAGACCTGTCTTGGGGTCAATTGTGATCCTCTTTAATAATCACATCCAAGATCTCATACTCGGTGCAAACCTCCCAAGGACATGGGCTTCCTGTCACTTCAGGAAAGGAGGGAAGAAAGTGTAGCAGTAGGAGGGGAGGAGAAAATATAAAGGCTATGGGAAACAGTTTATCAGAAGTTGGGTGACCCCAATGTCCCGAGGAGTACGCAATAAAGTTGCACCTCAGTGCTGGGTTGTATACAATTAAACCTTCTCAAATTAATATCTCACTGTGTCATTAGTGCTGCAAGGGAGCCATGCAGCCAGTCTGGCACAGATGGAACCAACTTTTCAAGGACCTCCTAAAGCCATCTGAAGTAAGAGATGTCACAGCAGTGATAACCAACGTGAAGAGGGAACAAGAAGAACGTAATCTGAAGAGTCGCCTAAAAACCAGACAGATTACCAAACTGAACCCCAGTTCTTGACACTCAATCCAACAGATCTCAATGTGCCTGAAGGGGGAGCCTTAGAGATACACGCAGTGCCAACGTGTGCATAACAAGGGGACCTGGGCCAGCTTTCAAAAAGACAGTGTAAAACACTCAGGAAAACTCATAATAAGAAAGTTAACTAATGTCCAGAGGATCGCCATCGTGGACAACCAGGCAAAGTCTACTATATTTTTATTTTTAGCAAAAGTTACAAAATCAGCTGCTACTCCAGAAAAATGGCAAGAAGATCCTGTAGAGGAATCATGCATAAATGAAAAGGGGTCTAATTCGGAATTCACCAAACTTAGAGTACCATTAAGGAGGAAGGTAAATGATCAACAATTGGACCCGAATCAACGGGAGTTGTCCCACTTCAGATTTGGAAAGAAGAGGACAACTACATTTCCCGATTATGATCGAAAACACCTCAGCCCAAAGAAACATGCAGGTAGCATGCTAGGCAATGCAAACATGGACAGCAATATGTGTGATCTGCCTCCTAAGGGAGGAATTCATTTAACCAACATCGATAAATCGATTTCCCATGAAGCCGAAATAACATTAAAAAACGCAAATACAGATCCAGGAATAAGTCTATGCAGCACTACAAGAGTCTGAAAATAGTAGAGCAGGGCTCGGAAAAACAGGTAGTAGTTCGATTATTTCAGTCAAGTTGAATAGTCCCCGCGTGTTACATCAATCCACCTAATAACCTCTGCAAAGTGATATTCAACCCAAAATATAAGTCAAGGGGTCAGTTTGACAGAATAAACAGAGGGACAATGATACGCATGGCCCAAAAAATAATTGCGTTAAGTCACATTGAGACATCAGACATCTATTCTACCACATTTTTAAATGTTGCAATACGGGGTGGTGAAGAACTGACATTGATCCCCTGGGTAACAAGTGCCTTAGCCGATCAGGTGTGGATAGAAAAGGAGGCATTTGCAAACCTGAGTATAGTCATGCCAAGGGAAAAGGAGGAAGCCTATCCACAGTTCCTCCTCCCGGAAGGTCGTGAAGTTAGTGCCTGTGAAGAAGGCGTAGAGGGAAGAACGGGCCCTCATGGTGCGATTAAGGGTTGACAATATTTGGCGAATAATCGAAAATGAATAGCAACTCCAATTCTAAAAGGAGCAAGGAGTCAATCAATTTCATCACATAGTGTCACCACAGCTACCTTGGAAGAGAAATGCACGGAGGAAGGTACAGCAAGTCTAACTCCACATCAAAGTTCTGACTAGTCTTGGCTTCTTGGCACACTATTTTCTGGGTCACACAAAAAAGTTAAAAAGTGACAGCAAAATAGCAACAAGAGAATAAAGTTAACATCTGTGCATGGAATTTTGAGGGTCTTTGGGAAAAGAGTGACGATAATGATTTTTTAACCTTCATCAGAAGATTTCAAATAATGCTCCTGCAAGAGACATGGGTTCAAAATGCAATTAATCTCCCAGCTTATTTATGCTACACCACACTTGCAATGAAAACAAATACAATGGGGTGTACTGCAGGAAGTCTAGTACCGTACATAATAGTGGATCTTGATGTTTTAAACTAAAGAAGCAAAGATAGAGCACCCATATGTACAGGCGATAAAAGTTTGGTCCAAACACTCATTCAATGTAGCCCCCTTGTTGATAATAAACGTTTAAATTCATCCTCATCCAACCAGAAAAAAAGAATCAATTGAAAATATATGAAATTTGATATCAACTCAATGTTCAATTAATCAAGCACCTTGAATTCTCTTGCATGGCGATTTTAATATGAACCTCTGCCAAGTCACGTGTAGGGATCAAATAATGAACATTATCGACCACATTTGGCATATTCCGCCTATCCACGTTTTTAAACATCGGGTGAACACAATGAGGAAAGAAGCGACTAGCTACCTGGAGCATTCGGGCTTACGAGTTATAAATGGCCGAGTGGCACTGGATATTCCAGCACAGCCATTACATTACTCAGTAAAATCCTTCTCAGTTATAGTTGACTCCTTAGTATCAGTCCCTCTATATCAAATGGTCAAAAGTTTCAGTTTGGGTAATAGGTTGGAAATTGGCCCTCAGCCGTAAATGATCAACTTTAATTGAAATATTACATTCCATGAACAATCTGCACCACAAATAGGCTACGGCACAGTCCAAAACAAGCATTTACAATGCAACGGTTTCGCCTTTGGAAAAGTTAGAGCTATTGGCATTGCTCATGACATTATTTTTATTTATGTTTTTTTAACATAAATAAATGGCATTGTCATTTACAATGCCACTAGCTTTATCTCTCGCAAATGACACACCCACACAGAGCCCCCCCACACACACACCCACACAGAGCCCCCCACACACATAGCCACACAGAGCCCCCCACACACACAGAGCCCCCCACACACACAGCCACACAAAGCCCCCCACACACACAGCCACACAAAGCACCCCACACACACCCACACAGAGCCCTCCACACACACCCACACAGAGCCCTCCACACACACCCACACAGCACAAGCAGGCAACAGGGGCACACGGAGGCACAAGCAGGCAACAGGGGCACACGGAGGCACAAGCAGGCAACTGGGGCACGAAAACGGAGGCACAAACAGGCGACAGGGGCACGAAAACGGAGGCACAAGCAGGCAACAGGGGCACACGGAGGCACAAGCAGGCAACAGGGGCACAAGCAGGCAACAGGGGCACACGGAGGCACAAGCAGGCAACGGGGCACACGGAGGCACAAGCAGGCAACAGGGGCACACGGAGGCACAAGCAGGCAACAGGGGCACACGGAGGCACAAGCAGGCAACAGGGGCACACTGAGGCACAAGCAGGCAACAGGGGCACACTGAGGCACAAGCAGGCAACAGGGGCACACGGAGGACTGATGGAGGGCCCCTGACACGTAGGGGCACTCTCAGTGGATATCCCGCCCCCCTCCATCGCGTCGCTGGGGCTGCCGGGGCCTGCGTTACACCAGCATCCAGTGTGTGCCATAACTTGAGCTGAGCATCACCACCGTTTCTACTCCCAGACATAGCTCACCTTTCTTTTCTCATGAGTTCGCCCTCTCCCTGTCCTCAGTCTTTCCTCACTGGCCCCTGCTGTCCTTTACACCTGTTCATTCATCTTCGCCCGTCCCCTCTCCCTCATTAGTACCTGCTCCCCATTTCATCCGTATTCTCACTCCTTTATCTCTTCCTACTGTCCTTTTTATCAGTCCAAAATCTATCTCTTGCTCATTCGTCTCTGCACCCCGTTTATACGTCTGCCCTCCCCCTCTCTTATTAGTCCGTGCTCTCTTTCACTCATCTGCCCGCAACTGCCCTACTAGTTTGTCCTCTCCTTTCACCAGCCGACCACTCTCCGCTCACACATCCCCGCTCTGCCTCCCGCCTGTCGCCTCTCACTCACTAGCTCCTGCTCTCTTTTAACCAGTCTGTCCCCGGTCAGTCAGTCTACTCTCCCGTCAGTGTTCCCTGCTCGTTCCTCCTTTCATCCGCATATCTACTCTCCCCGCGCTCTTCTTCTTCACCGTGCCCTCTCCTGCTCACTAGCTCCCATGAACCTTTCCCCCGTCTGCGACTCTCCCCACGCTGGTATTTTGTATCCATTCACCATTCGACCCCCCCCCGGCCTTCTGCTGTCACTCGCATCCGTCTGTCCTGCCTCTCCCTCGTTGGTATCCGCTCTGCATTTCATCCGTCTGTCCCCGCTCCCACACTGCCTCCTGGCTGCGCTTCTCTCAGCAGGCCGTCCCCGCTCCACTCACTGGTCCTCTGCTCACCTTTTCACCCGCCTCTCCCCACTAGTCCGGGCTCCGCTTTTCATCATTGGGCCTCTCTCTCAACTCTAGTTGTAGTTCTCCATTCGCCAGTCTGCTCTCGCCGCCCACCCCCCAAATTTGACCCTCCTCTCCGTTTCGTCCGTCTGTCCTCTCTCCCTCGTTAATATCTGTCCGTCTGTCACCAGTGCCTGCACACTGCTCTCCTTCACACCAGCCCATAATCTCCGTCCCTAGTTTGTCGCTCCTCTCTTTCTTCTCAGCTGGTCCCCTCTCCCTCATCAGTCCCCGCTCTCTCCTTTTTCCGCCCATCTATCTCCTGCTCCTCTCACTGGGTCGCGCTTTGCTTTCGGCAGCCTCAGCCTGTCCTCTCTCCGCGCACTCGTCCCTTCTCTCTCATAATATCCATTCGCCTCCCTCCCACTCACTATGATCTGCTTATCTTTGTCACCCAACAAGTTGCTGCTTTCCTTGCCTCTCCCCGTCGGCCCGTCTCTCTCCCAGTAGAGATGCATTTCCGAGCCGTGCTCACCCATCAGCCGTCCTCCTCCCCATCCAGCAAGGGTGCAAGAACGTGCAAGGGGCCCGCAACCCCCAGCTGGAGTGAAGTGGGCTCCTCTCAACCCCCCTGGGCCCCGGTGCCACAGCTGCACAAGTAATGGGGCGCCCTCGTCCCTTCTCATAAATGTTATATAATGTCTGCCCCTATTCACCTTGCACCTAACCCGCTGCCGTCACTAAATAGAAAAAACAGCGCCGTTGTCGCCCTTTGCTGGCGTTGTTTCTGCTTCAATCCCTACTCACAGACAAAAAGGTCCAACCCTAAAAAAACACCGATTAGCCGAGGCACTACTCACTGCTGGCGGCGTGGTGGTGCTGCAGGGCTCTCCCGCCTCTGATGCCGCCGGGCTCCCTCAGCTCACGTGAGCCCGGCAGAGCGCCCGCCATGGTTCTCCTGTCTCCCGGGCTGAGAAGCACAGGGGAGGGGGGGCGGGAACGGACAGCGGGAGGGGGGTTGGGAAGGCTTTCTCCGTTGGCGGTCGGCCGCGGAATGGCCAAAAAAACCTGGTCAACACAAAAAAAAATAAACCCCGCCCACGGCCGCGATGACGACATCGCAGAGGCGGGGAAAAAAAAAAGCTGGAACGCCCACGAATCTGGTCTGGCCATTACGGACAGATCTCTGTTCCAATGGCTAGCCTCCATTTATGTAGCTAGCCAATGGAACAGAGGGCGGGACTAAGAGTACACTGTAGAGACATAAGATTTCTCTGGGGGCGGAGCTAAAGCTCCATGCCCCAGGCGAAACCTAATTATAAAAAAATACTACAGTGGTCGGTATACAGCATTGTGAAAGTTGATCAAGCCAGAGATTTGAGGGAAAAACAACAAGAAACTTGTCAAAATCCCCCGGACCATTGTAAGCAGTTCTCTATTCTCCTATTAGAGTAAAATGCCCCCGACAAACAGATAGAACTATAGAGAATTATTTTCCATGAACAATCTCAGTGCAACTTTCTTTAGCCCAAAAAAACAAAACTGAACCACGCTTTGAGGGTGAGCCAATAAGTTCAGGATAACTAGAGGGGATCAATTCTGGCCCCTATTTACAAAGCTGGGCAAACTTCGGACCCCGCCAATTATCGACTTATAGCTATTACGGACTGTGAGGCCAAGTTTTTCACAAAGTGTCTGCTGGGCGAACTCACGGACTAGGTAGAATCTAAAAACCTGCTGCTTAGAAATCACACTGGCTTTATTAAGGGTCTTGGTACATCGATTAATATTCAAACGCTGGCTCTTACTATTGAACAAGCAAGGCGTCACTCACAGAACCTACATTTGTGTTCTTTTCACTTTTGAACTGCTTTTGATGCAGTGCAGGGGAACATCCTTTGGGTTAAGCTAACAAATTGGGAATTTCTACTAATCTCATCAGGAGGTATACAATTATTGTATACAGATACATGGACAAGAGTTAGACTGTCAAGGCACATCAATTTTGAAAAAAAAATACCAACAATGAATGCAGCTGCCCGCGTCTCCCGCAGGGGGTCATCCGCAGGGCAGCCCTCTAGTGCCAACTAGTCGGAGCCACCCCTCTTGTCCCTTAGGAGGAGGAGGCTCGCGCCTACCTCACCAGCCCCTTCTCTGGGCGGTGTACCTGTGACGTGCGTCCAGGGGAGGGGACACTTGGGGGTGGGCAGGGTACCTAAGTCCCTGCCGCTTCCTGTTCGGCCTCTTTTCCGGTCGTCCTGCTGCCTTCCTGCCGCGCTGCACCCACCCTATCCTCGTACACAGCAGCGGGGTAGGTGGCATGCATATGTGGACGTTCTAATGTTTTCTTTTGTGTTGCAGGCGGAGTTACATGGCGATCTGTTGGCAGACTGGTACAGTAAGGGTACCTCTGCGGCAGACGAGTACAGTAAGGATACCTCTGCCTGGCACAGTAAGGGTGCCAGATCCAAAGACCGGGAGCCGCGGGGAGGTTCCTGGAAAACTGCGACGGTGCCCCGTTAGTCCTTCGGGCAGTTGGGGGGCCTGACCAACCCGGGGTGTGCCATACCCGCTCCACCCTGAAAGGGGCGGGAGTATAAGACATGATCCGGAAGGGGGTCTACAAAGGTGCTGCACTGTCCGGGCTTCGACCCACCGTGCTGGCTGGCTCATTAGGCGGGCGGGGCAGCGAGGGGCTGCCTGCCCTTGATTGCCGGTAAAATAACCCACAAAATGGCATACTTTTGTTGTATGAAAAATAAACCTGCAGCAGTTCTTTTCCCGTAAACAATGTGTCCGGTGTAATCATTGTATGGGCAAATGGAAAATGTGGAGGGGGAGCGGATGACGGTGTGGGCACTGTGGCCTAAAACAAGGCTGTGTCTTGGCCCCCCTCTTGTTAAATTTGTATCTTGCGGATATTTCTCTTGATTTGAATATCATTAACTCGCATTCCCTATCTGTGGCTAGCTTTAAGCTGAAAGTATTCTCTTACATAGCTATACAAAGGTGGGGCTTCAGCGGTTAATTAGTAAAACTGCACAGTACGCCTCGTCCCACGGGCTAAAAGTTAATTTAAGTAAAATAAAAACTATGATAGTGACAAAGGGAATAATTTGCTGCTCAAAATTCTGTATAGAAGGGATCTGGCTCGAGTCAGTGCAGGAGTACAAATACTTGGCGGTAATATTTGATGCGAGGGGCTCATTTAAGAACCAGTGTACAGCGTTACAAAGAAGGAATAACTCATTAATCTTAGCATTCGCTTCCCTGAGGCACGCCCTAAAGGGCCTGAAAATCAAGCCACTACAATAAGTTATGACAGCCAAACATGTCCTATCTTTGACATATGGTGTGGAGATTTTGAGAGGTAAGGCCAATAAAACTATAACAATCTTGTGATAGGGGCATACCATCGCCTATTTAATCTTCCAAAGCAGACTTCGCCAGGACAAATCCGACTAGAGTTTGGCCTAAGAAGAAAACATTTATATAGTTTAGAGGCATATTTGACATTTTGTCATAAGCTAAGAAACAATAAAACTTCAACCCTTATGACTGTTGTTTGGGAGGCTATAAGGGATCAGGATACTTCAACTGCTCATAAATACATTAATCTTGCCAGATCTACTTTTAATGCAGGCCAATTATGGGCACCACCTTTTCACAATCTGCATTTAACAAACTGAGTAAAAAAGTGTCATCACTGCAGGACTGAGAGGGACTAGCGAAAAGGCCACACATGTGGATAGTAATTGCTACTAAAGCCAATTTAAACCCCAGAATTTTCTGGGGGGTCTGAACGGACTAAACGCACAGCTAAAGCTCCTAAGACTCCGACTTGGCTAGCTCAAATTTTGTAGTCAACTTCCTGCGTGGAAAAGACTGAGTAAGACAATGGCATGTCACGTCCATAATTACAGCAGAGAAGACTTTTGTCACGTAGGGGCATATTAGCAAGAACCTTGTTAAATTTATCGCCGTTTTAGCGGCAGGAAACTGCTGCTAAAACCGCAATAATGGGCTTGCTAATATGCGTTATAGAATTCCAATAGAATCCCAGGTTAGATGTGCAGGACATCTAACCTGGGCTTCTATTGAAATTCTATAACGCACATTAGCAAGCCCATTATCGCTGTTTTAACAGCAGTTTCCTGCCGCTAAAACAGCAATAGATTTAACGAGATTCTTGCTAATATGCCCCTTAGTTTGTAGCTGCTCAGCTTTAATAGCTGAACGTAAAAGCCTGCTAAAACCGGATTTCAATCAATATGCTGTCTGTACATGCCGTCAAGCAGTCATAGAAGGTTTGCTGGGAGAAGATTTAAGTTTTACGGGGAAAAAATTAAAGTCTGTTGATATTGCAGTGGGTAAGCTAGCTAAAAGTGCTAAGTAAGGGTCTTTCGCGCTACACCACTTTATCATTTTATCAATTTAGGAATGACTGGTCAGGAAGGAGAGCCAACCAAAGTAAGTGTTGAGTTAGCTTATTTACCTAGGATCATCTAGTACAAAGTGAAAAACATAGGCTTAGCAACTGTAAAGTTACGAGACGAGTTCAAAGTAGCATATTGCACTTTGAATTCCTCATATGATGTAATCTCCCTTCACCTAATGCAGGTAAATTTTAAAAAAGTTTTAAAAAAGACCAGACCATTGTAACTGATTTTGTTCCCCTTGAAATGAGATAGCTCATAGAGTGTAGAATGATTAATAAATGAATAGAGGAAATTGGACATACTGCAGAATACAGCGGAAACAGTAGGTGGAATAAGCCCCTCACAATTGAACTTAGGCAGTACATTCGCAGGTGGTTTTAAATAATGAATTAAAATAATTTTAAATTCTGAAATAAATTGAAAAAAACATTCAATTTAAGCTTTTAAAGGCTATTTTGTGATTTTATGTACGAACTGAGAAAGATGTGTTACATTGTAAGTCTTTATTAACTGAACAATAACATTCTCCTTCACCTACTGGTATGCAACAAGGAGTGACGTGGGAGCAGACAGGGAAGTACCAGGAGCGAAGGACACACAATTCAAATCTCTACTGGCTGAAAGCAGACTCCTTGCTGAAAAGGAACCGGCAACAGAAGAGTTGGTGTCCGCTGGTAACATCCTCAATTGTTGCCAGATCATCTGACTGGCCAATGGCACATGATTCTCACACTTCCTCTAATGTACACTAAGTGCTATGCTGAAGTTTAATGCAGCACCTTCCCCAACACTACTTTAGCTGCCCGACAGCATCTACAAATTTTGCAACTTCAGTGGCACCTGTATTATTCTCTCATCATCGTTAGCTCTCTCTTGCTCAGTTCCACTGTTAGAGGATGAAAATAGGATGCACAAAGCAAGTGGTATACTAGAATAATGAACAATGTGTTAACTCTAAAGTTCATAAGTTATTTCCCATAAAATGCACAAATACATTATGACCACCACACATGCCAGTTCTTAAGGAATAGCGTGCTAATTCATAACTATTGACTGCACATGGGATGTCCCAGTCCCTTCGTAACAACATAAATATAAACATACACAAAATGTGCTACTGTTATTCAGGAAACATCATTTGTTAATAAAAGAAAAAATAATCATAATACGATATTATGCAAATATATTGCAATATTAGGCGAAATGGGAAACAACCTATCGCTATATAAGAAGAGACCCAGGGATAACTCCGTACCTCAAAAGATTTCTTAATGACCAGCAGTTAATTACCAGCAAACGTGTAATTTAACTGTGTTAGCAAAATAAGCTACTGGCTGAGCCTGTCCTGTGTTTAGATTCGTCCGAGATAAAACAACTGCCATTGCCTGATAGGAAGTACATGTCTCAAACATGAACGAATATATACTACATTAGAGTGTTCCAAAATGTGTGCACTAAAAATGCTCTTAAGACGAAAAGGCTTGAGCGGACTTGTTAAACCAAACAAAAACTACTCCCATTTAGAGTAATTTGGTAATGGGTCTAAGGATTCCACAAAACTGAAGAATGGACCTTTTATAAAAAAATTGACAAAGCCAAAATACTTTCAATAGCCTTAATGGAAGGTAATGTGGAGCACTGCACAATCACACACAAACACTTTTATTATTATCCATCTCAATACCTTCAGAACTAATGATACATCTAAAAAAGACCGACTATCTTAGCAAAAACATTACTATCTCTCATTCGTTGCAGACCTGCATTAACATTTTGGATGTATGTTTCCAGTGGGTCTGAATAAATCAAAATGTCAACATGATAGAGAGTACAGAATATATCCAAAACTCCTCTCAATGCTTTATCAGTAAAACAGAATTACAGCATGAGAGTTCCAGAGTCTGAAAAGAATTACTTGATATTCAAATCCAAACTGGTGCAAAATGCTGCTTTACATTCATTACCATCTCTGACCGGGACTAGATCATAAGCTCCTTTGAGAGCAGACTTTCTGAATACTTTTGTAAGTTAGGTTTAATACAACAGAGCAGATATCAATCGTAGAGCGAAACAATTCTTCACTGTGATTCTAATCGGGGCTCCATGGTCTATAGCAGTGCTTCGCAAACCTTTTAGAACCATGATCTGCTCTTTAGAACTACAAACTTTTGCGATCCACCTAGCTCTGACAGACATGAAGTAGGGGCATTTTTTAAAATAATAGCACACATGCTTTCAAAATCTTGTAAACTACCAAAACAAAAATCTCTTTGCGTTTTGTTGCATTCCTCTCTAAGAGCAATTGTTTGTAAATGTCAGAACTTTGCCCTCGCCCTCTGTTTTTATCCGACTGTGGCCAATATACTCATCTGCTAATAAAAAAGGCAGACAGTGAAGTGCACTACAGCTGGGACACTTTTCAAAGTGGGGTGCTGCCCTGTGGCATCTGTTCACTACAATCACAAGGTCTTGGTGTTTGTACAGGGGATTGTAGAGAAGAAAGAAAAAAACTTCTGCTACAGAGTATTGCGTAAGGCCTCATCCATTTTTGTGTTATAATGAGGCTCAGTGGTGCATTTTGAAATATATATATATATATATATATATATATATATATATATATATATATATATATATATATTACCTACTGGCGGTTGCCAGTAGGTAGTTATAGTTAGGACCTATTATCCATAGGAAAACCGCAACATTCTATTGCCAATAACTTTGGCGTCGATTGATGAATCATCTTGAAATTCTTCAAACTTTTGGCCAGCTCAGTTCCGCTCCTTCCCTGAATGTTTGGGGGGGATTGGTGAAGCGGGGGCCGAGAAAAAAGGGGGGTCCCAAACCGCGTTTTCCCCATGCAATTTCTCATTGGACCTTTAACCACGGCTACAGCTTGAACAGCTGAACGGAATTACACCAAATTTGGCAGAGAGGTAGTCCTCAGTTCCGACTTGTGCCTTTAGCATATCTGGTGTCATCTGTTCAGTAGTTTCTTTGAAAATTACGGTTAAAGTCATTTATATATCTATGGGCGCGGAGGATCCGCGGATTGTGCGAGGATTGGCCTCGTAGGATAAGCGCACGTTCCGATCACTCGCTGAATTCTAATTGGCTGTCAAGCGGTTGTAAACATTCGAAACCAGGAACTGTTGGCAGCCATTTTGTTCCTCGGTAGAAGCGAGGGTGAAGAAGTCTGTGAAATATGTTGGCAAACAGTGAACAGGGGCAGGTTAGACACACCCCAACCCCTTGGCCTGCTCAGGGGCTGACACAGAGACCCGTAGGGCAAAAAAAGTAAGAACTTTTTTTACAAAAAAAGTTGCGAGATGCGCGTAGGATCCGTGCATTAGGTCGCTGAAAAAAACAAAGCATGTATTTTTGAGATATATATCAAGCTTATGTGTATAGATGTTGGGTGGTTCTACAAAGAGCCCTTGTGTTTATTGAGAGATTTTAGTAATAACAAGTAAGAACCGATGCAGAGTCTAAAGTTCATGAGGAAGACTCGGTTTCCTTCATCTGTAAAATGTACACTATCTCTTTAATAGATGCCATGCATATTGAAACGCAGATTGTTGTGATATGGACAATATTCTATAGTCTCTTAGAAAAGTAGAAAGATTTATTCACATGTTTATTCACTTATCTGCGCAGATCAGGTGTTCCAAGCTTCCCCTATCTCGACGACTGGTTGTTGAAGGCGGGCTCGCCCGGACAGTCTCCCATCTCCAGACTATGGTCGACCTCTTGCACCTGCTGGGGTTGTCCATCAACATGCCGAAGTCACACCTGTGCCCCTCTTCATCGGAGCAGTTTTGGACTCTGCGCAGTTTTGGGTTTTTAACTCCGAACAGCGGCTTCGGGATATTTAGACTGATTCTGATCTTTCAGGTTTTATCCCGGTCAGGTTGACGCTGCGGTTCCTGGGGCTGAAGGCTTCATGCATCCTAGTGGTGCAACACGCAAGGTGTCATGTGAATTAATATAAAAATATGCCACGCAGTTTTCCTTCCGTAATACACACATTTCAGGGGTTGGTGGTTCCCGGGGCTTGAAAGGGGCCGTTGAAGCCCACATACTTGTAATGTTGAAGGGGGGGTGGACGCGAAAGTGGTGCAAGGGGGTTGTAAATCTGGTACACAGTGTTTTGTTTTACTTTGCTTTTCTTTCTGTGATGTAGAAGATCCTGGGTAAATCTAACGGTTTTTGTACAGCCAGTAACTTTTAACCCTACCCCCAAACCGCTTTCTGCCTGTTACCATAGTAACAGTTCATGGTACACTTACGTGAGCACAGAGGTTAACCCCTTCAGTGCTGAGCGAATTCCGCTGCAGTGCTGAAGGTTGTAAAGAACCTATGGACTCATGACGGAACAGCTCCGTCATGAGCACAGGCCAACCGACGCTCATGACGGAACCGTTCCGTCATGAGCACCGAAGGGGTTAAAAGTTCACCACACTATGTTGCTAATGAGTTAGCCTCAGAATTATACTTAAAATTATAAATATAATTTCTATTGATGGCCCACTTCCCATAAAAAATTGCATACGCAGGGGTGTGGAATTTATTAAAATATCTACTTGTCCATGGGGCAAGTTGCTTCATAAATCTACTTGTCCTTTAACACAATCCACTTGTCCCTTTGGTGCCATGTGGTTTGGTGACAAATTATGGCAGCAATCTCATTATATAAGAGCTTATATAGCCTCTCTGATTATGCCAATGCTCATATCATAGTGGTTCTTGAATGCTGGCAATCCCTTTATGTTGCCACGTTTCTGCGGGAAACATCCTTTACAACGCAACTTTTACCAAGCAGTGCCTTTACGACGCAACTATTACAACGCAAACCATTACAACGCATTGCGCTGGGGGGCGCTCTAGGATAGGGAATAGATTTAATTTACTATCCAACACCTTCCCTACTATCCACGGGGACTGGAGTTGGAATAGTAAATTAAACTATTCACTATCCAGCACCCCTCAACACTATGCGTTGTAAAGGCATGCGTTGTAAAATTTGCGATGTAAAGGCATGCGTGGTAAAAGCATGCGTTGTAATGTCATACATCCCGTTTCTGCATCTCTACATACTGGGACTGAAGGTAGTGGTAAGCAATGGTTCCAGGGTTAGAATGCCCTTTAAGTCTGTGCAAATCTACTAACTTGCATGTTTTAAGGGTTTTCAACAACTCTTCTCTAATCTTCTCCAATACTGAGAAATTTTGGAAATTTACTCCTGACAATGGCAGACGTCAACCTTCTTCCAGAGTTGGGAAAAAAGTGGTTGATGACCTTGCGAAAACCCGAGTGGTTTGCATGAGCAAATCTGCACATGCATACTTGGTCATGATAAACTGCAGTTCACAAATATTTTCCAGGTGTACATTTCTTGCCCCACTTCTATAAATGTTTGTAAATTCACGAAAGCCATATAGCTGCACTTAATGCAAGGACATATACCAAGGGTGCACTTTAAGACTTTCTTTAATAATAGGGCCCCTAATTTGGTGTGGCGTTAACCACAACCTTTTGTGTTTATTAAAATTCTATCTCCCTCTCTCTGTATCGGCTGGCTTCACTGTGAGTGACGGCATTAGGCTCTTTCACACGGAGTATATTGGCACACAAAGTAGTTTTGTTCAGTGGCAGTAACTAATGTGGCAGTGTGTGCTTTTTTAGGCCAATTTTCTTTTTGCTTTTGCCAATGTTTGTTATAATGGTGAGGGCCCGGAAGCTCTCACATCACGAAGGCTTTACAAAAACCATGCCAAAACAAGTCACGTATTGGCAAAATTAAAAAGCTGACACTAATTTCAGACCTACTGGCTTTGCCAATGCTTGTTTATTTTTATGTTTCTCATAATCTTATTGAAACTGGTTACACTGACTTTCCAATATGAACATTATTGCGAAATACTAGCATGCATCAACACATTTTACTAAATGATGCTGCAAAGAAACGGTACCTGAAATTTCACAGTAGTTTAGCAAAATGTATTTTTTTCCTACTTTCATTTTGTTAGAAACATTTTATATTGAAAGCAAAGAGTCATTAATCTTGCTCTCAAGCTTCTGCAAATATTTGCATCTAATCATAGAGCATTCTGGGACCATTATGCATAGCCTCATATTGCTAAACTTTGAAACAGTGAGTACACATTTTTATACTGTGTAACCACTGTCAGTAGTGCAGTAAGAACTTACATTTACTTAGAGCAATCACCCTAATAATAAAGGCTTTCAATCAATGAACCATAAATACAATTTTGAACAGCATTAGCATAGGCACACAAATAATAACCTGACTTCAGGCTGTACCTTCCCTGTCCCTTAATGTGCTACTGCAAACTGGCAGCCAAAGGGTTTGTGCTGCAGAGGGTTGGGCCTACTTGTCATAAGGACAAAATGCACATTAAAACTTGTTGCCCTTGACCCCAAACAATATGTCCTGGGCGTCGGGCTATAGGAATTCCACATCCCTGATACGTATACTCCGCTTATTGTCATCGTACCATAAGCGCACCCTTCCGACCACGCGCTGAAGGCTAATTGGCGGTCAAGTGGTTGTCAACATTCGAAACTAGAAACTGTTGGCAGCCATTTTATGTCTCGGTACAAGGGAGGCTAAAGAAGCATGTGAAATGTGTTTAAATAGTGAAAAGAGGGAGGGTAGACACACCCTGATCCTCTAGGTCTCCTCAGGGTGGCTCACAAGGTCTCCCAGGGCCCCTATTTGTTTTCTTTTTTGGGAAAAATTGCACAGTGCCCGTATGATCCATGCATTCTAGCGATATTTTTTTTTTAAAAGACGTGGGCTTCCGCACATCTTTGGTAATTTGCATTCTTTCAACTGTTTAGAGGAGATGCAGCAGTGCTGTATCCAGGATTCACCACTGAGTAAGAAAAGGTAACGATAACACTATTTACCTGCTAAATGAATTTCTACCCATAGGATAACAGTGATGTAATTTTTAAGAAAGTTAAACAAAATTATTAAAATAATAACCTCAGATAATCTCTTGCCTTAATATTTATATTAAATATATATAAATACGTTTTTCAACATTGAAAAAATTGCGGAAGTCGCGCCCACACCGCGTCTGATATGCATATGACGTCAGGCGCTACCACACATCCGTTACGTCGCGTTATACATACATCTCGCGTAGGCGCAAGGTGTTGCACACAAGTTGCATAGCAACCGCGTGGGAAAAGTTGTACCCGTTGCACACCCTTCGCGGATCCAAGACAGCGACCCTAAAATAGCGGACACGTTTCGCGCAGTAAATGAGTAGGGTGTTCGTAGGGTGCGCAACTGCAAAAAAAAAAAGAAAAAATAATACACATAATTTAAGTATAATATAAACAATATAATAATGAAAAAAAATATTTTTATGTAAAAAATAATTAAAGAATGTGTAATGTAATTTAAAAAACAACATCTAAAAATAAAAAGGTTAAAAAAAATGTAGTTAGATAATATAAAAAACAATAAAAATATTTACAAATTAGCATTTAAAAAAATCTTTGAAATTCACTGAAAAAACCATAGGTTTCAGACATGTTATAGTTAGGAATTAGCATTTAAAAAAACCTTTGAAATTCATTGAAAAAACCATAGGTTTCAGACATGTTATAGTTAGGAATTAGCATTTAAAAAAACCATTGAAATTCACTGAAAAAACCATAGGTTTCAGACATGTTATAGTTAGGAATTAGCATTTAAAAAAACCTTTGAAATTCACTGAAAAAACCATAGGTTTCAGATAAGTTATAATTAGGTATTAGTATTTAAAAAACCATAGAAATTCACTGAAAAAACCCATAGGTTTTAGGGGTGTTATATTTATCCACACATTTCACTTGTATAAAACCATTGAAATTCCCCCGTTATAGTTAGTTGTACTAACTAACTCGCGCGCCCGCAATCCACTACTGACGATGTCACATATTACATCATTCATGACATGGTCAGTGACATCACTGATAACATCTCAAATGACATCACTGATGACATCATCCATGTGACAAGCTGATACACCTGATCATACAGTAGCATAATCTTTTAACACACATTATAAAATATGAAGTACCATATTTGAAACATTGACACACCAGTACAAGTTTCTAAAAACTCACTCAGCGATTCCTACATCTACACACACATCTAAACACTTACCTATAGATTCACTCATACATCCTAACAAAGATCAATAGAACACTGTTAAATATACTTATATACCTACATCAACATTGCACACCAGCACATATCCTATTCCTTTATACAGACATCCTACTCACTTATGTAAACAATTGATCATACTTATATTTAATAAGGCACTCACTTACACAAACACCACTTTATGTATTCATATAGATAGTAACTAAAACTTAGTGTGTTATAAAATCAGTATTACAAGTATACAGTTATCCTTACATCAATCATACAATCACTGAGTATTATGTATACTTATTTATATACAATAACTGTCACATACACTGCCTTTTATATTTTTAGTTTGTTGGACATATATCATTGAGAAATATGTTTACTCATCACCACACCCATAAAGAGATTCACTCACCCAAACAACTGTTTCCACATACAGTCTTAACCTCATATAAATCAACTATTTACACATCTTTCCACAGTCACACACGTCCCACCCAACCACACACACATTAATTCACTATCCCATACAAATACTCATTTAACTAATTAATAACTAATGTGGACTTTCAAATATGTAGTAACCAACTTATGCAGTAGTTTACACAACAAGCGATAGAGTGATACAGGTATTCATATAGTTTAATCAATAGCCCATGTATTTAGTGAGACACTTTAAACTCCTCACTTAAACAGGCAATCACATTGGTACTAAATCCTCCATTCATACACATATACATCCACTCAGTCTTCAAGGCAGATTGCTATATGTACATAATACATATTTAAATAACGAACCAAACCACTTTCACTGGATGATGTCATCAGTGATGTCATTTCATGAATGATGTAATATGTGACATCATCAGCAGTGGATTGCGGGCACGCGAGTTATGGGGAATTTCAATGGGTTTGTACGAGTGAAATGTCCAACTAACTATAACACCTCTAAAACCTATGTTTTTTTCAGTGAATTGCTAAGGTTTTTTAAATGCTAATTCCTAACTGTAACACCACTAAAACCTTTGGTTTATTCAGTGAATTTCTAAGGTTTTTTAAATGCTAATTCCTAACTATAACTTATCTGAAACCTATGTTTTTTTCAGTAAATATATTCACTGAAAAACCCATAGGTTTCAGGCCTTATATAGTTAGGAATTAGCATTTAAAAAACCATTGAAATTGCTCCTATATAGTTAGTTGTACTAACTATATTTCGCGCACCCGCAATCCACTGCTGATGATGTCAAATATTACATCATTCATGACATGGTCAGTGACATCACTGATGACATCTCAAATGACATCACTGATGACATCTCATTTGACATCACTGATGACATCACTGAAGACATCATCCAGTGACTGTGTTTCTGTAAAGTTTAAATAGGTTTACTTATTGAAGAATGAGTGGATGTATAATTGTCTGGATGAAGGATTTAGTAGGTGCGTGACTGACTGTATGAGTGAGTGATTAAATGTGTCTTACTAAATGCATGGGTTGGTGACTAAACTGTCTGAATGTGTGCATCAATATGTCTGCTGTTGTGTAAGCTGCTGCATGTGTTGATCAGTAGCTATATGAGTGGCTATATGGGTTATTGATTGGTTGCCCAAGTACTTGAATGGGAGACTGAGTGTGTGTGTGTGTGGGTGGGTGGCTGGGAGGTGTGTGACTCTGTGCATAGATGTGTGAGCAGTTGATTCACTAGGTGTATGAGTTCAAGAGTGCATGTGGAAACAGCTATATGGGCGGTTGACTGTGTGCATGGGTGTGTTGGTGAGTGAATGGATATCTCAGTGCTACATGTCAAAGTAAGTACATATGAAAAACACAGTGCATGTGAAAGTTGGCATATATAAATGACTATACATGAGAGCCAGTGAATGTGCAAGTGGCTGTATGGATCATTGTGTACTTGAATCAGTGATTGTATAAGAGAGTAAGTATGTGTTAGTATATGTTTGAATAAGTAAGGTGTTGTGTGTATAACTGTATAGTTGAGGAAATTGAAGTGTGATTGATTCTTTGCATGACTGACTAGGTGTGTGAGTAACTCCATGGATGAGTGGCAGTGTGTGAGTGTCTGTATAGGTGTATGAGTGCATATGATAGTGTTGTATTGATGAGTGACTGTATGTATGTGTGATTCTATGGGTGAATGAGTGTGTAGACCTAGGAATCAGCGAGTGCGTATGTAGTAACTGGTATTGGTGTGTCAATGGTTTCAAGAATGGTAGTCTGTATTTAACACTGGGTGTATCAAAGGTTATATTAGAGTGTGAGGAGGTGCATCGTATTATCACATGAATGATATCATCAGTGATGACGATCAGTGATGTCAAATGAGATGTCATCAGTGATGTCATCTGTGATGTCATTTGAGATGTCATCAGTGATGTCAAATGAGATGTCATCAGTGATGTCATTTGAGATGTCATCAATGATGTCACTGACCATGTCATTTTATTTTATTTATTTTACTTTACAGATTTGTAGAGCGCGTGGCTGCCCGTGAGCGTCCCAGCGCTAATAACAAGAACCTAGTGGGGGCGAGCCTCATGGGAAAAGCCATGTTTTGAGTGCTCTGCGAAATGAGAGAAGGTTGGGTTGGGCTCTGAGGTTTGTGGGAAGCGAGTTCCATAGTTTGGCCGCGTTGTATGAAAACAGTCGGCCGCCAGAGCGGGCTTTTCTGATCCTAGGTACAGAGGCTAGATTGCAGTTAGAGGATCGGAGCGTTCTTGAGGTGGTGTGAGGTGTCATGAATGATGTAATATGTGACATCATCAGCAGTGGATTGCGGGTGCACGAAATATAGTTAGTACAACTAACTATATAGGAGCAATTTCAATGGTTTTTTAAAATGCTAATTCCTAACTATATAAGGCCTGAAACCTATGGTTTTGTAAGTGAATTTGCAAGGTTTTTAAAATGCTAATTCCTAACTATATAAGGCCTGAAACCTTAGGGTTTTTTAAGTGAATTTGAAAGGTTTTTTAAATGCTAATTCCTAACTATATAAGGCTTGAAACCTATGTTTTTTTTCAGTGAATTTGCAAGGTTTTTTAAATGCTAATTCCTAACTATATCAGGCGGGAAACTTATATTTTTTTTCAATACATTTTAAAGGTTTTGTAAATGCTAATTCTATTAGCGGATAACGTTTATATATGTTATTATCCTTCTGGGGCCACCTGAGCATCCATCTTGTTTCTCAGGAGAAATGAGGAACAAGAGAGCACAAAACAAGAGGGGAAAACACGAAAAGGGGGCAGGGTTGAGACCCTTGAACCCCTAGCCCTTCTCAGGGGGTCCCAGAAGTACGCGTACGGTGCGCATACCCTGCGTATTTTTTTTTTTTTTGCCCTTGGGGGTCCTTTTGGGACCTCCTGAGAAGGGCTAGAGGGTTGGGGGGTCTCTACCCTGCCCCTTTTTCGTGTTTTCCACTCTTGTTTTGGGCTCTCTTGTGCCTCAGTTCGCCTGAAAAACAAGATGGTGGCCAACACTTCCTGGTTTGGACAGTTTGGAATGTTGACAGTCGACTGCCAGCCAATCAGAAACTCGCTCGCGCACGTAAGGGTACGCGCACGTACGCGTACGGTGCGCGTACCGTGAGTGCATATAGATATATAATTTGCTCAAATTCAATTTTCTCAACAACTACTGGAGGGATTTTCACCAAATATAGAAAAGGCACTACTGTATACCTGTCCCTACCATTTTGCCACGTTTGGTGTAATTCCGTTCAGCCGTTCAGGCTGTAGCCGTGTTTAAAGGTCCCATAGAAAATGCCATTTGAAAAATTTCAAATTCAATTTTCTCAAGAACTACTGGAGGGATTTACACCAAACATACAAAAGGCACTGCTGCATACCAGTCCCTACCATTTTGCCAAATCTGGTGTCATTCCGTTCAGCCGTTCGAGCTGTAGCCTTGTCAGAATGTCCCTATGGAAATTAACATGGGGAAAACGCTTTTTGGGACCCCCCTTTTTTCTCTGCCCCCGCTTGACGAATCCCCCCGAAACTTTCAGGGAAGGAGCGGAGCGCAGCAAGGCAAATTTAAGGAAAATTACAGGCAGATCCCTCAATCGGTGCCAAAGTTATTCCCAATAGAATGTTCGGAATTTCCTATGGTAACTAGGTCCTAACTATATATACACCTACTGGCGACCGCCAGTAGGTAATACATATATACGCACACACATATATATATATATATATATATATATATATATGTTTTAGTTCAAGGGTTGCTGCTGCTTTAAAGGATCACACGGCTGCAGGCAAGTTTTGACACTTGTATTTATTGCTCCCGAGGTTGGCAAAGAATCCGTCATTTATAATAGCTTGTCCCAACGCGTTTCAGTGCTTCCTGCACTTTCATCAGGGGAAGAATGGCCAGGCGGATATTCATTGGCAGTTTCCGTCGTCTTTTAGTAAGAAAAATGCGGAAATGTACTTGGTAGTACAGGGTCCCTTGCACAGCATTTTGGGATCTGTAGTGTTGCCAAGAAGTTCGTCACCTTGGTAGGTTCCGCCGAGACATTCACAATGTTCAAGTGGTAGCGCCCTATTTTCGGCACGCCACCTGTTAAGGTGCTTCAGTGCACCCCGGTTTTCCTTGCTGACTCGGTTCTTCCATGCTCCTGCAGCCGCCTTCAGTAATCAGGAAAGTCCTGTACTTGGCTCCTCCACCGACGGCTCCCTCCTCCTTCCCGAGGCGGTGCTTCCTTCCACGACGCAGCTGTCGTCAAAAATGTTTTAGTTCAAGGGTTGCTTATAAATGACGGATTCTTTGCCAACCTCGGGAGCAATAAATACAAGTGTCAAAACTTGCCTGCAGCCGTGTGATCCTTTAAAGCAGCAGCAACCCTTGAACTAAAACATTTTTGACGACAGCTGCGTCGTGGAAGGAAGCACCGCCTCGGGAAGGAGGAGGGAGCCGTCGGTGGAGGAGCCAAGTACAGGACTTTCCTGATTACTGAAGGCGGCTGCAGGAGCATGGAAGAACCGAGTCAGCAAGGAAAACCGGGGTGCACTGAAGCACCTTAACAGGTGGCGTGCCGAAAATAGGGCGCTACCACTTGAACATTGTGAATGTCTCGGCGGAACCTACCAAGGTGACGAACTTCTTGGCAACACTACAGATCCCAAAATGCTGTGCAAGGGACCCTGTACTACCAAGTACATTTCCGCATTTTTCTTACTAAAAGACGACGGAAACTGCCAATGAATATCCGCCTGGCCATTCTTCCCCTGATGAAAGTGCAGGAAGCACTGAAACGCGTTGGGACAAGCTATTATAAATGACGGATTCTTTGCCAACCTCGGGAGCAATAAATACAAGTGTCAAAACTTGCCTGCAGCCGTGTGATCCTTTAAAGCAGCAGCAATCCTTGAACTAAAACATTTTTGACGACAGCTGCGTCGTGGAAGGAAGCACCGCCTCGGGAAGGAGGAGGGAGCCGTCGGTGGAGGAGCCAAGTACAGGACTTTCCTGATTACTGAAGGCGGCTGCAGGAGCATGGAAGAACCGAGTCAGCAAGGAAAACCGGGGTGCACTGAAGCACCTTAACAGGTGGCGTGCCGAAAATAGGGCGCTACCACTTGAACATTGTGAATGTCTCGGCGGAACCTACCAAGGTGACGAACTTCTTGGCAACACTACAGATCCCAAAATGCTGTGCAAGGGACCCTGTACTACCAAGTACATTTCCGCATTTTTCTTACTAAAAGACGACGGAAACTGCCAATGAATATCCGCCTGGCCATTCTTCCCCTGATGAAAGTGCAGGAAGCACTGAAACGCGTTGGGACAAGCTATTATAAATGACGGATTCTTTGCCAACCTCGGGAGCAATAAATACAAGTGTCAAAACTTGCCTGCAGCCGTGTGATCCTTTAAAGCAGCAGCAACCCTTGAACTAAAACATTTTTGACGACAGCTGCGTCGTGGAAGGAAGCACCGCCTCGGGAAGGAGGAGGGAGCCGTCGGTGGAGGAGCCAAGTACAGGACTTTCCTGATTACTGAAGGCGGCTGCAGGAGCATGGAAGAACCGAGTCAGCAAGGAAAACCGGGGTGCACTGAAGCACCTTAACAGGTGGCGTGCCGAAAATAGGGCGCTACCACTTGAACATTGTGAATGTCTCGGCGGAACCTACCAAGGTGACGAACTTCTTGGCAACACTACAGATCCCAAAATGCTGTGCAAGGGACCCTGTACTACCAAGTACATTTCCGCATTTTTCTTACTAAAAGACGACGGAAACTGCCAATGAATATCCGCCTGGCCATTCTTCCCCTGATGAAAGTGCAGGAAGCACTGAAACGCGTTGGGACAAGCTATTATAAATGACGGATTCTTTGCCAACCTCGGGAGCAATAAATACAAGTGTCAAAACTTGCCTGCAGCCGTGTGATCCTTTAAAGCAGCAGCAACCCTTGAACTAAAATATATATATATATATATATTATTTTTTTTGCAGGCTTATGTAGTATGAACACTATCCAAGTACATTGGGGCACTTTACATGGCTAACAAGTTACATTATATAAGGTCAGACTCATTTTATTTTAAGCACAGAAGATTAAGTGATTTGCCCAGAGACAATGCCAGGACTCAACCTGGCTCCCCAGATCCAAAGTCAGGAGCTGTGGCTATTAGGCTACATCCATATTTCTCAATTTGTGTGTGATGGTCATTCACAACTGGGATGATTGTGCATGATCACGCAAAGTGAGCACATTCTCTGTTGAAATGGCTGTGTGAAGTAAAAAATAAAAATACATTTAAAAGCAGCAAAAATACATAAAGATTCACCCAGAATCTTGTTTGGGAATACTTGCAAGGGTTTGTTTTAAAAATGGAACAAAGCACATCCTTCAGCACGTTTACTGCAGTGGTGCTGGAACGATTTTCCATGTGGGAGTTCGGATATCAATTTTACATCACTTAAGTCATAGGGATTGTGAATAATTCTAGCCTCACACAAAGATTAGCAAGTGTATTAAGCAAGAAATGGATAAGAGGGTAGTATATACCTGGTGGTGCATTTTGGAGCACACCGCTCTAAATATATTACTAATGCATTGTGCAGTAGCACACCGTCCTTTACAGACAGTCCATTTTCTTTTGGAATGGACACTGAATTTGCACAGACATACAGTTTTCCTCATAGAACGAAACAACACACACACGATAATGTGTGGAAATTGGATTTCAGTAAATATGTATCTTCATTTGCGCATCACCAAGAAAAAGTGTCTTGATTTGTTTTAATCATATTAAAATCTTATTAACTGCGGTTATATTCTGAAATGTGTGTACAAATAATTTACAGGTATTTACATTGTGTTGAGAATGGCAAATAAAGGACATCATACAGACTTACTTCCACACTCTCTGATCTCCAGCAAGACTCTTGTATAGTTCATGTTTCATGCTCCTCTCGCTTTACAGTCACGGAAAGTAAACACCAATTACCATGTTAAGAGAATAGGCAGTAATTTGTCAGGAGACATGGTCTGACATTTGACCTCTGTCTTTGAAGCACAGCAAAAGTGAAAAGTTAAATAAAAAATGTAAAGCCGTCGTAATTTATTGCTAATTCGCAACCCACCAGTGGGTCACGAACAACAGTTTGGGAAAGGCTGGTATATACATATTCTTAAAACTTCAGAACACTTGAGGGAACTTTCATACTACAAGACAAGCCTTAAGCAGTAAACTATACCTCTTGATATGCCTTCACCAGACCTATCATTTCCCCAGATACTTCCAATCTTTCCAGTTCAGTCAAAATTAGTTGAAGCAGGCCTTTCGCACTAAAAGCTCATTTTCAACTATCAATTATATATATTTATTTATTTTAGAAGTATTATATAGCACTGGCTGGACCCAGAGGTATCAGAGCGCTTTACATGATAGACCTAGTAACAGTAAGAGACAAATTACAGCATCAAAGAATAACAAAAACATCAGAGTGCTTTACAAGACTGAGATACACATGGTAAAACAAAAATACAACATCTTTATAGGATAAACAGCAGGTAAGACAGAGAATACCAAAAGGCTTGAGGTTATACATATCATCTAAGCAGATACTCAGAGTAAAGAGTTGAAATACCTACACGATATGGAAGAGCGAGTTTAAGGCGCAGGTAGAGACCCCCTATATTTATTGAGGAGGTGAATTTTGAGATTTATTTTAAAGCTGGTGTAGGAAGGGTTGCATCGTAGGTTTTTGGGGAGGGCATTACAGATGAAGGGGGCATTTCCGGAGAAGGAGAGGGATTTCGTTTTTAGCAGGGGTGGGACAAGGAGGAGAGCGTTAGTGCTTCTTAGGGGTCATGTGCTGCCTACTTTGCAGAGTTTATTGGCACGGTAAGGTAGTGTATTTTGATGGAGGACTTTGTGTGTGCAATGCGTGCGTTTTTGTAGGCGAATCTGCCTTCGATGGGGAGCCATTTTAGAGTTTTGAGAGCTGGGGAAATGTGGTCGAACCGTTTGCAGTCGTTCATGAGCCTGGCTGCAAGGTTAAGTACAGATTTGAGTGGAGCTAGGTGGACCTTGGGGATTTCGGTGAGGATGGCATTGCCGTAATCGATTCGTGAAAGAACCAAGGATTGAACCACTCATTTAAAATCTTCAGTTGGGAGAAAGGGTTTGATTTTCTTGAGATGAAGGAGAGTGAAGAGGGCTCCTTTAGCCAAATTTTTGATGTGGACATTGAGTTTTAGACTAATATCAATGGAGATACCAAGAGATTTTACTGAGTTGGACAAGGAGAGAGAGCAGTTGAGGGCATTGAGGTGGGAGATCCAAGTCTGAATGGGGAGAGGGTTGTTTTGGGGGAAGAAGAGGATGATTTCAGTTTTTTGGGGGTTGACTTTGAGATGATTAAGGTGGAACCAGGATTGGATTTTAGTGAGGGTGTTATTAAGGTGTATGAGGTCAGCGTGGGTTTTGATCTTGTAATAGATTTGGGTGTCATCAGCACAAAGATGGTAGTTGATAACAGCTTGATTTATAGTGAGGGGTTCCATAAAGAGGTTAAAGAGTGAGGGTGAGAGAGTAGATCCCTGGGGGACTCCTAGGTTGACCAGAGTGGGTTTAGATAGACAGTCTTGAATTTTAATTTGTTGGGTTCGATGTTGAAGATAGGAGACAAACCATTTGTGGGTAGTACCATTGATGCAGAAGTGATCTTTGAGCACATTATGTAGGGAAGAGTGGTTAACAGTGTCAAAAGCTGTGGAGAGATTAAGGAGGATAAGATATATATATCAAACAAACTGCTCGCAGTTAGAGACACCCACGCAACGTTCAAATTCACCTTATTTTATTCATGCAGCAGCAAAGGTTGGGAGATGCCTCAACACGGCGCTGTTGTGTGCCATATATTTGCCTACGCGTTTCGGAGTGTGTCCTTAATCATGGCATGGCATTCTGGGGGATAAGTGAGGTGAAGCGTGGAAAATTACAGGTGTTTGAATAGTCTTAGTTCCGCCCCTTGGGCTAATCAGTTTGCTGTGCATCTTGGATATCGTAGTCCCAGATAGTATTTATTCCGTAGTGGATGCCGCTTTTACCGCGTGCCCTCCAGGTACGTTGCTCCATTCAGCGCCATGCCATGATTAAGAACACACTCCGAAACGCGTAGGCAAATATATGGCACACGACAGCGCCGTGTTGAGGCATCTCCCGACCTTTGCTGCTGCATGAATAAAATAAGGTGAATTTGAACGTTGCGTGGGTGTCTCCAACAGCGAGCAGTTTATGTTTGATTTATTGTGGCCGTGCTCAGGTCACGGAGACTACCCCACTGCTGCCTGCGGATCCATGCGCCTTGGACAAAGTGGCGCGCTGAATGGAGCAACGTACCTGTTCTTGTGGCGTGAATGAAGCAAGGGCCGCGCTTTGCCCCAGCGGTGCTCCCGAAGTGACACAGTGGAGGGCACGAGGTAAAAGCGGCATCCACTACGGAATAAATACTATCTGGGACTACGATTTCCAAGATGCACAGCGAACTGATTAGCCCAAGGGGCGCAACTAAGACTATTCAAACACCTGTAATTTTGCACGCTTCACCTCACTTATCCCCCAGAATGCCATGCCATGATTAAGGACACACTCCGAAACGCGTAGGCAAATATATGGCACACGACAGCGCCGTGTTGAGGCATCTCCCGACCTCTGCTGCTGCATGAATAAAATTAGGTGAATTTAAACGTTGCGTGGGTGTCTCTAACTGCGAGCAGTTTATGTTTGATAGATATATATATATATATATATATATATATATATATATATATATATATATATATATATATATTCACTGAAAAAACCATAGGTTTCACACCAGTTATAGTTAGGTGGATATTTTACTCGCATAAAACCATTGAAATTCCCACGTTATAGTTAGTTGGACTCACTATAACTTGCGCGTGCAATGCACTGCTGAGGACGTCACATATTACATCACTCATGACATGGTCAGTGACATCACTCATGACATCACTGATGACACCATCCTTGTGACAAAGTGGCAGACCTATCAGTATAAAATAACCTTTGACACACACATTCAAAAATAGAAACTAACATTTTCTTAAAAAAGGAGAAACCAATACCAATTACAACAACTTATTAGGTAATTCCAACATCTACATACACATCCACTCATTCACCAACAGTTCTATATAGTCACTCATGCATGTACTTACTCATCATATGTACTCATACACCTATCCATCCTGTTACACACTAATACTCATCCATATAGTTACTCACACACAAATTCAACATGCAAATAAACTATCAAAAAACCATTTACTTAATTATACTGCTATATACACAACAGAACACATACTTCTACAGAAACTGAAACATATTTACTCTCTTAAACAATCAATTATAAAAACACATACTCACTAACCCACCCATACACACAATCATCCACCGATAGTCTTGCACACATGCGGTCTTCAAAATACATACAAATAGTGAGTCACTCATTCATGCATCTGTGCTCTAAGTAATATCCCCCACCAAACCATACAGACACTGATACTGATACTCAAAAAAACAACTAATAACCCATATACACACTCATGTAGCTACTCACCAACCCATGCAGCCACTTATACACAAAGTGAGACACAGATACAGATATTTAAATATTTAAACATGACTCGCTAATATATGTATTCACTAAGATACATTTAATAAGTCAGTTAACCAATCAATTTTACACAAAAAACATCCATTTAGACATTTATTTACCCATTTATTCTTCCATCAACCTTTAGATATACATATATAAAAAATATTTATTTTTCAGAAAGATACACATTCACTGGATGATGTCATCAGTGATGTCATTTGAGATGTCATCAGTGATGTCATGAGTGATGTCACTGACCATGTCATGAGTGATGTAATATGTGACGTCATCAGCAGTGCATTGCACGCGCAAGTTATAGTGAGTCCAACTAACTACAACGTGGGAATTTCAATGGTTTTATGCGAGTAAAATTTCCACCTAACTATAACTTGTGTGAAACCTATGGTTTTTTCAGTGAATTTAATAGGTTTTTTAAATGCTAATTCCTAACTATAACTGGTGTTGGTTTTTTCAGTGAATATATATATATATATATATATATATATATATATATATATCAAAATGAAACCCCTCATTTTGTTCTTTTTCAAATTAAATGTATTAAGTGTTACCACTTTATTCCAATCAAGATGACTTCAGGTGTGCCATAATTTTGTCATAAATAAGAATGTTAGCGTTCTAGTTGTTCTTTAGAACACTCTGGGACATTCTGTCATTGGGCTATAGTTGGGCTACATCTTTTTTTTTTTTTTATAAATTCTTTTTATTGCTGCATCAGGCGAATCATAAGTACAAGAAACAAGACATCGCGGGGGAGCATCAACATTACGCTCTACCCGCCTTTACGCAACTTTTGAAATAATCAGTTACTTTGCATTCATCCTGACGAACTTATTTTCCA
Organism: Lissotriton vulgaris; assembly: GCF_964263255.1. Taxonomy (NCBI): domain Eukaryota; kingdom Metazoa; phylum Chordata; class Amphibia; order Caudata; family Salamandridae; genus Lissotriton; species Lissotriton vulgaris. The sequence continues at coordinate 509,902,020 of NC_141685.1, read as the reverse complement.
TTTTCACCCCGAACTCCCCCCCCCCGTCAACAATAGGCAAAGGCAGTAACTGAGAGACCTCTCCTCGAAGCCCCCCTTCTCGCCCTCCCCCCCCCCCCCCAAGCAGCGTGACACCCTTCTCAACCACCCCCCCCCCCCGGCCCTCGTGGCTCCCTCGGCCCTCTAAGGCGTGTGACATTGAGTATAAGCAATCCCCATGGCCCGAAACCCTCAAGGGTACAAGTGCTGGGATCAGCGGCATACGCACCATCTCTGTCGGCCACCCTACCACCCGCCCACTTCCCCCACCGGTCCTACCCTCCTACTCCAATCCATGGTAGTGCCTCCACTTAGCCCAAATTTTTCGAAATTTCTGTGGGCACCCTCTAGCTTTATATGTAACACGTTCAGCTGCCATATACATATCTAGACCTCTTCTCCATTCCTCGAGATTGGGCTTCCCAGGCGCCCCCCACAACCTTGCAATGTCTCTTTTTGCGACTACGAGGGCCAGCAGCAGAAAAATGAGTAAGTATCGCGTGATATCCACCTCCGTGGACAGTCCCAAGAGCGCCAGCTTGGGGTCCTTAGGTACCTCTACCTCCAGTATCGCACTCAATTCATTGAAAACCTCGTCCCAATATTCCTGTATCACTGTGCATCCCCAAATGATGTGGAAGAAATCGCCTGTTTGGTGCTGGCATCGTAAACAATTAGTGTCGGTAACCCTCCCCATCCGGCAAAGCCGCACTCTGTCAAAGTAGGCCCGATGAAGGACCTTAAACTGAATGAGGCGAAGCCTCGATTTTATGGCCACTTCTCGAGGGTGCATGAGTATGAGTTCCCAGTCCAGGTCCTCCAGAGAGCCCACATCTGCCTCCCATCTCTCCCTGAGAGCCTGTAGGTCACCCAACATGTTATTTGTCAGTGTTTTGTAGGTCATGGACACCGCCCCCCTCTGTATCTGTTCTTGCAGTAGGCGGCCCTCGAGTGGTGCAAACTGGGGAATGTCAGTGAGAGATATGTTCTGTGCTCCCCATGCATGTCTCAGCTGTATGTATTTGTAGTATTGGGTTCTCTGGAGTCCAAATTCCTGCTGCAGTGCCTGGAAGGTTTTAAGTTCCCCCCTTGCTACGACATCCCCAACTGTGGAGATGCCAATGACATCCCATCTCTGAAACCCACGCAGCTTGTTCAGTTCAGTCAGCCACCTACAGGACCATAGGGGTGTTTGGCGGGTGAGCCTTTCATGCCAGCCCATTCTAACCGTCGCTCTGCGCCACGCCAACAGGGTAATCTTAGTCGCAGGGAGGAGCTGGCGGCCCCCTCTCCCCCCATATAAGAAGTGCAGCACCGTCTTATTACCCCATTTAGATCTCTCTAGGGCATAGGTGGGGTGATCAGCCGGGGCGTGTATCCAATCGTTAATCGGAGTAAGGTGTTCCGCCCAGTAATAGGCCTCCAGATTAGGCAATGAGAGTCCCCCACTATATTGGTGGCGCTGCATAGTCGTGAGTGCCACCCGGGACTGCTTCCCCAGCCACAGGAAAGAGCGGAGATCGGTATGGATTTTCCGCAGTGTCAGAGCCGGCAGGGGATAATATTCATTTTGGAGGGCGTATAAAAACTTTGGCAGTAGGATCATTTTATACAGGGCGGCCCTGCCCAAAATGGTGAGCGGGAGGGGCCTCCACCTATCCATCTCCGCCTTTGCTGCCACCAAAACCCTGTCGACGTTGTCAGTGTAGGAGCGCCGCTTATCTCGGGTGATAAAGACCCCCAAGTACCGGAAGCCCGCCGTGGTGTGGATGAGCAGTTCCGGCAGTTCCTCCCCTCGCGGGGCACCTTGTGGGTCGTAGAGGACCGACTTATGCCAGTTTATAGCATGTCCGGCCACTGCCCCAAAGTCGCCTAGTTCCTTAAATAAGGCCGGTATTGTCCTAGCCGGGTCGGTCACGTACAACAGCACATCATCGGCGTATAGGGAGATCTTCTCCTGTTCAGTGGCCGTTTCCCCCCAGTGGAAGCCAGTCACATCTCGATTAAGCCGGATACGGATCGCAAGGATCTCAATCGTGAGGGTAAAAAGGAGTGGGGATAGCGGACACCCCTGTCGCGTCCCCCGCTCTATCGCGAACTCTCTCGACGTTCGCCCATTTATTCGCACTCTAGCCCTAGGTTTCGAGTATAGCAGACTCACCCAGTGCTGGAACTTGGGCCCAAACCCGAACCGTTCAAGGGTCCCCATTAGGAAAGGCCAGTGGACCGCATCGAACGCTTTCTCTGCGTCCAAGGAGAGGAACCAATGTGGCTCACTCCTGTCACAGACTTCCTGGAGCCAGTTGTGGGTGCGCCGCAGGTTGAGTTTGGTGGCCCTGTCCGGTAGGAACCCGGACTGGTCTGGATGGACCAGGCCCGTTATCACCTGTCGTAGGCGCCGTGCCAGGACAGTGGCTAGGATTTTAGTTTCAATATTTAGCAGGGAGATTGGGCGATAGGAGGAGCAGTCTCCACGGGGCTTGCCTTCCTTGTGAATCGGGATTATGGTAGCTAGGGCCAGGTCCGGCGGGAGGCTTCCGGCGGCGAACGCACCCTCATAGAGCGACTTCAAGTGACGTGAGAGAAGATCCCCCGTTCGTTTGAAGAACTCCGCCGGGAAACCATTAGGTCCCGGGGCCTTCCCCGGTTTCAGGGCAGCCATCGCCTCTGCAATTTCATCTAGGGACAGGTCGGCTTCCAAAGCCTCACTATCTTCGGGGGTCAACTGCGGAACTTCCACGCTATCCAGGAACGATTGCACCACCTCTCGGTCCCCTAGGTCTCTTGCCCTGTAGAAGTCTTCGAAGTAGGTCGCAAAGGCCTCTGCTATAGTGCCGTCCGTGGACGCCCGTGCCGTGCCCGGAAGCTCAACCCAATCCACCCACCTGGCAGCACGCTCCCGCCTGCTCAGCCATGCCATGAGTTTCCCGGATTTGTCGCCGACATCGTACAGGCGACGTAGGGTGGCCAGCGCCTGTGTACGCGCCTCGTCCGTGATTAGCTCTCTATACAGCCTTTGAGTGTCTAGCAGTATTCTGAGATCTACCTCTGCCTTCGTTCTATGATACTCAACCTCTCGGGTCAAGATGTTCGCCTCCTCCTTCGCTATGGCTTCAGTGCGTTTCCTTCTGGCCTCCCCTACCCTGGATTGGAAGCGGTCCCTCAACACCGTTTTCATGGCTTCCCATAGTATCACCCCGGACTGTACTGATCCCTCGTTTTCCGCCATAAAGACTCTGATATCTGCTCTTATGCCCCCTAGAATTTCGGGAGTCTGTAGATCCCATGGCGACATATGCCACTGTGCCTGACCTCTCCCCCTTCCTCGACCTATGTGTACGAACAGCGGGGAATGGTCCGAGATACCCCTCGCCCTGTAGTCTGCCGAGTCCCCCGCCGAGAGTTCCTGCCTCGAAGTGAATATGTAATCTAGCCTAGAGAAAACCCTATGGGCCCCAGAGTAAAATGAGTAAGCTTCTTGGGTAGGATGAAGCCACCGCCACACGTCGGTGAGACCGATCGTGTCCATTCTACGCGCCAAAGCAGTCTCCGCAGCCACTGTGTGGGGGTTCCCAGATCGATCGCGCATCGTGCACATCACGTCATTGAAATCCCCCCCCACAATCTGTATCGTGTCAGCCGTGTCCAGCAAAATGGTCGTGATCTCCTGCATTGTTCGTGATTGTAGTTTGGGTGGAGCATAGACTGACAGCAGAGTGTACCTGCGCCTCCTCCATGTCCCCTGCACCCCGGCAAACGAGCCCTGTGGGTCCAACCATGTACGCGTTACTGTGAAAGGTGCTGTGTTCCTAACGAGTATTGCCGTGCCCCGTGAGTCCATGGTGTATCCCGCGTGCGCCAGGACAATGTATTGCCCGCGCGCTAGAAAAGCACAGCGGTTCCCCCTTAAATGTGTTTCCTGAAGGAAGATGATGTCAGGTGCTACTCGCTTAATATATGTATTAACCAGGCTCCTCTTGATTTTGGAACCTAGTCCGTTCACGTTCCAGGTTAGCGCCTTAACCCCGGCGCCTTCACCGTTTGGTGCATCTAATGTACTTGCCATTGTATTGTCTGAGGACTATCAAGTACCTGGCCCCAGGGCCAGGATGGTAGCAAGGGTGCACTTTCTCGAACTCGCTGCTTCATGCACAACTGTCCCCTCCCCTCCCCAACGTCCCAACACCCCAACATGAGGTAAACTGTAACCAAACCCCATCCCGCTCCCCCCTCCCCACCTCCCTCCCCTTCCAGTTGCATCCCACTCCGGGTCTCAACTATCCGCGGGAGAAGGCCTGTCGCCCTCCCACACATCCCACCCTCAATCAACAGTAACCAGTGTTAAGAACACAGAAAACAGTAGTGGGGGTGTGCCAACTTGCGTGCTCCGCATCGCCGAGCCGCCATCTTTTTCCGCTCCCAGTATACCACAGTTCACGAGTGTGAGTCTTGTGAGTCCACTTGTCCCTCATGGCCTGTAGAGTCTTGTTCTAGTTGCTGGATTTCTTTAGCCAGAGGGTGCAACGAATCAGTCCTTGTATCTTCCTCCTCCTCCCCGGATGTTCGGCCTTCCGATTCCTCCACGTCGTCCTCTTCCGAGCGGATTCCGTTTCTCAGGCTACCAATTCTCGAGCCAGCCACTGAATCAGCACCCGGTGACGCCGATCTGCCTCGTCTCCCGTCCTGTAGGTTCCTCGTCCTGTATGGAGTCCCCGGCGTCTTGTTCTGCGTCCTCCTCAGCCTTCGACGCTGTGGCTTCGGCCTCTCCCATGCTGGTCGTTCTCGTAGTGACCGGTCGAGCGCCGCCCGGCCCGCCGCCTCTCTACTATTCAGGATGGGGCGCTCCTCAAGCCACTGCCAGGCGTCATCTGGGTGTGGAAAGAAGATGGCTTTGCCCTGATAGATGACCTTGAGCTTGGCCGGGAAGAGGAGCATATATTGAATGCTGAGGGACCTCAGTTTTGCTTTTACAGCGTCGAAGGAGCGGCGCTGTTTCGAGACCTCCAGACTGTAATCCGGGAAAATCATTATGGTGGTATTTTCGAAACGGATCTCGCCCATTCCTCTGGCTTCTCGTAGGATCAGATCTCGGTCTGCGAAATTCAGGAATCGCGCTATGACCGGTCGTGGCCTCGCGCCCTCCGGTGGCTTGGCCAGAAGCGCCCTGTGCGCCCTCTCTATGATAAAGCACGAGGAGAATCGTGCCGTCGGGAAGGTCTTTTTGAGCCAGTCTAGGAGGAAGGCGGTCATGCTCCTTTCTTCAATCCCTTCTCTAAAGCCCACAAAGCGTAGGTTGTTCCGCCTTGACCTATTTTCAGCGTCGTCCACCTTCCACAGGAGTTGGCGGTGTGAGGCCTGGAGCTCTGCCATGTCCTTCTTAAGTTCAGAAACCGTCTTCTCGTTGTCCGTCAACCTTGACTCGGCCTCCGTGACCCTGTCTGTCAAGTTTCGAAAGTCCTGTCGCAGCAGAGTCACTTCGGACCCTACCTCCCCTATCTTGGTTTCCAGGGCCGCTCGTGAGGCTTGGATGTCCGTTCTCGACGCCTGTATGGCCTCCAGCAGCATGTTCGTATCATTGCGTGCGCCCGAATGCATGGGTTGTGGTTCCGCCGTAGGTCGCGGAGCTGCGAAATTGTCCATTGGGCCCTTGCTCGCCGTTTTGGGTAATGTCTCCTTCTTGCCCATGGCTGCGTAGTCTGGTGGCCGGGCGCCTCTGGGCTAGATCCCCGCTCCGCTGTGTTACCACTGCACTCGGCCGTGCGTCTGGGGCAGAGGCAGAACTGCAGGCGCCCCAACCGGTCCGTTCCCTTGGGCAGCCTCTCTAGAGTCACTGGGACCATACACACATCCCTCCCTGAGTGCGGGCAGCCGGGCCGTGATCTCCTAGTCGTGTCTCTGGAGGAGCCTTCCCTCCCCCTAGCCCGGGTCTCAGGGCACAGGCACCGGGAGCACAGCGCCGTAGTCGGGGGGGGGGGGGGGGTTGAGGTACCGGTCAGCCGCTCCCTGTCCCGTATGGGGTGCTGGTCCACTTACTCCCGGGTTCCTGTGTGGTCCGATCTCCGTCCCCTCGGCGTGTCCTACTGTGTGGCCTCCACGCTGGTGTGGCAACTCCAATGTGCGCCCCCTCCCCCGACCACAGGCCGATCTGGGCTCACCTCTGGGATGTGGGGCCCACCGTCTCTCCTCACTGGGGCTGGGGTGATCACAGGAGGGGGCCCGGTCGCCGCCACTCTCGAATCCAGGGAGGCCAGGGGGTACTCCTCAGCTCGTGCCTGTCCCCCCCCGGGATTTTCACCGCCTCGGCGCCGTAGCCCCAAATGCAGGCCCAATCAGTGCAGTGCTGGCGGCAGGGGGGCCGCAGTGACCTCCATTCGCTCCCGATCCGGGGTGGGCTACAGGGTGTCCGGGGCGGTACCAGCAAGTCCACCCCCTCCAGGCAGGCCCCCTTTGTCGTCCGCGGCTCGAGAGCCGTCCCGCCGTTTTCTTTCAGTAGGCGGCCGCCATATTGGTAAAGGCGGGCGCCGCTGTGTGAGGTCGGTCCCCGGGTCAGGGGCCGGACATGGGCGGATCTCCTCACCTCCGTAGCGGGCTCACCGACGCTCCGTCTCTGTTCCTGGTCGCCTCTGCTTCCCGGCGACGGGATCGATGGGGGGGGGATCTCGCCTTCCTCAGTTCACCACCGCCATGTCAGCCGCCATCTTGTGTAGGTGGTCGGCGGTCGTCGCTGTCCCGCTCCCGTTGTCCGGCGGAGGCGGTGAGCGCCCGTCCGCCCGGCTGCCGTCCACCCGGTCAAGCCTCCCTCAGCCCTCAACAGCGATCAGCTGGACCGCTGGCTCTTGGCGCGCGCCGTGTTTCCCAGGTGCCTAGGCCGCCATCCCGGCCTCCGGGGTGCAGAGGAGTCAGCTTCATACACAGGAGCTAGGCGGGCATACTCCGTTTCAGGACCACAGCAGCTCGCCGCAGGTAACCGGGTATGTGTTCCTTGTGTGTGGATGGCTTTTCTGGGGTTTGGGGGATATTCAATGTCGGATTATGGGCAGGCTCGGCCGGAGCTCTATACAGGCACGTCTAGTCGGCCATGTTGCTGGCCACGCCCCCTGCTCATAGTTGGGCTACATCTGGCTGATATTTGGGCTACATTTGTTTTTTTTTGTCTCTGGTGGCCATCTTTGGGCTACATTGGGCTACATTTGGGCTCTAACATATATATAGCCCAATGTAGCCCAATATATATTTTTTCAAAGTTAATTTTCGTAAAAACCACTGGAGCATATATCTTGAGACATAGCAAAGGCACATCGGGCTACCAGTCCCTACAATTTTGCCAAGTTTGGTGGAAATCCATTCAGCCGTTCGGGCTAAAAGTGAGGTCGACCGCCCTATGGAAATTAACATGGGGAAAACACATTTTGGGACCCCCTTTGATCTCGGCCCCCGCTTGACGAATCCCCCCCAAACTTTCAGGGAAGGACCGGAGCGCCGCGAGGCACATTTGAGGAAATTTTCAGGCAGATTCCTCAACTGGCGCCAAAGTTATTCCCAATAGAAAGTTGAGATTTTGCATTGAAAAAAATCCTAACTATAACTACCTACTGGCGACCGCCAGTAGGTAATATATATATAAATATATATTATTTTTTTTTATATGTTCAATAATAGTTTTTTCTTCCAATTTCAGTACAAATCCAAAAAACATTTGGCACATAGAGGGGACCCACACAATTCACATCTCTTCATTCTTTACGAAGTTCTCGTGAATCCAGCAACATCAATATGCATGTGTTCGAGATCATGGCAGTAAGTCCACATTAAGCACACCGTCCCTCTTCCCCGGATATATGTGCAGTAAAGTTTAGCCCTTTCCAAAGCCTATGTCCAATTGTGAACCCATCTTGGGCTTCATCCGGTACTAATCCATAGTGCTTAGCCCGGGGCGCCAAATCTTGAAAATGTTTTAGGGCACTGTTAGAGCTGGGGGTCTCTAGTTGGCTGAGGTAGGTACCTTAGTCCAAATAGGGACCTTGCTTCTAAGTCAGGGAAAGGAAGGACACTTTCTCAGTTAGCTCCTGCTTACCCCCTCGGTAGCTTGACACGAGCAGCCAGGCTTATCTCCAAGGCAAATGTGTAAAGTATTTGTAACCACGCTCTTAGTAACCCAGTGAGAATGGACTCCACACGAGTTTCATAAAAACCAATGATAGGTTTATAAAAAAAAGATATACAATGAGACCACATAATAAAACTCCAACATAGGTGTATTTGTAATATTTCACCTTGCCGGTTATTAGGCCAACAAGCCCTAGGTTCTTGCAGTATTAATGAGCCATTCTCGATGATCCAATGCAGTCCTAATGCAATGCTATGAAGTTCGTAATGCAAGAATCAGGCACTTCGTGATGCAAAAATAATGCAGTTCGTCATGCAACAATCAGGCAGTTCGTCATGCCAAAATAATGCAATTCGTACTGCAACAATCAGGCAGTTTGTAATTCAAAAGTACTCCAGCCCGATCGCGCTGCTCTGGATGGTCTCTATACCACTCATACTGACTCGCGGTCAGCTACTGCCAAAATATACCCTCAACACTGTTATGATGAAAAACAAAGTGCATCTCCACACTCCGGCCCCAGTACTGCCACTCCTCTGCAAGTACGGGCCGCGATACGGACTTGAGCGGAGGCTCGCACTGCAAAGATGGGAAAGGCAGAGAGCGTGTCTCTCTTAACCCACGCCCCGCCTCAGGCAGCGACAGAGGCACGTTTGCTGAGCGTTACCTGGGAGGGGTGTGATCTGACTCTCGTCTCCTCGCGGCTTGGGCCTCCGATGCAACTTTGTTGATATTGGGCAGTGGAACTCGGACCCCCGACGGTGATAGTTTGAGTTCTCTCTTTGGAAAAGGCAGGCTCTCGAATTCTCACAGCTCCTTTGGGGATGCCGGTCCAGGCCGATGGCAATGACGATCGCAGAACTTCTGGTGATGCTGTAGATCGAAGCAGAGAACAAGACTGCTCCAGATCACACAGTCAAGGGCCAATTTCTCGCGAAGGCCTCAGCTGCAAAGGGCCCACGCACAAAACGTGGCTGAGACTCACTTGGACTCCGGGTGCACATGCTCACAGGGCAATCCTCACAAAGGTCTCAGGCTGCACGAAGCACATGCACACAGAGTCACTGAGCCTCACTTGGACTCTGGGTGCACACGATCACAGGGCAATCCTCACGAAGGTCTCAGGCTGCACGAAGCCCGCGTACACAGCGTCGCGGAGACTCACATGGACTCCAGGTGCACACGATCACAGGGCAATCCTCACGAAGGTCTCAGGCTGCACGAAGCCCGCGTACACAGCGTTGCGGAGACTCACATGGACTCCAGGTGCATACGATCACGGGGCAGTTATAATGAAGGTCTCAGGCTGCAAAAAGCACACACACAGCGTTGCTGAGACACACTTGGAAACTTTTATGTTCTTGAGTTTCCACAACAGGGAGCCAGCTCTCCTCAGGCCCTTGGAGACACGTTACTTCGGGACACACCACACATGAAAGTCCTTTCAAGCAGGGGGACACAGCAAAGTCCCTTAGCTTCTCCTTAGTTAAATCAGCAACTGCAGGACAGCCCCAGAACACACAGCAAGGGTCAGTCCTTCTCTTCAGCTGTTCTTCCTTCGGTAGAGGTTCCTCTTGCCCGCAAAGTATTTTCAATCCTTTTCAGTCTTGATCAGTCCAAAGTCCAGGGGTTTCAGCTCTCATAGTTATACCCCTAAATGTCTTTGAAGTCTTTGTGTACAGGGGGCACTGACCACTGTCCAAACCGTTCTGGGTGTCTCCCTGCCAGTGACACCTTCTTCATTTGATAGTGGGGGTGTGGATCCTCAATCACTCAGCAGGAGATGGAGCCATTGTTTTATGGCAGCAGCCCAGGCCTCTTCACCTCCAGGGGCTGCTCCTCCCCCACACTCCAGATGCAGGTCAGAAAGTTGCTGTCTCACCTCCTCCCCTGGAGTCAAGACATTTCCCAGTTCCTATCACATTCAAACAGTCAATCCACAACCAGGCAGAGACACACAGAATTGTTAGAACAAAGAAAGCAGCCACTTCTAAAAGCGTGGTTTCTAAATACACAATTCAAAAACCACCTTCACAAAAAGATGTGTTATTAAATTGTGAGTTCAGGCACACTAAACTTCACCTCTCCGTCTTAAGCCTATGGGAAGATAGGCTGGAAGCCTATTACACAGTATCTCCCATTCTGTCCTATGGGCAAGGTGGCTTTGCAACAGTGAAAAATTAACTTGGCAGTTTTTCTCTGCCATGACATGGTACACACCTTAGTACAAGTCCTACCTTTCACATACACTGCTCCCTACCCAGGAGGGTACCCTGGGCCTACCATAGGGGTGTCTGATGTGTATTAAAAGGGAAGAGTAAGGCCTGGTAAGTGGGTGCACTTGTCAGGACAACAAGGCAGTTCAACAAACTGCACGCAGGCACTGCAGTGGCAGGCCTGAGTTCTCTCTTTAGGGCTACTTGTGTGGGTGGCGCAATTAGTGCTGCAGGACCATTAGTAGCATTTGCATTACCAGCCCCGGCACTCACAGTACACTTTACTAGGGACTTTACTAGTAAGGCAAACATACCAATCATGGACAACCAATTACCATTACAGGGGTGTGGAAATTTTAAAATAATCTACTTGGCCAAGGGACAAAATGCCACTGAGATCTACATGTCCTGTAAAATCTACTTGTCCCACCTACTCCCATCCCTACATCAATTATAAGGGCTGAGTCTGACAGAGAAACATTTAATATAATGTTGATTTATTAATCAATAAACAATTAAACGCTTTGCAATAATGCTAAAGTAAAACCTGACAAGTGAAATTATCCCTTTTATCCAAAAATATAGAAATTGTATAGCAATACAACAATAAATGATCTTGCATTACAGGCTGCTCTAACATTCACATTGACAATAGTTATGATAGATGTGGCCTTTTATGTCCGCACACATGCTTTGTGCCTCCTGTTGTAAGCCAGTGATCAATAGCTCTGCTGGGGTCATAATCCTCAAAGTTGGTTCCTTCTACTTTAAGAAGCATTAGGTCTTGGAGAACATCTTGATTTAACCGTGTTCTTAGTGGGTTCTTAATGATATTCATTGCAGAAAACACGTTCAGCTTCTGCTGTAGATACGCTGAATGTGAACATCATTTCCACAAGCTTTAATATATTAGTCAACGTGGAAGGGTTTGTTGCTAGCAGGGTGGAATATGCAGGCAATACAGAAATGCCTTTGGTCTTAAAGCTTTTCATATGGGTTTTAAGTCCACAAAACTCCTCTACAATTGCCAACCTCTCATCTGTGGTGAAAAGTACCTCAAAATGTTTTACAATTGCCTCAATATCACAGAGCCCATATGTATAGAGTTCCTCTCTACTTTCTGGCCACAGTGTATAATCAAATGCCTGAAATCCTTTAACCGGCATGCAATTAAAATTTGCAAACCTCTCATCAATGTACTTTACCACACTGTCGATAAGCTCACTGTCACTTTGGATTGATGCTGCTGGTGGGCAGTGTCCTGATAACTTTATTTCCCAGCCTTCAGTAGAAATGTTTCCAAACTTCTTTTCTTCAGGGTGGTACAGTTCTTTAAACTGCTGCATATATTCACCCAACTCGCTCTTCAGGCCAACTAGAGTCAATGCACACCTCTCTACAGCAGGTGGAACATGCAATAAAAGTAGTTCATTAGAAAGAATTCTGAAAGCTGAGACACTGGCTTCAGAACATCTCTCAGACTGTAAAGGTTTTTTATAAATGTAAAGCTAGTTACATTTGAGAGGTACTTTTTTGCCTTAGCAGCAGAATCATCACTACCAGTTGCAACCTGTCCCAGGTGTAGAACCACTGTCTGAAGGTTTTGCTGCATTGCTGCCAAAGCCCTGGTTTTGCTGGATACCCATCTAACCTGTTTAATGTCTGAGAAATGTGCAAGGTTTTCATCAATTATTCTTGAAATTTCTTTGGCATCTCTTCGCCTCTTAGGACTATACCAATAAAATTTAAAAATCCATTTCAAAGTTTGCTCAAACTGACAAATGGAGGGTTTGGATTTTACAGCATCTAGAATACCAAGCTGAAGCTTGTGGGCTACACAGTGGAATGGCAGAAGAAAAGGAATGTCTTTCTTTAGGAGTGCTGCAACCCCTCCCTTGGATCCCATCATAACTGCAGCACCATCGAAATTGACAGCTATTAATGATGGGCCTGGATGTTCTGTAGACCTCATATCTGCTAAATCCAAAGATAACCTTTTGATTCCTTTAACTATACCATCCAGAACACCTTGGGCATGTGCATGTTCGAGTGGGACAAGATCAGCAAATAGGATGTAGGGTTTCCCACCATTGACTACTCTCACCAGCACAGTTTCCTGTTCAATGATGGCACTATCTGTGCTTCCGTCAGCAAAAATGCAGATGAAGCGAGAATTTGAAACTATTTTTTTGATGTCCTGCCGAAGTATATGTGCCTCACATTTTATGAACTCTGCGGCTTTTTCACGGTTTCCATAATTTTCTCCTATATCCACACCTGCTTTCTTCATAGCCCTACATAAGGTATCCATGTCTGAGAGTGGCTTACCTTGTTTTGCAATTAGGTAAGCATTGTTAAATAAGATGGTCAGTTTCTTTCTTTCTCTCTCCTTCAGTTTTTGCAGTGCTTGCATGATGAGGGGCTGCTCGGTAGAGGCACTGGAATTTGAAGTACTCGCTGTAGGAGTATGAGACTGCAAGGCGGATTCTTTCAATTCCTGGCGGTGCCATGAAACACATGTCATATGTGCTTTACTAGTTTCATGAGCTCTGATTGGTTCAATGCGTAACTGGTCACATCCACTTAAGAATGCATTTCTACCCGAACCCGAATAGCTGACTGCTATAGTAGGATATTTTTGGCAAATCGTGCAGTACATTTTTGGTCCTTCTCCCTCTGGACTTTCCTTCAGGGCTAGCCATGGCCAGGATTCCACCCAGTGTGACTGAAAAACTCGTTTTCTTTTTTCAGCATCATACTTTTTGTTCTTAGTTATGTTAGGATTATGTACAGTGGTACAAGGCCCAACCTCAGTTGTTTCTTTTTGTTTTCCTTCTCCTGGATTTTCTTTATCAGTGTCTTTACTTTTTTTGAATCCGAAGCTGAATAGACTTTGTTGGGACATTTTTGCCTGTCAGCTGGAGAAAAGTGATCAAGTCTGAGACTATACTTCATGCAGTTTAAACTCACTGTCCAGAAATGTTGAGCTTTTTATTGCAACAGACGTTTCACAAACGAGACTGCACTTAATCTTGAATGATACACGTTTCCTCTTACACTTTTCCAAACTCTTTGAGAACCAAGGGTTGAGGCTGCCTGCTGCAATGAACTTCTATGCTGCTAGTAACTACGGCTCGTAGTGATTCTGTTTCATGCCAAGTTGTGAGCTCACTGAACTGTCTGATGCTACACTGGCTGCATTTTAGACCTAGAAGCCAAGAAAAAATTCATACTAAGAACAAGTATTTGAGCTTTGGAAAAGTACAAGCTTACATATACTATTCAAATCTACCATCTCACCATAAAAAGACAATAGAAGTTAAGTGTCATTAGTGCCCGTGTTAGAAAGATGGATAACCTAAATAAAGGAAATAATAAACGGAGAGAAAAAATAGCAAAAGAAAGAAAAATGATAATGAATGAAAGATGTAATTAAGAAAGAAGAGGCAGGAAGAAGAAGAAAGAAGAAGAAGGTTTGGAATCGGCAGCTCTGGCTGTAACAGGGTGTGGGAAGGGGTGGTCGGGAGCAGGGTTGGTATGTGTGTGTGTGTGTGTGAATGGCGTATCTGGATGGTGGTTGGTAATATGGTGAAGCAGCCCCACTCTCTTTTCACAGTAGGTGACTAATTGCTCCTTTTGCCCAGTCTTAAGTCTGTGACAGGAGGCACTGGCCCTACCCTTTCTCATCCCCTGTTCTGAATACTGTATCTAGAGGGCAGTGTGAGCGCAGCGGTGGTAGCAGGGGCAGTGTGAGCGCAGTAGTTGTAGCAGGCACAGTATGTGAGGCTGGAGAAGGAGGTCTGGTGCTATATGCTCAGTGGTCGAAGAAGTGCATTATAAAATAATGGGAACTGTTCTGCTTCACGGAAAGGATGCAGGGTGAAATTTGAGTCTTCGGGTGTGGTCAAAGCAGTAGCGAAAAAAACCAAAATATTGTTTATCCTCTTTTGGTCTTTCACCTTCAGGTAGTACTATAATGGACCACTTTAATGAACATTAAATTCAGGTTATAAAAGCATCTTATCCTCCAGTTTTACCACTTTCCTGTAGCATGTATTGCTGCTAAAAAAGCAGAAGTGTGAAAGGTGTTACTTTCACTGATGTTGGTTGGGCAGGGCACACTACACGGAAGTCTGTGGCCAGCCTTCTAAATGACTATGAATCGACCTAGAGGTGGGAGACGCAGGAATGCTGGGACATAATTCGAAGGCTCTTGACAGGCAAGAAGGGAACTCAGTTTGTGCAAATGTCAAAGTTTTTGTATCCATGATAACGACTACTGCTCAGGGAGAGAACATGACACAAGGTCACTTTTTTCGGTAGTTCAGTTATTTATCCCAGCGCTACCATAACTCATCTAGTCGTTCCACTCCCTGGATTCTGCAGGTCATTTAAAACAAGGCTGGCTGGTATTTCTATTATCTGAAGGCTCTGGCTTTGTTCTGGCATGCGGGTGCTTCTACCTGCTCTTTCTTCAAATTAATCCATCCGGCTGGAAACCCTCTTACTCTAGGAATTTTGTCATGGAAAAAGTCAGAGGATGTGGCTCAGAACAAGAATAGCAACACCGCTGCATCTCCACGGCAGCACAACAATTCCATTTATTGAGCCTTCAGCACTTGTCCCTGATGAACAGGCCACGCATACCAAACTGACCTGTTTACTGGAGGGCCTCGACTACTGGGGAAGAGGAATCCTTAAGAAGGCACCAGAAAATAAAATATAGTCACAAATCCCCATATTATCACATTTGAAGTGGGAGACGTTTTTAGCAAACAGGCTGCTGAAGTCTGTCGTTTTTTGTGAGAGGAAGGATAAATAGATAAGCCAGAATATCTACAAACATTCTAATGACTTGTGGGCCACATACATTTCTGCTTCAGAGTTTAGCACACAGCGAGCAATATGATCTTTCTGGCTGTACAAACACTCCCTTAAAGCTTTACAAGGTAAGCAAGGGAGGAGTAATGCAAATCCTCACAATGGCGAGTTAAGTACAAGTCACTGATGCTCCCGTGAAACCATGACCTATCTGCACAAGACACGTGCACAAATAAATCACCCATGCATGCACAACACGTGACTGAGGCCTCCAGGCAGCACAGGCTTGGCCTCAGGTGGGAAGTAGTAGAGATAACACCATAGTGGAGTCTGACTCACTGGGTAATGTTCACCCCTTGAGAACACTTTTAGTATTTCAGAATTCTTTCTTTTTGGTGTAGCGCTTTGAATACAACACAGCTCTAGGAAACAAAATAGATACCAGATCGCTTCAGCTGCAAAATCACAATAGAGTAAAAAAGTCTACATTTTATTATCAGAGTGTATTTATTACCCCACCCGATTCTATGCTGGGTTTAATCCCTGAGGTGTGGGTGGAAGTCGATCCTCGGCCAGGCTGTGGTGCCCATTTGTGACCTTTGCATTTTGCCACCACTGGCTTGCAGTAATTAGCCCCCGGGGATGCCGTTGTGATGCTAATCACCTCTGCTGTGCGTGATGTAAGCTTTACTGCTTTTCAGGTCTATAGGTCGGCCAGCTTCTGGAATCTTCTATTACAGAGGAGAGGGGTGGAGAAGGGGGGTGACCACGAGGCAGGAGTCCTCTTAGTAAACAGTGGGGGCAGGGGAGGGGCAAGTGCAGATACAGCGAGGGAGATAACCCCCGCACCGACATACATTTAACTTAAAAGTTTTGCGTACCTTCATTGAAGAACGGCTCTGAAAAGCACGGAAGACGTGACGCACAGGCAGGATATCAGACTGCTGAGGAGATGACTCACTAAGGTGCCGGACACAGGCTGGCGACGTTTGTAGTCTGAACACCAACACTCACACGCAGTGATGCAGTGCACCCACACTGCCGATCTTCCTCTGCTGCTCCTATTAAGTGCTGCAGTCACTCACCATGACACTGGGCAAAGCACTGTACACCGACCTGCTCAAAGGAAGCGTCTCAGCCTTCCTTTCGTCAAGATTGTTGCAGCACGCCTGGCGCGAAAGGGGCGTTTGAATCTGCTCTGCGCCGACCAATTAAATGGTGCAGCCAGCACGACTAAGGTACTGCTCCAATAGCAGCGATTGGTCAATATGAGCCCGCCCTGCAGCCACAAGGACGCATCACTCGACGCTTTCCATCACAGCAACCAGTGACTTTCTATTCATGTTTAAAGCGAGTTGGTTGCCAGAAGAAACACATTCCTAGTGGTCAATAAAGGCAGTGCTTATTTTTAATATAGCCAGAAATGTAATCCTCACGGCGGCGGCTGGCTAAAAAACTTCCATTTTCTGAGTGAGACTGACGTTTCACTCCCCCAGCCAATCACAGTCATGGGCTGCTAGCCAATCAGAGGCCTCTAACGGGTCTCTGGCTTTTCTGATTGGCTGTTGGTGACTCGAACTGTATTACTTGCGTGATTAAATGTCTACTTGTCCATCGGACCAAAGAGACAATAAATCTTCTTGCCCGTCACATAAAACCACATGGCTCGGGCGTCGGGCGATATGATTCCCCCACCCCTGCATTACACTTTACACAGGGCGCATGCGCACTTTGACACTGATCAGCGGTGGCAAAGTGCCCAAAGCATCTAAGTTGGCAACACCATGTCAGAAACAAGCATTTGCAATGCAATAGGTCTTTTATTTGCAAGAGTTTGAGCTATTGGCATTGTTAATGCCAATGCTTTTTATTTCTATGTTTTGAAAACCTGTAAGCGGTGGGTAAACACGTACTTTGTGCTAATAGGCGTTGTTTGAGAAGCAAGGTTGGCAGTAAGAGACACACAGTTACTGCCAGTTTTGCTTCTCGTAAGCAACTACTATAAGTGCAAAGTGTGTGTTTAAGCATTGCTTGCAGGTTTTCAAAACACAAATAAAAAGCATTGTCATTTACAATGGCAATAGCTCAAACTCTCGCAAATTTGAGACCTCATGCATTGGAAATGCTTGTTTCTTTTCCACTGCACATAGTAAGCAGCTGCTGGCCCTCTTAGAGCAGAAGCTACTATTCACTGTCAAGAAGATCTCGAGGTCCAAAAGCCAAATGTGTGATATTTGTCAGCAGCGGACCAAAAGCTAATGTGTGAAGAGGAAGCTCTATATCTCAAAGTCATAGAAATCACTACAGAGCACTAAGACTGTCCTGGAATAAGACTGTGCCCTTGGGCAAGAGATGTGCATTTTATGGGCATGTTAGGTTTGTGACGCTTTCTATAGAATTGGCTGAAGTCCATCATTAATAAATTAATGTCTCCTGTAATGTCTTCATGCGGGGTACGTATTTTCTTAAGCTGGTATCTACTAACAAGACTGCATAGTATTATAAGGAGCTCACACGCCTGTCAGTAAGCTGTCTTTAGATAATGATGGGGCTATCAGTGTTCATTTCTAAGTTGCCTTTTAAGGGGAATCGGGTCTAAATGTGGCATTCTTCGGACATGACTCGCGCTAGCAGCATCACTTAAAACTTACCAGGCTCATTTTTTTTGCAGAAGATAGGTGCCCAAAAGCATCCCTTCTGGACGAAAGCTAATAAAACAAGCAGGTTTTGGATCGTAGATTAAAAAGCCTGGATATAGTGTGGTCAGAGTCCCTTCTGCAGCCTGTATCTCCCGGCCGTGCAATATGCAAACAAACACACACCGAGAGAGGACACAAGAATGGTATTTGCGATTAATAAAAGTATGGGTAAAGTGTACACAGGAGAGAGAACAGTCAGTCTATGGGGCACCAAAATAGAAATACCCTTTTGGACTGCAGGGGTTGAACACACACACTTATAAATGTATGCAGTCACGCCAACTGTAACCCATATCAGATATAACTGCTATTAAAACAAACGCTGAAGGTTAGAAAGGTCCCACGGGCGTAGCGAAGGTGTGTGTTAATAGTTCAAAAATGGGTGTTTACAAATAACACATTTTCGGAACCTTGAAAGAAACATGCCTAGGGTTTAAATATATACTACGGTCTGTATGCTTCACATGTTTTGCAAATAACAGAAACTATGACATTTTATTTAAAATGCATGTTTCCAAAACAGCAGTTGATATAGCTTAAGGAACAATTTGTACAACAAGGTAAAAACAAAGGCTGCATTTTCTAAATATCTGTGGGGACAGCAATAGCTTTTACTGCTAAAAACAAACGCTGCATACTTTCAATGTACCACGCAAGCAATGATAACAAATACAAGATAGTAGAACAAGATAGTATAAATACATTCTTCAAGACTAAAGAATGATTACAGTTAGCAGACTCTGCGTACTTTTTCTTTCAGACAAATTTTAATTTTTTCTTCCTCCTTTATCTGGAGCAGGTCAGTGTATGTTGATTTTTATCTTAACAAAGCAATTGCAGGTGACTGGAGTATCTTGCAGAAAGAAGGTTGTCAGTCGATACGCACCAGTGCTCATGGAAAGCTCGACCAATCACTCAATAGCCCATTGCCTAAAAATGAATCCATCCATCTGTAATGCAGCCAGTAAATATGCAAAGTTCTCTGATAATGCTATGTACAACTGCAAAAAGTATATCCGAGTGAGGGATGTAATATATTATTAAAAATGCGTTCAGACGTGTGTACTCCACTGTATTGCGACAATTTATGATCAACGGTGCCCAGGACAGCAATAAAGAAGCAGCTGTGTCTCCTGAGGAAGCCAGCACAGTCTGAGTAAACAAACGGGGAACTGCCCTCACAGATGGTAACAATGGAGCCGAGACAGACCAGTGGCTCGAAGGCTGCCCACACGCACCGCCCCGCTTATAAACTTAATTAAGTCACAAAGGGCAGGGCAGTGAATTAAGGTGGAGATGGCGAAGCAAGTCGAATTCCTGAGAGGTGGCATGTGATTAACACACTTCCTCGAGTATGCAAACTCCCGGGGAGGAGACGGTTCTAAACCACATAAGGAATTAGCAGCAAGGGTTGCTGCGCGATTGCCCTTTTCACTTTTGCGGCTCCGCACGCAACTGAAATCGGACATTACTTAAGAGTACGTGTGCCTTGTCTGTATGGCGTTCACTAAAAAAGAAAGCACATTACAGCAATGAAAGTGTGGTGTGTGCAAACAGTAATTCTTAATTTTCAACAGCACACACACACCGCTTTCACTGCTGTGATGTTTGCAAACATTAATTCTTACTTTTCAACCGCACACACACCCCGCTTTTATCGCCATGATGTTTGCAAACATTAATTCTTACTTTTCAACAGCGTAAATATCACGGCGGTGATAGCACGATGTGTGCACTGTTGAAAAGTAAAAATTACTGTTTGCAAACGTCACGGCAGTAAAATAACACTACAGGCGTAATTAGCTTAAGTGCAGTATTTGAAAGTTACAAAGTTACCTATATACTTATTAGACACGCGAACCGTATTTATCTCTGCCTTTTGTGCAAAATAATTCACACGCAACAAACAAAACAAAAAAAATATTGTAAGCGCTGCTATTCCATTAAAGTAGACTACAAGCATCTTTAAAAAAACAAGCAATCTGGGCACACATGCATTTTGCACAAAGTTGCCTTTCACAATATTATAAACGCAAGTAGATTGTACGCTAGTACAAGTACACTTCACTGCATACATGTTTAACATAACGTAATCAAGCAACCACCAACAAAAACACTTCAGTCTTCTAATAGCATGTATTCAGTACTTAGGCGGTGCCATCTGGGCCTGTCCCCACAAAAAAGGAGGGACAAACACACGACCTGTCAACAGAAAGAGAATGTAAAAATAAAAACCGGAGGCACCTATAAAAGATCAAGAGGAGGAGTTTCAACACATATACTAATTACTAGATGTCTCGAGAGACAGCGCATGGGCGCTGCCTAGGCGAGACCTAAAAAGGTCTAGGGAGAAGGCAAAAAGTTTAGGGAACTTAAGCCAAAAATGGCCAAGTCCAACAAGCACCCTCTCATTTTATATGTCACACCATCCACCTCTATCAATTATTTTTAAATGATCTGGCCTACTGAAAGCTGCTTGCACTCACAAATGTTTACTCCAAACACTTTCCCTAATTAGATAAAAAATGGTTTGGGTACACTGGGTAGGATAAGGGCACCCAAACAGTCCACAAAGCGTCTCCATCATTAGTCCCCAACCTTAAGAGGACATCCACCTGATCTGTTTTGTTTGTCCTATTAATAAAAGGCTCAAAGATGTTAAAATCATCAGAATAAAATGCAGGTTTCATGCACATATGCTTTTGAAGATCAATAAAATATTTTTCAAGAGTTCTTTTCAGATATAATTAGGACTATTAATATATTACTTATGTACATAAGTACATACATGGTATGCCTGCAGTGTGAGCCTATCTGAAAGACAGTGGAGCTCTGTACAGGGTAAAAAACTGAAATAACATCAACAAGTGATAGAAGAAGCTGCTTGTTTGTGGATTATTAACGGATTGTGATGTTGTGTTCATTAAACAGGTGAATCTTCAACTCTTCTAAACTAGATCAGTGCTGGGTTGGACCTGATAGATACAAGGATGTTGTTACGGACCCTGGATGCATTATTGTAAAAAGTCCTTCTGCCTTGTGTTTTTTCTTTATTACCATTCATAGTCTAATGTCACCCTTGCTGAGGTTGTGACGAGAACCACCAGAAATGATCAGTGTAAGAAACTGAATTATTATTAGGGGTGGGTGAACACCCAACACAAGGTAAAATCACAATCTTGTTGCAATCTTGTCCCCTTCCGTACAAGTACTCCTCCAATGTTTTATGGAAAAAGCCATAGGCAGTATTCTGGTAGAACAAAGCAGGGTTCTTCTGCAACCAGACAGTGGATACGCAAGATTTGTTTTGAAATCCTGTTTCCCGACCATTGAAGTGAGCCCCCCGGTGTTCTATGAAAACCCAGCAGACCCATTAAGCAGGATTTATTATTTAAGCAGGAATTGATGGTGTAGGGTTAAATAGGATGCTCAGAGCAACTCCCTGCATATTCTCAATCAATCAATCAGTGACACTTGTAAAGCGCGCTACATACCCGTAGGGTCTCAAGGCGCTGGGGGGGGGGGGGCGCCGCTACTGCTCGAACAGCCAGGTCTTCAGCTTCTTCCTGAAGGAGAGGTGGTCTTGGGTCAGGCGCAGGTCGGACGGGAGGGAGTTCCAGGTCTTGGCGGCCAGGTAGGAGAAGGTTCAAAGGAGTCATCTCTAGCCCATTCAGATCAGCCTATCATGTGCTTTTGGGGAGCATTTCACACCTTTTTCATGCCTATTCAAAAGCTAATTAGTGGCAGGCAGAAGTAGGAGAGCAAAGGAAAATTTAGCATACAGGAACTTCAGGCAAGGATTAGATTGGAATTTTAATAACAGTTAAGAAGAGCTGTTCAATTATTTTTCTACGCAGTTCCATTACCGAAATACAGTATTAGGATATTAATCAGTACTCTGATTTTCTACATGCTAAAATAACTTTTGGGTGCAAGTCACTGCAAGGGCATTTTTCTACACGCCCTACTTTTAAATACTATGCAAAGGGAGATGTTGCCTGGTCAAAATTGTTTCTTTTGACAGGTCGAATTGCAGCGTTTACACTGCTACAGTAAGGCTACACTGGCAAGCCTAAAGCCATGTCTTACACTCTTACTGTAGTGGATGACACAACAAGGTCTGCATTCCACTAGTGTCATTTAACTTACAGGCCCCGGACACATTAATATATATATATATATATATATATATATATATATATATATATATATATATATATATATCCTTTTTAAACGACGGGCCATTCGCGCACTCAGACCAGTTCTGACACAGGAAATCACAAGCTCTGTTCAGCAAAAATTGGGGGTTTATTCCCATAACGGCGGGTTTATGACATGAATAAACCCCCAACTGAACAGCACTTGTAATTTCCTTTGTCAGAACTGGCCTGAGTGAGCGAACAGGACTTCGTTTAAAAAGGATATTAATTACTGGTTCCTCTCCGCCGGTTTTCGCGCCACCCCTTAAAGGATTAAGAGCATGGAAAGGAGTTTGCTTGGATGAATGAATATATATATATATATATATATATATATATATATATATATATATATATATATATATATATATATATATATATATATCCATCCTTTCTGTGGCTAAAGGCTTTTAGCAATTAAAGAACGCACTCACTCGAGGTTCCATTTACATTTCTGCGACTTTTATTTGCAACCAGATAAACCCAACGCGTCACCTCAACCTGAGGCTTGCTCACGGGATATTGTTCTCTGCTATTTGCCTTCTTTTATATTTGAAGCACTCCAAACAGCTTTCCAGTGTAAAAGGAGAAACGGACACTCCAATGCGCTTCGGTTGCAGGTTCGTATTTTATTTCAAAATTTCAAATAAAATACATGTGCAAATCAGGAAAGACGCATTTCGGCGGCTTCAGTCGTCTTGTTCACTAAAACGCTTGTGCCATGTACCCAAACATTTAAACACCCTGGACATCACGAGTTAGATTGTCACCTGACCTGTGATGGACACAGTAGACGGACTTCCTAGTCCCTACAGACCATCAGTGATCTCTGGCAATGTTCATCTATATTTGACAAGCAAGGTTTGTGCAAGCTGCTTAACAACTTTTTGGGGATATTTTAAATGTTTCAAGCAATTTACAAAATATATATATATCGAGTGAAAGGAGCGGAGTTTGATATTACAGCGCGGTTCCAGGACGCGCTTCTAAGGCTCCCGTTTCATCCAGAGGCTCTGTTAATACTGGGACATTGCTTGTTTCTCCGGGGTACCGGATTTTACAGAGTCCACCACGCAGCGAAGCAAGAAGTACGACGGTGTGGAAGCCTGTGTGCGCCACGTCGGGCTGGTTGGATTATCACGACCTGCCCCCGTCAGAAAGGATTACTAAACTGCGGTGGTTGAAGCGGTATGGGGACCGGAGGAAGCACACGCTGCGCATTTGTGCCTTGGGAACAATTGAAGGATACAAACAGACTTTGAGGTACATTTTCCTTCCCCCTTCACATATGTGATACCTACCAGCAAAAAATCATTGCATGCTGGACCTTGTGGGCGCTGACAAGCAAGCGGACTACAGGAGGTGTATGCATTCGAAATCAAAGGGGGAGGAGCCAAAGTCCGTTTGGGAGAAGGCAGAGTATTTCGACCTTGCTCACGCCCGTTCACTCAAGCACACACACCTGGCGCTGAAGAGGCAGAGAATGCCGAAATGCATCCGCCATAACAAAGGAGAACATTTTCCGTGATGTGCAGCTCAATAAAGTGCTTCCGACTTGATCCTCAGCTGTGGCCTTACTTCTTTTCGAGTGAAAGGAGCGGAGTTTGATATTACAGCGCGGTTCCAGGACGCGCTTCTAAGGCTCCCGTTTCATCAAGAGGCTCTGTTAATACTGGGACATTGCTTGTTTCTCCGGGGTACCGGATTTTACAGAGTCCACCACGCAGCGAAGCAAGAAGTACGACGGTGTGGAAGCCTGTGTGCGCCACGTCGGGCTGGTTGGATTATCACGACCTGCCCCCGTCAGAAAGGATTACTAAACTGCAGTGGTTGAAGCGGTATGGGGACCGGAGGAAGCACACGCTGCGCATTTGTGCCTTGGGAACAATTGAAGGATACAAACAGACTTTGAGGTACATTTTCCTTCCCCCTTCACATATGTGATACCTACCAGCAAAAAATCATTGCATGCTGGACCTTGTGGGCGCTGACAAGCAAGCGGACTACAGGAGGTGTATGCATTCGAAATCAAAGGGGGAGGAGCCAAAGTCCGTTTGGGAGAAGGCAGAGTATTTCGACCTTGCTCACGCCCGTTCACTCAAGCACACACACCTGGCGCTGAAGAGGCAGAGAATGCCGAAATGCATCCGCCATAACAAAGGAGAACATTTTCCGTGATGTGCAGCTCAATAAAGTGCTTCCGACTTGATCCTCAGCTGTGGCCTTACTTCTTTTCGAGTGAAAGGAGCGGAGTTTGATATATATATATATATACACACACACACACATATATATAAGTTAGCTATACAAATTTGTAATATGCCAATTCAAATACGCTTAAAGGGGAACACAGGCACTCTACCACAGGCAGGGTTAAAGTGCACAGACTCCTAAAGTCAGCAAAAAGTCGGGATCTAGCAAGATTAAAAAAATATGGGCTGACCACGTAGAAATTTGAGATATCCTATACCATTACTTTGAACTTTACCAAAGTCCTTCACCTCTCTTGCTATCCCTCATTTATTCATCCAGGTTTTCCTCTCACCTCCATATCTTATTCTTAGACTGCCATCTCTTACAGTCTCAATAACACCACCACATTTTCAGTCACTGCCTCTCATCTCTTTTGAGTTCTTTACCTCCATTTTACATCATCTTTTACCTACTTATCTAACATATCTTGTTCATTGTATCCTTAACGTATCGCAATTTGTTTTTCACATACCTGTCATTCAACCAACCCAGTCTCTCCCAGTTTCTTTGCTACCATTTCATTTGTTTTTTCTTTCTTAAACCTCCTTGCAGTTCATGTTTCTCCCCATCTTTCTAACCCGACCCTGCCAGACTCAAAATCTCTACTCGCCCTTTCCTTGTGTCCCCCCATAACACATTCATTAAAAAATGTCTATCCCTTTCATAGGTACTGCATTTTTCTTGAATTTCTTCCTTCTGTTTGTATGTTCTTGCACCACTCCCTTTCTTAGGCCTCACCATGGTCATATTCGTTATTACGTTTCACGTTCATAGTGTTCTTTTTCTTCAAAGTTTACCACTGTATTCCTTTAAATGTTAGTTTTCCAGAACAGTCCTTTTTATTTTACTCGCAGTTCGTCTTTCTTTATTGCTTTCCACATATGTGTTTTTTCCTTTCACAATGTCTTATCCTACATGTGTTTCTCTTTTACATCTTCGACTTTCCCCTGGTATACTTATAACAAACTAACATGTCCACCGCTCAAAATTCATATCATACCTCACTATACTAATTCATCACTTATCCTCTTTGGGTTGGGGAGAAACATGCCATTTGCCAAAAAAAACGCTTCTACGTCTGGTCAGGGGTAGTAACACTATATAAATACAATTACTTCTCCAGCCTCTATAGTTTGCTTTTTCTTCACCCGTGCATTTTCCTTCCTTTTCTCCCGTCTCTCTTCGCCTCTACCTTATCATTTGTAAAATGTAACCCCCTTTTCGTATTATTATGTCTTCGTCGCTTACTACCGCTTCCGTGCCTACCTTCAGTTAGTTCCATTTGAAAAGCTCGTTGCACCCGAGCTGGGCCTCTCCTGTAAATCCTTCTACCAGGACCCTGGAAAGCAGGAAATGGTTGACAAAAGAGATGAGCCCGTAGCAATAGAATAGCGGCCACCAAACACCACAGATATTTCACAGACGCAAGTACGTCATCAGGTAGTAGGAAACGTATTCAATTACGCCATGGGCGACAGCGTATGCTCTGATTGGCTCAGCGTGCTTGTTGTCCATTGGTTCCTGCAAGCATTTCCTCAAGCCTGAGGTTCTAAGTTGCATAACACCATGGCTTTCCTATCCTGTACGAGAAGAAACAAGAGAATGTATGCTGCTTTTGTTTTCTCTAGCAAAAAAAAGAAGGTAGAAAAATCACATTAGTGAAACTTGAAATGAGATTAAAAAAAAAAAAAAGGGCTGGAAATAATGGGTAAATAAGTGCAGTAAGGCGAGGAGACGGCAAGTAGTTACATGCTTTATTGTATAAGTAGCATATTAAAAAGGGGAACAAGTAAGTGCTAGGCAGCACGGCTTATCATCAAGGCAACCAGTACAAAATGAAGCCTAAATCTAGAACATTAATGACATACTCCTAAATTCTATGTCTCGCGCAAGCACGAGTCATTAAAGGGAAACGCAGGTAAGAAACATAAGTAAAAGGATACACTACACATCCCCCCTCTCTTCTAAAACAAAATAAACAGGGTAAGGTAAGAAGGAGTAAATGAATCATGAAACAGAAGGAACCAGGAACAAGGTGGAGGGTATAGGGAAGAAAAGGAAATACAATCACATAACATACTCTTTCAACCAAACAGGAAGCACTCTCCTCCTCTTACATAAGTTGTTGTAATCAACATTTGAATTATGCGACTCATGAACAGGTTCAAAAGTGGCAGAAGACTCTTCCCCTCCTGTTAAAGCAGAAGCAGAAACACCAGGGTTGTCATTACTGGTGGAAGATGTAGAGTCCAGATTCTGTTCTCCCGGAGTGACTTATACAGGAATGTAACCAACTGAACCCAAATGAGATTGTAAGCGACTATTGCTAAAATAGTCTTCCACCCAATCAAAATTGGATGAACATGCAGATTCTTGAGTACGTTGTACATCTTGATGATTAACATCCAGAGGAACATTTTTAAGATTCCACATCCTTCCATCACCAAGTCTAATGGAATTGCATAGGACCTCAATAACTTGCTGCCGTGTATCAAATCTACGTTCACCTTTGGAGACTTTGATTGGTTTTTTGATGCGAACCCAGTCTCCCACTTTAATAGGAACATGTTTAGTACCATGATGAGTATCATAATATACTTTGCTCTTCATATTGTACTGTATGTAATAAATAATAATAATAATATAGCGCTTACTACCCCTGACGAGGCGTCAAGGCGCTTTTTCGGCGAGTAGCGCGCTACTCCTGGGACCCATAGAGGATTAGTGTTGGATTAGTATAGTGAAACATGCAAGTACATTTTAAGTGGTGGATAGGTTAGTCAGTTATTTGGATTTGGAATGATAGCAGAAGGATAGAGGAGGACAAAGGTTTGTATTTATTTATCGCTTGTTGACGCACGCTATTCAGGAAGCCTATAAAGGATTAGTGGTGAATTAATATGGTGAAATATGAGGTAATTTCAGTGGTGGATATTAGTCTGTTACTTGGAGTGAGAAGGATAGCGGAGGGATAAAAGGGAAAGAAAGATTTGCATTCATATAGCACTTGTTACCCCTGATGGGTGTTGAAGCGCTTTTCTGGCGAGTAGCACGCCACTCCGGAACCCATCAAGGATTAGTGTTGAAAATTAGTATAGTATAAATATGAAGTAATTTGAGTGGTAGATATGTTATTCAGTTATTTGGGCAGTATATTAGTATAGTTGAATATGGAATTTGAGAAGTGAACATGTTAGTCTGTTAATTTTGATTGAAAAGGAAAGTGAAGGGTTAAAAGAGTGAAGGATTTTTTTTAGGTCTTAGCAGTAGGAAGATGCTTTTGGATGAGTAAAAAGTAGTTTTGGAGGGGAGGAGTCAGAGAGGAGAGTTTAGAAAGGTTTGTTTTAGGGGATCGGTGTAGTTAAAAGAGGTGTCAGATGATGCAAGGAGCGGTAGAGCAAGAGAGAGTCTAGAAAGGGTTATTTCGGCGATCATAGTAGTGGTATGGGGTTTGGGATAAATGAGAGAGTGGATGTAGAAGATATATTGATAGATGTAGAGGATGAGAGATAGGTTAGTGCATTGGAAGGAGTAGTAGAAAGACATTTGAGATGAGTCAGAAGTTTGGGCTAGAAGATATATTAAGCGAAGTATAGGCTGAGAAATAGGCGAGTGCATTGGAAATGCTAAATTAGAAGAAAGTGATATATCACAAATGGCTCTCATGTCCAATTTCGAGATTGGAATAATATGGATGCTTCAATCCTACAGACCACCCTGGCCTCTACTCAACCAGGTGACACAACAGATCCACACATAGCTTCTAATACCTATAGTGTTTGGCTTAACAATGCTTTTACCACGTTAGCACCTTCTAAAAATATGCTGCCCAATCGTAACACACCTTCCGCCCCTTGGTTCTTAAAAAACCCTTAGACTGGAAAGGCAACAGTGTAGAAACCTAGAAAGGCGCTGGCGCAAAGATTACGACAATAATGACAGAGATGTATATAAAAAAGCACTGGCCACATATAGAAAGCTTCTAACCACAGAAAAATGAAAATTCTATCTCGCGCAAATAGAGTCAGCCAAAAATTCTACTAAAGAACTCTATCAAGTTGTCACAAAGCTATCTATTCCACCAGTATGTACTACCTTAGAACCTTCCCAAAATCTGTGTAACGACTTGGCAGACTTTTTTAAGCTTAAGGTCAACAACATCTTCTCCAATTTTACCTCCAAGGCTGCCGCCGAACTAACCAGCTCCAATAAGAGCCACAGCCCCCATCGTACAGCCTTTTGTGAATTCATTCAAATTTCCCTAACGCAGACAGCTGAACCTATGACAATGATTAAATCAGGATCACCACTTGATCCTTGCCCACCTTTGATTCTCAAGCCAGTGACTAACCTTATAGCTCCAGCTCTTACAAATATCTGTAACTCTATGTTTTTTTCTGGCTCCTATCCGTCGATCTGGAAGAAAGCAATTAATAAACCGTTACTGAAAAAACCAAATCTTGATCCCCCAGAACCCAAAAGTTATCGACCAATTGCATCTCTCCCTTTTCCATCCAAAATATTTGAAAAAATTATGAACTGTCAGCTGGCCCACTATATCGATCAGAATAATCTACTTGATGACACCCAATTTGGATTTAGGAAAGGTCATGGGACAGACACGGCACTGATAAAGGCAGCAGGCGAAGTCAGAATGATTATGGATCTAGGAGGTGCAGCAGTCCTGATATTACTGGACTTGTCTGCAGCCTTCGACATGGTCGATCATACCATCTTGATCGACCGTGTAGCCTCTATTGGCATCCAGGATAAAGCCAAATCTCTTCTGACTTCCTTTCTGTCTGACCGTAAACAGTCTGTTAAACTGGGTGGCTTCTACTTTCCTGTTTTCACCCTACCTTGCGGTGTTCCCCAAGGATCCTCGTTAAGTCCAACACTATTTAACATCTACCTTGTCGGACTTGGCGAGGGTCATTAAATCATATCGAATTGGGCTAACATCGTACGCCGACGGTACCCAGCTGGTACTGGCCATTCATAACAATTGAGGAGCAGTTGCGGCCAACTTTCAGGAAGGCATGATGGCCATTAGTTCCTGGATGGATACTAACTGCTTAAAATTAAACTCCGACAAGACGGAGGTCATGATCTTTGGTAGCTTGACCCCGTCTTGGTCCCCAGTATGGTGGCCTCCTGATCTAGGCTCTCCCCCAACACCGGTCACCAAAGTCAGGAACTTAGGGGTGTTATTTGATAATAAACTATCATTTGTGAGCCATGCAAATGCGGTAGTCTCTGCATCTTTTTACACTCTTAGGATGGTCAAGAAACTCTTGCCTTTTCTCCCCCCCAGCGCGGGCAAGACCCTCATGTTCACCCTGGTACTCTCCAGGGTTGATTACTGTAATGGTCTGCTATTAAATGCCCAAGAGCAAGTCCTCAATAGGATGCAACTAATCCAGAACGCGGCAGCCAGGATTCTGACCCGTACTTCAAAATTCTCCTCCATCACCACCATTGTTCGCCAACTTCATTGGCTCCCGGTCAGAAGTTGCACCAAATTTAAGGCGCTGTGTATTACCTATAAAGCCATGCATAACATAGGGCAGAATTCTTAAAAAAAGCCTTGTGTGTATATACTCCCAAAAGAGCCTTACGCTCATCCACAGCCCATCTGCTCCCAACAAAAAAAGTGACTTGGGGAGATAGACGCTTCATAGTGGCTGTTTCCAGATTGTGGAACACCCTCCCCCTCGATATCAAAAACAGTCCTTCCTTGATGACATTTCGGAAACAATTAAAAACATAGCTATGTAATCAGTAATAAGTCAGTGCTCCCCTTTAGCATATGAATTGAGCAGCGCCGAGACACCTCAGGGTATTTGCGCGCTATATAAATTGTATAAAACAAATAAATATATAGATCCATAAGTACAATGAAGGTATATAGATACATAGAGAAAGTAAGTATATTTAGATTAAATATATTGATAGAGGCACAGAATGAGAAATAGGGTAGTGCATTGGGTATGCTTTTTCAGGAGAAAAGTAACAGACATACAGATCCAAGTACATGGAAGGTGCATAGATGCACAATGGAAGTATGTACATGTAGACCAAAGATGATTTTTATTTATTGATTAATATTATTATTATTTTTTTCTTTTCTCTTAACAACATAATTATTTTACATGTTTTATAAAGTAATACACAAAGATAGGTACATATCTATAGTGAAAACAAATGCTTATATACAGAGGGATATGCTGTAAATTTCTGTTTCCGTATGGTGCGTATGTGGAGAAGAGCCAAATCTTGAGTAGTTTTCTGAAGGTAAGATGGTTGTCTGTGAATCTTATGTTGGGGGTAAAGAGTTCCATAGTTTGGCTGCTTGAACAGAGAAAGATGTGCCACCCATGTTTTTTTTCTTGTAAGGTGGGATTTTGAGGCGAGATGCTCCTTTAGAGCGGAGGTTCCTTTGTTGAATGTGTTTGGTGATTTTATTCCTGATGAAGAGTGGTCCTATTCCATGTATTGCTTCGTGGCTAATACAACGCAGCTTGAACATGGATCTTCTGGCAACCGGTAACCAATGCAGGGCTTTCAAGGCAGGGGAGATGTGGTCTCGTGGTTTGATATGCAAGAGTAGTCTGACAGCTGAGTTCTGAATCCGTTCTAGTCTTTTCATGGTCGTTAAAGGTGATCCATGGTAGAGGCTATTGGCGTAATCAAGTTTGGATAGAACAAGTGAGATGGTAGCTTGGACCTTGTGTGGAAATCCCAAATGAGGGAAAATTTGTCGCAGCGTTTTTATAGTAGCAAAGCTTTATCAACACCTTCTTCGACACCGCCACCTTCCCCGAGAGCTGGAAGCACGCCGAACTCAGCGCTCTACTCAAGAAACCCACAGCAGACCCCACCGAACTCAAGAATTACCGCCCCATCTCGCTACTCCCGTTTCCAGCCAAAGTCATCGAGAAGACTGTCAACAAACAGCTGGCCGCCTTCCTCGAGACGAACGGATCCCTCGACCCCTCACAGTCCGGCTTCCGAGCCAACCACAGCACCGAGACCGCCCTCATCGCCGCCACCGACGACATCCGAGCCT
Source organism: Lissotriton vulgaris (assembly GCF_964263255.1). Lineage (NCBI taxonomy): Eukaryota > Metazoa > Chordata > Amphibia > Caudata > Salamandridae > Lissotriton > Lissotriton vulgaris. Next base: position 509,870,638 of record NC_141685.1, on the reverse strand, counting down.
TGATGGACAACAGAGAAACAGCGGCCCTCATCCTCCTAGACCTCTCCGCAGCTTTCGACACGGTCTGCCACCGCACCCTAGTGCAGCGCCTCAGCAACGTCGGAATCCAGGGGAAGGCACTGGAATGGATCGTCTCCTTCCTCGACGGAAGAACGCAGAGAGTCCGCCTACCACCGTACAAGTCAGAGGCCACCGAAGTCATCTGCGGCGTCCCTCAAGGATCCTCGCTGAGCCCTACCCTCTTCAACGTCTACATGAGCCCCCTCGCGGCCATCGCACGCCAACACAACCTCAACATCGTCTCCTACGCTGACGACACCCAGCTGATCCTCTCCCTGACCAACGACCCCGCCGCCGCCAGAGCCAACCGGCACGAAGGGATGAAAGAGGTAGCCGAGTGGATGACGACCAGCCGCCTGAAACTGAACTCAGACAAGACGGAGGTCCTCATCCTGGGCTCCTCTCCCTCCGCCTGGGACGACTCCTGGTGGCCCCCCGCCCTGGGCACCGCACCCAAACCGACGAACCACGCACGCAACCTGGGCTTCATCCTGGACTCCTCCCTCTCCATGACCAGGCAAGTCAACGCCGTCTCCTCGTCGTGCTTCAACATCCTGCGCATGCTTCGGAAGATCTTCTGGTGGATCCCCACGGAGACCAGGAAGACTGTCACCCAGACCCTCGTCACCAGCCGACTGGACTACGGCAACGCCCTCTACGCCGGAACCACCGCCAAGCTCCAGAAGAGACTCCAGCGGATCCAGAACGCCTCAGCCAGACTCATCCTCGACATCACACGAAACAGCCACATCTCCGGACACCTGAGAGACCTGCACTGGCTCCCCGTCAACAAAAGAATCACCTTCCGGCTCCTCACCCACGCACACAGAGCCCTACACGATCAAGGCCCGAGCTACCTCAACAACCGAATCAACTTCTACGCTCCCAAATGCCACCTCCGATCAGCCAGCCACGCCCTCGCCGCCGTCCCACGCATCCGTAGAGCGACAACAGGAGGAAGGTCCTTCTCCTACCCGGCCGCCAAGACCTGGAACTCCCTCCCAGCCGACCTGCGCCTGACCCAAGACCACCTCGCCTTCAGGAAGAAGCTCAAGACCTGGCTGTTCGAGCAGTGACGGCACCCCCCCCCTTAGCGCCTTGAGACCCTACGGGTAGGTAGTGCGCTCTATAAATGTCTTTGATTGATTGATTGATTGATCTTGCTAGTTTATCCACTTGGGCATTCATCGACAGCTTGGAATCCATGGTCATTCCGAGGTTTCTTACTTCCTTCAATACTTTAGGCAGTGATCCCAGTTCATCAGGCCATGCGGCAAGCAGGTTGTAATTTTTCCAATCACCACACATGAGTATTTCAGTTTTTGAAGCATTCAATTTGAGATGGCTCCAAGTCATCCACTGATCCACAGCTCTGAGACAGCTGAAAATTGGTGATTTTCCAATGTCTTTGGGGCATTCCAGTTGAAGGAGTATTTGCATGTCATCTGCATATTTGTAGAGGTGAAATATATTGATCAGTACTGGTAAAGTCTTCATGTAGATGTTGAAAAGCATGGGCGAGATGATAGAACCTTGAGGGACTTCTGCTTTTGTGGAGTACGGTTTGGACAAGAAAGGTGGGGTATGGATGACATTAGTTCTGTTTGGAAGGTAGGACGCAATCCAGTCTAGAGCAGTTACCTCTATGCCGGCTTCATAGAGTCTTTGTTTCAGAGTGTCATGGTCAATTGTGTCAAAGGCAGCTGAGAGGTCCAAGAGGAGTAGCATAGCAACCCGGTTGCGGTCAACTGTATTCTTTAGGTCATCCCAGATGGCAAGGAGGGCTGATTGAGTGCCTCTTCCCGGACGGAATCCTGTTTGGAAATCTGAAAGTATGTCATTCTCTTCAATGAATTGTGACATCTGGGGAAAGGTCCATTTGTAATGGGTCTGTAGTTGTCAGGGTTCAGCTGGTCCAAGTTTGTTTTCTTCAGTAAAGGGCATATGTATGACTTTTTGAGTACTTCTGGAAATATTCCAGTAGTTAAGGAATCGTTGATGATTCTTCTTACTGGAATGGCAGCAGAGGTTGTTAAAAGAATTTTCTTGAAAGTTTGTGGCGGACAGGGGTCAGAAGGGCTGCCCGCAGGCCTGATTGCTTTGACCAGGTCCATAAATTCATCGTGTGAGATGTGTTGGAAGGAACGGAGGGGCTTGATTAGAGCATTCTTGGATAGTTGTTTTGTACAAGGGTTAGTGCTGGTGCTTTGTTTCTGTTTTAAGTACGAGTCCAACATGTCTGCTTTGTCCGTGTAATGATTTGCCAGTTTGTCTGTGAAATCTTGAGTAACAGGATGAGTTCCTTCTAGGCAATTTGGTTTTCGAAATTCATTGAGTATTTTATAGAATTCTTTATTTGCACATTTAGTGTTTTGAATTCTATCTGAATAGTACCTTTTCTTAGCTTTTTTGATAGCCGACTTATATAATCTGTTAATTTTCTGTAGGTGAAGTTTGTCTTGTTTGCCGTTTGTTTTGAGCCAGGTATGTTGCAGCTTTCTAATTTGTTGTTTTATGTCTTTTATTTCTATGTTTCTCCAAGGCGCTTTTTTCTTTTGTTCTGTTGTGTGGTTTTGAATGGTATCAGGATGTCAAAAGCTTCCTGTAGCCACTCATATAGATTCTGAACAGAATTTATGGTTTCCAGATTTATACTGGGTGTTAGTTGTGTTTCCAAGTGTTCCAAATTGAGTTTGTTCCACGGCCGATAAGTGGATGGATGTAAGGTAGTTTTAGGTGAGTCGCTTAGTGTTATTTTATGTTGGAAAACAAGCAAGTGGTGGTCGGACCATGTGACTGGAGTTATAGTTTGAAAGGTAACTAGTTCAGTATTAGCAAAAATGACATCTAGGATATGTCCAGCAGTGTGTGTCAGATTGTGGACAATCTGATGCAGGTTCAATGCGTCTAGGCCGGTGAATATTGTTTTTGGATGGGTCATATTGGTTTTATCAAACCAAATGTTAAGGTCACCCAGAAAGCATAGGTTGAAGTGTATTGTTATCAGGTTTGAAACTGTGTCTAGAAGTGCGTCTGGGAATGTTGCATTGCTAGGTGGAGGTCTGTAAAGGAGCAGGAAGTTACAGGTGGAAGACTGTGTAGGATTGCATCTTGTTAGAAGAGCCTCACAATTCTTTATGGAGATGTTGTCAACTTCAGTGATATGTATTGTTTGCCTGGATACAACAGCTAGACCACCTCCTTTATTGGCTATACGATTTTGGGTGATTATTTGATAGCCTAGAGGAATGGCTTCATGCAGGACTGGAGCCATATCCTCTCCCAACCATGATTCGGTTATGAATAGTATGTCTGGTTTTGCATCGGTGAGAATGTCGTAGATGTGATGCTTGTTTTTAGAGAGGGATCGAACATTTATTAGTAAACAGTGTAGAGAGTGACCTTTGGTGATAGTGGGACTTTGTTTTGTAGAAGAGTGATCAGTATTGTGTGGGTGTGTAGCAGGTGTGTTTTTAGTGCTGGTATTAGCTGTATTAGGATAGCAATTCTGCTGGGCACTCATTAGACCCTGTCTTTACCAACATCTTAGAGGCCACGGCTGATCTTCCCAAACCCATGGGCTGGACTGACCATTTCCTTATTAGATTTTCCATGATGGTCAGAGAACCGCTCACTAAAAATACTTCTAGTTCGTGCTATAAGAGGCCTTCGCATAAACTTTCATCTGGTGATCTCATCACAAATCTAGGCGATCTCCACTCCAATGCCGAAAACAGAGACATAAACGCAGCTTATGCTGCTTTCCATGAGTGGATCACCACAGGGCTTGATACCCTAATCCCAGCCAAATGGACCAAAACCCGCAGTACCCCTTCAAACCCATGGTACAATGAGACTCTAAAAACCATGCGGAAAGAATGTAAAAGAGCTGAACGCTGCTGGAGGAAGGAGTATAAGGACATTGATAAAGCCCTCTACCTGTCAAAGTTAAGGACGTACCATAAGGCGATACGTACCACTCGTGCATCCTTCTATGCTAAGGAAATCAACTTAAGTTGCAACCCCACCAAAACTATTTTTAAACTAGTACAAAATCTCCAAAACAGCTCTAACCCAGTATCATGTATTACTTCCTCACAACAATGTGAGGACCTCGCTACTTTCTTTATAGAAAAAGTGAGGAAAATCTACAACACTTTTCCTCAGGATTTCCCTGAAATCCCAACCCTCTTAACCCTTCGGCCGACAATCCTAGGCTGTCACTTATACCTAGTATAACCCATGATGACCTAGCCAAACTATGCAAACAGGTTAAGTCTGGTTCTCCCACAGATCCTATGATACCAGCCAAATTTCTAGAATCCCTAGATTTTTTCCTCCCTCCCCTGGCCACCCTGCTCAATCTCTCCTTCTCCTCGGCGGTGGTTCCCACCTGCTGGAAGCAAGCATGGGTCTCCCCGATTATTAAAAAGCCTACGTTAGACCCCACAAAGCCAGAAAATTTTAGACCTATTTCGCTGCTTCCATGGGCATCTAAACTGGCAGAAGCCCACGTGAACAAAGTATTGTCCCACTACATGGCCCAAAATAATATCCTGGACCCTTCCCAGAATGGCTTCAGGCCAGGATTCAGCACTGAATCCGCCCTGCTGACTACCATTGAACACCTCCGGAACATACTGGACGCCGGTCAGAGTGCTGTGCTGATTCTACTTGATCTCAGCGCGGCCTTTGATACGGTCTCCCATAATATCCTGCTAAAGCGTCTCGAGGCTATAGGGATTTGTGATCTTGCCCTCGAGTGGTTTCGGTCCTTCCTGAAGGATAGATCCTTCTGGGTTTCATCCCCCCCATATATTTCTCAGCCCCATTCCATCGAACAAGGAGTTCCTCAGGGATCGGCGCTTAGCCCATCCCTTTTTAATCTCTATGTCCAGCCTCTCGCAGAAGTGGCAAAAGAGTGGGACCTTACGCTGGTGTCGTACGCTGACGACACGCAGCTGGTCATCACTCTGACTGAGGGCCCCTCAATTTCAGCTGCGAAATTTAGGGATGGCCTAGCGGCAGTTGCGCAATGGATGACGCGCAACTGCCTACAACTGAACGCTGGGAAAACAGAGGTGCTGCTCCTTGGAAAAAACCCCTGCTACTGGAGCGAACATTGGTGGCCGTCCTTCCTTGGCCCCATTCCTTCGCCCAAAACTGTGGTGAAGAATCTGGGTGTCTGGCTGGACTCCTCCCTTAATTTTCAGACCCACACAAAGAAAGTGGCAGCTACTTGTGTGGGTCTGCTGAGGAGCCTAAATCCGATACTTGGCTTCTTCGACCCCAAAACGCGCCAACTGATAGTTCAATCAATCATCCTGGCTCGATTGGATTATGCCAATGTTCTATTCTTAGGCGTCAATAAAGCAGAGATGGCATGGCTGCAACGGATACAAAACTCAGCAGGCTGTGGTGGGCCTTCCCCGCAGGTGCTCTGCTAGAGCTACCATCCAGAAGCTACACTGGCTGCGTATTGAGTCTCGAGTTCTATTCAAGACTCTCACCACTGCCTTTAAAATTCTCAGATCAGAATGTCCTGGACTCCAACGCCCACTCCTGGTACCCTACATTCCCCAGCGCGCCCCACGCTCCTTAGGACAGCACCTTGTGGTTGTCCCTTGAACCAGGCTCTTCGCAAGGCAATCAAAACCTATCTGTTTTCCCTGATCTAATCTTATTGTTGTTTCACTCTCCTCCCTCAGGTATCTTTTATGGTTCAGCGCCGGGACGCCTCGTTGCTGGGGCAGCTGTTTTGCGCTATAACAAATTTGTAACATAACATAACATAACATAACAATTGTGTAGCTGTTCTGTTTCGTGTTCCTCATCCAGCATGCTAAGAAGACATTTTGATTGGTCTGCATGTGTATGTGTTGGAGATGGTGTTTAGAATGAGTTGGAGTGCTGTGTTGCTTTTGTGGTGTAACATTGTTGTGAGGCAGACTTGGGGAAGCAAAGTTGTGAGGTGTGGCATGTTGCTTATATTTTTTGCGTGTGTTTAAGGCGGCAGGTGTATGAGTCAGGGGAGGTGGTGCAGCATGTGGGTCATGTAGTAATGTTCTAAATTGTCCAATGGATGAGAGGCGGTTAGAAGAGAGGTGCTGTACTGCTGTATCTGAGTTAGGTGTGGTGGAAGAGTGAAAGCCTGTCATTGGAGTTTGTTCCTTTTTGTGGTTTGAAAGGTGGGTATATGTATGTTTTTTCTGATGGTAACTATTATGAGGTGTTGTGCTCTGAAGATCTTGTTGTGCTGGTGTGTGTGATATGTTTTGCTTTTGAGGTGTAGTGAAAAGGGGTTCTGATGTATATGTTTCATGCACTAGATTTCATTGTGTAGTATTGTTTGTGAGAGGAGGTTGTGACGTAGAGGGGGTGGTGATGTGTTTATGAGTATAGTGTATGTTGTGTGTAGGAGGGAATGAAGTAGAGGTGAGAGTGTTTATCTTAGACTGGTTTGTTTTAAGAGTTATGAAGTGTGGTGGTGTGCAGTGTGTGTGTTGTGTGTTAGTGTTATTATGGTAGAAGGGAGAGGAGGGTGTTTGTTGGACAACTGATGGAAGGATCATTATATGTTTGTTAGTGATAAAAGGTGGTCTATTAGGTGTAATTACAGCAGGGAGAGTGTGTCTGAATAGGATGTAGTTATGTAAGGTATTGATTGGTGTTGTGTTAGTGATGAGTGTATTGGTTAGTGGTATAGGATAGAGTTGTGTGCTGTTTGTGGGTGATGGTGGATATCTGTGGTAGTTTGGATAGTAGGGTGTGTAGATGTGATTTGGTTGGGTTGGTGGTGCATGCTGGTACATTAATCTGTGCATAGTGTTGTACATGGTGTACATTTGGTGTGAGTGTGTTGCTCTGTTTGTGGATGTGGATGGTGTGGCCTGGGTATTGCTAAATGAGAAAAAGGGCAGCCTTTCTGGCACTGGTCCTGGTCAGTCTCGAACTACCCTTGTCCTCTCCACCCTTAACAGGCTCAAACAGGCAAATACCCTTGTCCTCTCTGCCCTTAACAGGCTCAAACAGGCAGCTACCCTTGTCCTCTCCGCCCGGGCTGAGACGCCCTCAGCCTGGCCTTTTATAGCCCTAGTAATCAGATGACCCTTTCAGCCCATGGGAACCCTAGCCCTAACACTATCCAATCACAACACTAGCCCTAAAAGAACCAATAGGAGACCAGGACCTTACAGCCAATATTAGCCCTAGTCCAAGCACCCAATCAGTTCAAAAACCCTTATATCTACGTCCAATAAAGGCCTTAGCCCTACCAGTAGTCCCAACCCAAGTCCAAGCAGCCAATGGTACAGGTAGCCCTAGTCCCTACTTCCAATAGAAAGCCTAACCCTACTCTTAGTCCCACAACTAGTCCAACAACCAATCACATCAGAAGCCCTAAATAGCTACTTCCAATTAAAGGTCTAACCCTAGCCCCTGTCCCACCCTACTCCCAACACCAATAACATAGGAAGCCCGAGTCCCTACTTCCAATAGAAATCCTAGCCATAGCTCTAGTCCCAGCCCTACAATGATTGAATCACAGACCCAGAAACCAATAAGAACCCTCAAAAAACCAACCAATGAGGACATTAACCCTAACTCAATAGAAACACCAGATACAACCACCAATCAGTGAACACATGTGCCAACCACTAGCAGACCATATAAGGTCCCAGCGACCTCAGACAAGGTTTGCTGGCCAGGGAGTTGGAAGCTGCTTCTCCTGTTCAGAATCTCCTAGGAGACAGACAGGCTCAATCCATACTTTGGACTTCTGCAGGTAAAGGCTTCACTAACTCGAAATCTAACACGACTGTTTGAATAAAGCTTTACTCCCCCAGCTGGCCAAAAAAACGAAGAGCACAGGCCCCAGTAAATACAGTTTAAACAGCTCACAGAAGCACCCTCTGATGTAGAATATCCCTGTTGCTGGGGGAGGCAGGGTGCTGGCCTCACTGGCTTTTAAACACAAAATGGTGGCTGGGGTGCACTGTTTTAACACACAGGTCTTAGCACTGAGCAAAGGAGAAATTTGGAGGGAAACAGATTTGTCACCAAAGAATGAGAGGGACAAACTACAGAGGTTGGACTGCAAATCCCACAATTCAACACGTTAAATGCAAGCACTCATGGGCAGGGAAAACCACAAGTTTAAAACACAAAACAGGTGATAAAATATGCAATCACAGGCAGGTCAAAACTGCAATTTTGAACTGTAAAAACCACATGCAAAGACAGTAATCACAGAAAGGGAAAATCGTTTTTTAAACAACTTTTGTTTTGGGAAGAGACAGCACTAGTCTGTCTCCTTACCACTTCCTGGACTCGGCTCACTGCAATCTGGGGCCCAGGTAGGCTGCACTTCACAAGATGGAGGAGAATGATTTGGGGTGCACCCACCAAGGCCTTAAGGGGCCTGGGCAGGTGTGAGAGGAGGGCTCAGACTTGCCTGGTAGCTGAATAGCCAATGGTCTGCTGGCCTGGGGTGGGGGCTGGGGAGCTGCTTCTCCTGTTCAGAATCTCCTAGGAGACAGACAGGCTCAATCCACACTTTGGACTTCTGCAGGTAAAGGCTTTACTAACTCGAAATCTAACACTACTGTTTGAATAAAACTTTACTCCCCCTGCTGGCCAAAAAAACGAAGTGCGCAGGCCCCAGTAAATACAGTTTAAACAGCTCACAGAAGCACCCTCTGATGTAGAATATCCCTGTTACTGGGGGGGAGGCAGGGGGGTTGGCCTCACTGGCTTGTGAACACAAAATGGTGGCTGGGGTGCACTGTTTTAACACACAGGTCTTAGCACAGAGCAAAGGAGAAATTTGAAGGGAAACAGATTTGTCACCAAGGAATGAGAGGGACAAACTACAGAGTTTGGACTTCAAATCCCACAATTCAACACGTTAAATGCAAGAAATCATGGGCAGGGAAAACCACAAGTTTAAAACACAAAATTGGTGATAAAATATGCAATCACAGGCAGGTCAAACTGCAATTTTAAACTGTAACAACCACATGCAAAGACAGTAATCACAGAAAGGGAAAATCGTTTTTTAAACAACTTGATGAAAGGAGATAACCCAGTTGTGGTTTGAGTGGTAACCCTATAAGCCCAAATAGCTTTCTGTATCTCTAACTTCCAATCCAACTGTTTGCTCATGGCCGCTTGAATCACACCCTTAATAACTCTATTAAAGCTCTCCACGGTGCCATTACCACTCGGATTGTACAGTGATGTAGTTTTGTGTTTCACACCACACCTTTTGAAATATTCTTTGGCCAACTTCGACACAAATTGTACACAATTCTCACTAAGCACACAAAGAGGCAGTCCTTCCAAAACAAAAATACTATCCAAAAATTCTAAAACAACTTGGGTGTCAACTCTATCCACAATTTTAACTATAGGCGAATTTAGAGAAAAGCTCAATTATCACCAACCCATACTCTTTCAAATCACCAACCGGTCCGAAGCTGTCAATGGCAACAGTATCCCAAGGAAGACTGGGAATTAAACCCTCACTCATTGGAGGTCTCAAGGTTTTTAAAGACTTGTCAGCAGAGCAGCAAATAGAACACGCCTTGACAACGTTTTGAAACGTCTCTGTCGACTCCAGGCCACCAAAAGACACCTTTAACAATCAACTTTGTTCTAACAATTCCAAAATGGCCTTCATAGCATGATCGTAAAACCTTATTACGTAAAGTTCTTGGAGGAATGATACGGTCACCTCTCATTAATAAATCCTTGTCACAAGATAACTCCCTACGTACATCCCAAAAGGACTTCAAATCGGCAGTAATGTTGTCTTTCCTAGGCCACCTTTTACAGATGTAATCAGAAACAACCCTTAGATCATTATCCTTGTGTAGCTCTTCCACCCATTCAGTTTTGGCAATGGCGGGTGTACCAGAATCATGAATAAGGGCTATGCTGTAATTACCCCAAAGGTCATCAACACACTCTTCCAATGGAACCGGTAGATTAGATAAACAGTCAGCGACCACATTGTCTCTACCAGGTACATAAATAATCTTATGAATATACTCCTTCATCCGCATCAAAATTCCGGCTAACCTAGCAGAGACTCCCACACTTCCTTCAGTGGTCAAAATACGTACCAAAGGTCGATGATCCGTGCGAATGACTACAGGTTTCCCCCAAACAAAAGCACGGAAATGTTCTAAACCCCATGTGCAGGCTAAAGCTTCTCTTTTGATGATGGGGTACTTGCTCTCCACAGGGGACAAAGCTCTAGAAGAAAACAACATGATTTTCTCCCTACCATCACTCCCTCTCTGTAACAGAACTGCTCCCAGTCCTTTATCACTCGCATCCGTGGTTAACAAGCATTCCAAATTGGGGTCAAAACTACCCAAGGCATTAACACGTTGTAAATCTTCTTTGATTAAAGAAAATTCCCTCTCACACTCAACAGACCACTCAAATTTGACATTCTTTTTCAGAAGAGCACAAACATTGTAGGTCTTGGATGCAATATTCTGCCATACCCAGAAAAGTTCTGATTTCTTCTTTAGGAGTGGGAGCAGGTGCCCGAACAATGGTGTTAATAAGTGAAGGCTTCGGTTTCACCCCCTCCTCACTAATGGCGTGCCCCAAATATGAAAAACTTCTTTGTGCAAATTTGCACTTTGAAAGTTCAACAGTCAAACCTGCAATCAGTAATGTGCGTAGAACCTCATTCAAAATAGAGTCATGCTCATCCTTCCCCTTAGCAGCACTTCTTTTTTTCATCTTGAAAGAATGAAACTCCTTTCAATCTGAATGAATGGCTTGATGATTTAAAGAAATTGGCGATAGACTGCAAGTTTGGGGATCTCCATGACGACTTGATTTGTGACCAATTGGTCATGCATAACAACAATTCGCCTATAGAGGATCGGCCCGTGAAGTAGGAGTAACCTATACTCTGAAACGTGTCGGACATTGTGTCTAATTAAGTCCGCACTGAAAATTGAGGCCACGGCTCCAGTGTTGTTAATTACCTTAGATCGAAGGCAAGCCACATTAGTAACCCTGTGTTCGGGTTTTAGGGGGTGGCTACCCCTGCTGTGTGCCTGCCGAACAAGAGGCTTGGGTTTAAGCCAACATCGGTGTACAATATATATATATATATATATATATATATATATATATATATATATATATATATATATATATTGTCCAAATGCCCAAGAGCTTTAAGGTCGCACTCCCAGCAAACGTACCTTCGCAGGCATTGACACACGGAAACCAATCTGGCATCGCAGGATTCTTTTAATAATATGCCGGTGCGTTTCGAGGCTACAGCCTCTTCTTCCCAGGCATATATATATATATATATATATATATATATATTGAAAATAAGATTCCAACTCCAGTTGCGTTCATATGGAAATCATCCAGGCACTCACGAATATCGTTTTCTTAGGCTTCTTTATTAGGTTACAGCAATATCATCAACGCATTTCGGGAGTCAAGCCCCCTTGATCACGAATATATATATACATATCAAACAGCACTCCTGACCGCTTGCGAAGCGGCGATTCAGCAGGCGCAGACCTCTTCTCAGTTAGATTAATGGGCTCAAAAATAAGACGCCATCACACCATCAAGTCAAGGCAGTGGAAAATGTAATTGCAACGGTGCAGAGCAAATGCTCTCCTCCAACATCGGTGTACAATATATATATATATATATATATATATATATATATATATATATATATATATATATATATATATATATATAGCTATTGCCGGGGAGCTTGCAAACAGCAACAACAACGCAAGAACCAATACCAGTGACGACAACAACAACAACAACAACAACAACCCAGGAAAACAATGCCACTCCGTAAAACAACGCAAGAAACCAAGGGCCACAAGGTAACAATGTACCCCAGGGTACAAAAACACAACACAATACCAAGGGCCACAGGGTAACAACAATGTGAAACAATGCGAAACAAAGCCCACCCTAATGGAACTGAGTAAACACTACACGCTCCTCCTAACAATGCCTCGGTGGATTACTTATCAGTTTTGGCTTCCCTGGATGAGAGTGGGACGTCCCTCTCTCTACAATTACCTGCTGGAAGGGAAACTTACCATCCTTCCGATGCTACAGCATTTGGGTCAGAAGGGTCCTGACCTCCCATCCCAAGGAACACAGACAAATAGTAGTATACTCTAGGGTTTCTTTATTACATAATGATAGAAGGACAAAAGAAAGAAATTACTACTATGTCACGATAGACCTTCTGCACATCAATCCCTAAGCAATTGCTAATTGCAATTAGGATGTACATATACAGAACTTATTTGTAAATCAGTATATAACCTGAAAATAGGAGACGATAGTTAGATAAGAACAGTTAGGAAATAAGAGTTAGTGGTACACCTCACCAAATTTCTACACATCCTGCTTCCACTTCCCCAGAGGGGAACCCGTTTCTCCAGCCGAATCCGGATTCTCTGCTCCACTGTCACAGCTGCACGTCAGCACCGTGATGGACTACCAGTGGTCGAGACTCGAACACCCCCTTTAGTACAAGGGGAAATGTTGGTCAAAGCTTCACGACTGTGCCAAAATAAAGAATCAACATTGCAGGAGTCAACTCCGAGCTATATTGTCCTGCTCGTCAGAATGAACTCCTGATTATTCTCCACCAAGCGTTTCTCCTCCCAAAATGGCTGTCACACAAGGTCACGTAATGTGACCCAGTGTGATGACATCATCACATGTGCTTCTGGCCCCGTGTTCTCAGCTAGACCTCAATTCATGATCTGCGTTCGAGACTGGAACCCCACCGCTGCTGAACAGATGCAGCCGACGGCGGTTCTCAACGGTCTCCAAGCCTCGTTTAAAAGGTAATCTTACCTTGTAAATCTTTATTTTAAGTCAAATCTTGAATGTAGTAATGTCCACCAGTGCGAAGAATGAGATGATCCTCAACACCTTCTTCTGTAATAACAGACCACAATTAACTCCAGAACAGTGATTTAAATCCTCCCGTAATTATTCAGAAGCCAGTAAAAAGATGGTGGTTTCGTTTCCGATCGTCGCCAATTGTAGTAAGCCGAGGAGACAGCAAGTAGTTAAATGCTTTATCGTATGAGTAGCATATTAAAAAGGGGAACAAGCCAGTGCCAGGCAGCACAGCTTATCATCAAGGCAGCCAGTACAAAATGAAGCCTAAATCTAGAACATTAATGACATACTCCTAAGTTATATGTCTCGCGCAAGCACGAGTCATTAAAGGGAAATGCAGGTAAGAAACATAAGTAAAAGGATACACTACAATAATCACAGTGGAATGGATATGAGAGGAAAGGAGGCAGAAATAATAAAGCCTTAGGAGGGAAGATGTATAGAAGAGGTATAGAAAGTGTAACAGTGAGGAAAAGGAAAGAAAGCACAAGATTAAAACGGTTAGGTGTTCTCACAATAAGAAATGTTACAATTCCCCTGTAACTGACAGTTTACAAGTACATCAATGGCAGCAGCAGCATGTATACCTTCGGTAAATGCAAACAGACGGTATAGTGATGCTTTAACCAATGGTAGCATTAGAAACTCTGATTTCTAATCTTTTTCGGGATGCATTAATTGCTTAATGGGCCCACAGTGGGCATCACTCACTACTCCTCTTGATAAGTCGTTTGGCCGTCCCCTTGTCGAGCCCGTTGGGACTTTGGGCTGCAAAATTAAGCATTGTTGGACGTAGACCAACACAACTTAACATACACTAAATCTGAGATGTTGCCGTAATGGATTGTTGCAGTACAGTATGACTCATAGATCTTAATGAACTGAGTTTATAAGGACTCATTACTCTGCCGCCAATAGTCTTGCATATATGCCCCATATATATTTATGAGAGTATTGGGGCGGGCTGCTGTGAAGCACCGGATGGTGGGCACACTGTCGAGTGCCTTCTCAAAGCTTTTGGGTGTTTTGGTGGAAAAAATATATATATATATATATTACCGACTGGCGGTCGCCAGTAGGTAGTTATAGTTAGGACCTAGTTACCATAGGAAAATGGCAACATTCTATTCCCAATAACTTGCGCCGATTGACAAATCTTTGTGAAATTTCCGAAACTAATACTTTGTTGAGATCAGCTCCTATGTTGAAAGGTTGGGGGTGATTCGTCAAGGGGGGGGGGCAAGAAAAAAGGGATTCCCAGCATGTGTTTTTTCAATGTTAATTTCCATAGGAAACTTTAGACAAGGCTACAGGTCGAGCTGGTGAACGGAATTACCCCAAATCTGGCAGGGAGGAGGGTCTTGGTCTAGAAAGCAAGCTTTTGTTTATTTTGTGTAAATCTGTTCAGTCGTTTTTGAGAAATATAGACATTTACAGATATTGATATTTGGGAATTATGCCCTCTGATTGACTGAGACGTTACGAGCACAAGCTTGCTGCTGATTGGCTGCGAGCGGTTGCAACTACGAAGTGTTGGCCGCCATTTTGTGATTCAGTTGAAGTGAGTAAGGGGAAAAAAGGGTGAAAAAAGTGGGAAAGAGGAGGGTAGGAGCACTGTAGCCTCTGTGGGGTGTTTAGGGTATGCTATAGAGGGGGTGCGAAGCGAAGTATTCACCCCTACCGGGGTGAAAGTGCTGGACTACGGAAATGACGTGAGATATTGCGTAGAATGTGATGCTGCTAAGGTGGGGTGGTGCGGGACTCTGGCATTAAAGCGTGAGCCCAAAGTGTGTGTCTTATGCTGTGAAGTCATGTGCCGTGGCCGCCGCACTACAGCTGTGGAAGTAGTGTTAGCATGTGTTTATACCTACTAGGACGAACTACTGACCCGTACTGGTCTGAAAGTCCTGGGGTATGGAAAATATGTGAGGTACTGTCTAGAGTCTCATGCTGCTAAACTGAGCTGCTGCCGGACTTGGGGATGAATATTTACAACAAGGGGTGGTGAGGGACAGAGTCTCTGAATTAAACAGAATACTCTCACCCAGTCAAGAGATCAGGGCTAGATCCAACACCGTTTTTTAGCTCACTGCACCATCCCAGTTTCAGAACCTGGCTGTATGCAAATTAGTCTGTTCCTGTCCCGGTGCATGATGGGAACAGGGTAAACCAAACTACAAAAGCCAATTCTTACACTGGGAAGGAAACAAGCTACCGGGGACCGGTTTCTGGCATTTCAGCCTCTTCGGCCCGGCTTGCCTGAATCCTGATGGTGCAATGAGCAAGGGACTCACATCTGAGTATACCCTTCCACGCTTAGGGTGGACAAAAATATTTACAACAAGGGGTGGTGAGGGACAGAGTCTCTGAATTAAACAGAATACTCTCACCCAGTCAAGAGATCAGGGCTAGATCCAACACCGTTTTTTAGCTCACTGCACCATCCCAGTTTCAGAACCTGGCTGTATGCAAATTAGTCTGTTCCTGTCCCGGTGCATGATGGGAACAGGGTAAACCAAACTACAAAAGCCAATTCTTACACTGGGAAGGAAACAAGCTACCGGGGACCGGTTTCTGGCATTTCAGCCTCTTCGGCCCGGCTTGCCTGAATCCTGATGGTGCAATGAGCAAGGGACTCACATCTGAGTATACCCTTCCACGCTTAGGGTGGACAAAAATATTTACAACAAGGGGTGGTGAGGGACAGAGTCTCTGAATTAAACAGAATACTCTCACCCAGTCAAGAGATCAGGGCTAGATCCAACACCGTTTTTTAGCTCACTGCACCATCCCAGTTTCAGAACCTGGCTGTATGCAAATTAGTCTGTTCCTGTCCCGGTGCATGATGGGAACAGGGTAAACCAAACTACAAAAGCCAATTCTTACACTGGGAAGGAAACAAGCTACCGGGGACCGGTTTCTGGCATTTCAGCCTCTTCGGCCCGGCTTGCCTGAATCCTGATGGTGCAATGAGCAAGGGACTCACATCTGAGTATACCCTTCCACGCTTAGGGTGGACAAAAATATTTACAACAAGGGGTGGTGAGGGACAGAGTCTCTGAATTAAACAGAATACTCTCACCCAGTCAAGAGATCAGGGCTAGATCCAACACCGTTTTTTAGCTCACTGCACCATCCCAGTTTCAGAACCTGGCTGTATGCAAATTAGTCTGTTCCTGTCCCGGTGCATGATGGGAACAGGGTAAACCAAACTACAAAAGCCAATTCTTACACTGGGAAGGAAACAAGCTACCGGGGACCGGTTTCTGGCATTTCAGCCTCTTCGGCCCGGCTTGCCTGAATCCTGATGGTGCAATGAGCAAGGGACTCACATCTGAGTATACCCTTCCACGCTTAGGGTGGACAAAAATATTTACAACAAGGGGTGGTGAGGGACAGAGTCTCTGAATTAAACAGAATACTCTCACCCAGTCAAGAGATCAGGGCTAGATCCAACACCGTTTTTTAGCTCACTGCACCATCCCAGTTTCAGAACCTGGCTGTATGCAAATTAGTCTGTTCCTGTCCCGGTGCATGATGGGAACAGGGTAAACCAAACTACAAAAGCCAATTCTTACACTGGGAAGGAAACAAGCTACCGGGGACCGGTTTCTGGCATTTCAGCCTCTTCGGCCCGGCTTGCCTGAATCCTGATGGTGCAATGAGCAAGGGACTCACATCTGAGTATACCCTTCCACGCTTAGGGTGGACAAAAATATTTACAACAAGGGGTGGTGAGGGACAGAGTCTCTGAATTAAACAGAATACTCTCACCCAGTCAAGAGATCAGGGCTAGATCCAACACCGTTTTTTAGCTCACTGCACCATCCCAGTTTCAGAACCTGGCTGTATGCAAATTAGTCTGTTCCTGTCCCGGTGCATGATGGGAACAGGGTAAACCAAACTACAAAAGCCAATTCTTACACTGGGAAGGAAACAAGCTACCGGGGACCGGTTTCTGGCATTTCAGCCTCTTCGGCCCGGCTTGCCTGAATCCTGATGGTGCAATGAGCAAGGGACTCACATCTGAGTATACCCTTCCACGCTTAGGGTGGACAAAAATATTTACAACAAGGGGTGGTGAGGGACAGAGTCTCTGAATTAAACAGAATACTCTCACCCAGTCAAGAGATCAGGGCTAGATCCAACACCGTTTTTTAGCTCACTGCACCATCCCAGTTTCAGAACCTGGCTGTATGCAAATTAGTCTGTTCCTGTCCCGGTGCATGATGGGAACAGGGTAAACCAAACTACAAAAGCCAATTCTTACACTGGGAAGGAAACAAGCTACCGGGGACCGGTTTCTGGCATTTCAGCCTCTTCGGCCCGGCTTGCCTGAATCCTGATGGTGCAATGAGCAAGGGACTCACATCTGAGTATACCCTTCCACGCTTAGGGTGGACAAAAATATTTACAACAAGGGGTGGTGAGGGACAGAGTCTCTGAATTAAACAGAATACTCTCACCCAGTCAAGAGATCAGGGCTAGATCCAACACCGTTTTTTAGCTCACTGCACCATCCCAGTTTCAGAACCTGGCTGTATGCAAATTAGTCTGTTCCTGTCCCGGTGCATGATGGGAACAGGGTAAACCAAACTACAAAAGCCAATTCTTACACTGGGAAGGAAACAAGCTACCGGGGACCGGTTTCTGGCATTTCAGCCTCTTCGGCCCGGCTTGCCTGAATCCTGATGGTGCAATGAGCAAGGGACTCACATCTGAGTATACCCTTCCACGCTTAGGGTGGACAAAAATATTTACAACAAGGGGTGGTGAGGGACAGAGTCTCTGAATTAAACAGAATACTCTCACCCAGTCAAGAGATCAGGGCTAGATCCAACACCGTTTTTTAGCTCACTGCACCATCCCAGTTTCAGAACCTGGCTGTATGCAAATTAGTCTGTTCCTGTCCCGGTGCATGATGGGAACAGGGTAAACCAAACTACAAAAGCCAATTCTTACACTGGGAAGGAAACAAGCTACCGGGGACCGGTTTCTGGCATTTCAGCCTCTTCGGCCCGGCTTGCCTGAATCCTGATGGTGCAATGAGCAAGGGACTCACATCTGAGTATACCCTTCCACGCTTAGGGTGGACAAAAATATTTACAACAAGGGGTGGTGAGGGACAGAGTCTCTGAATTAAACAGAATACTCTCACCCAGTCAAGAGATCAGGGCTAGATCCAACACCGTTTTTTAGCTCACTGCACCATCCCAGTTTCAGAACCTGGCTGTATGCAAATTAGTCTGTTCCTGTCCCGGTGCATGATGGGAACAGGGTAAACCAAACTACAAAAGCCAATTCTTACACTGGGAAGGAAACAAGCTACCGGGGACCGGTTTCTGGCATTTCAGCCTCTTCGGCCCGGCTTGCCTGAATCCTGATGGTGCAATGAGCAAGGGACTCACATCTGAGTATACCCTTCCACGCTTAGGGTGGACAAAAATATTTACAACAAGGGGTGGTGAGGGACAGAGTCTCTGAATTAAACAGAATACTCTCACCCAGTCAAGAGATCAGGGCTAGATCCAACACCGTTTTTTAGCTCACTGCACCATCCCAGTTTCAGAACCTGGCTGTATGCAAATTAGTCTGTTCCTGTCCCGGTGCATGATGGGAACAGGGTAAACCAAACTACAAAAGCCAATTCTTACACTGGGAAGGAAACAAGCTACCGGGGACCGGTTTCTGGCATTTCAGCCTCTTCGGCCCGGCTTGCCTGAATCCTGATGGTGCAATGAGCAAGGGACTCACATCTGAGTATACCCTTCCACGCTTAGGGTGGACAAAAATATTTACAACAAGGGGTGGTGAGGGACAGAGTCTCTGAATTAAACAGAATACTCTCACCCAGTCAAGAGATCAGGGCTAGATCCAACACCGTTTTTTAGCTCACTGCACCATCCCAGTTTCAGAACCTGGCTGTATGCAAATTAGTCTGTTCCTGTCCCGGTGCATGATGGGAACAGGGTAAACCAAACTACAAAAGCCAATTCTTACACTGGGAAGGAAACAAGCTACCGGGGACCGGTTTCTGGCATTTCAGCCTCTTCGGCCCGGCTTGCCTGAATCCTGATGGTGCAATGAGCAAGGGACTCACATCTGAGTATACCCTTCCACGCTTAGGGTGGACAAAAATATTTACAACAAGGGGTGGTGAGGGACAGAGTCTCTGAATTAAACAGAATACTCTCACCCAGTCAAGAGATCAGGGCTAGATCCAACACCGTTTTTTAGCTCACTGCACCATCCCAGTTTCAGAACCTGGCTGTATGCAAATTAGTCTGTTCCTGTCCCGGTGCATGATGGGAACAGGGTAAACCAAACTACAAAAGCCAATTCTTACACTGGGAAGGAAACAAGCTACCGGGGACCGGTTTCTGGCATTTCAGCCTCTTCGGCCCGGCTTGCCTGAATCCTGATGGTGCAATGAGCAAGGGACTCACATCTGAGTATACCCTTCCACGCTTAGGGTGGACAAAAATATTTACAACAAGGGGTGGTGAGGGACAGAGTCTCTGAATTAAACAGAATACTCTCACCCAGTCAAGAGATCAGGGCTAGATCCAACACCGTTTTTTAGCTCACTGCACCATCCCAGTTTCAGAACCTGGCTGTATGCAAATTAGTCTGTTCCTGTCCCGGTGCATGATGGGAACAGGGTAAACCAAACTACAAAAGCCAATTCTTACACTGGGAAGGAAACAAGCTACCGGGGACCGGTTTCTGGCATTTCAGCCTCTTCGGCCCGGCTTGCCTGAATCCTGATGGTGCAATGAGCAAGGGACTCACATCTGAGTATACCCTTCCACGCTTAGGGTGGACAAAAATATTTACAACAAGGGGTGGTGAGGGACAGAGTCTCTGAATTAAACAGAATACTCTCACCCAGTCAAGAGATCAGGGCTAGATCCAACACCGTTTTTTAGCTCACTGCACCATCCCAGTTTCAGAACCTGGCTGTATGCAAATTAGTCTGTTCCTGTCCCGGTGCATGATGGGAACAGGGTAAACCAAACTACAAAAGCCAATTCTTACACTGGGAAGGAAACAAGCTACCGGGGACCGGTTTCTGGCATTTCAGCCTCTTCGGCCCGGCTTGCCTGAATCCTGATGGTGCAATGAGCAAGGGACTCACATCTGAGTATACCCTTCCACGCTTGGGGATGAAAGCATGAGCTTAAACTGTGTGCCATATGCTGTAAAGTCATGTGCTCTGGCCGCTGTGCCATACCTGTCTAAGTAGTATGATCATGTACTTATAGCTACTTGGATGAACTTTTGTTTCGAACATTGTAATTTGTGTATGGTGCTTAGGGGGCATTATAGAGGGAGTGCGAAGGTAAATTTCCGCATATCAAATCAATTCGGTATTTTGAAGTGCTAACTACTCCCTCCTATGGGTGTGATGAAGCTGGAGCGTAAGCTGAGATGATGATGGAATCGTGGTAAAGTCGCTGAACTACTGACCCCTACCGGTCTGAAAGTGCGCGGTACGAAAATTAAGTGAGCTATTGCCTAGAGTGTCATGCTGTTAAATTGAGCTGCTGATGGAGTCGGGGATAAAACCGTGAGGCTAAACTGTATGTGGTATGCTGTGAAGTCATGTGCTCTGGGCGCTGTGCCACACGTGTTCAACTTGTATATGGTGCTTAGGTGATGTTGTATAGGGAGTGCGAAGGTAAAGCAATACGGTATTTGTAAAGGGCCAACTACTGACCCTTATGGGTGAGTAGAGCCAGGGATCAAAGCGAGAGCTCTGTGCTGCAACGTGAGATGGTCTGGCCGCTGCGCCACAGCTGTGTGGAGAGTACATTTTGTCGAGGGTCCGGGAGTTGCCGTTATCTGGCTCTAAAATAATGGGCCTAAGTTGTCAGTTATAGGGTGGCTCTAAAAAGAACCCTTGTGTTTATTAGATGGAGCTACATATAAGTGCGGATGCACAGCTTCAAGTTATTCAGGAAAACATGATATCCCTGATCTGTGAAGTGTACTCCATCACTTCTGTACATTTCCGCAATATCAAAACGTATATTGTTGTTATATATGGACCCCGTTTTGTTGTCTCTGAGTTATGCAGAGACAGCTTTGTTGACTTTTTCAGAGATTTTCAATCTGAGAACAAAATTGTTTGGACCATTTCCACTTCTGTCTTTGGCATATATTGGAACATACAAAGACAGTTTGAGGCAAAAATAACATCAGTTGTCCAAAGGTGTCCTTCATAAGCATTTCCAAACCTACCCCAGACAATGTGCCTAGGTCGTTTCCACCACAGTGCACAATCATGAGGTCAGGGTGTTGGAGATGCAAACAGGTTTTGACCAAAGGCAACAATTGGTGCCACTTCAATCCTCTTTGTCCAAATCATTTAATATCCACATTTTGTAAACCTAAGTCCAAGTCAATACATCTCTGTTCTGCATCCCTCTTGCACTAGAAAACTAGCTATGTCCTACGATCCACACTAGCATTTTGATGGTATTGCTGGAAGGTATGGAAAGATGTCTGTAGCTCATGCAGTTCCTTCTTAGAATAAGAGATATGTTTAAAGATGGGGAACTCGTTTTTTTTTGCATACAAAACTGTACCTGATTGGGAGATGAAAAGCATTATTTTTTAAAAGTAGGGTGCACATTTGTTTTGTGGAAACGCATGTTTGTGATTGGTTAAGAAAAAGCAGTTTTCACGTGGAGTACATATTGTAGGATAAAATTTGCTCAACTCAACCACACCTCCTACTTGCATTTGGAAGGCACTGTTCGAACTTAAAACAACCGTGAACTTTTAACCTGTTCGAGAAAATGTTGCAAAAAAATATCGTTAGGTTTAAAAAAAATTGATGAACTTTTAACCTCCACGTGTTGTAGAATGTACTAGAAAGTGTGTTGATAGAATACGTTGCATTTCTGACTTCTACATGTACTTGAATATTAATAAAATTGTTTATATGGAAAATTAGAAAGACAGTAATAGATAGAGGTTTTGAAAGCTAAAAGTATAAAGGAAATATTCTAATTTGTTCTTTATTACCTTCTGGCGGTCTCTAGTAGGTAGTTATCACTGTTACCGGTCTGAAAGTACTGTGTTGCTCAGAGTGGCATGGTGGTGATATGATGTAGTGCTTCATTTGGGTACGAAACCGAGAGTCTAAATTATGAGGTCATTGCTGTAAAGTGATGTGGTCTGGTGTTTGTAGCATATATGTGCAAGTATTGTTAGTAGGCGTTTATACCCTACAGGGAAGTGGAAAGCGAATACTGACCGCTTCTGTGTGTTGATAGTATACCGAACGCAGGAAGCGAAGAAGTTACGCCTACCAGTGTGAAGACTTGGGGATTAAATCAAGGCGATTGCTGTAAAAGGATATGGGTGCTGTAGTATATGTGTGTAAGTAGTTTTAGTAAGCGTTTATACCATACAGGGAGTGGGAAGCACACTACTGACCGGTACCGTGCTTTTACACTATACTGGAAGTGGGAAACGAAGTACTCACACCTACTGGTGTGAAAACTCTGGGATCAAACCGAGCTGATTGATGGGCTCTGGGTGCTGTAGGCAACTAGCCGCTGCAGTATAAGTGTGTAAGTAATGTTAGTATGCATTTATATTAAATAGGGAGTGGGAAGCGAACTACTCATCCCTACTGGTGTGAAGACTCAGGGATTAAACCGTGAGGCTAAATTGTGAGCTCATTGCTGTAAAGTGATGTGCTCTGGGCACTGTAGCATACCTGTGGATGACTTTTTAGTTTACATTTATACAATATAAAGAGTGGGAAGTCAAATACTTACCCCTACCGGTCTCAAGACTCGTGGATGAAACCATGAGCTCATTGCTGTAAAGTCATGTGCTCTGTGTAGTATTCCAATGTAAGTCATAGTAGAATGTTAGTATGTAATTCTACTAGAATCCATGTATGTAATGTTAGAATAGAGGGTTGTCATGAGGGGAACCTTGCTGAGTATGTACACGGTGCTGGAGAAGACAGTTGCCTTGCTGTCTGCTCCTGTTGGTGGTTGTTTAAGCTGTCTTGTTTTCCTGCCATAAATCTACTTATCAGATCCACTACTGTCTACCTCTTCAGTACATAAATTTGGTGACGAGCGGGAGAAGGTAAAAAGAAGGCAGCACTCACCAGTATTTCGAGGGTGCTTGCTTTGTGCTGAAGACCCGTTTTTTCGTGTAGCTGTTTCTACTCATGCCAGGGTCATTGGCTCATTGAACTGTCATCCGACTTCTGGTAGGATTTATATTTTGTTCTTCCTCTGCTTCTTCACTACATTCTGGTCGCTGTACTACACGTGTGTAAGTAGTGGTAGTATGGGTTTATACTAAAAAATGCATCATGGTCTTAGGGAGGGCGACATGTCAGGCGCAGGGCATACAATGTCCCGGGGTGTGCATTTGTGGGACATTTGTGTTTGCTGTTAGAGGGCTGGTGCAAGGCTTCTACCCTGTGATAGCAAATACTTCTTTGACTACTTGAAGCGAGAGGAGGAAATCTTTGTATCGCTTTAATAGAGGGGATTGGGGATGGTAAAAATGGAGAGATAAAAAGAAACAAACAAAAAAAAAGGAGGGTCTCACCCGTTCTTGCGGGGTCTTTGTAGGACTGGGGATCTTAATGTCACATGCAAATTAGGGGAGGAAGGGCACAGAGACGTTTTGCAGCCTAGGGGACTGTCACCTTCCTGCGTATTGTTTACTAATTGTTCAGGGAGTTCGAGGCCAACTGAAGTCCGGGGATCGCCACACTCCGGGGCTTTATTTAAATATGCAGGGTGGGCCTCAGCAGTCCCTGAAGCCTCGGTGGTCCTAGCCAGTGCCTTATTTGTTCTGGAATCACACGGGCAGTACTTATGATGTTATAAAGTCATACACTCATAGAACTCTTGCAGTTGTAAAATTACCCAGGCTTCATTTGTCTAATAGTCAGTTATTTATTTGAAAAAAAGTAACCTTTATTAAAATACAAATAAATAGAAATGTAACTTTAATAGAAGAAACAGTATAATGCAAAAAACGTGAGTTGGACTCCAGTGGAAGCAGCGTAGGAAACCTCCAAGACAAAAATGAAACATAAGTATGTGTGTTATGTGGAAGAGGTAAAGAAAGGTAGTGCGAATGAAAGGACAATAGTGAGGAGGGACCGTTGAGTGCTGCCTTGCACTTGGGTGGCCTGATAACTCTGCTCCGGTTTGGCTGCGGGACCCGAGGAGTGAGAGTGCCGGACGCGGCACGGAGGCGGACGGGCAGAGCGGCGGCCCCTGGAACTGGCCGGCCGGAGTCTGACACTGCCCCCGCTGGAGCCTGGAAGTGGTGGGCACACGCGGCCGGCCCGGACGTGGAGTTGATGCCTACAGAGTGTCATCGTTGCAGCGGGTAAGGAGCGGGACTTGTGGCGGCAGGGGGGTCTTGAGGCGGTGACTCCCCGTCCTGCAGCGCCGGAGTGACAGCCGCGGAATCAGGCAGCCTTGGAGGGCGGACTGCGCGCAGTGGGACAGCCACTCGGTGAGTGGGCCGGCTGAGAGGCACAGAGACTCACGGGCTGCGCTGTCAGGCCTGGTGGCAGCGAAGTGGAAACAGCGCTCGGGGCTTGCAGACTGCCCCACGTGCTCTGGAAATAGTCCCCGGTGTGTGCCTGGAGTCGGAGGCCGAGCCGCTGGGAGCAACGAGGAGAGGCCGACCTGCAGATCAGTGCAGGTAGCTGAGATAGTCCCTGGGCCGGACTGCCTGTTGTGTGGGCCCTTGTGCTATATGGACTGAGGAGGGGAGCGGTGCCCTGTGGTTGGCGGAGCTGGGCGCCCCTGGACAGTGACTTTCCTGGGCAGTTCTGCGCATACGTACATGACTGCACAGGTCCCAGGCGCCATTTTGAGTTGGGCGCCATTTTGAGTCGGGCGCCATTTTAACTGGTGCTGCACCCTGGGAGACAGGCACAGGCAAGAGACTGGTGCTGTGGCAGAAGGGCACCCAGGCCCCTTCAGAGCAGGTTGGACCCCATCAGGGTGATACTGAGGCCTGCACTATCGGGATTTAGAAAAGGGGGTGGTGATGAACAGAGTGTCTGAGTTAAACAGACCACTCTTACCCAGTCCAAAGATCAGGGCTTGATCCATCACCGTTATTTATCTCACTGCCCCATCCCAGCTCAGAACCTGGCTATATGCAAATCAGTCTGTCCCTGGCCCAGTGCATCATGGGAACAGGGCAGACTAAACTACCAAGCCAATTCTTCACCAGAAAGGAGACAAGCTACCGGGGACCGGTTTCTGGCATTTCAGCCTTCTTCGGCCCGGCTTGCTTGAATCCTGATGGAGCAGTGAGAAAGGGACTCATGTCTGAGTATACCCTGCCACACCTATAGTGGCCAAAAACGATTTAGAAAAGGGGGTGGTGATGAACAGAGTGTCTGAGTTAAACAGACCACTCTTACCCAGTCCAAAGATCAGGGCTTGATCCATCACCGTTATTTATCTCACTGCCCCATCCCAGATCAGAACCTGGCTATATGCAAATCAGTCTGTCCCTGGCCCAGTGCATCATGGGAACAGGGCAGACTAAACTACCAAGCCAATTCTTCACCAGAAAGGAGACAAGCTACCGGGGACCGGTTTCTGGCATTTCAGCCTTCTTCGGCCCGGCTTGCTTGAATCCTGATGGAGCAGTGAGAAAGGGACTCATGTCTGAGTATACCCTGCCACACCTATAGTGGCCAAAAACGATTTAGAAAAGGGGGTGGTGATGAACAGAGTGTCTGAGTTAAACAGACCACTCTTACCCAGTCCAAAGATCAGGGCTTGATCCATCACCGTTATTTATCTCACTGCCCCATCCCAGCTCAGAACCTGGCTATATGCAAATCAGTCTGTCCCTGGCCCAGTGCATCATGGGAACAGGGCAGACTAAACTACCAAGCCAATTCTTCACCAGAAAGGAGACAAGCTACCGGGGACCGGTTTCTGGCATTTCAGCCTTCTTCGGCCCGGCTTGCTTGAATCCTGATGGAGCAGTGAGAAAGGGACTCATGTCTGAGTATACCCTGCCACACCTATAGTGGCCAAAAACGATTTAGAAAAGGGGGTGGTGATGAACAGAGTGTCTGAGTTAAACAGACCACTCTTACCCAGTCCAAAGATCAGGGCTTGATCCATCACCGTTATTTATCTCACTGCCCCATCCCAGCTCAGAACCTGGCTATATGCAAATCAGTCTGTCCCTGGCCCAGTGCATCATGGGAACAGGGCAGACTAAACTACCAAGCCAATTCTTCACCAGAAAGGAGACAAGCTACCGGGGACCGGTTTCTGGCATTTCAGCCTTCTTCGGCCCGGCTTGCTTGAATCCTGATGGAGCAGTGAGAAAGGGACTCATGTCTGAGTATACCCTGCCACACCTATAGTGGCCAAAAACGATTTAGAAAAGGGGGTGGTGATGAACAGAGTGTCTGAGTTAAACAGACCACTCTTACCCAGTCCAAAGATCAGGGCTTGATCCATCACCGTTATTTATCTCACTGCCCCATCCCAGCTCAGAACCTGGCTATATGCAAATCAGTCTGTCCCTGGCCCAGTGCATCATGGGAACAGGGCAGACTAAACTACCAAGCCAATTCTTCACCAGAAAGGAGACAAGCTACCGGGGACCGGTTTCTGGCATTTCAGCCTTCTTCGGCCCGGCTTGCTTGAATCCTGATGGAGCAGTGAGAAAGGGACTCATGTCTGAGTATACCCTGCCACACCTATAGTGGCCAAAAACGATTTAGAAAAGGGGGTGGTGATGAACAGAGTGTCTGAGTTAAACAGACCACTCTTACCCAGTCCAAAGATCAGGGCTTGATCCATCACCGTTATTTATCTCACTGCCCCATCCCAGCTCAGAACCTGGCTATATGCAAATCAGTCTGTCCCTGGCCCAGTGCATCATGGGAACAGGGCAGACTAAACTACCAAGCCAATTCTTCACCAGAAAGGAGACAAGCTACCGGGGACCGGTTTCTGGCATTTCAGCCTTCTTCGGCCCGGCTTGCTTGAATCCTGATGGAGCAGTGAGAAAGGGACTCATGTCTGAGTATACCCTGCCACACCTATAGTGGCCAAAAACGATTTAGAAAAGGGGGTGGTGATGAACAGAGTGTCTGAGTTAAACAGACCACTCTTACCCAGTCCAAAGATCAGGGCTTGATCCATCACCGTTATTTATCTCACTGCCCCATCACAGCTCAGAACCTGGCTATATGCAAATCAGTCTGTCCCTGGCCCAGTGCATCATGGGAACAGGGCAGACTAAACTACCAAGCCAATTCTTCACCAGAAAGCAGACAAGCTACCGGGGACCCGTTTCTGGCATTTCAGCCTTCTTCGGCCCGGCTTGCTTGAATCCTGATGGAGCAGTGAGAAAGGGACTCATGTCTGAGTATACCCTGCCACACCTATAGTGGCCAAAAACGATTTAGAAAAGGGGGTGGTGATGAACAGAGTGTCTGAGTTAAACAGACCACTCTTACCCAGTCCAAAGATCAGGGCTTGATCCATCACCGTTATTTATCTCACTGCCCCATCCCAGCTCAGAACCTGGCTATATGCAAATCAGTCTGTCCCTGGCCCAGTGCATCATGGGAACAGGGCAGACTAAACTACCAAGCCAATTCTTCACCAGAAAGGAGACAAGCTACCGGGGACCGGTTTCTGGCATTTCAGCCTTCTTCGGCCCGGCTTGCTTGAATCCTGATGGAGCAGTGAGAAAGGGACTCATGTCTGAGTATACCCTGCCACACCTATAGTGGCCAAAAACGATTTAGAAAAGGGGGTGGTGATGAACAGAGTGTCTGAGTTAAACAGACCACTCTTACCCAGTCCAAAGATCAGGGCTTGATCCATCACCGTTATTTATCTCACTGCCCCATCCCAGCTCAGAACCTGGCTATATGCAAATCAGTCTGTCCCTGGCCCAGTGCATCATGGGAACAGGGCAGACTAAACTACCAAGCCAATTCTTCACCAGAAAGGAGACAAGCTACCGGGGACCGGTTTCTGGCATTTCAGCCTTCTTCGGCCCGGCTTGCTTGAATCCTGATGGAGCAGTGAGAAAGGGACTCATGTCTGAGTATACCCTGCCACACCTATAGTGGCCAAAAACGATTTAGAAAAGGGGGTGGTGATGAACAGAGTGTCTGAGTTAAACAGACCACTCTTACCCAGTCCAAAGATCAGGGCTTGATCCATCACCGTTATTTATCTCACTGCCCCATCCCAGCTCAGAACCTGGCTATATGCAAATCAGTCTGTCCCTGGCCCAGTGCATCATGGGAACAGGGCAGACTAAACTACCAAGCCAATTCTTCACCAGAAAGGAGACAAGCTACCGGGGACCGGTTTCTGGCATTTCAGCCTTCTTCGGCCCGGCTTGCTTGAATCCTGATGGAGCAGTGAGAAAGGGACTCATGTCTGAGTATACCCTGCCACACCTATAGTGGCCAAAAACGATTTAGAAAAGGGGTGGTGATGAACAGAGTGTCTGAGTTAAACAGACCACTCTTACCCAGTCCAAAGATCAGGGCTTGATCCATCACCGTTATTTATCTCACTGCCCCATCCCAGCTCAGAACCTGGCTATATGCAAATCAGTCTGTCCCTGGCCCAGTGCATCATGGGAACAGGGCAGACTAAACTACCAAGCCAATTCTTCACCAGAAAGGAGACAAGCTACCGGGGACCGGTTTCTGGCATTTCAGCCTTCTTCAGCCCGGCTTGCTTGAATCCTGATGGAGCAGTGAGAAAGGGACTCATGTCTGAGTACACCCTGCCACACCTATAGTGGCCAAAAACGATTTAGAAAAGGGGGTGGTGATGAACAGAGTGTCTGAGTTAAACAGACCACTCTTACCCAGTCCAAAGATCAGGGCTTGATCCATCACCGTTATTTATCTCACTGCCCCATCCCAGCTCAGAACCTGGCTATATGCAAATCAGTCTGTCCCTGGCCCAGTGCATCATGGGAACAGGGCAGACTAAACTACCAAGCCAATTCTTCATCAGAAAGGAGACAAGCTACCGGGGACCGGTTTCTGGCATTTCAGCCTTCTTCGGCCCAGCTTGCTTGAATCCTGATGGAGCAGTGAGAAAGGGACTCATGTCTGAGTATACCCTGCCACACCTATAGTGGCCAAAAACGATTTAGAAAAGGGGGTGGTGATGAACAGAGTGTCTGAATTGAGCAGACCACTCTTACCCAGTCCAAAGATCAGGGCTTGATCCATCACCGTTATTTATCTCACTGCCCCATCCCAGCTCAGAACCTGGCTATATGCAAATCAGTCTGTCCCTGGCCCAGTGCATCATGGGAACAGGGCAGACTAAACTACCAAGCCAATTCTTCACCAGAAAGGAGACAAGCTACCGGGGACCGGTTTCTGGCATTTCAGCCTTCTTCGGCCCGGCTTGCTTGAATCCTGATGGAGCAGTGAGAAAGGGACTCATGTCTGAGTATACCCTGCCACACCTATAGTGGCCAAAAACGATTCAGAAAAGGGGGGGTGGTGATGAACAGAGTGTCTGAATTGAGCAGACCACTCTTACCCAGTCCAAAGTGAGCTAAAAAACGGTGTTGGATCTAGCCCTGATCTCTTGACTGGGTGAGAGCTTTCTGCTTAATTCAGAGACTCTGTCCCTCACCACCCCTTGTTGTAAATATTTTTGTCCACCCTAAGCGTGGAAGGGTATTCTCAGATGTGAGACCCTTGCTCATTGCACCATCAGGATTCAAGCAAACCGGGCCGAAGACGGCTGTAATGCCAGAAACCGGTCCCCGGGAGCTTGTTTCCTTCCCAGTGTAAGAATTGGCTTTTGTAGTTTGGTTTGCCCTGTTCCCATCATGCACTGGGACAGGAACAGACTAATTTGCATACAGCCAGGTTCTGAAACTGGGATGGTGCAGTGAGCTAAAAAACGGTGTTGGATCTAGCCCTGATCTCTTGACTGGGTGAGAGCTTTCTGCTTAATCAGAGACTCTGTCCCTCACCACCCCTTGTTGTAAATATTTTTGTCCACCCTAAGCGTGGAAGGGTATTCTCAGATGTGAGACCCTTGCTCATTGCACCATCAGGATTCAAGCAAACCGGGCCGAAGACGGCTGTAATGCCAGAAACCGGTCCCCGGGAGCTTGTTTCCTTCCCAGTGTAAGAATTGGCTTTTGTAGTTTGGTTTGCCCTGTTCCCATCATGCACTGGGACAGGAACAGACTAATTTGCATACAGCCAGGTTCTGAAACTGGGATGGTGCAGTGAGCTAAAAAACGGTGTTGGATCTAGCCCTGATCTCTTGACTGGGTGAGAGCTTTCTGCTTAATTCAGAGACTCTGTCCCTCACCACCCCTTGTTGTAAATATTTTTGTCCACCCTAAGCGTGGAAGGGTATTCTCAGATGTGAGACCCTTGCTCATTGCACCATCAGGATTCAAGCAAACCGGGCCGAAGACGGCTGTAATGCCAGAAACCGGTCCCCGGGAGCTTGTTTCCTTCCCAGTGTAAGAATTGGCTTTTGTAGTTTGGTTTGCCCTGTTCCCATCATGCACTGGGACAGGAACAGACTAATTTGCATACAGCCAGGTTCTGAAACTGGGATGGTGCAGTGAGCTAAAAAACGGTGTTGGATCTAGCCCTGATCTCTTGACTGGGTGAGAGCTTTCTGCTTAATTCAGAGACTCTGTCCCTCACCACCCCTTGTTGTAAATATATATGCACTATCGGGAGGCGCTGTGGTGGCGGGGGAGTGACCAGCCAAAACGGAGACACGGGCGCGGAGGCCACTAGCAGAAAGGAGTGGGCACATATCTGCGGAGAGGCGCGGTGCAGGTCAGCCAACAATTGGGGACAACCGGGGAGCAGAAGCGGGCTGCTGAGTGCCGGGCCGGAGCAGGGCCTGACTTGGTGACCTCCCTTTCCGCGGCAGGTGGCGCTGGAAAGAAGGGGCGCTTTATCATTCGGGACTCTGGTGCGGGGCCTGGTGTTTGGAGGCCGGCGGCTGGCGGCAGGCGTGGATGCCTTCCGCGACTGGGCAGACTCAGGGACAAATCCCTGCAAAAGCAACAGGGAGCGGATGGTCTGGGCTCCTCGCATGGACAACAAGGCGACGCACTGGGGCAGCGGCTGGCGGCAGGCGTGGATGCCTTCCGCGACTGGGCAGACTCAGGGACAAATCCCTGCAAAAGCAACAGGGAGCGGATGGTCTGGGCTCCTCGCATGGACAACAAGGCGACGCACTGGGCCCGGCGGCGACACTTGCGGACAAGATGGATTCTGTGCTGGCGGCAGTGGAGCGCAAAGGCAACACGCTGGAACAAACTAAGGCATCGCTGGAGGCCAGGATAGACAAGGTGACAATGGACTTCACTCTACTTCGCTCCGACCATCGAAAGCTGGCGGACTCCTTTGCTGAGCAGCGACAATCGTTCCAAGGGCTGCAACCTGTGGTGCAAAATCATGCTGCGGCACTAAAAGATGTCATAGACAGAGTCCACGTCCTGGAAGATCGCAATGAGGACGCGGAAGGGCGCTCTCGGCGCAACAATGTTCGGGTGGTGGGACTACCGGAAGGAGAAGAGGGGAAAGACTCGGAGCGGTACATGGAGAACTGGTTGCGAAACCTCTGTTCCCGCACTTCATAGTGGAAAGAGCCCACAGGGTGCCGGCGCAGAGGCCCTGACCAGAAGCCAGGCCCCGCCCGTTCCTCTTCAAGCTGCTCAACTATTGTGACCGGGATGTGGTGCTGCGCGAAACGAGGAAATTGGACACTCTGACGGTGGGGAAAAGCCATGTGATGTTCTTCCTGGACTACACAGCAATGGTGCAATGGCGACAGAGCACTTATATGGTGGTGAAAAAGCAGCTGCGGGACCTTGGACTGCCATATTCCTTGCTGTTCCCATCCCGTCTCCGCTTGATCACCAAGGACGGGGCCCGATTCTTTGATGCGCCGTCAGACGTCTGGGAATGGCTGGAGGAAACGAGGCAGTGGAAGGGCGCACAACCTGCGAATGCGGAGGGTGAGGGAGAATGGCAGGTGCAGCGATCCAGACGACGCAGGAGACGGGGTGCTCACCGAGGGCAGGACAGTGGCTTTGTGGCGCCCAGCCTAGAGAAGATGCGGCTAGAGCGGCAGGAAGCCCTTGAAGCGGTAGTGAACCTGGGAGCGGCGCCAGGTGGGGCCCGGGTGGCCTCACAGTCGCACAGTGATCCGGACTTAAGCGGCCTGTCAACGCCATCAACTGCAATATCAGACGACATTGTCATGCCGGTGGTGACACCACAGACTGCCGACCTCCTTATGTAAAGTAGTCCAAGGCGAACGCAACAGGGGGCTCCTACCCTTGACATGACACTCGATCGTGTCATGCAACTCATATTGTGGCTCTGAGCGCTATTGCAACAATTGCTAGGCTCTGCCTGCGAGCGCGCTGCTGCGACAATTGCGAGGCCACCAAGCTGAGGGCGTCCCAGAGAGACTGGGTTTATCGGGAGCAGCAGGTTCCTTCTACTGTCAGGCTCTTCTGTAGGTACCTCGCGCTGGCCCGCCATGGCCCCCTAGTGCTGGACATCCCACAGCGCCTCTCGTGTTACCAGGCGATTTGAGTTAGGGGTGTAGGGCACTGCGGTTGCTGGCAGCACATTCACCCAGACAGCGACCGCGCTGAGTTAATCCACTGCTATGGGGTGGATCTTGTTAAGGTTTGGACTTATGCCCTATTGGGAACATGCCCTTCTTGTTATATTGTTTGGGTTTGCTCAAATGTTTCTGTTGCAGCACACTGACCTTCCCTCTCGCGCTGGCACTCTTAGCCCCTCTCCTGAGGTACTCCCTCGCCCCTGCATGAGTGCAAGAAGACCTGACACATCACCCATACGAATGTAATGACCTGGAACATCCGCGGAATGCACACCCTGTCTCGCCGATACTCAGTGTTTTCCTACTTGCAGCGCCATGGGGTGGGGATTGCTCTCCTCCAGGAAACTCACATGACACTGGTAGAGCTGGGTAAACTGCGCAGGCGTTGGAGGGGGCAGATATTCGGTACAACCTTCTCTGCACATGCGTGTGGGTGAGGACGGGCTTTCCTTTTAAATGTACGGAAGTGTTGGCGGATCCTGCGGGCAGGTATACCCTAGTATAAAGTTAGGCAGATTGAATGGACAGGAAATTCTGTTGGGATCACTTTATGCCCCTAACACAGATCAGCCCTCATACGTAGAGGCCCTGAACCACGTCTTACACCCATATGCAAGCCTCCCCTGGCTTGTGGGCGGGGATTTTAACATGATGCTAGATGTGAACCTGGACCGGTCCTTCCCTCCCCTTTGAACTGCGACTGTGACATCAGACTCGCAAGCTTTTGGGGACTGGCTTGCGCAATGGGGGGTGTGTGACCTCTGGCGTGTGCAGCACCCCACTGACAGAATTTACTCCTATTATTCTGCAGTCCACGATCTGCATGTACGATTGGATCGGATAATAGGCACTCAGTCATTGCTCCTGCTCCTCACCAGGACAGAATACCTGGGGAGGACACACTCAGATCACAACCCTCTATGGTTCCAGGTCAGCTAGGAGGCGGACCGCCCGCCCGTGCCCTCGTGGCGGCTGCAGCTGGCTGCACTCGAGGATGCCGAGTTCCGATCCTCGCTGTGCACGGCTATTTTAGCTTACTTTGAGGCCAATGAAGGGACGGCGGGCAGCGAATAGGTCGAGTGGGAGGCGCATAAAGCAGTCGTTCAAAGGCACTGTCTGGGGGCCACATGGAATATCCGTAAAATGCTGTCGGCATCCCTGACGTGTCTAGAGTCCGAGCTCCTTCAGTACGAGAGCGCGGGGAGGGAGCAGGTGAGCACTCACACACGCTCTGTGACCTGCGCACCAAACACGCGGAGCTGATGTAGAAGCTGCGCTGCCACAACTACGCGGCGCACACGGCCAGGACACACGCCAGGGCAGATAGAGCTGGTCGGCTGTTAGCCTGGCTGGTGCAGAGTGAAGGGCGCCGATTCCCCATAGGGGCACTATGCACAGCGTAGGGGGGGATGGTATATACCCAGCGAGAAATACACCGTGCTCTGACCGAACACAGCAAACAGCTCTATAAGGCTCAAGGCACTGGCCCTCGACAGGCGCTGGAGGCGCTTGTAGACGCTGCCACCTTGACCGCGGCGACTGAGGAACATAGAGCTGAGCTAAATGCCCCCCTCACCCTGGAAGAGGTAGGAGATGCGATCAGGGGCATGGCAACTGGTAAAACCCCCGGGCCAGACGGCCTACCCGCCGAATACTACAAGGCGAACAGGGAAGTATTGGCGCGTCTGCTCCTCCAGCCGTATAACACCACTGTAAGTGAAGGTTCCTTTCCCCAATCCATGCGAGAGGTATTCCTGGTCTCTCTGCCCAAGCCCAACAGGGACCACACTGCGCTCGGCTCGTACAGGCCATTGGCAATGCTTAATGCGGATGACAAAATCTTTGTAAAAATCCTTGCTGAGCGACTCGCGGCAGCGGTCCCACACTTAGTGCACCCCGATCAAAACAGATTTGTGTCTGCGAGGTCCACATCCCTGAATCTCAGGAGGTTCTTTAGGGTGGCGGCTGAGGCGACAAAGGCATGGCCCAGGGCGGGGTGTCTGATAATTGATTTGGAACAGGCTTTTGACTGCCTGGAGTGGGGGTATCTAACTGCGGTGCTAGCGCGCTATGACCTTGGAGAGGGATTCCTGCAGATGGTTCAGCTCCTCTGCACCAACCCTGTGGTTAGGGTGTGACTGGGCACATACTTATCGGAAGCAGTGGCGGTGGGACGTGGCACTCGGCAGGGATGTCCCCTGTCTCCGCTATTGTTCGCGCTGGCTATGGAACCTCTGGCGGCAGTGCTACGGCAGACACTGGAAGTGGGAATACCTCTGGGGGATGCGACCCACCAGGTCTCGCTTTACACAGATGACTTGATGGTGTTCGTCAATGATGTGATGCGCAACTTGGACAGGCTGGCCCAATTGCTGGAGCAGTTTGCAGTTGTATCAGGGCTTAGGGTAAACGCGGGCAAGTCTTGCCTTTACGCCTTCAACGCTGAGATAGAAGACCCGGGGTACTGTCTTGGGGACGTGAGGGTCCAATGGAAGGCCGGCACCTTTAGGTACCTGGGGATCCAGATTTATAGGCAGCCAGCCAACCTTCTTGAAGGCAATTTGGGTAAAGCGATCGCAGCTCTCCGGTCCCAGATCCGTTTCTGGTCCTCCCTCCCACTGACCACGACAGGCAGGGTGGCCCTAGCTAAAATGGTCATGCTCCCCAGGCTCCTATACTACTTCGTCAATTTGCCTCACTACGTACCGGCCTCCTTCTTCTCGTCACTTAATGTGATGCTGCGAGACTTCATCTGGGGCACGTCCCGACACCGATTGGCCCTTGCAAAGCTGTTCCTGCCAACGGACAGTGGCGGACTGGCCGCCCCCTGCTTTGAGCACTACTACTTGGCAGCGCAACTTCAATGGATTGCACGCTGGTTGGCGGACAGGGGCAGGGACGACACTGCCACAGTTGAGCCGCCGTACTCCCTGGAGCGAGTCATCAGGCTCTTTCACCCCCTGAAGATGCCTGAGAGACCCACTCCACTGCTACTGGCAGTGGCGTATAAGTGCTTTCGCAGGGCCTTCTTTCTCACCAGAGGGGTGCATCCATATGTGCCAGTGGTGCCCCTGGAGGGCTTCCTAGGGGGCGAGGGGGGCCTTACTCGACCTATGCTGGAGCGCTGGAAAGAGGCGGACATTCAGACACTGGGCGACCTCTTTAGGGACGGGGAGCTGGTGGTGTACGAGGGGTTGTCTTAGAAGGTGGGCTGCCTCCTAGGGGGTTCCTGCTACACCGGTCCATAGTGGCAAAAATGGCAACAAGGTGGGGTAGCATGGCATCGGAGCCTGAGCAGCATTTAACTATGCAATATTTGCACGTCATGGGGAGGGGTAGGCACTTGGTCCAGTGGTTCGCGGGGTCATTGAGGATCCACACAGGAACCAGCTTGGCTCCGCTTAGGGACAAATGGGAGCGTGACATGGGCAGACAACTCTCGGATAAGGAGTGGGAAAGAATCCTTAAGAGTCTGGTGCACATCTTGGGTTTCCGCCAGATACAACTCTTTGTCATCCACAGGGCCTACCTCACACCTAAGCTCATTAATAGGTACTTCCACCGCGCAGATGCTTCCTGCCCCAGATGCGGCGAGTTCGACGCAGGGATCCTCCACCTATTGTGGGGTTGCCCTAGGCTGAGCTCCTACTGGAGTGCGATCGGCGAGCTGTTCAGCAGATGCACCGGTCGCATAATACCCCTTGACTGGCCGGAATACATTTTGCATCAGTTCAGGAGGCCGCCTAAAGACAAGGTGTCGTCCCGCTTCTTAGATTTGGGAATGGTTGGGGCCACGCGCCTTCTTACAAGGCGCTGGAAGGCGAGCGATCCACCAAGCATACAGGCGTGGACCTCCTCCTTTCAGGCATGGGCCCGGGCAGAGTGGACGGCCATCCGCAGGGAGGAGATAGTGGGGATTCGTATAGAACCAATGGCGAAGAAATGGGACCGTATGCTCAAAGCCTTGCAGTCGGCGGGTGGAGCTGGAGGTGTGGGTGCTGTGGAGGACTAAGCATTGCCTTTAGGGATGGGAGCGTACTGTGGGTCGCTTTCCTGCCGGGTGCTGCGGTATGACACTGCCATTGATTCCAGGGGTCACGTAGGATCGCAAGCTCAGCTGAGATTGGGGCGTGCGGGTAGGTGCATCGGGGGAGCTAGCCGGGGGAAGGAGGGGGGGGAGAACTAATAGGTGCTTGCGCTATGGGGTTTTTGCCGCTATTGTTTTCTAATACTTTCTGTTTAATGTTTAAACACGGTTGTTATATAAAAGACATTTCTGTACGCACATCAGGAGCTGGAAAGATCCACCCTCGCCAATGCTTATGCACGAAAACTAGATGCGTGGATAGACATGGACCTACATCAGGGCGGCTGCCATGCAAGTATACGTTTTGCCAGTATGGGGTGAGTATCCTTCATTACCACTTTGTAGGTAGTCTTGTACTTTGTAAACACATGCCAATAGGCCTTTAAATGCGTACCTGACACGCCCCATCACGTGGCTATTAATGATGTAATGTCCAATGCATTGTGCTAACTTAATAAACAGATTTGACAAAAAAAAAATGAAAGGACAATAGTGAGAATGGAAGGGAGGGGGAGTGGGTGGAAGGGAGAGTCAAAAGGAGAATGAGGTGGAGACAGAGTGTCAGCCTACTGCACCCCGTCCTTAGTGTTTACCCTCCTGTCACCCGTTTGTCTAGGATGCTGGTGTCTCTACTGCACCCAACCCTTAGCCTTTACCTTTCCGTCACCCATTTGTCTAGGACACTGGGGTCCACGATAAAGAGTGTGGTTCAGCAAGTCCTTAAAATGTAACATATGAGGCCAGAAATTATGGGCCATATTATCATGGAACGGTGATAAAATTATCGCTGCTTAAGCGGCAGGAAACTGCGGCTAGAGCGGCGCTAAGGGGTTGATAATATGCCCTTGTGAATTCCCATAGAAGCCCAGGTTGTGGTGTGAACCTGGGCTTCTATGGGAATTCACAAGGGCATATTATCAAGCCCATTATATGCTCTTTAGAGGTAGTTTCCTGCTGCTAAAGTGGTGATAATGTTATCATCGTTCTTTGATAATATAGTCGTACATTATTAGCTACGGGAAAATCGCTTGCATGCACCTGTGCACCCAGGCTGCTGCACCCCAGTCCCTTCCCCTGCACTATGCATCCCACCCCTCCCGCAGCATCACGCTCAACATGTGACTGTAGGGCAGCGCTGCCCGTAGGCTCAGGCCTACAGTATGGTACAGCTGGTCTTTAAAATGAGACAGAGATTTGACTGAATTAACTAGTGCATCGCACATTGAGCTTGCTTTTCTGAAAGTAATTTCAGGCCTAGCTTCTATCAGGTCCCCAATGACAGGGTCGTAGACCACCAAGCTCCAATGATGATCATACGAAGAGCTTGGGGCTGCCGATTGTAAGTCAGTATAAGTCTAGCTGACTGAGTGGTTGTGTCCGAAGCTACTACCGGTGTTTTGTGCAGCAGGACATCCTTCCTAGGAATGAGATTGGCCTTTGTGATCGCCCTGTCAATGATAGAAGCAGTATACCCTCGAGCTAGAAAACGTGCTTTATTGCCTTCTTGTGCTAGATGGCATTCAGGGTCTGTGCTGCAAATGTGTCTAATATGCAGCATCTACCCATAGGGGATGCTGCATATCAAATGTGCAGGGTGATGACTCTTGGCATGCAGCACTGTGTTACCTGCAGTAGGTTTCCCATAAAGCTGTGTCTCCAGCTTATTGTTCTTAATGACAATCCAAGAAAAAGATATGGTCCTGACTGGTCCTGACTGATGTTGGATGTGAAGCTAAGGTTGAGTGTGTTGATGTTAATTAATTCAATGAACTCAATAGCCTGTTGTTTGGTACCTCGCCATATAAAAAATATATCGTCGATATATCTGTACCATTGCACCACATGTTCCATGAAGATCTTGTG
Organism: Lissotriton vulgaris; assembly: GCF_964263255.1. Taxonomy (NCBI): domain Eukaryota; kingdom Metazoa; phylum Chordata; class Amphibia; order Caudata; family Salamandridae; genus Lissotriton; species Lissotriton vulgaris. The sequence continues at coordinate 509,832,028 of NC_141685.1, read as the reverse complement.
ATGTGTGCCATATATATATATATATATATATATACATTTCAACAAAAGTGCCCGCTGCTTAAGGACGCCACTCCACGAAAAATAAGTTCACAGAACCATTTATTTTCTGAAACCAGCTCAGCTTTCCAATTGTTCATTACCTTCCCTGACGCGTTTCAAAGTAACATGCTTCTTTTTCAAAGGGAAAACACAGTCTGTCAGCCACAGATCAGCACAGCACACCCTCCAGCCTTCAGTTCGTTTTTTTCTTTTTCAATTAACCTCTCCAGAGGCCTCACTTAAACAGGTGTGGAAATTCGTGTGCATTCTGGGGTTTGAAGTTTTTGTGCTGTGCCCAATTCTTCCCCTCCAGTGGGGTCTGTGTAATTTGCTTGCAGATGAAATATTTTAAAACAGTGTTCCTTTTCCGGTTATTTTAAGCCCTCCATTGGGCCTCAGAAAGACATGCCAGTTCCTTTTCTTTATTTTATTCCTCGTGCTGCAGACAGGTTAAGCACAGTTCCAAACCTTGCAGACCCATCATTTAATGGCGGTGCATCCTCCACGGTGAGTCTACCGTGTATGAAATTTCAACAAAAGTGCCCGCTGCTTAAGGACGCCACTCCACGAAAAATAAGTTCACAGAACCATTTATTTTCTGAAACCAGCTCAGCTTTCCAATTGTTCATTACCTTCCCTGACGCGTTTCAAAGTAACATGCTTCTTTTTCAAAGGGAAAACACAGTCTGTCAGCCACAGATCAGCACAGCACACCCTCCAGCCTTCAGTTCGTTTTTTTCTTTTTCAATTAACCTCTCCAGAGGCCTCACTTAAACAGGTGTGGAAATTCGTGTGCATTCTGGGGTTTGAAGTTTTTGTGCTGTGCCCAATTCTTCCCCTCCAGTGGGGTCTGTGTAATTTGCTTGCAGATGAAATATTTTAAAACAGTGTTCATTTTCCGGTTATTTTAAGCCCTCCATTGGGTCTCAGAAAGACATTCCAGTTCCTTTTCTTTATTTTATTCCTCGTGCTGCAGACAGGTTAAGCACAGTTCCAAACCTTGCAGACCCATCATTTAATGGCGGTGCATCCTCCACGGTGAGGCTACCGTGTATGAAATTTCGGGGTGCGTACCAGCGCGCTACGCGAGTTTGCGCGCGGAAAGCTGATTGGCTCTCGGGTGTCTGTCAACAGTCCGGGGCGGCCGCCATCTTGTGTCTCGGTAGGATCGAGACACAAGAGGTGGCAAAAACAAAGGGGGAAATGACCAAAAGGGGGCAGAGTAGACCCCCCCTGACCCCCTAGGTTTTATTTTTTTTCGATTTGCGCGGGGGAGCGCCCGGTACGCGCACCGGGGAGCGTACCAAGGGGAAAAAAGAATGACAGAGTTCTAAAAAAATCTAGTTTTTTAATAAATTGGAGGTAGTTCTAAAAAGAACTGTTTTTTTTTCTTCTTTTGTTGTTTTATTTTTTTTACAGTTTTTTTGAACATTTTGTACTTTTTTTGGCTTTTATGAACAATTTTATATTTTTTTGTTATTTTTATGGGGAGAAACAAAAAACAGGGAATTGTAAACGGCTCAACTGGAGCAAAAAAAAAATCCGGAAAAAATTAAGGTTTTTTGGGGCAATTGACCAGGGCTTTCATTGTTTGGAAACCAAAACTGTCCTGAACCAATAAAAAGTGTTATTTTTAGGTCACATGACCCGACGCGCTTACGCTACGCGCCCCAGCAGTGCATTGCAGGCGCGCAAGTTATAGTGAGTCCAACTAACTATAACGTGGGAATTTCAATGGTTTTATGTCAGTAAAATTTCCAGCTAACTATAACTGGTGTGAAACCTATGTTTTTTTCAGTGAATTTAATAGTTTTTTTAAATGCTAATTCCTAACTATAACTGGTGGGAAACCTATGTTTTTTTCAGTGAATATATATATATATATACACACAGTCATTTCCGAAAGGAAAAAAGCAAATCATGGCTTCAGAGTAAAGGTTTTAAGAAATGTTCTAACTGCAAAATTTGCCCAATTGCTAAAAATACTCAGATGGCAGATGGAAACATTGGGAAGATACAAGAACTCATTATGTGCAAAAATCAGTATGTTGTTTATGTAAATGAATGCCCCTGTTTACTAAGATATGTGGGTAGTCCCATATACGAATTAAAAAAACGTATACTTGAACATGTAAGGGCAACCATACACAAAAATAGAAGCAACGCGATTGCAAAACATATGGAAATTAACCATAATAGCAATTGAAAATTGCTGAACTTTTATAGCATTGGCACGGTAAAGAAGCAGGAAAGAGAAGGTGACAGGGAGAGAAAATTGAGACAGAAAGAATCACGTCACATTTTGAACTTACGGTCTCTCACCCGCATGGTCGCAATCAGAGTGAGGAACTCTATACACACTTGTAAAATGATTGGTAAAATAATGAGTTGATGTAAAAGAAAAGTCCTTAACCTCTCGTCTATATAGTGATATCAACTATAATTTTAGCCAGTTAATATTTATTTAATTTTCACTTTAGAATATATGTTTTTTATTGTAACTATTTGTGTGAATTCTCTGAATCAATCACCATGTTGATGCCAAGGTAATAAATGGATATATTGTTCTGTTCCTTAAAACAACTAGAAATCACTCTCCACTTGAGGAGTTGCAAAGACTTAGAGGATGTTTAGGGAACTTACATATAATGTGTGTGGTTGATTAATATATCCACTTGAGGCATATATACAAAAACACACAAACAAGTCTAAACACAAATAAGTTTAGCCCAAAAAATTATAATCCTAAAATATTGTAAAAACTATATGGGGTTATAACTCTTCATAGATAATAATATGCACCCCCTAACACTGAAGAATGTATTAAGTGTAAGGTTGAGGAAAGGTTGCATTTAGCTTTAAGTTTTCGTTTCAATTTTGTTATTATTTGCACTTGAATCAATTGAATTAATTGTTTTTTGTTCGAGTTTGAGTAACATTTCACTACAAATCCCATAATAACGCAGTGTTTTGACACAGGAAATGATGTAATGAAAAACAAAGGGTTATAACATGCGATTTTCAAAAGGGGCGTCACCGTGATCAAGGTCTCAGTGGAGACTGAAACGCGTTGGTTTGTGTTGTCTCAGGAGTACTTTTGAAACCTTGAAAAATAAAATCAGCAAAAGTTTGGGAAATTACTGCCAGAGTGCAACCTATTCTTTCTCTGCGGGAAGTGTGTGATAATATATATATATAGTTTGGGGGTGATTCGTCAAGTGGGGACCGAGAAAAAAGGGGGGGTCCCAAAACGTGTTTTCCCCATGAAATTTTCCATAGGGACCTTTAGCCAGGGCTACAGCTGAACGAATTACATCAAATTTGGCAGAGAGGTAGAGTTTGGTTCGCAGATTGTGCTTTTTGTTAAATTGTGTAAATCCGTTCAGTAGTTCCTGAGAAAATTAAAAGTAAAATCATAGCGATATCTAGAGACGAAGTACAGCACACGTACGGAAATCCGTACAATTACGAGAATGAGCTGCATGCTGATTGTCAACTGTGCGTCAACACTCCAAACCAGGAAGTGTTGGCAGCCATCTTGTTCGTCGCTAGAAGCGAATCACAAGAAAACAGTAAAACAAAGTTGAGAAATAAGGAAAGGGGGCAGGATAGAAACATCCTGACCCTCTAGGCTTGCTCAGGGGTCGTAAATGGATCTTTAGGCTCAATTTCTTTTTAAATAATAATCGGGGGTACGCTTATGGTATACATACACGGTGGAAAATGGGAATAAAAAATAGAAGTCCGTTTTATTCATTAGGTCCCGGTGGGGGCAAATTCGGGGGCAATTTTTTCATAGTGGGGGTCTTTTAAGGTGCCCGAGCACCAGGGAACGCCACCCCTCTGTGGTTTTATTTTGAAGTATGCGGGGGGTTACGGTCCTCTTCCCCTCAGTCTCCCGGACACCGGTGAACGCCACCCCTCTGTGGTTTTATTTTGAAGTATGCGTGGGGTTACGGTCCTCTTCCCCTCAGTCTTGGGGACCGTCACCCCGACGAGGCTTTCTTCTTTTAAAAATAAAATATATATTTTTTAAAAGTGTGTTTTCAGCTCTCCCTCTCTCTCCTCGTACATGTCGTGGGGACTGCCACCTTCCTGGGGCAGTAATATATAAAATGACCTTCCAGCCCTGGGTACCTGCACTCCCCGGGGTTTTTTAATGTTGGGAGGGGGTCGCGCTGCCCCCCTACTGGCACCCTTGGTGGCCCTGGGGTCCACCATCTACCCGGGTTGGTTCTTGCAGTGTCTCAGGGTGCTTACTTCCGGGACCTGCTGTTTGGTATGGTAGGGTGGTATCGTCGCCGCTCCCACTTTACCACAGCAAACCGCTTTCCTATTTGAAAAAGAGAGCAAGTTAATCTGTTCTCTCTTTCAAGAAAGCAGATTGTTTTTCGAAAGAGAGAGCAGCATATAAGCTGCTATCTCTGATAAAACAATGACGGCTCTCGAAGGACGCAGGGAGCCGTCTGGGATCGTGGGGGCATTGGGGCTAAAAAAATAAAATAATAAACAGTTATTTTTGAGAACTAACTTTACTGGTCAAAAAAAGAGCTATATTTCTATGATAGTATGTAAAACTTTCTGGGTTTTTTTTGTACACCAGTTGTACTCTTTACGCATGCGCAGCCTCGTTTCCAAGCCAACGTTTTTTTCTTTTTCTTCAAGTTCGCCAAGCAGACCTCTCCTCATTTCAGGTATTAAATTTGCCGCTTTCTTTTCCCGGGCCGTGTGTCATCCGCTTCTATACTTCTGTTATATGTTAATAAAAATATTGTATCTACATTTATTTGAAATGTAGTGTTGAGGCGCCAAACGTTGATTACATACTCTGTTCACCGCCATTTTAGTAGTTTTTCTCCGTTATTTTTATTATACCTGTTACTTTCATTTTGCTCTCCGCTTATCTTCCCTAAGATCCATGAGATTTCCTGGCACAGACACCACGGTGTTTGTCCTTGGCCTCCGATCTTATGACTTGGTCACATGTATACCTAAAAACTGATTTGAATGACCTAAGCCAGAGCGATTACAACGCGTGTTCGTCAACACAAAGACATTATTAAGATTATGCGTTTATCATGCGTGGTAAATGCATACTAGTTGTAAAAGCATGTGTGGGAAAGCCATATGTGTGCTAATGGCTTTGTGGTGACGATCACGCGTGGTTATGACCGCGTTGTAATGGCTGTTTCCCCCAGGACACTGCAGGAACCGGGTCTGGGCGTGGTGGACTCCAGGGCACCAGCTGGAGGGCACGCAGCCCCTCTCATACAATATAGAAATCTTTGTGGGGTGATTGTTTCCGTGGTTTGAGGGGCGTCATTGAGGCCCACACTTAATTTTGTAGGGTGGTAGGTTTGCATGGGAAAATGTCGCAATAGGTTTGTAAATGTGGTACACATTGTCTTGTATTAGTTTGATTTCTTTACCATATTGTAGTGTGCCCAGAGAAAATATAAGCCAGTACTTTTCAATCTTACTCTTGAACATCTTACTAGAGTACTTCAACATTATAAATATTATTTTTATTGTGGACCGTCAACCCCCCACAAAAAAAAGAAGTATGTAGTTTTTTTAATTAACTTTTATTAAAAGAATAACTTTAAACAAAACTTAATGATAACTATATTATAAACAACTAGAAAAATAACTTTAAAAAAACAATATTAAAAACAAATTGCGAAGTGGACTCCAAAAGACGTTGGATTGGTAATCTGCAAAACAAAAAAGAAAATTAGAGTTTAGAATTGTGTAGATGTGAGTAAATGAGCTGAAGCATTACAAGTCAAGGCAACAGTACGATTTTACGTGTGCAGTGTGCCTGGTACATTTTACTTCTGTTATAGTGCCGCGTTCAAGTGGTGTTTATATGGAAGTGCCTACTGAGTCACTGACACAAAAGTGGCACAACGAGATTGTAAATACGCCGACTTATTTCTAATGCATTGTAATGAATGCATTGTATATTTAGGCCTCTGTGCTAACCGTTGTATAAACACTGCGGCCAAACACTGCGGCCAAACACTGCGGCCAGTGGAATTCAAAACTTAAAGACTCCTTTGCTTTTACATGTGAAAGCAGACAGCATTTTCTATAAGTTTAAAAAAGTAAGACAAATGATGTCACAGAGAGTGAGAGAGAGAAAGAGAGAGAAAACAACATTAAAACTGTCTCGCAGAGTCTGGAGTTGAGATTTTTTCTTGAAAAGTGAGACATAGATTTACAAGCTGCTTGCGTCACTTTTCCTATGTTAAAAGTGACAGAAAAGTGGCGTAATAAGCTTGTAGATCTGTTTGTCATACTGTTGTAAGCTATTTCTTGTCACTGCTTGGAGGTAATTATACATTTTACACAGTGAAGCTGCTGCACACTACGCACTGTCTCCTTTCTCAAATGAAGGTAACACTACAGTTTTACATGTGCAGTGTTCCTAGTAAATTTCAGTTCTGTTATAGTGCTGTGTTCAAGTGGTGTCTATATGGAAGTGCCTACTGCGTTACTGACACAAAATTGACACAACGGGATTGTAAATACGGCAACTTATTTCTAAGGCATTGTAATGAAGGCATTGTATGTTTAGGCCTCTGTGCTTACCGTTGTATGAACACTGCGGCCAGTGGAATTCACAACTTGAAGACACGTTTGCTTCTACACGTCAAAGCAGACAGCATTTTCTATAAGTTTAAAAGAGAAAGAGAAATTATGTCACAGAGAGTGAGAGAGCGAAAGAGAGAGAAAACAACATTAAAACTGTCTCGCAGAGTCTGGAGTTGAGATTTTTTCTTGAAAAGTCAGACGTAGATTTACAAGCTCCTTGAGTCACTATTCCCATGTTAAAAGTGACACAAAAGTGGTGTAATAAGCTTGTAGATCTGTTTGCCAGACTGTTGTAACCTATCTGTTGTCACTGCTCAGAGGTAACTATACATTTTACACAGTGAAGCTGGTGCACACTGCCCACTCACTCCTTTCATAGATAATTTGTTGTTTCGGAAGCATAATTCTTTGTCACCTAGTGCCATTGGCATTATTGAAAGATGGTGCTCTACGTGTGGAAAAAGCCTTCACTGTAATCAAGAGAGTTAATCATTTCAATTCAGATATGGTTGTATATAGCAGAGCGGAGATAGCAGCGTCCAAATCTTTAAAAAAGAAAGAGAAACGATGTGAGAGTAAGAAAAAAGGACATTAAAATGTGGGAGAGACACACACAACAGGGGAGGGGTACGTGAAACCAGAGGCGCAACCACAGTCAAATATTTCGGGGGTAGGGGGGCTAGAAAAAATCTGGGGTGGGGGCTTTAATTCAAGCAAAAAGAAGAGTGGAGCTGTAGGGGCTGTAAGCGGGGGGTTATCAAAGCCTCATTAACAAGCAAAATATTTTTAAAAGACCTGTGACTTACTCGGGTGCGACTGTGTGTTGGCCCTGGAAGCTATCTCATCCTAGCTGAAGCCCCGTTAACCCAATGTTTTTTTTGCATCTGCTGCATACTACATATTCTCTCCTTTGACAGATATCTTGTCGTTGTTTCAGAAACAAGCTTGTTTGCTCACCTTGTGCTATTGCCGTTGTTCGTGTTACATAATGCATAGTGAAGCTGTACATCTAAAAGATATTAAATGAAAGATGTTATGATTGGTAATGCTTGCTATATTAATTTGGAGTTAGATAATATCGCGCTTTTATAGACGTTGATTGTCAGATTTCTACGAATTGTTTGTATTGTGAATATATTCCGGACATTTAAGCGATTATAAAAACGTTACTGCTATTGGGAAAAAAAATTAAACATGTAAATTAATACATTATGTAGTGGGTTAGTCTAAAATACTAAGTCACATTTTTGTATGTAGTCAGCTACAACCCTTTGACTCGTTCCAATGCATACTCAAGCCTCGCTGCTCACCTTTTCGTGGAAAATACACCTTCTTCATGAGGTAGTTCCGATCTCCAACAAAGAAGTCTCATATATGGTGCCGAGTCTTGATATCTCTATGGCTAACGACATATTCATGCTCCCATCATCATCATCCCAGGTTCTTCACCCGCTCAGTGCTTCGGGCACCACTAACTCAGTGACCAAAGAGGCCACGCATGTGGTAGTGGGCCCCTTGTTCGGTGCTTTGGGAACAACTCTAAAATGGTGTACAACACGTGCGCTCCGTCCTTTTTATACATAGAGTCACGTGTGTAGTTACGGATCCGCTGAATGGGTGTGGTGTGGGTGTATACCAGTCATGAGGGAGTGTGTGTTGATCCAACAACTAGACTTGCAACTAAGAAATCAGTACAATGGAACTTTGGGCTTTATAGTGTTGTTGTGTTTTCCTGGTAGCGGAAGAGTGGCTTTCTTTTTTCTATGTGACATTACAATACAGTTACCATGTATGTAGCCTATTTTGTGACGCATTTTGTTGTATAATGCGTTTCAAAACGTGTTTTTAAATTAAACTGTGAAGTCTGCTTACGAGTTTGTTGAGTGTGGAAGTATTTTTTTTTCTATTTTCTATTCTATTATAATTGTGCTGACTTTTCTCCGTTAGCGTGCAGTACTATCTTATTTTATAAAATCTATAACTGTTGAAATCATCTTTGAAAGTAGAATGTAAGCATGTAAGCTGCTGTCTGTGACCAAAAGCAATGCCGGTTCCCGCAGGAAGTGGGGAGCCGGCTGGGACCGTGGAGGCCTTGGGGCTCTTCCCACGGTCCGCAATGTTACATTTGAGCCCCGGGGGATGGGGTCCTCGGGGATTATAAAAAATTTGTGATAAAGGCTATTTTTTATGGTTGATATATTGTACGCGTACCAAGCACGTATGGACGACGTACGTGCGAAGATTGGAAGTCGTCCGATAAGCGTACTGAAGGAAGAAAAAGAAGAATATTTTTCAGATATTTATGAAGTGTATGTGTTTAGATGTTGGGTGGCTCTAAAAAGAGCCTTTGTGTTTATTGGGGGATTTTAGTACCTACAAGTAAGTACCAATGCAGAGTCTAAAGTTCAAGAGGAATACTCTGTTTCCCTCATTTGTAAAATGTACACCGTCTCTCCTATAGATGACATCCATATTGAAACGTAGATTGTTGTGGTAGATGGACCCCATTCTATAGTCTCGGAGAAAGGCAGAAACAGATTTATTCACATGTTTCCTAGCTTTTTCAATCTGTGGACAATAGGGGTTGGACCACTTCCATTTCTGCCTTTGGCATATATTAGAATATACAAAGTCGGTTTTGGGGAACAGTGTCCTCAATTGTTGAAAGGTGTCCTTCATAGCATTTCCTGACCTACCCCTGTCAAAGTGCCTAGGTCATTGCCACCACGGTGCACAATTATGAGGTCAGGGTGTTGGAGATGTAAAAAGGATTTTACCAATGGCATCAATTGATGCCACTTTAATCCTCTCTGTCCAATCCATTTAATGTCTACATTTGGTAAACGTAGGTCTTTGTGAATTCTTTTCTGTTGTGCGTACCTTTGGCTCCAGAAAATATAGCTGTGTCCCACAATCCACACTGTAGATCTGGATTCACTCTGAAGGTCTCTGTAAATGAAATGGCAGTTTGAAAAGTAAGGTTTTTCTAAAAAGGTGGACAACATGCAGTTTTGAAAAAAGAAAAGAAATGATTGGGTGTTCGACAATATTCTACACTAAGCTAGGAGGCATGTTTCTGTTTTTTAAAAGCCTGATTTTTATTGGTTAAGAAAACACTTGCTGTTTTAATTTGCAACAATGTATGATGAACTTTTCACCTGTGTGCTGAGTTAGATGTTTTCTGAAGTGTTTCTATGGTAACTGGTGATTGTGGAATGGGGAAGGGTTGAAAGTGTTGTCAGTTGGAAAGTGTGCAAAAGTTAAAGCAATATAAAAGTGTGTTTCGTTTTGATTTAATGTGGGAATAAATGTGATTTTGTATTTATTTACATATGTGTGTAGATTGAGTGTGTAGATTGACAGGAAAAGTCTGCTATTTGCTATAGGACTTCCTGTCCCCCTAGGACTGCTTAGGGGGGGGTTTACAATGATCTGCAAGGTCAAAGTCTTGGATGGGCTTTGTTGAGCATTTGATGGCCGTGGGGACCACCACCTAACAGGGCCGGCTCCTGTAGTGTTATGGGGTGCCTATCCCTGGGACACTGCTGTTTGCTATGGTAGGGCGAGAGTTATGTTTCAAGTAGGAAAGCAGATTGCTTTTCGTCTGAGAGAGCAGCATGTAAGCTGGCCTCTCTGACAAAAAGCAATGCTGGCTCCCGAAGGACGCAGGGAGCCGACGGGGACCGTGGGGGTTTTGGGGCTCTCCCCACAGTGCTGAACATTATATTTGCAAACAAAACAGGTGATGGACAGAATGTGGATCAATGTCGCACATTCACCCCAGTCCAAAGATCTGGGCCCAAATCCATCGTTTTTTTGCACTCCACACCACCCTGGGTTAGACAATGGCGATATGCAAATCAGCTCTGACCCTGTGCCCCATGGGAACAGTCCAGTCCGAACTACAAAAGCCATGTCCTTCCCAGAACTGAATCAAGCATCCGAGGACCGGACCGGTTTCAAGGTAACACCTCTCATCAGCCCGGCTAGCCTGACTCCAGTGGTGTGGAGTGCCTGGGACCCACGTCTGGGCATCCCCAGCGCACTTATGGCGGCAATTGCAAACAAAACAGGTGATGGACAGAATGTGGATCAATGTCACACATTCACCCCAGTCCAAAGATCTGGGCCCAAATCCATCGTTTTGTAAGCTGGCCTCTCTGACAAAAAGCAATGCTGGCTCCCGAAGGACGCAGGGAGCCGACGGGGACCGTGGGGGTTTTGGGGCTCTCCCCACAGTGCTGAACATTATATTTGAGCACCGGGTGATGGGTCCCCAGGGATTGAAAAAAATTAGTGATAGATGCTACTTTTTTTTTTTACGGTATATTTAGTGTGCGTGTACTGTGCGAATTCTGAAAGTCGTTTCACACAAGCGTACGTAAGCAATAAAAAATCAATAAAAAATATATGTTTTACAGATATCTATCAAGTTTATGTGTTTATATGTTGGTTGCTTGTAATGAGACCTTTTCTCTTTATTGGTACTTATAAGTAAATGCTTATGCATAGTCTAAAATTGTTGAGGAGCAGTGTTTTATACAGTGCTGAATTTTTCACCTCTGTTGACAGTTGATTTTTGCATGATCTGTTGGGGGTAGGGTGGAAAGTTATGTCAGTTGGAAAGGTTTGAAATGTTAAAGCAATAGAAATGTGTGTTTCATTTTGAATTAATGTGTGAAGGATTTTAATTGGTTGTTTATATGTATGTATGTGTAAAATGAGAGGGAAAATGTTCCATTTCGTGGTTTTGATGCAAACATTGAACTGGAGAGATTATGTATAAGAAAATCTACTGTGTGAGTGATATTCTTCTTAATCTAGAAATCAATTTGAAAGGTGAGTTAATAAATGATATGGGAATGTTTGTGGTGCATCTTTGTACATTAAGGAATTATGGGGCATATTATCAAGACAGGTGATAAAATTTTCGCCGCTTTATCGGCAGAAAACTGCCGATAAAGCGGCGATAATGGGCTTGATAATATGCTCTATGGAATTCTAATCGAAGCCCATGTTAGATGTGAAGGACATCTAACATTGGCTTCGATTGGAATTGATAATTATATCGCCTGTCTTGATAATATGCCCCTATATTCGTCCCTTGCTAAACGTTTTATAGTCGTAAATGTGTTTTGCTATAATGCATGCTGTGTTTTTGTTTAATATCACATTGTGCGTCTGTGTACATTAAGGAATTATGGGCTATATTATCAAGAAAGGGCGATACATTATCGCCGCTTTTATCGGCATGAAACTGCTGCTAAAGTGGCGATAATCGGTTTGATATTATGCCCTTGTGAATTCCCATAGAAGCCCAGGTTATGGTGTTAACCTGGGCTTCAACTGGAATTCACAAGGCCATATTATTAAGCCCATTATCGCCGCTTTAGTGGCAGTTTCCTGCAGATAAAAGCGGCGATAATGTGTCGCCCTTTCTTCATAATATGGCCCTATATGTGTCCCTTTTTCCATAATTTCTAGCCTTTCTTTTTATACTTCTCTATCTCTCCTCTTACTCCTTTCTCTCTCTCGGTACTACTGTCTTTTTCTTATATTGTCCTCTGTGGTCATATTGCCCTTGTTTGTCTTTATATTTTCCTGTTTCTTCTCTTATTCCTTCTGTCTCTTCATTTTCTTCCCTTTCTCTTCATATTTTTTTTTTCTTGATACTCCCGGTTCTGTCCTCTTTCTTGTTTCTCTCTCTCTGTATATAGTCTGGGTCGATTTCCAAGCCTCTTGTGCGTCTTTGTTGTTTTATTATCTTAGGGGCATATTATCAAGGACCGGTGTTAAAATTATCGTTGTTTTATCCACAGGAAACTGCCGATAAAATGGCGGTAATGGGCATGATAATACGCTCTGGTTAATTTCCATAGAAGCACATGTTCTGATGTTAACATGGGTTTCTATGGGAATTAACAAGAACGTATTATCAAGTCCATTATCGCCGTTTTATCAGCAGTTTCCTGCCAATAAAACGGCGATCATTTTAATACCGGTCCTTGATAATATGCTCCTTAGTTTTTTTGATGTCACAGTGGCAGAAAAAATGTGTTAAATTGCATATGTATTTGGAAAATTAGTCAGTGTTGTTCACTGAAATGTTGTAAGTATAAACATGGAATATGTATAGTCATTTAAACGTTTTTCAGTAGTAAAGTGTAAAATGCATGATCTAATTTTTTGTGTCTAATATCACACTGTGCATGTGTGTACATTAGGGAGTTATATTCACACCTTTTTAAACTTTTTACAGTAGTGAATGTGTTTTTGGTCAAATGTCTAGTCTTATAATTTTTGGGGTAATATCACACTGTGCATGTGTGTATATTAAGGAATTATGGGCCATATTATCAAGCCTGGGCGATAAAATTATCGCTGCTTTATCGGCAGGAAACTACCACTAAAGTGGGGATAATGGGCTTGATTATAGGCTCGATGGAATTCCAATCGAAGCCCATGTTAGATGTGAAGGACATCTAACATGAGCTTCAATTGGAATTCCATGAAGCCTATTATCAAGCCCATTATCGCCACTTTAGCGGCAGTTTCCTGCCGATAAACCGGCGATAATTTTATCGCCCAGGCTTGATAATATGGCCCTAAGGGGCATATTACCAAAGACCAGTGTTAAAATAATCGCTGTTTTATCGGCAGGAAATTGCTGATAAAACGGTGATAATGGGCTTGATAATACACCCTTGTTAATTCCCATAGAAGCCCACGTTCTGATGTTAACATGGGCTTCTATGGGAATTAAGAGGGGCAAATTAACAAGGGAGTATTATCAAGCCATTATCGCCGGTTTATCAGCAATTTCTTGCCGATAAAACGGCGATAATTTTAACACCGGTCCTTGATAATATGCCCCTATATTCGAAAATGTTTGCATATTTTCTACACTCTCTTGTTATACTCCCTCCTGTCTCATCTTACTCCTTCCTCTATAATTATACTATCTTCTTTTTCTTATACTCTGCTCTCTTTTTTTAGTTTTTTTTCTCATATTTGCTCCTCTTTTAGTATATTTGTCCTCCTCTTTATATTCTCTCTTGTCTTTATATTCACCACTGTTGTCATAGTTCTTACTGTCTTCTCATAGTACTCCCTCTCTCCTTATACGGTCAGTCTTCCTTTATAATTGTCTTTTGTCCACATTTTTGTCTCTGCGTCTTTTTACAGTCTTTCCTCTTTCTTCATATATACTCTTCTGTTCTTATATTCTCTGTTTCTTGTTATTCTCACCTGTTCTTTGTAGGTTCTCCCTATTGTTTTCTCACATTTTTCTTTTTCTTCTAATTCTCTTCTCTCTGTACTCACATTTCTCCTCTCTTTTCTTATACTTTGCACTCTCTACTAATATTGCCGTCTTTTCTTATTGTCATATTCGTCTCCTCATTTTCCCCCCTGTTCTTATACTCCCCCTGTTTTCATATTCTCCTCTCTTTTCTCTTACTTGTGCATGTCTCCTTATAGTACTGAGTTTTTTTATATTTCCTTTTGTCCTATACTCCTTCTCTCTGTGTTTATATTTTCCTCTTTTTTTCATATTTCTTTTCTCTTTTCATTTTCTGTCCTCTCTGTTAATACTTCTTAAATCTGTTGATATTGTTTGCTCTCTTCTCTTACTCCTCCTTGACTCCCTGCATATACTCTGCAGCACTTTCTTCATATTCTCTGTGTGTTCATACTGATCTCTCTCTTTATATTTGTTTCTCTTGTCATACTTCTGCCTCTTTCATCATACACTTTTCACTCTTCATAATATTCCATCTGTTTATACTCCTTCTTTTCTCCTTAGACTGTATCCTCTATTCTTGTACATTCCTTTTTTCCTTATGCTCCACTTTTCCCCACATTCTTCGTGCTCTCTTCTGGTACTGTTCTATCTGTCCTTCTACACACTCCTTTGCTAATATTCGTTTTTTGTTCTTATAGGTACGCGTCTTTTCACATATTCGTTCTTTTTTCTTTAGAGTCTTTCTCTGTCTTCTTATAGTGCCCCCTCTGTCTCCTTAGTTTCTTTTTTTCTTCTTATACTCTTTCTTCTCTCCTCATATTTCCATCTTTCTCTTCATAGTCTCCCATACCTATTGATACTTTCCAGTTTATTCATACTTCCTTTATCCTGTTATATTGCAGTGTCAGTTTATACTCCCCTTTTTCGTTATATTTTCCCTTATTTCATACTTCTTCCTCTCTTGTTGTAAGTACTTTTATTTTCATAGTCTCACGTTTCTCGTCATAATCCTCCCTCTGTTCTTATAAGTAATATTATAGAATATTTCATGTATTTATTTTTGTAATGTTATATATATATATTTTTAATAGATTCTGTTTATCAATACTGAAAAACTGTATCATGCCTACCAAATGTCAAAAGAAGAAACAACGAAAGAAAGGTGTTTATTTGAAGAGAAGTCATCCACAAGATTTACATGAAGAACTATGTGTTAAGAAAAAGAAAAAAAGTCCTGGTAAGAGAAGGAACACTTTTCTGAGGAAAATATTAAAGACTAAGAGCAGTGTGCACAAAGGAAAAAATGGCATTAGTGTGTCTGCAACGAAAAAGAAAAAGAAGAATAAAGAGAACAATCATGGAAAGTCAACTGCAGAAACAATTGTGTATAGTGAATGGATGAAAAACCAATTTATGGAAATTAGGAAAAAATGTTTTTAATAGAGTTGTGTTAAATTTAATTAAAGAAATTAGGGATGTAAAAAAAACAGCATTTTATAAGAAGAAAGGTATAAAAAATGTAGTTGAGAAAGCTTTTGAATTCAAAACAAAATTGTTAATTTTAGTAATCAATAGAATTCGATTACTAGATAAACCAATCCATTTAATGAAGGCCAAAAGTAAGTGGAGAAGAGTAATTAACAGAAGTAATTTTTGTGAGTTTTTTTTGAGTGAATGGAAACATAGTTCAAGTTCTGAGCCTTTTTTAATGAAGAGAGTTATCCTCTGAGTAATGATTTGTTGCATGCAGTTGGCACTAGTGGTCGAGCTTATGAGGTTAGAAATTGTTGTCCTATTGAGAAAGAGAAAATTGTTCCTAGAAATGCAGAAGAGGTGTTATCTGATGAAATTTTAGGGAGACGTCCTAAAGCTCCAGTGTACACGTGGAATTGTAGTAGTATTTGTAGTGTACGGCAAGAATCTATTGATTTTTTATGCAATTTCTTACGTAACTATACAAAGAAAAGTGTCTCTAAAAAAGTATGTTGAAGTGTTTTTCACCATTTCAAGATGTTAGCAGTACATCATTCTGAAATGAGGAAATTAGTCAGAAGATTGTATTATGCAAAGAGTCCATCTCTACTGTTAAAAAAGTTGAACAGTGCTCTTTTGCATGGATCTGTATCAAATGTAAAGAACGTTTGTGATGAAATTGAAGTTAATTATTTTGGTTCTGAGGAAGATAGTGCAGAAATTGAGATATTAATAGAAGGAAATGTAGAAGAGAATGTACAACATTGCAGTACAGATAATTTTGAGCAAGAAATTACAAAGTTTAAGGTGATTTCAGGTGAAAGGCCAAATTATTGTTATGTCTGTTTTCGACAAACTCATTATAAAAATCAGACCAGGAGTGTTGGTTTGTATTTAAAGAGTGAAAAGGAAAATAATAATGAGTGGAAGGATTTTGCAACTTATTTGTTGGTAGAGAATTATTTTAATTTGGATTCTGATCAGCCTATTTGTAAATATTGTTATAACAAATTAGACGAGAGCAAAATGCCTGCTAGAGCTGTGCATAATAATCTTGAGTTGGTAAATATTCCTTCTGAACTGATGGATTTAAATACCTATGAGTCTATTCTTATTCAATGTGTGCATCCATTTCAGGATATTGTTCGAATGGAGCCTAAGACAGGAAAATTGCCTTCTTCTGATTTACAGAGCGAATTAAAGGGAAGAGTTGTATATTTGCCTCTAGATTTAAAGAAAAATATTGAAAAAATTGGTGTAGAAAATGTAGAGGATGAGCCTTTAGTTATTCTTGTTAATGGCATTCCTACTAAGAGTAAGAAAATCTGGCAAGAATTAGTGGATGTTAAGAAAGTGAAACAGGCAACGTTGTATCTGGTAAAAAATAATGAATATTACAGAAATGTGTATGTGAGAGAAGAAGAAATAACTGTAGAAATAACTGTAGAAGAAGATAGTGACTTGCCATCTGGACAAATTGAAAAAGTGGATGTGTCCAGAACTGAAGAAATCTACGAACATTACAGTGTTCATCCACTGCATTCTAAAGAAGTGATGGGGAATACTATAGAGTTATTCCAAATGAAAGAAGCAAAAGGAAGTCCCATTAGTGTATGGGAAAAAAGCTTAGAACCTCTTTGTTTCCCTCAATTGTTTTCCACAGGAAAAGGAGGACGATATGATGACCGACTTGTGCAGATTCCTGCATCTGAATACCGGACATCAAGATTATATGCAGAAGATCCAAGATTTCGACAATGTATTCCGAATTGTTTTCATCCTTTGTTTGTGAGTGATTTTTCTGGACTTTCTTTTGCAGTAAACCATATATTGAAAACAGGTGTACATCTGCAAAATGTTTCGGCAAAGGAATTTATGGATAATGTACTGCAGAAAGATAATGTTTTAGAATCTCAGCGTATTAATCTCATGGCGTGTCAGCGTGGTACTAATGAGTACTGGTACCGTTGTCATGGAGAACTGAAATGTATGCTAATGAACTTAAGAACTCCTACATGGTTCCTTACTCTAAGCTGTGCTGAATATGCTTGGAGTGATTTACTTCAATTTCTTCGAGAGGCAAATACAAATGTACTAAACATTGAATACAAGACACCTAAAGAATTGTAATTTTTGGATCCAGCTAATGTAAGCAGATATTTCAATCATAGATTTGAAGCTATGATGTCTTTTATCACCAATAAAAAAATCCTCCTCTTGGAGAGGTTCTGGACTTCTTTTGGAGAAAGGAGTATCAAGCAAGAGGTGCTCCTCACATACACATGCTAATATGGATCAAAGATGCTCCCAAATTTGGTACAGACTCAGATGATACTGTGTTGTCTACATGCTACATGTGATATACCCAAAAGTATACAAGATAAGGACTTAAGACAACAAGTCTTACGATTCCAAAGCCATCGTCATGGGAAATACTGTCGTCGAACGTACAAATCTAAGGACAAATTCCACACTAAATGTCGTTTTGCATTTCCACGTCCAGTAATATCGAAATGAAGAGTGAACAGTTTTATGTCATCTTTGCGACATACTATCACAAGAAAGTCTCCAAAAATACCTACAACTTAAGAAGAAACAAAGAGTCAAAATACATAAATGACTATAACCCAGTCATTTTGTCCATGTGGAATGCTAACATGGATATTCAATATGTTGCAGACAATTCCATTGCTGTTGCTCGATATGCAACATCGTACATAACAAAATCAGAAAAGACGGAATTGAAGGAAATGTGGGAAGAGATTTCCCACGAGAAGAGTCTAAGTAAGAAATGATATACTTACAGTTTGAAGATGTTATCTCATCGAGAAATTGGAGCGTATGAATGCTCGGATCGCTTATCATCTGCAAGTCTATTATACTCCAAATCAAGAAGAATCATTTGGGTGAGTCTAGGTCTTGCTGCAACACGTAACTGAGTTCTTAAATCTGTACAAGAAATTGAATATTTTGCTGAAAAAGAGCCAGAAAGTACAGATATTGTGAAAACAAATATGTTGGATACATATTATCCAAATAGAAGTCATCATCTTGAGAACATTTGTCTCTATGAAGTGCTGCACAACTATATTTTTAACGGAATATTACAGGAAACATCAATAATGGTATATATGCAGTGATTGGTTCCGAAGGATGTCTGGTGAAACAAAAAAAGGACATTTGATTAATCACTGTAAACTGAGTTGCGAAACACCTGACAAACGGGAATTTTACTATTTAGCTCTTTTGCAACTTTTCAAGCCATGGCGTTCAGAATTGGAATTACTTGGAGATTTCAAGAGCTATGAAGATTCCTTCAATGCAACTAAAGATACTATACAATGTGCTGTTTTTGCTAATTATGTGAAAATGTTGAATGACTAAATTGAGCAAGAAGCTACAATTGTAGCTGAGATTGCTAGAGACAGTTCTCAAGAGAGTCAAACTTCTGCTCCATTGAGTTAGAACCCACTAGGAGAACCAATTGTTCAAAATGAAGCAGCAACTGCTATGGAAGAGGTGGAAACAGAAAATGTATCAAGGTCAAGAAGATGTTAGAAACTTAGGAAATTTGGAACAACAACTAAATCTTGAGCAGAAAGAAATATATGAGCAAGTGAGAGAACAGATTGACCATGGATTACTTCCAGAGAAGAATGAGTGCTCTTGCTGATCATTTGAACCTATCCGAATGTACGTGAGTGGACAAGCTGGAACAGGCAAAAGTTTTTTAATTAAAGTAATCAGAAGTTTTCTACAGAAAACAACTGAGTCGCATTTGTCTTGTGTTGTCACTGCTCCAACTGGATTAGCAGCCCACAATATTATAGGAATAACTTTACATCGTTTATTAATGCTACCAGTAGAGCATGAAAACAAATTAGAATACCACAAGCTATCTGGAGTAGCTTGTTGTGAAGTTTCAAGAGTTTTGAGGAAAATGAAGCTTCTTAATATTGATGAGGTAAGCATAGTATCAAACTTAATGTTTGCTTTTGTGCATTTAAGAATTCAGCAAATTCTTAAAACCGAGTATGACGTATTATTTGGAGGAAAGCACGTCATAGTTTTTGGAGATCTTCTACAACTTACTCCTGTAAAAGGACAACCAGTGTTTAAAACACTGCTGCAGAAAGGTACTAGAAAGTCTTTGGGGAGTATTGGAAATGTAAACATTTGGTCATATTTTTAGTATAAGGAACTTATTACAAATATGCGATAAACAAATTATGTTTATTATGGAACTATTCTTCAAGATATAAGAATTGAAAACATGACTGGACATGGCAAACAAGCTGTACCGAGACGATTACTTTCCAATTTGTTTCCAAATGAAAATATTGTACCAGAGAAAATATACATGACAATTGCAGAAAATAAATCTGTAATCTGCTTAATGCCAACACTACGTGAATGTTCTAAATTCAATGAAGAAATGTTGAAGTTGGAAAAGGTAGACATTTTTAAATTGGAAGCTATTGATAAAATAAAACATGAATGTATAACTATTATTTTTAGTGAAAAGTTGTAGAGGAAATTGGATTCTTTAGAGAAATCGATAAGTAAAAAGAATTTGAATGCATGTGTAAACTGTAGGGTAATTGTACGACGTAATTTGAATGTGGAAAAAGGTTTAGTAAATTGAGCAATGGGTAAAGTTGTTGATTGTGTTAATTAGGTACATAGAGATGGTGTTGAATTTTTGAAAATCAAATTTAGTCGTTGTTCAGCTTGGTTTTTGCTTGTAAAAGATGTGTATGTTCGCAGAAAACAGTTTCCTGTTTCTTTGGTGTATGAAGTGACTATTCATAAATCGCAAGGTTTAAGTGTAAATAGTGCTTTAGTGAATATTGGAAGTATTTAAAGAGGGTATGGCATATGTTGCTTTGTCTCGAGTCAGAACTTTATCTGGATTGTACTTGATTGATTTTGATGAGACAAAGGTTAGTGCAGATGTAAATTGTGTGAAAGAGTATAATAGGTTAAGAAGAGAATATGCACCTAATTTAGGGCAAGATCCATTATTTGAAAAGCGTGTGGTAGGTAGAAAAAGAAGATTTGAGAATAGCTGTAGTGAAAATGTAGAGAAAGAAAACAAACAAGATGAAGTTGTGCCTGCAAGCAAAAAGAAAAAGGACAGTGTTGAAGAGAATGTTGGTTATCGGTTTGAAAATAGTTGTGGTGTCAACTGCTATGCTAATGTAGTTGTTAATGTTGTTTTTGTTCTTGAAAGTTTGCAACAGCAAATTGTTGAAAATCGGGACAAAAGATTTTGTTTATTGTTGTATTCTGTATGAGAAATGTAGTAGTGATAAAAGTAAAATACAAAGTGTTTCTGATATTCGAAATGTTTTGGACATATGTTCTGGTTCTAGTCAATTTACACCGAATATTCAGCAAGATTGTCAGGAATTTTTTATGTTTATGCTTGCTGTACTGGAAGATGAAGGTATAGATATTGAAAACCTTTTTGGCCTTTCTTATAAATGGCAACATGACTGTCAAAATTGTTTGTTTACATGTAGCACTAACATACACACTGAAAGATTAATATATTTGACTTTACCTGACTGTGAATCAGTGTCTTTTAACAAACTAATTAGAGGAGCAAGTCAAAACATGGAGTGTAGCCAATGTAAATCAGAAATATCATCAACATTATTTATACAAAGATATGGACAGTATGTAATTTTAATGCTGCAACATTATAGAGGTGATGGAAGAAAATTGGAAACTTTAATAAAAATGTTTGTAGCTGGTCAAGTTTCAATATCAGGAAGAACTTTTGTAGCTGTTGCAATTATTTTTCATGATGGATTTTCTACAACATCTGGACATTACACTGTTTATTTAAGATGTCTGAAAGGTTGGATACATTGTAAGGGGGGACTGCCCTCTCCTTTCAGACCTCTCTCTCTAATGATGGGTGTGCGTAGTAGTGTGTATGGAAGGAATGTCCTCTCAGATTATACCTTTCTCTGTAATGATAGATGTGCACAGATGGGTGTGGGGAGGGACTGGGCTCTTCTTTGAGACCTCTCTCCCAGGTAATTGGTGTGCATAGTATGGTGTAGGGAGGAACTGGCCGCTCTGATGAGACCTTTCTCTGTGATGATGTGTGTGCGTAGTCGGGTGTGTGGAAGGACTGGCCTCTTCTATGAGATCTCTTGGTCAGATGACGGGAGTGCATAGTATGGTGTGGGAAGGAGCTGTCCTCTCTACTAGGACATCTCTCTGTAATGATAGGTTGCCTAGAAGGGTGTAGGGAGGGACTCGGCTCTCATTTTTGACCTCTCTCTCAGATGACGGATGTGCGTGGTAAGGCATTATAAAGAGAGTGGCCTCTCTGTTGAGACCGCTCTCTGTAAAGATGGGTGTGCATAGTAGGGACTGACCTCTCCTTTCAGACCACTTCCTCGGATGATGGGTGTGCGTAGTAAGGGATGGGGATAGACTACCTTTCCTTAGAGACCTCTCTTTTAGATGACGGGTGTGCACAGTAGTGTGTGTGGAAGGACTGCCTCTCTGCTGAGACCTCTCTCTATAATTAAAGGTGTGCAGAGTAGGGTATGGGGAGGGACTGCCCTCTCCTTTTAGACCTCTCTCTCAGATGATGGATGTGTGCAGTAGGTTGTGTGGAGGAACTGGTCTCTCTGCTGAGACCTCTCTCTGTAATGAAAGGTGCGTTTAGTAGGGCATGGAGCGGGACTAGACTCTCCTTTGAGACCTCTCTCTCAGATGACAGGTGTGCCTAGTAGGGTGTGTTGAGGGACTGGCCTCTCTGCTGAGACTTCTCTCTGTAGTGATACGTGTGCATAGTAGGGTGGAGGGAGGGACTGGGCTCTGCTTTCAGACCTCTCTCTCAGATAATGGGTGTTCATAGGGTGTGTAGAAAGACTGTTCTCTCTGCTGAAACCTTTCTCTCAGATGACAAGTGAGCATAGTAGGATGTGTGAAGGGACTCGCCTTGCCTTTTAAACCTCTTTCTTAGATGACCGGTGTACGTAGTAGGTTGTGGGAATGTAGTGCCCTCTCCTTTTAGACCTCTCTCTGTAATGATAGGTGTGCATAGTAGGGAGTGGGGAGGGACTGGACTCTTCTCTCAGACCTCCAGCTCAGATGATGGGTGTGCTTAGTAGATTGGTTGGATGAGCCTTAACAACTTGCATGCTCATGACGTCCCCCGACCATCATGCGTCACTGTGGGCGTGTGCGGAGGATGGCCGGGGGCGTCCGAATCCCACCCACTATTCAAATTCCCCACACAGCGCGAAAATTCACCCCGCATGCAAGGGGTTAACTTTACACACAGCTTTTTTCAAACCTATGAGCATAAATAGTCTGATAAACACCATCTCCTGTAAGACTCTGTTGCTCAATTATGAATATTACTTGAAAAAACAAAAGACAAGAGGTGTTTGGCAAAGCAGAAACAGTTGATTTAATTAAACACTTCAGCCAGGATCACAGTTACAGATGCGGGTCTGAGGACTGTCTCAAATTACAATCAATCTAAGCATGTTTTTATACAGTTTTTTTGGTATCATAAAAATACTTCCAGCGATCCTTGACTAGTAAAAGAATGCAGGCCTTATCGGTGGAGTCATATATAAGGTAGGTGGGCCTCAACCTGGCGTGGACACAGTGTGAGCCAGTAGGTAATGTGTACAGATGTCCAGCATGTAGGGCACATGATCACTGTGTTTACTTTGTGTGCTGTGTCCTGATTGGCTGTGTGTTCCTAACTTCATGTGACATATGACTTTATGGTGTTTTGGCAATGTGTGCAGTCCTCCAGCCATGTGTGCTTTTGTTGGGGCCAATTTCCCTGAACCATTGTGGTGCCGCTTCGCTTATCTGGGTGGATGGACCTGAGTTTACTGTTTGCGCATTTATATGATGGCTAAACGCCACCCCCCTGTGATGTGTCAATCAGTAACCTCAGGCCTATCAGGGTTCGAAAAATCAACTCGCCCGCTTGCATTTGCGAGCCACATTCAATTAGGGCAAGCTATTTTTAGGTCCTACTTGCCCTTTCAGGAGAGTAGGAAGACAACGTGACTTTTGACCTCTGCCTCTGAAAGCAGAGAAAATTTGACAAGATAGCAAGATTTAAAAACATCTATATTGCTCACAAAGTGAATGAGCAATAAAAATGCCTTTAAATCTTGTTAACTTGTCCTATTTGCTCTACTTCCAGAAACTGAGGTCAAGTGCATTTCAGTTAGGTCGAGTACATTTTTTAGGTTATTAGACCTGCAGGTCTAGTAAAAATTAATTGATTTTTCAAGCCCTACCTATGTTGCAGAGCAGACCTGACCACGTATCTCTGAGTTGGGGTTGACAGAGAGTTCCTGTTGAGAAGTGTGGCTCAATGCTTAGAGCGGCAGACCTTGATGCAGAGCGCTGGCCAGGGACCAGGGTTCGATTCCTGCCTCGGCGGGTTTCGGGCTTAAATTCCTCTGACCAGATATTCTCGCCTCAGTGCCGATTCTAAGCATGGGTCCCACGCTGCAACTCTGGGCAATAGCTTGCTTAGTCTCCACAAAGACCCCCTGATACACAAGGGATGCCTGGTTTCACCATGGGATGCCCAGGAGTGGACACCCCACAAGGAAAAGCCAGGAGGGGTTCCCTTGTGGTAGGAGTACAAGCGCCGGGATGCCTCTGGGTCACTGTTCGCGCTATACAAATACGCCACATTTACATTTACATTCCTGATGAGCGAGTTTGTTAATAGTGATGCAATTTCACTCATATATGTTAGTGTATCATTATAAACATTGGTATCAATGTGACCAATATTATCAACTCCTTCATACAATAACAAGTGTGCATAGCAGAGTGTATTCAAACATAACCTATACATTCCTACTTTTTCAGATCCCGCCAGAATCTCCTCAAATTTGTGGCAAAATGTGAAAAATTTATATTTTTGACCCCATCACCAGGCCTAGAGTTTAGGTTATTCCTACACTGTCCTCATATCTTCTGTTTTCGTTTTTTAGGACTCTGGAGTCCTAAGATGACTGCCACCACTTTCTTGTTGATGTGGTGGCAGCCAATCAGATCTCAATAGGAGATCTATCAAGATCTGTGGAGGCACTGTGTCTCTAGATATACCATTTTTTGAGCATTAAATGCTAAAAAATGACTGAACGAATTTACACCAAATCACAAAATGCACTCTTTTTGGACCAAGGCCTAGCTTTCTGCCAAAGTTGGTGGAAATCCGTTCAGTGACTTAGGCTGTGGCTGTGTCTAAACGTTCCTATGGAAAACTGAATGAGGAACACGTGTTTTGGGACCCCCCATTTTTCTCGGGCCCTTGCTTGACAGATCATC
The DNA here is from genome assembly GCF_964263255.1 of Lissotriton vulgaris. NCBI lineage: Eukaryota > Metazoa > Chordata > Amphibia > Caudata > Salamandridae > Lissotriton > Lissotriton vulgaris. The sequence continues at coordinate 509,807,331 of NC_141685.1, read as the reverse complement.
CTGAAACTTTCCATGTGCAAACTGATTAAAAAAGTAGCACTTTTTCTGAACGTTTTGTGGAGATTCATCAAACGGTGCCAAAGTTATTAGTAACACAAAAATATATTTCCTAAACCAAGATCCTAACTATTTCTACCCAGAGGAGATCGCCACTGGAATATATATATATATATATATATATATATTACCTACTGGCGATAGCCAGTAGGTATATATAGTTAGGATTTTTTCTCTATGGAACTTTTGAAAATTCTATGTCTAATAACTTTGGCGTTTGTGGACGGAATTGGCTGAAATTTTCAGGAAAATGGCACATTTTGTTTCTGAGCAGCCCCTGAAAATTTGAGGGGGGGGGTCGTCAAGGGGGGGCCGAGAAAAAAGGGGGGTCCCAAAACGCGTTTTTCCCATTCATTTTTCCATAGGGCGGTTGGCCTCACTTTTAGCTCGAACGGCTGAATGGATTTGCACGAAACTTGGCAAAATTGTAGGGACTGTTAGCCCGATGTGCCTTTGCTAGGTCTCAATATATGTGCTTCAGTGGATTTTGAGAAATTAACGTTTAAAAAAAGATATATATCTGTAACAGCGCTCCGGGCAGCGCTCCGGTTCGCGTACTTTTCGCGTAACGGAACTTTGCGATGCGAAGCTGTTTGGCTCTCCGGTGTCTGTCAACATTGTAAACAGTCCGGAGCGGCCGCCATCTTGTCTCTCGGTAGGATCGAGAGACAAGAGGAGGCCAAAACAAAGGGGGAAATGAAGGAAAGGGGGCAAGGTAGACCCCTTCTGACCCCCTAGGATTGATGAGGGGGATATTACAGAGCCACGCGGTGCCCAAAAAAAAAAAAAAATCCGATTTTTTCGCCGTAGAGACGCGTCTTGGTACGCGAACCGGGCACCTAATCGGGCAGCTAACTGGGAAGCTAACCGGCAGTGTAACCGGAGTCTGAGGTGAAGCTGATTGGCTGTTAACATTGTAAACAGTCTGGAGCGGCCGCCATCTTGTCTCTCTGTGGGATCGAGAGACAAGAGGTGGAAAAAAAAAAGGTGTAAATGAAGGAAAGGGGTAAGGTAGACTCCTCCTGAACCCCTAGGATTGATGAGGGGGCTATTAAAGTTCCCCGCGGGGCAAAAGAAAAAGAAATTGCGATTGCGGTTTTGTTTGCGCTGCAGAGACGATTTGTCACGGTTATGCGATGCATCATGAGGCGTCTCACGGGCTACATGATACGTCACGTAATAAAGAATATATTTTACAGCTATAGATATTAGCTTTTAAAAAACCAATGAAATTCACTGAAAAAACCATAGGTTATAGACCATATATAGTTAGGAATTTGCATTTACAAAACCTTGAAAATTCACTGAAAAAACCATAGGTTATAGACCATATATAGTTAGAGATTAGCATTTACAAAACCTTATTTTACTCGCATAAAACCATTGAAATTCCATATATAGTTAGTTGCACTAACTATATATCGCGGACCCGCAATCCACTGCTAATGATGTCACATATTACATCATTCATGACATGGTCAGTGACATCACTGATGACATCACTGATGACATCTCAAATGACATCACTGATGACATCACTGATGACATCTCAAATGACATCACTGATGACATCACTGACATCTCATTTGACATTATTGATCACATCACTGATGGTATCATTTATGTGATAATACAATGAACATCTTCAGACTGTAATATAACCTTAGATACACTCAGTGTAAACAGACACTCACAGACTGTCACACATCCATGGAGTTACTCACACACCTAGTCAGTCATGCAAAGAATCAATCACACCTCCATTTCCTCAACTATACAGTTATACACACCTTACTTATTCAAACATATACTAACACATATTTACTCTCTTATACAATCCCTGATACAAGTTCACAATGATCCATACAGCCACTCTCACATTCACTGGCTCTTATGTTCAGTTATTTATATATGTCAACTCTCACATGGACTGTGTTTTACATATGTACTTACTTTGACATGTAGCACTGAGATATCCATTCACTCACCAATACACTCATGCACACAGTCAACTGTTCATACAGCTGTTTCTACATGCACTTTTGAACCCATACACCTAGGGAATCAACTGCTCACACATCTATGCACAGAGTCATACACCTCCCAGCCACCCACACACATACTCAGTCTCCCATACAAATACTTGGGCAACCATTCAATAACCCATATAGTTACTGATATAGCTACTGATTTAAACATGCAGCAGTTTACAGAACAACATATATAATGATTGCCAAATTAAGACACTTTAGTCACTAACCCATGCACTCAGTGAGACACATTTAATCATTCTCTCATACAGTCAGTCATGCACCTACTAAATCCTTCATCCAGACACTTATACATCCACTCATTCGTCAATATGTAAGACATATTTTAACTTTACAGAAACATACAGTCACTGGGTGTTGTCATCAGTGATGTCATCAGTGATGTCATTTGAGATGTCATCAGTGATGTCATCAGTGATGTCACTGACCATGTCATGAATGATGTAATATGTGACATCATTAGCAGTGGATTGCGGGTCCGCGATATATAGTTAGTGCAACTAACTATATATGGAATTTCAATGGTTTTATGCGAGTAAAATAAGGTTTTGTAAATGCTAATCCCTAACTATATATGGTCTATAACCTATGGTTTTTTCAGTGAATATATATATATGTATGTATATATATATATATATATATATATATATATATATATATATATATATATATATATATATATATATATATATTACCTACTGGCAGTCGCCAGTAGGTATATATAGTTAGGATTTTTTCTCTATGGGATTTTTGAAAATTCTATGTCTAATAACTTTGGCGTTTGTGGACGGAATTGGCTGAAATTTTCAGGAAAATGGAACATTTTGTTTCTGAGCAGCCCCTGACAATTTGGGGGGGTTTCATCAAGGGGGGGCCGAGAAAAAAGGGGGGTCCCAAAACACGTTTTTCCCATGTTAATTTCCATAGGGCAGTTGGCCTCACTTTTAGCTCGAACGGCTGAATGGATTTGCACGAAACTTGGCAAAATTGTATTGACTGTTAGCCCGATGTGCCTTTGCTAGGTCTCAATGTATGTGCTCCAGTGGATTTTGAGTAATTTAGGTTCAAAAAAAGATATATATCTGGGCGGAGCCTAACCACACATCTGATCTGATTGGCTGTCAGCACTTCATCCAAGAAGTGTTGGCAGCCATCTTGGGACCAATATACATGATAGCACCTCATTAAAAAGCATTGTAGTTAATAGAGGGTTTTAGGACTTTAGTTACATTATAAATCATTTGTTGATGGTACCATACTCATTTTAGGAATTGTGGTGGGTTCTAAGGTGATTTTACCATGTGAAAAAACCTTCTGCTGTGATATCATGAATATTGTTTGAAAGAAAACTAATATCTCAAGATTTTCCCACAGTGGTTTGGAAGGGGATCTATAAGCTAAACTGAAAGCATATTTTCTGTAAATTCACATTATCTTTCTCAGTCATGTGAAAATGAAGTCTGACATTCTCAGTAAAACATGTACATCCAACAAGGACAGAGACTGTCAGTTGATTCCTTTGTGTTCTACTGCAGCCTCCTAGAGTGTTCTAAAGAACAACTAGAGCGCTAACAGTCCTACTTATTACAAAGGTATGGCACACCTGAAGCCATCTTGATTGGAATAAAGTGGTAACTCTTAAAACATTTAATTTAAAAAGAAACAACATGAGGGGGTATATTTTGCCATAGAAAGTATGATTAGTGCTGCAGAATGAAAAATTAGGGCACATTTTGAGTGACTTCTCAAATCCTTTTCTATTTCATTAAAACATTCTGACATGCAGTCTCCCAAAATGGCCACCAGAGACAAAAGAGCCCAAATGTAGCCCAAATATCACCCAGATGTAGCCCAAGTATAGCCCAATGACAGAATGTCCCAGAGTGTTCTAAAGAACAACTAGAGCGCTAACAGTCCTACTAATTACAAAGGTATGGCACACCAGAAGCCATCTTGATTGGAATGAAGTGGTAAGTCTGAAAACACTCAATTTAAAAAGGAACAACATGAGGGGGTTAATTTTGCCATAGAAAGTATGATTAGTGCTTCAGAAAGAAAAATTAGGGATCATTTTGAGTGACTTCTCAAATCCTCTTCTATTTCATTAAAAAAATTCTGACATGCAGACTGAAACATGCACTTTGAATACCAGCAGCAGACGTCCCTGGTGAGCAGTAGCTTTACTACAGTGATCTAATGTGCAACTAGAGTGCTAACATTCAGCATTTATGGCAAATGTGTGACACATCTGAATGCCTTCTTGATGGAACCAAAGTAAACAAGCATTGAAAATGCAATAGATCTCGCCCTCGTTTAAGTTAAAGCCATTCTGTTTGTAATGAGGTGGCTTTTTAGCTTTGCTTTTATTAGTGTTTTTTCAACTTTCATGTAAATAACATGCATCTGTATGCATATAAGTATATGTATGCATGCATTTATGTTTGTATTTATATAGATATACAGATGATATATGTTTATATATGTATGTATTTATATATATATTCACTGAAAAAACCATAGGCTATAGACCATATATAGTTAGGAATTCGCATTTACAAAACCTTGAAAATTCACTGAAAAAACCATAGGTTATAGACCATATATAGTTAGGAATTAGCATTTATAAAACCTTGAAAATTCACTGAAAAAACCATAGGTTATAGACCATATATAGTTAGGAATTCGCATTTACAAAACCTTATTTTACTCACACAAAACCATTGAAATTCCATATATAGTTAGTTGCACTAACTATATATCGCGCACCCGCAATCCACTGCTGATGATGTCACATATTACATCATTCATGACATGGTCAGTGACATCACTGATGACATCACTGATGACCACATCCAGTGACTGTATGTTTCTGTAAAGTTAAAATATGTCTTACATATTGAAGAATGAGTGGATGTATAAGTGTCTGGATGAAGGATTTAGTAGGTGCATGACTGACTGTATGAGTGAGTGATTAAATGTGTCTCACTGAGTGCATGGGTTAGTGACTAAACTGTCTTAATTTGTGCATCATTATGTCTGTTGTTCTGTAAACTGTTGCATGTGTTGATAAGTAGCTATATGAGTAACTATATGGGTTATTGATTGGTTGCCCAACTATTTGTATGGGAGACTGAGTGTGTGTGTGGGTGGCTGGGAGGTGTATGACTCTGTGCATAGATGTGTGAGCAGTTGATTTACTAGATGTATAGTTTCAAAAGTGCATGTGGAAACAGCTGTATGGGCGGTTGACTGTGTGCATGAGTGTATTGGTGAGTGAATGGATATCTCAGTGCTACATGTCAAAGTAAGTACATATGTAAAACACAGTACATGTGAGAGTTGACATATATAAATAACTGTGCATAAGAGCCAGTGAATGTGAGAGTGGCTGTATGGATCATTGTGAACTTGTATCAGAGATTGTATAAGAGAGTAAATATGTGTTAGTATATGTTTGAATAAGTAAAGTTTGTATAACTGTATAGTTGAGGAAATGGAGGTGTGATTGATTCTTTGCATGACTGACTAGGTGTGTGAGTAACTCCATGGATGAGTGACAGTCTGTGAGTGTCTGTTTACACTGATTGTATCTAAGGTTATATTAGAGTCTGAAGAGGTTCATCGTATTATCACATGAATGATATCATCAGTGATGTCATCAGTGATGCCATCAGTGATGTCATCAGTGATGTCATCAGTGATGTCATTTGAGATGTCATCAGTGATGTCATCAGTGATGTCACTGACCATGTCATGAATGATGTAATATGTGACCTCATCAGCAGTGGACTGCGGTTGCGCGATATATAGTTAGTGCAACTAACTATATATGGAATTTCAATGGTTTTGTGTGAGTAAAATAAGGTTTTGTAAATGCGAATTCCTAACTATATATGGTCTATAACCTATGGTTTTTTCAGTGAATTTTATATATATATATATATATATATATTATCTACTGGCGGTCGCCAATTGGTAGTTATAGTTAGGATTTTTCTCTTTTAGATGACGGGTGTGCACAGTAGTGTGTGTGGAAGGACTGCCTCTCTGCTGAGACCTCTCTCTATAATTAAAGGTGTGCAGAGTATGGTATGGGGAGGGACTGCCCTCTCCTTTTAGACCTCTCTCTCAGATGATGGATGTGTGCAGTAGGTTGTGTGGAGGAACTGGTCTCTCTGTTGAGACCTCTCTCTGTAATGAAAGGTGCGTTTAGTAGGGCATGGAGCGGGACTAGACTCTCCTTTGAGACCTCTCTCTCAGATGACAGGTGTGCCTAGTAGGGTGTGTTGAGGGACTGGCCTCTCTGCTGAGACTTCTCTCTGTAGTGATACGTGTGCATAGTAGGGTGGAGGGAGGGACTGGGCTCTGCTTTCAGACCTCTCTCTCAGATAATGGGTGTTCATAGGGTGTGTAGAAAGACTGTTCTCTCTGCTGAAACCTTTCTCTCAGATGACAAGTGAGCATAGTAGGATGTGTGGAGGGACTTGCCTTGCCTTTTAAACCTCTTTCTTAGATGACCGGTGTACGTAGTAGGTTGTGGGGATGTAGTGCCCTCTCCTTTTAGACCTCTCTCTGTAATGATAGGTGTGCATAGTAGGGAGTGGGGAGGGACTGGACTCTTCTTTCAGACCTCCAGCTCAGATGATGGGTGTGCTTAGTAGATTGGTTGGATGAGCCTTAACAACTTGCCTGCTCATGACGTCCCCCGACCATCATGCGTCACTGTGGGCGTGTGCGGAGGATGGCCGGGGGCGTCCGAATCCCACCCACTATTCAAATTCCCCACACAGCGCGAAAATTCACCCCGCATGCAAGGGGTTAACTTTACACACAGCTTTTTTCAAACCTATGAGCATAAATAGTCTGATAAACACCATCTCCTGTAAGACTCTGTTGCTCAATTATGAATATTACTTGAAAAAACAAAAGACAAGAGGTGTTTGGCAAAGCAGAAACAGTTGATTTAATTAAACACTTCAGCCAGGATCACAGTTACAGATGCGGGTCTGAGGACTGTCTCAAATTACAATCAATCTAAGCATGTTTTTATACAGTTTTTTTGGTATCATAAAAATACCTCCAGCGATCCTTGACTTGTAAAAGAATGCAGGCCTTATCTGTGGAGTCATATATAAGGTAGGTGGGCCTCAACCTGGCGTGGACACAGTGTGAGCCAGTAGGTAATGTGTACAGATGTCCAGCATGTAGGGCACATGATCACTGTGTTTACTTTGTGTGCTGTGTCCTGATTGGCTGTGTGTTCCTAACTTCATGTGACATATGACTTTATGGTGTTTTGGCAATGTGTGCAGTCCTCCAGCCATGTGTGCTTTTGTTGGGGCCAATTTCCCTGAACCATTGTGGTGCCGCTTCGCTTATCTGGGTGGATGGACCTGAGTTTACTGTTTGCGCATTTATATGATGGCTATATGCCACCCCCCTGTGATGTGTCAATCAGCAACCTCAGGCCTATCAGGGTTCTAAAAATCAACTCGCCCGCTTGCATTTGCGAGCCACATTCAATTAGGGCAAGCTATTTTTAGGTCCTACTTGCCCTTTCAGGAGAGTAGGAAGACAACGTGACTTTTGACCTCTGCCTCTGAAAGCAGAGAAAATTTGACAAGATAGCAAGATTTAAAAACATCTATATTGCTCACAAAGTGAATGAGCAATAAAAATGCCTTTAAATCTTGTTAACTTGTCCTATTTGCTCTACTTCCAGAAACTGAGGTCAAGTGCATTTCAGTTAGGTCGAGTACATTTTTTAGGTTATTAGACCTGCAGGTCTAGTAAAAATTAATTGATTTTTCAAGCCCTACCTATGTTGCAGAGCAGACCTGACCACATATCTCTGAGTTGGGGTTGACAGAGAGTTCCTGTTGAGAAGTGTGGCTCAATGCTTAGAGCGGCAGATCTTGATGCAGAGCGCTGGCCAGGGACCAGGGTTCGATTCCTGCCTCGGTGGGTTTCGGGCTTAAATTCCTCTGACCAGATATTCTCGCCTCAGTGCCGATTCTAAGCATGGGTCCCACGCTGCAACTCTGGGCAATAGCTTGCTTAGTCTCCACAAAGGACCCCTGATACACAAGGGATGCCTGGTTTCACCATGGGATGCCCAGGAGTGGACACCCCACAAGGAAAAGCCAGGAGGGGTTCCCTTGTGGTAGGAGTACAAGCGCCAGGATGCCTCTGGGTCACTGTTCGCGCTATACAAATACGCCACATTTACATTCCTGATGAGCGAGTTTGTTAATAGTGATGCAATTTCACTCATATATGTTAGTGTATCATTATAAACATTGGTATCAATGTGACCAATATTATCAACTCCTTCATACAATAACAAGTGTGCATAGCAGAGTGTATTCAAACATAACCTATACATTCCTACTTTTTCAGATCCCGCCAGAATCTCCTCAAATTTGTGGCAAAATGTGAAAAATTTATATTTTTGACCCCATCACCAGGCCTAGAGTTTAGGTTATTCCTACACTGTCCTCATATCTTCTGTTTTCGTTTTTTAGGACTCTGGAGTCCTAAGATGACTGCCACCACTTTCTTGTTGATGTGGTGGCAGCCAATCAGATCTCAATAGGAGATCTATCAAGATCTGTGGAGGCACTGTGTCTCTAGATATACCATTTTTTGAGCATTAAATGCTAAAAAATGACTGAACGAATTTACACCAAATCACAAAATGCACTCTTTTTGGACCAATTTCTAGCTTTCTGCCAAAGTTGGTGGAAATCCGTTCAGTGACTTAGGCTGTGGCTGTGTCTAAACGTTCCTATGGAAAACTGAATGAGGAACACGTGTTTTGGGACCCCCCATTTTTCTCGGGCCCTTGCTTGACAGATCACCCTGAAACTTTCCATGTGCAAACTGATTAAAAAAGTAGCACTTTTTCTGAACGTTTTGTGGAGATTCATCAAACGGTGCCAAAGTTATTAGTAACACAAAAATATATTTCCTAAACCAAGATCCTAACTATTTCTACCCAGAGGAGATCGCCACTGGAATATATATATATATATATATATATATATTACCTACTGGCGATAGCCAGTAGGTATATATAGTTAGGATTTTTTCTCTATGGAACTTTTGAAAATTCTATGTCTAATAACTTTGGCGTTTGTGGACGGAATTGGCTGAAATTTTCAGTAAAATTGCACATTTTGTTTCTGAGCAGCCCCTGAAAATTTGAGGGGGGGGTCGTCAAGGGGGGGCCGAGTAAAAAGGGGGGTCCCAAAACGTGTTTTTCCCATTCATTTTTCCATAGGGCGGTTGGCCTCACTTTTAGCTCGAACGGCTGAATGGATTTGCACGAAACTTGGCAAAATTGTAGGGACTGTTAGCCCGATGTGCCTTTGCTAGGTCTCAATATATGTGCTTTAGTGGATTTTGAGAAATTAACGTTTAAAAAAAGATATATATCTGTAACAGCGCTCCGGGCAGCGCTCCGGTTCGCGTACTTTTCGCGTAACGGAACTTTGCGATGCGAAGCTGATTGGCTCTCCGGTGTCTGTCAACATTGTAAACAGTCCGGAGCGGCCGCCATCTTGTCTCTCGGTAGGATCCAGAGACAAGAGGAGGCCAAAACAAAGGGGGAAATGAAGGAAAGGGGGCAAGGTAGACCCCTTCTGACCCCCTAGGATTGATGAGGGGGATATTATAGAGCCACGCGGGGCCCAAAAAAAAAAAAAATCCGATTTTTTTCGCCGTAGAGACGCGTCTTGGTACGCGAACTGGGCACCTAACCGGGCAGCTAACCGGGAAGCTAACCGGCAGTGTAACCGGAGTCTGAGGTGAAGCTGATTGGCTGTTGACATTGTAAACAATCTGGAGCGGCCGCCATCTTGTCTCTCTGTGGGATCGAGAGACAAGAGGTGGAAAAAAAAAGGTGTAAATGAAGGAAAGGGGTAAGGTAGACTCCTCCTGAACCCCTAGGATTGATGAGGGGGCTATTAAAGTTCCCCGCGGGGCAAAAAAAAAAAAAAATTGCGATTGCGGTTTTGTTTGCGCTGCAGAGACGATTTGTCACGGTTATGCGATGCATCATGAGGCGTCTCACGGGCTACATGATACGTCACGTAATAAAGAATATATTTTACAGCTATAGATATTAGCTTTTAAAAAACCAATGAAATTCACTGAAAAAACCATAGGTTATAGACCATATATAGTTAGGAATTTGCATTTACAAAACCTTGAAAATTCACTGAAAAAACCATAGGTTATAGACCATATATAGTTAGGGATTAGCATTTACAAAACCTTATTTTACTTGCATAAAACCATTGAAATTCCATATATAGTTAGTTGCACTAACTATATATCGCGGACCCGCAATCCACTGCTAATGATGTCACATATTACATCATTCATGACATGGTCAGTGACATCACTGATGACATCACTGATGACATCTCAAATGATATCACTGATGACATCACTGATGACAATGGGGAGGCCCAATCGCTCCTAGAGGGACGCCTTATGCCCATCTTTAACATGGCTTGGATCTCATTTTGGACGGCTTGTCTCCTGGCAGCTGGAATACGGTATGGTCATTGTTGCCAGGGACCGTCTCGATGGCGTATTCAATCAGGGCCGTATTCCCTGGCTCATCCCAAAAGATAGAAGAGAACGGTTGAAGTGTTTTTCTCAGGTATTGCAGTTGTGTGGGGGTCAGAGACTCATTCAATACCAGCTTGGGTAAACTACATGTGATTCCCACCCCTGTTGACATTACCGTGTGGGTTGTTTTTGGGATGGGGCCTAACCACTTCTTTAAGATGTTGATTTGGTAGGCCTGTACCTTGGAAGGTTTGACCTATATCTTATAGGTAGTTTTCCCTACTACCCCCACCACCTTATAAGGGCCCATCCACTCTGCTTTTAATTTAATAGTGGAGGAAGGAAGTAAAACCAATACCCAGTCACCAAGTTTCAGGGTTTGCCACTTTTTCCCTTTGTCATAGTAATACTTCTGTTTTCTTTGTTGTTTTTCTAGATCAGAATAAGCGAGATCCCTCAATTTTCCTATTCTGGACCTAATACTATGGGTGTATTCAAGGAAACCACAGGTCTTATATTCACCTGCCTTGAAGACCCAGAGCTCCCCCACTCAAGTCCTTTGTAATGGACTTTCTGATTTCTTCCAGGAAAAAATTATTAAGCTATCTTCCTCCTTTGATTCCGCGCCTTCTAGTCCCTGGTCAGAAGAGTCACACTCCCAGCAATGCTCATTTAATTTATTGATGAGCTCACGCCAGATACAGCCATGAAACTACTTAACCAGGTTAAGTCAGGATCACCATTAGACCCTGTCCCTGCTAAAGTGATGGAAAATCTTGCCCCGGTTTTAATTAACCCTCTCCTTTCCATATGGAACTCTTCCTTGGCCCTTGGTCAGTTCCCTTCAGTTTGGAAACAAGCTAGGCTGCTCCCCATTTTAAAGAAATCAGATGCGGATCCTTCCCAACTCAGTAATTATCGCCCGATATCCCTTCTGCCTAAACCGGCCAAGATCCTAGAAAAAGTGGTCCAGAAACAATTGGCCCAGTACCTAGAATCTAATCAGCTGCTGCACGACTCCCAGTTCGGATTTAGAACCGGATACAGCGCTGCTGGAGGTATCTGAGACAATCCGGGAGTCAGTGGACAGGGGCGAGGAGGTCATGTTGGCCCTCATCGACCTGTCCGCTACATTCGAGACAGTGTCACATGACATACCTGTGACTCGCCTACAGCAGTTGGGGATTGGTGGCACGGCCCTGGCATGGATTAAATCTTTCCTCTCAGGGAGATCCCAAAGGGTACTTCTTCGTCCCTTTGAATCAGAGGATAAACCCCTTCTGTGCGGTGTGCCTCAGGGCTCGGCCTTGAGCCCTCTTTTGTTTAACGTGTACCTAGGCCCGCTTGCCAGGGTAGTTGAGTCCTGGGGGGTCAGGGTGGTCTCTTACGCTGATGATACTCAGCTTGTCTTTTCCTTTAGAGACCACGCTGACTCCCATTTTTCCAACGTTCGCAACTGCCTTGGCAACATCTGCACGTGGATGGCTTCTAATCATTTGGCTCTGAATACGGACAAAACGGAGGTGCTTTTCTTTAGCCAGAAATCAGCCCCCCCGCCACCTTGTGGTGGCCAACTGTCTTGAACCCCCTCCCAGTCCTGTACAGTCGGCCCGCAATCTCGGCTTCCTTTTCGACAACGCTATGTCCTGCAAAGCTCAGGTCAACAGAGTTACCGCGGCCTGTTTTGGAAAGCTGCGCATGATCAGGAAGATCTTTCCCTATCTCCCTCAGACGTCCCGCAAAACGATTGTCCATGCTCTCATTATGGCACATTTAGATTATGCCAACAGCCTGTACGCCCTTGCCCCCCTCTACCTCATTGATCGATTGCAAATTGTTCAGAATGCAGCAGCTAGACTCATTGGAAACATCCCTACCCGCAACTCGGTCACAGCATACCGGAAGGAACTACACTGGCTCCCCATCTCCCGTCACATTCAATTCAAAATTTTGATCCTTGCCTTTCGGGCTATACATGGAATTGGCCCGGCTTATCTGAGTAAAAGACTCAAACTATCTGCATCAGCCAGACATCTGAGATCAAACAGCCTTCGATTATTGGTGGCACTCAGATTTAGGCTCGCCAGGAGTGGCGGCAGAACGTTCTGAGTGACCGCGGCCAAGTATTGGAACAGCCTCCCTCTGGACCTTAGGTTCATTGAGTCAGAGCAAGTTTTCCGACGTAAACTTAAAACCTGGCTGTTCACCAATCTCTGATTAAGTTAGCCTTGTGGCCCTATGTAGCTTCAGGTTAGGATGGATATGAACCTGGTAGCTCCCTTCTCGTGATTAACATGTACTCACAGCGCCGGGACACCCCCGTCGGGGGTAGCTGCGTGCTTTATAAGCTTCTTAAATAAATAAATAAATAAATTATATTCCTCCTCTTTTTCCCACGCCTCCTTTGTCATTTCAAGAAATGATCTGGGTTGTCTTCCATAGAGTAGTTCAAAGGAAGAACAACCCAGACTGCTCTGTACTTGACTGTGAACGACGTACAGAACAAGAGGAAGAAGTAGATCCCAATCCTTTCCCTCATTTTGAAGAATCTTCTTCAGGGTCAGCTTCAAGGTCCCCTTATATCTCTCTACGAGCCCATCAGTTTTGGGGTGATAGACCGATGTTCTATATTCAGGGTTGGGCATATCTCCTTCATTAAGCAAGAGACAAATGGGGTGCCTTGATCGGTCAGGATTTCCCTGGGAAAGCCTACCCTGGAAAAGAGCTCAACGAGCTTTTCTGTGATGTTCTTAGATGTTGGTGTTCTTAAGGGGAAGGCTTCAGGGTAGCCGGTGGCATAGTCCACCACGACCAGGGCGTAGAGGTGCCCTTTCTTTGTTTTCGGTAGGGGGCCGATTAAATCCATTCCGATTCTCTCGAACAGATGTCCTATCACTGGGAGGGGCTGAAGGGGAACAGGAGGGGGTAGGTAGGGTTCCTCCTCTGACCTATTTCACACTTCTTGCAGTAGGTTTTTATGGACCTATACATCCTCGGCCAATAAAAATGTCTTAGAATACTCTGGGTTGTTTTCTCCGTCCCCGAGTGGCCAGCAGTAAGGTGAGAGTAGGTGAAAAATAGTATTTGGTCCCTAAAGGCTAGGGGTGACAGTAACTGAGGGGTACTATCTGCTTTCTCTTCTTGATACAGGAGACCGTTCTTTATGTGGAATCGGGGATATGTCGGAGGTTTGGCAGGATCTAGGGTCTGGGCTATTTGCCAGGTGTTCTGCAAGGTGGGATCATTACTCTGAGAATATTTAAAGTTTTCATCTAAGAGCCAGGGGGTTGGTGTAACAAGGGCTTGGTATGGGGAATTCCTTACATTTTTCTCCTCTCTTCTTGTTTTGGGGGGCGGTAGAGTGGTGACAAAGAGTCTGAAAAACTCAGGATTGTCTGTCCCTATTATGACGCCCTAGTACTCCCACCCTCACCCTGTGTGGGGACCCTTGCTCGGTTTGAAGGGTTACTAGTGTCACTGATACGGTTTAATGTACCCATGTACACAGCGAATGTGTACAACAGAGTCCATTTCTATTTGCTTCTTTTCGACCAGGTATGCCTGTAATATGGACTGTTGACATCCTGAGTCTAGGAGAGCCTTAACCCATTGTCCATTTAGTTGTACACTCACGTAAAAGGTACTTCCCAACTCAGTAGCATAGAAAACAGTTTTTGGTTTATACCCAATGTCCATGGGCTCCTCCTGGAGCTTTTTATGGGGGCACAAACGAGCGATATGGCCCCACTCTCCACAATCAAAGCATTGAGGACCCCGTTGCATTGGAACATCTACTTTGTGAGGTCGTACTTTCTGAAGATCATGGCTGGGTTTTGGGGGTAGCTTTTTCTCTGGTTTACATGGTGCAGGACGGTGGATTCTTTCTATATCCCCCATATACCCTCATGGTTGAGCACGGGAGAAGGTTGCGGCCATTTCTACTGCTTCCATGGTAGTGAGGTGCCTATGCTATCGCAGCCAGCACTGCATAATAAACGGAAGGGCCTCCAGGAAATGTTAAAGATAAATCATTATATAACTCATGAAAAAGGGGAGAGGGTCAATAAATCTCCGCTACCCCGAACCCCCTAATATAACATGTTAAAACAGAAAGGGGTAGAGAGCAGGCACTATCAGTGCGGGCTTACATCAGAACAGTTGTGTTCTTTGGAGTATGCCCTGCCTGGCGCTTTTTCGAGTTTGACTCGCAGATAAACTCGTATATGTATCCCGTGATGGCGGGGATTTCCTCCACACATTTCTGATCGATAGCGATCCTTTTCACCCTATTGACTAACCAGATTGAGGTAAGGTGGGAGAGTGGACTGGGACTGGTAGAAGTCCTGATGAAGACCGACGTGACCTGCTCAGTGGGGGCACAGTAAGACGGTCGAAACATGTTGGCATTGGCGGTTTAAGGAGGGGTGTTTTGGGAACTTGACATTCTCTATAGACACTACACATCCTTTACTATTTTAATCCTGGCAGTGGAACCCAGGAATAAAGGTCTGAAGGGTATCCATGAGCCAGTTTTAAACACATCTATTGCTGCACTTTGTTCCATCACTGTACCCAGTTACAGGGTAACACTCACTTTGTTATCACTGTTTTGTCTCATTTATGTTGCTTTGTGTTTCCCCCTCCCTATGCTCCGTCCTGTGCGTGGCTACGCCAGGGTGTTTTGTTAGCAGACCTGATGATGAAGCATGTCACACACATTTGTGTGTGAGTGAGGGCAGTTTTCAAAACACACGACTTGTGCCACTGCATGTTTGTTAATGTATTTGTGTGGGATGTGTCCTATCTACCCCTTTCTGTGTTAACAAGATAAATCATGCCCATTATCTCCTCTTTGGTATGTTTCATGGGCTTTAAAAACTTGTCTGCCACAGCTTTCAGACAAAAGAAGTGGGTCTTGGGATTTTCTCCCGGTATGCTTCTTTCCTTGCGGAATCTTACGCGGTATGCCTCTGCATCTAACCCAAGGTGGTCTAGGATGATTGTCTTGATTTCATTATACGGCATATTACCGGTAGCATTAGCGACTTGGTAGGCCGCCTGTGCTTCACCTGTAAAGAGGGGCCATTTCATCCACAGGCTCGGCGGCTCTTTCAAAGTTATGGAGAAATGCATCCGGATCCTCCCCTGGGACGTATTTCTGCAATAAGACACCTTAGGGACCCGAGGTGCTGCTTCTTACGTCTCTTGTCCCAGAGAACCCTTTCTCCTCCAAGATCTTACGAAGGCCTTCCATTTGTGCCGCTATGCTTTCCTTAATCAAATCCCTGTCGGCCTTGGCTGATGTCATTTGCTGCTGGACTGGCCATTTTAGCTTGACTTGACTCACCACAAGATGTTGAATAAGGTCTTCCATTATTCCAATTCTAATGGAATGTTGCCTGAATTCTCCATCAAACTTGTAAGCGGGACAACACAGAGAGTTCCACACTCACTGGTGTTTGTTTTGGAAATTGCCTTTTATTCATTGGTTTTCGGTGATTTTAAACACTTGGGGTTTACAAGGGAGTAATACATCTTGTCCGTGTAGATGAAGGTATGTCGTTTTCTGGCTTTACAGCACTTGAAGCTCTTCCGGCAGGAATCTGGATCGTCCTCGTCACCTCAAAGGAACAAATAAACACAACACCCAATTGTTAAGGGATTTCTTTCTTTTCCCGTCACCACAGGGGAAAGGGAGTGAGGAGACACCCGGTGACTTATAATTTCACACGTCCAGAGATATTGAAAAGGTTAGCTAATTTTAGGGTGGAGTGTAGGTGCTTACGGATAGTGGCTTAAAGAGATAGGGCCGCAGGGAGACTTCGGCGGGGATCAGAGACCTTCTCCTGCCTCCCGGCCCACCCCGTAACCTTTGCACGCGCCTGTGAGAGCCACGCTCCTCTGGGAGCATGGCTGATGAAGGAACAGGCACGTTGGCCTCCTGGCTCCTCCGGGGTTTCTGTCTGCTCGATTTTGGTGGTCAGCACAGGGAGCGTGGCGTCTTCCCTTCTTCTTTTGATCTCCGTCCTAGGGACTTTCTTGTCTCCCATTCCTTTGTAAGCAGGGCGGATGACATGAAACCCGGGGGCGGATTCTTCGGACATCTGCTCCCATTTAAAGGGGCCTTGGCTGAAGACCGGTAAGTACATATCTGGGTTTGACTCCGCCACTGTAGACCATTCCTAGGAGTCCCCCGACTGTGAAAAAAGGAGAGCATTTCCAGAGTCAGGTACATGCCACCACTCTTTTGCCTGCATCGTAGGGGTTGAGACCCCGTGACAGAGGTAGGTTGTTTGGGGTATGCTTGTAATTACAAACAGTCAACCATGCCTGCCACAGTTAATGGGAAGCTAGTATGCTGTTGAGAGAAAGTCTTGTGTGCTTTTCACATACTGGTTGGGAAAGACTATTGGAAACATGTTTACTATGGTAACAGAGCTAAAAAAGTAAGGGAGGAAAGGGAACAAAATAGACTGCTGTGGGAAACTATAAAGTAGACTGGTGTAAAAACGTTCAGTATGGAGTCTATGTGTTGTTGAATGCTTCTAAGGACTCTCGTGTGGATCCACGGATCCTCTGTGGATTTACATGGGAGGCCGCGCTGAGCACCTTGGTGAAGCTACGGATCTGCACAAAATTGGGCTTCTTTTTAGGAAACATGGAAAGGGTTAACAAACAGTCACCATTTAAGAGTGGTATGACAAAAATAAAAGATGAAACGACATCTGTGAATTGCCAAGTTTAAGAATATGAGTTAAAACACATGGGGAAGGGTGGCCATTTTAGGTATTTTTCTACTGAGAGTGGAGAAGGATTGCCATAGGTCTGACTTAAGATTTGTAGTGGAAAAATGATGTTAATTTCTTTTTACACTAAACATTGGACAAAAGCAAAGAGATTTTATTGGTATGTTCATTAGGTTGTACTACAGAGAAGTATATTTAAAAGAAAAGTGTGGGTGTATGTAAGCTGAATTAAAATGTAGCATCTAGACACTACAGTAAAAGGAACATTAGATGGGTGCTTAGATGAGAGTATTAACTAAAAATGTAGTGAACAGGAAAGGAGCAAGAGGAATTGCTACACTTAAAATATAGTTATTTTATGTTGCCAGTATGAATGAATGGGTTAAAAGTAGATGTGACTGCTTGCTTATAGTACAGTACTTAATTTTGAAGTATGTAATTTGCAGCCAGTCACACTCTCAGGCAGGCACTGACAAGCCCAATTACACTCACACAAAAGCACTTATGTACCCACCACTCATACAGCCAGACAGTGATTGATTGACAATCTCAGTTACTCACCCATGCAACCATTTATATACCCACTTACTCACCTATACATCCACTTACATAGTCATTCACACACCCATAGTTACACTGTCACACCCACTCATACACCTACACAGTCATTTGTGTACCCAGCACTCAGACAGTAAGTTACACATGTACTTACACACTGATACACCCAGGTATACACTCAGTCAACCACCCATACAGCCATTAGCATACCTATTGATAAACCCATACAGCCACTCACACCCCCAGTCAGACATTGACAGAGGCACTTACACATTGTGAGGGGGCCGTTGAGGAAGCCGCTATTCAACACCTGCCTTTATGCCCTATGAAGTTTGTGTATGCAGACATTGATCCGATGAGGCCGGAACAGCAAGAGTTAACCATGCCTGCTGCCTCTTACATGCAGTGAGGTGTTGCCTCTAAGCATGGGCGAATTTTGCGAATCTGGCGTTCGCGAATTTTGCGAATTTGCGAACTCGCAATCCGCAAAATCAGTGAATTTACGGATTGGTTTTTTTTGTGTTCCCAAGGATTTCTGCCAGTTCGCGAGGGTTTTGTACCAGTTCGCAATTGCGAACTTACATGTCGGCTCGCAACGGTCGCAATTATGTTGTTTCTACATCTGGTTCATCATCACAGGTTCCCAGCACCCTCTGTTTCACCCCTGCCACCCTTTGTTTCACCCATGCCATCCTCTGGTACATCAATGCCACCTCTGGTTCATCATCACTGCAGATTATGGGGGGAAAAAGCAAGCACACCTGCCCTGCTTCAACTGACATGAATTAATTTGGGGTTGATTTATTAATGTGTCACTGTTTTAAAATTCCAGTCTGGCACCTGCTTCCTTATCTGTAATTTGCTTTCTGTTGCAGTGCAATTTTTTTTGCCAGGACCTTTGTGGCCTACTTGTAGCGATTCTATTATCCGGCTGTGAGGTTCAGAGCAGGGTCATACAATTGTTGCAACTAGCAACTGAACTCTGGAGGGGCCCCAGTCAGGAAGCACTACAGGGAATGGTTACTAATGATGAATTTGAACTTTTGCACCTGCTGCTGAGTGCTTTCAGTTTAGCAAAACTCGTTTTTCTGCAGAACAGCATTACAGCAACTGTAATGCCCCAAACAAGCTTACTTGTGAAAGTTGATTTCTAATCCAAAGTGATCCAAAGAAAGTCAAAAGGCCTCAAATCCAAAAAAGTGCAGGCAAATGTCAACCTGAGGAGTTATTCTCATAAAAATCATCATTTTCAGAAGGTCTATGCTGCTTGCTCGTGGATTTCTTGTGCAGAATTGCAACTTTTGTAATTTCGCGAGTGCAAGATTGTTGCTGCCCGCCGCACCTACATGTTTGCAATTGCGAACTTACACTGCAGGCCGCAAAATTGTATCACCAAGAAAAAAAAATCGGCTGCGTGCGAATTTGCGGATTTTCGGTAAATTTGCGAGCGTTCGCGGATTGCGAATTTCCCGAAAATCCGCAAAATCCGCGAGCGGAACGGATTTTCCGCCCATGCTTAGTTGCCTAGCCAGGGAGCCCAGACCAATGAGAGCAAGGAGAGGCGGGGCCACAACCATGTAAGGAGGTCTCGGAGAAACCGGAAGGGGCGCTGAGTCCGAAGGAGCCAGGAGAGCAGATTGAGACAAGGAACAAGGATGCTGTGCCATGGGACCCTGTTTGGGACTGGAAAGAGAGCACCTAGACCAGCAGAGAGGAGACCACGGTGTAGTGGAGTTCCTATATTCCCCAATAGGCTCTGCGCATTGGAATAATATATCCTATAGATATGACATAGGACTTAGGTCAGTAGGTCTCTATCGAATATACTAAACTTAATAGTGAGTGCCAGCTAGCTCAGAGGTCACTAGAAACTTTCTCGAATACACAAGAAGGGCTTAGTTACTGACAACTGCATAAACATGACAACTTTGTTTCCCTAGGACTGGAACAAATATTTTCAGAGTTGTGGAAACAATAGATAACTAGTTCACTCAGTCAATCTGGCATGCTTCGTTTTTACAGAGCTGCAGAGAAATAGTGAGACGGGCGTTTTCAATAAAAAGTGTTTATTGAACAGTCTTCTTTCTCATGCAAGAGAGGTGAACTGCTACAATCATTAGACAGAATGCAAAGTATAATGCGTACAGAGAGAATAGTATTATAAAATAATACTGTGATAGCATTGTATGGTTTCTAAGCCTTATAAAAATACATACACAAATAACACAGACTAAAATACTCGCCTGGTGCTTCTAACATACGCATAGGGTAGTTTTTGCCAAGGATTTGCCAAAGGTTTCTCTAGGTTCTAATCAGCTCCATACCTTATAATGAAGGAGGTTTGGTATCTCTGTCTCGGGACTCGATTTCCCAACACCCCGCAAGGGGAGTTAGTCGGCTTCCTTCGGCCCTAGATGTAGCGAGCTGCGTGGGGCAAGTAGGTCGTCGAACTGCACCGAACCACACCGTGCTTTGCCATAGCAAGTTAAGGTATATTTATACCTTGAAGGTGTTTAGGAATGCCAGTATTGACTTAAAGTTGGGCATATGAACGTCAAGGGAAAGTCCCTAATGGCTTAAGAGTCTGGTTTTCCAAGAAATCTTTGTGATGTAGATGAACAGATGGAAGTAGCCATGCCTGTATTTGGGTAGCTTAGGCTATGCCTAAATAAGGGCTGGATTTCTATGCCTATATAAGGGCAACGTGAATTGTACCTATATAAGGGCATTAATTCATTCGGAATCTACAACTCCATCCAGCCCCCACTCCACTTTCTTATGTACGACATTACTATGTTCTAAACATGTTAAACATATCTAAACATGATGTGTTAAAACCCACCCAAAACACATAAAAATGCAATGGTACTGGTTGTACACAAAAGCGCATTAGTGCTGTACGCATTCAAGCAATGTTTCATTCAAAGCATATAGTTGACATTTTAAAAAATGCTAACTGAATGAATCACATAAATACATTTATGAAATGGCTCGTAAATACAGAAAAGAAAAGGTGCCGAAACCATTTCATGTCAGATTACAGAAAACTGTTTGTGTATGTGGACAAGGTCAAAATGTTGTTTCTGGAAGTATTTCAAAGAATTCTTGTTCTCTATGAATAGTTCTATTTAAGCAGATTACTTGGTGCCAAAAAATGAAAAATACAAATTTGGAAAAATTAATAATCATATGAAAAAGAGTCCCAAAGTTAGTACTTTATTTTGAAAAAAAAGAAGGTCGAATTCAGAGTCTCTCAGAACACTGTGTGCCAAATAAAAAGTCAGTGTTTGTGGTAGGAGAAAACATCAAATCGTCTAAGTCTGAAAAAAATTAATCTACCATTGAAGGTGAATGTTGGATTACCTCGTTTAGAAGATTAACCGCACATAGATGTGAAGTATCGCCGTCAGCATTGGTCGCATTAGCAATGTTCGAATCAGAAGGTAACTGTGTGCCTGTCGTTTCTCTACCTCAGCAGTAGCATTTTGCGTCTGTGAGATCTCAATGATTGCCGTCATCAGAATCGGTAGGCGCTGGGGACAACACAATGCCTGGGCCGTTACTGGTTCAAGCAAAGTATCAACATCCATTGGCATGACTAATGGGAGTGTGAGACATGAGTCTAACACGCATTATTTTTCGCATAGCTGGAAGCGTAGAACAGGTAAGATGCAATCTTGCCAAATTGGTCTGAATGACAGAAACCATGTGGTATTTATTTCTCGTAAACGAGGTAGTTCCAAAATTTGGACGATGCACTCACGACACTTCATCGCCAGTAGAGTTGTCGCCATTGAGAACTGGGTGTCGCTGGTGAATTGGCATGCCATATCGCAGCAGTAGGAGCAAGTCCCAAAAGAAGAGGCAATCCGCCAAAGACTGAGTGCACGAAGTTTGGAAATATTACTAGGACTGCTTCAAAAGGTGCTAACAGTCCAGATAATACAGTCTTAAATACATGTACAATACCACTTGTATCAGACATCTTTAAGATACGATTTAACATTTCTGAGAAATGTACAGGGCAGTTTGTAGTTAGTAGAGCATGTATCTTGGCAGAAGACCTTGCAACTTGTAGATCATAGGTTTCTTTGGCCGAGGTCAATGGAACAGTTTTTTGCAAAAGAATAGCTTTCATTCTGCTTAAAGTATCAATTTGTATCGAAGAGATGTTCAGTGAAGGCCTTAACAGCGACTCCCTGTCTGTCTTGGTCTTTGGAAACAATTCTTGCATACTGCAAGTGACCCTGGCTGACACAGTTACTAGATATAACACAAAGATTGCTTGTTGCCAACGCGTTTCGTCACATCCGTGACTTCTTCAGGGCTCAACTGGTGATTATCTGAAAAGAATAGCGACAGCCACCATATAGTCTTTATGTTATCACAATCTGATATTCTCAAAGTAATATGCTCGGTGTGTACCCCTCTATCAACTCAGTACAACACAGGGAAGGTACCTCCTGTTCGTTCGTAGGACTTTAGTTGGTTAATCTCAAAGCGTCCCAGTCTATATATTTGTTGACAAATATATAGACCGGGACGCTTTTGGGAATCATCTCTACATAGATGAGCGCTGGCTACTGCAAAATAACCGACTAACGCCCTGAAGAAGTCACGGATGTGACGAAACGCGTTGGCAACAAGCAATTCTGTTATTTTAATAATTGAAGCATTGAATAAAGAAAATTTGAAAATCTTCAATCAAGCTATTTTTGAGATTCGTATTTGTTTCCTATTGAACATCAACAATACTTGTGAATTATAGAACTTTGACAATACAGTACTTGTACATAAACCTTGGTGCGGGTCAATCTTTGTGTTATATGTTTAAATGATTGTATAGTCACTACTAGGCGATGTATTTGGGTCACATCCTCGACCTTGTCGCACGAGGAATCAATCACTAGATAGGCATCACTAATAGTGAAAATTTGTGCTGGTCATTTTAGCTCTGACCCTTGAGTGTTTTTGTGTTATGACAGTTACTAGATATGGTAAACCTGGCAAAATGCCACAGCAGCTGTGATCGTTCAACATGAGGTAACTTCTATTGTAAAGTTGTCCAAAATTTGGATCAATCACCGCAGCTGGTAAACCTTGCAGGTGGCAGGATAAGTTGTTAGAGGAACCATCGCAGGCTCGTGTAAGTGTATACCCTGACAAAGGAGAGAACCACTTATTGCGTTTTTACAATTTTTACCACTAAGAAATAATTCTCTACCCCCACTCCAACATCTGTGTGTCTACTGTAATTCCCAGGATGTCTTGATATATTCTTTACCCAACCTTTCACATGTGCCTTCTGGTATGTGTTGTAGGCAATACTGAAAATGGAAAATTGTAACAGGCAGAGTGATTGTTCCATGTATAATCCATTCAGTGGCTGGCTTTTCAGCGACTGTAAATGGCAATCTTTCCCATTTTTCAATGCTCAGCACCGTATAGTCTGCTCGCCTTTGAGCCAATTTGATCTGTATATCAGTGAGATTAAATTCTGAAAACAGTGACGTAGTATTGATTAAACGCCAAGGCACCTAGCCTGAACGAAGGTTTTTCAATGTCCAGCCTGATAGCATGATAGAATGTAATTGCGTCTGACCATGTTAGAACATGACCAAGTCCTGTTCCATTATGTCTATGGCAGAAGATACTATGCTGTCCAAAGAATATATCCTGGATGACAGAGTCGTTAACCCATTGTCAACCACAGAGAGAGTTTTCTCTAAATTAATACGATCAATTTCTTGTATTCCTTCTGCAGTCTCTACTTGCATAATCTTCCAAGCTTCTTTATAAGTAGCATAGATACCGGCATATATAAAACGTTTATGACGCAGTATTCTTGGTCCTAGCAAGAATTCCCTAAGATCAGCGCCATCTTTAATTAAAGATAAGTTTTGCTTTACATCCTTAAGTGTAAATCTTTGTAATCATTCCAGACACAGTTTTCCTACACTGTATGTTGTTGCTATTCCTGGATGCTGTCTTTGAACATATCTTGGATCTGGCCTGGTGAATGTGAAACCCTGTGTTTTGTTCAGGAATCTATCTTAACAGTTGTTTGTGTCTGTGGGTCAGATTAACCATTTTCTCCAATCTGGATCTGTTCTGTTTTGATGCAAAATAGTATGTAAGTCGACCTCCCCTCTGAAGTGTTATCATTTTCAGGTGTAGGTGTAGGTATGGATGGATTGTTCAGGTCTTTCATCTTGGCTAACCCAAGACAAGACGTCTGTTGGACAGTGTCATTCAAAAATAGGGATGATACAGGCTCTAAACATATCTTCTATCCCCTGTACCTGCCAATCTTTTGTGCCCCAGACAGTTTTCGTGTCAATTTTGTCTTTCCAAAAGTCAAAACCTAGTTTAGACAATTGAGCATAAAGGTTTTCAGAATACATTTGATTTGTATTGGTCAACATACTTTTCATTCCTGTTTTGTTTATATTCTTAAAGTAAAATGATTCAGCACTTGATACATTGAACCCTGAAAAGTATGGAAACTTATTGTCAAAAGTTATTGAGCTACCCTTTGGTGGAGTAGGACAATGTTCCCATTGGTTATACATTAATACATTTCTAGGATTTGCAGATTTGTGCAAGAAATGATGACCATAATGAATATAACAATACATTTGGTCAAAGTCTGATGAACCTTCTAAATATTCATGATTTGTGAATACTGCAGACATTTCTAGGTCTGACATCATATTATTAACAGTCTCTAAGTCCCAATCATCAGAAAAGGTACTAGATGAAACAAAGTCATTCAGAAAATCTTGAACTGGTGTAGAATCTTCAACAGCTCCGACGGGCCAAAAATGTAATAATCAGTTCTGTCTCAAGCTATACCCCCAGGTATAGGAATGGCTGTGATGTTCACTGATGACAAGTCTCTTTGCTCACAATGAGATGATTTGTGTGGCTTGAGGAGTAAGTTGATGTTCCTACTTGCTGTGTCCTTTTTTACATATCTTCCATTTATCAGCATTCCCAAAGTTATCACCAGAGTCAACCAAAGTAGAAGAAAAAGCACACCCAACACAATCCAAAGTTCAATCCATGGTGAAACCAGATAAGTATTTTCCAGGTGATGTAAAAAGTCTGTTGCTCATTCTTTATAAGTTCTTTTTACTGGTGTCGTTTCAGGTTCGCTGGATTCTTGGAAAACGTATCAAAGTTAATGAAGTAGCCAGAGGCAGTTCTGTCAATTGTTGGGATTGCATAATGATTCGTTGAAATCGCTGGAACCACTCTATCACTTGTTACATTTGTGTACTCAGATGCTACTTCATTGTAAGCAGGCATTTCTTGACAAACTGTTATTTGGGTTTCAAGAGGTACAAGTTCCATAACATTGTTGCTTAGTCCTTCATTTCGCACTGCAGATTCCTCAAAGGCGATGAGTCTTTCAGTTTGAACCTCTTGGATATTAGCTAGATTAGGGCGTCTGCTACATTGGCGGAGTCCACTTGGCCTACTGCTTATGATCGGCCACATGATGTGGTTTGACCAGGTCAATGGACACAAACCTGTTCTCCTTTTTACCAGCAAGGGGCGGCAGAAATGCTGTTCTTGATCCGTAGATTGCTAGGACAGGTATTGGTTGTCTGTAAGAAGTCCCAAATTCCTTCTTGTACGCAATCTTCTCTCTGACTAAGTAAGTAAGTAAGTAAGTATTTATTCTGCATGTGTTAGACCTGACATCATTGGCCTGAGTCTCTCCTCCATTTTTTTCTGTTTGCCTCCTCTGTTTACAATGTTTTTGCTGGTATATTGCTTTGGGCACTGTGCCACTGCTGATCAGTGCCACAGTGCAAGTGCTCCCTATGTAAAATTACTGTATTGATTGAATTCCATGTTTGGCTTATTTGGTTTACTGTCAGTCCCTAGTCTAGTGCACCAGGAGTGCCAGGGCTTGTAAATACAAATGCTGCTCATGGGCTTGCAGCACATGTTGTGCTACCCACAAGAGCGGCCTAGTAAAAGTATGTCTAAAGGTCTGCCATTGCTAGACCTACCTGCAGTCTGGTACTGTCACGCTGACTGCGCAAGTACACCTACTTGCCAGTCCTTAAACCTTCCCTTAACTTCCTGTTAGTCACACCTATGGTAGGCCCGAGGGCAGGGTGCATTGTAATTATAAGGTAGGACAAGCCTGACCAAGTTGGCATGTCCTAATAGTGAATTACAGCCATATTCGTTTTTCACTATTGTAAGGTTACCTGCTCTCCATTAGTTAGAATGGGCTGCCGGGGTTATTAATGCTATAATCCTAGCTAGCTCGGGGAGCAGGGTGCAATGTCGAGTTTGGTATCCCTGAACTCGGGGTTTGATAACGCATACGCTTGTGTGGATGGTTTTTGGACTCTGGGTTTGAAAATAGCACTTTTAGAAAGTGGCTATTCTCTAGTCTAACTATTTCTGGTTTCTGCTGGTTTGGTGTGTGTGTGACAGGGGCTGGGTGGCTCCAGAGTTCTGAATGAGTCAGTGTGGGGTGAGTGCTGCATTTGCATTGAGAGTAGGGGGAGAGTAGTTCCTGATAGCCTGCCCTGCCTGATACAATGCTGGCTCCACCTCCTGCCGGGCGACTGATAGCTCTGCTCCTGCCAGTGACAATACTGGCTCCACCTCCTGCGGGGCGTCTAAGGACCCAGCCCTGCACAGTGAATAGGCCAGGTGCCTCTGCCTGGCTACACCCACAACAAACCCAGGATGAGGGGAATTTCCCTGCATGGACAAAGGGATCAAAGCCAAAAAGGGGTATAAGAGAAGGACCCCTGAACCAAGACTTTGGATCACTTCTGACAAGGAAACCTGAACCAAGGACAAGAAGCCTGCTGATCCAAGGACTTTCCTATCCCTTCTGCCAGTGTGCTGCTTGCTGGGGGGAATCCTGCAGTGCTTCTTTATTTTTGCCAAGGAACCAGGAGAGAGGAACTGTGTGTGTACTCTCAAACTTTGCTGAAGAAAATCTCCAAGGGCTGGAAGAGTGCCAGCCTCCTGTTGAAGTCACAGGTCTAAAGGACTTCATTTATTTGCTAAAAGTGCTTGTTGCTGGAACCTGAAAATTCAGCACCTCTGAAAGAAACCAGCAATCTCGATGCCAACGGATGCCGCCGAATCCAGCTCGACATCGTGAGTAACGGCTCCAGTGTCCCGCTTCCTCGGCGCCGGCCGCCGGGCCTGATCGACGCCAGTAGCGACGCCAGTGAGTAGTGAGTTCGGCTCCAGCTCCAAGTGACCCTGTGTCTGCACCGCCGCTGATCGCATCGACTCCAAGCCCTCTCGACGCCGTCAGCGCTGCTCACTCTTGCAACATCACCATGGACATCGACGACGACGCCGTATCCTGCTTCGCCTCGGGAGCGCTGCTCCTGCCTGCCATCTGTTGACGCCACTGCAGATCGCCCCGACTCCGAGGCCCGATCGATGCCGAAGACGCGACGCCGGACATCTCGACGCCGCTGATCATCGTGTGCTTTGCTTTTCCAAGGTACTGTGTAGTGGGGGTCCGTGTGACTCCGGGCTCGACGTAGCGCTCCTCGCGGTCGACGCCGGCCCTTTGGATTAACTTTGCCTCGACGTCGTGTGACTCCCGTGTGGGTTACATTGTTGCCAAGAACTGTGATTTGAAGAAGAAGAGTTGCTTTTGTTACTAAAGACTTTATGCTAAGAAGAAACTACACTTGAACTATTATTTTTCCTTCCAAGAGTATTTATTAAGATTGTGGTATATATTTGTCATTATTTGGTCTTGTGCTAAGCCTTATATAAAAATCCTTATTTTTATAATACTACTGTGTTGTGTCCATTTGTAGTGTATTCACTTTATTACTGTATGTGGTCATAAATGCTTAACGCACTGCCTCTGAGATAAGCCTATCTACTTTGCCAAGCTAC
Organism: Lissotriton vulgaris; assembly: GCF_964263255.1. Classification (NCBI taxonomy): domain Eukaryota; kingdom Metazoa; phylum Chordata; class Amphibia; order Caudata; family Salamandridae; genus Lissotriton; species Lissotriton vulgaris. The sequence goes on along the minus strand of NC_141685.1, from coordinate 509,779,433 downwards.
CAAGGGGTTGAGCAGGGGTTATCGAAGTGTGTGATCCCCTTGCCCTGACTAGAGGAGGTGAGTCCCTATTTGTCAGAAGTGTATACTAGAGACAGCCAAGTCTAACATTGGTGGGTCAGCGGTGAGGATTTTAACTTTGCATTTATGACCCATGTGCAGTGATTAGTGTGCGCTACATAGTGAAGGCAGACCATAGCGCAGCCACAATCTATTTTGGTAGGATTCTATTTTTGTTCTTCGCTTTTCTGAAGCTTGATTTTTTTTAACACTGCCAGTTTTGACCCTGAGTGATGCCGGAAGCACTACCCCTGTTGTTGTGGAGGAATTTAATAGAAATGAGATCAAAGATTACAGCAGAAAGCAATTGAATCATTATATCATGCAGTTGAAAGTTCCTACTAAAGGCTGCAAAAACAAAGGGGAAGTTCTCAAATCTTTGGAAGCCTGGTTAGAGTCCAGAGATCCCTCTGATGCGGTGGTGGTACCGCCAGTGGAAGGGGAGGAGAAGGTGTCAGTGAATGGGCCCGTGTCTCCTCCCGGTAGCAGTGTTTCCTCTGAAGGTCTTTCCCCTGAAGGAAGAGAAGAAAGGGCGAAGGAGCGAGCATACAACATGGAAATGGCAAAACTTAAGATAAATGGGCAGTTGGAGATAGAAAATGCAAGAGGTAGGAGAGAAGCTGACATGGAGATCAAAAGGTTGGAGTTTGAACGAGAAAAGTTAGCTTTGGAGCATGACACAAGGTTGAGGGAGATAGAGCTCCAAGCTAAAAGTTTAGAATTGAATCCCTCTGGTGGCAGCATCCCATCTGTGCCTGCAGAAAGTAGGTTTATTTTCCCAAAGATGTGATCAAAGATTTTCAGAAGAATGAGGATATTGGTCAATGGTTTAAAGCATATGAGTTAGCATTGTTGGCCCACCGGGTCCCTGAGAAGGATTGGGGAGCGGGGTTGTGGGGTCGCTTTGTGAATGAGGGGAGAGATACCCTGTTGGACATGCCTATTGAGGATAGGATGTCTTATGCTCATATGAAAGATGCTTTAATGTTAAGGTATGGCCTAACCCCAGAAAAGTACCGACAAGCCTTTAGAGAATGTAAGAAATTGCCTGGTACGACGTGGGTTGAGTATGTGTCATATTTTTGCAGAGCCATGGATGGTTGGGTAAAGGGCAGCAAAGTGGAAAGTTATGAAGCTCTTTATGATTTGTTTGCTTGGGAGCATTTGTCTAATAACTGTTTTCCAGAGCTGCGCCAGCACCTTATTGATAGCATGATATCTAACCCTAGAAAACTTGCTGAGGAGGCGGACCGCTGGGTCAGTACCAGGGTCCACAAGGGTCCAGTGGGAGACTCAGCCAAAGGTGGGCAGGGTCCCCAGCAGAAGAGTGGGGGGGACAAGGGTAAACAGAGGGAGTTCCAGAAAGGGCCCCAAAGTAATCCCCAAGGGAACCAAGGGAAGGGTTCCCAGCCTCCCCCTGTGAAGAAGCCAGGGGCCTGACAGGTAAACCTGTTCATAGGGGCCCAATGACCTGCTATGTTTGTAAGCAGGTAGGACATCGTTTTTATGATCCCCAGTGTCCCATGAAGGACTCTAATGCACCACCACGTGCACCCCCCGTCAGTTGGCGAGTGTAGCCCTGGGAAGGGAGGAGATGGTTGCCCATGGTGGGAGGGGTCCCGCAGAGATGTCCCTGGTCTCGCTAGGAGACATTGAAATGGTCCCTCCACCCCCTCTGCCTAGTAACACTAATAAATATAGGCAGTGGGTGACCATTAAAGGCCATAGAGTGGAAGCTCTCAGAGACACCGGAGCGAGTGTGACAGCTGTCAAGTGTCACTTGGTGTCCAGAGAGCAGGTGGTTCCCCACGCATTCTACCCTGTGATAGCTGCTGACAACTCCCAGAAAGAGTGTGAGGTAGCTCAGTTTCCCTTTGAATGGGGGGGAGTTTCAGGTACTCTTCAGGTTGCTGTGAGGCCCGCCATGCCTGTTGATTGTCTCCTGGGCAATGATTTGGAAGACTTCCTTGGGCTAAGGTGGCGCGAGAGACACATTTGAAAATGTTGGGTGTGCCAGAGTAGGTGTGTGCGACCACTCGATCAATGACAGCGAGTAAGGGTGTTGATGGGGTCCCGGAGCCTGAAAGTATGGCCAGGACCCAGCTGTGAAGAGACGAGGCAGGAGGCGCGGGAAACCGGCCCCCATAGTTCCCGTGGTCCAGGAGGAGGCAGACCCTGAGGGGGATGCCCTGGAGCCCACAGGGGACCAAGTTGCTGAACTGGGAGACCTGCCCGAGCTGACCCAATGGCAGCAGGATGGTGGTCCCTCCAGGGAAGAATTTTGTGCAGAACAGAAAGTGTGCCCTTCTCTTGTGGGTATGAGGCAGCAGGCCTCAGCCCAAACCGCAGGTGATCAGTCAGGGACACATTTTGTCTACTGGGAGAACGACCTCCTGTATAGCGAGCCTAAGGCTGCTGAGCCTGGGTCAGCCCGTGTGCTGGTGGTACCCCAGCGCTTCGAGCCTTCCTACTGGGTTTGGATCATGACGTTCCGTTAGCTGGACATCTGGGGCAGGACAAGACCTATGACAGGCTTGTCACCCATTTTTATTGGCCTCAGATGAGAAGGGATGTAGACATCCATTGTAAAACCTGTCACACTTGCCAGGCAAGTGGGAAAAGCGGAAGGAAGCAGAAGGCTCCCCTCCAACCTTTTCCAGTCATCAGTACCCCCTTTGATCGGGTGGGGATTGACATTGTTGGGCCCCTGGACCCCAAGACAGCCCTGGGCAACAGGTTCATCCTGGTCTTGGTGGACCATGCCACACGGTACCCGGAAGCCATCCCTCTCCGAACAGTGACGGCCCCCGTGGTGGGACGGGCACTGATGGGTGTTTTCTCCCGCATGGGGTTCCCCGGAGAGGTGGTGTCAGACCGGGGCACCAACTTCATTTCCAATTATATGAAGTCTCTGTGGAAGGAGTGTGGGGTAACCTACAAGTTCACCACTCCTTACCACCCTCAAGGTAATGGGCTGGTTGAGAGATTCAACCGGACTCTTAAAGGCATGATCATGGGTCTTGAAGAACCAATGAGGCGTAAATGGGACGTCCTCTTGCCATGCCTTCTGTTTGCTTACCGTGAGGTGCCACAGAAGTCTCTAGGGTTCAGCCCCTTTGAGCTTTTGTATGTACACCCGGTAAGAGGACCTTTGAGTCTGGTCAAAAAAGGCTGGGAGCAATCTCCCAGGAAAACTCCCCAGGATGTATACAGTTACATGCTGGCCTTTAGGAACCAGACTCGGTGCTTCAGAGATCTTGCTCAGGCAAATCTGGAGGCCAGCCAGGAAGAGATGAAGCGGTGGTACGACCGGATTGCCACTCTGGTCGAACTTCAGCCTGGTCAAGAAGTTTGGGTCATGTCCCCTGTGGAACCTTGTGCGCTCAAGGACAGGTGGACTGGACCGTTTAAGGTTGTGGAGAAGAAGAGCGATGTCACCTACTTGGTGGACTTGAAATCTCCCAGGAACCCCTTGAGGGTCCTGCATGTCAACCGTTTAAAGCCCCACTTAGAAAGGTACGAAGTGGGCATGCTCCTAGCTACAGATGCTGGAATGGAGGAGGAGAGTGAGCCTCTTCCTGACCTCCTGTATGTAAAAGAGCAAGATGGGTCAGTGGATGGTGTTGTCCTCTCTGACACACTGACACTTGAGCAGCAGCAAGATTGTCGCCAACTGTTGGGACAATTCCCTGATCTGTTCTCCTTGATTCCTGGTGTCACTCACTGGTGTGTCCATGACGTGGACACCGGGGACAGCACTCCTGTGAAGCACAAGGCTTACAGGGTGACTGACAAGGTCAGAGCATACATTAAGGAGGAGTTCTCCAAAATGTTTGCCTTAGGGGTGGTTGAGTCCTCTAGCAGTCCTTGGGCCAGCCCAGTGGTCTTGGTCCCGAAGGCTGCAGCGCCTGGTGCTTCACCAGAACTTTGGTTCTGTGTGGATTACTGAGGACTCAATTCAGTCACCAAGACTGACACGCACCCCATCCCCAGAGCTGATGAGCTCATAGATCGGTTGGGGGCTGCACGGTACCTTAGTACCTTTGACCTAACGTCTGGGTACTGGCAGATCGCCTTAACTGATGGGGCAAAAGAGAGGTCAGCATTCTCCACACCAGATGGGCTCTACTAGTTCCAGGTTATGCCCTTTGGGATGAAGAATGCCCCTGCCACCCTCCAGAGGTTGGTCAACCAGGTATTGGCTGGACTGGAGGACTTCAGTGCCACCTACCTGGACGACATCGCAGTGTTCAGCGCCAGCTGGGAGGAACACTTGCGCCACCTCCAGGACGTGTTGTTGGCCCTGCACAGAGCAGGCCTCACAATCAAAGCCAGTAAGTGCCAGATTGGGCAGAGTTCAGTGGTGTACTTGGGGCACCAAGTAGGGAGCGGCAAGGTGGCCCCCCTGCAACCCAAGATAGATTCCATCCTGGCTTGGGCACCGCCCAAAACCCAAACTCAGGTGAGAGCCTTCTTAGGTCTCACGGGTTACTACAGGAGGTTTGTCAAGGATTATGGTAACATTGTGCACCCCTTGACTTCGCTGACTTCCAGGAAGCAGCCACGAAATGTGATCTGGACTGACGCCTGTCAAACGGCCTTTGACACCCTGAAAACTGCAATGTGCACAGCATCTATACTCCAGGCACCCGACTTTTCTAAAGAATTTGTTGTCCAGAGGGACGCTTCAGAGCATGGCGTGGGGGCTGTTCTAGCTCAGGTGAATGAAGAGGGCCGAGACTTACCTGTAGCCTTCATCAGTAGGAGGTTACTTCCCAGGGAACAGAGGTGGAGTGCGATAGAGCGAGAAGCATTTGCTGTGGTCTGGCCGCTGAAGAAGCTAAGACCCTACCTGTTTGGGACTCACTTCCGGGTTCAGACAGACCACAGGCCCCTCAGATGGTTGATGCAGATGAGGGGTGAGAATCCAAAGCTGTTGAGGTGGTCCATTTCCCTACAGGGGATGGACTTCACGGTGGAACACCGCCCTGGTACAGATCACGCCAATGCTGATGGTCTGTCCAGATTTTTCCGCCTTAGTGATGAGGACTCCCTAGGTCAAGGGTAGTTCTCCCCACATTTCAGCTGGAGGGGACACGTGTTAGACCTGACATCATTTGCCTGAGTCTCTCCTCCATTTTTTTTCTGTTTGCCTCCTCTGTTTACGATGTTTTTGCTGGTATATTGCTTTGGGCACTGTGCCATTGCTGATCAGTGCCACAGTGCAAGTGCTCCCTATGTAAAATTACTGTATTGATTGAATTCCATGTTTGGCTTATTTGGTTTACTGTCAGTCCCTAGTCTAGTGCACCAGGAGTGCCAGGGCTTGTAAATACAAATGCTGCTCGAGGGCTTGCAGCACATGTTGTGCCACCCACAAGAGCGGCCTAGTAAAAGTATGTCTAAAGGTCTGCCATTGCTAGACCTATGTGCAGTCTGGTACTGTCACGCTGACTGCGCAAGTACACCTACTTGCCAGTCCCTAGACCTTCCCTTAACTTCATGTTAGTCACCCCTATGGTAGGCCCAAGGGCAGGGTGCATTGTAAGTATAAGGTAGGACAAGCCTGACCAAGTTGGCATGTCCCAATAGTGAATTACAGCCATATTCGTTTTTCACTATTGTAAGGTTACCTGCTCTCCATTAGTTAGAATGGGCTGCCGGGGTTATTAATGCTATAATCCTAGCTAGCTCAGGGAGAAGGGTGCAATGTCGAGTTTGGTATCCCTGAACTCGGGGTTTGATAACGCATACGTTTGTGTGGATGGTTTTTGGACTCTGGGTTTGAAAATAGCACTTTTAGAAAATGATTATTCTCTTGTCTAACTATTTCTGGTTTCTGCTGGTTTGGTGTGTGTGTGACAGGGGCTGGGTGGCTCCAGAGTTCTGAATGAGTCAGTGTGGGGTGAGTGGTGCATTTGCATTGAGAGTAGGGGGAGGGTAGTTCCTGATAGTATGCCCTGCCTGATACAATACTGGCTCCACCTCCTGCCGGGCGACTGATAGCTCTGCTCCTGCCAGTGACAATACTGGCTCCACCTCCTGCGGGGCGTCTGAGGACCCAGCCCTGCACAGTGAATAGGCCAGGTGCCTCTGCCTGGCTACACCCACAACAAACCCAGGATGAGGGGAATTTCCCTGCATGGACAAAGGGATCAAAGCCAAAAAGGGGTATAAGAAAAGGACCCCTGAACCAAGACTTTAGATCACTTCTGACAAGGAAACCTGAACCAAGGACAAGAAGCCTGCCGATCCAAGGACTTGCCTACCCCTTCTGCCAGTGTGCTGTTTGCTGGGGGGAATCCTGCAGTGCTTCTTTATTTTTGCCAAGGAACCAGGAGAGAGGAACTGTGTGTGTACTCTCAAACTTTGCCAAAGAAAATCTCCAAGGGCTGGAAGAGTGCCAGCGTCCTGTTGAAGTCACAGGGCTAAAGGACTTCATTTATTTGCTAAAAGTGCTTGTTGCTGGAACCTGAAAATACAGCACCTCTGAAAGAAACCAGCAATCTCAACGCCGACGGACGCCGCCGAATCCAGCTCGACATCGTGAGTAACGGCTCCAGTGTCCCACTTCCTCGACGCTGGCCGCCGGGCCCGATCGACGCCAGTAGCGACGCCAGTGAGTAGTGAGTTCGGCTCCAGCTCCAAGTGACCCTGTGTCTGCACCGCCTCTGATCGTATCGACTCCGAGCCCTCTCGACGCCGTGAGCGCTGCTCACTCTTGCAACATCACCATCGACATCGACGACGACGCCGTATCCTGCTTCGCCTCGGGAGCGCTGCTCCTGCCTGCCATCTGTCGACGCCGCTGCAGATCAACCCGACTACGAGGCCCGATCGACGCCGAAGACGCGACGCCGGACATCTTGACGCCGCTGATCATCGTGTGCTTTGCTTTTCCAAGGTACTGTGTTGTGGGGGTCCGTGTGACTCCGGGCTCGATGTAGCGCTCCTCGCGGTCAACGCGGAACCTTTGGATTAACTTTGCCTCAACTTCGTGTGACTCCCGTGTGGGTTACATTGTTGCCAAGAACTGTGATTTGAAGAAGAAGAGTTGCTTTTGTTACTAAAGACTTTGGGCTAAGAAGAAACTACACTTGAACTACTATTTTTCCTTTCAAGAGTATTTATTAAGATTGTGGTATATATTTGTCGTTATTTGGTCTTGTGCTAAGCCTTATATAAAAATCCTTATTTTTATAATACTACTGTGTCGTGTCCAATTGTAGTGTATTCACTTTATTACTGTATGTGGTCATAAATGCTTAACGCACTGCTTCTGAGATAAGCCTATCTGCTTTGCCAAGCTACCAAGGGGGTGAGCAGGGGTTATCGAAGTGTGTGATCCCCTTGCCCTGACTAGAGGAGGTGAGTCCCTATTTGTCAGAAGTGTATACTTCTGCCAACTAGAGACAGCCAAGTCTAACAGCATGAATAATTAAAACCGTTGCATTCATAACATTACAGGCTGATACAGGCTGGAGTGGTGTGGCTCACTGGTTAGAGGCGGCAGACCCGGAAGCAGAGGACGGCCTGGGTTCAGGGTTCAATTCCTTACACGGCAGGGTTGAGGACCAGGGTCAGCGGACTCGATAATTCTCACCTCTGTGCCTACTCTAACCAAAAATCACACTCGGCAACTCTGGGCATTAGCTTGCCTCATCTCCACAACGGCCCCCCACATACGCCGGGGATGCCTGGTTTCACCTTGGAGATACCCAGTAGGGACCATCTCACAGGGAAAGCCAGGACGGGTTCCCCAGCGGTCTACAGAGCAGAGATACCCCATGTGGGGTGATTCATGCGCCTTACAAGACATCATTACATTACATTACATTACATATCAAAAAGAATAGCGTTAGATAAAACTGTTAAAAAAATAGATACATGATGAAAAACCTTTGTTTTAGAATATTGAGACATTAAATGAGTCCAATTGTGCTAGCACTGCTGGCTCAGGTTTGCAGGCCTGTTTGAAGTTTTTAATTAAGCTGTATAATTTGAAGCCGATAGAGTGGTCCAGTTCAGTATCTACTGTAGTCTTTAGTATGTCTCTACTGTGAAGAGCAAGAATATTTCAGTCTCAGTGCTATCAGATCAAAGAATTTTGTTAGGTGACAGTTTAGATGCACTAGGGAGGGATTAAAACACAGCATCACTGCCTGCCTGCAGGACCTTACACCATGCAAGTTAAATAGTGGTTTTAACAGACTTTTCCGTATGTCATCTAGCTTCTTGCATATGCATATAATATGAATCAAAGTCTCAGTGTCATTCGCACACAAACGGTAAGAGTGAACAACCCCTCTTCCTTCCCACGGTGGCATAAACAGGTTGATCGGGTCGACACCCAGTCGTAGTCTTAAAAAAATGTCTTTGGTCGTCAGCTTAGTTCCAACCTTGAGGTAGGGCTGAGGTTTTAGAACTTCATAGTTGTTAAGCACGATCCAGCCATGAGCTCTCTTGGATACCGATTTCTTGTCCTCGATAGCCGATATGATCTTAGTAGATTTTGTTACTATTTTTTGAAGACCGGATGGCTTATTGAAGCATTCCAAGCGTCTGCCAGACTGAGGGACTGCAGGGAGTTCTGAAGGTATTGTATATTGGATATATATAGCGCTTATCACCCAGGGGTCTTTAAGCGCTTGCCTTGGGAACCCGTCCTGGCTTTTCCCTGTGAGATAGCCCCTACAGGGCATCCCCAAGGTGAAAGCCAGGCATCCCGCCGCGGGGGGCCGTTGTGGAGATTAAGCAAGCTTAATGCCCAGAGTTGCAGAGTGTGAACCCATGATTAGGTCAGGCATCGAAGCGAGAATTATCGAGTCCGTGGACATTTGAGCTCAAGACCCTGCCGCGTCGGGAATTGAACACTGGTCCCGGGTCTGACCTCTGCTTCAGGGTCTGCCTGCTCTAACCAGTGAGCCACACTTCTCCACATTAGCTGGCAATTTTCCTGTGCGGGGCAGCTCTAGCCAAAGGTGATTGTTCAAGGACCCTGTCTCCCCAGCTCTAATTTTGTGCCAACTCTTTAAGAAAGCTCCCTGACTTTCTAATTCCATTTTCTGGATTCCGAATTCCAGCCTTATTTGAGCTGGTGAGACCTATTTTGGGAGCTGGAATATCGCCCGATAGGAGGTAGCGATTATGCTGTCAAGAGTGGCAGCATCTCTTCCTGTCATGGATCCACTTCCGTAGGTGATGACTGGCTGTAGTTTTGCTCATAGGTCTTTTAAAAGGGGGCCTAAAGTTAAATCCGGCAGCAGTTTCTTCAGGAGCTTTAATGCCAAGCAGGTCATTACTCCCTTCCTTCGTAAGCCTTCAAGCTGTGGTTTAAAAGAATTGTTTTCATCTGAAAGTACACCTAAATACTTGTAGGAAGTTACTTGGTCCATGCGTTTGCCTTCCATGTACCAGCTGGGATTCGACTTCTTATGGTGGTTTACACTCATAACTTTCAATTTTTAAAAATGTATTTTTAATGCGTTCTGATAAGAGAAATTATGGGTGGCATCTAAAAGGTGCTGAAGTCCTATGGGTGTTCTGCTAATCAGCACCAGGTCGTCCACGTTAAGTAAGTTTGTCAGTACCATGGTGCCTAGCTTCGGGGAGTGTGAGGAGCAGGCATCCAGTTCTGCCGGCAAGTCCGCCAGGAAGAGGCTAAAGAATATATGGGCCAGGATGCATCCTTGCTTTAAGCCCTTTCTTGTGGTCATTTTTTTCGAGAGATGCCTTCCAGCCCCTAGTTTAATTCTGACCCATGTGTCGGTGTGCAGCTGTACAAGTTGGTCTAGGAGGATTAACGGTATTCCCCATTCTTTCAGCTTTGACCAGAGTTTTGATCGATCAAAGGCCGCTGAATAGTAGAGAAGCAAAGATACAAGGGTTGTTTGCCTTACTTCGCTGCATCCATGAGCATGGTTAAGGCCATAATGTTAGTTATGGTTCCTTTCCCTTGATGAAAACCTGTTTGGGTCGTTGGTATAATGCTATTTTTTGTGGATCAGGCAACCAGATCTTTAAGTAAAATACCTGCTTAGTATTTTGCCTCAGTGTCAATCAAGGCTATTATGCAATAGTTGTTTGGCTCGGATCGCGCCCCTTGCTTGAATATGGGACTGATGATAGAGCCTCGCCATGACTCTGGGACTTCTGTTGTTCTTATGACATGCAGTATTACTGGGACTAGTGCATAGCTCCAGAAGTTAGGGTCCTGTTTGTATAGCAACAGAGGTATGACATTCGGTGCACCTGCTCCTTTGACTCTAAAGATTTGTTTGCGTATATCTTCGTTCAGGGTTGTTTTTTGCACATCATCTAGATGTACAGTGGGCAGTTATGGCTTAATGTAGAAGCTTACTCAGGCTGTGGTCGGTTCAATGGTTCTGTACCCACATCATATTGGGACTTTTGGTTTCTTCCCTTCCTAAAGGCGTTTTTTGTGATAGCATGGCTCAGGAGGCCTTCGGGGATGGATGTTTCTGGTACTTGGTCGTTGAAATGTTTAGATAAATAGTCTACCCAGGTGACTTCGGTGATGTTGGAAGTAATGCCTTGGTGTTTGGGATGCAGCACTCTGTTGACCGTTTGCCAGAATTTAGCCCTGTTTTTCTGGTTTGCATCGAACATAAGTTTCGCCCAAAGTTCATCGTCTTTTGCTTTTTTCTTCTCCCATCTCCTTCATTTTAGTGAGGCCCTTAGCTCACGGAGTGTACATTGCAATTTCCGATTGTTTGGGGATTTACGTAGGTGCTTTTAAGTTTGATTTATAATTAGTTTTAGTTTTTTAGAGACAGGACTGTTTTGTACATAATTTGGAACGGTTGCCTTTTTCCCTTGTTTCTGGCTATTGCACTGTGAGTATTTGTCTCCTAGAGTTTTGACAAATATTTTCCAGCTTTCTATTGGATGGGTTGAGTTGACTTGTCCTTGGTTGTATAAAGTTTGGGCGTCAGCTACTATTGTGTATATATTATTGAAGTTGCACCTTATTCTTCTTAGGTTGGACAATTCCTCCAGCAAGATGGAGTTGCTGGTTTTTGGGATTTGACAGGCTCTTGTTAGAAGATTCAACTCTTGTGGGAAGTGGTCACTAAGATTGCTGTTACCGATCGTGAAGGTAGCTACTTTGTTAAACAGGGTCAGTGTTGTAAAGGTGAAGTCTAGATATGATGATGTGACAGTAGAGTGATATGTGGATGCTGGTGGGGTATCGTCATTAAACCGTCCATTCAGGGCTCTCAAATGTAGGTGTTCTAGGCCCCTAAGTAAGGTCATTGCTACGCTTGGCGGTTTTGTGTACTGTGTTTGACATTGTGTTGGAATTCCCCATGCTCGTGAGAGATCCTGCGTTAAATCTTCTTCCTTAGTAGACCCTAGAAGGTGCATGTTAAAATCACCAGCCAAGACTATGAGGTCTCACTGACTAGATCCCCAAGCTTAGGAATCCAGACAGGCCTTTCAGAAACACGTTACTTTGTTTAGTTTTAATTTCATTTAAGTCCTGTAAAACAGCCAAAGGGTCTTTGATATCAAAAGGTTTTTGGTCTACCATTGAAGTCTGACAATCGAGGTCCAATATTAACATTCTGGTCCCAAAAAGACTTCATATGGAGTGATACCCCCTAGAGAACTTCTTGGCAGATTGTTAAGACTACGTTGGACACTTATTAGATGTTTGACCCACCCTTCACCCGAGCCTAAAAACCTAGCTGTTATAGATTGCTTTATGTCTCGTTTTTTTCTCTCCACAACTGAATTTCTCTCAGGATGGAATGGACTAGAGTATCACAATGCTAAGCCCAATTTGGCCATGACCTCCTTGTAAGCTCGAGAGCTAAATGCAGGACCCTGGTCAGAATGTAGCGTGCCTTCTGTGTATGTACCGATAAAGACTCGCAAATCTTTTTTAACAGTTCAAGCGTCAGCCGAGCGCTGAGGCCACATCCAAATGAATCTTGAAAACAAATCCACTGAGACCATGATGTATTCATAGCTACCATCCCTTTGTAAGGGACCGCAGTGGTCCAGGTAAACGCAAGCTAATGGTTTATCTGAAATTAACAGGGGAGTCTGCGCAGGACGTTTCACAGTAGAGACTTTCATCTTCTGGCATATTTCACACTACAAAATGTAATTTCTGGATTGTTTCCTCATGTGCGGCCACCAGTATCTCTGTTTTAATAATGACACTGTGCAGAGGCGAGCCCTTAATGTGCTGGTAAGATTAGTCCTAATCTAAGTTCCATACTTGATATTACTCTTTCCCCCACTCCAGGGATTCGAGCAAACGGAACATTGTTCGCATCAGTTATGCATGAGTATTTGAAGGAAACCCTTTAGGTCTTTGCTTGTGGTATTGACAGCTTGCATTATTTTGCCGTCTATTTTTGTTTTCGAACAAGTGATTGCAGCTACGGAAGCTGTTTGTACAGCTGGCTTTGTGGCTTCATCAGCCAATGAATTCCCTTCAACGTGAACACCACCACATTGATGACTCAGCGTATGTATCACATGAGTGTTTTGTAGTTCTTGTCGTAATTTAACTACTTGTTCCCAAAGCAATTTATGCTTCATTGTGCCACCTTTTGTATCTTTAAAACCGTTTTGAATCCAGTTTTGAAAGTATTCATTGTAGGATTGAACACAATAATACGAATCGCACACTATGAGCGTGGGGAATTTGCGATCTGTATTTTCAAGTGCCATCTTGAATGCTTGTAGTTCAGCTCGCTGAGCTGTACAATCTCCTAGAGATTGAGTTTTAGTGACCATTGGTCGGAATTTGGCATCGCGCCAATGACCTTTAACGACTGCGCGTGCTGCACTATAGGCTTATTTACCTTTCGTAGCGGGTTGAGCTGATCCGTCAGTATAAATTATACATTCATACTGCTCTAGAGGCAGAATTTCAGCAGGTAGAGGACATTCTTGTTCATATTGTAGAAATGCTTGTGTTTTTAAATAAGGATCAAAAACGTATTCAACATCTGTTGCAGCAAGATAATTAACCCATTGTATCCATCTTGGATGTAAAGCTTTAGAATTTGTAATGGTTGCTTTTGTCACTGCTTCTAAGGCAGGTACAGTTGTCACGACCATCATTCACTTACCCTGTGCGAGGGCTCTCTCTTTTGCTACAGCAGTATGAACCGCTGTCAGAATTTTTTCTGTTAAAGTGAATTTCATTTTTGCTTGTGTGTACAAGTGTGATTTGTAAGTTATTGGTACTTTTTCACCTTCGTTAAAAGTTAAGTATGTGAAACCGCATTGTCCTGGAATGATTCATTTACGCGTGTTTGCAAATGTTTGATTGCTAACATGTCTGTTTGGAGTGAACGCAAAATTTCAGTGTGTTTTTTGTGTCCAATTTACTGTTTTAAAATATGGTTTGATTAGTTTGTAGAGAGGTTTAACCCTTTCTGCGTAGTAAATTCTTCCAAAATTCAGGAAACCTAGAATCAACTGTAGGTTTTTCAGCGTTTTTGATCATTGGAGCAGCGCACATTTCTCTAGAAAGTTGGCTGCCAGGCTTTTGCCTTCACTTGATAACTCGTATCCCAGGAAAAGGACGTTGAGGTTGGCAATTCTTGATTTCTTAACATTGAATTTGTACCCTTCAGAGGCGAAGCCCAGTATAATGGTGTTCACCCTGTTCAAGTGTCTATCCAAGTCATCGTCTGTCAGATAGATGTCATCAACATATGACAACGCTTCGTCATCATACGTTTGTAGTAACTCTGTTACCCTTGCTGAGAATATACCAGGACTATTCTTGAATCCCTGAGGGAGACGACAGAAATGCTGGGTCCCCATAATTGAGAAAGCAGTCAAATACCTGCTTTCTGGTGCAATGTTTTGACAGAAGAAACCGTTAGAAATAGCTAATGTGGTTTTATATTTTTTATGCACAATGTTATTCATTAATGCTGCACTATGTGCATTTTGTACTGCAAATGTTTTGCAACAAGAGTTTAGGTGTCTGTAATCCAAAACTAGTCGATACGTATTGTCAGGTTTGGAGACAGGAAACAAAGGTTTGTTATCTGACTAGGTGTATGTTTCAATCACCCCTTGGTATTCAAGTTGATCTAATATATCCCTGACCAGTTTTTTTAGCTTCTTGCTAAACTGGTTACTGCCTTTGTGCAGTTGGTTGATTTTTTAACTGGATCTTATGGTGAGGAGAATCCTCATCCCATCCTACATGATTTTTATATAACACAGGAGCTTAGGCAACTGCCCATTTCCTGGCTTAAGTGTATTGCAAATGATTTGGAATGTGGTTGGAGAAGGCTGGCATAATGATGTATTTGCCATGTAGGCACTCCCTGACAAATTTAGGTAGCCAGTCTTGTTCAACTAGAAGAATGTCATAAACCTTAGAAAGTCGCTTCCATCCGGAGTGTTACTTCATATAACTTATGTGGAGAACTAACCCTGGTATCTGCAGTTTCAACTTGAATGAATTCAAGTCCACTGTCTCCAGATGATCCTTCAAGTTCTTGGGAGCTATGGTGACTTCTGCTGCGCTGTCCAACAATGTCTGAGTCCATTCCCCGTTCTTGAGTTGTGTCCTTAAGATTCTCGGCATGTCTGATTTTTAGACCTGCTACCTTCTTTTTGGTGAATTGAGGTTTCTTGTTTTTCTGAACATGTTGATCGTCTTTGGACTTCAATCGTTCTTCCTTGTGTGCTGACCGTCCTCTTCTTTCGGATTTCTGTGACGAAGTCTGAAAGGTACGAGAGGAACGTGTATCAGTATCTTGATATCTATCAGGTTTTCTCAAATTATCCCTATTCCTGAGGTTATACCTCCTTTCAGGGGCTCCTTTTGAGGAGACCTACTTTTGGAATGAGAGCGCTTCTCCTTAGAAGTTTGTTTGCTATTCTCCCACTTCTTTTTAGAAGGAGTTGGAGTGTTTTTAGTAAAGACCTTTTCAGGACTTTCAGACAGTTGAGGTTTCACTGATTTCCCTCCCAGACTGTCTCTGCCTAATTCTTCCTAGGATTTTGCAATTATTCTGGCTAGTTCTTGCGATTGCTCGGTTACATCAAATTCCCTTAATTTCTGGCGGATCGCCACAGACGCTGCTTCACCTTTAATATTATTGTTGAGACCTGTTTAAAATCTTTCAGTAGTTTCATACCTAAATTTAAAGCAGACTCTGCCCTGTATTCATTTTAAATCTGTTTCAGGACGTCTGATATTACTGCCATAGACGGAACACTGTGTGTTTTAGTGTAAATATCGTCGAAGACTGTACCCCAAGTGTCGCAGTCTTCCAGATGTGGTGCGATCCCCATTGGCAAACAGATTGTTAGAATTCTGTGTTTCTCATGAGGGGTAGTATTAGGAAATACTGCTTCAATCTGAGTAATTTTTTGAGCTATCCAGAATGGAATTTATTCCCGTTTTGCGGGTAATTTACCAATGACTGAATGTAAAGTCTGTGGTGTCATTTTTAGTGTGTTCCCCTGGTGAGGGGGATGTTGTGGAACCATTATTGCCGGTTGGACTGTAAGAGTCCATATGACAAATTGAACGAATTGTCCATAGATTTTGATCAGCTCTTTGAGTTGAGCTAGTAGTGCCACATCCGTCATTTCATTAATTTCAGGATGTGGTGTATAGCTGGCTAAGACCGGCCATGTTGCTCCTGGTCTACCTAGTGAACTGAGCCTGGTAATGTGATTTATATGTTTTAGGGCACCTTTAAACCAGAGCGCATGCTCCCGGTAAGTTAGTGGAATTTCAATATCCTCAAAAGGAATGTATTCCGTTGGTGGTTTATCTTCTTTGTAGAAGCGAACCACATGTGTTCTTGGATCTGCTTCAGGGAAGACTATCCATGAATAGAATACCTCTGTCTGGTGATATTCATGGGCCTCTATCACAAAAACTGCCCTACCACCTCTTGCTGATAGGCCATGTTTTATAAGTTTGATAGTGATGGCTTTCCTTAAATTTAGAGGTATGCTTATAGCATCGTCGGCTTCATGGAAACCTGAGTAGTTTAAAGTTGCAACGGCTGGATCAGCCGCAGCTGCACCGGCTTCGGTGTTGTTGTCACTATCCGGCATTTTGTTGACTGAAAGCTTGCAGAGCACATTTCGAGGGAACAAAGATAAGGTGCACAATATTTCCGAACACTGTATCCTTCAACGTTGAACAAACCAAAAAGCTAATACATAGGATTTTTCGTCCTACTCAGCTATGGCGGATATTATCCGTTTACCCACTCCAGACGTCTATTGGAGTTTTACGGAAAAAAGGGGTCTCTGAGAAAAGCACGACTAAGTTACTTTAGTATCTGGCATTAAATTAGTGCATTACCAAACGTTGGGCGCCATGTAGTGTAGTTCCTATATTCCCAATAGGCTCTGCGCATTGGAATAATATATCCTATAGATATGACGTAGGACTTAGGTCAGTAGGTCTCTATCGAAGTTTACTAAACTTAATAGTTAGTGCCAGCTAGCTCAGAGGACACTCAGAAACTTTCTTGAAAACACAAGAAGGGATTAGTTTCTGACAACCACATAAACATGACAACTTTGTTTCCCTAGGACTGGAACAAATATTTTCAGAGTCGTGGAAACAGTAGATAACTAGTTCATTCATTCAATAGTGCATGCTTAGTTTCTACAGAGTTGCAGAGAAATAGTGAGACAGGCGTTTTCAATAAAAAGAGTTTATTGAACAGTATTCTTTCTCATGCAAGAGAGGTGAACTGCTACAATCGTTAGACAGAATGCAAAGTATATTGCGTTCAGCGAGAATAGTATCATAAAAATATACTGTAATAGCATTGTATGGTTTCTAAGCCATTTAAAATACATATATAAATAACACAGGCTAAAATGCTCAACTGGTGCTTCTAAAATATGCCTACCCCAATGTACCTATCCTAGGTCTAGTGCGACAATGACAATGTCATTTTAATTGTGTGATTATTAAAAAGAAATACAAAAAAGGAACGATCAATATAAAAAGGATGATTAAAATTGAGTAAAATAATAATGTATATATACAACTTAATCCTAAAACCACCATTTGGTGTTTTTTTTTCTAAGATGCAGTAAATGTTGTTCATTTGGCTGCACCGGACAAGTTTTAAGTAGGAGCCAGACTGCATAGTGCCTTCCTCCGGATGAATTCCATGCTGTGCCATGGTTGACCTGTCCATTAAGTCTTGTCGGGCATGATAGATGAACTTAGCAAAATTAGCCATGTGCTTCTCCGTGCCCAGCAAATATAGCTGAAGGACTGCCTCCTTTGCAGTCCACGTGTCCAGTTGGAGGAGAATGTGCCTTAGATGGATTCGGCGGATTGACTACAGGGCGGGACAGACGTGGGCCAGTGTTTCACTCATGTAATGGCAAAGGCGACACTCTGTAATCGCTGGTCTTACTTTCACAGAAGGTAGCAGGTGTTTTAAAGACAGCACGTGCAGTCTAGCTGCAAGAATCCTTTGTAGGGCTTGCCTCCCCACCGGCTGTGTAGGGTGTGGTTTGGGGCCATATGGTGTGTGAAGGGAGCTTTGGGTCTCGTGGAAGCCTCTAGCTGTCAAAGCTTCAATATCCAGTTTTTGAGAGCATGATCTTACTTTCTTTTTTATTGATGTTTAAATAGTTGTATACTTAATTATATTGGGGTCACAGTTCTCTGTAGCTAGGTTCAAGAGGTCTTTGGCTGAGGCAAGACCGGTTGACCAAGGGTTGCCTGGGTTTTGAAATATTTTGTTTATAACAAACTTCATTGAGTTCTCTTGGGCCATAGTGGTTAAGTAAAAGTATTTTGCCAGACTTGCGAGTTCTTCCAAAGATTGTCAGTTAAGGTTAAATTCCAAGCGAATTAGTTCCTTGTGCACAATGGAAGACAAAATAGTTTTTTGTAGGCTGCACAATTGATCTTTTCAAGGTCTTGCACCAATTTGCCTGGGAACGCCTGTATCGCGTAGTTAAGCAAGGTAGTAATTTTGCCCTCAGGACTCTTTGGATAGCCGTGGTCGTTGGACTTTCCAAGGTGGCGTTAAGTTTACACATGGCGTAAGTAACCATTTTGCCTTTCTGCTGTAGCTTATGTCGATGAGCCTGTGGCCTGCCTGTTTCGCTGAGCCATACTCCGCGATAATTGTACGATTGTGTGCTGGACAATGTTCATGGTCCCAGACTCCATTTCATTAACTTCTATTTCAGATGACGGCCAAAGATCACTATCTTAGATTTAGTTGGGTATGCGACCAGCTTGTTTTTGGCATTATACTCTGCTAGTGCTGTTAGGCCTTTTTGAAGGCCAACTTTGGTATGGTCCAAGCGGACCAGGTCGTCTGCATACTGTATCAACTGGTCTAGTACGAGTGAAGTAGTAAGTATGGTCTTTAGCATAGGTTAGTTTTTGCTAAGGATTTGCCAAAGGTTTCTCTAGGCTCTAATCAGCTTTATACCTTAGAGTGAAGGAGGTTTGGCGTCTCTGTCTCAGGATTCGATTTCCCAACACCCCACAAGGGGAGTCAGAAACACTGGAGATGGAATCTCTGCAGAGGAGGACAGCTTCCTGATCAGTGTGTCAGCTGGAGAGTCGGCATCCTTCGGCACTCGCTGTAGCGAGCTGCGTCGGGCAAGTAGGTCGTCGAACTGCACCAACCCACCATAGCAAATGAAGCTATATTTATACCTTGAAGGTGTTTAGGAATGCGAGTATTGACGTAAAGTCAGGCATATGAATGTCATGGAAGAACCCCTAAGGAATAGTTGTTCATGCATAATCTTGAGTTTCTTGAAGAAATCAATATCCAAGCAAGGGGAAGTTCCTAACAGCTTAAGAGTCTGGTTTTCCAAGAAATCGTTGTGATGTAGATGAAAGGATGGAAGTAGCCATGCCTGTATTTGGGTAGCATGGGCTATGCCTAAATAAGGGTTGGATTTCTATGCCTATATATGGGCAACGTGAATTGTACCTATATAAGGGCATGAATCGGGAAAACTCATTCAGAATCTAAAACGCCATACAACAACGGGAAAAGCCGACCCTTGAGAGCCAGACGCAGACGGAGGTCCAGAAGCCTGGTCAGAGCAGTAGTGGACTCCCCCGGAGGACACAGAAGAGCGTTGCGGCTGTTGCAGTATGTGACTCGGGAGAGGGGGGAGTGAAGGGAGGGAACCGGGACGAGGGTCACCTCACTGTGGTCACCAGATTGAAATTTATAGTCACCACTCTCCCACACCTCGCCTGAGCCCTCACGTCATTGCACAAGAACCACCCTTGCACTAAGACACCTTGATCTTCACAGTAGAAGGTTCAGAGAATAGCTGCAAGTTCCTGCTTTTGCCTCGGTTCTTTATTTCTTTTTTTGGAATAAACCAGTACCGATGCGACCTCAAACCACCCCCTGAAGTTAAGGGGTTGCTGGAGTGACAACAAATCTTTTGTAGTGTTGAGGGGGTTTCTTCTTTTTTTTGTTTTGTTCCACTAGGATGTCTTACGTATAGCTCCGAGGCCATCATTGAGCCCTGAATTAGGCCTCCTAGCTTCTTCTTCCACCTGTCCCACTCACACACCTACATTCCCACATCCAAACAGCACTTATGTATCCACAACTAATAGGGCAGATTGCACACACAGTTACACTCCCAAACACGGCCAGTTACCAATCCACAGAGCCACTTACATATCCATTTAGTAGCCCATACAGTCAGTAACACACCTAGTCATCCACCACCACAGCGACTTACACATCCAGTGACACACCCACAGAGGCACTGATACATTCACGTATAAGTTTATTTTTTTTTTTAATGTATATAGCACAAACTTGACCCGAAGGTATTAGAGCACTTTACATGAGTACCAGTTGCGTTACAGACGGACACATTTATTTTGTTAGGCACAGAGAAATTAAATGATTTGCCTAGGATGCTGAGCATCACCTACCGAGACTTGAACCCAGTTCCCCAGCTTCGAGGTTGACCACTCTAGCAGTTACGCCACAGCCTCTCCCCTCACTTATATATACAATCACCCATCCTTACAGCCACTGATATACCAAGTCATACACCCATACTCAGACATTTACTCAGCCTATTACACACTGACATAGCCACTTATGTAGGTACTTCATTTCATTTACTTAGATAAACTTTATTTTGGCAGTGAAACACAGCCATAAATCAGATTACAAAGATTAAATACATTGTTAAAAAATACATCTCATGATCACCTTAATAAAACAGATGTTATAATGACAAATAGAATAAATATAATGAAAAAAAACACAATCAAAGCCCCCCCTCAAACAATTTAAGAAAAAATCCTGCCATGGAGCAATGTGCCCCGCCGTCATCAAATGAACAGATCAAGCTGGCAGGTTCAAGCTATTAAAACATCTGTTTTCTCCTGGCAATATCACCCTTTAAGAAGGAACAAATAGAGGCACAGTGGGAAAATGTAACCCTTGCAAATAGAGGAGACCCTCAGCACATCGTCTGATACCACCATCTCGAATTAGATGTATTTAAAAAACTCTTAACCCTTTCGATGCTCATGACGAGCTCAGCTCGTCATGATGCACAGTTGAGCTGTGCTGATGACGAGCTGAGCTCGTCATGTATAATGGGAAAGCTCACAAATAAGCACAGGAGGGGGAAAACGCCTAGCAGCCAAGGTGTTAAAGAGTAACAGATACTATTTACAAAAGAAGGTAAACTGAAGCAATTTCTGGGACGAAAACACATCGCTGGGACAGATTAACATTTTATTAGGATCAAACTGGCCGAAAGGAAAATTCAGATGCCACCTTATAATTCCAAGCCTAAATATAGTTAGAAGAACTCTGTCCCAGGTGGAATCCACCCAAGACAGGTCTGGCTCCATATTTGGGGTTGTCTGTAGAAGCCCATACTCTCTCACTGAGGTTTTGGCCGACTCCTCCACCCCTCTAAGCCTCTCTTTCCTGGAATAAAGCTTTCTTTACCCAGGTAGTATCAGCCTTAGTAACAACAGAGGGGGAAGAGATGATTTCTGGTCTCCCCAAGATAGTCAATTTGATTTCAAAGCTTTATTTGGTGTGTGAAACAACCATATAAGCATACGTAAAAAACATAAATTGCAACCTTCATTTTATACTTAACAAATATACCTCATAAAAGCGAGCAGAATTTATACAATATAACAGTGTTCCAAAATTTTATGATGAATTTTCCCGGTAAAATATCTTGTGATGATAATATGCGATACTCAGGATTTACGATAAACACCCACCGATATTTTGTCCTTAGTAAATACTAAGGCGTTCCAAGGGTTTATCAGACATTTCGAGTAACAATAGAGAATTACAGGTATTAACATTATGTAACATGTGCAAATTGTGCTATAAAGTGACATATATAAAGTGACTAGTGCATACAACGTACAAATATATAATAATTAATATTGCATGTTTATGTGCAAATCACTCTGTGCAAATTAAGCGCAATGTGCAAAATGCCTAAAGAGAAGGAGCTCAAAATTTGATAAGCTTTTATAGGACAATTGATTTCCTAGCAGCAATGCATTTTAATAAATAAGATGCCACAAAAAAACAAACATCCTTGCTTTCCAGAGAAAATACTAGCATTATTGCATGTTTGGTGGATTGAATTTGATATTTTAAGAACAACGGCTTCAAATAAGATTTCCTTAAAAATTGATAACATTTACAAAACAGTAAAGAATGACAGGAACCTTGCTTTGACATGTTATCGCATGGGCATGGTAAACTGGTACTTCTTTTCATGGTTGGAAATGCCACAAGGTGGTGTGCAATCCCTAGCCTTAAACGAGTTAAGATAAAACGATGTGAGATTATCGTTACAGCATCTAAATATGGTTTAAAACCAGTATTAAGGTTCAATTGTTCATAAAATACAATGGTAGGTTGAGACCCAGTTAATCTTCCTCTTGTCTCCTGCTTATGGGCCAAAAATGTTTCCTTAAGGTCTTTTTTAGTAATTGTAGCCGCATATTCTGGTTCAGTAAAAATATTACGATTGAATAAAAGGCTAAACCAATGATGAATGAAGCTCAACCATGAGATGCGTAAACAATGGTCGAGTTTCAGACAATCTTTGATAATGTGTTGTGTAAATATAGTTTCATCTTTTACCCAAATGGAGCACCATAATGAAAGTAGGCGGAATGCTGCTAAATCAGCAATGTAGTTTAGGCCCACTTCCTGGTGTATAATCTCTGTGTAGGCCGATGGTGGGGCACTCAACAAGCGTTTAATGAAATTATTTTCATCTTGTTGTAAAGACTGATTACATTGATGTCCCCAAACTCCTGCTCCATAAAGTGCAGAAGATACACATCTGGCATTATATATAGTCACCATGTCTTTAACTCTTCGTGCTCCTACTTTTGCAGAAAATCTAAAAATGCTATTAGTATTTCTACTCATTTTATAACGTATATTAGCATATTCATGTAGCCATTTCCCATTTCCTGCAAATGTTACCCCAAGATAGCAAAAGGATTTAACTGATTGCATTTTTTTTCCTTCCAAATAAAAAGATTTTCTAGGCTTAGACGATATATCACCACAAGACATTGCAAATGTTTTAGATTTATTCATTCTGAGTTTCCTGTCATTAATAAAAAGTGTAAAATTATCAACAAGACTTTGAAGGCCAATTGGGATGGGTGACAATAAAACTGCATCGTCTGCATATAATAAAATTGGCACAGCCTGGTCCTCAATCAGGGGGGCGTCCGCGGGAATGTTTTTTAAAACTGCATCCACCTGATTAATAAACAATGAAAACAAAAGTGGGGCAAGTACACACCCCTGTCGGATGCCCCTTTTAACTTTGAACAGGGGGGTGCATTCACCTGCTGGGCCATAGCGCACTTTTTTCGCGTAGACCCTAGCCAGAAAATAAACAATCTCTTTTCGGGCGCCGGTATCCAATAGTATTTACCACAATATTGAATGGTCCACGAGATCGAAAGCACTGCTAAGGTCTGCAAAGCATAAAAACATTTTTCCCCCTTTAGCCATGGTATATTTGCTGATAAGAAGGTCCAGGTTAACACACTGTTCCAGTGTGCCTAAACCCTTCCTAAACCCATATTGGGCTGGTGAAAGGATTTTATTATCTTCGTCCCAAACTTCAAGCCTTCTCAGCATAACCCGGCTCATTACTTTAAGTGACAAATCCAGCAGCGATATAGGTCGGTAGTTACAGGCCTCGGATTTGGAACCTTTTTTAAAAAGGGGGATAATTAATGATTGGCCCCATGTTGGCGGAAACTGACCTTCTGCAGCAGCGTTAAAAATCCTAACTAAAATCGGGGCCCAAAGATCCATTTCACTCTTATATAGATCGATGGGCACCCCGTCAGGCCGTGGGGCCTTACCCTCCTTTACTAGATTCTAACCCTTCATAGACCTCTTCTATGTTTATCGATATGGGTAGTATGGGCCTGATGGATTCAGATAATAAATTATCATCGATCCTGTCCGGATAAAAAATTAATGTATAGTGTTCAATCCACGCTTCACTTTTTACATGTCATGTAAGGTCTGGTTGACTGTCATCCTTTAAAAAGGGGCAATTGACAGTCTCCCAGAACGATCTACTGTTTTTGGTAGCTGCTGCATAACTTGTCCCATGCTTCATCTTGCAATTCTTTTTTGCGAACCCCGATAATACGTTTATAATTGGAGCGTAAATCTCTGATATGCTCCTTATTACGGGGTTTGATTCCTAGTGCTATTTTCAGGTTATATAAGGCCTGGGTACAGCTCTTATTTAACCAACCTATTGGTGTCTGTTTCCTAGATCTATACTTTTTAGTAAAAAGCCCATCTATGAATGCGTTAATCTTAAGGAAATTAGGAATCAGAAAACTTAAATCTGCCTCCTCACTTAAACATTGATCTATTTCATGTTTGCAGTTAACAATAATTTCCTTTTGAGATTTAGCTGGGTCAACACCCGTTCATTTTAGTCTCATGCCATTTGGTCTTATCGGAATAATATCAGTAATGCAATTCTGGTTATCAGGTTGTTTGTTCCCCCAGCATAACATAGCTAACGAAATACTATTAGGGTCGCTGACCACTTGTTCAGTGATCCATAAATTAGTATAATCACTGCATGATAGCAAGACGTGATCTATAATTGTGGATGCACCCCTGCCAGTGAAAGTTGGGAATATAATAATATTCCTATTCTTGTTACAGCTTAAGAGTTCAAGATCATATTTCGCTAACATGGAATTTAGTGCAGTGCCGTATTCGCCGTGGGGGAAGTGCATATATTCAACATCTTCCTCTAAGGTGTGGCCCTTTGTAAAACCACAAATTTTAGTGTGAACTAATGGACACATTTGGACATTAAAATCTCCCATCCAGAGAATAGTCACTTGCCTATTTGACACTGTCAGTTCCCTATCTATTTCCCGTTCTATATCATGAATAATACCTCCTCTTTTTTTACTAAAATTGTTGTTATAAAAATTAATTAAGAGTAAATCTTTGCCCCTATTAAATCTAAGTCTCATTAACTGACAGTTAGAGCCTGAGGCTATACAACTAATGATTTTACATTTGACTAATTTGTTTGAAACAAGTATCAAGAGGCCGCCTTTTGCCCTTCCTGAAATGGAATCAACTGCTTTTATCCAATCAGAGGTGTAACCCTCTACAAAAATTGGGTCTCTATACCAGGTCTCCTGTAAACAGATTACATCATAATTTGATGTAATTAGATCTTTCCAAAAGGGTGTATTTAGTTTACTGCTGAGACCTGCTATGTTCCCTGTCATAAATGTATAGCCTTCATGATTGTTGACTATATTAGTCAAGTCAGTTGAGTATAGGGTAATAGGGCTCTCATTATTTGCGGGTGTTAATGTTACAGCACAGGATGATATCTGATTTTCCATTGACCCCCCCTGCGTTTAACAAGGATGAAGTATTTCCAGGATTTACAACATAATTGTGCTTAGGCTCATTAAAATCCAGATGACCCTTGGATGAGGTAGATGGCAAACTATCCTTTGTTGCTCCGTTTTGAACTATGGTAAGCCCTCTCCCTATTGGATCTAATGTTATTGGTATACCCCCTTCTATCTTGGGTCAATCGTTGTCCTCCATAGGACTTAGTAACTGAAATCTGTTGAATAGGGGGATGCTTGGGCACATTAGTGGTGGTACAGGAAAATGTGTCTGGTGTTTTTGACAGGGATTATAAATAGTGTCACCCTGATCTGGCTTTGTCCTAAGATTTCTATAGAATTATCCTAGTGGCAAAAGGGTTGTTTTATATTCCCATTCTGAGGGTGGAGGAGCGTTTACTAAGGTGTTCTTCACCCATCTCCATCAAATTTCTTCTTGAGGGGACCAATCCATCCTACCTGCTGTGTTAGTAATATCTGGTTTGCACCCTCCAACGGGAAGCCACAGTTCTTGGATACCCAGAATAAAGTTTTATTTTTAAGTGCTATGTGATTTTCCTGTTGTTCTTTTCCCAATTTAGGCACGTTCACCAGAACTGCTACATAAGCCCCACACTCAAGGGGTAGATTAATGAATGGGGGTGCTGTATTTTTATTAGGGGGTATAATCCTTGTAATACCTAATTCAGGCGTATCTATCTCAGGGGAGTTTTCATTCCCTACATCTGGTACCTCCCTTTGGTCCTTTTCTCCTTGAGTTATAGTAGCGCACTGATCTTTTATCTGCTGGGGGTTTGCTTTGGACACTTTCGTGTGAGTGGAATTCCCTTTAAGTAACTTTCCCTTAGATTGTATGATTGTGCTAATTGCAGTGTTTTATTTAGGTCCCTCTCCATTTACATGTACCCCCCCTTGCCTTTCTCGATTCTACCATAAATTTCTCAAGGCTCCCACTAAGTTTGTTAACCTCTTTAGCTATATTATCTAGTCTGTCATGCAGCGGCCTAAGCAATACTGTTATCTTATCATAAATGTCTTCTATGTTCATAGGTTTATAAACAACATTGGATTCTGAATCAGCGCTAACACATGCTACGCTGGCGCGAGTAGCATACTTCTTGTCTTTTTTTGCCTTGGAATTTGTATGACCAATTGTTTTTTTCCTGGTGACTGTAACCTTTGGTGGGGATGTGGGGGATGCATTGGGTGAGGCGATCACTATAGATAAAGTGGGAGTATTCGAGATACGAGGGGGTTCTTCAGTGATGTCATCTACATCATCAACATGCCTAATTACATCTTCCACAATAAGGGGTGACCCAGTATCGGTTACATCTTCTATAATCACCAAGTTAGAGTCATCCCTAGATTTATCGCCAGACCCTACATTTGTACCCATGAATAGTCGTCTCTCCGTATGGTCAATTTCTAGTGACAAAACATTTACTGCTTTTACTAAATATGTGTCCAAGGTATTACATGTGTTGTCCAGCAAATTTTTGTTTCCCCTTTTTCTAACCATCTTTGAATTTCTAGGTTTTACCAGCAGATTGTCCGCAGCTCGAGGACCCAAGATTACAGATTAATGTTCACACAGGTGAATATAGAATAGATGGGGGAATACGCAAAACGAGTAGCACAAGACAGTACCTTTCTGTAGTTATGTCTGACTGGTGGTGATGTTAGAGGGGTGACCCAACCCTGCCCCGTTCTACCCCGGACAGCCTCCAACGGTCCCGCCCTTGTCCCGGGCTTCTCCCGGCGTCGCCCGCGGGCATCCCGCGACGCGGGAGCAGCGCCTCTCTTTTTAGTGCCACCGGGCGCAGAAGTGGCCGTGGCCGTGGGCACAGGGAGACCTGAGAGCTGTAGTCTCCCCCCTCGATGTAACAAGAAGCGGCGGCAGGGTAGACCGACAGCAGATGACCCCAAGTTCGAGCGGCAGGTCAGGCAAGTAGGTGTTGGTCCGTTAGGAAAAGAAAAGCAGCCCGCAGTGTTCTTGCTCAAAGCCCCCCAAGACAGTCAACTCATGTTTAACATAGTGTAACCAGGGTATAACCAAGCCTCTGGCACAGGCTAGACAGTCAGAGAGTACCTTCCTATTAAATCCTGTGTTTAAATTTGCCAATATATAACACCATAACACCAGGGGGGCCAGTTTAACACGGTCCTCAACATACTTAACCCTCAAATCCTGATAAAGGATGTATGTTTCACAAGCTGGGGGTACACCTACAATATGTTGCAAGGCCCTATTTTCTTTTGTCTGGAGAGAGATGGTGTGAGAAATACCCCAAATACCAGCCCCATAGTTTTTATTTTTTTATAGTCACATTTTATTAAGTTTTCACAAGAAATCTTCATAATACATGAAACATTCATGTATGCTGCTCTGTGGTATCTTAACCAGAATCACGTATATCTTAACACCAGCCCCATAGGTAAGGATCGGTAAACATTTGCTCCTAAAGACATCAAAAAGAGGAGCCACAGGTTTTTTACTTCAGTGATATCATTTGAGATGTCATCAGTGGTGTCACTGACAATGTCATGAGTGATGTAATATGTGAGGTCACATGCAGTGCATTGCGGGGCGTAAGTTTTAGTTAGCAAAGGTAACTATAACTGCTGAATTCTCGCCCTCGTTAGATAGCAGTTTGCATTTGCTTGGCAGGAACAAGTGAGAGCAAACACTTACTCTGCTCCCAGAAAGCGTGAGCTTTCACACTGCTCCTGCTTGCTGGGAGCGGGATTTTAAATTGCTTCCCTGCTGCTGGCTTGCGGGTAGTGCAGGGAAACAGATGAAAGAATTGCTCCCACACGCAGGGAGCTACATATATAGAAGCTCCATGCGTGCGGAACCAATGCAGCTCTAGCAGGAGTGGGAAGCTGACTAGGACTGTGGGGGCATCAAGACTCCCCCCGTGGGAACAATTAAAGCACACTGAGTGCCCTGGGTTGAGCCAGGGCACCCAGGTAGACATGGCCGGGCCTAGTGGATGGGGTCCCCAGGCTGAAATTGGCCAGGGGAGGGGAGCTATGCAGTCTTACTACCCCATTACACAAAAGAGAAAATAGTGGGCAGAAAAATAAGCAAAAAAGGCAAAACAGAGTAGAAGAAAGCAAAATAGGGCAGAAAAACAAGCAGAAAAAGAAAAAGAGAATGCAGAAAAAGGCGGAATGGAGGGCAGAAAATAGACAGAAAAGACAAAACAGAGGGTAGAAAAATGAGCGTAAAAGGCAAATTAGAAGGCAGAAAAAAATTAGTAGGAAAGGCAAAACAGAGGGCAGAAAACCTAGCAGAAAAGACAAAACAGAGGGCAGAAAAACGAGTAGGAAAGGCCAAAGAAAGGGCAGAAGAAGGCAAAACAGTGGGCAGAAAAGACAAAACAGAGGGCAGAAAAATGAGCATGAGAGGCAAAACAGAGCAGAAGAGGGCAATACAGAGGGCTGAAAAACAAGCAGAAAAGGCAAAACAGAACAGAAGATGGCAAAACAGAGGGCTGTAAAACTAGCAGAAAAGACAAAACAGAAGGTAGAAAAATGAGCGGAAAAGGCAAATTAGAAGGCAGGAAAAATTGTGCAGGTAAGGCAAAATAGAGAGCAGAAAAACTAGCAGAAAAGGCCAAACACAGGGCAGAAAAATGAGTAAGAAAAGCCAGAGAGCAGAAAAGACAAAACAGAGGGCAGAAAAACAAGGAGAAAAGGCAAAACAGAACAGAATATGGCAAAACAGAGGGCAGAAAAACAAGCGGAAAAGGTAAAATAGAGAGCAGAAAAGGCTAAACTAAGGACAGAAAAACAAGGAGAAAAGGCAAAACAGAGCAGAAGAGGGCAAAACAGAGGGCAGAAAAATGAACAGTGAATGCAAAATGGATGACAGAAAAAGGCAAAACAGAGGGCAGAAAAGACAAAACAGAGCAAGAAACGAGCATAGGAGGCACAAACAGAAGGCAACTGGTCGACAGGCACCAAAGGGTAGTGGACTGTGAGCAATGAATCCTTTTTATGTTTTCAATTTCATGGGGTAGCCAGGTCAAACAAGCAAGGCGTATAATGAGGGGATAGAACATCTATTTTAATATTCAAGCCGTGTTATTCTTTTAGAAAAAGATACTACTAAATTTAGAAAGTGTTATGACATCTAACTGTGTACCCATTTTACTCTATAATTGAACTTGGCTTTAGACTTGAGGGTGTCACATTGTTCAAATTCATAGGATAATCCCCAATACATAGTGTAAGAAAATGATTTTCAATACAATGCTTACCACAGGTTTGGTTTAGTTAGTAGAACCAAGCAGCATTATGCCTCCTTAGGAAACGTTTTAAATGATGCATGTTTAAATGCTGTGCCCGAGCATTGTTTTCATTTACTTTTTCACAAAATCCTTGAAATTCAGCTCCAGCCACAATATGTCTTTGTAACTGAAGTAACTGTTTCTTAGATTCCTGAACCAATGTGCTTCTGGAACATTACCAGATTATGAGTTAACCTCAGTTTCTCTTTTCGTAAAAAGTCCTCGGTATTAAGTTGCATTTTAGATGTTCTTCTACAGTGAAAATTGTTTTCCAGTAGTGTTTGGGAATTAACTATCGTATTGGTTTAATATGCAGGTAACATTTTAGTACTGCCATTGATGTAAAACATGACAAGATTTTATTTTTTTTAACTCATTTTTATTGGCATTTCGTTATTTGAACAATACAGATCTTATGGGTAAGCGTATAGGCACGTATATGTAGGACAGAATACAAAAGAGTATAACCATGGTGATAAGTGGATTAAATCTGTAGAGTCCATTCGTAAAACATGCCAAGATAGTGTGTGCTGTCTGTGTTGTGGCTACCTAATTTCTTAACAGCACATAAACTGAGGATTGGAAGAAGCCTAATTGTGTATATTTTCCTTAATGATTTTGGCTGATTATTTGAGGCCAGGCTTCTCCCTTTCCCACATATTGATCATCCTTAATTTTTATTGAGTTTGGAACATAGCAGCTTTTGGTGGTGGATGTTTGGGCAAATTAATTAAAGGCCTCACAGATTAAAGAATTACTTTTTTTGGTGAAGGATTGTGAAGGGCTAAGGTTAATTATAGGTCCATTAGTAGATAATTAGACTATCCTAAAGAACCCTTTGGATTGGTGATCTATAGACAGTGTGACTTTTCTATGGTGAAGCAGTCCTGTGGTGGTATGGCAGAGAAGTGATCTGGCTGTCCAGTCCTAAAGGTGGATCCCAAGGACTTGTAGGCCAGCCAGAAAATCTGCCCGAACAAACCACTGAAGGAGGGCAGAGAAGGCACGGAACCAGACCCTACTGGGCCAAAAGCAACAACAAACAGGACCAGAAGAGAAAGCAGCAAGCCGGTCCAAACACATCAAGACCACCCAACGGACAGCCAAAAGCAAGAAGGGAGCAAGAGCCCAGAAGTCGGAACCAGAGAAAACAGAGGGCAACCCCAACAGTGACCCAACAAAAAGCCACCGCAGGAAAGAGACGCAGTCCGACCGAAACACAGCAACGCTGCACGGTGGAACACCAATAGTGAGAGAGTTGAATTCCCCGAGGACCAAAGCAGCGGAACCAAACGCAATCAAAACAGACAGGCAGGAGACGCAAGAATGGAAGAGGTGCAGAAGGGAACCCAGGACCTGAACCGAACAACAAAAAAAGGTCACCAAAACCCCACCATCAGGGAGATAAACCGCGGGAACAAGGACCCCAGATGCACAAGGGACCCCCTGGAAGGGAGCACAACACCAAGGAGAGAACCCAGGCAGGCACAAGGCAAAAGACCAAGAAAACCGCAGGAACAACCCGGTTCCCAAGGGAACCCAACTGGCCAACAGCAAAAAACAGAAAGCCCGGATGGCCGCCCACGGAGTCCGAAGAGCGGAAGGGACCTGGCCCAGGGCCCAGCCACCACAAAGGAAGGGAAAACCCACCAGGGGCCACCATGCACAAGAAAGCAAACAGAACCCAGCAGAGGGGGGAACCCAGCAGGGGAGACGAGACCGCCACTCCCAGGGGCCAAGCAAATGACCCAGAACGCCCCACAAGCAGCAAGTGAGCTGCCGAAGCGAGCACCCAGGAGGCCGGAGCCAGCCAGAGCCAGCCGAACAACGAAGGGCCGACATGAACAGGAACAGACAGGAAAGCAAGGCCCAGGCAGAAACACACCCAATGCGAAAAGGATAAAAGAGCCGAGACGAACGAGCGCAAGCAACGTCACAACACCAGGGGTCAAAGCCGAGCCAGCAGGCCCCAGTATTCAAACGCATAGAGGCACTGAATAACAGATGTGGGATGTCACCCAACTCAATGGTACACATTAATCAATAAATCAACCTCATAAGGAAGAAAGGATAAGTGGACCTGCTGGGAAATGAACCTGTGACCATGAGGTCAAACACAGGCTGCAACAGGTGACGTATTAGTCCACAAAGCATCAGACCCGGCCCCCAAAACCAGGAACAAAGAAGAACAGGATACGAAATTCACAGAGTTAGTGCGGGGTCGGCCAGGGAAGGAGAGCCGGGAAAACCCAGCAACCCCGGTCAAGGAAGGGCACTGTATGAACGTATACCAACGTGGGACACGACGAAATAGGGACAGGAGACAAACCTCAGTCAAGCGCGTGCCAGTGTCCCCAGAAGCGCATACGGACCAAAGAGCAACAGCTCCCAGGACCAACACCCGCAGTAGCAGAAACCAAGGGAGAAGCACCCAGGCAAGCACGACCAACAAGCCAAATGCTCTGACCAGGCCAAACAAGCCCAGAACCCACATAAGCAAAGGGACCAGAGGAAAGCACAAAGCCGGGAGCCCAGACGAGAAGGAAGACAGAGCCAACACCGGGCCTCAAACCGGAACCGGAACAAAAAATGACCCAGCTATGGCCAGCACAACCGTGCTAAGGGGCAAACCCTGCAACTCCCTGGAGAAAGAGGCTGGGGAAAAAAACACAAGAAGCCCACGTAGGGTAGGGGCGAACCACAGACTAGCCAAGGAACGGCCAACAGATGACCGACAAGAAACCTGCCACCAGGCGGACCAACCGACCCAGCACAGACCAGGAACCCAAGCACGCCCCACAGGACAGCAAAGGCCGTCATCACAACAGAAGGGGAAACAGAAAAGTCACCGGCCATACAGGCAGAAAGACAGGAAGGGAGCCACCAGGGCATGAGAATACGGGAACAGGGGAAGCCGGGAACGAACCGGAATCAAGGAAGGCCTAGAGGCACCGAGACCGACTGGACGGGAAGGACCCCTAATGGACAGACTGGGCAAGCCCCGCTCGTCAACAAGGTACCAAGGCACCCAAAACACACCCCGCGGAAGGCCCCAACCAAAGCGGACAACCCCGACAGGAACAGCCGGGGGGCTTAACGAAACCCACTGAAGGGACCAGAGAGATAGCCAAAAAGCGACCCCGCAGTATACCAACCAAAGAGCCACAGCACTTTGGACACGAGCAGGGGAGTCCAACAACCGACAACCGGTGACAACCAGAGTGGCCCAGCAGTGGGCAGGATCCATGGAATTTAGACAGAGGCCACCAAGGACGGGAGGAGAGGCAACAGAAGGCACCCAGCCTAGCCCCAAACCCCAGGAAGCGAGGAGAGGCACGACCAGGAAGGGGGCGCAAGAGCCACCTGCCGAGCCAGGGAGCAGGAGGAAGCGCCATGGCCGTGGCCCTCGATAAGATAGGGCAATCCCACCGGGAGCAGAAACAGATGCAAAAGCCCACATGGAAACCACCGAGGCAGGCGAGAGAAGGATGAACAGGTGCCAAATGCAGCCCGCCCCCACCAGACAAGAAGCGCACCACAGTCCCCGGAATCCCTAGGAGGATGACAAATCAGGGACCGGCCCAGAGATACCCCACACAATAAATGAAAGCAGGATGGAGGGACTGCAGACCCAAAACATAGAAGCTTGTGCATACAGCAGCATGCACAATCAAAATAAGAACATATAGCACCACCACAACGTGTACAGTACTACCCGAAGGAACCAATATGGAAATCCCAGAATGGGAAAAACTGAGAAAACATCTGGAAGGCCCCTAGCTGTGTCCTGCGGTGCACCTCACAGCGCACATATGGTCCCAACACCATTAGGAAATGAAAAATCATGACCAGCAGGCAAGAAACACAAACCAGCCATGCAATCAAAGTAGCATGACGAAGACCCACGCACAGAAAAAAACAATCCATAATGAGGAGCATAGGCAGCACACAAACCCACCACCAGCGTGAGTCGGCGCCACCAGAGGCACAAGACCAACGTCGAGCCAACACCCATGGGTCCAAACATGCACAGCGGTTAAAAGCAGGACGAACAACAACAGGTCATGACGGGGTAAACCGATGAAAAAAACGCATCCGAATGGATAATGCAACTAGGAATAACCAATGGAAGAAGCCAGGGCACACCCATACTGCTGCAATAGGCGTCGGGAAACCAAACAGAAATTAACATAAATAGAGAAATATAAAACACTCCCAGAGTACATTGACACCACATTGAAGCAGTGGGACATCACAACCCAAAAACGACAATGGCAGCGATGAAACGAGACTGCAACAGCTGAGCCGAGTAAATCCCAGAGCTCCAAACTTCTTCAAATCTTTATTTCGATCACATGATCATAAAAGATGTACAAAATTATCACATCAGTTAAAAATCCGGATATCATTGAATCATTAATATAAAATAGATTTGAAGATTAAAAAAAGAATAATAATCACAAATGGATGCCAATGCCTTAAGGGGTGAAAGTCTGTCAAGAGTCTCCAACCCTCTTTATCAATCGGGTTCGGGCATACCACATTGCAGTTGGGAATTTTGCCAAAGCAAACACAATTGGCGGGGATAAATCAGTCTTTAAAACTCTGTATGCGGGTAAGAGTGTTCTGAATCCCATGTTTTTAAGGAGGGGTACAAGCCAATATTTCCTGCTGTTCTGATAGGCTCGACAGAAGAAAACCACATGCACATCGTTCTCCTTTGTGTGGGCACATGCAGGGCACATCTCTGTAGGAGGCCGACAGGACCATGCTGCGGTAAAAGACCCCAAGGGAAGGGTCCCGTACCTCCATTGCAGGAATAGTTTTCTAGTTAAAGCCGGAGTCATGCCATCTAAGACACTTTCAAGATTATACGAATCTTTAGTTTTTATGAAGTGGTGAGTCAAAGATCCTTCACGAGTGCTATCCAGGGCTCGGAGAAACGTTTTGTCATAATACGCTCTGGACAGCGCTTTCCTCGGTATCCTGATACTTGTACTTTCCGGATCTGACCATAGTTCTGGTAATTCGAGAGTCTCGCAGGTTCTCTTGATATAATTTAACCAGGGCGTCTTAGTGGCATTGGGCAGAGATAAAAATTCCTGTAACTCCGTTCTGTAGGTAATGAGGTCCTGACTGCTCCAGAGGCGACGCCAAAAGTTTAGTGGTTTAAGCCCTAATTCCTCCGTGATGGGTCTCAGACCCAGGTCCAGTCTTAGGGGCAGGAGTGGAGTACTTGAGGGAAGAGCTGTCAGCTGCCTGAGGAATTTATTTTCTGTGGTCAGCAATTTAGGTGATGGAATATGGCCCCACTACTCTCCCCCATAGGTAACTCCTCCGCGCGCCTGGGCTTTATAAATTTGGATTGCAGGGCTGAGTGGGCGATATGATGACTTACTCGCAATTCTCATAATACCACCCGCCGTCTGTGCCAGTTTCATGTTTGCTTTTGTCTGATGTACCGACCACGTTAGATTTTGATTTAGGGTTATCCCCAGGTACTCTATTGTATGAACCCTTTCCAAACGTACTGTGCCAAGCAGGGGGTTGGAGCGGTTGGAGGGCATAGGGTTCAGAATCATAAATTTGTTTTTCTGCGGATTGATTTCAAGTCCCCTTTCTGTGCAGAACTCCAGGAAACCATCCAACACCCGCTGTATGCCCATCGGGGATTTGGACAGCAGCAGGGTGTCGTCCGCAAACATAATTGTGGGCACCCTGCTGCCGGTCAATTTTGGGGCATCGGTGTTGGCAATCCTTGTCAGGTGCGCGATGACCCCGTTCACAAAGAGGCAGAACAGGGTCGGTGCAAACACACAACCCTGTCTCACCCCTCTGCGAACGGGGAATCTTTCAGTTAGGTTGCCACTTCTCCCGCACCTGACACGTGCGAAGTTATTATGATGTAATCTCATCATAATTGCTAGAATGTCTTTCGGGATGCCTAGCTCCTCCATTACCTTCCACAGTTTTGATCTTGGCACTAAATCGAAGGCGGCGCGTAAATCCACAAAAACCGTGTACAGAGTGCCGCCCTCGATCAGTGCTGTCCTCCAATAAATGAGATTTAACCTAAAAATGTGATCAATTGTGGAAACCCCCCTCCTGATTCCTGCCTGGTATGGGGTCAGGGTATCTGTCTCCTCCAGCCAGTTCTGCAGCCGGTCCAGTATTAGCCTACCGAAAAGCTTCTGCGATACATCGATAAGGCTTATTGGGCGATAGTTGGCTGGAAGCAGAGGGGATCCCTTTTTGAATATTGGGACCCCCTCTGCACCTAGCCAGGTATCCGGTAGCTCCATTCCCTTCAGGACCGCATTAAATATCAGCAGGAGATAGGGGGCCCATACCCCTGGTTCCTGCTTGAATAAGTCGCCCGGCACCCCATCGAGCCCCGGGGCTTTCCCTGTTGACAACCCCGCAATAGCTGTCCGAACTTCTTTTTCTGTGAAGAGTTCACCCTCCGGGTCATTCACTAGCGTGCAGTGGGGGATACTCGGGGCCTCATCCTCTATTGCATATAGTGACTGGAAATGGTTTTGCCATATACTCGGGGCAATGTTGGGTTCAATTGCCGAGGGGAGATCTTCTGATCCATTAGTGACTACCCGCCAAAATTTGCTAGAGTCTCTGATGGCTAGTGCACTGGAGAGTTACTCCCAGTGTTGTTGGTCCCATTCGGCCTTGGCGTTTGCCAGCAATTTCTTGTATGCCCGTCTCCTAGTTTGTATCTCCTCCCTGCTTCTGCACGCCTTTATTGCGAGTAGAAGTTCACGTTTGGAGTCCCGGCATGTGGCGTTATACCAGGTCTTCTTATGTGTTCCGCTAGTTCTACCAGCCCCGTTTACAAAGAGATCTAACTCCATGGTGTTTATTAGATATTCATGGGTCCGCCATAACTGCTCTCTATTTTACCATCGCCAAGTTCCTCACCAATGGCGAATGCCTTTTCCAGCACTGGGGTGATTCTGGCATAGAGCTTTGCTAACTTAACGCCACTTGTGGCCAGTTTTCCCCACCTTACTCTTCTTTGGTTGTTCTCCAGGAGTAGCCCTGTCTTTGGACTTTGTTTACCCCGTCCCATGTCCTCGATACCTGGTAAGGCATATTCAAGTTCCAGGGCGTTGTGGTCACTGTCCCGTCTGTCAATTACCTTGAAGTCGATGATTCGTGACCAGGATGACAATTGGACAAGGATATAATCTAATCTAGATTCGTTTCCAGCTTTGTTAAAGGCGCATTTACTTGGCATGTCTGATTTAGTGCGCCCATTGCAGGCCCTTAGGCCATGATTTAAAGTAAGGGCGGTTATCTGAAGTGCGAGAGAAGTCCAAGCTCTTGGTGGTGGTGCCACCGTGGCGGGTATCAGCCATCTTGAATCCTCCTCTAGGGAGGGTCCATCAAGAAGGCCGGGCAGTGGCTCATAGTGCGAGTTTAAGTCCACTCCAACCACGTAGTGGAGCTCCCTTGGAATTTCGCTCAGGAAAGCGGAGAGTTCCTCGATGGTATTAGATTCTCGTGGTGTGGCTACAGGTCTTGAATAGACGTTTATTATCGTCAATATGGTGGAATTCGGCCATTCTAAGAGGACAGCTAATATGTCATCTGAATCTACAGTTAGGCAACTGGCCTGACAACCCAAATGGGAGGCTACCAAAATTGCCAGCCCTCCAGACGGTCGTCCCCTGCCCCCCATTTAGCTGATTTTGAAAATACTGCAAACCCCTGACATGTATACTCCTCTCGTGCCCAGGTTTCCTGGAAGAGGCAGATACTTTTTGAATTGATGAAAGAAACCCACTCCTGCCAATCCGTTTTATTGCCCATCCCAGCTACGTTCCATGAGATCAGGATCAGTGTTTGGGGTCTTGTAGACGGTGGCCCTATGTCGGAGTAGTTGTTCTCGTTTGTGCCAAGATTTACCATTGGATGTTGTAACAATTCCCCCTGGCCAACCCATAGATTACTGTCAATGCCAGATATATTCGTTCTGGAATAGCCGGGATCTCGACAATGTGCAGGTTCAGTAGGAGGAGCTATCTGTTCCCATAAAACCGGGGCTTGTTCCGGGGAGGTGGCTCTATCCTCGCTATCATCTATTGAATGGGAGTGGTACTGATCCCTCCCTTGAGACTCAAGCTGTCAATCAACCATTTCAAGGCTGCTGTACCTATTATAAGTAGGAAGGTAGGCTGGCTGGTGGATTCTGTGGGGCCCAGGAACTCCTCTCATTCTTACCCCCCATCCGCCCCTCCTCCTAGGGCTAGTCTCCCATCCTTCCTCATTGCCGTATGGGGATAAATACTCGGGCACCATACTCCTGTAATGGTGGGGTTCCCTCCTCCCTCTGCGATTACTCTCCCATTCTCCCAACATTTCCTGATGGTAACCCCATCTCTGATCTTCTGATGTGTACATACTCGATGGGTAGAAAAATGAGAGAGGGAGGGACTGAATGTTGCTCCCTTGATCGTCAGGGGCCCAACTGCAGATGTAGGAGGCTGTACTCGGTTCTCTGAAGGTAACCAAGACACAGTTGCCACTGATGGTTTTTCTCCTATTTCCCACCCAGGTAGCCCGTCTTACCATTAGAACATCGCTAGTTGTGCCTTGTGGGAGAGGTCTGTCTATAGACAGCCAGCTGATGACTTTGTTTTTAAGGGAGACGGTCGATTCTATAGCCGTGGGTTTTAACTCGGGCACGCCCGCTAAAATTACTGTATAGGGGGACGCCTCTGGTGGTAGGTTCATAGGTTTGATTCTCCGGGCAATATTTTGCATGTTATCTGGGGGTTTTAATTCACTCTGTGATTTGTCAGGAAGCATGGCAGTGTCTTTAAGATGTGTAGTTGTATTTGGGGGTGGAAGCAGTGGAGCCTGCGTTTTAATAGGAGGGATGTTTGTGTTTGCGTTGGCCAAGGGTTGAGGGGTCTTATTTTGGTTGGGTTTGGGTTGTATGTGTTGAGAAGTGGCTGGGCCAGTTTTCTTTGTCAATGTTATTTGCTCAGTACCCTTTTTAGTCTTTGCATCCGTCCCCCCTTTGGCTCCCTTGCTATCTAGTTTCAGAGTGTCAGCTAGCTGAACTGTGGATTTTTCAATGTTAACCAGCCTAGCTTCGATCCTTATCAGGCGGGCTTCGAGGAGGCTTAAGAGAGACCTAAGGAGTGTGCCTATGTCTGCTAATGTGATATCGTCGCTAGGGAATTCCATTGAAATATTGTTAGAGCGAGATGGTGTATCCGTAGGTGCAATGACTATAGGTGGGGCCACTACGCTGTCCTTGGGTGAGTGGGCAAGGCTGGTATCTCCGGCACTGACATCGTCCCTTACGGGATTGGACTTAGGGGTTTATAGCTTTCTCCCTCCCTTGTTTTGCCCCCCTTTCTTCCTTTTTTGGATAGCTCCTTCCTTGGCTCCCCTTGTGAGATCAGAAGCATTCTCACTGGTGGTGGCTATGGCTGAATCGAGACCAGGGGTTTGAAGGGGGGTTTGAAGTGTGGTTTGTGGTATTTGGCTTGTCGGTAGGGTCATTAGGCTCATGTCCTCAAGATCACTTGAGGCCTCCATTGTGAAGTCTGGGTTGGTGGGTGATTGATTAACCCCCAAAGCCCCGTATCTAGGATTGTTGGCCTCTAGGCTTCCATCAGGAGTCTTGTCTAGAGCCATTGGGCCCATTGATGATCTCCTTACCCAGTCAATTTCCTGAGAGATGCGTCTCTCGAGTACAGCAATATCCTCTATCAAAAGTGATCCTGCTTTAACAAAATAGTTATCAATGGTACCTTTAGCAGCTCCTGCCGCTGCCAGTGAAGATTTACTCCTTGTTTCCCTGGTACACATTTCGAGGTCTGAGTAATCCATTCCTTGTATAGATTGGGAAGATAGAGTTGTCCGACCAGGGGGAATGGCCCGGTCCCGGTCTCTCCCGTCCTCGAACGGCCTCAAACGGCCCGCCCTTTACCCGGGCTTCGCTCCGGGCTTCGTACCGCGCGCGTCCCGCGTACGCGGGTATGGGTCTGGCTATATATGTGTACGCTGTGGGCGTGGCTTACATGGAGAGCGGGCCAGGTGTCAGCAATTGGCCTCTCAGGGACTCCTGGTCAATGGAGTCCCT
Source organism: Lissotriton vulgaris (assembly GCF_964263255.1). Classification (NCBI taxonomy): domain Eukaryota; kingdom Metazoa; phylum Chordata; class Amphibia; order Caudata; family Salamandridae; genus Lissotriton; species Lissotriton vulgaris. The sequence goes on along the minus strand of NC_141685.1, from coordinate 509,740,021 downwards.
GCCGTCACGCTCGCAGCCCTGTTAAGCCGCCGCAGCCCCTGCTCGCAGCACTTGTGAAGCGGGACCCACGAAGCGGGTCCGGAGAACAGTTTCTGGTGCTCAGGAAGCGGGGCAGAGCAGGTCAGTGGAAGGCAGAAAGTCCTTTACTCCGCTAGTTTCGCGCTGTTAGAGAGAGAGTTCCAAACAACAGGGAAGAGGCACAGCTAGCTGAAAATCAGTCTTTGGAAACACTGCGCGAGAAGAACCCAGTGCATATGCGCGTGAGCAAGACACCCAACCAAACCCCTATCTCAGGAAAACCATGGGAGAGAAGGAGACAGTACCATAAACCAACATGCAAGGCAATGAAAAGAGCCGGGAAGGAGTCACACGAAAGAACAGTGCCACCATAAGGACACAAGGCAATCCACAAGCCGCCCTGCGTCGTGTTGAGGTACGGGATATTGTGATACCTCCCAAGTGACTGGGAACGTCTGAGACCATGGCAGCAGTGCGGCCCCCGCTGAATGACGAACTGCGCGGCTCTCGACATCACGCCTAAATACTCCGGTCCAGGAGCTGCACGGGAACCAAACCTTGGCCGTACGCACAGAATGCAGATTATCAAGGAAAAAGGCCCTGGAGGTCGGCCACACAACCAGGAGCTGAACAATGGCAATGCGATTGGATCAGAGCCTTCAACTGAGGGAGCCCCGCAGGTACAGTACCTAGGCATTTCCCGCGCTGGTCCCCAGCCCATGGGGACCGAAATAGCATAGGCCGGAGCGAGGCCCCCTGGGCCCCAAACAACAACGAAGCGGGTGTGTGCACCCATGGGACTGCAGAATGGACCGCCGGGTACCCCCACTCCCTGTAAAAATTCTACAACCACCCCAGCAAAGGGAGACCCGGAGGAGACGAGAGTGACACAAATAATGTTGCCTCAGAGGCCACCTTTAGGGTAACAGTCTGAGACCTCAACTACTGGGCCACAGTGACAGATTCGAAGGAGTGACACCAGAGGGTGAGTGTGGGGGGTCCTGGACAAGCCAAACTACCCACAATCTGCCAAAACGGACGAAGTGACAAGAAAAAGGCTGCCAGGAGAGCCCCAGACCACCATGTACGCCCCCTGTAAACCCACGGCTCGCTAAAGCAGAGCCCAACCAGACCTGACTCAGCGGGAAGGAAGGAGGATGGTTTCAGAGTCTGTGGGCCTGCTAGAACAAGATCACCAACCAGGAACCCCAGTTCCAGCTATAGCAGGAGCCACTTACCTGAAACACGCTCTGAAGAATCTGCAGCGCAGAACCAAAAAAACAGGCTGATGGGTTGGGCCGGCCCGCCTCTTATAGAGGTCAAGGGTGACATGGGTCGGCCATATTGGGAAGAGATGGGAGGCACATGTTTTGCTTTGGAGGGTTCTTTGTGGAGCTGAAGCTCACTTTATTAAGCATGTGGCGAGGAAGACTTATGAGGAGGTAATGTGGTGTGTCTAGCGTGGAGTGTTTTGTAACGGGGTCTGTTGTTGGTGAGTATGACTGTGTTTTGTTATAGATGATACTGTGTTTAGGTTACTGTATTTGTCATCATTGACCATAGATGGTGGTGCGTATTGAAATGTTGTAATTCATTTGTCTTCACTATATGTATTTTATGTAAAGATTTTCGATTTCAGAGAACTAGCGAGGTAGGTATATAGTCTGTGGAAGTAAAAAGGTGGGGTACCAGCTTTACTTTTTTGTATTCATGTTTCCCTAAAAGCCTAATGTGAATGTACTAATTTTGGAGTTAAATAGAGGTAGTTTACTTTGCACAAACAAAAGTTAAAATTAATCTATTCTATGTCCAAGCATAGTTCGCCCACTGTTTAAAACTTATCTCAATGTGTGATTGTGTAGTGCATTCAAGTGCTACTGTCTTGTGAAGAGTTTGATTATCATCCTGTTTACTGGTACACAGACACATGCTTTATTGTTTTTTTAATAAATTATTGTGTTTGAAGATATTTTGTGTTGTAGTTTGGTTGTGTTTGATGGTTGCAAAAAATGTTTGAATGTACAAAGTGTGCAAATGTACCTAAGTCTAAATATGATTTGAAAGCAGAAGCACAATCTTTACTGTCTGTTGGAAGTCCTGCCTATGAGGTGTTTGTGAATGAATGGATGCACACTTGCCACCGGGTCAAAGACTAGCACAAGGTTACTGAAAATAACAAAAAGCTACATTATTCAGAGAATGGTACTTTTGATTTAAAGAAAATTGCTTACTTGAGACGATGTTTGTTCAAAAGGACTCTACAGACATAACCTGCCCAATTTGAAGCATTGATTTATATTTTTATTTTTTGTTGAAAGTTCATTACACAACTGCTTGTAAATAAAAATAAATTGCTTACAATGTTTAATTTTAATTGACACATATCACCCACCATGTATAATTGATCAATAAGCGATATTTTCCAGACATAACACTGTAAGTAATATTAAAAGAACACAGAAAACCCCCCACATATTGCACAATTTCCCCTTAGTAGCCTAACTTATCTAATCCGCTGACTTACTTCCTATGGTCTTCCAGCGTTTCGCAAATTTTGTGTGTGTGCCTGACCTTAGAGCGTAGCGGCTCTCTAGCTCTCTAACTTTATGTAATTTAACCTGCCAGCCATGACAAGTGTGGATATTCTCACTTCATCAATTCTGAAGAATTAATGAACTTGCTACTGAGGCCTGCATATATAAACCTTCCTCTTGTATATTGTTCACCGTTATGTTCGGAGTTTACCCTAAAGTTGCAATATATCTAATTATAGTTATAGAGTATCCTAACTTCATTCCACAGTATTTCTCAATTTCATCCCATTGATCTTTGGTCAATCCCAGACAATGTTAGTCCATGTACCTCCTTCTTCTGTGGAGCACCAAAAGCATCTATCCTCTGTCTCAGGGTATATGCTATGCAGGAAAGAGGGAGTCCTTTAGAGCAGCCACTTACTGTAAAATTTCATTCTCCTAAAGTTGACGCCTCTCAATAATGTAGTGTTAAACTTGTTGATTCTGTTCCAAACTGCTCTTGGAATCTGAAGGCCTCCTTTCTCTTGGCATTTGTCTCAGGCTTTTCCGTAACCTTTGTTTGTCTTATGTTCATTGAAAATGTTTTCCTCGGCTCTTATTGATCTACACCTAGTTGTTTCTAGCACAGCCTCACTGAGTTCTAGTCTTGCTCCTAATGTGGACGGATCTATATTTTCTAAGAAGTACTTATTTGAACGAAAGGCCATTTAAGCATATCTATAGAATGACTCAGGCTGTATTCTTTCCCTGTCCACCTTTTAAAAGTGTCTGAGATAAGAAAATCTCTCACATGTTTATACCTGTTCTCCTCCCATTTCTTTACTATGCCAGGTTGAATCAGCCTATGTTCCCCCGACACTCAGGTTGGCCAACCCAATGGAGCCATTTATCCAAGGAATTTCAAAATGCTTGAACAATTGGTATTTTGTTTTAAAAACCACTGGAAGACCTTGTAGCGTACACTTTTGGGATTCTTCATCAGCCTCGTAAATCTGGAATTTCACATTCCTTCAAAATCCTTAATATAAAAAAAATTATTCATGCCTAGCGGGTTAAGATAGTTAAAAAAATCTATGTGTATTATGTGCAAAATTTGCATAACATTATTCCCCTAGATAAGGAAGGTCTAACCCTCCCTCCTCATTTGTGTACCTAAAGTGACTAGTGCCAATCTCTGTACCTTGTTGGGCCATAAAAAAGATGAAAATAGACCATCTATTTCTTTAAAAAATGACATTTGTAGTGCACAGGGGATTGCCATGAATAGAAAATTAAATAATGGTATTATTGACATTCGTATAAAAGGTATCGGTCCTATTATTGAGATTGGAAGTTGATTCCATTTTGCAACTAAGTGTTTGACTTTTTTCACTAAGGGGGACATAGTTTAGTGTGTATAGTTCATCTACCTTTTCCAGCACAAATATACCTAGATACCTCTTGGTCTTCAGATTATGTAACGGCTGGAGATTTGGTAATAATGTGTGGCTTTTTAAATTAGTTGTAACTGGGGATATTCATTAGGACCTATCTGGGACTCCAATGATATCTGAATTTATGAAATTAATATCTGTGAAACCCGTTGGTCCAGGGGTTGTTGTCATAGAAATACATAGTTGGGGATGGGTTTTCCCCCTTAGGATTATGAGAACTGAAGATGTACAGTATAGCTAAATGAAGCATTTTTTATATGGTATTCTGTACTTGTTATATTATATATACTTTTTTATTCATAGGAATTTTTCAAGGGAGACTGTATATCATATTTTGTCTTGAAGAAGGTGGTTGCAATAAGACTCATACCACCGAAACGCGTCGACGCATTGGCTTACAGTTTTGGGTTGTATCCACGGAATGTGTGGGGGTCTAACAGGATATAGAAGGCTGTAGCCTCTAACATACATGATTAGATTAATTCCATTGGAAACAACTGTACTAGTGATGCGATTATTTGTTTGCACTGTATTTTTACTGTCTCTCCTAGCTTTTCCATATGTTTTTTTTACATAGCCTTTTTATGGATGTTTTTAATATCTCTCACACACTTGTTGTGCTTTTAGCAGAAGAATTGAATATAGAAATTGAATTTCAAATAAAATTTCTTTTTTTATGTATTTTGTTGCCAATTTTCATCATATATGTATTGATTGACTGATCGGGTCTGTGGGGTCTTGAAGTGTATGTGGATGAGTACGAAAGCATGAGATATATAAATAGGGATTTTTGTACAAATAACAATTCATCCAAGAGAGTTGTTTCTTTTACTCTTGGCTTTTGGGGTCACTCCCTTGCTTTTGGAGATTTTTATAATGTGTGGCTTAAACAGTTGCAAAGGAAAAATTCTGTCTTGGCATTGTTTAATTTATACCCACCCAATGCTTGAAATCCTGAAAAATTGCTAACATTTCCTCTTGAATGCTATCCCCAAGTTTAAGAACTAGAACAATATCATCAGTGTATAGTTTTATATTTGACATGCCTTACAGAGGTGCAATTTTTAGTGCTTTTTGTCTAATGGCTAATGCCAGGGGTTCTATAAATAAGGGGAAAATAATTGGGGATAGCGGACACCCCTGCCGTGGACCCCTATTTATTCTACAACTACCTACATTTCTAGAATTAATTATTATTTGTGCCGTGGAGTCGTTATATAGATATTACACTGTATAAATGTTTCAATAAAACCAAATCTAGCGAAAATTAAAATAAGACATTCCCAGGACACCAGATCAAAAGCATTCTTGGCGTCTAAAAATAACACATGTGCCTCTATTTTGTTCTGGGTAAAACTAATTAAATGTTGTATTTGAGGAGAGCTGTCTACCTGCTACAAAACCGCATTGGTCCCCATGTAGGATTAGTCCCACAATCTTATTGAGCCAATTTGTGAGAAGCTTTGTAAAAATGTTATAGTCGGTAGTAAGAGAATAACAAAAAGCTGTAATATTCAGAGAATGCTAAATTTGATTTGAAGAAAATTGCTTACTTGAGACGATATGTGTTCAATAGGACTCTACAAAAATAACCTGCCCAATTTGAAGCATTGATTGAATGAGATGCTGTTGCCAATATAAAAACTCATCAGACAATGCTGAAGAGCCAGGTTGGTAAAGCTGTACACAATTGGATGGCTGCTAAGTTGCATTTAAAGAAAAAAGCATCTGGAAGTGTTGGAAACTCGGCCCATTTCTTGTGGCAGCAGAGCAGCAGGCAAAGGTTAAATCGAGAGGAGCTTATAAAGTAAAAAGAGAAAAGGAGTGACTCTGATCAAGCCAATGAGGTGCCGGATGAATTGTTGTCATTGAGACCACCACCTTGTAATGAGGTTGGAGAGTTAGAATTGAGACGAAAGGATGGAGACTAAGAAACTGGAGAACTACAGAAAGGCTAGAAAAAAGATGCTCAGGATGGCGATTCAACAAGTGAAGTGGATTTGCAACAACATTTTAATTTGAAAACTAACTATAATTTGACTTTGAATTTGACGTTTGATGTGATGATGTTTTTGGAATTGGAAGAAGGAAAGCAAGCTAGTCGAGCAAATGAGAAGCTGGAGAGTGTGTTTAGTGGACTGGGTGTGAACTTGCACAAAAGAATGATTTGTACTTCTTATGTAGTGCTTAATTTGTAAAACAAGAAGGGTCAGGACTCTTGTCAGTAGGTCACTGCAGCTTGCACCACCCTTTGCCCCTGCCAATGCTGCTGATAACCATACCTACACAACTACTAACTATGACATTTCTACAAGTGTGACAATTCAGACTGTTCCATGCCACCCAAGTATAAGAATGGCCTGGGTTGGAGCTAAATGGTCTGCCAGGTCTTTAACTACGGGGATGACATACAAATTATTTTAAAAATTGACAACACCCCACAAGCCGACACACGTGTGCAAGACACACTGAGATAAGTGGTAAACTGGATGATAGCCAACTCACTTAACGTTAACCCAGATAAAACAGAGGTACTGACCATCCCTATGGACAGCAACCCATGGACCGACCAATTCAGTCCACAGGAGCTGGGAGACACACCGTCTCCAGCCTCAGTGGTAAAAAGCCTGGGTATTAAAATAGATGGCAAACTCTCACTGACGAACCAAGTGTCCACCGTGATCAGGACCTGTGTGGGCCTGCTGAGGCAGTTAAGGAAACAATCAACACCCCTCATTTCCCACCATGTGGACAGTGGTGACCGCATTGTTCATGTTGCAACTAGATTATGGTAATGTGCTTTACATTGGGCTACCGGACAAGTTGCTAGGCAAACTACAGGTTTTGATGAATGATGCAGCCAGGCTGATCTTCAAGCTCCCCAGATGCACACGGGCCACTTCCCTGCTGCAAAAACATCATTGGCTACCCGTCAAACAGAGGGCTAGATTCAACGGCCTTTGTATCACCCATAAGGCCCTGTATGGACAGGCTCCAAGATACATCAAAGAGCGCCTGGGGAAATACATCCCCGGCCGCACCCTATGGTCATCCGTGGGAGACCAGCTAGCCTGCCCACGGTTTAACTACACGACTAAAGGAGGGCAAGCCTTTTCCATCCTCATCCCGCAACTATGGAATATGTTTGCCGGGCCTCCTCCGGTTCGAAAAAGCCCTTCTTCCGTTCAGGAAGAAACTGAAGACCCTCCTCTTCACTGAGGCCTGGGCATAACGCAGACCGATCAGGGGTTAACATTCACTCGTGGGGACTGTGGCTATTCTCTCTCAGCGCTTAGAGACTCACCGGTATTAAGAGCTCTATAAATCGTAACTAACATTAACATATTAATATTTTTTATTGTATAGAATCACTAAACCACTGATGTTGTGCTCATTCCAAATTATACAGACAGTGCCACCATATGGCGGATTTTCATAAGTGCCAGTGCCCACAATTAAGTGTTGGTGTCAAGCATCAGAAACCACCAACTCAACCTAAGCACTGGTCTTATGTAGTGGTGTTGACAGAGGCTGAAATGTGAAGATAGCTACCAGGAACCAGTGATCCGGCTTATGTTCACATATCATGAAGCAGATATGATTTATTGACTTTTATGAAAGGTTTTCTAAAGCTTAGAAAAAAGCCTGAGGAATGGCACACAGAGGTGGACAGGATTTTAATGGTATTAAAATCATTTTGGTAATATTTGAATGCATTGTTTTCAATCTAGTGCCAAAGGATGTGTAGATTGAATGCAAAATGATGGTGAAGTGGCAGATTAAGGACCATTTAGGAGTCTGCTGAGTAATAATCTCTCTTTGCTGTTTATGGATAACTATGCTGAAGTTAATAAATACTTGAAGGGAAAGGTTCCAGCGAAGCAGGTTAATTGGTCAACTATTATCAGAATGACACAACATGCAGAGGAATCAGTTCATGCATATTATGAGGGATTGATGCAGGTTTGTAGACAACAGCTTGGAATGGAAGACTCAGCTAAAGAGGGTGTGTCAGGGTTTGTCAGCTTTTGTGTTGGGTTTAAATCTGGGATAGAATACATAACCAGATTCCTCAGAATGTGATGTATTGTCAAGCAAAGACGCTTGATGAAATTCTAGTATATATGAAAACTATTGTAATGATTATTGGAAGTCTAAAATGAAATTGACAAAAGACAAATACTGAATTCCTTCAGCAAGGAGGGCAAGTATTGGTGCCTCAGGGAAATGTTGCGCAGTTTCTGTGTTCTCCGAGAAGGTTTTTGAGGTAGAGATAGAGGTTTTAATAACAATGCTAACAATGATCTGATAAGATCTGAAGGTTGTTGATGATGTGGTAAAGAGGGCCAGTGAGAAAAAAATTGTAGATGTAATATACTGCCATATCCTAAAGGGACTCAAATGGTGCCTGAAATCAACCCAATGCAACCGAATGTGATTCCAAGGGCTTAGACTAACTCACCGAGGCATTGATCCCAACCCCCATAGCACCTCTCCAGAATTCAGCGCAGTTCGACAGAACTATGGTTCTGACCTCAAATGCAGAATAATAGGGTAGGATTTCCATATAATGTTCAGTTTCAGCAAAATCCACTTCAACCACAAGTGAATACACTAAGTGATTTGTTATTTGTTTCCACAATTAACACCTACAATCAAGGACCATGTCAGGCATAATCACTGCATGAGACGGGAGGAGCATTGTATACTTTGTGCAATCCTAGAGGCTGACTAGATAGGGCCATTTGTGGAAGTAGTAGTTAATTGTCATCCCAAATAGGTTTTGGTTAATACTGGAGCTACCTGTTCCACCTTTAGACCTGTGTAATTTCCTGTCCTATCCCTCTCTAGAAAAGAAGTCCAAGTAGTAGGCATTTCAAATAAACACGTGTATTAGCAAGTTGTCATGAAATGTTGTAAAAAATAGGTTCAGCTGACAAAGAACATGAATTCATTATTAGTGGAATCAGTCTAATACATCTGTTAGCTCAAGATTTGTTGTGCAAGTTAAGTTGCAAAATGTATTGCTCACAAGATGGTGTCTACATTCCAGCAAAAATGGCCAGATGTAGAACTTAATCTGAAATCAGACAAATTGTATATTTTCAGTCTTTACAGAAGAGAAATTGCCTCCAAATTTAAGACAGACCGCGAGGAGGTTTAGGATTTTACTGGAAAAGAGGTTGGACTCATTTGAAGGGCAAAGCCAGTGAAGGTGTATCTGCATATGTTTTCAAGTTTACTTTGTCCACTGGACAAGTAGGCCCAACCCTCTGTATCAGAAATCGTTTAGCTGCCAGTTTACACTAAAGCCGTACGGCTCAGGGAAAGAGTATTGTGTGCTACTAAGGCAAAGTTGTGTAACTACATGTAAGGGTTGACAACATTTGCATATATGATTTGTTAATTCAAAACCTTTAATATTAGGGTAAGCGTGTTAATGAAATACAGTGAGCTGTGAACTCACCATCCATTACTCACAGACATTCCAGTATAAAAAAAGTGTACACATGTTTGCAAAATATACAATTTAACGCTATTGAGAACACTCCCAAATTGATGCAAATGTACGCTTGAGCACCAAAGCAAGAGTGATTGTAGTTTGGAAAAAACATTGTTCAACTGTAACTACCACTTCGCAGAGGAATCATATAGTTAAAGAGGCTTGATGCATGCCAGTATTTGAAAATAAGATTAATAATGGAGAATCAGTGTAAAGCTTTATGAGAAAAATAAAAATATGACAGGGGCTCAATAAAGATAGTCACAAAGGTGCACCCGAATGAATTTGTCCTTTCATTGGTGCAGATTTACAACTTTCAGTTGTAAGCCTGGAACCTGTACTCTAGAAAACCTTTGTGGATTGCATTTCTGCATAAGAAATTATAAACATACATATTACACACTCTCAGTCACCCATGTGTGATTAATATTAGTAAGAGCATTTTTTGTTTTGCTAATAACTTTGGTGCTGTTTGATTAATCTTTATGGTCTGAGTTTTAAACAAAATGGTGGGGCAGAGTCCAGGCACCTCTGCTTTTGGGTGAGTTCCCTTGTCCCCTCTGATAGAAAAGACTTTCATGTGCAGTTTAGAAATCCAAGTGCATGGATACTCTGCAGCAAATAAATGTAGCAGAGGTTATAACGGTTCACACAACCTAGGGCCGATTACAATCCTGTCCTGAAAGCATTCCTACCGAATCGGTCCCGGAACGCTTTCCGGACGACTCGGATCAGGTGTGTCCGACCGAGTGATTTGGATGTATCTGGATACGTTTCGGTTGGACTCCCATTGACTTTAATGGGAGCCTGTGTTCCGAACGAGAACACAGGCTCCCATTGAAGAAGGGAGTGGCTGGGGAAAACCTTTCACCGTGTGGCAGGCACCCCAAGGTGCTTGCCACAGGGTGTACGATTTGCTCCGAAAGACGCAACCTGTCCGAATGCCTTTCGGAACCAATTCGGACCGCCCTACTGTAAATCCGTATTTGTAAAGCACAAACTACACACCTTTACGGATCTCAAGGCGCTGGGGGCCGTCGTGGAAATTAAGTGAGCTATTGCCCAGAGTCACATGGTGCTGGGCTGAGCTGCCACCAGAGCCGGGGATTGAACCGTAAAGCCTGTGCGCCAAAGTCAGCTGCCCTGGCTGCTGCACCACACCTCTCCCTACTGGTTTACATGCATCGTAATCGGTCATTGGGAACTGTCCGATCCAGTCAGGAACAAGGGTTCTGAATCGGATTTGGCAAACCCAAATCGTATTTGGAGCCCTTCCGAACCGCATCGTAATTGACCCCTTAGTCTTTGGATGTCAGTCACAGCACCCCAGGCCCCAATAGCACTGTGGGCTTTTTAAAACACTGAAAGTGGGAAGACAAGGGGTCTGTGAGTATAAAGCAGACAGGAGATGCGCTTGCTCTTACATCAGGCCATTCAATGTAGTTTCTGTAAATTACTGCTTTTTCATAGTCCGCTGCCCTGTACTACACGTGTTGAGACGTGTGATCACCATGATCTTCTGTGGACTACTTTGTTTTGCTATCTTTTTAGTTGCAGAACAACTTAAGCGCTGAGCAGCTTCTAATTTTATGTTTTTATGAAACTACCCTTAAGTGTCAAATTGTGTTTTTAAAAAAAATATTTTTTTCATAATATTAGAAATTGTTGTTTCTGGTTGGCAGAGTATACACCCTGTCCAAGCAGGAGCCACAATCCTTGTCAGGGTAAGTCAGATACAAGTTTGCTTGCAGGAGGCTCTTTACTCATGGATTATGGACGGTCATGCCACTTCGGGATGAAATGACACAAGTCCCATCAAAAGTTCGTAAGAGAAGTTCTCTCCAAGAATGTAGTTCAAAACAGTATCAGAAATCACTAATAATGAGATGGAACTCTGGCCACCGCGATAGAGCGCGGGTCGACCTCAGGAGCCATGCCAATCCCCATGTGAACAATACCTTTGTAAGAGAATGCAGTGAAGGAGGTGGCCTCTGTTCCTCAGGCGGGGCCTGTGGTACAGTTGACCTCTCCTCTCGAAGCTTGCAGTTTGAGGGGAGATAAGTAGTGCTGGGCTATCTGCACCTGGTATGTCTTCAAGTAAGTGTGCGGATGTAGCGATCTCGTCCATACAAGGCAGATTTGGTAGGCTCAGTTGGCACACAGTACCGATGGATAAAGAAACACAGCAGCAGACACTGCAACCTTCATGGAAACATGGCACAGATATGTGAGGGTGTACAAAATGGCACAGACACCCTGGTTAAAGGGCCAGGACTGGTTTTGACATTTTCCATCAGGGTATGACTCCGGGACGACGGAGGTCAGCAGCGGTCATTGCCAGAATGAAGTCTTTGATGTCTCTGAGACTTCTGGAACAGGGGGCAAACTGACACACCCTTAAAGTCACTTACGTTTGTTTAGAGGTTTTTGAGAGTAGATCCAGTCCTTCTCACTGCCCAGACAAGAGGTAGTCAGGCAACAGCCCAACACAGCAAAGCAATTAACAGAGTGGCAGTCCCTCCTGTGGCACAACTCTTCTTCCTGGCCGAATCTCCTCAGGTCACTAAAGTGAACTATTTTTGGGGATGTCAGGAGTCCAGTACTTATACTGATATGTGACTTTGAAGTGGGGAGACATCAGAAAGGCTTTTGAACCTTACAAGGTCCCTGCCTGTCGCGTTCTAATCTAGGACCCTGATCGATACTGTGACCTTATGCCCCTATTCGGCTATAAATCCATTTATTCCCTATATTGGCATAACCGTTCAAGTGCAATATTCAGAAACTCGTCTCTGGCCTCACACGAACAGAGCCACATTTCAGAATCGCTTTCTCTGCCACTTCCTTTGCAACCAATTAGTGCAATGACATAGCAGAAGTTACTATCTGAGATTCCTAGACTAACACTCCGAGTTCTTCAACAAGATAAAAACTCAGCAACCTGGAAATCCCCGCTTGCTGTGTTTTGATTTGTAATAGAACTCTAATGAGCACTGATAGACGATCACTTCCTAGTGACATCTTTATTGACGTCTTATGTCCAAAAACGTACGTCAAACAAGGCACCTTTCAGGTATAAATATTACCAACGTTGCCTTAAGCAAACGCTGCTGTTTACGCTAATGCCATCGCTGATGCTGCTAGCTGTCTCGCTGCTGCTGAAGAAGTTGTCATGCTGATGATACCATAGCTGCTATCGCTACTGCTATCGCTGCTAACTAGCGAAGGATGGTGTGATGAACTTAGGAGCTGAGCAGCCGCCCCCCTGCAGGAGCCCAGCAGATGCAAGCTGCCCGCGGACGCTGCCCCTCCTCCTCCTCCTCGACGCGCTGAGAAGAGACGCTGTCTTTCTCCTGCAGAGAAATCCAGCTCTGGCGTTTCGAGTCTACCCTTGCGGGTGACTGGAATATCGACCCCCTGAAGGAGATACCAGACCTCCATCATTCTATTCCAGAGGTTTGGTGTTGACTATACCCTTAGAGCGAATTCTTGAAGCAAACCTTGGCAAAACCAACTTAATTTAAAGCTACTTACTTACTCCCCTCCCAAGTATTAGGCTTAGGTCAGGTACACTGGGGTAGGCATAGTTAGAAGCACCAGTTGAGTATTTTAGCCGAATGTATATATGAATGTATATATGTTTTAATCATTTTAAACCATTGTATGGCTAAGAAACCATATCAATGCTTTTACAGTATTATTTCGCAATACTTATCTTACTGTACGTACTTTTTATAATAACAAGTCTTGCAATTGTGGCAATTCATTTCTCTTGTACGAGAAGAAAGACTGTTCAATAAATGTTACCCTTTATTGAAAACGCCCGTCTCTCTATTCTCGACATATTGTGAAAGTAAACTGCACAACCACTGACTGAGTAAAATAACTGTCTATTGTTTCACACGACCCTAGAGATTGACTCTTGATCTGAGGAGCAAAGTTGTCATGTTGCACGGTTGTTGGAAAACTGAATCCCTTCTTGGCTGTGCCAGGGAAGCTGATCACTTCCTATTCAGTCAAGAAAGTTTCCAGTGACCTCTGAGCTAGTTGGTAACAACCCCAATTAAGTTTAGCATAGTCAGTAGAGGCCTGGAAGATCCGCACTTCTACGTCGATACTACTGTTTATGTTATTCCAATGCACAGGGCCTATTGGGAAAATAGGAACTACACTACATGGCGCCCAACGTTTGGTAAGGCGATAAACTAACGCAGGACGTTAGAGTAACTCAGTCGTGCATTTTTTCACACAGACCCCTTTCTCCCGTAAATACTCCAATAGACGTCTGGAGTGGGTGAAAGGTTAAAATCCGCCCAAACTCAGTAGGAAGAGACCTACTCTGCAAAGCCTGCATTTATAAAATGTCAGACAGTGAAGAAGAAAGGGAAGCAGCTAGGCTGGCAACCCTACTAATAGAGGAAGACTCGAGTCTCCTACAGACTGACCCGGATGCTATCGACATCCCGGTCCACTTAAGAAAATCTATAACTTTAAAACTTATAGAAAACGGACTGACACCACAAGGTGGTACAGTAATTTTCGTGATAGAGGCACACGAATATCGGCAGACAGAGGTATTCTATTCATGGATAAACTTTCCAGCGGCAAACGCTAGAACAAAAGAGTTTCACTATTACAAAATAGAGAAACCTCCGGATGAATACGCTCCTTTCGAGGAGATTGAAATCCCACTAAAATTCCAAGAGCAGCTGCTCTGGTTTAATGGCGCCCTAAAACATAATGATCATTTTACCAGGCTCGGTCCACTAAGTAGACCAGGAGCAACGTGGCCGGTTCTAGCCAGCTACACACCACATCCGGACATTGAAAAAGTGTCAAGTGAAGAACTCTTAGTTAACATAAGAGAACTAACAAAAGCATATAGAGAGTTAGTAAAATTATTTATTAAAAATAATTCAAACACTCCTAAAAAGAGCTGGGATGGAAATAAACAATCCACTCCCAAGGAAAAAGTTTTCCAGTCCAGAGGAAGGTCTCCTCGACGGAGGGAAAGAACTCCGACTCGAGAACACCAGTCTCCCCAGAGGGAGCCCTCTGAGAAAAGATATAACCTTAGAAATAGGGATAATCTGAAAAAGCCTGATAGATATCAAAGTATTGATACACGTCCCTCTCGATCTTTTTTGCAGAAATCGGAAAGAAGAGGACGGTCAGACCCAGGAGAGCACACCAAGTCTAAAGACAAGGAACCTGCTCAGAGTAAAAAATCTCAATTTCCAAAAAAGAAGGTAGCCAGTATTAGAGTAATCAACCATGCAGAGAATACTGAGGACACAGTTGAAAAACAGGGAGTGGGCACAGACAAAGTTAGACAGTGCAGCAGAAATCACTATAGCCCGTAAGATCTTGATGAGTCATCTGGAGACAGTGGACACGAATGAATACATTCAGGTTGAAACTGCCAACACCAGACTTAGCGAGCCCCATAATATATACGAAATAACATTGCGTATAGAGGGTGATAAGACTAGGAAAATAAAGGGTCTATTTTGGGATAAACTCTCAAAAGGCTATGATATTCTGTTAGCTGAAAAAGATTGCCCCCCAGTGTTTGTCAGGGAGTGCCCTCGTGGCAAAGAAATGATTATGCCTGCCTTCTCGAATCACATTCCGATTCACAAAAAATATACTTATGCAAGGAAATGGGCAGTAGCCCAGGCACCGGCATTATATAAAAATCATGTAGGATGGGATGAGGACTCACCTCCTCACAAAATATAGTTAAAAAGTGAACCAACTGCCCAACGGCAGTATCCCATTAAGCAAGAAGCTAAAGAACAAGTCAGGGAGATCTTAGATCAACTTGAATACCAGGGGGTGATTGAAACATGCACCTCTCAAATGAACAATCCTTTGTTTCCTGTCTCCAAGCCAGACAATTCATATCGTCTAGTTTTGGACTACAGACACCTAATGCATGTTGCAAAACTTTTGCAGGACAAAACTCGCATAGTGCAGCCCTAATGAACAACATAGTTAGGAAAAAATATAAAACGACATTATACATATCTAATGGTTTCTTTTGTCAAAACATTGCACCAGAAAGCAGGTATTTGACCGCTTTCTCCGTAATGGGGTCTCAGAAAAATTTCTGTCGACTCCCACAGGGGTTCAAGAACAGGCCAGGACTATTCTCAGCTAGAGTAACAGAGTTACTACAGAGTTACTACAAATATATGATGATAAGGCATTATCTTATGTAGATGATATCTATGTCACAGACGACGACTTGGATACTCACTTGAAAAGAGTGAACACCATTATACTTGGGTTCGCAGCAGAGGGTTACAAATTCAACTTTAAAAAGTCTCGAATTGCCCATCTGACAGTATTATTTTTAGGATACGAATTATCAAGTGAAGGAAAAAGCCTAGCGTACAACTTCTTAGAGAAGTGCGCTGTACTCCAAGCTCCAAAAACGCTGAAGAATTTACAATCCATACTAGGTTTTCTGAATTACGGAAGAACATACATTCTAAATTACGCAGAGAGGGTTAAACCTCTCTACGAACTAATAAAACCTGATTTCAAAAACACACAGAAATTTTGAGATCACTGCAAACAGACATGTTAGCAAAACCAAAATTAGATACACGTGAAAACACACGCGATCTTGTAATCCGAGTCATCCCAGGAAGATGCGGATTCACGTACCTAACCTCTAATGAGGGAGAAAAGGTACCAATAGCTTACAAATCACATTTGTACACAAAGGCTGAAATAAAATTCAGTTCAACTGAGAAAATTCTAACTACGGTTCAGACTGCTGTAGCAAAAGAAAGGCCCCTAGCACAAGGTAAACGAATCATAATCGTAACACCTATACCGGCTTTAGAAGCGGTAACTAAAGCAAGCATTCCTAATGCTAAAGCTTTGCATCCGAGATGGATTCAGTGGGTTAATTCTCTTGCTGCAACAGACGTAGTTTACGAATTTGATCCTAACTTAAAAATACAAGAATTTTTACAATATGAATATGAATGTCCTCTGCCAATTAAAATCCTGCCTCTCGAAGAATACGGAAGTATTATATATACTGACGGATCAGCACAACCCGCAGTTGGGGGCAAACAAGCTTATAGTGCTGCGTGCGCGATTGTTAAAGGTCGCTGGCACGAAGGTAAATTTAGACCAATGGTCACTAAAACACAATCTCTAGGAGATTGCTCAGCTCAACGAGCTGAATTGGTAGCATTTAAAGATGGCGCTTGAAAATACAGAACGTGAATTCCCCACACTTATCGTGTGCGATTCTCATTTTTGCGTCAACTCTTACAATAATAAACTGCAGAGCTGGATTGAAAACGATTACAAAGATGACAGAGGTGCCACAATAAAGCATAAATTGCTCTGGAAACCGGTAGCTCTTTTACAGAAAGAACTACAAAAGACTCACGTGATACACGCACAGAGTCTTCAACGTGATGGCGTTCACGTTGCAGGGAATTCATTGGCTAATACAGCCACAGCGGAAGCAACTAAACCGGCTTCCGTAGCCACAAAAAAGCGTACAGAAAAAAACATAGACGGGGAAACCATGCTGGCAGTAAAAATGACCGTAAAAGGCGACTGTGCAGCACTACCCGTGAACTATCCACTCAATTATGCATACGTAATCAATGCAAACTCCGTTCCTTTTGCTCGAATCCCTGGAGTGGGGGATAGGGTAATTCCAAACAGGGACCAGAGGGGCTTCCTATTACAGGAAGCACATATGGGGTTGGGTCTGAGACACCAAACAATCAGGGACTCTCTGAGAGAATTAGAATCAGAGTACTGGTGGCCGGAAATGAGTGAAGGTATTCATGAGTTTGCAAAAAACTGTGAAGACTGCAACAGAGATCGCAGTGAAGAACCGGCTAGTGTAGTGTCAAAAGCCCTAATAGAAAGCATCAGGCAATCTATCCGCGCTATCAAAAAAGAGAAACGCGACCCATTGTACATCATTAAGGCTAAACACACTTAAAAAATGTGGCCTCCAGCGCTCGGCTGACGCCAGAACGGTTATAAAAGATCTGCGAGTCTTTATTGGCACATACGCAATTGCCACGTTCCATTCTGACCAGGGTCCTGCTTTAAGCTCTCGAGCTTATAGGGAGGCCATGGCCAGCATGGGAAGTGGGTTGCGGTATTCTTGTCTGTCGCACCCCGAAGGGAATAGTGTGGTAGAAAGAAAAAACCGAGACATAAAGCGATCTATAACAGCGAAGGTATTAGGTTCAGGCGCTGGGTGGGTCAAACATCTAATAAGTGTCCAGACTAAGCATGAGCGAATTTTGCGGATCTCGCGTTCGCGAATTTTGCGGATTTGCGGATTCGCAATCCGCAAAATCCGCGAATTCCCGCGAATTTGCGGATTTTTTTTTTTTTGTGTTCGCCCGTGTTTCTGCCAGTTCGCGAGGGTTTTGTACACTTTCGCAAATTGCGAACTTACCTGTCGGGTCGCAAGTTTCGCGAACTTGTTGTTTCTACGTGTCCAGCCTGTTTGGGACACTCTTCTTCATCACTGCCACTCTCTGTCACCACTGCCACTCTCTGACTACTCATGCCACCCTCTGGCCCACCCATGCCACCCTCTGTTTCATCACCACACCCTCTGGTTGTCCAGTGTACATTATTTTCGGCAAAGCAAAGCACACCTTCCCTGCCTCAAGTGACCTGAATTAATTTGGGGCTGATTAATGTGTCACAGAATATTTTTTTAGCTGGCGCCTGCTTCCTTAGTGCGCCCTGATTAGTGATCTTTTGCACTTGCTAAGTGCTTTCATTGTTGCAAAATTAGTTACAACACCTGCCCTGCCCCAACTGACAATAATGAATTAGGGGCTGATTAATGGATTTTAACTTCCAGCCTGGCTCCTGCTTGTCTCCCTTAGCTGTAATTCAGGACCTTTGTGGCATATGTGTAACTATTCTGAGGTTCAGAGCAGGGTCACATAATAGTTTCAACTGGCAACTGAACTCTGGAGGGGCCCCTCAGGAAGCACTACAGGAAATGGCTACAAATGATGAGCCTGAACTTTTGAACCTGGTAAGTAGTTACTTTCAGTTTTGCTGAGATCGTATTTCTGCAATTTTGCACTTATTCGCGGGGCGCGAACTCACGCGAACTCACGCGAACAGTGCGAGCAGTGCGAGCAAAATCCGCTGCTCGCGGATTTGCGGATTTTGCGGGAGATTCGCAAATCTCGCGGATTGCGGATTTCCCGAAAATCCGCAAAATCCGCGAGCGGAACGGATTTTCCGCCCATGCCTAGTCCAGACCAGTCTTAACAATTTGCCAAGAAATTCTCTAAAAGGTTTCAGCCCATACGAATTATTGTTCGGAATTAGAATGAGAATTCAGAAACTTAGATAGTCAAGTATCAGTGGTACAAATAAGAAAACAGACTTTGACATCAAAGATCGTTTGGCTGTTTTACAGGACTTGAATGAAACAAGAAAATCCTTAAGCAACATAAAGTTAAAGCAACAGCCAGCTACCACTGACGAGGCACCACAAGCAACAGCCCCAGCAAGGCCTCTCTGGATTCCAAAGATTGGGGATCTAGTCAGAGAAAAAATCGCGGTGTTGAAGGAATTTGGGCCTTCTTACAGAAAAGCAGTACCTGTCTTGGCAGTCACCGGAACAAGATCAGTAGTACTACCGCCCCTTGCTGGTAAAAAGGAGAACAGAGTTGTATCTATCGACCTGGTAAAACCACAAGCATGTGGCCTATAATCAACAGTAGGCCCAGTGGACTCCCAAGAAACAACAGAATACCCAAACTTGCAACAATCCAAGAGGTTCAAACTGAAAGACTAATCACATTCAATCAGCCTGCAGTGCACAGAGAAGGACTATGCAATAATGCCATGGAACTCGTGTTTCTTGAGACACAGATTGAAACAGTTCGTCAAGAAACACCAATCTACAATGATGTGGCATCAGAAAGTGCTACCGAAAGACAGATTGAAAGAACAATCACAACAATTGACAGAACTGCCTCTGGTTATTTCATCGACTTCGACAACTTTTCCGAGGATCAAAGTAACCCCGAATTGATGCCAGAAACAAAAATAACTTTTAAAGAAAAGGCAACGGAACTCTTTCATCAACTGAAGGAAATCTACCTTATTTCCCCTTGGTTACAGTTCTGGTTCGGTCTGGGTGTATTTTTCCTCCTGCTTTGGCTCATCATGGTATTTTGTTTGGGAAAATTAATTGAGGGAAAATATAGTACAATAGACACAGCAAGTCAGAACATCAACTTAGTCCTCAAACCACACAGATCATCCCATGTGAAGAAAAGAGAACTGTCAACAGTAAATGTCACAGCCATTCCAATACCCGGTGGGGTAGTATGGGAGAAAACTGACTATGAGATCTATGGTCCGGTCGAGATCCTGAAGTATCCTCATCAACTGAAGGTTTCCTTAAGTGACTTTGTAAAACCTAGTACATTCTCTGATGATTGGGACTTTAACAGTATTAATGACATGATGTCTGATTTAGTAATGTCAGCTAGATTCACAGAACATGATTATTTACAAGGTTCGTCTAGTTATGAACAGTTATTCTGTTATACGCATTATGGCGATCATTATTTGCATAAATCTGCACAGCCTAGAAATGTTTTTAAGTATAATCAATGGGAACATTGCGCTACACCACCTAAAAGCAGTTCTAAAACATTCTTTGAGAAATTCAAGTACTTCTCAGGCTTTAATACCAGTGATGCAGAAACGTTTTATTACAAACTGTTAGATAAAACAGGAATGAAAACAATGCTGACAAACACTAAATTAATATATTCTGAAGCATTTTATGATAAAATGATGACATTTCGTTTTGATTATTGGAAAAATAAAATTGAAACAAAAACCATTTGGGGTACGAAAGATTGGCAGGTACACGGCCTAGAAGCACTATTCAGAACCTGCATGATACCTGAACAAATGATGTTTTTAAATGACACAATTCACCAAACATCCTGTCTTGGCCTAGCTAAGATCAAAGACCTAAACAAACCGTCTATTCCAAAGCCAATACCTGATAATGCAACAACAGATACTGAGATAGACGTAACTAAAATTTTACATTTTAACAGAACACATCCTGATTGGAAAAAGTGGTTAATCTGGTCTACTGACACAAACAACTGTCAAGATAGATTCCTGAACAAAACACAGTGGTTAAAAATGACCAGACAAGACCCTAAATACTCCCGGAGACAACATCCAGGGATAGTAACAACATACAGTGTAGGGAAACTCTGCCTCGAATGGCTAGGATCATCCGCACTGGCTGAAATTAAGCAACACTTGTCTTTACTTAAAGAGGGCGCTGATTTGCGCGATTTCATTCTTGGACCACGCAAACAGCGTCAAAAACGTTTCATAGCGGCCAGCATCTATGCTGCGTACAACGAGGCTTGGAAAGTCACACAAATTGAAACAGCAGAAAAAATACGAGAAATTGATCGTATTAATTTGGAAAAATCACTTTCTGTAGTGGACAATGGGTTAATGACTCTGTCCTCCAGAATATATTCGTTGGACAATATTGTATCCTCTGCCTTTGATATAATAGACAGAGACTTGCTAATGTTACAGCATGGCCAGTCGCAATTATGTTCTATTGTACAATTAGGCTGGACGCTGCAAAATCTTCGTTCAGGCTATGTGCCTTGGCGTTTAATCAACACAACGTCATTATTTTCCATTTTTAACCTTACTGATAAACAAATCAGCTTGGCACAGAAAGGAGCAGACTATACAATCCTGAGCATCGAAAAACTTGAGAGAATACCATTGACAATGTCAGAAAGTCCTGTCATTGAATGGATAATACACAGAATTATCACTATTCCGATAACAACTTTCCAATTTAAAAAGTGCCTTGAATACATACCTACTGGCCAGTATGAACGATTGGGTAAAGGATATGTGAAATCAGCATGGAAATTACCATACACACATTCATGCTATAGTGACAGCGACAAAAATGTATTTCTTAGTGGTGAAAACTGTAAACGTTCACTAAGCGGTATACTTTTGTGCGAGGGTATTCATTTACACGGAGCCTGTGAAGGTAATACTAACAACCTTTCATGCAACCAGCTTGTCACACCTGCAACGCAGATAGAGCCCTTCTTTATGCAACTTGCGAATGGGAGTTACATTCTAAGAACGGATCACAGATGTTGTGGCCTTGTTCCAGGGAAAAGTTATCTTGTAAGCGTAACTTCCATGGTCAAATGCTGTATGCAAGCATTGTTCCCGAGCGGGCCTGGAGACATAGAGACTCCCATCTGGCCTAGTCTGAATCTCTATTGTATACGAATTGATACTTTAAGCAAAATGAAGTCTGTACTTTTGCAGACAACAATGCCCATAACGTCATCAAAAGAGACGTATGATCTCCTAGTTGCAAGGACAGCTACGGAGGTTCATGACCTTTTATCAACAAGTTGCCCCGTGCATTTCGTAGAAATGTTGAGCCAACTCCTTAACATGTCTAGTGCCATAGGCATCCCAGGCATATTTAAGACGATTTTTACGGGACTGCTAACACCATTTCAAGCAATTCTGGGAATCGTTCCAAATTTTGTCCACTCTGTTTTTGGCGGCATACCCCTATTTTTGGGACTTGTAGCAGGGATTTTATTTTTGACCCTCCTGCTTCGTTATGGCAAGCCACAGCTCAGACATGACTCCTATGGGAATGGAAGAAACAATCCTAGCAGTGCGCTACCGGGACAGAATAACTAGAGTTCTTGGATTGGCCAGGCTGAGAGATCTAAACATGACCTGGTTCCTTTCATTCAGACCGATATGGCAAAATAGCATCTTACCTGTACTACGATGTATGCTAGGCGGAGATGAGTGCGTGTTGGACATCTGTCTTTCACTTCCATCAGCAGTACAATGGATATCGATACTTTGCTAAGTCCGATAACGGCTCACGCATTGTGTTGTCCCCAGCGGCTACCAATCCTGATGACGGCATTCGTTGAGACTCCTGTGCTACGACTAGGTGGTAACAGTGGAGCGAGTGACAAAAGCAACATCACCCAGGTACGACCTTCTATGAGCATTGCTGATCCAGCCTTTGATGACAGCAATCATTCTCACACCTGCCAAGTTACAGCACTATCGAATTTGGTCGAACTGTCACCTGATTTGGTAGACCAATTCTTTGAGAGCCTGTCTGATATGATGTTCTCACCCGAACAGAAACAATAACTTTAGAGAAGCATTCCGACACA
The DNA here is from genome assembly GCF_964263255.1 of Lissotriton vulgaris. NCBI lineage: Eukaryota > Metazoa > Chordata > Amphibia > Caudata > Salamandridae > Lissotriton > Lissotriton vulgaris. The sequence goes on along the minus strand of NC_141685.1, from coordinate 509,717,262 downwards.
CAGCGTTCCCATGAACTCTGAATTCGGCCTTCAGTTTTGAACAACAAAAACTGCTAAAAGCGTTGGAACTCTATTTTACCCGTTCAAGCAATAATTCTTTTGAATTGAACACTTTTTAATATTCACCCTTTTTCTGGCACGAAAAATTCTTTGCTTAAAGTAGAACTATTCATAGAGAGCAGAAGCTTCAACTTCTATTTCTAAATACATCTAGAGACATAATATTTTACACCAGCCTCTAGCACATTTTATTGCAATGCATTTATATGTGATGAAATTATCTCGCCCTTTCTCTGTTTCGGAGATATTTCATGTGTAATTCTTTTTGCATAATCGTTCATTGATTTCATATGCTATAATTTTTGAATGATTTCTATGCTTCAAAAACGTACAGTACCTAAATTTTCACGTATTACAAATACGCCTATTTCAAATGCATATATGTATTTTGGGGTGGGCTATGTTACACATGCATCTTATTGCTCTAGTTTTAGTAATTTGATGGACATGAATTCGTGGAGTGGGTGTCGCGTTCTAATCTAGGACCCTGATCGATACTGTGACCTTATGCCCCTATTCGGCTATAAATCCATTTATTCCCTATATTGGCATAATCGTTCAAGTGCAATATTCAGAAACTCGTCTCTGGCCTCACACGAACAGAGCCACATTTCAGAATCGCTTTCTCTGCCACTTCCTTTGCAACCAATTAGTGCAATGACATAGCAGAAGTTACTATCTGAGATTCCTAGATTAACACTCCGAGTTCTTCAACAAGATAAAAACTCAGCAACCTGGAAATCCCCGCTTGCTGTGTTTTGATTTGTAATAGAACTTTAATGAGCACTGATAGACGATCACTTCCTAGTGACATCTTTATTGACGTCTTATGTCCAAAAACGTACGTCAAACAAGGCACCTTTCAGGTATAAATATTACCAACGTTGCCTTAAGCAAACGCTGCTGTTTACGCTAATGCCATCGCTGATGCTGCTAGCTGTCTCGCTGCTGCTGAAGAAGTTGTCATGCTGATGATACCATAGCTGCTATCACTACTGCTATCGCTGCTAGCTAGCGAACGATGGTGTGGTGAACTTAGGAGCTGAACAGCCGTCCCCCTGCAAGAGCCCAGCAGATGCAAGCTGCCCGCGGTCGCTGCCCCTCCTCCTCCTCCTCGACGCGCTTAGAGTCTTTCTCCTGCAGAGAAATCCAGCTCCGGCGTTTCTAGTCTACCCTTGCGGGTGACTGGGATATCGACCCCCTGAAGGAGATACCAGACCTCCATCATTCTATTCCAGAGGTATGGTGTTGACTAAACCCTTAGAGAGAATTCTTGAAGCAAACCTTGGCAAAACCAACTTAACTTAAAGCTACTTACTTACTCCCCTCCCAAGTATTAGGCTTAGGTCAGGTACACTGGGGTAGGCGTAGTTAGAAGCACCAGTTGAGTATTTTAGCCGAATGTATATATGAATGTATATATGTTTTATTCATTTTAAACCATTGTATGGCTAAGAAACCATATCAATGCTTTTACAGTATTATTTCACAATACTTATCTTACTGTATGTACTTTTTATAATAACAAGTCTTGCAATTGTGGCAATTCATTTCTCTTGTACGAGAAGAAAGACTGTTCAATAAATGTTATCCTTTATTGAAAACGCCCGTCTCTCTATTCTCTACATATTGTGAAAGTAAGCTGCACAACCACTGACTGAGTAAAATAACTGTCTATTATTTCACACGCCCCTAGAGATTGACTCTTGATCTGAGGAGCAAAGTTGTCATGTTGCACGGTTGTTGGAAAACTGAATCCCTTCTTGGCTGTGCCAGGAAAGCTGATCACTTCCTATTCAGTCAAGAAAGTTTCCAGTGACCTCTGAGCTAGTTGGTAACAACCCCAATTAAGTTTAGCATAGTCAGTAGAGGCCTGGAAGATCCGCACTTCTACTTCGATACTACTGTTTGTTATTCCAATGCGCAGGGCCTATTGGGAAAATAGGAACTACACTACATGCCCTTCCGTCTCTGACTCCAGACGCATTACTGGGGAGTATGCAGCTGTCTGTGTGGGCCACGCACAGCCCTACTCAGGTACAAGTATCAGCTCCTCCATCTCACTCTATCTCAGGGAGGCCCTTCAGCCTGGTGATGAGTCATCCTGGGATGCGTGACACACCTCAGCTCCACTTGTGTATGACCTTCTAGAGGGAATGCACAAAGCCCAGCAGCCATCCAACCCAGACTTCTAGTCAAAGACAGGCAGAGGCACATAATGGTTACAGTAAGAAAATGCCAACTTTCGACAGGAATACTTTTAATTTATCAAATTTGAACGAAAACAATAAAGTGGGACACAAGCCTACATCCTACTAAACATGTAAAAAGAACACAGAATACAAAGTAGAGAAACAAAAAAGGCTCAATCAGAGTGACTTGTTTGTATGTTGCACATTCATATAGAACAAACAAAAGTGTGATGGCACACTATTACAAAATAATGAATATTCAGTAGAAAAGTGGATTTGGTGTACATTAGGCCGACAACGTTTCAATCCCTTTTTATAGATTTTGGGATCATCATCAGGACATTACATTACATGCCTGAATACAATTGCCTCCAATCAGTGCGAGAACACTAATGTAGATGTTGATGGCATTGCGGTATCACACCCAATGTGCTTGGAGTACCAAGGCACCGGGGAAAGCCGAGCTGAAGTTAGGGATATAACTGTGATCCTTTGAATATAAGTAAAGGATGCTCTGAGCCACGTCCATGGTTTCACAGGTCAGGTGTGTTTGGAAGGGTCAGGATATGGTGGCCTGCTGTGAAACGTATGTCTGGCAAGGCTGATCAATAACTCTCCCCGCATTGTGGCAGATAGGGGAAAACACTGATATCGCGGCTCTCGTCCTCCTTCGATGGGTGGAGCAGCCCTTGGCCCTGAAGACACCCAGCCCCCTGGGACCAAGACAGTCCATAACAGTGGCCGGAAGTGCAGAGATGGCCTAGCTGCTGGCCTGGCCATCGTCACTACACTTTTATTTATTTATTTTTCCTTTTTTTTCTTTTTATTTATTTTATTGTGTTTCCAAGAACAAAAACAGCGAGACACAGCCGTACACGTAATACACTCTGTTAGCAGACTATTAAAGATACCAATTTGAAGCGGATACATACACTCATAAGTTCTACACCACCGTTGATCAAAGTCAATACTTGTTGGATCTATACACTGGTATACTTACTAGGACATAATCACGTTACATATACCATACATATTTTAAGTATAAGGAAAATGATCTACATCGCAATATCACATTCTGCATGGTGTCAGTCTGGTACATCATTGCTGTTGACAGAGGCAATATGTCCATTAGTATTATACAATTCCCAAAAGTTTTTGGGCCTATTGCGTGGAGGAAGAAGTTCACTGAAGAGTTCCGGTTGCGTGCTGCAATATGTCATGTTTTTTTTCCACTGCAGGATCTTGGGGAGTGGACCTCGAGAACAGTTGACTGCCACCCTGCGTTAAGCCAACAACATACCCATATCGATAAAACGTCAAACCCCTTTGGGTATTGGTTTGGAATAGCCCAAAATTGCCAGGGCAGGATCAGGGTCCAGCGTTATCTTTGTGATGTTGCTTAATTCTTTAAATATAGATACCCAGTATGCCGCAATACCAGGACCAGTTCAGGAGAGGTGGAGGAAATCAGCTGACTGCCCGTGACAGCGGTCGCAGGCTCCGTTATCTCTTAACCAGTATCTGTGCAGCCTATCAGACCTGTAATATGCCCGATTTAAATATTTAAAGTGAACCAGCCTATCCCAATGCCTGCCATTGAGACACGCTTGGTGCTAGTGCAGCAATAGGACCACATAGGACCACATAGTGTCATCTAGTTCTATAGTTGTATCACGCTGCCATGCCAATCGGGCCTTTGTATAATAGTTTGCTCTATAGGACGTTGATATGTTGTAAAGGTTGGATACTATCAGCCTGATTCATCAACGACCCGTTTTGCGAGTCTATAATAGCGATTCATAAGGAATCGATATTACAGGCTCGCAAAACGGGATTCATGTAGGAATCGCAAAAAAAAATGCGATTCCTACATATTCCTTATTTGCGATTAGCAACTTGCTAATCGCAAATAAGTAATAACTCCCCATTCATTCCTATGGGCCAAAAGGCCCATAGGAATGAATGGGGAGTATTCCTTATTTGCGATTAGCAATTAGCTAATCGCAAATAAGATAGTGATTTAAAGGGTGCCAGGGGTGTCCAAAGGACACCCTGTAGCACCCCTTAAATGCAAATTGAAACAGGTGTTGCGCACACACATGGCCAAAGGACATGTGTGTGTGCAACATGCAACTTAGAAAAATGCTTTTAAAAGCATTTTTCTAAGTTTTCTCTATTTACCACGAGGTTTGACCTCGCGGTAAATAGCAGGCCGAAATTACGAATTCGCAATTTTTAAATGGATGATGAATTGCATTTAAGGAATCTCAAATAGAGATTCCTTAAATGTAATTACTCGCAAAATTACGAAATCGCTATTAGCGATTTTTGCATTTGGGATGATGAATCCCAAATGCAAAAATAGCGCTCGCAAAGGGCCAGATTCTCAGAATCTGGCCCTTTGCGATCCGATTTTGGCTTGATGAATCGAGCTGTATATGCTTTGGGAAAGTAGCACGTATGATGTAAGTTAAGGCCAGAAGCTCCGGAGGTTCAAGATAATCATCCCCTAGCAAGTCTCTCAGTGCTGTGCGTGTTCTATGAAATTGGAATTGCGTCAAGTTGGAAAGCACTAGCTCAGTAGTGCTAAATTCGTCCCATCGTTTGGAAACCCCACCATCGAACAGATCCCCAATAATGTGGGATCGTCGCTACACTTTACGTATGCCCTGCACTGATTGCGCCTGTGATGGCCATATCGTGAGGAGTCGATGCACGAAGTTGCTTGGGTCATTGAGATCCTCCATTCATTTGCTATCAACGGCCCCTGGGGATTTGGGGTGGTAGACCCTGTGCCTAAAAACTCTACGTGGTTGTGCCCCACCCTTGATTTGGCCAAATCGGTTTGTTTCACGATTGACACAACTATAGAGTCATCTCTCACATTTGAAATATTCATACCATGACTAAGGACCAACCCTCAGGCGCAATGGCATTCCAAAGTACTATGGATAAATATACTAGCGCCGCAACCCAGACACCTAACCCAGGAGATCCAACACTGTCTACGCCTGATAATGCCGCCATTACAGTTGCCATAACGCAGTCCAGAGACACGTTGGAGGCCAAGAGCGGAACAGTCGGCCCTGATTTCATGCTCCTATGGCAAGATATTCGCAGCGCAGTCCAGCGAAAAACCAAAGGGGAAACTAGATTGCCGACGGAGGAGGATACGGTATCTACCCTCCAGAAGAAAGTATCCTCCCTGGAGACAATTACGAAGGGTCTAGCACTACGTGCTGAAGATGGGGAAGGCGTGTGGAAGGCGTGCATGCAGAAACAACCTCTGCTTTGTGGGGGTCCCTGAAAGCTGTGAAGGTAACGACCTGGGGGGCCTCCTGGTTAAATGGTTGACAGACTGGCTTCCTCCTGGTGTTCTGCCCCCCTGCTTCATAAGTGAGTGAGCACACCGGGCCTTGCTACAAAAACCACTAGGCTGCACTCTTCCCAGGCCCATCATTCCCAGAATTTTTACTTATAAAGACTGCAACGTTATCCTACAGCCAGCTAAGCTTCGGGAGACCCTCCACCATACCTCAAACCCTGTCATGTAATTCCCAGACTACACGCGGCTAGTCCAACTGTTCTGACAATCCTTCACATTGGCCAAAGCTAGACTGTGAACCCTCAAGATTCAGTATTCCCTGTTGTTTCCACTGGGCTGCGGGTGTCCTACAAATCGCGGACACACTACTTTGACTCAGCTGAAGAGGTCTTCAATTGGACAAATGAAGTCGTCAAGCTCAAGCCTCATACTCCTCCCAGAATAGACTCGTACTCATCGTCAGGGGGCCCATGCCATAAGATCTCCCAGGCTAATGACAAGCAGTGCTCCAAGACCCATCGCAGGTCCCGCAGCCGATCTAAAGAGGTCATCACAGGATCGACAACATCCTAGTTCCACCCCGTTATATCACACTCTTTGCTATGTCGAAGGCAATGCATCTGGGACTACTTTTATTGGCATTTTTACCTTGACTCTAAAGACACTTGTATACACAAGGGACGCTTTTTGGGGATCCATTGGCAGAAGGTAGTTCCTGGCCACCGTTGGAGTCAGGACATCTTCCATGCTGTGACAGATGCTTCAAAGTTTATGAGGTATTGGGGTGGGAGGGATGGGAGTTGGGGTTTGGGAAAGTTGATGTTTTCTTCAGTCGGTGTCTTGCTCACACGATACATGTGTACAATCTCAACGACATATGCCACACATGCATTATTCTCCAATCATAAAACCCCCGGCTACCACATCGCTAGATATGTCCAGGTTCTATAACAAGCGTTTTCCTGTTATTAGTTGGCATGTCCAAGGCCTACTAGATAAAGTGAAAAGGGGGCTGTGCTACACCAGGCAAAACGTTACGAAGCTGATATTTTTGCAGGAAACACACTTATTGGGTAATAAGACACCATGCCTGTCACGTTTGGATATGTGCAGACAATTCACTCTGGATTCCCCCGGGGCTCTTGGTGTGGCCATACTGATTCACTGTAGAATTCCCTTCCTACATGAGAAAACATGGCCTGATCCCCAAGGTAGATGTATCATCATCACTGGCACAATATACGGTGAGCCGTTCACCCTAGGCAGTGTATATGCTCCTCCACCATGAGCCTGGAATCTAACAGATACCTGATAAGTCTGCGGGCAGAAATACCCCATGCCTCACAATAGTTGGGGGTGACTAGAACGATATTATATGCCCCCGTGCTGACAGGTGGAGCAGCACAGGCAGACCAGTAGAACCACATGAGTCAAAGCTACGGCTCCTGGTGCAAGGGATGTACTGGGTGGCCACCTGGTGACGACTACACCCAACTGACATGGGCTGCATGTATTTCTATAGTACACATGGGTCCTTTTCCCCCATCGACTATGTTTCTTTATCCGCTCCCCCTAGACATAGACTTGACGCGAGAGAGATATTACCTAGAAGCCTTTCTGACCACTACCCTGCACAGCTGGATCTGCGTTTAGACTCCAGTTGCCCCCCCCCCCCCACCACTGGCGATTATCTACATGGCACCTCCATGATGAACGATATAGGACACATTTACACACTTCCATCTCTGATTACTTTTCATAGAACACAGGGGCAGTGGAGTCCTACGTGACCCTGTGGGAGGCTATGAAGCCCACGCAAAGCGGGTGGATATAGCATACTGTACGGCACGGCGCAGGCAGCATTGTGAAAAGTGACACAGATGGAAGCCCAACTCATAGACCTAGAGTTCAGGAGTCAGGGGGGAGATGGAAACATTGTTTGTCGACAACTAGCACATGCACAACAACTATATGCCAGTGAACTGATGGATGAGGCGATAACGGTGTGGCTTGCTACCTGCAGCAGAATCTACCAGTGGGGATTAAATCTAGTGCACTTTTAGATTGCCTCTGTCAGAGGACACTTCAGAGCATCCATGGACCTACTGGGGAAGTGCTCACTGATCCCATACAAATCGCTGCAAGCTTTGCCGGCTACTATGAGGATCTATTTGCCCCTCGAGAGACTATCTCACCACACCTAGTCCAGAAATGTATTGATGACCTGCCTCCATGTGCTCTGGTGGACTCAGTAAGGGAGGAGATAGAAGTCCCAATAGCAGTTGAGGAACTTCGGAGGGTATTATCCGAGATACGCCTGGGAGAATTTCATAAAAAATATCAATCCGTCTTGTCGTCCCCTATCTGGCAGCACTTAATGGAAAAAATCAGCCTTCCAGGAGACTGGTGCCATGCAGAAATAGTAACGTTTTTAAAACCTGGTCGACCCCCTGAACAACATGCCTCATATCGCCCAATATTACTCCTTAATGTGGAAGTCAAACACCTTGCCAAAGTCATTGCTAATCGCATAGTACCACATATTACAGATTTAGTTCACCCTGACCAAGCGGGTTTCATGTCACACGACACAACATCTGCCGTGCAACCAACACCATTGCATCTGTGGACCGTCTTGGAGAGCCGTCTACACTCTTGCTGGCTAACATCGACAGGACGTTCAACTCCCTTAGTGGGACCTACTAATTTGTACTCCTGAGTCGATAAAATGCACGTCCCCGCCTTCTTAAATACATTCAACTTCTACATACCGATATTACCGCCTCTGTTTGCGTCGCGGACTCTACATCACAAACCTTCTCCATAGGTCGGGGTACCCATTAGGGTTGCCCCCCTCTCCATTTCTCTTCGCATTGGTCACGGAACCTCTCGTGGCCTGGGTGCGGATCGACGCACAAGTCTGTGGTTTTGGGTGGTCCAGAAAAGTCTCCCACTGCATTGCACTCTATGCAGATGATGTCTTATTTTTTCTTACGCGGTTAGATTAGTCGGGACACAGACTACTAAGGATCATGCAGATCTTTGGTGTTCCCCTAAAGTCCTTCCAGGAACTACAACAAGAATATGCAATGCCTAGATCGCAAATCTATAAATACCTTAAGTTTCGCCATGCCTTTTCCTAATGTCTCACCCACCAGGGAACTGTGCGAGACTTTAAATCCCTAGTGCAGCTAAAGTATTTATGGGGGAACTCGGAGAGCATAAATCACCAAGATATATTGTACGCTGGTAACAAATAGCCCCACTACACTTGTTAAAGCGCATGAGGCTTGGCAGAAGGATCTAGGCCCCCTGGATGACGAAGACTGGGCTGAGGCACTGGAATCTCCATGTGGTGTGTCTATGCTATATACAATTCAGATACCTTCACATGGTTTATTACAACTGCTATAAGCTCTGCCGAGCTGGGCTGAATGAATCTCCGATCTGCCTGAGTTGTCAAATGACAGATGGTACCCTTATGCAGACTGTGTGGCAGTGTACAACACTTTCTACGTTCTGGCGGGGGGTTATCACATGCCTGTCAGAGGTTTTGGACTGGTATATCCCACGCTCACCAAGTCTGGCCCTACTCCACATCACTGATAGCATGGGGAAAACATATATAAACGTCACTTATTACTTTTGGGCCTCACTTTGGCAAAACAGGACATTGTGAAAGCATGGAAATATGCCTCTCCTCCACTAGTAGGGGTGTGGAAGAAGAGTCTTGATTTTTGTAAGGGGTTAGAATTATCAAAATTAAAGCAAGAGGATGCCCCCAGAAGGGCCCTAAGATTTGGAAGAGGTGGGCAGAATATTGTGGACTGTAACTAGAACCTATTTCTGCTGTCTCCATGGATTAGCACTGGATAAGATGGAAAGGATGTGCGATGAACTCGTTATAAATGCATAGTTATTCGATCAAGGTGACTAAACTTGACATGTACTGTATTATGTATCAGTGGCATGACACTACAGTTCTATTTTGGAGTATTAAGTTTTATTGTTTTTATTTCTCAATTGCTTAATCAACACCGAAAACTCGACATCTTACTTGCAATTATGTATATTGTAATGTTTGGGAACCTGACCTGACATTGCCAGACCTGCAGTGGCTGTTGACAATAAAACTTGTTGTGAAAAGAAAACTGCACACACAGGCTCTGCAACAGCCTGTGGGACACATGTTTAAAGAGCTACTGGGTAGGTGGCACACTCAGTGCTGCAGGCCCACTAGTAGCATGTAGTCTGCAGGCCCTGGGCATACATAGTGTGTAAGTATTTACAGGTAAATTAAATATGCCAATTGTGGATAAGTCAATCTTACCAGGTTTAGAGCACAGAGCAATTCACTTTAGCACTGGTTACTAATGCCCAGATTCCTAAAGCCAGTAAAAGGTGGTTAGCAACACAGGAGACAAAACATCAAGGGAAACCACAACAAGGGTGACAGGTCTAACACATATCTAGTAGTACATTGATTTAACTGATGCATGTATTTATAGGAAATGGTGTATTCATTTTGCTCACAGTGGATTCAACACCCTATGGCTCTGAAGCTCTCATTACGAGTGGCTGGTTATCAACTTAGTTAAATAATAATTTCTGGCCTTTGATGCATTTCTGGACATGATTATTTCATTGCATGCAGTATATCAGTAGGATAATGATAAAAGTAACTTCTGACAACCTGCCAAGGGTTTGTGGCCTTGTAATACAAAATTGTCCTAATAAAATGTTATTAAGTGTTAAAACAGCATAAAAAGAAAAATTACATAAAGTACAAAAATGTACTGCCCTCAGCAAATGCTGGAAATATCCTTCAGTAATAAAATGAAAATAACATGTAATAGACACCAGTGGCAGGAAACTCAGGGGCATATTACCAAGGCAGGCAAAATCAAATTACCACCGCTTTTGCAGCCGTTTTCGGCCCCAAAGCGGCGATAATTTCATCGCCCGATTAGCAAGCTGTCCCTAGCATCAGTTAGCGACAGCTTTTAGGTGATAGCGAGCAGTTTGGGCCCCGGTTTGCATGTCAGTGATTGTTATCGCTAATGACATGCAAAGTGAGCGTACCCAACCTGTTAGCGACTGAAAGCAGTCGCTAACATCGCTATCGCCTATTATCAACGCGGGCGTAGCGTCAAAAAACAGTTCACCCTAAGCGCAAATATTGCTAAAAACTAATGCCTACTCAGACCAGTTCTTAGCCTGTATATCCAATGGGACGTGGATATTCAGGCTAAGACCCTATTAGCGATAATGCCTGAATATCGCTGGATTTCCAGCGATATTCACGCATTTTGCTGCTATCGCCGGATATTTTATCGCCTTGGAGATAAACGTTGCTAATAGCACATTATCTCTGCGATAAAATCCGGCGATGCGCGGCGATAAAAAAAATTCCGCTAAGCCTATTTTGCAATAAATATCGCTAGTTGTTGATAATATGCCCCTTAGTGTTTAAGGAGGACCTCAAAAATAACACATGTGGTGCAAGTTATGGAGATTTAGCTCCCGGTGTTCTTTGCCCTTAAACGAAAAAGCACAGAGCTGGAATCTAAGTTAAAAGGTCAGTGTTCATCTCTAAGAGATCTATGTAGACTAGCTTGAGAGTTGACTTGATTCAGCAGTCAGCGACGGTCGACGACAAGGTTTACCTAGCTTAGCGACTTCTTGTACTACCACTTCTGGAGCTCAAGGAGATGTATTTTCCAAGACATTGGGCCAGATGTACTACCTTTTTTGCATGCACAAACGGGTTTGTGAACCCATTTGTGTCTGCAAAAACAGCATGGGCCATATACAAAGCCTATTTAGCGAGTCACAATTTATTGCGACTCGCTAAATAGGTTGTGCGACTCGCTATTAGGAAGGGGCGTTCTCTTCCTAATAGCGAGCGCAAGCCCATGTATGAATGTTTTGCAATTGCGATCGCAAAACACTTGCAAATTACCACCCTCTTCAAGAGGGTGGTAATGCACTCGCAAAAGGGAAGGGGTCCCCAAGGGATCCCTTCCCCTTTTCAAAAGCAGGGGGAAATATTTTTTAAGGGCAAGCAGGTGTCCAAATAACTTGCACCAACCGAGTACAATAAGAATCAAAATTGTAGACAAAGCATAAGCATAAGAACAAATTGATGCTGTTAAAGATCTTTCAAGAATAGCCGTTTGATAAGTTTCTTAAAAGATGCAGTGGAAGGATTGGATCTGATCTCGGGGGGCAGGGCATTCCAGGTTCTTGGTGCAAGACCGGTGACGGCACTATTGTAAGATCTTTTCTTTTTGAATCTGGGTGGTTTCAAGAGTAGGGTGGACGTACGTCTTCGGTTCTGGCCTGAGCCAGAAAGTTCCAGGTTATTTGCCAGGTAGATCTGGCTGTTGCAATGTATGGCTTTATGGGTCAAGCTTGCTATCTTGAAGCCGATCCTGGCTTCTATAGATAGCCAATTTAGCTGAAAAAGGTCGGGGAGATGTGGTCATGCGATTTATTGTATGCTTGCCTGTTAAATTGTTTTTGTGCTCTAGGACTTTTCTGATACTGTTCTGGTCCAGCCAAATCTCCAACTAATGCTCGGAAACATTTCTTCCCTTAGTTTTAACTATACACTCTGTTCACATTGTGTTTTGGTTACCCATGTTTTCGCTAAATCTCTACAGCGCTCTGAAACCCGTAAGGTTCTTGCTCGCGCTTTATAAAACTGTTCAAATAAATTGAAATAAAATGAATGACTTACTCTAGACTCCTCCGGCCTCCATGTCAGCAGCTTGTCAATCAGCACACTCTTTAGCTCTGGCAGCCATTAGAACTCACTCCAGTCTAAGAGATTCTCCTAGCATTCATTTTTCTGAAGACTCTGACAAGTATCCATCAATCACTCTGTGGCATATAGTTTCCTCAACGTTAAATGAATGAATGTGAAGAGTAAGCCAAAGCACAAGGCTAGCAGGCACAAAGGGAATTTTCCACAGAAAAAGAAGTTGTGCTTTAGAAGTGGATTATTGTTTCCACATGAATGTAAATGCCCACCATTGGGCAATTCTGCAAAGGCTGCATAAAGGAGAAACATTTTGTGATGGTTTGCAAGGCGACATAAAAGGTAAGTACGTCCCGGGTGTTAGAATTGAAACGTATTACTGCCAGATTACTCGTATTATACCTGGTATAATGGTAGAATTTATTTAGAAATCTCATAATATCTTCTTGCTGGATGCATATACAATTAACAAGGGCAGATGTTACGTAGGTTAGGTTGACATCTGTGCAACCATTTTAGCTCTAGTAAACGCCATCTTGTGTTTTAATCAAACTGTCATTTGATCATTTACAGAAATGGTCCTTGGTGAGTTTCGTCTCTCAAATGTAGAATCTTGCTCATTAACGCATGCCTTTCCCTTTGTGCAGAGGCCCACTCCCACCTGCTTAGTAGGGAGGGTAAGCCAGGCGGTCTTGAGCTGTGGATAGCTTGTAACAGGCTGTGGAATCAAAACTATGTTCTGTACCCATTTGTATTACGACATCTACCAGTGTTTTTCCATAGTAGGCAGGTCTTTGTGGGCTCCGTAACATACATAACGTAACTTTATGCTTGTTAGAGTCAATCCCTCGTCAGCCACCATAGGAGGCTGGTCAGACTGGACTCCGCTGCAGTGTACTTACTGGCACATGCATCAAAGCTTTTTGCGATCGCAAATGGTGCGATTTTCACAAATCGGCCGTTTGCGATGGCAAAATTAGCTTTTGCGATGCATCAAGGGTCAAGGCCCTCACAACTTGAGAATTTGCAAATAATTGTGAGTTCTCAAATTGCGATTGCATTCATGGAATCGCAAATTGAGATTCCTTAAATGCAATGCATTAAAGTTAAAAAAATTGTGATTTTGCTAAGGAGTAGCAAATTACCATGAAGTTGAACTTCATGATAATTTGCAAAAACTTTGAAAAATGCACTTGTGTGCTTTTATCAAAGTTTCATGTAGGCATGTGTGTGCGCAGTATATGTGCACAGATCAATTTCAGGGGTGCAACAGGGTGTCCTTTTGACATAATTGCACCCTAAAATTACATGCGCAATTTGCAAGGACTTATTGGTACTCGCAAACTGCTCATGCAATTTCCCAGTCATTCCTATGGGCCTATAGGCCCATAGGAATGAATGGGAAGCTATTCCTTATTTGCTATTCGCAATTTGCGAGTCGCAAATAAGGAATCGCTATTTTTATAGCGATTCCTACATGCATAGGCTTTTGCGAGTCCTTAATTGCGATTCCTTAATTATCACAATTAAGGACTCGCAAAATCCTACCTTGATGCATGTGCCTGTAAGTGAATAAACTAGTTTGCTTGCATTTCTCTACTGTCATCGACTCTTCATTTTTTGGAAGGCTAGAGGTCGAGAGTGACCCGGGTGGCCCTAGTTAGGTCACTTCCTTCAGTTGACACTCGAACAGGGACTTCACCAGGTGACCCATCCCACCGGTAGTCGGGCTGTGGGGTCAGGGTTGCGTTCAGTCAGATGGGCGGTTCGGGGATCCCTACATGATAGAGCCTGGTTCTCGTGGCTGCCCCACCTGTTTGATCAGGTGACTCCTCATCTAGTGGTCATCTCTACTGGGGTCCTGAAAAGGCGAAACCCTTGGATTTGACAGTTTGGTCTGAAGAGTCGGCAGTGGATATGTCACAGGGCCGGTGTTCCTGGGGAGGTGTTACAAAGGACAGTAGACTGGTGGGAGGCACAACCTGATCATTCGCCTTTCTTTTCTATACAGCAAGACGAATGGCTGTCAACGTCACACGAAGGTTGTGAGAGTCCTGCAGGTTTGAGGTACTATACCTTTAACTGGGATGAAAAGGATTACAGCTCCGCCCTCTGCCATGACGTGGCAGGCACTGCACCAACAAGAGACGACAAACCCTGGAAGAGTGTGTGTCTCTACACCGAAGGACGAGAGGAGCGAGAAGAGCGACGGAGTGAGGAGAGTGGAAGCCGAATCGAAGAGGGAGAATGAGGAGGAACACGAATACCATCTGGCGGAGAAACCGTTGGGAGTCCAAAGACGTCAGGAGAGTCAAGGGGCTACCAGGACCGTGCTTCGCTCAGCTGGAGGAGATTGGCTAACCCAGGCCTGCAAGCGGTTCTTGGGTTGGGTAGGGCGGCGGGAGTAATTGGATGCCTAGGGGAAATATCCTTCTACCTGAATCCTGTGTGTTTCACTATCCCACCCTGCACTACCACTATCCCATTTTAGGCTTCGTCACTAGTTTGGAGGTGCTCCTTCACTATCCCGCCCCATATCACTTAAACAGTCCATTACACTTACCCGCTTTCTTTCCTTTTTCACCTCAAGCAACCCCACGTCGTGGATCAAGGCTGGAACCCCGGAAGACCTTGAGGGACTCCTAGAAGACGCCGGTAGAGGGGATAAGACACTGGGAATCCAAGACCAGGCCCTTTATATTGTTGTATCGTGTATATAACCTGGCATCAAGAAATAAACTTGTATTACGTAAAATAAAACCTTCCCTAAATCCGCAAGGAGTCGTGCCTGTTCGTACTGACCCGCTAACAGGAGAATAATCTTGTTTACCTGTGTGCACCAGGTGAGTTCATCTTGATTCTTGCTATACGCTGCACTGTCTTGAATAACTTGGTGGGTCTGCGGACCCTTGTGATGCAGAGCATTTTTTAGCATTCTGCCAGGCCATCTGTTGAAATTGGCTTATTCTTGAAAAGGCCTGGGGCTAGAGCCTATCTTGTCTTGTTGCAACCTGAGGACTGACTTGTCTTGGCGCAGTCTGAGGACTTCTTTTGAGAGCTCTTTTGTTTGTGTGTGTTTTATTGTGTGTGTGCGTGTTGATTGAGTGGATAGTGAATGTGCCTGATGCTAGGATGCCTTGTTGGAGTACAGTGTGGTGCTTGTTGTGTAGCTGTTGTTCTGTTGAGCATCGGCTAGAGGAGTGGCAGCCTGCGCTTCCAGAAGGCCCTCCGAGTTTTGAGATGTATGTGAAGCACCGTATTGGCCCTATTATGTTTCATACATTATGGCACAAGTAAACGAGGGACAATATTGAGCTGCTGTGGCCACTGAATGGCACCTTTAATGAACAAACTTTTATTATTTACAGGACAAATTATTTGGTAGAAGAAGATGGCAGTCGATGTTTGATACTTTGCAGTTATGGCAGAAGGAAGCTAAGCAGAGGCGTACACAAGCCGAGAAGGAGTCTAGGAAGAAGGCAATACAAACAGTGGTTCAGAATCCCAGAGCAGCGTAACCAAAGATGAGATGTGGTTCAACAACGGTTAGCAGCTCATTTTCAGGAACAGTGGGTCTATACCCCATGGAAGAGAAGTGAGGTGCTAGCTCTTAAGCATCAGTTACCAGATCATAGAAAACACCCTACAGCATATTATAAAGAGTTAACAGAGGCCGCCTCCTCGTCAGTTATGACCCTAGCCCATATTGATATGTTTTTCGGGCTGTTGGTGCCGGTGGATATATGGAGGCAGGTGCATACACAGGATCACAGGGTGGAATTGGGTGGCACATGGGATGAGATTAAGCCATGGGACCAGGAGAGAAAGCCTGGCAAAAAACCCAGGGTTGAGATCCTGGCTTTGCCAAGTCGTATCATCACCTATATGCATTCTCGTATCCCACCCAGACGAGTAGATTGGGATAAGATGACGGCATGTCGTCAAAATAAAGAGGATCATATGTCTGATTTTTTTTACTCAGTTTGAAGGGGTGTTTTGGGATTTCAATGGGCAGGATTTGTCAGTTGAAGGTAGAGTTTGCTTGTTTGTTAACAGGCTTGTCATGAATTTGCTTCTGGAGATTGCGGCTCGGTTGCAAGCTTCGGAGAGCACTTGGACTACTTCCTCCCCTTCGGTGATACTGAGTATGGCCCAGTTCTATGAGCATCGAGAAAATTAGGAAAAGGACAAGGTGGAAAAGAAGAGTAAGGATTTGAAAATGAGGGTGTTGCTTCAGCAGATTGCAAGAGGTTCTGGAAGGGGACGAGGCATTGGTCCGGCTCAGAGGTCGGGGGTGCCGGGAGAGGTGATGCACCCTTAGGGCCGAATATGTGTGTGTATTGCAAAAAGGATGGACATTGGCGAAGTGAGGGTCCAGATTTGTTACAGAAAATTGCTGTACCTAGGGGGTGGGGTTCGAAGGGCCATGGTGATGTTGGTCAGGATGAGGTGCATCCTCGTGGGGTCCTTCTGATCAGAACTATTTTGATGACCCCCGAGGAAGGCAGTGCTATCACGATGATTATGATATTGATAAAGCTGCAGGGATGTCCTACGTTTAGGACAGCCAGGGACAGGGAAGGGGACCAGTCCATATTCCTGTAGATCAGCGTTGTCCTTATGTCACAGCAGATTTGTGTGGACCGGAACAGAAATTTTGGGTAGATACAGGTGCAATGAATGGCTCTGTTTCTGGTTCGTTGGTCCCCAGGGCAGCCCTGTCTGGCTGTAATAATGTTTCCGTAGGTTTCTCAGGTGCACCGGTTGTGAGCCCCATTTCTCGACCTCTTGCTTTGACTGTTTGTCCTTTTACTGTTAACGCCCCATTTTTGTTGACAGCAAATTGTGGGGAAAATATATTAGGATTGGATTTGTTGAAGAAGTTACATGCAACCATTTATTGTTCCCGAGATTGTGTATAAATCACTCTTGGACCTAATGTGGTTAGTGCAAAACAGTGTTTGGCAAAAGATGCACCACTTCCTGTTGAATTTAAAGATGTGCCATGCTCATTATGGGCCACAGGGGGATACGGATGTGGGTTTGTTACCACCAGTTTCATCAACGTTAAGGATCATGCTGTGCTCCCTCATATTCCCCAGTACAAAATATCACAGGCTGGGGTACAGACTTTGATGCAGATTATACAAAACGTCATCAAATCTGGGGTGGATGAAGAGAAAGTAGGGAATGTATGCAATAGCCCCATTCTGCCTATCCTTAAGAAGGCAGCTTTGGATTCCCCTGATGCACATCCTAATGTCTATTGCTTTGTGATTGATCTGCGGGAGGTTAATACAAAAGAAGTCCCTCAGTTTCCAGTAGTTCCAGACATTACTGTTCTCTTGACAATGATTCCTTCTGCAGCCAAATTCTTTCCTGTGATTGATTTTAAAAATGCTTTCCTTAGTATTCCTATTCATTCAGACAGTAGGTATCTTTTTGAATATGCTCTGGCCGGTAGGAGCTTCCAATTCGGTTGAGCTCCTAAGGGGTATACTGAAAGTCCCAGTATTTATAGCCAGGCTTTGAAAAGTCAATTGGACTCTTTCTCTCTTCCCGCAGGTAATGTATTATTGCAGTACGTGGATGACATTTTGATAGCCTACGATACCAAAGAGGGTTGTTGGGATGCCACGGTTAAATTATCAAAGCATTTGTCAAACAAAGGACATAAAGGTACAACAAAAGTCCTGTGCACACATTAGGTAAGAATTCTTTAAATGTCTAATCAGAAGCAAGATAATGTTAAGCCGGAAATAAAAACAAGGTCGACACCAATGGATGTTTTTCTTGGGTGAAATCTATTGTAAATTCTCTTCAAAGGAAAGCCAGCTGGCAGGGCATCGACGGTCTTGAAGACCAGAAAGAGGGCAGAGACAAAACTAAGAAAAATAAAAGTAGAACGTAACCCGGAAAGTGGCGGCAAACCGTAAATGTGGATGCAGGGTGTCTGTGAAAAGTGAGAAAACACTCCAAATTGCTGTAGCGGAAACAGTGGATAGTATACAGGTACAATTAGAATTAGTACATCCCTAATAAAATTAAGAAACGGGCCATCAGTAAATCCAAGATACCATTGTTATTTGCATGTTAGCCTACGTGTACAGGCAGAGAAAAAATATATATTTATATACTCTGAGACATACATTGTCATGGTATATGGGTAGAGAGTCACTACTACCTATCAAAACAAGTGAGGATTGAATAACCGTGAATTTGTCCCATCAATATAGTATATGCAGACAAAATTCAGAAAAAGCTGACATGGTTAGCGTTTTGGGCTACAGTTTACAAAGTCATGGTTCAGGTGCAGTCATATTCACATTCACCTGTACAGCGAATCATGTGTAATGTGACAACAAAACTCATAAGGGTTTGCGAAAGTCAAGGAATCATGACCCTCTAAAATATTGGAGCTCATGATCAGAATTCTGGCCATGTTTAACGGCATGAAGGCGCCGTTGTCATTCCTTTCAGGGGTTATTTTGGGTCTCTCCTGACCTAGTAGCACCGCATTATTTGTTTTTTTCCCCACCTCACCGCTACCAGTTTAGACGCAAATCTTCCTGTACACAAAAACTCTACGTAGAATCCTCAAAGGACATAAAGTGTTCCTTTCCAAATTCCAATATTGTCAACAGCAGGTCACCTATTTAGGTCACCTGCTGTCGAAGGAGGGTCGGAGGGTAACACCTGAACGAGTTGATGCCATTGTTAAGATGCCTGTCCCTGTGACTCATAGGGATGTGTGTGCTTTCATAGGCATCACCTTGTATTGTCAACACTGGACACCAGTTTATTCTTTATTAATAATACAGCGTTTGCTTTGCCTAACAACTGAAGATGTTCATGAACCCTTTCCTTGGTCGTATTAATGTCAGCATGCTTTGGAGCAATTAAAAGTTGCACTTTGCTCTGGACCTGTGCTTGGTACGCCTAATTATAAGAAGCCTTTCATACTATTAGCACACGAAACGGCTGGGTGTGCACTTTTCGTGTTAACAGAAGCCTTTGGGGGTAAGCAGAGGCCGTGTGCTTATTTTCCTGCTATGCTTGATTCTGTCGCCAGAGCCCTCCCGAGTTGTTTAAGAGCTGCAGTGATCTGTATTAGACAATTGGCTGGGCTCGTCCTTAATCATGATCTCACATTAATGATACCTCATGCTGCGGATGTACTTTTGAACAAAACAAAGATGCAGCACCTCACTTGTGCTCGTCTGACTGGCTATCAATTAACATTATTTGCCCCTCATATTTCTATCAAAAGATGTGTCATTCTGAATCCAGCCACGTTACTACCCCTCCCTTCGGAAGAGAAGGACACTGATGTCCATGATTGTTTGTTCCACACTGAAGAAGAGACGAAAGGATGGGTAGACTTGACTGATGTTCCTCTATCTGTCCCACAAGGGGAAGTATATGTTGATGGCTCCACCACTGTGGAATATGCTATTACTACGCTGAACACTATAGTTACGTGTTCCTTACCAATCAGCGCAGTCAGCAGAGCTGATAGCTCTTTTATGAGCATGTGAATTGAGTGAAGGACTGACTCTCAACATTTACAGCCAGTATGCCTTCGGGGTGGCCCAACTTGTTGGGCGACTTTGGGCAAAGAGAGGGCAGAGAGAGGATTCTTAACTTCACATAGTACTAGGATTCAACATGGACCGTTGATAGAGAGGCTTTTGACAGCCTTGAGCCTTCCCAAGTGATTGGCAATAGTGAAGGGTACTTCCCATAAAGCAATTACTGATGATGCTAGTGGAGGAAATGCCTTTGCAGATCAAATAACTAAAGAGACATCCAGGTCAAAAGTGACGAAAATGATTGTGACAGGTCCAGCTAGATGGGTACTAGATGTTACTGTGTTTGAAAATTCGGTAGGAAGTGCTAGAGAAATACATAGTGAGGCAACCTTTGGCGGGTGGCAGGAGAGTACAGGGCATTTAGATGACGAAGGGTGCAGAGATGGATGCTACCCGATGCATATGTATTTCCTGTAGTTACAATGGCACATGGCCCGGCTCATATTAGCGCAAGGGGAACTTGTAGGTTATTGGATCCTGTATGGCAAAATGACAATATCCCAAATGTTACTGTCCATTTGGTGAAACACTGTATGATTTGTTTGAAGCAAAATCCTGTAGAAGGTACCCCTACGAGTTAATAATTTTAAATATGTGGTAGTGGTAGTCTGTACATTCAGCAAATGGATTGAGGCCTACCCAACTAAAGAAAACACAGCCATGGCGATGGCAAAGTTCCTTAATATGGAGTTTTTCCCATGCTATGGTTTGCCCCATTTGATTTGGAGTGACAACGGAAGTCACTTCAATGCAAAGGTGATCCAGTTGGTGTGCGATGGTCTACACATCAAGAAAAAATGTTATGCGGCAAATTATCTTCAGTCAGCAGGTTTAGTTTGGAAGTACAATGGCAAAGCTAAAATTGACAAAGATTGAGGAAAGTTCTGGGTTGCAGTAGCCAGATGCATTACCCCTTGCTCTATTGTCCACCAGAATGACAGCCCATTCTAGAACAAGATGATCGCCTTATGAGGTGTTCTTTGGCCATTCCAGAAATTACCAAAAAAGAATTCTGAAATTGATTATCCTCTGCTTGTCGATTATTTATATTGTCTTACTAAAAGTTTATGTTCTATTCATCAACAGATACATGAAGCTTTGGATACATGAAGCTTTGCCTCCAGCTCCTGAGAGGCCCAGGCACACCATACAGCTTGGTGATTTAGTTCACATCAAGAATTACCAGAGGCAAGACAGTTTGGAACCCAGATGGAAAGGACCATATTTGGTCCTCATCACGACAAGGGTTGCACTGAGAGTGGACGGCCAAAAGCATTGGATCCATAGCTCTCATTGTCGACCATTGCTGCTCCACCTCCCCTATGATGGCTGGGTTTGCGATGGGATAGGGGATCACGAGACGGAGAAGGTTCCATGTTTTGTTCCCTTTTCTGACACCCAACTTACTTGGGCACAGACGGAGGAAGAGAGTGAGGCAGTTCTGAAAGCGGCAGTTCCCCCAGAAATTATTCAATAAATCAATCAATCAATCCATCACTTATAAAGCGCACTACTTAACCATGAGGGTCCCAAGGCGCTGAGGGGAAGGGGTGCCGCTACTGCTCGAAGAGCCTGGTCTTGAGGAGTCTTCTGAAGGTGAGAAGGTCTTGGGTCTGCAGCAGCTGGGTCGGGAGGGTGTTCCAAGTTTTGGCGGCTGGGAAGGAGAAGGATCTGTCACCGGAGGTTGTTCGTTGGATGTGGGTGATGGCGGCGAGGGCAAGGCTGGCGGAGCGGAGTTGGCGGGTGGGGGTGTAAAAGCTGAGACTGCTGTTCAGGGAGGCTGGGCTGGTGTTGTGGAGTACTTTGTGTGCGTGGGTGAGGAGCTTGAAGGTGATCCCCTTGTTGACGGGGAGACAGAGCAGGTTTCTTAGGTGGGCAATGATGTGGCTGCGACGAGGGATGTTGAGGATCAGACCGAGCCTCTACTTCATCTGCTCCGCAGGAGCCTGAGTCTCGGTCTCCGACGCCCCCTGAATTTCAGATTCTTTTGCGTGATGAGACAGTGCCTGGAGTAGCAAGGTAAAATTTTCATCCTCAACGGAAGGATAGTGCACCAAAAGAGAAGTGAGTGTAGCAGGGATGGACTTTGTGGATCAGATTAGTGAAAATGCCCCGTGTTTCTGCCTTTTTCCCATTAGACTAGGGATCAGAAGACTAGTGCACTGTCTGTGATGCAGGACAGGAAAGCTGAGGGTATTTCCCAAGGAGGGAGAGTGCCCTATCCTGAGAACAGTGAACATTTGCGGATGGGCTGCAACAGTGTGGCTCCACTGTAAAGTGTTCACAAGCACCACCCAGACAATAGAAGCCTCTCAGGCAGGGTGGCTTGTGATGGACCCAGATTTTTATTTTTCCTTTTTGTGTCCTTTCCATCATCACCATTACATGACAGCTTTTTCTCTGGGGATTCCAGTTGTAAATCTATAGTAAAAATATATCTGTTTGGTCGTCCCATTGTAGAAGATGAACAGCCCTTTGTTGCCCTGCAACCGGGGCAGATCAGTTTCGATTGGTTGCTTGGGAAGAAGGTGTTCTGTACTGTTTTTATATAGCTGTTCTTATTGGTTGGAGGGGGGATGTTTTGGGTATTGAAGTGTTCTGGTGATACCCCATTGTATGCTTTATATCAGATTGTTTCTTCAGATTGTAGTAAAAGAGCTATGCAATGTAATGTTTACATAAATACATACAGTAAGTTTTTCAGAAATAACACAGCTTGTTATCCCACTGAATCGGTTACAAGTTTATGGACTGCTTACCCATTGTTGTTGGTGAATTATACATACATTTGTCCTCCCCAATTCATAGAGGTAAAGGGTGAATTTGATATTGGATATCCTGGCCCCCGCTTGTATTATAGAAAACCGAGAGGGACAGGGTACCAAGGTTGCATTCATGATATGTATTGTGATAATCTATATATGCATAAACAAAACAACACTCTGACAGGTTGGCACTATCAAGATCTGAGAGTCACTCAAGAGGCAGGTTATTCTCCAATAATGAATAGTACTGATGCTTATTTGTATCTAAATTGTTCTGGATCAATATTGTACAAACATATATTACGTTTGGAAAAAAAGGATGATCCCAGTATGAAAGGAATGAATACCAGTTATGCTCCGGTGGATTATCAAGGTCCTCTTTATGCACACCCAGGTTTTTATTTTTTATTGAATGGTACATACTCTAACACATACAACGGCACAGAGGATGTGGCGTTGGGAATGGTGTTACCTCTTGGGGTACCTTGCAAGTATGCTATGTTATGTTATGTTAATGGTTTTTATATAGCGCGTGACTCACCCAGGGGCATCTCAGCACTTACCAGAGGGGATACTGCGATCGGAGGACACAGGATGAGTGAGTTGGATCAGGGCTTTCAGAACAACCAAGTTTTTAATTAATTCCTGAAGGACAAGTAGGTGGTAGATTTTCGCAGCATCACTGGGAGTGAATTCCAGTATTTGGGTGCTATGAACGAAAACGCTCTGCCACCTGTTCGGGTTAACCGAATCCGGGGGATGTTCAGGAGGGCTAGGGTGTTAGATCTCAGATTACATTCACTCGAATGCTTAGAGAGTTTGGGCCAGATGTAGGTAGCCCTTTACCGATCGGAATCGGCCGAAAATACCGATTTTCGGCCGTTTCCGATCGGTAAAGGGCTATCGAGATGTAGGGGCACATTTTCGGTAATTTTACCGAATCGGTATCATTACCGAATCGGTAAATTTACCGATTCGGTAATATGTACCGAATCGGTAAAATAATTACCGATTCGGTAATATTTACTGATTCGGTAAAATTACCGAAAATGCAATGTAGGTAGGCTATTTACCTTTGGCACATGGCTGACAGAATCGGTATTTTACCATGGAATACAAATCCATGGTAAAATACCGATTCCTGTGTACATGCACATCTGTGCATGTACACATGTGCCATGTGACAGACAGACGTGCCCTTAGGGCATGTCTGTGTGCCACATTGCACACATGCCTGTTTTGGGGGTGCTAGAGGGTGTCAAAGTGACACCCCCTGCACCCTTGACAAAATCGGTATTTACCGATTCAGCAAATACCGATTCGGTATTTGAATTGAATCCTATGGGCTTCAAAGGCCCATAGGATTCAATAGCAAATACCGATTCGGTATTTACCGAATCGGTAAATACCGAATTTGTAAGGAATCGGTAACGATTCCAGATGTTGGAACCTACATCCCATTTACCGATTTTGAAATACCGAATTTATTTATTTATTTGTGTATTTTATAGAGCGCACAGCTACCCCGACGGGGCGTCCCGGCGCTGAGAACTTTGAGGGTGGAGGGCACAGGGGGATGTTATAGGGAAAACAGGTGGGTCTTCAGTGACTTACGGAATAAGATTTCTGATTGGGAAGAGCGTAGAGCCAGAGGGAGCTTGTTCCAATGCTGGGAGGCACAAACCTCAAAGGTTTTTCCGCCTGCCCGTGAGCGTTTGAAGCGTGGAGTTTCCAAGAGAAGGAGAGAGTTGGACCGTAAAGTCCTGTAGTTGGTATACGGTCGCAAGGTGTTTTTCAAGTGGGCAGATCCCATACCCCTCGAAGCTCGGTGGGCCAGCGTCATAGCTTTGAAAATACACCTTTTGGCCATTGGCAACCAATGCAATTTGCGGAGGTGGGGAGAGATATGGTGTCTGAAAGGTATTCTTTCCACTAACCGGGCGGCGGCATTTTGGACCGTCTGGAGTTTTTGACATTGGCCTGCTGTGATGCCTAGGTAGAGGGCATTGGCATAATCAAGATGGGAAATGATCAGTGCCTGGATCACAGTCTTACGGCAGTCCGCTGGTAGGTAGTTGATGAGACGCTTGATGGTTCTGATCTTGCCAAAACAGGAGGCAGTCACTGTTTGAACCTGGGTATTGAAGCTGAGATGATTATCCCAGCGGACTCCAAGATTTTTTACTGAGTCTTTAGGTATGGGGGCTTGGCTCAGATCTTCTGGCCACCATAGACTGGAGTCCAGAGGGGATGGTGAATTAAAAAACAGAACCTCCGTTTTTCCAGCATTGAGTCGAAGGGAGTTGGCATCCATCCACTTAGAGATGTCTCTGAGGCAGGTTTTTAACGGATCAAAAGCTGAGGGAGAAGGGGAGTCGAAAGTGAAAAGAAGCTGAATGTCGTCAGCGTAGGAGGTGGACTTGATCCCAGTCTGAGCGATCAGTTTTGCCAGGGGGGTGAAATAAACATTAAATAGAAGCGGGCTGAGCGAGGAGCCCTGCGGGACTCCCCATTTGAGTGGTCTGGCTGTGGAAGTGTAGGGGGGAGTGAAAACCTGCTGAGTGCGATCAGAGAGATACGACGTGATCCAATTAAGCGCAGTGCCACCTACGCCTAGGTCCGCTAGCCTCCTCAGCAGGATCCTGTGGGAGACGGTGTCAAATGCTGCTGAAAGATCCAGCAGCACCAACACCGCCCTTGACCCTTGGTCGAGCGTCCACCTCACTGAGTCAGCCATTTCAATGAGGGCTGACTCTGTGCTGTGGCCCGACCTAAAGCCATGTTGGGAATCATGAAGTAACCCATTGGTTTCAATGAAGTTCGCCAGCTGGGAGTGGACCAGTTTTTCCAGAATTTTTGCGGGGGCGGACAGAAGGGAAATGGGCCTGTAGTTGCAGGGGAGGTCCGGGTCAAGATTAGGTTTCTTAAGAATGGGAACCAGGGAGGCATGTTTCCACTTGGCGGGGAAACTACCCAGTCTGAGGGAGTCATTCCAGATGTGGTTCAGGTGGGGGTTCAGAAGAGGTGCCAGTTTTTTATATTGCTTAGCTGGCCATGGGTCGTTGGGGGAACCTGATTTACACTTTAGTAATTCAGTCAAGGTGTCTGCTTCGGAGAGGACTGAAAATTCGGAAAAGGTAGCCTGGGGTGTCGAGGAAGTAGAGGGTACCTCTTCCCAGTCTTCTTTGTTAGGGGTGGGGAAGGAGGAATAGATGATCTCAATTTTGTCCTCAAAACATTGTGACAGTTTGTCACATAATGACTGAGATGCAGGCTGGGTTCGAGTCAAAGCATTGGGGTTAGTAAAAGAACGAACTATATTAAAAATCTCTCTGGAACCGTTACTGGCTTGTTTGATTCTGGAGGCTAGAAAGGCCTGTTTATGTTCTTTGATCATTCTCCGATATTCTTTGAGTGCTGTTTTATATGAGCTTTTCCTTTCAAGGGAGAAGTTCTGCCTCCAGAGACGTTCAAGAGTTTCACAGGCAGCCTTTTTCTGCCGGAGCTCGTCCGAATACCAGGGTGCCGAAGGTGCAGCCCGATAGGTCTTAATAGGTTTAAGAGGGGCTAAGACATCTAGGGCCCGGCAGACCCAGGTGTCCATGTAATCGATCTTACGGTCGAGGTCACGAGACTGGCTGGGGAGGGAGTTTTTTAGTTGTTCCGAGAGGGTGTCCGGGGTGATGCGGCTCCAGTTCCTTCCTGCAGTCTTTGGAGTAATGGTAGATCTGACGGTATAGGGAATATTGATTTCAAAAGGGATGAGGAAGTGATCCGACCAGATAACGGGGATAGGGGGAGTCACCTGGATAGAAGAAAGGTTGGAACAGATCAGGTCCAGTATGTTACCCGCTTTGTGCGTAGGTAAAGTAATTGTTTGGACGAGGTTGCAGGCCGTCAACGTGGAGATGAAATTTTGACTGTGCAGACAAGATTCATCGTTGACGTGGAGGTTGAAGTCTCCTAAGGCAGTGAAATTTGCATAACGTGTGCTGAGCTGAATAATGTTATCCGCCAGCACCGAATCGGTAGCATTCGGTATTTCAAAATCGGTAAATGGGATTTACCTACATCGGGCCCTAAGTAAGGTACATGGAGGACTTGTATTTTCGAAACTTATTCACAGCAGCACCAGTGAAAAATTGCAGCTCCCTGTTGTACCAAAGATAGAAAATAGCACAGCACCAAATAAAAGTCCCTGGCCTGTGTGTGAACAACATTACAATGATTTGGGGACGACCTGAGCCAGCAGCTCCACAGTACAGGAGCCCGATGGTGAAAATAAACAAGACATACTGGGCCATATGTAGGTGGCAAAATACCGGTCGGTAATGGCCGATTTCGGCCATTACCGACCGGTATTTGTAATTCCAGATGTAGGGGGCCTGAAAATTACCGATTCTGTATATTTACCGAATCGGTAATTTTACCGAATCGGTAAATCACCGATGCGGTAAATGTACAGAATCGGAAATTTGGGATGTAGGTGGCACTGGAAACAGTGCCACAGGCCCTTAGAAATTCGTTATTTACCATGAAATACAATGGCATGGTAAATAACGAATTTCTGTGTACATGCACATCTGTGCATGTACACCTGTGCCATGTGGCACACATACATGCCCTAAGGGCATGTATGTGTGTCACATTGCACACAAGCCAAAATCAGGGGTGCAACAGGGTGTCAAAGTGACACCCTGTCCCCCTTGACAAATCGGTAAAATTACCGAATTGGTATTTACCGATTCGGTAATTACCATTGATTCCTATGGGCCTCAAGGCCCATAGGAATCAATGGCAATTACCGAATCGGTAAATACCGATTCGGTAATTACCGAATATTACAGAATCGGTAAAATTTAAAGAATTATTACCTACATGGCATTTACCGAATTGTAAATACCGAATCGGTAAAATTCGGTATTTACGATTCGGTAAATGACATTTACCTACATATGGCCCTTTGTCCCTAAGATAGGATGGGCCCTCACCTCTAAGAGCTTTAAAGGAAAGGCAGCAGATTTTGAACATAGAGCATTTTTGAATCGGCAACCAATGTAGTTGTCTAAGCAGAGGAAGGGATGGAGTTCCGGGGGGGCAGTTCAGGACCATTCTAGCTGCAGTATTTTGTATGACTTGTAGCTTTGTCACAGTAGTGACTCCTACCTCTGCCAATAGGGCGTTGCCATAGTCTAGCCTACTCCCTATCATTGCCTGTACTACAGTTATGTGGTGTTCCAACGGTAGGTAAGGGATAATTCTACGCAATAGGCGCAGGTTGTAGTAGCATGAACCTGCGATGTTTTTAACATTGTCCTTGACATCGAGTTGGATTCAGAGGCTTTTTACTGAGGTAGATGGTTTTGGTGCTTCACCCAGTTGGGGGGGGCCACCAGTCGGGGGTCCAAAGGTGAGCGGACTTCCCCAGGAGCATTAGCTCAGTTTTTCCTGGTTTGAGCTGTAGACATTGCTCCCTCATCGAGTTTGCGATCGCCAGCATACCGCCCATGAAACGCTGTTTCTCATCCAAGATGTTATTACCTATTGGGAACAGTAGCTGCATATCGTCGGCATACGAGATAATCTCAAAGCCGCAGGATTGGATTAGCTTAGCCAGGGGGGCCAGATATATATTAAAAAGGGTAGGGCTAAGACAGGAGCCCTGTGGCACCCCTTTGTCCAACAAGAATTTGTTTTTGGAGGCAAATGATCCAAGTATAATGGTTTACCATCTGTCTCTTAAGAAATTTCTCAGCCACTGCAGGGCAGTGCCACCGATGCCGCACTCCCCTAGTCTCTCCGCTAGCCTCTGATGAGATATCGTATCAAAGGCCGCGGAGAGATCTAGGAGGATCAGGATCGAAGAGCCTCCGGCATCGAGGGTGCGTCTTAGCGAGTCGGTGACTGCCTGCATTGCTGTTTCTGTGCTGGACCAAGGTCGAAAGCCTGACTGGAAGGGGTCAAGC
The DNA here is from genome assembly GCF_964263255.1 of Lissotriton vulgaris. Classification (NCBI taxonomy): domain Eukaryota; kingdom Metazoa; phylum Chordata; class Amphibia; order Caudata; family Salamandridae; genus Lissotriton; species Lissotriton vulgaris. The sequence continues at coordinate 509,688,599 of NC_141685.1, read as the reverse complement.
ATATCATTGGCTTCCAAGTATTGGCTCAGTTGGGTATTTATTTTAGATTCTAGTAATTTTCCTAGTAGTGGTAGTAGGGATATAGGCCTATAATTACTTAGCTCCAGGGGATCTGCGGATGGTTTCTTCAGAATGGGCTGCACGGAGGCCTCTTTCCAAGCCTTCGGAATAAGACCAGTATCGATTGATGCAAAACAACAATTGATGGACAGAATTTAGAACAATGTCATACATTCACCCCAGTACAGACATCTGGGCCTAAATCCACCTTTTTTTTTGCACTCCACACCACCCCAGTTCAGACATGGCCATATGCAAATCAGCCTTGACCCTGAGCCTCATAGGAACAGTCCAGACCGAACTGCCAAGCCATGTCTTTCCTGGACCGGAATCAAGCATCCTAGGACCGGTTTCTGGCTATCAGCCGTCTTCAGCCAGGATAGTTTGACTCCAGTGGTGTGGAGAGCATGGGACTCACGTCTGAGCGTACCCATCCCACTCGGGGTGACAAATGCAAAACAACAATTGATGGACAGAATGCAGAACAATGTCATACATTCACCCCAGTACAGAGATTTGGGCCTAAATCCATTGTTTTTTTGCACTCCACACCACCCCAGTTCAGACATGACCATATGCAAATCAGCCTTGACCCTGTGCCTCATGGGAACAGTCCAGCCCGAACTGCCAAGCCATGTCTTTCCTGGACCAGAATCAAGCATCCTAGGATCGGTTTCTGGCTATCAGCCGTCTTCAGCCAGGATAGCTTGACTCCAGTGGTGTGGAGAGCATGGGACTCACGTCTGAGTATACCCATTCCACTCGGGGTAAAAAATGCAAAACAACAATTGATGAACAGAATGCAGAACAATGTCATACATTCACCCCAGTACAGAGATCTGGGCCTAAAGCCATCGTTTTTTTGCACTCCACACCACCCCAGTTCAGACATGGCTATATGCAAATCAGCCTTGACCCTGTGCCTCATGGGAACAGTCCAGCCCGAACTGCCAAGCCATGTCTTTCCTGGACCGGAATCAAGCATCCTAGGACCGGTTTCTGGCTATCAGCCATCTTCAACCAGGATAGCTTGACTCCAGTGGTGTGGAGAGCATGGGACTCACGTCTGAGCATACCCATCCCACTCGGGGTGACAAATGCAAAACAACAATTGATGGACAGAATGCAGAACAATGTCATACATTCACCCCAGTACAGAGATCTGGGCCTAAATCCATCGTTATTTTGCACTCCACACCACCCCAGTTCAGACATGGCCATATGCAAATCAGCCTTGACCCTGTGCCTCATGGGAACAGTCCAGCCCGAACTGTCAAGCCATGTCTTTCCTCAACCGGATTCAAGCATCCTAGGACCGGTTTCTGGGTATCATCCGTCTTCAGCCAGGATAGCATGACTCCAGTGGTGTGGAGAGCATGGGACTCATGTCTGAGCATACCCATCCCACTCGGGGTGACAAATGCAAAACAATAATTGATGGACAGAATGCAGAACAATGTCATACATTCACCCCAGTACAAGGATCTGGGCCTAAATCCATCGTTTTTTTGCACTCCACACCACCCTGGGTTAGACACTGGCTATATGCAAATCAGTTCTGACCCTGTGCCTCATGGGAACAGTCCAGTCCGAACTACGAAGCCATATCTTTCCCAGACCGGAATCAAGCATCCAAGGACCGTTTTCTGGCTATCAGCCTTCATCAGCCTGGATAGCTTGACTCCAGTGGTGTGGAGAGCCTGGGACTCACGTCTGAGTATACCCAGCACACTCGGGGTGAAAATTGCAAAAAACACAGTTGATGGACAGAATGTAGAACGGTGGGCATCATCATCCGATGATTTTTGCTTCCTCCATTTCCTCTCCAGTGTTTTACACGTGGCCTTTAGGGATTTAAGTTTGTCCGAGTACCAGGGGGCTGAAAGTCTCCTTGATGACATGTTCGCTTTTTTTTTGAGGGATCACTATGTCTAGTGTTTCTGTTAAGGCTAAGTTAAAACTAGCCAACATGTCTGAGGAGTCTTGATTTGTTAACTTAATTTTTGAGGATCGTTCGATAAAAGACTTATTAAAGTTGTCCAAAATCAGCTTGTGCCATGGTCTTTTAAAAATTCCGTTTTTATATGTGGAATTGACCCCATGTTTTGGCCCTGCTTGTAGTTGAAGGGAGAATTGAACCAAATAATAGTCTGACCAGACCAGAGGAATTGGCTGCAGTACTCTCAGCTGTTCAGAATTTGAGAAAATTAGATCCAGAGTGTGGCCAGCCAAATGTGTGGGAACTAACACCATCTGACTGAGTCCAATGTCGTTTAGGTTCGAAAAGAGCGTCTTCACCTCTGGGTTGTATTCTATCGCTCCATGATAATTAAAGTCCGCCAGTAAGATGAAGTTGCTGGAGGTCACGACCTGCATAGCAGCAAGTTCTGTCAAGGCTGTAGAGAAGTTAGATTTAGTTTTGGGGCCTGGTGGTCAGTAGAGCAGTGCCCCATCCCAGGAGATTGTCGGGGATACTAGCACTTTAAAAATACCTAATTCCATCGTATCGTTGTTAATGGATGATATCCATTGAACTTTGAGGTCTTTTTTAAAGGCAATTCCTATTCCACCTCCTGTTTTTCCCTTTCTATCAAGTTGAAATGAATTTATAGTCTGTTGGAATGGCTATGCTAATGGCCGGTATGTTAGTTGGATTAAGCCATGTCTCTGTGAAAAAACATAGGTCCGGGGAAAGAGTAGAGATCAGATCCCAGATCTCTATCGAGTCTTTTACGAGGGATCGAACGTTGCACAAAATATGGGTAAGATTCAGTTGGTGGTTCGGTGGCTCTGCTTGTGATGGATTCCTTTTGGACAGTTCCCCTTGCATGCTTTGGAATTGGCATGCGCTGCATGATAATGGCCCTTCCAACATGGTTGGGAAGGTGTGGCAACACTTCCCCTCCCCATAAGAATTTTTGGACATGTTTAATCCTATTTCCCAAAGAGCTGCTCCTGAGTACGGATGAAGCCTAGCTGATTGATTCCTCAATACGGGAGAGAGGGGTCGGGTAGCATCTCCCGCCTTCCGTCGTGATCCAGCGCGGACGGGCGCAGACGTGCTTGCCTTTGGCGTGCCTTCGGAGCGCCCCCGGCACGCCCAGGGGTGGTTGGGTCAGGCGGAGTCCCGACAGCTAGTCCGCCAACCCTGAACCCTCCCAAGATGGCGTCTCCCTCTATAGTAAAGCAAATACGAGATGAGTAAAAAGAACATTGACCAAGGAATTTTGTGAGGGTGTTACCGATTTGGAAGTCAACAATTACATTAACGGTATCACTTTTGGATATGAAAAGAAAGGAGAAAAAGCAGCTGGGTCATAGATGACTGCACCACCAGTACTAGTCACAAATTGTATGTAATATTGCCCACCTTAAAATGATCTGCTGTTTGTAGACCATAGATATAAATATGTGAATTTATTGGATGAGAGGCAATATATAGACACAGGCAATTAAGTACACAAGAACACGTCAATAAAAGGCATTGCAGATGAATGTTTCTGGTCTTTTTATTCTCAGATGTGCTTCGTATGATAGAACAAGCCAATGCGTTCTGCCCAAGCCTCTTCAGGGCAATAGGGTATAGAAATGAAATATATCCTCAGACGCTAATCCTAGAGTGCATAGGTGAGGCTCATGGTAGAGCGAAGTCCTATGAGTGTATGTAGTATGGTGTACTTCAAACAGTATTAACTGCATAATACGTGCTGGTTTAAAGGATGTTTTTTCACAGACACAGCTCGAACGTACTTATGTGGTTAATACCGTTTTATGTACACCATACTACAGACACTCATAGGACTTCGCTCTGCCATGAGTCTCACCCATGCGCCCTAGGATTCGCTTCAATCTTCTTTGACATACGCTTCTGGGGACACATTTCATTTCTATACCCTAGTGCCCTGAAGAAGCCCATGTTTGGACAAAACGCGTTGGCTGGTTCTATCATACGAAGCACATCTGATAATAAAAAGACCAATAAACGTTTATCTGCAAATGCCTTTTATTGACGTGTTCTTGTGTACTTAATTGCCTGTGTCTATATATTGCCTCTCATCCAATCAATTCACTTTTGGATATATACTTTCCTCTATTATCACATTTGGTGGTACTGCCATGGACAGGTGTGAATGAGCTAAAGAGTATTTTGGGTGTAAACTGCAGATTCTGTCTGATTTACGTGACATCACCACCCAGTTAGAAAGTATGCGCATATACTCTGAGCAAACAAGATATGTGGTTGATTTTATTTTAGCTAAGAGCGGAGGTGCATGCACAATAATAGGAGAGCAGTGTGTAGTTGGTATCACGAATATGGAAAGAAATATCACTCAACATACTTTAGTCTTTTGGAAAATGTTCAAGGAATGGAGAGCGGTAACTTGAGCTGGTCCTTATTTGGTGGTTGAGGTTGGATTCTAGAAAAGGTGATATATTTCATTGTTCTTTTAATTTGTTGCAGTGTTATGATACAGTGCCTTCCTTTATGCTGCTCATTCTGTGCTACATATCTCTCTCCAAAAGTGATTTCAGTTCATGATACTAATGCAACTATAATGCTTCAAAAGTAGCTTGATACTATTATGCAAATAGATGAGGGTGTTTTTGGTTCAACTACTTCTCTTGCAAGTGCTGTTCCTGAAGGTACTTGTACTGCTAATGTTTAGTGTTATTTTCGTACATATGTATATATATATCAAACCAACCAAGTTTGCCTGCTCTAGAGGACGCACACACCAGGTAAGGGTTTGCTACATCAGCTTTAATGGCAGAAGCGTTGAACAGACAGCAACCCAGCCCAAATGATTTAAAGTCTGGTCCCAACGCGTTTCGTGAGTTCACTTCATCAAGTTTCAAGTTTAAGTTTATTTGTTTGATTAATTAAAATCTTACAAAAAAGCACACTTTAAAAGAAAAAAGAAACAAAAAAAAAAAAATAGCTTCAACAATAAAAAGTTTAAGAGCATAAACAGATAATTTTACTAATCTTCTAAAAAGCTAAACTCTAAATAAGATTTGCCTTAAGGCCTTTTGTAATCACAGATAAAAATTTTACAAAAGCGAAGTTCATTAGTAGATCGTTCGTGCTTAAGCACGCCATTAGAGCTTGTCTACAAGTTCTTACACCTCTAGCATTGAATAACCGCCTGAGGATTACTTTCCTTTCTACTTCTATAGCAGGACACAAACATAAAAGATGCAACATATCTTCTTGGCCTCCTTTACACAATCTACAGATCATATTTCCTTCATTTAACTTCCACGGTGGAAGATGACACAAACCTGGCCATAGACCAAAGCGCACACTAATAAATGTTCGCTTACTTTGGACAGACCAAGGAGTTTCTAGATACTTCTGGACTTGTTTTTTCTTATAATCGTTTACAATTGGCCAGGAGTGTTTTCTTTTTACAAGTAGTTCTTTGTCTTTTAGCAGTGATAAATGAATGACCAGCTTATTAATTGTTTTTTTAAAACTTTCCTGGGTGATAGTATTTTCCCAAATTGATGTTAATCCAAAATCTTCTTTTGCTTTGTTTAAGTATACCCAAGCTTGAAGTTCCCTATTGTCTCTTACTTCTTTCCATAATGTTTGTGACAATTGATTAACCTGGTCATTTTTTACCCGGTTCCATACTTTTAAAATTTGGCCTTGCCGGGCATACAGCTGATTATTTATCCCAAACTCCAGCCTTATTTGTGCCTGTGAAGCGTTACATGGTAGGTTGAAAAGAATTTTATATGTTTTTGCCACTGCATTGTTAACTAGCTCCGCATCCTTCCCATTTAGGACTTCGGCACCATATGTTAGAGTTGGTAGTAGTTTGGCAGATATGATTTTTAATGAAGGACCATATGTCAAGGCTGTTACTTTCTTTTGTATGGTTCTGAATGCGGCAACCAAGCTATTTGTTTTCCTAGAGATATCCTTCTTTTGGGGGAGAAAACTTCCGCTCTCGTTAAATAGGACACCAAGATACCGATAGCTATCAACTTGTTCTAATTGGGTTTGTCCCAGCATCCATTTATTTTTTTGTCTTCTGCTCCGTGTGACTACCATTATTTTTGTTTTTGACTCATTTATTACCATTTAGTTATCCTTTGCATACTTGAGTGATCGGTCAATCAGTCTTTGCAGTCCTACTTTTGTGTGGCTCATCAACACCACGTCGTCTGCATATAGCAAATTCGACATTTGTTTTCCCGCTAGCCTCGGTGGATGTGAGTTAACTTCATTCAATGATTCAGAGAGGTCGGCTATGAATAAGTTAAAAAGTAATGGTGCAAGGACACAACCCTGCTTGAGACCACGTGTCACCGGTATTTTTTTAGATAGTGATCGGCCGTCACCGAGCCGCACCCTGACCCAGGTTTCAGAGTACAGTAGTTTGATGAGGGTCAGTAATGAGCCCGGGATACCATAATCAACAAGTTTTCTCCATAGTAGGGACCTATTAACAAGATCGAAGGCCGATCTAAAATCAACAAAACAAAAATAGAGGGACTGTTTAGCTAAAAGTGCTTTATCCGTTAAAACTGATAGGATTAAAATGTTAGTGGAGGTTCCTAAGCCTTTAATGAACCCGGTTTGATTTGGGGGTAATATTAGCTTTTCTTTGACCCAATTAGAGAGAGATAATAATAAGAGGCCCGCAAATAGCTTGGCATCCGTGTCCTGGAGAGTGATCAAACGATAGTTCTCAGGTAGTTGCCAATTACCCTTTTTGTAGATTGGTGATATTAGTGACCCTCTCCAGGATACCGGTATGTGCCCTGATTGGATAACTTCGTTAAATACCATTGTCAGATAGGTAGCCCATAGGGCAGGGTCCTCTTTATAGACTGCAAATGGAATACCGTTTGGTCCCGGTGCTCCGTCTTTTTGTCTCTTTATTAAATTGGCTACCTCGCACTCTGTGAAGTTTTTCTCCAGATCAATTTCCTGTTCCCTCTCAGTGATCCCTGTATGATTGACATCCTGAGAGCAGAGATCTTCTTCGACATATAAGGTCTTTTTTAGGAATTTTACCCAGTCCTCCTCTGAAATTGGTGACGCTATCACATGATTGTTAGGTCTGTTTATGGCATTAATTATTTTCCAAAATTCTCTGGAATTCGCTTGGTTACTTGCGTGATAGAGTTTTGCCCACAAGACCTGCTGCCTTAAGTTTTTTTCAGACCACAGTAATTTCCTCAAACTACTGTTCGCACTTTTAAGTTGCTTTCTAACTTCCTTGTTAGCTGGTAACCTAGTTAGCTGTTTCCTCAGTGTGTTGCGAGTTCGCCTAACTTGTTTAATGGTATACGGAAGATTAATATTAGTATCTCTATTTGTTTTCCTCCTTAGGTTGGATTTCCTGCAAGTCGGAGTACTTTCATCCAATTCAACTACTTTCTGGGTGAACTGTTCCCAATGCATAAGTATAGACTCGCTCGGATGATCCTTAAAGCATTCTTGTACCAATTTTTGGGCTTTTTTTTCCACCACATATTTTTTATCCGGTTTCCAAATGAGTTTCCTATGGTTAATTGTACAGATCTGACCTTGTGTAGTTAAATAGGTATGGTTTTTTGGCAGTTCCAAATAAATTTCCAATATTTGCTGGCTGTGGTCACTCTCGATAACTTGGTTTAATCTATAGGAACCAATTTTATCAAAAATGTCTATTGACAGTAATGTAAAGTCTATTCTTGATTTTGATTCATGGTTGCGGAATGACCATCCAGCGGGCTGATCGGTTGGGAACCTGCCATTTAGTGCTCGGAGACCCATGGCTTCCAGGTCCATCAGTAGGTTTTTTCCGATTGGGTTTTGTTTGGTATTTATGCTGAGGTCTAAAACTTGTTCAGGGATTGACCATTCATAATTTTGAGAGTAGATAAAATCGTCCCGTGTCATTTGAATCAGCAAGTTTATATTAAAGTCCCCTGTAGCTAGAATATTCACAGACGGGTCAAGTACTATTTGTTCCAGTAGAAATGTTACTATTGCGACGCTTATGTTCTTGCGAGATGACTGGTTTGGTGGGATATATATGTTAAGTATTATTAATGTATTCCTGTTTTTTTGCTCACCGGTTGCAAATGTTACCTTAACTGCTTGTATATTTGCGTTATTTGTATCCAGCTGTTTATGCAAAGTTTGCAAGTCAGCCCCAATGAATATTGCCAGACCCCCACAAGGACGTCCAAATTTGGAATATCTAATGGCTGGTACGTAGTATCCTTTGTAATTTTGTAGAAAGAAAGCGTCCGTTTCCCATGTCTCCTGTAAACATATGATTTGATAGTGAGTAGACAAGGATTCTACTTCCGCGTTTTTGATTTTTTTTCCTAATCCATTAATGTTCCAGGAACATATAGAAATCGGGCGTCGAGGGTAGCCCCTTACCTCAAAAAGTTTCCGTTTATTTTCTTGTCAGTGGTCGTGTAGTGCATTCCTTATCCAGTTTTCGTTTATTTGCTTAGATTCTACAATTTTTTTTCTCTTCCGAAATCTCTTCTTTAGCCTCGTGTGAGCCACCCTGGGGGTTTTTTAATATGGAATATACCGGATTCTTCTTTGGTTCTTTGGGAGCTTTTCTTAGGAGTTCTTCCTTATTTAACGGCGTTGGATACGGTTTGGGGAGAGGTTGACTAATTTTTATCCCCCAACTTCATCAGGGGCTCTGGGCTAAAAAGGCAACAGCAGAGTGTTTTTTGGCAGCAACTTGAATTTTCAAACTTTGACCCCGCCCCAATAGGCATGCCCACAACTGCGGCCTGCTGGTCTCAGTAGTTCCGGCCGTTTTACTCTAGTGAGTCTCTCTCCTGTTGACTTCAAAATTAAAAGAATATGTTATCCAAGTGGATCATGGCGCTTGAGTACACTGTCCAAACATCGCTTTTCTTTCCTCCAAAAGCAGCACCTGTTCCATATGCAAATCCGCCTTAGACGGGGTTGCTGGAGCGCTGAACCAGCGCCGGGCTACTCCTCCGCGGCTCAGGCAAAAGCCGCATAACATCAAACCAACCAAGTTTGCCTGCTGTAGAGGATGCACACACCAGGTAAGGGTTTGCCACATCAGCTATATATATTACCTACTAGCGGTCACCAGTAGGTAGTTATAGTTAGGACCTATTTGCCATAGGGAATCCGCAACATTCCAAGGGTAATAACTTTGGCGCCGGTTGACGAATCTTCGCCAAATTTTTAAAACTAGCGGGGCGCTCCGGTCCGCTCCTATCCTGAAAGTCTCGGGGTGATTCGTGAAACGGGGGCGAGAAAAAAGGGCGGTCCCAAAACATGTTTTCCCCATGCAATTTTCCGTAGGAACCGTTCAACGCTGCTACAGCCCGAACTGTTGAACGGAATTACACCAAATTTGGCAAAGAGGTAGTCCTTGGTTCAGACTCATGCCTTTTGCTTAAATGGTGTAAATCCGTTCAGTAGCTCCCGAAAAAATCACATTTAAAAGTACATATATATATCTATGCCCGCGGTGGATCCGCGCATCCTGAGCGTACCCTAAGCGCACTGTGCCAATCGTGCGCTGAATGCTTATTGGCTATCAAGTGGTTGTCAACATTTAAAACCAGGCAGTGTTGGCAGCCATTTTGTGCCTCGGTAGAAGCGAGGATCTAGAAGCGTATAAAGGGGGCAGGTTATAAATATTTTGACCCTCTAGAACTGCTTAAAACTTTTATTTTTTTGAAAAAACTGGGAAATGTGCACTGGGTGCATGGATCTGCCGTAAAAAAAAAAAAAAAAAGTGCGGGCTCCAGTGCTTGTTTAAAAATTAGCTAACTGGCAGGGCCAAATCCCGGGGTCTAAAATATCACATTTGATGGGGGTTCAGAGGGACCCTGTAGCCCAGGGACCGCCATTCCTCGGTGCTACAAAATAAATGGGTTAGGGAGCTCAAAGGTCCGTCTAAGCCCCGGGGATTACCACCCTCTGGGTCTTTTTATATTTTGGGAGGGGGGGCCTTGTGGTCCCTATTCTGGAGCAGTCGAGGGTCCTGGGGAACACCACTCCCCAGGGCCTGCTTCTGCTGTGTCTCGGGGTGCCTACCTCCGGGACACTGCTGTTTGCTATGGCAGGGCGGGAGTGGAGGTTCCCGCTCTGTCATAGCAAACTTGAGGGCATGTTATAAGTGCCATTTTGCCGCAATTTTAAAAAAAAGCCAGAAATGCGGTGAAAATTAAGTCGCCCTATTTACTAGAAGACGCTAAGATGCATTAACGCTTGTTAGCAGCTGGTTTGCTAACCGCTCGCATCTCCAATGAGTTGCAATGTAGGCGTTCCCAGTGGCAAGGTAGGTGTTCCTATGACAATATAACATGGAAGAGGGAGGTATGACAACAGCATTGTATTTACAAGGCGGCCCTGGATTTGAGGACCAGCAAAACTCTTGGTAATTGCGGTTTATGTTGGATCCTAACATCTGTTCTGAAGTAGACTTAAGCATGTTTAATATGAGAGGTGGATTGATATGTTAAGTCCACAGTCTTATATTAATAAGCTTTTCCCTTGCGAACATGAATTATCTCTGTATTTCTCGCGATATTGGGGGCATATTTACAGGGACAGCGTTAAAATTATCATCACTTTAGAGTTAGGAAAGTGCCTTTAAAGCATCCATAACGGGCTTAATAATAGGCTTTAATAATAGGCTTTTGAGAATTCATGAGAATTCCAATAGAAGCCCAGGTTTACACCAGAACACTTGTAAATATGCCCATTACAGACTCCTAATTTTACCGTAATAAAAAATATAACCTTCTACTAATTTTTATTATTCCTCAGGATCCCTTCCCATGGGCGTATATTCAACGTTGGGGACTGTGGGTGGAGGCCCAATGTCCCTACGGTGCCAGTCAGCTCCCTGCATCCTACGGAAGCCACCATTACTTTTCCACACAGGGACATGCTAATATGCAGCTCCCCGTTGGGAAAGGCATTCCGCTTTGCATATTTTTAAAGAGAGAGTAGGTTTTCGTGTTCTGTCTTTCAAAATGCAAACCAAGTTTGCTATGGCAGGGCGGGAGCCTCGACTCTCACCCTGTCATAGCAAACAGCAGTGTTGAAAAAATCTTCCGGCAAGACAACAAAGGATTTTTAAGTCCATTATCGCCGTTTTAGCTTTAGTTTGCTGACGCTAAAGCGGCGATAATTTTAACGCCTTCCTTGTAAATATGCCCCTAAATTTTGGAATGTCGACAATCCCATCTCCCATTTAAATAGGCACAAAGTATTTAATGAAGTGCACACTGTGAATTGTGAAGCAACAGTTTCTGATTGTGATCAATAAAGAATTGCCCATTGTTGAGTACATAGTAGGCAAATTGTACATGGGTTTTTGTAACGTGAGTGGCTATTCCTCGAGCCCTCTCTTGAGGTTAATTCGAAGAGGTGTGTACTTCTTTGTCTCGTAACATACATAGTATTCTGTCGTCTCAGTTTGATTTCCCCTCTGTCATGTAGAGGATCTTGGGTAAATATAACAGCTTCTGTACAGCTTCTTTACGAAAGGCAAGATTGTTTTTTCTCACATGCACACTCAGGGTAGTGCAAGCTACCCCTACCACAGAATCACCCTCAACAGGAGTATGTAGGGCAGCGCTGCTTATAGTCTTAGGCCTATCTTAGGGTATAGATGGTATTTAAAATGAGACAAAGATGTGACTGAATAAGGTCAAAGATCACAAATTAACATAACACTTGCCAATATTGCTTATTTGCACGTGTGCAGTGTGCCAGATATATCCCACCCCTCTCATAGGCCGGCGCTGAAGAGGTGTCTGTAGGGAAGGGCCTGCTGGGTCAGATCTACAGTATGGTGCAGCAGCTCTTTAAAATGATTCAGAGATGAAACAGAATTAGGTGAGAGATCGCGTCATTATGCAGGACAATATTGTTTATTTGCAGCGCGTTTAATTAGAGGCATTGTGTATCTAGGTCGCTCAGCTTACCTTTTGCAAACACTGTTTTTAGCAGAGCTCGCAACTTCCATTCTGCTTTGGTTCTATACTGCAGACTATATTAAATTCAGCCTTGATTTATTTATCTGCAGAGTGGATAGCAACGTTCATAACTTGAAAAGAGAAAGAGAAACAATGAGAGAGAGCGAGAGAGAGACAAAGAGAGAAAAAACAACATTGAAAGTGTGAGAGAAAGAAAGTAATAGATGGAGCAGGAGAGGTAGTGTTGATACTGGAGAAAATCTTCGTAGCTCAGCTTTTTGCCTCTGGTGTGTGTCAAAGCATGTGACGGTTCATAGTGCACCCTCAAGTTGTGATCTGAACGATTGTATACAGTTAGTAATAGCAGAGTTCATACAACTGCACACGTATATTTCTGCGTTATGCCTTTGGACACTCAGGATACTGTATTACATCAACTTCCACTGCAAGGAGGTGTCTGTGCGCTCTTTTTCTCTCAGAGTACTATACCCATGCACCTCCACTGCATAGTGGTGAGTTCTCATTACTGCGTACCCAGACTGTTGCACCCCATTGACTCTCAGTGTCCGGAGGTTAGTGCCCTTTCTTGCGCACCCAGGCTGTTGCAACCAATCCACTCCCGCTGCCCGGGGGTAATTGTGCATTCGTACGCAGTTAAGTTGCTGCACACTATCCACTCTCTCCGCCCACAGGTGACTTCTCGTTGCTTCGGAGACAAGCTTCTTTGCTCACCTTGTGCCATTGGCGTGATGCAAAAAGGTTCCACTACGTATCGAAGCAGCCTTCTTATGCTTTGTTACGATGGCCACGCATCATCGCAGAATCCTTAAACATTGAGCTTTGGAGGTGTTGGGGGGGAACGCCAATTTGTGAAAACAACCTGTTAGATAAAAAGGAAGATAAGATTGTGCATCATTTGTTTATCAAAGGAGCGAGGAAGTGAGAGAGTGACTGAAAAGAATATTTGCAGCTCACCTTTCTGTCACCGGTGTATCTTCCACCACGTGCCGGGACATAGTGCACCCTGAAGCTCTACATCTACAAGATAGTACAAGAAAGATGTTATGATTGGTAATTGCCACTATCTTAATGTGGAGTAGAATAACATCGCTCTTTCACACCTTCCCTCACGCATTAAAAATACAACTATTTGTACAGTTCCATTTTGTTTAATGGGCTTCGATTTATGAAGAATTAGTAGAGTAGTAATGTTTTCCATACGGTTATAGAAAACAAGTGGTGCGCAGTGATACAAGTGGTTTCAATCATCACGAGCGACAGACTTTTGACCGACTATAAAAACGTTCCTGCTATAGGAAAAAAATACAAATGCAATAAGATACGGTATATAGGACCGCATACGCCTAAATCGCTGCATCGCCTTTTTGTATCCAGTCTACTGCACCCCATCTACTCCCTCCGCTGCACACCCAGGCCTCACTGCTCACCTTTTTGTGGACAGGGCATGTTCTGCATTATGCAGTCCCACTCTGCCACCAAGAAGTCTCACATTTGGTGCTAAGTCTTGATATCGCTATAGGAAAGGACATACTCTTGCATGTGCACCCATCATCATTGCAGGTTCCTCACCCGCTCAGTCCTTGCGGTAACACTAACTCAGTGACCAAAGAGGCCACGCACGGGTGGCGGGCCCCCTGTTCGGTGGTTCGTGCCAACATGAGGCGTCCAAACCACCAGGACCGGCCATCACAGCGCTTGTAATAGAAGCAACTCTAAAATGGCGTAGAGCACGTGCGCCCCGTCTTTTTTATTGGTAGGGTCACGTGTGTTGTGACGCATGTGCTGGATGGGTTTGGTAGGGTGTATACCAGCCATGAGGGAGTGTGTGTGTGCCGTTCTGACAACTAGACCTGGAACTAAGAAATCACTACAATAGAAATCTGGGCCATGTAGTGTTGTTGTGTTTCCCTGGAAGCATAAGGGGAGTGGGCTGGACTGACCTGGGTCTTACACGTAAATGTGTCATTATGTCTGTAAAGTCCCACAAAATGGCCAACATGTGAGGTACGGGGAATCACTGATCCTACATTCATCCATAGTTGCACACATAAAAGATGGTGGAAATTACGCATTTCTGCGAATATAAATGTTTGTTGTACATTCAGTGGAGTGTTGTAGCTGTAGTAATACAGGGGTATGAAAGCTTCAGGTTGCACTTTTTTGGCACATGAAGGGCCGGTCATATATATACGTATGTGACCATTTGGGTATACTGTCAAACTTGGTGCTGGAAATCAGTGTTCCAGCCTTGGAGTCGCGTCCACATCCTGTTATAGTAGAGAAATGAAGTAATCTATGCGTACCTGAAAATGTACTGTAAATACGGTGCTCATGTAAATTGAAGACATAGTTTGGGGTAGACTTTGCGCTACATAAATATGCTATAAAAAAAAACAACTCGAGCAATAGCACACACTTATAAATTTACTATACACTTTGCTTGCAGTATTGTAATGAACCGAAGTTTTTGTTACTGCCAGAGGTAAGATGGTTGCATATGCTGTTTACAGCACAATATAATGTGGTAGGGCCCAGGAGCAGAATTTTACAAACATAATGAATACACAGACTCATATAGATAGTTGGAGTGAGTACGGGCACATGCTCTCAACTCTATTTTATTGCTGATGGTATCAAGTACAATAGTAATTATGATATCATACACAGATATTTGGTTTATGACTTCTGCTGTACAAACGTAGGAGCACTACATATGAAATAATACACAGAAGAGTCTATCAAAAGGGTTCATGGGTTGTGGTGCACTGAGGTAGGGGCGGTTTGTGTGGAGCTGCGATGATGCGTGGTCCAGGCAGACCACACTGGTAAGAATGTCTTTTGAGTGCTGAATTTTGCCTTAATAAGGCCACGTGGCGATTATTTATGGTGTACTGAGTTAGTGGTACGTCTGGTGTTTAGTGTGTGCTCATCCTGCAATTATGCGTGGTCTGAACGGGCTGCATACTGGACTGCATGAACTTTGAGGGAAAAAAACTAGCTTTGATGGTTATCAATTGCCCTGCAAACTAGGTCTACTGATTGCTCCCCATAACAAATTAAACAATTGCACTTCACACAGTGGATTCTAACTTTCCCAAATTGGGGATGTTTGTCTGGTTGCGATGTTGAAGGTGAAGGTGAAGGTGATGCCCCAGAGGTACTTGGTATTGCCGGTGGTGGAGGTACATTTTGGCGCAGTCTTCTACATTCTTTGTGAGCATTGTTCACAGGATGGAGGGATTGAAGGGGCTTGCACATACTAGCAGCGCCACAGGAGTATTTTTTGTCTCTGCCTTAAATAAATCGAGGCTGAATTCAATGCTGTCTGTAGTGTAGATCCAAAGCTGAATTCAAGTTGTGAACCCTACTGTCCGCAGTGTAAATCGAAGGCAGTAGTCAGCACAGTTATACAAGAATGCTTTTTCTCACTTACTTATTTTAACAAAATCTGTATACATACAGTATAATTGTCTCTGCCTTAAATAAATCAAACTACTTGAAGTACACACTAATTCATGTACGAGTAAACCACAACTTGTTAGTTTACACAAAACATTTTATGTTTTTCAATTTGGTACTCAGTTTACAAAAAGAGAATTCACAATAAACAGAACTAAGATCACTATCGACCTCATGTCTGAGCCATATAAAAATTCAAAAGAAATTAATACAAATGTGCAGTGAACCGAACATGTGGTGAACAATTAGAAAAACAGTGACTTGTTGACATATACACACATCACATTAAGTACATGGACCAAAAAACTTTTTACATTTGTGAAACAAGGGCTCTTACAAACATTTAGGAACCCGGGGAGAAAATAGAAAACAGCGTTTATAGTAGTTGTTAAACTCCCAAAACCTGAATAGGAACTAATCAATTGAATTTCAGGAACATAGCCCGTTTCTACAATAAATGGCAATGGCCAACCGGCCAAACAAAGGAAAAAAGAGTGCTGACGCGTTTCGAATCCTGATTCACAACTTGCAGAATTCTCATCAGGGCAGACTGGATCTAGTCCATGGGCACTATTTAAAATGAAACAAAACAAAGTATTTACTATCTAGCGGGTCCTCTAGCCATTAATCTCTGGACAGTACGATTACAAAACAGTTTGTACCTTGTGTGAATCCTGCCCACAGTCAGTTCTGGATTAGAGGAAATGTCGTCTAGGCTTGGCGGCCTACGCTGCAACAGAGTAATGGAGTGAATAAGTACTAGCCGGGTGCACAGGAAGGGAATGCTTGAAAGCCATTATCACTCGGTTACCTGAGTTTTTATGGAAGCTGAGCCACATCTTCGCCACTTGGGGTGAAGTTCCTTTATTTTCTGAAACATAGGAGACAGAGTGCGACTTAGTGCACTGTTTACTCGCTGATTAGCTAATCGCGTGTAGATTTTGGTACTTAGAATGAACCACTTACTTGGGCAGCGGTCCGCAGTGACCTCAGTGGGGGTTCTATTTTGTGACCACGTTTCGCCGCGCAGGGAGCAGTTAATAATCTGTGAGGATAAGGAGAGGGGCACCGTGTTACCGCGCTGCTATTTGGATGCTGGGTTGAACAAGGTACAATTTTAGAATGTGTCTACATCCGCGCTAATCGCGTTTGAATTTTAAACTCTTACAAATGGTCCACTTACTTGGACAACGAGTAGCGGTGACTTCAATGGGGGTTCTGATTTTAAGACTGCGTTTCTCCAACCAAAGCTTACTCGGGTAAATATCTGCGGGGGGAATGGGAGGGGGACACGTTACCGCGTTATCATTTCTGTACATAACCAATATACAGTTGACAGTTCTGGAAAGTGGCCGCTTCCGTGCTTACCGCAATATGTCAAATCCGATCAGCGTGCTTGCTCCACAGCGGTGACCAAGGGATGTGAGTGTCCCTGGGCGTCGCCGACCATGAAGCCCAAACCATGTAGTTGGTAACGGGCCAATCAGGCAAAAGTCCAGGTAATGAAGCATGCTGGGACCTGTAGTGTCAAAGAGCAAATCAAGGTTTACACGAACCTTTGAGGTGCATTATGGGACATGTAGTGTCCGCCAGCGGGCACAAAATGTTTATGCCCTATTTATTTCACTGAGGCTGTTCAGACCCTTGTTTACGCTGTCAAACTTTAGGATTAGGTACGCCTCCTTGCGCAACAACATTGTGTCCACATCTAGGAAGTGTTTAGGGTCGATCCATGCCAATACGGTCCATTTGAAGTCAGTCTCAGAATGGCCATTACTGGTGAAATGTTCCACCATGGGGGCAGTGATAACTTTTTTCTTAAGCCGGGAGCGATGCTGGGTAATGCGGGCATTAATGGGCTGATTTGTTTTGCCTACGTAAACTCTGTTGCATGGGCAAACCACCGCATAGACGACATTTCGAGTCTTGCAATTCGTGAAGCAATCATGCTTCCATCTAATGCCATTGTTTACAAATATGTCACCTTCTATGGTGCTTGAACATGAAACACAATTGCCACATTTGTGATGTCCGCGTATTGGTTTCAGATTCCACTGTGTGACAAGGTCGCTTTTGGGTGCTGTGATATGACTATCTGCTCTGATTAAATGTTGCCCTATGCTTCTGTTCTTGCGCATAGCAAAGATGGGTTTTGAGAGGGGATGCTCTAGAGTCTCAAGAAGATGCCAGTTATTCCGAATTATGTTCTTAAATTGGTTCGTGTGTTGGCCAAATGTTGTCACACAAACCAATTGTTCCAGATCTTTCTTTTCTTTCTTTTCAAACAATGTCTCTCTTGGAGTAAATTTGGCCCTATTCTTTGAATGTTTTAACAACTTTTTAGGGTATCGTCTTTCTGCCATCTCATTGCAGAATCTGATTGCATGAGAGTCAAAATCACAAAGGTTTGTGCAATTACGCCTGATCCTCAACAGTTGCCCATAGGGCAAATTATTTTTTAACGATTGAGGATGCGAACTGGTGTAATGCAGAATGGTATTCCGGTCAGTTTCCTTTTTATGCAAGGAGGTAGTTAACTTAGCCTCATGGGAGCTTACCGTGACGTCCAGGAAAGTCATTTCTTTTGGACTGTAGTTGAGTGTGAATTGAATGTCTGGGTGCCTAGAGTTCAGCCACAGATGGAACTGCTCGATGTCCGCCTGGCTCCCCTGCCACAGGAGCCAGACGTCGTCGATGTATCTTAGCCACTGAATGATATGTCCTGAGAAAGGGTTGTCACTGAGGACAAAACGCTCCTCATATTGTGCCATGTACAACACGGCCAACTCCGGTGCGTAGGGACAACCCATGGCTGTCCCCTTGACTTGAACAAAAAAGCTATTCTCAAATTTAAAATAGTTGCTGCGAAGAGTGATCTCAGCTAGTGCCACAATGAAGTTGGTAGGTACCCGATGGGGTCTATCCCTTTGTTCTAGGTACAGTTCGATGACCTCTAGAGCTTCATCCTGCGGTATCTGTGTGTAGAGCGAGGCGACGTCAAGTGTCACCATCAACTCGGTCCGGTCATTGAATGGATGTCCCTCAATCTGTTTAATGAAGGCTGTTGTGTCGCTGAGGTGCGATCGGACTTTTGCAATACATGGCTTTAAAAAGAAATCAATGTATTTTGATACTGGTTCAAGCACCGAATCGCATCCCGAGACAATGGGTCTGCCCGGGGGTACCTTGTCATTTTTGTGAATCTTCGGTAAGAAGTAGAGAATCGGAGTTCGAGGCGTTTTCTTATTCAAAAATTCATACTCTTTAGGTCCTAAAAAACCTGTGTCCAAACCCTCCTTGGTAATTCGAGATATTTTATCCTGGATTGCATGGACAGGGTCTTCTTTGGAGAGTCTGTACCATTCCCTATTGTTAACATGTTTTTGGCCTTCAGCAAGGTACATGGGACGTGGCCAAAGGACCACTGCCCCGCCCTTGTCGGCTTGTTTAATCACTATTGAAGTGTCAGATTTCAGATCACTGATTGCTTTTTGTATACCCTTGCTGATGTTGTTCTTAGTAAAACTGTTTTTCTTCTCAAGTTTGGTGAGGGAAGACAGTACAGCTTGCTCAAAAGCTATGACCTGTTTTGGAATATTTAGAGTTGGAGTAAAGCGTGATTTAACTCTAAGTCCAGTAGTTTCCTGTGTGGACGTCATTTCGGCTCCCGCGAAGAAAGTTTTTAACCTGACCTTGCGACAGAAGTCAAGTGCTTCTAATTTTAATTTAGTGAAATCCGTTCTTTTGTTTGGAACGAATTTGAGGCCAAGATTAAGAAGCATTTTTTCATCCCTGGATAGATCCTTGTTAGAAAGATTCACTATAGTGGACAAATTTAATTGTTGTTGTAGTTCTTGTTGCGTGTTCGCATTTGCCACGGTTGCTTGAACCGAGGTCGCGATTGGCCGCCCCTGGACAAAAAAGGAGCCGACCCTCGAGTGGCGCCTCGTTTGTTGAAATTGGACTGTCTTGAGTCTGGGGAAGAGTCAGAAGAAGTGGTGTCTGAAAAGGTCAAAAACCTGTTTTTAGATCTGCCCTGAAATGAGTTTAGGGCCCCTCGTGACTCACCAGAAGTGTAAAAATCCTCTTTGAGAAAAGGATACACCCTCTCCAACTGGAAAGATTTGGAATCTTTTTCAAACTGAGCTGCTTTCGTGTTCAGAGAGTAATCCTTGAAAGTGGCAATTTCCTTTTCAATTTTATCCAGGAGTGCCTTAGCTTCAGTCGTGGTCTGGTTGTCATTAATTGTTTTAATCAAGTCTTCTATCTCCTTCTCTTCCTGGCTGCAAATGCGCTGGGCTGTTTCAATGGTATGCACCATTAAATCCCTGCTGCACTTAGTATTAATTTGGCTAAACCCTTTCTTGTACTCGGTGTCCTCTATAAAAATAACGGGGATGTTCTTAACTTGAAGGCCCCAAGGGATGGTACCAGCTTTTAGGTGCCTTAGTAGGAAGTGGCCGTGCAGTTCCGTACGAATATGCTTCTTTTGAAGCCTTAACAGTTTGTCTGCCTCGTTTTGTTGTTTTGCTGAGGCGCTCAAAGTAATTGTAGAGAATGGCGAGGACGCTATTAGTTGATCAATATGGCTTTCCGTGAAGGACAGCGTATCTTTGTCTGCCATAGTAAGCAAGAGTGAACACTCTTGCACCGCAATGAATGCTGACACAATCCAAGGACACTTTCAAAGTGTCGTTCCCAAACCACTCGGGCGATTGCCCGCACAAATGATCAAGACACACAAGGGTGGCTGGGCCCAATGGGAAAGAGGGTAGGCAGGGCCTCACAATATGAAAATAGAAATGTTTGCCTATGCCTCCAAACTACTTGAAGTACACACTAATTCATGTACGAGTAAACCACAACTTGTTAGTTTACACAAAACATTTTATGTTTTTCAATTTGGTACTCAGTTTACAAAAAGAGAATTCACAATAAACAGAACTAAGATCACTATCGACCTCATGTCTGAGCCATATAAAAATTCAAAAGAAATTAATACAAATGTGCAGTGAACCGAACATGTGGTGAACAATTAGAAAAACAGTGACTTGTTGACATATACACACATCACATTAAGTACATGGACCAAAAAACTTTTTACATTTGTGAAACAAGGGCTCTTACAAACATTTAGGAACCTGGGGAGAAAATAGAAAACAGCGTTTATAGTAGTTGTTAAACTCCCAAAACCTGAATAGGAACTAATCAATTGAATTTCAGGAACATAGCCCGTTTCTACAATAAATGGCAATGGCCAACCGGCCAAACAAAGGAAAAAAGAGTGCCGACGCGTTTCGAATCCTGATTCACAACTTGCAGAATTCTCATCAGGGCAGACTGGATCTAGTCCATGGGCACTATTTAAAATGAAACAAAACAAAGTATTTACTATCTAGCGGGTCCTCTAGCCATTAATCTCTGGACAGTACGATTACAAAACAGTTTGTACCTTGTGTGAATCCTGCCCACAGTCAGTTCTGGATTAGAGGAAATGTCGTCTAGGCTTGGCGGCCTACGCTGCAACAGAGTAATGGAGTGAATAAGTACTAGCCGGGTGCACAGGAAGGGAATGCTTGAAAGCCATTATCACTCGGTTACCTGAGTTTTTATGGAAGCTGAGCCACATCTTCGCCACTTGGGGTGAAGTTCCTTTATTTTCTGAAACATAGGAGACAGAGTGCGACTTAGTGCACTGTTTACTCGCTGATTAGCTAATCGCGTGTAGATTTTGGTACTTAGAATGAACCACTTACTTGGGCAGCGGTCCGCAGTGACCTCAGTGGGGGTTCTATTTTGTGACCACGTTTCGCCGCGCAGGGAGCAGTTAATAATCTGTGAGGATAAGGAGAGGGGCACCGTGTTACTGCGCTGCTATTTGGATGCTGGGTTGAACAAGGTACAATTTTAGAATGTGTCTACATCCGCGCTAATCGCGTTTAAATTTTAAACTCTTACAAATGATCCACTTACTTGGACAACGAGTAGCGGTGACTTCAATGGGGGTTCTGATTTTAAGACTGCGTTTCTCCAACCAAAGCTTACTCGGGTAAATATCTGCGGGGGGAATGGGAGGGGGACACGTTACCGCGTTATCATTTCTGTGCATAACCAATATACAGTTGACAGTTCTGGAAAGTGGCCGCTTCCGTGCTTACCGCAATATGTCAAATCCGATTAGCGTGCTTGCTCCACAGCGGTGACCAAGGGATGTGAGTGTCCCTGGGCGTCGCCGACCATGAAGCCCAAACCATGTAGTTGGTAACGGGCCAATCAGGCAAAAGTCCAGGTAATGAAGCATGCTGGGACCTGTAGTGTCAAAGAGCAAATCAAGGTTTACACGAACCTTTGAGGTGCATTATGGGACATGTAGTGTCCGCCAGCGGGCACAAAATGTTTATGCCCTATTTATTTCACTGAGGCTGTTCAGACCCTTGTTTACGCTGTCAAACTTTAGGATTAGGTACGCCTCCTTGCGCAACAACATTGTGTCCACATCTAGGAAGTGTTTAGGGTCGATCCATGCCAATACGGTCCATTTGAAGTCAGTCTCAGAATGGCCATTACTGGTGAAATGTTCCACCATGGGGGCAGTGATAACTTTTTTCTTAAGCCGGGAGCGATGCTGGGTAATGCGGGCATTAATGGGCTGATTTGTTAAGCAAGGGTCTGAACAGCCTCAGTGAAATAAATAGGGCATAAACATTTTGTGCCCGCAGAAAATAAAGGAACTTCACCCCAAGTGGCGAAGATGTGGCTCAGCTTCCATAAAAACTCAGGTAACCGAGTGATAATGGCTTTCAAGCATTCCCTTCCTGTGCACCCGGCTAGTACTTATTCACTCCATTACTCTGTTGCAGCGTAGGCCGCCAAGCCTAGACGACATTTCCTCTAATCCAGAACTGACTGTGGGCAGGATTCACACAAGGTACAAACTGTTTTGTAATCGTACTGTCCAGAGATTAATGGCTAGAGGACCCGCTAGATAGTAAATACTTTGTTTTGTTTCATTTTAAATAGTGCCCATGGACTAGATCCAGTCTGCCCTGATGAGAATTCTGCAAGTTGTGAATCAGGATTCGAAACGCGTTGGCACTCTTTTTTCCTTTGTTTGGCCGGTTGGCCATTGCCATTTATTGTAGAAACGGGCTATGTTCCTGAAATCAATTGATTAGTTCCTATTCAGGTTTTGGGAGTTTAACAACTACTATAAACGCTGTTTTCTATTTTCTCCCCGGGTTCCTAAATGTTTGTAAGAGCCCTTGTTTCACAAATGTAAAAAGTTTTTTGGTCCATGTACTTAATGTGATGTGTGTATATGTCAACAAGTCACTGTTTTTCTAATTGTTCACCACATGTTCGGTTCACTGCACATTTGTATTAAGTTCTTTTGAATTTTTATATGGCTCAGACATGAGGTCGATAGTGATCTTAGTTCTGTTTATTGTGAATTCTCTTTTTGTAAACTGAGTACCAAATTGAAAAACATAAAATGTTTTGTGTAAACTAACAAGTTGTGGTTTACTCGTACATGAATTAGTGTGTACTTCAAGTAGTTTGGAGGCATAGGCAAACATTTCTATTTTCATATTGTGAGGCCCTGGCTACCCTCTTTCCCATTGGGCCCAGCCACCCTTGTGTGTCTTGATCATTTGTGCGGGCAATCGCCTGAGTGGTTTGGGAACGACACTTTGAAAGTGTCCTTGGATTGTGTCAGCATTCATTGCGGTGCAAGAGTGTTCACTCTTGCTTACTATGGCAGACAAAGATACGCTGTCCTTCACGGAAAGCCATATTGATCAACTAATAGCGTCCTCGCCATTCTCTACAATTACTTTGAGCGCCTCAGCAAAACAACAAAACGAGGCAGACAAACTGTTAAGGCTTCAAAAGAAGCATATTCGTACGGAACTGCACGGCCACTTCCTACTAAGGCACCTAAAAGCTGGTACCATCCCTTGGGGCCTTCAAGTTAAGAACATCCCCGTTATTTTTATAGAGGACACCGAGTACAAGAAAGGGTTTAGCCAAATTAATACTAAGTGCAGCAGGGATTTAATGGTGCATACCATTGAAACAGCCCAGCGCATTTGCAGCCAGGAAGAGAAGGAGATAGAAGACTTGATTAAAACAATTAATGACAACCAGACCACGACTGAAGCTAAGGCACTCCTGGATAAAATTGAAAAGGAAATTGCCACTTTCAAGGATTACTCTCTGAACACGAAAGCAGCTCAGTTTGAAAAAGATTCCAAATCTTTCCAGTTGGAGAGGGTGTATCCTTTTCTCAAAGAGGATTTTTACACTTCTGGTGAGTCACGAGGGGCCCTAAACTCATTTCAGGGCAGATCTAAAAACAGGTTTTTGACCTTTTCAGACACCACTTCTTCTGACTCTTCCCCAGACTCAAGACAGTCCAATTTCAACAAACGAGGCGCCACTCGAGGGTCGGCTCCTTTTTTGTCCAGGGGCGGCCAATCGCGACCTCGGTTCAAGCAACCATGGCAAATGCGAACACGCAATAAGAACTACAACAACAATTAAATTTGTCCACTATAGTGAATCTTTCTAACAAGGATCTATCCAGGGATGAAAAAATGCTTCTTAATCTTGGCCTCAAATTCGTTCCAAACAAAAGAACGGATTTCACTAAATTAAAATTAGAAGCACTTGACTTCTGTCGCAAGGTAAGGTTAAAAACTTTCTTTGCGGGAGCCGAAATGACGTCCACACAGGAAACTACTGGACTTAGAGTTAAATCACGCTTTACTCCAACTCTAAATATTCCAAAACAGGTCATAGCTTTTGAGCAAGCTGTACTGTCTTCCCTCACCAAACTTGAGAAGAAAAACAGTTTTACAAAGAACAACATCAGCAAGGGTATACAAAAAGCAATCAGTGATCTGAAATCTGACACTTCAATAGTGATTAAACAAGCCGACAAGGGCGGGGCAGTGGTCCTTTGGCCACGTCCCATGTACCTTGCTGAAGGCCAAAAACATGTTAACAATAGGGAATGGTACAGACCCTCCAAAGAAGACCCTGTCCATGCAATCCAGGATAAAATATCTCGAATTACCAAGGAGGGTTTGGACACAGGTTTTTTAGGACCTAAAGAGTATGAATTTTTGAATAAGAAAACGCCTCGAACTCCGATTCTCTACTTCTTACCGAAGATTCACAAAAATGACAAGGTACCCCCGGGCAGACCCATTGTCTCGGGATGCGATTCGGTGCTTGAACCAGTATCAAAATACATTGATTTCTTTTTAAAGCCATGTATTGCAAAAGTCCGATCGCACCTCAGCGACACAACAGCCTTCATTAAACAGATTGAGGGACATCCATTCAATGACCGGACCGAGTTGATGGTGACACTTGACGTCGCCTCGCTCTACACACAGATACCGCAGGATGAAGCTCTAGAGGTCATCGAACTGTACCTAGAACAAAGGGATAGACCCCATCGGGTACCTACCAACTTCATTGTGGCACTAGCTGAGATCACTCTTCGCAGCAACTATTTTAAATTTGAGAATAGCTTTTTTGTTCAAGTCAAGGGGACAGCCATGGGTTGTCCCTACGCACCGGAGTTGGCCGTGTTGTACATGGCACAATATGAGGAGCGTTTTGTCCTCAGTGACAACCCTTTCTCAGGACATATCATTCAGTGGCTAAGATACATCGACGACGTCTGGCTCCTGTGGCAGGGGAGCCAGGCGGACCTCGAGCAGTTCCATCTGTGGCTGAACTCTAGGCACCCAGACATTCAATTCACACTCAACTACAGTCCAAAAGAAATGACTTTCCTGGACGTCACGGTAAGCTCCCATGAGGCTAAGTTAACTACCTCCTTGCATAAAAAGGAAACTGACCGGAATACCATTCTGCATTACACCAGTTCGCATCCTCAATCGTTAAAAAATAATTTGCCCTATGGGCAACTGTTGAGGATCAGGCGTAATTGCACAAACCTTTGTGATTTTGACTCTCATGCAATCAGATTCTGCAATGAGATGGCAGAAAGAGGATACCCTAAAAAGTTGTTAAAACATTCAAAGAATAGGGCCAAATTTACTCCAAGAGAGACATTGTTTGAAAAGAAAGAAAAGAAAGATCTGGAACAATTGGTTTGTGTGACAACATTTGGCCAACACACGAACCAATTTAAGAACATAATTCGGAATAACTGGCATCTTCTTGAGACTCTAGAGCATCCCCTCTCAAAACCCATCTTTGCTATGCGCAAGAACAGAAGCATAGGGCAACATTTAATCAGAGCAGATAGTCATATCACAGCACCCAAAAGCGACCTTGTCACACAGTGGAATCTGAAACCAATACGCGGACATCACAAATGTGGCAATTGTGTTTCATGTTCAAGCACCATAGAAGGTGACATATTTGTAAACAATGGCATTAGATGGAAGCATGATTGCTTCACGAATTGCAAGACTCGAAATGTCGTCTATGCGGTGGTTTGCCCATGCAACAGAGTTTACGTAGGCAAAACAAATCAGCCCATTAATGCCCGCATTACCCAGCATCGCTCCCGGCTTAAGAAAAAAGTTATCACTGCCCCCATGGTGGAACATTTCACCAGTAATGGCCATTCTGAGACTGACTTCAAATGGACCGTATTGGCATGGATCGACCCTAAACACTTCCTAGATGTGGACACAATGTTGTTGCGCAAGGAGGCGTACCTAATCCTAAAGTTTGACAGCGTAAACAAGGGTCTGAACAGCCTCAGTGAAATAAATAGGGCATAAACATTTTGTGCCCGCTGGCGGACACTACATGTCCCATAATGCACCTCAAAGGTTCGTGTAAACCTTGATTTGCTCTTTGACACTACAGGTCCCAGCATGCTTCATTACCTGGACTTTTGCCTGATTGGCCCGTTACCAACTACATGGTTTGGGCTTCATGGTCGGCGACGCCCAGGGACACTCACATCCCTTGGTCACCGCTGTGGAGCAAGCACGCTGATCGGATTTGACATATTGCGGTAAGCACGGAAGCGGCCACTTTCCAGAACTGTCAACTGTATATTGGTTATGCACAGAAATGATAACGCGGTAACGTGTCCCCCTCCCATTCCCCCCGCAGATATTTACCCGAGTAAGCTTTGGTTGGAGAAACGCAGTCTTAAAATCAGAACCCCCATTGAAGTCACCGCTACTCGTTGTCCAAGTAAGTGGACCATTTGTAAGAGTTTAAAATTCAAACGCGATTAGCGCGGATGTAGACACATTCTAAAATTGTACCTTGTTCAACCCAGCATCCAAATAGCAGCGCGGTAACACGGTGCCCCTCTCCTTATCCTCACAGATTATTAACTGCTCCCTGCACGGCGAAACGTGGTCACAAAATAGAACACCCACTGAGGTCACTGCGGACCGCTGCCCAAGTAAGTGGTTCATTCTAAGTACCAAAATCTACACGCGATTAGCTAATCAGCGAGTAAACAGTGCACTAAGTCGCACTCTGTCTCCTATGTTTCAGAAAATAAAGGAACTTCACCCCAAGTGGCGAAGATGTGGCTCAGCTTCCATAAAAACTCAGGTAACCGAGTGATAATGGCTTTCAAGCATTCCCTTCCTGTGCACCCGGCTAGTACTTATTCACTCCATTACTCTGTTGCAGCGTAGGCCGCCAAGCCTAGACGACATTTCCTCTAATCCAGAACTGACTGTGGGCAGGATTCACACAAGGTACAAACTGTTTTGTAATCGTACTGTCCAGAGATTAATGGCTAGAGGACCCGCTAGATAGTAAATACTTTGTTTTGTTTCATTTTAAATAGTGCCCATGGACTAGATCCAGTCTGCCCTGATGAGAATTCTGCAAGTTGTGAATCAGGATTCGAAACGCGTCGGCACTCTTTTTTCCTTTGTTTGGCCGGTTGGCCATTGCCATTTATTGTAGAAACGGGCTATGTTCCTGAAATTCAATTGATTAGTTCCTATTCAGGTTTTGGGAGTTTAACAACTACTATAAACGCTGTTTTCTATTTTCTCCCCGGGTTCCTAAATGTTTGTAAGAGCCCTTGTTTCACAAATGTAAAAAGTTTTTTGGTCCATGTACTTAATGTGATGTGTGTATATGTCAACAAGTCACTGTTTTTCTAATTGTTCACCACATGTTCGGTTCACTGCACATTTGTATTAATTTCTTTTGAATTTTTATATGGCTCAGACATGAGGTCGATAGTGATCTTAGTTCTGTTTATTGTGAATTCTCTTTTTGTAAACTGAGTACCAAATTGAAAAACATAAAATGTTTTGTGTAAACTAACAAGTTGTGATTTACTCGTACATGAATTAGTGTGTACTTCAAGTAGTTTGGAGGCATAGGCAAACATTTCTATTTTCATATTGTGAGGCCCTGCCTACCCTCTTTCCCATTGGGCCCAGCCACCCTTGTGTGTCTTAAATAAATCAAGGCTGAATTTCATGCTGTCTGTAGTATAGATGCAAAACTGATTTCAAGTTGTAAACTCTACTGTCCGCAGTGTAGATCAAAGGCAGTAGTCAGTACAGACATTGAGGAATGTTTTTTGTTGCATCCTTTAACAAAATGTGAGGACTTAGAGTACAATTGTCTCTGCATATATAAATCGAGGCTGAATGTCATGCTGTCCATAGGGTAGATCCAAAGCTGAATTCAAGTTGTGAACCCTGCTGTCCGCACTGTAGATTGAAAGCAGTAGTCAGCACAGATATCGACGAAGAATTTTTGTCACTTATTTTAACAAAATCTGAGGACATAGAGTACAATTGTCTCTGCCTTACATAAATCACGGCTAAATTCAATGCTGTCCGTAGTGTAGACTCAAAGCTGAATTTAAGTTGTGAACCCTGCTGTGCGCAGTGTAGATCAAAGGCAGTAGTCGATACAGACATAAGTCTGCGGTGCTGTGGCGCTGAGTTCACAATGGGCCTGTATCGAGGAGGCACGTGGCCATGTGGCAGAGTGAGGACCTTTGCTGTGGCAGAGTCTTTTCTCTTTGCAGAAGTGAACTACGCCCAAGGCGTAGCCTAATTATTTATACTCCTACTCTGGAGTTGCGTACGTTGGACCAGCCCACTCTGCTTCTGCTTCAAGGGGGGGGAGACAACATAGCTACATGACTGAGATATTCCCCAGAGTCTGAGATAATATGGTTGTGTCCACTGTGCAGTACACTACACTTATCAATATTATATCTACACACTGAAGTTTTTAGTTTGTATAGTGAGTTGTGTATAGCATTTCACCGGTAGTCTTGGCAATGTGTAAATTATTGTTGATGTGCTTGTTTCCTCCCTTATACATAGTTAGTTGCCACATCTCTGAACACTGAGCTACTGTGCTGTTGAGGGGATATATTATTTTGGGAAGGTTCGTTGTCCTGTTTTGCGCTGCCTCTTAAGTAGTAGAGGGGGACGGGTTAGGAGGGGTGGTTGTAGTGGAGGTGGCGCTGGGTGTTGTGATTTTGTTGTGTGGTGGAAGTGCATAATTAGTACTTCTATCACATATTCGTCTTTAAATATTGGTGTGAGTTGTATGTAATTCATGGAGTACATAGTCGATGTCCTTACACTAGTTAAATGTTTATATTAATTTGTTAGTGGTAAATGGAACTATCGCCTTTTTTTTTAGGTAGCATTGTAGATTTGGTTTGTTGTTTAAAGTATGGGGAAGTGGTGTTGTTTCGGTTTTGTTTCTACGGGAACGCCTAGTTTGCATATTATTAACGTTTGTTGTGGTTCTGGTTTGTAGCGATTTACTTGGAGGAAGGAATCAATTGAAGAGTGGCCATATTTGCAGTTTTTACTAGGTTGAAATCGGGATGATAATGAAAAAAGATAGAAAAAAAAAACAGATATTCTAAATGAACATTACAATTAGGAATTATCATTTAAAAAACCTTTGAAATTCACTGAAAAAAACATAGGTTTCAGGCAGGTTATAGTTCGGAATTATCATTTGAAAAACCTTGGAAATTCACTGAAAAAACCATAGGTTTCAGGGGTGTTATAGTTAGCTGGACATTTCTCTCATACAAAACCATTGAAATTCCTCTGTTATAGTTAGTTGTACTAACTGTAACTCTCGCGCCCGCAATCCACTGGTGATGATGTCACATATTACATCATTCATGACATGGTCAGTGACATCACTGACGACACTGGGGCATCAGAGCCCTGCATGCAGAGACACCAGCCAAATCCACGCCTAGAATAGCAGGGGACAGGCCTAGACAAGGTACAAGGGCCCTGCCCGTGGACCGCATCAGTGGACCACCTAATCACTCAAGCGAATCAATCCCGCCTGACCCTGTCCTTAACGAAATGGTGAAATACACCCAGGGATACCGGACTCAAGCCTCATTGAGTGCAGATTCTCCAGCGGATTTCCAACGCAGGGCACACCTGAATTGGAAGGCATTGATTGCGGATCCCTGGAAGGTGTGTTCTAGGGACCCCCCCACCTGGCATCCCAAAACCTGTGTTTGATCTGTTGAATGTACTGAGATACACTCCTAGTCTTGTGTACACACAGCTGCTGTGCGGAACCGTGGTAGACTGAGACTTCTTGGTGGTGCAATTCTGGATTTGGTGAGTAGACATCCAGCGGCATGGACAAACACAACACCAAGCAGGCCAAGCTCTCTTTTGAGCACAAAAGACTCACATGGCATAAAGATGACAATGTGGACCCTGACAATAAATCTGGGAGCAGAGGGAGGAAGTGATGACTGCTGTGCCCTCCTACTGGAAATGAAAGCTGGCCTAAAAACTATTGATCAGAAGCTGGACTTGAAGAATACCAGGATGGACGAGGTGAAGAAACACGTGGACTTCCATGAGGAGCGTCTGGATGCACTAGACAATCGAGCTACTGAGCAACACAGGTTTCAGATAGAAACAAAAGAACAATTGCTAAACATGGATAGAGTAGGTGGCCAAGGCGGCGATCATGGCGGACGCAGCTTAAGTGAGCTCCGTCCCGCCGATCCGATATCCTGCATATATCCCCCGCTTCCCTCATCCCGAAGAACCCGAACCGACGAATCCGCCCACCGGACCTCGCTGCAGCGCAGTGGTGATCGTTTGGGGGCTGAGGTGAACTGCTGAGCGGAGATTCGGGCACTGGAGCCGTGCGGCCTGCGGCCACGAGAGGAGCCGGGGCTCTCGCCTTGCATAGGCGGACCGGAAGTGAGGCGCGGCCGGCGTGCCGCAAAGGAGGGAGCCGGTCCCTGACTATCGGGACTCCGGAGGCTGCTGCGGCGAAGGTACCCGGGGCGTGATTGGGAAGGAGGCCGGCGGGTCGGCTGCTGGGGGCCCCCGCTCCACAACACCGGCTGATTAGAAAGCAAGATCGGCGGCTGGGCGGGCAGCTGCAAGGTCACGGTGGCCGGGAGGTGGCGGCCGCTCTGTGAGGCAGCGGAGAGCCCCCCTCCTCCCCCCTGGCGGTACGACTTTCCCCCCCCTTCCTCTACTACACCTGAGCGGCGATTCCTGGTGCTGCTCGAGGGGGGGGAGTGACATTTGGCCTGGGGGCACAACACCCGGCGCCTCCCCCACAGTGCCCTGGACTTTCTCCTCCCCTGGCTCAGAAACACTGCAGGGCCACAGGGCAGGCCCCTATGAATGGGGGTGGCAGCAGGCAGCGACGACCAGCCGTACACAAAATTGCAGCGACTTGGTCCCGTGGGGGCTGTATCCTGTGGCCTGGCTCGGCGGTGATGGCCTGCGGGTCGGTGGTGGTAAGCCCCCCTGGAGAGCGCCCTGCGGAGTAATTCACGTGGCCTGGCCCTGGCGTTGGCCCATCTGCTGGTCATTGGAGGGTGAAGCAGCCCCGTGGAGGTACAGCTGGAGCGCAGGGGAGCAGCGCCCTAGGCAGAGGTGCGTCTTGACCGAGAGGGGGGCCATCTACACATTGTTTGTTATACTGATAGCGCCCTGGGCCTGATTTCCACATAACTTGGCAGCTATGACGAGGGGCGGCAATAGCGGACACACCTCAAAGCAGGGCACAATAGACAAATTTACGGGGCCGCCGGGGGGTGCCGGCGCGGCCGGGGGTCCTCCTGCATCTGTCCCTGATAATGCTGCCCTCATGGCGGCGATAACAGAGTCCCGGGACATGTTAGACGCAAAAATTGGGGCAGTCGTAGCAGATGTTACATTACTGCGCCAAGACCTACGCAATGCAGTGGCTCGCATAACGGAAGCCGAAACAAGGATTACTGGAGTGGAGGATGACGTCGCGACCCTTAAGAAGAAGGTAGCCAACATGGAGGGCATCCAGAGGGGCCTTGTCCTGAGGGCAGAAGATGCTGAAGGGCGCGCCCGAAGGAACAACCTACGGTTTGTGGGATTTCCAGAGGATTGTGGGAAGGGTGATATGGAGGCCTTCCTGACCACTTGGTTGGAAAGTTGGATTCCACCGGAGTCCCTATCGCACTGCTTTATAGTCGAACGGGCACACCAGGCGCTGACCCAGAAGCCGCCGGTGGGGGAACGCCCTAGACCTGTGATAGCCAAGCTACTCAGCTATCACGACCGCGACACGATCCTACGACAAGCCCGTGTGAAGGACCCTCTGCTGTCTGACAATCACAAAATCCTAATTTTCCCGGACTATACTAAGTTGGTGCAGAAGCAGCGCCAATCCTTCACTGAGGCCAAAGCGAGAGTGCTCTACCCGGCCCGCCTGCGGGTGGTGTTTCAATCCAGGACCTTATTATTTAACACCCCAGAGGAAGTCTTCGCCTGGACGGACGAGACAGTCCGTATTAGAGTGCACACCCCCCCAGGTCGGCATTCGGACTCCTCCACGACTGCGCCCCCTCAGACTCCACGGCGGTCACGCAGCAGAAGCAATTGGAGGTCCCGTTCTAAGAAGAATTCCTCCACGGAGAATGGGGCAGCGGGAGCTACTGGGGCTCCAGACTCTCAAGATTCGGTGTCTTAGATATCGCAGCGAAAAGTGATTGCTCCATCTAGATTTGAGGGGAGATGGTTCGCTCCCCCCTGATGTGGACAGCCTTGGCGGACCGTAGCAAAGAACTTCATTTGTACAAGTAACTTTGTAGTTTTGGGACTCGGGTGGGGGGACGGCATAGGGAGGGCGGACTCGACCCCTCTGTTAGGTCTAGTTTGTTAGTGGGTTTAGGGTAGCTATGGGGGTCCATTGGTGGGGTGGGCGGTCTGTCTCATGTTGGGGGCAGGAGCCACGCTACAGCGCAACAGATAGCTTCATTGTTCATTGAGGTATTGGGTGGGGGCGGGGGGGGGGGAGTTGTGGGAAGTTGATTGCAGTTGGTGAGGGGTGGTTGGGGCCTGAGGGAGGAGGGGGGGAGGGTTGTCCTGCACACAATTGTCTCGAATGATGCTGTTATGGCGTCCACGCTTGTTGTGCCTACTACCTGCTGTACGAATTCATCTGCGCTTAGATGGGGGCTGAAAACCCTAGGCGGGCGCAAATTGGTGCCCTAATGAGAGTGATGAGCTGGAATGTGAGGGGTATGCTTGACAAGATCAAAAGGGGGGCGGTGTTGAGACAAGGGAAGAGGGAGAATGTAGATGTCCTGATGCTACAAGAAACACACCTAATGGGTAACAAAGCACTGAGCTTACAGAGATATGGCTATGACCAGGTCTACCACGCGGGCTTTGGGAGAGGTTCTATGGGGGTGGCCTTACTGATACATCGTAAACTGGCCTACACACACACTAAACACTGGATAGACCGCCAGGGCCGTTATGTCTTTGCGCAGGGGATGGTGGGCTCAGAGTCAGTGGTTCTTGGGAGCGTGTATGCTCCGCCCCCACTGCAATGGGCCCTGATTGAAAAACTCTTCACGGTATGGGCCGAGATCCCAGAGAGCCTTGCGGTGATAGGTGGGACTGGAATGATGTCATGCAGTGTCGAATTGATTACCTCAGACTCAGGGGGACCCCGCTGTAGATACCCCCACTAGATTGCATGGCATGGTGAGTGGCCTGAACTGGGTAGGCGCATGGCGATATTTGCATACACATGAGAGGGAGTTCACGTACGTCTCGGCGGTCCACCGCTCGTTTTCGAGACTAGACTACATTTTTGTTCCTGCCTTGGTCATTACCAGAGTGGTCTCGGAGACTATCCTGCCGCGGGGACTTTCGGATCACTCCCCCGTAGTTGTGGAGGTTGCCCTAGACAGGGAGAGACGCCCATTCAGGTGGCGCCTCTCCGCCTGGCATTTGCAGCAGGAGGCGTATCAGCAACATCTGGAGGTTGCTATCGCCCAGTACTGGGATGAAAATCTAGGTACGGTCTCTGACACACGGACAGTTTGGGAGGCTATGAAACCTACGCTACGCGGGGTAGATATAGCATGGTGCGCGGCGGCGCGGCGCAGGCGACGGGAGGAACTGGTGCGGGACGTGGCGGAGGTGGAGCAGCTGGAGACTCAATGTGGGGTGGCGAATCGCCTGGAGGACGTGGGGCAACTTTTACTGGCGCAGCAGAAGTACGCCTCCCTCCAGTTGGACGAGGCCCGCCAGATCTGGCTAGCGACCAGAAGTAGGATTTATCAATGGGGTGACAAGTCCAGCACCATGCTTCATAGACTCTGCCAAAAAGTGTTCCAGGCACAGGACCTGCCGGGCCTCAGAGACGATACCGGGGCCTCCATTTCAGCTCCAAGGGAACTGGCAAACAGTTTCGCTGGCTACTTTGCAATGCAGTGCGCCCCCCGGGACTCTCTCTCGGCACATGACGTTGATAAGTTTATAACTGATCTCCCGCCCCGCGTGCTTCCAGATGATGTGCGTGAGCGCCTTGAGGCCCCACTTTCGGCCGAAGAATTGGGCACGGCATTGGGGGAACTCAATACTGGTAAGGCCCCTGGGCCCAACGGTTTCCCAAGTGAATTTTTTAAGCGCTACCACCTACAACTAGGGCCGCACTACAAAGCCGCCCTGGAGGCAGCACGAGAAGAGGGCCTTTTGCCGGCGGACTGGAGACATGCAGAAATAGTAGTGTTTTGCAAACCCGGTCGACCTCCGGACCGCCACGAGTCCTATCGGCCAATTTCTCTTCTGAACATTGAGTCCAAAACACTTGCTAAAGCGCTTGCGAATCGCCTTCTCCCCTACATATCAGATTTGGTCCATCCGGATCAAGCTGGATTTATGCCCCGCCGGGCGACGTGGCATAATATTAGACGAGCCCAGGTGGCAGTGGAGGCGATGAGTAAAACCGGAGATCAGGCGGCACTATTACTAGCTGATATTGACAGGGCCTTTGATTCCCTGAGTTGGACCTACTTATTTGCCCTCCTTCCGCGCCTTAATCTAGGGCCCCACTTTATGTCCTATATCCAACTTCTTTATACCGGTCTGACGGCCTCTGTGAGGGTGGCGGGGGAGGTATCGGCAGCCTTCCCGATAGGACGTGGCACCCAGCAGGGGTGTCCCCTCTCGCCTTATTTGTTCACTCTAGCTATGGAGCCGCTGGCGGCATGGGTCCGGATAGATGCACAGCTGAAGGGATTTGAGTGGCAGGCGGGACCGTCGGACAGAATCGCACTATATGCGGACGATGTCCTATTCTTTCTTACAGATGTGAACCGGTCTGGGCCGCGGGTCCTAGACATCATGAAAATCTTCGGCGAAGTCTCCAGACTCTGCCTGAAACCGCAGAAATCCACCCTATGGACTTTGGGAGACCACTTCGAGGTCGGGCCGTGGGCCTCGACACTACAGAGAGCGATCGGGGGCCTTAAATATTTGGGAGTGTTCCTGACGACCATGCCGACAATAGCCTGGGAGCGCAACGTAGTTCCCGTATGGGACAAAGTGCAGCAGGAAATGAAGTGCTGGTCCCGCATGCCTCTCAATATATACGGTAGATCAGCCATTTTTAAGATGGTTGCCCTTCCCAGATTACTGTATCAACTACAAAACTACCCCTTCCCAATCCCGCCGCATTGGTTCCGACTGGTCAGCTCGGCACTCGGTCGATTTTTGTGGGCCGGTGGTGCAGCGAGAGTAGCGCTGCGGACCTGCTTTCTGTCCACATACTGTGGGGGACTGGCGACCTCGGATCTTCTGTCATATTACCAAGCCTCACATCTGGTGGTCCTGAACGACTGGTGGTACTGTGGCGGGGAGGACCCGACATATGCCCTAGAACGATACCTGATGGAACCTGACTCCCTACACACGGTATCATACTCACCACAGCTGCGAAAGAGACTGCCTAGAGCAACTTAAGTTGTGTTCCAGGTATGGTGGCAAGCACTGCGCCATATGGGATGGTGGGGAAAGCTGACGGGGTAGACCCCGCTCTGGCATAACGGGCAACTCCCGGCCCTGATGTCCCTCCCGGGATTTAGGAGCTGGGATTTGATAGGAATTTCAACTTTGGGCCAGGTCCTCAGGGGCACCACGCTTAAAACCTTTCAAGACCTCAGTGCAGAGTTCGATATGCCCCGCACCCAGTTCTTTCGCTATCGACAGTTTAGGCACGCTCTGGCACCCGCTTTTGTGGGCTTAAATACGCTACCCAAATTCAGCCCGATAGAGGCAAAGGTCTTTATGGGGGATTTAGAGGATCAAAAGATATCCAAAATATACCAAACGTTAGTGACACACTGTTCCTCAGATCTACAGCCCTTGAGAGATCGCTGGGAGTGGGATGTGGGAGAGCTGGAAGAGGAGGACTGGCGGGAGGCTCTTGAGTCCCCCAGGGGAGCAGCAATAGCAGTTCGTTTACGCCTAATACAATTCAAATACCTGCACCGTGCTTATTATACTAGAGAGAGATTGTGGAAGGCAAGGCTGATTGAGTCCCCGGCGTGCTTGCGATGCGGTCATGAGTTGGGCACCCTTTTGCATACAGTGTGGGAATGTAGTGGCCTGGTGAGATTCTGGAAGGGTGTGTGGGACTGTTTGTCGGAGGTGCTGGGGTGGGAGCTCCCTCGCACGGCGAAATTGGGCCTTCTCCATGTGCTTGAAGGGGTGGGCGGGAATGTTTACAAGCGGCACTTGCTGCTGCTGGGACTAACACTGGCCAAATGTGATGTGGCACAGGCCTGGAAGGACCCCGGGGCTCCCAAAGTAGCCGGGTGGAGGAAAAGACTGGACTTTTGCATGGGACTGGAGCGGACAGTGTTCGAGGCCAGAGGCTGCCCCACAAAACACTATAAAATATGGAAAAGATGGGCAGACTACAGGGGATTGTGGCTGGAGCCTCCACCGCCGCCAAGGGGCGAGGATGGGCAGATGTAGTGGGCAAATTGAGGCACAGTTATTTGCACGGATGATTGTATACTTACCCTTAACAGTGGTGAAGAGACGGAGTGTTGCAGGAGGGGGGTGGGGAGAAGGTTGGGTAGTTGGGGGGGGTGGAGAGTAGAGGGTATGTTCATTAAATGTATCGCACAATATGAACCGTGATTGTTGTCACAGCCCCTCCGGGGTTCGGAGCACTGTGGATGTTTATATCAGCGATTCAATAAAATCAGTTTTGAAAAAAACATGGATAGAGTACTGAACATTATTAAGGCCAAGAAGGAAGACTTAGAGGCCGATCCTCAGAGACTACGCTTTTAAGAGCAACTGCACTGCTCTCGCTTAACGTCTGCGGCCACCCTGCTAATTGCGGGTCTGTCCATGCCCCCAGGGAGATCTCCCAACAAAAGTCCACAGGCACGAGTCTGGGACTGGTCTTTCAGTTTGCCGTTTGTGGAGGAGTACAATTCTCAACCTAATTGGGGGCTTGGTGTGGGTAGGCGGGGGAACTTGGTTGTTATTGAAGTTGGACAGGACAGTTCAAAGGTGCGTCACCCAAAGGGCAGCAACAAGAAATTGAACAGTAGCCATAGTCAGGACTATCCAGATATTTCTAGCTCCACTAGTGGTATGATTAGCTCACACAAGCACAGTTGTATAGAGAATAAACCTAAACAGGCCACTTCCCCACGCCGGGTAAAGAAAGTAAGAACTTAAGATGACGGAATACAAATTCCTCACGTGGAGCATCAGAGATGTAAATAATTTCCAGAAGGCTCAGCCTATCCAGTCCAATTTAGCCAGACATAATTTAGATATCTGTTTCATGAAAGAAAGACACCCACACAACAACTCCCAGACCAAATTACACAACAGGCGCTGGGGTACTATCTACTTCTCCGTTTATTCGACGTGGGGTGAATCGAAAAATTATTACGTCGCAGGTTGATCCAGACAGCAGATTTGTGGTCTTAGGAGGGAAACATGGTGAGGTGTACATCATGTTGGCAAACATGGTTTCTTCCACAACGTCTGGGCCAAAATACAAAC
Source organism: Lissotriton vulgaris (assembly GCF_964263255.1). Taxonomy (NCBI): domain Eukaryota; kingdom Metazoa; phylum Chordata; class Amphibia; order Caudata; family Salamandridae; genus Lissotriton; species Lissotriton vulgaris. The sequence goes on along the minus strand of NC_141685.1, from coordinate 509,650,788 downwards.
AGTAGGCTATGACACCATAATATAGGGGGAGAATTTAACGCAATGATAAATGACACTCTGGACAGGAAGGGTAGCTACAATAAAATACACCCAAAGTCCAGTGTAGCTCTGAATGACATCATAACTGAGACTGGGTTGATAGATGTATGGAGGAAGTGTTATCTGTCAACATTTGAGGGAACCTGTATCACGGCTAAACCTAACTCCTGATCTCGACTAGATTTTTGGCTGATTTCTCCAGATGAAACTACCTGGACCACAGCAATAAGACCATTACCTTGGATGCTCCCTGGCCATGCCCCATCCCTGCTAATACTGCCTATTCAAGACAGCCCACCAAAATTATCTTGTTGGAGATTATCACCACACGCCCTCATAGACACCCTATTTAAAGAGGAGATCAGAGGGGACATAACGGAATACTTTTCCATCAACACTGGTTCGGTGCAGATGCAGGCCATACTATGGGAAGCATTTAAAGTTGTGATTTGTGGAAAGTGTATTTCGAGGCAAGCTAGGGTACTGAAATCTATGACACAAATACTTAGCAAGATAGAAACTAATATTCGAGACCTGGAATCTCAGTATTATACCACTGGAAACTTACAACGGCTGAGCAACATTAAAGCAAAAATTATAGAATACGAAGAGGAAGTCGACAGAGAGGTAAACTTCCTAGGGAAATATGCTCAAGCATGAAGAAACAGAGAGGGTGACAGACCAGGAAAGACACTAGCTAATACCCTACGTTTTCATGCCACCAATCTATTTATAGCCGAAATCCTTGATGACAACCGTGAGATAGTTGGAGGCCCCTAGGTATAATGGAACAATTCACTAACCACTACTGAACACTCTTTAAATCCTCCTCTCAGTCTACTCCCAAAGAATGACAGGCCTACCTAGATACTCTTGAAGTACTGTGGTTAAGTAGCAGCCACACGGCCTTCTTAGACAAGCCTTTCGCAGTTATAGATGTTACTAAGGGAATAAACAGCCTCCCCGCAGGCAAGGCGCCTGGTTCAGATAGGCTAACAGCAGCATTCTACACGACATATGCCGATCTGCTAGTGCCACAACTCCTACATCTATATGAGGAGGCACAGGAATTGGGGACATTGCTGCCCACAATGAGCGAGGCTTTAATACTATCCCTGCTAAAACCTGGAAAATCTCCAGATGATTGAGACTCATACCGCCCTCTCTCCCTACTAAACTTCAACACAAAAATCTATGCTAAACTGCTGGCAAAGTGGTTACAATTGCTGTTTCCCTTGATAGCCAGATCAATCTGGCTTTATTCCGGGTAGGTCAACATTACATAACCTACAAACATTCTTCAATATACTTCAGTATTTAAACCCTCAACTCCCGGCATTAGATGCTCTCTTAGACGCAACAAAGGCCTTTGATTCTCTTCAATGGCAGTACCTATTCTCGATACTTATAAGACTGGGATTAAGCCCCACTTTCAAAGGTCAGTTAAAAATACTCTACACATCACCCACAGCCAGACTTAGAATAAACTGTCTGATCTCACCTCCACTAGCCATTACCCGGGGAACGAGACAGGGTTGTCCCCTATCCCTATTACTATTTGTGATTGCCATGGAGCCACTAGCTGCAGCACTTCAACAGCACCATACAGCGAGGGGGCTGGGCTTCACTACTCGCGGCATCATAGTCTCGCTATATGCGGACGACATTACCTTATATATTAATAACCCTGAGACAAACCTTAATCCAGTAATACGTGAAATCCTTAAATTTGCGAGGTTTTCAGGCATTGAGATTAATTGGTCTAAGTAAGTTCTGTTCTTGTTAACCTTAAGTACCCTGCCCTATCCATTGAAATACCCTCTCCAATGGGCAACTGGCCCGACCCGATACCTAGAGTTCTGGTTGTACCAAACTACACAGTAACTCTGGCATGAAAACTATGGTAGAGCCATATCCTTGCTGGAAAACAAAATCAAGATATGGTCCCGTCTCCCGATTTCGCTGGCTAGGCCCATTGCTATTGCTAAAATGGTCGTCCTCCCCAAATTTTTATATTTATTTAATAGTATTCCCTTCCTGCTCACAAGCGCCTTTTTTAAAACTATGCATTCATTGGTGGTATTCCTGGTGTGGGCAGGAAAGCAAGCCAGGATATCATGGGAACTAATGACTCTCACTCTGGCTCAGGGCCGTATGGGTGCCCCAGACATCCCTATTTATGCAAACTGCGCACAATTTCAATTTTTATATCACTGGCTTCATCCCACACCTTATCCGCCACACATGATGGTCTAACTGGACAGAACGGCCCCAGTCCCACTACTGGTGCCGCTGTTCTAACCATTCAAATGCCCCCGCAATGAAATTGACCCGGTCGAGACGCTAAGGTGGAGTTGGAATGGGCTACAAAAGAGAGCCGGGTTGGAGGTTCTTTATGCCCCTTCGGCTTTACTGGCGTAGAATCCTCAGCTGCCACCACTAGAGGAGAAAGGAAATGTTAACGTTGCCACGTTGGGGATAGATACATTTGCCGACCTCTACCCTGGGGACAGATTTGTGCCGCCCCCTGAAGCGGAGCAAGACACAGAGTTCACTTTTACTGAGCTATCTCTGTACTACCGAATAAGGGTTACTTGTTGCCAGCTGCATGGCTCCTTTCCAACCAACCTCCCATTATGCACAACCTAGAACAAATGATAACTAACCTGTTACCACGCAGATTGATCACTAGGCTTTATAGTATTATGCAAAACACCAACGCAGCCGTGGAGCCCAAGGCACTATCGCTCAGGAAAACTGAATTAGATCCCCAACTTACAGCAGAATAATGGAAATATTGTTGTGCCTAATTAAATATGCTATCCCCTAACTACAAGTTGCGCTTAACTCATTTTGAATACCTGCACAGATTTTATTGAACCCCCTTCCAGCTACACCGCATGGGTTGAGGCCTATGACCAATCGCTGGAGATGTAGGGCGGTCTAAGCAATATTCTTGCATATTGCATGGGAGTGCCCCGCTATAGCAAAGTACTGGACAGAGATCTTTCACAATATCAGGGAACTTCTTAGCACACCAACCACCCCTAACCCGCAGGTAGGACTGCTATGGTTCGTAAAAGATATCCCTACTGGCCATCAGAAATTGCAGACATGTTATTGCTGCTTGCTAAACACAGAGTGACCATACATTGGAGGAAACTGCCTGCCCCCTCAGTGAAGGAGTGGCTTCAAGATATTACATATTGTCAAACTCAGCTCTTGTTATTTTGGGAACTCATGCCAGCAGCGTCTAGACCGAAAGATATTTGGAGCCCCATGTTGGAGTGGTTCCGTGCACAGCGTTCAAACGACACACATCCAGTCTTACTGACTATTAATCTAAGTCCCTCAAGGTAGAAACGTACTATTGGTATGCTATGTTGGGTTAATGTACTTTGTATTATGTCGGACTATCAACCGGGGGGGTTCACAAAGCTGTATCTGCTATAAGAGCTATTAATGCATGAGTGATACAAATGTCTGTCCTAGAGTTTTGTTAACTGTTAAGTTTTTGAATAATAATTCTATTTAGACAAGGATTATGCGTGCTATCCTGAAATGTCCTTAACATAAAAATTTAAATAAATAAAATCTGAGAGAAAAAAAATGAGGACCTCCATCCTATTGCTCAAAGACACAGATGAATTGCCTTTCACTTATGAAAGCTGTTGAGCAATAGCTTGAATCATTACTTAAGCACAATGTTATTGAGTGTTCCACTGGTCCAAGGTCATGGGTTTCTCCGATAGTCGTAGTACCCAAAAGGAGGGTGAGGGAGCTTGACGCATCTACATTGCTATGCGTCAAGCGAAGAAAGCAATTGTAAGGGAACGACATCCAGGTCTGCACATTGCTGACATGATAACACAATTGAATTTCGCAAAGGTATTCTCTCGTATGGATCTGACTAAAGGATGTCAAACTTGAGGAGAATTGCACGTACATTACAAACTTTTCTAGACATGTTAGTCTGTTCCGTTACAGGAGACTATGCTTTGGTGTGTCATCAGCCAGAGAGGTATTCTAAGATGCCATCCGACATATCATACAGCCTGTCATGAATGCTTTCAATTATAGTAGTGACATTTTGGTTTTCGGAACTACACAGAAGGAGCATGACAAAGCTTTCACACAAGTGTGTCAGCTGCTCGCTGATGCCAGTTTAACTTTGAATGCTGAGAAATGTGAGTTCCATATGACAAAGTAAAGGTTCTTTGGTCATATCTTTTCTGATAGGCATGACACTTGATCCAGCTAAAGTGCAAGCGCTGTCAGCTGCCTGCCCCCACAAGACCTATCCATGTTACATTAATTCCTTGGCAAGGCCAGCTATTGCTCTAGATAGCTTTCGGAACTACACAGAAGGAGCATGCCAAAGCTCTCAAGCAAGTGTGTCAGCTGCTCGCTGTTAGACTTGTTATCTTTGGTACGGTTTCCCCATACTTTTTGCCTCTACCTCCTGTATTTTCGATGCTGTGCTGGATTTAGTTTTTGCTGGCTTAGATGCATTAGGCACTTTGCCACTGCTGATCAGTGTCAAAGTGCAAGTGCTCCCTATGTAAATTGTTGTTACAATTGGTTCTCCATGATTGGCATCTTTGATTTACTTGTAAGTCCATGGTAAAGTGCACTGAAGTGTACCAGGGCCTGTAAATCAAATGCTACTAGTGGGCCTGCAGCACATAATGTGCCACCCAGATGAGTGGCTCTGAAATGGTAACTTAGACCTGCTAGTGCAGTGTCTGTGTGCAGTTGTTAACTGCCATGTCGACTTGGCAAGTGCACCCACTTGCTAGGCCCTAACTTTCCCTTTTCTTACTTGTAAGGCACCCCTATGGTAGGCCCCAGGTACCCCCCTGGCAGGGTGCACTGTATCAGAAATGTAGGACATGTACTTGTGTGTGTGACATGCACTGATAGTTAAATACTGCCAATTTTGTTTTTTACTATTGAAAGGCTATCTTGCTCCGTAGGATAGAATGGGAGTTTATTTATTACATCTTATAAATATAACTTCCCACTGGGACAAGTTAGAGAAATAAAGTTGAGGATTTCTGAACTCAAGAATTTAATAACACATCTTTTTGTAAATATGGTTTTTAAATTGTGTGTTTGAAAATGCCACTTTTAGAAAGTAGAAAAGCAAGAACAACAGCTGGGTTGCACTCTGGATAAACAAAATATATAGTACAATGTAAATCAAAGAAACTGAGTAATTTTCTAAAGTGTGCACCCTGTAGTGATGCTCCACCCGCCGCCCTGTTCAAAGTGAAAGAGGAGACTAAGACAAATGTCCTAGACACCGGGTGCACTATTGGCATTCACTAAAATAGTGTAGACTATTTACATCAGATTGGTGAGCAAATTTCAACACTGTGCGACCATAAACTGAATCAAAAAGCAACAATCACAACGTATTGAAGTCCATCGTGTAATCATCACTGGAGCGTAAACAGAGTTTTTGTTTACTGAGAGCTTTGCTACTGACAAGAGGACTGATTGTGTAATCACCGTGCCGTTCAAAGGAATCGGTCACAGTCCATTATTTTTTTCAGTGTTAATGCACAGAATGTGCACACGCATATTTCAGATGCACATCCAGTCTTTGGCACTGTGGCAGTTCAGTTGTGAAATGTACAGTTATATTGTTTTATCTTTTCGCTGTAATTCTTTGATGTACTACTCACGGTGTTGATTGGTTGTCACAGAATGCTTTAAATGTTTTGAATATGGGTCACTTATTGTAGCAATTATGTGTTTGTAGGTTCCCCTGACAAATGGCAACTGTTAATGCCCAAAATGCATTGGGAATTGTTTAATCATCGTGGGAATTGTTCTACCACCATCCAGCCTACTCAGAACAGTTTTTCCGTGTGATGGACTTTTGTTTTCAATTAGACATGAGCAAACACATCAATAACACAGCAAAAAGCGCCTTCCTCAACCTCAAACGACTCTACAAAATGAAACTCTTCATCCCTCTGAACGACATCAAACAAGCCACGCAATCCCTAGTGCTGTCAAGACTGGACTATGTTAATGCAACCCTCACAGGAACAGCAAAATCACACCTAGCTCCCCTCAGATCAACCTTGAATGCAGCAGCCAGAATGGTCACTGGGTAAAGAAATATGAACACATCTGGCCTGCAATCAGAGAGCTAAAATGGCTCCCAATCGACATGCGTGCCAACTTCTGAATGACATGCCTCACGCACAAAGCGCTGCATACAGGGAAACCCACCCACATGGTCTCCAAACTCCAGAAGGCGGGTCAGACAAGAAGCCAAAGAAGCACCAACACTCTACTCCTTATCACCGGAAAAGTCTTGAGACATTGTACATACAACTGTGTTAACATATCTCATTAGTGACTTCGCGCTTTGTATGAGAATATTATACGATACGTAAAGAGCCACGGTGCATTCTACTATATCAATGTTTCTTACGATTTATAATGCTGTAAAGTGCTCCGATACCTTCAGGTCTGGCTAGTGCTATATAAAACTCTTAAATAGGTTTGTACATTAAAAATTTATGAACTACCCTCAACACTCCAGTGACGATTACATGATGGACTTCAATACATTGTGATTGTTGCTTTTGGATTCAGTTTATGGTCACACGGTGTTGAAATTTGTTCACCAATCTGATGTAAATAGTCTACACTATTTCAGTGAATACCAGTAGTGCACCCTGTATGTAGGACATTTGTCTTAGTTTACTCTTTCACTTTTAGAAAGTATGCATTTTCTTGTTTAACCATTCTGTGTGCCTCTGCCTGTTTGTGTATTGACTGTCTGGTTTTGGAGTGACAGGGACTGGGGATGTGCATTCACTTTAGACAGCCACTGGGGGGGTTGAGGTGTGCCTGGCTCTTCCTGGATGACCCAGAGCTAAGCTGAATAGACTTTGGCTGAATTTAGAGAAGTGGGAGGAGATTTCCTTTCACCTGAATAGGGCCAGTCTCCCTTGCACAATGCTCTCTCCAACCCCTGTGGTCATACTGCACCACTGAAGACAGAACTGGTTTGGACTGAGCTCAGAGACTCTTGCAGAAAGAGAACAAATACATTTTGGGGTATAAGTATTAGACCTAAGCCCCTGAACTTTAAACTACTTCTGGAATCAAGAGGAACCTTTGCCAAGGAGAAGAACTGGAGAAACTGAGGAGAAGTACTGCCCCTGCAGTTGGCCTGCAGAAGCTGATTCTGCCATGGAAAGGATAAGCACTTTGCTGTGTGCTCTGTCCCCTTCTTGAGGAAGATCTCCAAGGGCCTATGTGTGCTGGCCTCCTGTTCCGAAGTCTCAGGTACACAAAGACTTTACCTCCAGCTCCCCTGAACTTCCTTGCTGGGAGTTCTGACCTGCCAAGAGGTGCCAGTGAATGTGTTGGGCCTCTGGATGTTGTTTCTGCTGTTGGGAGCTGGAAAAGCAACACAACTACAAGAACATCGATGCATCACTCTTCTTGCTGCAGTTTTCCTGACGCAGCACCATGGTGCAAGAAGAATCTCCATGCAGCGCTGCTCCACTGCTGATGCAGCGCCTGTCGCCGCTGCCAGAACCAACGCATCGAGAGATCGCGGATGAAGAAACCGACGCAGCACCGCTTGCGGCTGCCACATCGATCGCCGACACATTCTGGATTTCCACGCATCGTACCTGTGCGGCACGTTTTCCTGACGCATCACCCACGGACCAAAACTGTCTTGGAATCAATGCATCACTTTCCCCTACAGACCAGATCCGACGCATCACTTCTCCTGCACGGAGCAGTAGTGTTGCATCACCACCCCATGGTCTCAGGAACTGACGCACCACTTTGTTTTTCGATGCTTCCCATCTCTGCGTCGGTTTGGCCTTGTGAATGTTTATTGCAACTACAGGTACTTTGTGAGAAATCTGGCATCCATAGATTACTATGGTCCAAATAGTTTGAAACCTTTTTTAAAGTCATAGTCTTAGTACATGTATTTTGGATTTTTGTCATTTTGGTCTTGTTGAGTTTATTTTTCTAAACTGGTGCGGTGTCTATTTGTGGTGTTATCACTGTATTACTGTATTACTGTATGTTTTGAGTACAAATACTTTAGACATTGCCTTTGGGATAAATCTGTCTGCTCATGCTAAGCTACCCAGGGGGTGAGCGGGGTTTATCTAAAGTGTGTATCCCCCTGACCCTGACTAGAAGCAAGGGTTCCTTTTTAAACAAAGGTACCTACCTCTGTGAACTAGAGATCCCCATTTCTAACATTCGCTGATGCTGGTTTAATGTTGAATGTTGAGAAATGTGACAAATCTGTCGACTACTACTCTCAAGTGCCTCTACATGCCCTGGCACCAATTCGAAGACGGCAGAAGCTTACATAAATTTCGTAGTGAAATCAAGCACCCCAGTTGCCATTTCGTTGGAAGAAATTGTCACTACCACAAGATAGTGACATGCTGAAACTGAAAGACATTACTACACATCAGTCTTGGTCCCAGCACCCTCAACCTCTTATCGGTGACCGAATATCAAAAGTTTAAGAATGTCAAAGATGAGCTGCCTATTACTTAGGAAGGTATTATTGTAAGAGTTTAAGAATTGTCATTTCGGAGAGTGTTTAAAAACAGATAATTGAATTGGCTCATGAAGGACTATTCACAATTCATTAAAAAACACAATAAAATGACACACGAGAGTACATAGCACAGACAAACTCAATATGTCCTTTGCTTGTTACACATCTGTATTTCAACAATGATTTAGGCGTGGATCTTGGTACCAAATACTCGTTAATCTCCGCCTTTCTCACAGATTGTGTAGTGTAGTGAGCGTCAACGCGTTTCAATGGATGTATTGTTTCACCATCTTTATCAAGACAAAACGATTTATACTCTCTAAGGTTAAAAAGCTATTTTTTAGCAATGTAGCTTTTACAAACACCTGTGTGAATGAAAAACAAATATCAGTCAGGTCAGTCCCATTAAAAAAAAAAACTTCTATCTCAACAATTTTGATGAGCTGTAAACATTAGGACTAATACTGGTACAGTCGGATAGAACCACACTTTTTTTTAAAACATTGTATAGTCACACCCTGTCCCACACATGTCAATAATCACTTTTACAAAGATGTTATGTTATGTTATGTATTTATTTTTGTATAGCGCAAACATCACCAATCGGTCTCATAGCGCTTGCAAAAGGATAGGAGAGAGATAAACGGAAAGGGAATTGTGCTACAGGTTAAAAGAGCCGCGTTTTCAGATTTTTTCGAGACGTTTTATGATTAGGGTCAGTTCTGATAGATAGTGGTATGGCATTCTATGTGGCAGGGCCAATCTTGGAGATACTTCTGTCCCCATTTCTGACTGTTCGGACTTTTGGGATTTTTAGAGGATGTTTGTTGGATGATCGCAGGGTTCTCTCTGGGCAATATCCCTGGAGTTTTCTCTTCAGGTATATGAGTCCATGTCCGATTATTGATGTATGAACCAGACAGCATATTTTGAATGTGATTAGCTTTCTAACTGGGAGCCAGTGCAGTTTCTTTAGGCAAGGGGCCGAGGGAGTGCAAGGTGGAAGGTCGAGGGTCAGCCTAGCTGCTGAATTTTGTAGGGTCTGAAGCTTGGTTAGGCAGTTTTTGTTTATGTCGGCGAGTAGAGCATTGCCGTAATCCAAGCCACTGATTATTAGGCTCTGAATAAGGGGTTTCTGAGATGCTAAAGGTATCCACATGAAAATTTTTCTGAGACTTCGCATTAGACCAATACTAGTGTGCACAACTTTGTTTATGTGGGGGGAAATGGACAGTTTGTCGTCAATTGTGACTCCAAGGTTCCTAACAGTGTTTTTCGGGGCAGGGCAAGGGCCAAGTGACGGAGGCCACCATTCATCCGTCCAGACTTTATTGGCCATGCCAAATAACATGATTTCAGTTTTTCCAGCATTTAGCATTAAATAGTTGTTTGTCATCCACTCTTTTATGAAGATCATGCATTGCTGGAATCTGTCTTTGGCTTCTGAGGGGTTAGAACCTAAGGTAATCAAAATGTGGGTATCATCGGCGTATGATACCGTATCAAAGCCGTAGGCCTTGATTACCTTGGCTAATGGTGATAAATATATATTAAATAAGGTTGGGCTCAATATTGAGCCCTGAGGGACGCCTTTATCATTTTCAATAAATGCTGAAGAAAATGAACCAGTTTTAACCTTTTAACGCCTTCCAGTTAGGTAGCTCTGGATCCAGCTAAGGGTGGGACCCCCGACACCAATCCCACACAGCCGCTCTAACAGAACGCTGTGAGAGATGGTGTCGAAGTATGCCGACAGGTCCAATAGGATCAGGATGGCAGATTGCTTTGAGTCCAGAGCCATCCAGATGTTGTCAACCACCTCCAGCAGAGCGGTCTCGGTACTGTGGGAGGCTCTGAAACCCGATTGAGAGGTGTCCAAAAGCATGTTATCCTCCAGATGTTTAGTTAGTTGTTTATTTATTAGGGACTATGGGGTGTCCCACGTTTACAGATCCACAGGACCTGTTGTCTAATCAGACAATTCTGCGTATATGTGAGTCTGAGGCAAACAAGTGCGGATTTGGCAGCAGTATACAGTTGGTAAATGTTATGCTAATTGTGTGTGAATAATCAGAAACCATTGAAAAACATACCAAACATAAAAATATTTGTAATAGAGGGTGACACTGATATAAACTAATGCGAATACAAATTAGATTCTGGTAGAAAAAGATACAAATGTATTCTTTTGGTAAAAATTAAAACATGTCGTGAAATTAAAAACAGCAGTAAAAACAATCATGAGTATCACAAAACACAATGTTATACATAAAAACAAAAACCATTTGGAAACATAACATCAAGAATCGAAGATTTTAGGTCGACGCAGCGTTTCGGTTTTTCTTTATGAGACACCTTCCTCAGGACCGATTCTTAGGACTCATTTGTTTCTGTTATATTCCACTTCTATAAATTTCAGTGGAAAAATTTTAGCCCCAGTCTTATACGATCTGTTGGCATCGGGTAAAATATGTTCAGAGGTAGATTATCTTTTTCCTTTAGATGACAGGCCTTCCACACTGTGCGAGGGAGCCACCGTTATAGTCTTTAGTATAGAGATACCAGTTATTATGGTTGCAAACCTCTGCAGTAGGCTGCACCTATTCTGGGATATGAATTTTAATTTTGGAAAAGGTGATGGACAGAGTTTCTGAATGATGCAGAATACTCCTACCCAGTCAAGAGATCAGGGCTTGATCCATCACCGTTTTTTAGCTCACTGCACCATAATTCCTATTCTGGGATATGTCCAGGAAGTTCTGAGGATTGTCCTCCTGATACGTTTTCTTTGCTACGGCTATCTGACTCATGTAGTCTTTGTGTGCGATTTTATATTGTTGTTTATCCGCTGGGTTCTTTGTTTTACGCCACTGTCGCTCGGCGGATCTTGTGGTCTGTTTGACTAGTTTTAGGTCTGGTGTAAACCAAGGTGATCGCTTGTTGGGGCATTTGGTTCGCTGTTTTGGGGCTATAGAATGTAACGCCCTAGTGATTGCTATATCTAGTTCTACTGCAGCCCTATTTGGGTCGGTGTTCTGCGTTAGGTGGGGGGGCACGAAAACATTGGAAAAGGAGTCTGGGTTAATCTTGTTCCAGGGTCGACTCATTTTTGGCTTCTTTTGATGGTCGGATTTGATCACATTCATTCTGATGGTAAATTTGATTATCGCATGGTCTGACCATAGACTGGGTAGAGTTCAGTTATGTAAATTCCCTGGGAGTTAGTACATAGGAGGTCTAACGTGTGTCCGGCCGTGTGGGTGGGGCCGGTTTCTAGAAGTGTAAGGTCTAGTGAGTGAATGCTATTAATTAATTCGGAGGTGTGTAGATCATTTCGCAATTCAATGTGATGATTAAAGTCTCCTATTAACAGAAATTTTTTACAGGCTAAGACATGAAGAGCCAAAGTATCCAGTAGCTGAGCAGCAAAATTGGCTTTATTTTCCGGAGGTCTATAAATAAGCGCTCCTTTCCAGAATTCCTTATTGTTTAAGTCAAGGGAAAAAATAAGATATTCGCCCCAAGTAGTGATATGTTTGTCGATTATACAAATTTTTATGTACGATTTATGGATTATTGCTATTCCCCCTCCCCTCTTAGCGACCCTATCCAGTCTTAGAATGTTATAACCAGTGGGCAGGGCTATTGCTAAGTCCGGGAGTGATATTTCTTGAAGCCGGGTCTCCGTGATAAAAAAAGAGGTCTGGTGTTTCTTGGTCTAGCAGGGCCCATATTTTGAGTGTGTGTTTGGGCAGAGAACGCACATTCCGTATAAGCATGTAAGATGATTAAGGAGGGATAGAGATGAATGCTGCAGGTTATGTCTATTACTGGTGGGAAGGGAGGGGTTTAATGCTAGAAGCTCCGATCGAGAGTATCTAAGGGTGGCCATAAGAAGATTATCTAAGAAAAAGACCAGGGGGGATGGCAACTGGCGCTGGTCTGGCGCGGACGGGCGCAGACGGGCAGGGCTTGACTTTGGCGCGACTTAGGCATGTGCCGCTGCGCGTGTCCGCTTGGCGCACTCTGTTTTATCCCTGAGTGGGTGGAACCGCTGGCAGCTGTGTGTGTGGAGCGCTAACCGGTCTTTGATACCGGAAGTAAGGCTAGTTGGTAATTGGACCCCTCCGTTCAAGCGGCACACGCTGTGACGGACCAGGGGAACACCACGGGCAGGTAGGCAGGTTGCTTTCAAGTAAAATTAGGTTTCAGATCAGAAACAAAGCGGCACAATTAAAAACAGTGGCTACAGTGAAACAAGAGCAACCTATCAGTTCAATCTCTCAGCAATGTTGTGGCGATATTCTGTCTGCGCGTGTCCGCTCTGTGCACTCTGTTTTAGCCCTGAGTGGGCGGGACCACTGGCAGCTGTGTGTGTGGAGCGCTAACCGGTCTTGGATACCAGAAGTGAGGCTAGTTGGTGATTGGACCCCTCCGTTCAAGCGGCACACGCCGTGACGACCAGGTGAACACCAAGGGCAGGTAGGCAGGTTGCTTTCAAGTAAAATTAGGTTTCAGATCAGAAACAAAGCGGCACAATTAAAAACAGTGGCTAGGTAGGTCCACATTGTTTACACCATACCATAGTTGATCCAGAATAATCCTAAATCTATCTAGGTTGCAAAGATACCCAAAAGGTTTATTTTGTTAGGAATTATATGGCACACATCTCTTATTCTCAACTCTAACACTCTATTAATTCACAATAATTCATTACGACTATGAGAGCAATCATCCGCAGATAACCCACAACAAAAAGTGCCTACACATACAGTTCTAGCCAATTCACTGGTCCAAAACAAAAAACAGAAAAGAAGAGAGGAAAAATGTATTAACATTCCTCACCTCCTATGGGCAATATTCCTCATTGCCGCAATACAGTTCAAATGATACGAAGTATGGTATCTCAACTCAATGTTCACTGTTATGTTTATCTGTGGAGGCATAGTAATATATTACTATTAATCTCACCATATTATATACTTGGATAACTTTAGGCAAGAGGAGATAATGGGAGAAAGACCTCACCTGAGTGATAAAAAACAGCACGCTATATAGACACCACGTATTGTGGCCAAGAATCATTTCCATTTATGCGCAAAACCTAAAACATACATAAAAGATGGTTCAGTTTATTTGTAAACCTATGTGGAGGTTTATTAGCTGGATTCCGGGATTGATTTCATGTTACTAATATTACCTCATTAATGTCCTCCATACAAAAAATGTCTTTAAATATTTAGTAGGGCCCCAAAGTCTCCTTTCTTTAAAAGCTAATTCGCTACTACCCGCGGACGAGTTGAAAAAATCTATCATCCTCTATAAATCCCTCTTTATAATTAGGGTCTAAAAGAATAAAGAGCCTTTGTTTACCAAGCATGTTAGACCTAGTGTGGAAATAAATCAGCGCTATTGTTCAAGGCGCCTACTTCTCGTTGTTACTAGACGCCAGTTTCAGTTTATTCTCGTAGTCTGCAAATAACGCCGTGAAGGACATCATGGAATTGTTGTCACCAAACGAGATCTCTGTGACAGAGTCTGGTTTCCACATCTCAAAAACTACTCAACACCCGCTAAACATGTCAAAATTGTCAATGCATGCATGCAGAGAATCGCAGTGGAGTTCTTTGGTCCTCTTGACCATGGATAACACCTGATGGTGATCGTTCCTGTTTTCCATTGATTGAAGATCTCCCATCTTTCAATCAGGAACATGTCATTGAGAGATTAGACAGCATCTTTGCGACCTGGGGTGTTCCTGCGATTTTACAGCCTGACAACGGCTCACCTTTCAAAAGTTGAGAATTCAGAGACTCTCAGTCATCTTAATGTGAAGCATCAAAGAGCACCCCAATGGCCTTGTTTAATGTTTCATGAGTACTCCAAAGAAAGCTGTCCAGTGTGTTGTACAAGACCTTAAAGCGATATTAAATTCCACTTTTTAAGCTTACCGCTCAGCCCCTCACTTGACCACAGGTGAAAACCCTGCAACCTTGATGTTTGGGAGAGTCATGGCTATCAAATTACATTAATGGACCAACAGAAGAGCAAATACGGAGGAAGAAACACATATGAAAGACTTGGACCATAAGAGGAAAATGAAGGCCTATGCAGACAATTGTCTACATGCAAAAGACATAGGAGACTAATGCATGTGAGCCTAGAGAATGCTATGTGTGAACAAGACTTATCCTTATAGGCATGTAGGACATGTAGGCATTATGTGTGCTGCTGTTCAATTGCCAGAAACATCCTTGGCTCCTCCCGAGCAGTAAGCATAAACCGAGTTTTAAGACACCAACTGCAATGCTCATTTCTTTATTACGATGTTGTTGTCGTTTTCTCAAAGCCCATTGATGAGATCTGTTCATTTGGATTCAGGTGTTTCTGGTACTTTAATTGATTTTATTGATACTCAGGTACCATTCACCCATGGTATCTTGCTTGTAGGTGGCAGTCCATTGTTTTCAGGAGTTACAACACAAGAAGCACCGCCTATTGTTCTAGTCTCTATTGTTGCTCATGCTAAATAGCTCACCTTTGATGTTTGCAATTCCCAATTCCCCAGCCTCCGCTCTCATACGGGGGGCTACCACCTACTTAAAGAAACCTAATCTGGTGTTTAACTGAACAAAAGGTACAATATGGCTTCCTTCAAGGTATTGTTAGTAGAAATGTTGTCCTGTGCAACATGAATCCTCCAAAACAGTAGCAGTTAATAGCAAACCACATATCAGCTGAGTCTCATACACTGATTCTGACACCATATGAAGGCCTCCTGATGGGTTTTTTTCTGAAATCAGAGCGATAAATACCAATGCACTCCGATTATGCTATTACCTTTGTGTCTGGTGCCAGAATTCTTTACAGAAGAATATATGCCTTAAAATACTGATAATAAAATAAAGGGCAGAAATACATCCACAGTATTGTATACAATCTTTTATAAGGCACTTTACCTTCCAAGCAGATTCTTTTGTCTTTTTTATACCTAAAACACCTGGTGAGCTAAGACCCTGATTTCGAGCTAAGACGCTGAATTGAATCTCGAGAATTAAATGCAATTATGATTCGAAATCAATACCCATTGCGATTCAACTCTGTTATATGGGGCTATATGAAATCAGCTCCTTGGTTAACTAACTTAGATGTTAGAGGAGCCTATAACTTGGTAAGAATTATGGCAGGGCATGAGTGGAAGATGGCATTCAACACCACATACGGGCAGTATGGTTATCTAGTCATGTCATTCGGCTTATGTAATGCCTGGTCACATCTCAGCATCTATTAAATGACTATTGTCACGATATACTGGATGTATATGTTTTTTACAAATCTCTGGCTCCCCAGCAGAACATACACGTCATATTCTGTAAGTTCTCACTTGTTAGGAGGTTGGAAAATGCACCATTCAAGTGACCTTTTTAAGGTATGCTTTTTCCTCTCAAGGAAGTTAGTATGGGCGATCATAAAGTGAAAGCTGTTTTGAAATGGTCCCTCTTCTCTACTATAATGGTGATTACACTGTTCACAAAGAAATTATAACTTTTCATGAGATCCACAAGAGGAACAAGTCTTTACAACTCAAGACAACTTTGACAGCAGTCTGTATTTTATTATTTTACTATACTCGAATGCAAAATAGCCTTTTATAGCGGAAACAGACACTTCTCCAACTGCAGTGAGGGTGCTCTCTCGTAATGAGATCGATATGCAGAAACTCTCCATCTAGTGGCTTTCTACTCTGCACCTTGACGACAAAAGAGCGGCTTGATATGATTTATGATCGGAAGATACTGGCCATTAAAGACTAATTTACTCACTAGCATCATCATAATTTTGAAGGATTTTCTCGTGAAATAACTGTGTGTACCAATCACAGGAAACCTGGGTTTTTAAGCTGAGAAGCAAGGCTGGTAGTAAAAGATGTGCAGTTACAGCCAGCCTTGCTTCTGGTAAGCAAAGACTAGAAGTACAAAGTGCGCGTTTACGCGCCGCTTGCAGGGTTTCAAAACACATAAATAAAAGGCATTGTCATTTACAATGCCTTTACTCAAACTCATGTAAATGCAAGACCTATTGCATTGCAAATGCTTGTATTTTCAGTTATTGCCTTGGCAGTAAACATGGTAGCGCAAATGCCTTGTTCATGCAACAAGTTTAAGCACACCAGCTCCTCTGATCCTATCCATAGCTATCCTTTTTTAACCAGTGGTGAATTCTTTTCTAAAAACAAGTCACGAAGGTGCAATAATCAGCCAACAAGGAATTACCAACTGAATGTGAACTCAACATAAAACAGGACATTCAAGGTCTTCTTTGAAGATAGCACACATACCAGCTACTTACTTGCAAGACAAGATTTTGCAGTAGCATCATGACTCATCAGCAGGGGACATTCTCGTATAAAGAGGACAGAATACTTGGTATCTAGACTATTTTTGTGGCTCTTTAACGAGACAAATATTCCAGTCCTATGCTATTTACATACAAGCCATAACACTGCGCACAAAATGTATGGAGTTGCTATAACCACTTATACACCCACACAACCATCGTTTGAACTTCATGGACTGTATACTTTTATAACAATCCTGTACTGTCATTCTAATGGCGGTAGATTGATCCCAGTTAGGGATTAGAATGTATGACAAAATATCGAAAGACAAAATATCTACATGCAAAAATATCGGAACAAAAATATCGATATCGACATCATATCTCCAAAAAGGTAAGTACAAAAATATCGAGAAAAAAAATATGGAGTGTCAAAAATATCGTAATTTAAAAATATGTAAAATAAATTAATTATTACTCATAACTGTAATAAACATAGTTAAAAATATGTTATATTATTTTAAATTAATAATTAATATACATAATTTAATAAAACATCAATTAGACATATACATATAAACCATAATCGATACTTACTTAATAATAACTTTTTATAATTATTTTAATAACAAAAAATTACAAATATTAAAAATTACAAACACATCAAAAAACATAAAATAGGGGGAGGAGCCTAACCAGCAACCGTGATGGCCGCCTGAGCCCTCGGCTCCGCCGATCCGTTTGCTTCCCTCCCGTACCGCTTCTTATCCTGCTTGCTGTTTTGTGATTGTGGCGCGGTACTGGGCTCGGGAAGCGACGCTGGTTCTAGCGATGTGCTCCATGTCCGTCTCCCTGCTATGGAAGAGACGGGACGCCTTGTTTGCCTGATTGGGATCGGCGAAGGGGACCGGTCCTTTGTTCTCGGCTGTGCTTGGCCGGATTGCTGCAGCATCGGCCACTGAGGGCAGGGCGAGGCGGCCGGCGAGAAGAGGCAGACGCTCTCGACCTCCAGCGGAGACGCAACAATCTTTCCTGTGATTTTCATGCTTTTGTAGCTACATCCCCGTCGTCGCTACAATTGTATCCCTCTCCCCGGTCGATCCTGTGAGTCTCCTTATCCTCAAGCGGAGACGGAGGGGGCCATCTTGGGCGGAGTGGCTAGCGCTTGGTATTGACAAACTGGACTGTGCTGGGGGCGCCCGCTACGGCCGACTCCTTGCTGCTCCTACGCGGGACGCTAGAATGGAGCGTGCTGTCCTGGCCCTAGCGTCCTGGCTGTGCTTGTCGAGGAGCCGAGTGGATGGCCGGCTGCTACGGAGGGATACCGGCGATCTGAATCGAGGGCTGCCACACGCCTGCGATTCCCATGTGCAGGGGGCTGCAGAATCACTTCCTCCCGAGGTGCCGTCAAATATCGGCGATGTATTGAGTGCTTTGGCCGATTTGAGGGGCGCCTTGGGCTGCAATGTCCGGGATTTGGAGGGTCGCTTGGATGACATGTTGCCTCCGCTTTCCCCGACTGGCCGAGCTGGCGCTCGCGTGCGGGACACTTCGCCACACCCCGGGTATGAGTGCAGCGATCTGCCTCTTCGGAGATGTGGTGAGGCACTGAGGGTGAGGGAGCCGAACATCTTCGTTACGCTGCCGGTCACAGCAATCGCGAAAAGCGTGATTCCTGCATTGGTACAGCTGCTGGGGGATCGCCCTGGGACGCCATGCCTGCTGCCTCCACCGGGAACTACTGGCGAGAATGGTACTTTTATTCTGAACATGCTGCTTCTGCTTGGATTGTCTAACTTCGGAGGACTGCTGCTGGATGTTTGCCTGCAATATATCTTTGTGGATCACACTGTCCTGCGCCGGATGGAACATGTTGAACGGTGCCTTGACTCGCTGTGGTCGTTTTGGCTGCTTCTCCTGTTCAGTATGACTCCCTCGCCACTGTACCTCACTGGCACGCTGGATCGCAAGGGACAAGGTTGACTCTGTTTTTTCCCCTTCCTACTTGCCATTGCTTACATTCTTACGATTGGGCTGGATAGATGGGAGAGCTGGACGTTGGCTAGGATTTGATTAGGAGTCGGGGGTAAGATGGCCGATAATATTCGTGATGCTGTTTCGGGTGCAAATGGTTGGCCCTCCTCCGGTAATATAGGTTTCCTCTTTATTTCTTTTCTTCTTCTTTATTTCGGGTACTCTTTTGGGGCGACAGACACACTGCTAGGGTGGGTAGGCCATAGCCTCTGCATGCGTGTAGGGTGGGGGGTAGGAGGGGGTTTATTATTTTATCCGCTTGGTTCTATGGGCCTTATTTTTCTTCTTTCTGCATTCCTTTTTCTTTCCCCTTTTTTCATCGGGTCAATGGCGTTAGTTGTAGGGGGGTGGGTAGCAATTGGCACGCAATGTATCCTGTGATTGTCTATCCTTGTGGGCTGCCTTGGTGCCTCCATTTTGATGTTGTCTTCACGCTCGCAGTATCTCTTTGCTATGCGTCGCCCACTTCAGTCTTGGTTGGTATGTTTGGTCCTTGATCCTCCCTAGTCTTTATAATAACTATACTTCATAAAAATTAATAAAATAAACCTTCACTTCTCCTGCTCCCCGGTAGTATATGTCTCCCCAGTGTAACTCGAGTCGACTGTAATTCGATTGTAGAACTACCGCGGTACCGTATTGCTTGCTGAAGTGCCTCAAATGTTGTTGTGGCCGGCCGGATGGTTGTAGGCCCGTATTTGTATCATGACATTGTGCAATAAAGGTTTTCAAAAATTAAAAAAAAAAAAAAAAAAAAAAAAACATAAAATAATAGTATAAATAAAAATTAAATAAAAATGTAAAACAAATTAAAAAAAGTAAGGAGAATGTTGGATAGCGTAAGGATAAAAATTACTATTCCCACTCCAGAGAGTGCAAAAGTAGAGAAGGCGTTGGATAGCGTAGGGGTAAAAATTACTATTCCCACTCCAGAGAGTACAACAGTAGGGAAAGCATTGGATAGCGTAGGGGTAAAAATCACTATTTCAACTCCAGAGAGTGCAACAGTAGAGAAAGCATTGGATAGCGTAGGGTTAAACATCACTATTCCAACTCCAGAGAGTGCAACAGTAGGGAAAGCGTTGGATAGCGTAGGGGTAAAAATTACTATTCCCACTCCAGAGAGTGCAACAGTAGGGAAAGCGTTGGATAGAGCAGGGGTAAAAATTACTATTCCACCTCCAACATTACTATTTCAACTCCAGAGAGTGCAACAGTAGGGAAAGTGTTGGATAGCGTAGGGGTAACAATTTATATTCCAACTCCAGAGAGTGCAACAGTAGGGAAAGCGTTGGATAGCGTAGGGGTAAAAATGTATATTCCAACTCCAGAGAGTGCAACAGTAGGGAAAGCGTTGGATAGCGTAGGGGTAAAAATTTGTATTCCCACTCTAGAGTGTGCAACAGTAGGGAAAGCGTTAGATAGCGTAGAAGTTAAAATATAACAAACTTATAAATAAAATAATATTTAAAAATAGATTAAAATTAATTATTAAATAAATGTAAACTATTTACAAATACCAATACATAATTATTAAAAACATAATTATAAAGTAACAATAAATATTATTAAATACCAATTTATAAAAAATAATTACCAATTAATAATTAATTAACTATAATGTAATTAACAAAACATTTCATGAAAATAAATTACTTAATTACATTTAAATTACTTCCCACCCTATTCCCCTATAAAACAATAACCCGCTACAGAACATCATTATCAATTGATCAATTAATTAAAATTAATTACCAATTATTAAAATGTAATTACCACTTAATTAAAATGAATTTATAATTCCTAAAAATTAAAAATACATTTCATATAATTACATTAGTTCCCACCCTATATCCCTATAAACCCACAACCCGCTATGGTACTAAAATTCAAAATTTACATTTAAATAAAACAAAAAACATATTAAATACCTAATTAAGGGGGCGGTTAGAGGCAAGATGGCGTCCATGGCGTGGGCTGTGTGAACAGCTCAGTCCTCGCTCCCAGTGGCGGATGGTATACTGCGTTTTCTGACCCCGGGCAGACATGGAAAATATATGTAAAACAGTGGAAGTAGAATGTGGAGAACCAGTGTCGGTACGAATTGAGTACTCGGCGAGAAGTGGAGTAATTAAAAAATGCCTCAAGTAGCAGCGGGCTGTAAGAAGCAGAAGCGCTTACCTGAGTACCCGTTTTTCCTGCTATTCCGCGTTTGCTGTGTTGCCTTATACACACCTGTAGTGGCTTGAGTGGAGCACATCTACGGCATCCGGATGACGGTGGGACTCCTTCTCTTTCGGCAGAGTATATTGGCGTGGCGCCTACCATTCCTTCTTGGCTTCCAGCTTGGTGTGGTGCGCGGGCGTGGAGGTCCCCGAAAGGCAAAGAGAGCTATGCTGTCGAAAGTTGTGACCCGCAGCGAAAAAGGTTAAGAGCAGCCCGCTACCGAGGACGCTTTCGCAGGTGAGCTGTCAGCGGGTGAGTCCCGTAAACAACAGCAGCAGGGAGCTATACCAAAAGTTAAAAAAGGGGGTGACCTTGTGGACAAGCCGGCTATGCGAACTGCGAAACAAGGGGCAAATACATTACCTGCACTGTTTGATCGGCAAATTGCGAGATGGGCAGCACAGCTGTCTGTGGAGGGCTCTACATATGGGGTCACAAGTGAAATACCTGATGGAATATTTAATGTTGAAAATACCCTGCCCAGAATACATGGAGAAGCGGGGGAAAATTATGCAGCTGAAGGTGGCGTTAATCCGGGTCATTCTTCGCCCTTGCAGAGATCAATGGTGGCGGAGTTCTTAAGTCTTGAGAAAGGCATTATGGACGATGTAGTTCCTAGCTCTAAGCAAGCAGTATTCGGCAGTCTGGGCAATCTTGTGTCTGAAATAGACTCCTTGGCACTAAGTGGTGGTAACTCTGTACAAGATCTTATGGGATCACAGGAAGCAATTTATAATTTTTATTCACTTTCTAACCCCTCTTCGGATGAGAGAACAATTGTTAGTAAGGATTGGCAGGACTATAGAGAGGAGAGTAGCTCGGAGATTGAAATAATGTCAAACACTGCTTCCCCAAATGTGAGTGATGTCACAGTGAGAAGAGCAAGGAAGACGGGGAGCCCACGTAAAAAATCCCATATGGAGAAGACAAATCCAGGGAATAATGAAAGCCAACCAGAAGTTGTTTTACCCGAAATATCACAATCTCCACAGGAAGAGACACTGAATCCACCTCAGGAGATTACTCTTGCTACTATCTATGAAACGATGATGAAACATAGAGCGGAGATAAAAACTGCAAAATGCAGTGCGCCGGGTGATCAAAATTTGTTCAGACACCACGATTAGAGTCACGGAAGCCGAAGCCATAATTGCATTATTAGAGGATGAGGCAGTAGCCCAGACAACTGAACTTGAGGACATTAAAGCTCACCGGGACGATGTTAGTAACAAGCTGTCTGAGCTTGAGAATCAAGCACGCCGGAACAATCTGCGTTTTTTAGGCATTCCGGAGAAAAAAGAAGGGACTGACGTGCGGAAATTTATAGCGGACCTTTAAACAGAGGCTTTTCCTGAGCTGACCTCATGGGACTGGTTAAGAGAAATACAAAGGGCTCATAGGTTTCCATTCTCAGTGAAGAAACCGAGGCAAGGTGAAGAAGAACTTCCGAGAGCGATCCGTCTGCTTCAACAACTTTCTAGCCAGAGAGGATATATTCTCACTTGCCAGGACTGACAAGAAGGGTGTAGCTAAAGAGTGTAATTTTTTTATGAGACCAGATTTTTGTCAGGCTACAGTATCAAAACGCTGGCATCTTCGGCAGCTTATCCCTGGCTTTCAGAGTAAAGGGACTACTGTTTTTCTGCAGAATCCAGCTAAACTTAAAGTAATTGTAAAGGGTCAGACTAGATTCTTTTTTTCAGAAATAGAGGCCAAGGAATATCTGGGTTCATTGAAGAAATACGCTGAGTTTAGCTGGTGGATATGGTAATAACTGGCCGTTGCTAAAACCTGTAGAAAGGGATAGTTAATGCTGCCCTACATATAGTATTCTGGTGTCCTTAATATAGAGACTAGGTGATTGTTTTGTTTTCTATTTTCCATATGCCCTGGGGGGGAGCACGGTACTCCATGTAATGCAGGGACTGATAGCCCCTGGGCCTCATGTGGTGGGAAAGGTGGGTGAGGAGGGAGGGGTGGTAATAGGGATGGTGGTGGGGGGAAGGAGGATTGAGGTGGTGGGAGCATGGTGGAGGTGTGAGGGGGGTGTAAATTCAGCAACAGTTAAGACACAAGCTAAAAGGCTCAAGAGTAGACAAGAGATCTCATATAAGAGAGGAGTATGTGTAATGTTATGTGTTGAAGGTCTTTTGGGTATATTTCAGTTTTACCTGTGTTATACGTGTGTTTTGATCTGTATTTTTTGTACCAGTGAAAATGGATAAGAAACTAAAGATTTGTACTCTGAATGTATGTGGTCTTAACAATCCTAAGAAGAGGCGGGTATTGGCTAGGATTGTACAGCTGCTACACATTGATCTGCTATGCTTTCAGGAAACACATATCTCATGGATTAATAGGGGGTATCTAAAAACTTTGGGGCTGGAATTAATAGTGTATTCTAAATAAAGAGGGGTCAAACGAGGGGCGGCAATCTTCTTGAAAAGTGGTCAGGGTGTTTGTAGTAAATCAGCATCAGACAAATGGGAACGTTGGGCAATCAGTGAATTCAGAATTAATCAAAGTAGGTTCACTGTGTGTAATGTATACGGCCCCAATTTAGATGATGTTGAATTGATGAATTATCTGAATATAGAATTGGCCCAATGGATTCAGCCAGTCGTAATGTGTGGCGATTTCAATATTCATATTTATGTTCAGATGAATATGAGGTCAAGTAATGTATATAAAGGCAGAAAAAAACAAGTTTTTAAGTCATTGAGGGGGTTGATTTTAGAACATGGGCTACATGACGTCTGGAATAGATTACACCCCAGCGACCCTGGATTCACTTTTTTTTCTGCCCCTCGTTTAAAATTCATTAGGTTAGACTATTTTTTTGTACCCTCTATATTGTTAGGGAGAGCTAGTATTGAGATTCATCCTAAGCTGGTTTCGGATCACAATCCTGTGAGTATGCAGATCACTCTGGGATTTAACCTGAAAGAAGGGAATCAAACATGGTCTTTTGAGAGGAAGTTAATATTGGATGAAGAATATCGCCAATTTATGATTAAGGTAATGCGTGAGTTCTGGAAATTTAATAAAGGAACAGCTGATGTGAGAATAGTATGGGATACTTTAAAATCTGTAGTCCGAGGAGAAACACTGAGTTTTGCCAATGCTAAACGCAAAAAGGAATGGGCTAAACATAAAAAGGACTTTGACTCAGTAATATTGGCAGAAAGAGAATTGGCTGCTGTTATTGGTCTCGGTTTAGATCCGATTAGAGCTCAGAGGGATCTTACTAAGAAAAGGACAGCTGCATATACCAACATAGCGGACCATATTGCCGAAATGTATGCACAGTACAAGGAGGAGGCATACTAATTTAGTGAGAAAACTGGCCGAACCCTGGCTAAACGGTTAAGGGGAAAAGCTGCCTATAACGAGATTACTAAGATTATAAACCTAGATGGAACACTGCAGGAAACAAAGGAGGGTGTTCTTGTAGCATTTGAAGGGATTTATCAATCTTTATATAGCAAAGACGGAATAGACTTACAACTAAATAATGAGGGAGAATATTTGAAAAATCTGGTATCTGGGGTTTTGACGGATACGCAAAAAGCTATATTATCTGCTCCCTTGGTATGGGAAGAAGTTGAGTCTGCTTTATTAGGATTAGCGCAGGGGAAGGCTATGGGCCCTGATAAAATTCCATTGGAGTTTTACCAAACTTTTAGGAATTAATTGAAGAACGAACTACTAGAGGTTTGTCAGCAGGCATTTTTTGGTATTGCTCCGGACTCTTGGTCTAAAGCGACGATAGTGTTTTTTAGGAAAAAAGATACCGATTTGGGGTCCTATAGACCAATTTCACTGCTCAATTCAGATGGCAAAATATACTGAAAGGTAATCGCAAATAGGCTGAATGAGATGATGCCAGGGTTGGTGTCTCTTAGACAACATGGCTTCATTCAACGTAGAGATACCACGGATCATGCTAGGAGGATCGTCTCCATGCTGGACTGGTCACAGGGTACTAACGCCCCAGTTGGAGTGGCCCTGTTGGATGCTGAAAAAGCATTCGACAGGGTCTCGTGGAGGTACCTGTGGTCAGTCCTAGCTTGGAAGGGGTTCCCCGCTGATATTATTACAGCCATAAAAACGCTATATCTTAATCCATCAGCTACTATCCGTATTTCGGGCATGCTGTCTGGGGACATAGCTATAGGGAGGGGGACAAGGCAGGGTTGTCCTTGTTCCCCCCTGTTATTCGCTCTATCTATTGAGCCTTTTATACTTACCATGGAGAGTAATGAAATAATCAAACCGGTCGAGATAAATAATGAGGCATATAAAATATTTGCATACGCAGATGATATCGCAGTCGCAACATCAGATATTAGCATTGCTTTACCGGAGATCATTGAGGCAGCCAAGGTCTTTTGACGGGCTTCGGGTTATAAACTAAATGTGTCCAAAACACAATTGATTCATTCAGTGGCCGGTCGCGCGGTAGATATTAATTTTGAACCTGTGGTAACCTATCTAGTGATTAAAATATCTCCAACAGAAGAGGATATTCTCCCTTTGAATCTGGATCCAATCCTTGCTTTCTCTAACAAGACGTTGGAGCGGATTAACAATTTACATCTTTCTTTGTATGGGCGTAGTAATGTCCTGAAAATGTTAATCTTTCCTAAGTTTTTGTATATTTTTCGGACCATCCCTCTACTTATTTCTGCTACGTTTTTTCCCGGATTGAGAGAATGTGTGCGAGGTTTTTGTGGGGTTATCGGCGCTCTAGGAGAGCTTTGAAGTGGTGTATGCTGCCAAGAGCACAAGGTGGTTGGGGAGTGCCTAACTTTCGATTATATAATTGGATTGCTATACTACAACATTTGGGGGTGCTAATATTACAGGAAGATCCGACGGAAGACTTTGCTGCCCCGTTTATCTATGAGATGTCATTAGGGGGGAGGCCAGGCTATGTCTTAATTGTATAATAGAACCTAGCTACTATAAGAAAACAAAATTTAAGGTATTATGGTCTGTATTTGTAATTTGGAGGAATGTGAAGAAGAAATTGGGTATCGGGGTTAACTTAAATTTAGGTACGCCACTTCATAATTGCCCGCTTTTGCCCGAAATATTTAAAGACCATGTAATGAATAGATGGCATAATGCTGGGACTTCTATCTTGGGAGATCTTTTTCAGGGGGATCAACTTGTTTCTTTTAAATTTTTACAGAGGAAATACAAACGATTTTTTTAAATATCTTCAGTTACGTCGTTTTTTGAAAGTGAAAATTAAGCAGAAACAATTTTTTGGGGATAAGGTAGAGATTTTAGAAGCAATTAGATTACGAGTAAGAATGGGACCACTTTATCAGATATTTATGAAAGTGGTGGAGGATAATATTGAGGGTTGGGAAATAAAATGGCAAAATAGACTTGGGGTGGAGCGAATTAACCTAGTAAAGATACTTGAGTTAGCCATGACAGTTTTATTTAATGGCCCCCTGAACAGTCAATACTATATGTCAATTTATGACTTATACTATACACCAAAGAAATTGGCTAAATGGAAATCTAGTCGGGGGATAGCTGCAGTCGTTGCGGGTTGTATGCTGCAGATGCACTCCATATGTTTTTTCATTGTCCTAAGTTGACTCAGTTTGTTAAAGATGTTGAGCAATTTTTTCAGGTTTTAGGTATATCTCAACAGCTTTCTGCGGAGTTGGTGATTATGGACCGGCTAGAAGGGGGAGTCAATTTTTGACCGGTAATGGAGGAAGGATTTATATTTATATGTATGTCTATTTTTTGTTTATGTATCACATCCCAATGGCTTGATCCTGAGCCACCAACTTTCACTAGTTGGCAACCTATATTATTAACAGCATATTATCTTGTGATTGCGGCCTATAAAAACAAAGGGTATGAGGAGGAAAGCTCAGGGGTTACAATTGTGGTCTCCGATTATTTACTGGCTATGAATTTAAGACTTGATTGTATAATGATATAATGTCTCAACCTTGTTTTGATATGTTGAAATATTCATTTTGCCTTTTTTTTGTGCGTACTGTGTCTTACCTGGTCGCTGATATAAAATTCAATAAAAAAAATAAAAAAAATAAAAAAATTAAATACCTAATTATGTAACAATAAATTAATATTAAATACCAAATAATAAACATTAATTACCAAATAATAATTAATTAACAATAATATAATTACCAAAACAATTAATGAAAATAAATTATTACCTAATTACATCTAAATTACTTCCCACCCTATACCCCTATAAAACAATAACCCAGTACAGAACATAATTATCAATTAATCAATTAATTAAAATTAATTACCAATTAATAAAATGTAATTACCAATTAATTAAAATTAATTTATAATTCCTAAAAATAAAAAATACATTTAATATAATTAAATTACTTCCCACCCTATTCCCCTATAAACCCACAACCTGCTACGGTACTAAAATCCAAAATTTACTAAAATTACATTAAAAAAACAAAAACATATTAAATACCTAATAATATACATAAAAATCGATATTAATAACATCAATATTACGAAAATCGATATTAGTAACATCGATATTACTAAAATCGATATTTTCAAAAATCGATATTACTTACCTTCGAAATTCTTTACCTTTGATATTTTAACATCGATATTATTGTATATCAATATTTAAAAATCGCTATTTTGTCTGCCTACCATGGGTATTTGGACTGACTACACCTGCGGATTGTGAATGCACTCCAATGTGTGAAGCTAGATGCTCTACTGCATTTGGAGGAGATACATTTAGCTATCCAACTAATTGCAAGGAGTAAACTCCAGGCATGGATGGACTACCTCTCGAATTCTTTGTCACATTTGGCCAGTAATTGGCATCCACACTGCAGCCGGTATACAAAGCGGCCCGAAGTAAGGTGATGTTACCGGATTCTATGAGGAAGGAATTATTGGTGGTTCCCCCTAAACCCAACAGGGATCCTTTAAAAGCGGGGTCATAGTCTCCATAATATTGCTGAAACTAGTTATACATATGACGCAAACATTACTTGATCCTGACCATAATAGATTTATCCTGGAGAGAAATACAGTCCTAAATTTATGCAGCTTATTTGTGATCATGGATTGGGCGCACACATCTGGACAGAGGTGAGTCTGATAATTTGGGTAGGAACTTATTGTAGATGGAGTACTTAGATCATTTGAACATTCGTTGGAAGCCAATGGGCTGGATCCTGGTAATTTTCTCCTTTTTTATGCATTGCCGCATCAACTTTACCTGAATTGGAATAGAACACATAAAGCACCTGTAACATCACCATCTTATGCACGGGCGGGCGGGAAGGACTGTGGCAAGCCTCTCAGTACCACCGCCCCCCTCTTCCACTCCAGCCACATTCCTTATGATCTCTCAAACTGCACACCACCTCACATAACAACCGCCGACGACTCCACCTTGCACCCTTCCACCCAGATGCACTACATCATGATTTCCCTCATTCTGAATCCCTTCTTGTACATTCCTTACCACCTCATCACCGCACTGACACCAACACTCCTGAATGATCAATCTCACCTACAGATGCCCAGCTCCGATTATGCATGCATCCCCTTAATTCACTCAGACTACAATTTGTCGCTTATCGCTCAGTTCACTCCTTCTATTAAGATGACCTGACCCTCAGCAACTGGCATCCATCTTTAACTCACCCAATCACTACCACCACCACAAAGTACATCTTCCTCAACCTCACTATAGAGACACATCACACATCACCTGACTTCACTCCTATGCACTGCACCATACAGTCCTTTCTGCCTCACAATCCTACACAATTTAATATCCTCCCACTCACCATTATTAGACACTACACATTCCCTCCCTTCCTCTAATCTCCACCACCACATACCTTCATCTCCATAACTCTTTGTCTAGAAAGCAAACTCGAAATTCTCCCTTTCCTCAAAAGATCCACACCCATTCTCTCCCAAGCTGACATTGTTGACCTACGTACCAGTATTGTCAGCTAACAGAATCACTATTCCTATCAAACCCCAAACCCCTGACACCCCTCACACCAAATCAGTTATCTCAGGTTTGCATTGCATGCTTCACAACTGCTGACCTGCCATGAGGCACAGAAATCTCAGACACTATTGCACACTATAACTTTGATCTTTACATTTTTTACTAAGGCATGGTTCAATGACACATCCCATGACTCTTTCGACCTTCTACTTCCTCCAAACTATTCCCTCATCAGAAAGCACTGGGTGGGCAGTCAGGGGAGGTTGTAGCAACTTCAGAGAGTCACTGAACTGCAGAGACAGATCCAATGGCTGTTCTTATAAATTGCAATGCCTCATTTTAGAACTCCAGCTCAGCACAATCTCCCTTTCAGAATTAACGCAATGACTACCCACCAGGTGATCATGCAGCATTTGTCGATTAATGCCCTCACCTTGTTAATGATCAAACAGCACAAAGCGACAAAGTAATTGTTCTTGGGGACTTCAATCTTCATTCCACACAGAAGAATCTGCAGTGAACCACTTCACCTCCACTCTGTCCGACAATGACCTGACCGAGCATAACCTAAAAAAACACATAAAACTGGTTCCATACTAGACCTACTTATCTCTAAGGAAGACCTGCCTCTAAAGCAACACTGTTGAGAAAGTACTACCTACCCTCGGCCCATCACAGATGTCAATGACTTGAACTCCCACAGTTTTGGATGTCTCTCTGACCTGCTTGATAATGCGGTTCCACTTCAAAGCAAAAAAGAAACAACCTAAACCATCGGCCCCATGGTTCAACAGGATTTATATGTGGAAAGAAAAACCTTAAGAATTTAAAAGAAGAAATGGAGACAGTCATCCTCCACCACTAACCTCAAATGTCTCTGTAAAGCAAAGTCCTTGCACAAGACATATCTTTTTTGAGAAATTCAATCACTTTAAATCTCTTTTGGATTCTGTCAATAGCTGACTGAAGGAACTCTATGATTTAGTCACAACTTGCCAATAGCCCCTCCACTTGCACATCTGTTACATTTGATTACCCACCTACACTAGCTGTAGAGTTTCTACAGTTCGTTGATTCCATATTAAAATCACTTCTATGCCATAGTAATAAAAAATAAATAACTTACCTTGCCGCTGGGTCCCGCGTCGCTGCTCCTGCTCTCCTGGACCTTGAGGGCCAGGAAGTAGGCCCCACTGTCAATCATAACGTTCCAATGCAGCGTTGTGATTGGTAAGCACCCAGGCTCTTTGAACAATCACAACGCTGCAGTGATTGGTCTGAGCGTCCTATTTGGATGCTAAGCCAGGGAATGGGGGCCTGGCGATGTTCTCCACTCAGGCTGTAGTGCAGCCTGCATGGAAAACAGGGAAAGTGTGCATGACTGGTTTGGGCGGCCGGAGAGTGCCGACCAAACAGTCATTGTGCACTTTGTAGTGGGCAAACCACTCCTCCCACGCCCTGCTTCATGAGCATAGCAGCCCTGCCCACCCACAAAGATGCAGGAAACATAATATGAAAGTTATTATCATTTTATGTTTCTGCTTCTCGCACTGCTTGAAAGCAGTGGGGCGATGCTCCTCCACCATAGCTTAGAAGCAGCCACTGCTCACTGGCACACCAGTGTGCCCCGGAGCAGATTTTTTGCTCATTAGCTCAAGGAAGCAGTGCAGGTAGCCCCAGTTAGCCCCAATGCATTATGGTAAATGCTGTACAAGATTATCGCTTCAAAAGTCACTGTGGTTTTTCACCAGTGTTGGTGCAGATAGTGCTGTATATCTCTAGACGTGTATGTGGTTCTGGATTTTAGGCTTCATCAGTAGGGCACGGAAGACTTTCATCTGGCATTACTGGAAATGCAGCCAAAGTCTTCACAGGTCTCAGTACCAGTCATTGGCACACTGGTGTGCCCACGAGAAGCTTGTCAGCTCATTAGCTCAAGGAAGCCTTTTAAACAGAATGGGGTTGGGAGCACGCTGCCTTATATCACAGCACAGTTAGCCCCAATGCATTACTTACAAAGTCACTGTAGTTTTTCACCAGTGTTGGTGTAGATAGTGCTGTATATCTTTAGACATGTGTACTTGTTTCTGGATTTTGTACTTCATCAATAGAGAGCAGCAAACTTTCATCTGGGGTTGCTGGAAATGCTGCCAAAGTCTTCACAGATCACAGTACCACTCACTGGCACACAGATGTATCCCAGAGGAGCGCATTAGGGGGATGGGAGCACACTGCCTCACATACTAGCACAGTTTGCCCCATTGCTTTATGGTAAATGTGGTAGAAGATTAGCACCTCTAAAGTCACTGTAATTTTTCACCAATGTTGGTGCAGATAGTGTTGTATATCTCTAGACATGTGTACCTGTTTCCGGATTTCGACCTTCATTAGTAGATAGCAGCAAACTTTAGTCTGGGTTGCATACTACTCACTGGCACCCAGGTGCATCCCGGAGAAGTTTGCCAGGTCATTAAACAGAAAGGGGTGGGAACATACTGCTTCGCATCCCAGCACTGTTAACACCAATGCATTATGGTAAATGCGGTACAAGATTAGCACTTACTTCAAAAGTTACTGTCATTTTTCACTAATGTTGCTGCAGACACTACTGTATACCTCTAGACACGTGTACGTGTTTCTTGTTTTCGTCCTTTAACAGCAGAGAGCAAGAAACTTTCAAAGATGCCTGGCATATATTTAACACCATTATAGAGGAAGGTTTACTCAAAATAATCATGAAAACCAAACCCTCAAACTACTTTGTGGAACTTATCCCGAGTAACATTGACAAAGACCTCTATACTCACATGATCCTCTAAAGGACTAAAGTAGTGAATCTCTCACTGTGCCAAGGTTATTTACTGACTGCCTCAAAAAATGTACAAGTCTCCCCTCGCCTCAAAAAACCCTCCAAAGATACGAATGAATGTAACAATGATCACCCAATCTGCAACCTACCTAGCCTCGCAATAGTCATTGCAATGTGTGTAGCAGAGCAACCGACATCTTGCACCTCATAATCATCCTAAATCCTGTCATAAACTGGATGACTTCCCAACACCTACAACTAAACCTTTCCACAATCGAATTCCTCCTCTTCTCCCCTTCAAAATTCACACTTCCATTAAAATCCTGGATAGACACACTCAACATCCTCAACAGTAAACCCCCCCATCATTGACAGTGCCAAATCACTAGGAGTCATCGTAGAAAAGAAGCTCAACTTGCAGTCTCAAATCAGCATCATAATCTGAAATGCTTGCCGTAATATCAACTGTGTCTTTTCTGGAGAATCAGTCGCTAGATTCCTGAACAGGATCGGAAATACTTTGCTCATACGTTGGTGCTCTCCCATATTGAGCTCTGTAATTCCCTCGACTGGTCTCCCCAAAACCCATCTCATCCCCTGAAATTGATTCTACTCAATGCTTTATCCATAAGGTCAAAAGGAATGACCACATCGCACCTATGTTGGTCTCTCTCCGCTGGCTCTTCATTCAAGCCAGGACTGTATAAAAGACTGCTTCCACACGCATCCACCCCCTGCTACCCGGAGGGCAAAGTCAAGCTTTTAGGAGGTTCCAGAGCATCACAAAACGTTACACCACTGTTGCTAGAACCCATGATTTTTAAAGAGGAACGAGTCCTGGCACAGTCTTTGTCTGGTAGCGCAAACAGTGTTTGGAACTCACTACCTCCAAACCTATGCACAATCACCTCATTGGTGACCTTCAAAACTGAACTCAAAACCTTCATTCTTCAATGATACTTTAGCTAAGTCATTGCAGGCAATACCCTTCCATTGAGAAAGTGCTCACTCACCTCTTAGCACTGAAATACACTACCTCCCCATCATCAACTGCTCAGAAAGATATTGTGATGTATTTAGTGATTTTTCCACTAATGTATATACCTACTGTATAACCTACTTCTGAAATGTTTCAGCGTTCTGTCCATCGTCCCCTAGGGGGTCATTATGATTGCGGTTTTTCCGCATCCTCGGGGCCGGCGGAAGCCACCGCCGGCCCAGAGGATGCGGAAAAACCGCAGCGGACTGACCAAAGACCCACCGCCACATTAGGATGGCTGGTGGGTCCTGGTTTCCGTCCGCAGCTTTTCCGCCGCGGTCGGCTTACAACCGCGGCGGAAAAGCTCTAATATGGTGACGGTGTCTTCCAGACACCGTCCACCATATTAGGATGGCCTGTAAATTATGCTTTTCCGCGGCGGGTTTTCCGCCGTGGAAAAGCATACGGAACTTCACTGCGGGGGCCCGTTGCGGGCCCCCTAGGTGAAGGGGGGGTGGGCGGTGCACATGGGGGGTACCTATGGTACCCCCCTGCAGTTGCATGCAGAAAGCGGCAGGCACCGCACTGTGCCTGCCTCTTACTGCATGCAAATGCAATGCGTGCATTTTTAACATTGCTGCGGGTGCAGCTTGAAGCCGCACCCGCCGCAATGTTAAAAATAGAGGATGTGACCGCCAGGGTGGTGGTCACATCCTAATTGCACAGGAGGGAACTCCGCATGCCATGCGGAGGTTCCCTCTTGCTCTGGGGTCCGGACGGACGCAAGTCCGTCCGCGATCCTAATGAGGCCCCTAGTGTTTGCTTTGGCAATTTAAAAGAATCAGGATTTTGTAATAATAAAGTCAAAGTCCAGATCTAAACTTCATTTAAGTGCTTTGTTGTTGACATATATTGATAGCTGTGCAAATCCAAATTCCCTCACATATGACTGAGCATAAATATTTTTGTAAAGAATGGGCCATAATTCCCTTCAGGTGATGCAAGAGACTGATAAACACATACAGGAAATGTTTAATTAACAGCATTAATGCTAAAGTGGACTCCACATATTATCAAATCACTGTATCTGCTTACTGTGACACATGGGTATTGAATTGTGTCCGTTTTCTGAGAAAAATGTAATGACAAAGTAACATTTGTGTATGTTATTTTTCATATGAGGTTTGATATGTCTTCTTGGACTTGGAGAAACCTGGGTGAAGATCAAATATGTCTAATGTAAAGGTATTCACTCTTAAGACAGTGCACTGTCTTTTCCCCACCACTGTAAGTGTAATGTGAAATGCTGCTCTATTTTTTTTTTGTGTTGACATTTTTTATTAGAAATTTTGAGATAAAAGAACAGATGCAAAAATAAAGCAGAATAATATCTTTGATAAGTAAAAATAGTACAAATGAGGAAAAGTATTACACAAAATATAATAAATATGAGGACATAAAGATATCGTATATTCCATAATCCTAAATACAATAATAATGAGAAAATTACAAAATAAGTGCATTATAGAAGAAGAATAAAGGAAAGGAAAAAGGAATAAAAACTGAAGAAAATTAAGAAAAAGGAAAAGGAAGAGAAAAAAGAAAAGAAACAAATAAGCAAGAATCCCAGAGCAACACAAGTAAACACAAAAAGAGGTTAAGGGGAAGAAAATGTAAAGCTGAGCAATACGAGAAAGAGAACCCAAAAGAATAGATTTAAGAAGGTGGAACAATAAGAGGAGAAAGAGGAGTGGAAACAGAATTATTATGCACATTGGCTTCCAGAAAAGGGGACCACACCTGGAGAAAAATAGAAGCTTGATCCTGCAAATTATAAATTGCACGTTCATGTAGAGCTGTTTGCATCATCGCCATCAACCACTCTTCCTGCGAAGGAGGCAAAGGAGATCTCCAGTGCTGCAGTATACAAATTTTTGACGTGGCCAGAGCCGTATGGAGAAGACGAGTTTGTGGTCTAGAAAGCTTCGGAAGGCTACGAAAATCATGCAAGATAATATTCAGAGATGTAAGGGGCAGAGGGAGTGACATGGTATTGACCAACGTCTTCCGTACAAAAAACCAGAAAGGTGTCGTACGAGGACATTCACAAACAATATGCGTAATATCACAACCAGAAGCTGAACACCTCCAGCACAAAGTATGTGATAATAACTTAGCATGAGGCAATTTGACTGGAGACCAGTACCATTCATGTAAAATTTTAAAAACGCAAAATTTAAGACGGGCTTCACGAACTCCCTTATGCAACCCTTCCAATATTTGATCCCATTGAGTATTGGAATATGCAACCGATAGGCGAGATTGCCATTTCAACTGGAGAGCTTGTGAGAGAGGCTGTGAAAATAGAGGATGCAAAAAAGTTTTATAAATACCAGAAGTCACACCTTTAAGATTCCCCCATAACTGTAGGTAAGACAAAAGAGGAGATACAGATATCAAGTCAGGCGGAGGGCCTAAATGTTTTGTGAGAGCTAGTTGGAGCTGAGTGTATTTGCAGGATTGTGTGGATGGCAGGTGAAATTCCTCCCAGAGTTGAGAAAAGGATTTAAAAGTGTTATTGTGAAACAACTGATCTATAGTCTGAATACCAGCTTCCTGCCATACGGGCCAGGACAGAGTCGACCCCAAACACAAACGGCCAAATTAATCCATAATGGAGCTTTGATATGGATACGCGAATTAGATTTAAGTATACGATGACTTCTCTGCCAGGATTTGTACATTGCAGATAAGATAGGGTTTTTAGGATCAGAATAACTGACTCCTTTGCCATATAGAAGGGACAAACCAAGACCAGAAGCTAATAAGTGACGTTCAAGGAGGACCCATTGAGGTATGTCTTTAGATTTAGGTAGAAAAAAGACAAGTTGCGAAAGATGAAGAGCAAGTGAGTAATGCTTGATAGAAGGGAGACCCAAACCCCCTTGTAACTGATGAGATTTTAATTTTGCAAAGGTAAGACGTGGTTTAGCCGTGCCCCAGACAAAAAGTTTAATTTTGGAGTCAATGGGTCTCAGAGTGGTTAAGGGGATGTGAAAAGGCAGCATACCCAAGACATAAAGAAATCGAGGAAGAGTAACCATCTTGACCGCCTGGACCCGCCCCCATAAGGATAAACCCAAAGCTTTCCATTTATCAAAGCCTCTTTGCATTTGGGCGATTAAAGGAGTCAGATTGTCCGTGACTATATTATCCAACCCTCTATTAATTAAGATTCCTAAATACTTAAGCCGGGAAGATTGCCAATGGAAAGGGAGATCAGAAATCACATCTTTTGTTGTACCAATGGTCATGGGTAATGCTTCACTCTTATCCCAATTTATCTTGTAACCAGAAAAGGAAGAGAAATCATTAATGATGCGGAGGAGAGCAGGAAGAGAGCGGGGAAGATCAGTGAGTGTGAGGAGAATATCATCCGCATATAAATACATTTTAG
The DNA here is from genome assembly GCF_964263255.1 of Lissotriton vulgaris. Classification (NCBI taxonomy): domain Eukaryota; kingdom Metazoa; phylum Chordata; class Amphibia; order Caudata; family Salamandridae; genus Lissotriton; species Lissotriton vulgaris. Next base: position 509,614,321 of record NC_141685.1, on the reverse strand, counting down.
AGTGACCAATTGGAAGGGGGACACCTACCACAGTAGTAGATTGTCGTATCGCAGCAGCTAAAGGCTCCATTGCGAGAAGAAAAAGAAGAGAGGAGAGTGGACAACCTTGACGAGTAACTCGTCTAATTGGAAATGGGCTAGATAGGAAACCGCCGCAATTGACCTGAACCGATGGGTCATCATAAAGCAGCCGCACTTTACCTATAAACTGGTCGCCTAACCCAAACCTTTGCATGATAGAAAAAAGGTATTCCCACTCAATGCGATCAAACGCTTTTTCAGCATCTAGAGAAAGAAGTAACGCATCGTCAGTGAGATGTTTAGCTGACCATAAAGTATAAGATAAAGTGCGTAAATGGTTACGAGATGACCTACCTGGGACAAAACCTACCTGCGAATTATGGATTAAAGAAGGTATAACTTTACGAAGACGTGATGCAAGAATGCTAGCAAGTATCTTAACATCAGAATTTAAAAGAGATATGGGCCTATAACTACTGCATAACAAAGGATCCTTGCCAGGTTTCGGTAAGACAGCTATAACGGCCTTGTTGGAAAGAGGACTAAGAGAAGACTCCTCCACCGCCTCCCCAAATGCAGCATGTAAGGTGTCGATCATACTCTGACCAGTCCATTAAAAAAATTCAGGAGGAAAACCATCATCTCCCTCGGAGCTTTATGATATGGCAATGCAGCTATTGCTGAAGAGATTTCATCCTTCGTAATAACACCATCCAGTAGGGCTCTACCCTCATCAGAGAGTTTGGGAGATGGGCTGCATCTAAATTGGACATCGCAAGTGTGTCTGTATGAGTGCTTGGAGAATAAAGAGATCTATAGAATGAAGCGAATTCCTCAACAATTTCCTGTGGTCGAGTAAGTATCTCACCACCACTTGATTTAATAGCTGGGATTGCCATAGCGGCCTCCCTCTGTCTCAATTGCGCAGCTAATAACCGACCAGCCTTTCCCCCTGCTCATAATGACGCCCTTTCATCTTTTGCAAAGCGTATTCGGCTTTAGAAGTAAAGAGACTATTAAGAGACATTCGCGCTTTCTCCAGTAATTTACGAGCCTGAAGGGTTGGATTTGAGATATATGATTGAGAAAGTTGGCGAAAGTCGTCCTCCAAAGCAGTCTGTTTAACTGCATTTTCCTTATTGCGAAAAGCAGCTTACTGCATGAGTTGACCCCTAATTGTTGCCTTGGCCGCTGCCCAAACCATTCTCTTAGAAGAGACTGATGTATCATTGAGAATAAGGTAATTTCAGGAAGCGTTTAAAGACACACTTGTTTCAATAGTGTCTTCCTTGTCCCTTGGTCTTACAGCGCTGGGATGCTCAAGAGTAGCCATGCGCTATAGAAGAGGGTATTCATTCATTCATCTTGGAGATGCGATCGCAAAAGGAGTTTACCTGCTGGAGCTCTATACCTGGCTATATTCTAGCACCATGGTTTACGTCCTGGTTTGGAGAGACCCAAATCAAGAGATAAGAGAACAGGGGAATGGTCAGATATGGCTGCCTCCAAGATCTGGGACTGTGTAACCAAGTGGACTGCCTGTTGTGAAAGAAGAAAATAATCGAAACGTGACAATGTACCATGCGTAGAGGAAAAAAACGTATATTCTTTGTCCTGAGGGTGACTCAGCCTCCAATGATCAACTAAACCAGTATCAGCAAGAATGTCCCGGAAAATGGCTCTATCTGGAGCATTAACAGTGTCAAAGCAACCTGTTTTGTCCAGAGCAGGATCTGGTGCCAGATTCCTGTCTCCTCCAATGAGAAACTGGGAGGCATTGATTTCCGTGAAAAGGCGGTTCAGACGGAGAAAAAACTGTTTTTTGGAGCCTAAAGGGCCATAAATAGAACCAAGGCAAATGAAAGAGTTTCCAATCTTCAACTTGACAAACACATATCGACCTTCCGGGTCAGACAATGTTTTGAGAATTGTGAAGGGAAGTGACTTTCGAAGAAGTATGGCTAGCCCGCACTTGCGAACAGGGTTAGGGTTGGTGGGATCATGCTTAGAGACACTACTATGAATCGCTTTACCGACCCAATCTCTGCTGAGTTTACTAGATTCAATATCATCTAAGTGCGTTTCCTGCAATAAAGCAACGTCCACATGTTTAGAGCGCAGGTATGTTAGTACTTTGTTACGCTTGATATAATGAGTGAGGCCATGAACATTCCAGGAAATCACTGACAGCGAATTAGGAGAGGACATGATAAGAGAATTCAAGAGGTAAATAGGAAGGAAAGGAAGTAGTTTAGAAAAGCAAAGTGAGTATCTAAGAGAGACAAAGCAGGTAGAAACAAAAGAAAAACAAATATAAAAAATGGAGAGAAAAAAATAAGATAGGAAAAGAGAAGAGAACCTAGACTGTTATCTATGGGTCTGGGCGCACTGAAAGCAGCACCAAGGGGTAACCGGACCCCTCAGAGGAAAGAAGAATGGGGATCTAGAGAGCAAAGGGTAATATGGCATATACGAGACACAATAGAGCAGGGTAACATTATCAAAGATCGTGCGAAAACATTAAATACCATCATAAAACACAGCCAATGAATAAAGAGAATGATTAAATGCATGGTATAATTACCATACAATAAATAATAACTTGATAAGGAAAGAAAAGAAGACTAAGGGAAGTGAAGTAAATGAAGGAACCCCCATAGCATACAGTAAAGGAAACAGATAAGATATAATAATGAAACATGGGAAATAATGTATGAAAAGGAACAGAGTCGAGAATGCCATACAGAGAAAAATAATTAGTAAACAAAAGAAGAAAAGCACCCATAAGGAAACATGAGAGCATGAATAGAGACAGCATAGATATAAAAGAGTAGAACAATATAATGAAATTACATTATGTCAAAACCAAAGTATCTGATGAAGCAAATGAACAGTGTGAATCTAAACCACAGTAACCACAACATGGAGAAGGGCATGAACAGGAAGCGAACCGCGCATGTAATAAGTAATGCATATGCAGCATATAATGAGCGAGACCTAAAATGCGTAAATACTCCTAAAAAGCCTATTATAAAAAAATGTTTAAAAAGCTAAATTTTTTGAAAATCACAGGATGAAAATAAGACATAGAGCACAAAATAAAACAGTGCCACAATGCGCATATTTTTTAATACTTGAAATCCGCAGGTAATTAAGTAAACAGTTAAAAAATCAGATAATAGGAATTATCCTAATCCATAAAATAGCAAAAATACAATAAAGCTGAAAAATCAGTCAGCATCTGAAGGCTGCTTAAGAGGTGACCTAGACTTGTCCCTTTGTGGCATGTTAGTTAGGGAGGTAACTGAATGCAGTGCCGAGGCCTTATCATCCTGAGAACGAGACAGACGGGTAATATCCCTGCCACGTTGCAGAGGGTCATTAGAGGGTCCCAAAGGAGACGCTGTAGGACCTGCAGACGACACCTTGGACTGAGAAGTCTGAACACAGGAGGAAAATTGAGTATCCATATCATCAGTCGTGATGGTATCCAAAAATTGCTGAAGAAGAGCAGGATTGTAGAAGTCCTTGGAATCTCCATTCCTGGATATACAAAAACGTGCGGGTTCGAATAAGCCATATTTGATGTTCAGTCTGCGCAACTGAGGCCGTAGAGAAAGGAACGCCTTCCGTCTTTCATTTGTATCTTTGGAGAAGTCAGCCGCCATATGAATAGTATGGCCTTGGAATAAGAAGGAGCCACGTGAACGAGCCATTGACAAGATCTGTCGAGTGTGCTCATGTCAAAGAAAGCAAGCAATAATTGGTCTAGGTCGAGCAGAAGCACCAGAGCATGGAGGCCCTAGTCTATGAGCACGTTGTATTTCGAGAGAAGGGGTAAAAGAAATTCCAGTCAGCATAGGAAGAGTCTCACATAGAAAAAGCTTCATGTCTTGCTTTTCAACATTTTACGGAAAACCAAAAAATCGAATATTGTCTCTATGACTACGATCCTCCAAATCAATAATTTTACTATGCAAAAATAATAGATCTTGATCTGAGCCGTGGACAGTATCCAGCCGAGTTTCCATATTCGATATCTTAGAGTCAATAGCATCAATCCGTGTATGGAAGGTAGTAAGCTCAGCACGAATAGACTTAGTCTGAGCAGCCAAAGATGTCATTGTAATGTCCAGCCCCTCCAGTCTGCGATTGACACCAGAAAGCTCTAGCAGGATACGTTGCATAGTATCTGACAAAGACTTGTCACTCTGAGATGATGCAGCTGGCGATGAGGGGGTGATGCGGAGCCATTTCCTTTCACCAGTGTATTAGAATTTTGTTTCACCACTTCATTAAAAAGTGGCGGTTTGGGACCACGACCCCCATTTCTGTTATTGGACATTGTAGCGCACCAGTGTAGAGGTGTTCTACAAAAACGGTTTGATAAGGTATTGGAGTGTGAAGCAATGATGAGACCAGGAGTACATCAAATAATCAAATGCAGAGAAGTATATGCAATAAAGCAGTGACCATCATATGCAACATAACGAAAATGCAACAAATTGAGGATTCACTATGACATTACCACAAAATAGCAAGCAGTACAATATGAGACAGGTTCAAAGTAAGAGCAGCATGCTTTGCGCGCCAAAACCTCCCCCTGTTGAGGAAAAGCATGTGAGTAAGGTGAGGCAATACAGCAGCAGGGCATTCATCTAGGGCTATGCCAGACAAAAACAATTCATATGAGCTAATAATATATCGCGGTGATTGTGAATGAAAATTCAGCCCTTTTCCTTTTACCCCCCACCTGCCTCCTCCTTTATAAGCGGAACGGGCAAAGTGTCACAGTAGAGAAACAGGATGACATATTAAAGAGAAGTGATAAAACTGATTGAGTCAAGTAACTCTGACCCAAATGTCATATAGGTCTCCTAAAGCGGCTGAATAAAAGTGCCAAAGCCAAGTGGCTAGAGTCAAGGAGGAAGATGGAACAGTACTTCTGCAAGTAAATCTGCCCGTACCATTAATATTGACTCTTCAAGGGATATTCATATCCTGCTTCTGTATGTAGTAGCAATTATTATGAAACAATAAGTCATGCAACTGTAGCCCTGCAAGTATTGCTGTTTCACCTGGGCACTTGTACACATTTGACTAGAAAGAAGCGCACTTCTTTAGAATGACGAGTGTGCCAGTCCTATAGATGTCCTTTCTTTTCCTTTATGGTGCCTTTTTCAATTAAGATCGCTGGCAACTGCGAGAAAAACTATTTTTACATAATCCTGAGGAGGGCGCTGCTTACTTGAAAATGTAGGCAAAGGCATTGAGGGAGGCAGTCTGTGGCATCGGTGAAGCGCGCCCCCACCATCTGAGGAGGCGTGGCCTACAACATGAGGAGGCGTGGCCCTGTGGTAGCGAGGCCGCCGCCCTCGCTGAGGAGAGGCGCGGCGTCAGAAGCGCGCAAACACCGCAGTGCGCGTTCTAGGATCCGGCCGTCTCACCGTCACTCTCCTATTTCACGAACAGAAGCCGCCAGCCGGAAAAGAAAACCACTACAGCAACCCCCATGGTCCTCTGAGTGCTGCAATCGCCCAAGAGACGACCCACATGAGCAGGTAGGGCAAGGAAGCTCGTCAGGGGTCCGTCCTTTGGCGGAGCTCTCCTAGCAGGCGGCCATCTTCCTGCGTGGCCAGATCACGCCCCCCGCTGCTCTATTTATTAAGGCGTGAGAAAGAATGGAAGCAATGATACAATGCAACCCCCATCTCTTTCTTAACTTACAGTCTTCAGAATTTGTTAGATGGGTTGTCTTCAACATCCCAAAAGCACCCTTAACTTAAATCAATTAATAAGAACTTACCTTCAGTTTTGCTGACCTGTTTAGCCATCTTCCATTAAGGAGATAAGATTGTTTGTTATGAATAGGTATTAAAAAATGTAGCATACATTACTGCATTTATGTAGATGCTAGAGCGAAATTCATAAAACATTACACAATGTAAAAGACTCAAATGGATTTAATCTTAAAAACCATAAATAATATAATTCACAATATTACAATTGTCTGCAGCTTAGTTAAACAAGCATTTGCAATGCAATAGGTCTCGCATTCACAAAAGTTTGAGCTATTGGCATTATAAATGACAATGCCTTTTATTTATGTTTTGTGTTTTAAAACATAAATAAAAGGCATTGTCATTTACAATAGTAATAGCTTAAACTCTCACAAATGCGAGACATATTGCATTGCAATAAAGGGCCCTCTCGAACGCTTGTTAGATTGTAAATATCAGAGGAAGAGACCAGCCTGCAAAGTCTTCAAAGTAGTGGTAAATAGTGCAGTGGAGAAGATGTGTAAATGTTGTAAATTACATAGACACAAAGTGTGAAGTGAGAGTTCCATATAATCCGAGCTATAAACACTAACAAAGCGTTCCTACACCTTTTGCTCTGACATTATATTGTTGCTGGTCGGAAGGAAGAGGGGGGGGGCTATTTTCTGCCCTCTCCGTAATTTGAGTGTGCAGTGTGGCTTTGCATAATGTCATTGCTATCTTTGACCTAATAAAAAACACTCCAGCTGTAGTAGGGCCCTGTCTTCCCCTCCTGGTGAAGGGCGGGCTGTGCTTTATGGGAACCTACAGGCTTGTGTGATTTTGTTTTTCATTCAGAAAGAAAACTGATGATGGTTGTGAGTGGGCCTTGGGTGGGCCCTGAGTCTGTCCTGGTAGGGTTCTGGCCCACCCCCCACTAGAACCAGGTGTGGAATTCACCAAGGACGACCAGAACTCAGGGTGGTGAATTGCAAAGAACCGTTTATTACAAAGTACAAACTCCCGTGACCTCAGCCACAGCCTCTCGAACTGCTGTCGCCTCAGAGTGTCCCCGGCGCTCGCCTTGGAACGCTGGTCGCGGTGACATTCTAAGTGATGTCACCGCGAGCAGCACCATCACACGCAGAGCCGCCGGGGGAGGCAGAAGAGGGAGATACCACACATCCCCCTTCCCTGCAGAAATAGAAAACATTAGATAGAACATGAGCAGGAAGCAGTAATAGGGAAAAACTTACATTCGGCAGACTGGCAATGGTTACATCATTACATATTGGTCGAAATGCCTGGGAGGTCTGATCAGTCTCCTGTTGGGCCTGTGGCCAGGGTGAGGGACACCCGACGGCCTCCTGATGGCGAAACCGCTATCCAGCCTTGGACCCCTCTCCCCCCCCTTGCACCTTCAGGGACTTCTACTGGAGGGTGGTACTTTACAACTCTCCCTAGGTTCCATATTTTCCCTTCTTGGGTTTTGACTGCATTCTTGAAAAGTTTTGTGATTTTAGTGGGATTGCTGTACTCTGACCAGCTTGCCTTCCCTGTGGGAGCTTTGAATTTGATATTGTCACCTACTTTGAAACCAACCTCCCGTGTGGCCTTGCGTTGGTCGTAACCTTCTTTCCTCACTCTCATGGCTTGTTCATGTTTCTTCAGACTATCCTTTTCTTTGGTTCAGTCTGACCACCCCTTGTGCCATTCCATCCACCCCGGGGTAAGCTTAGTGTTGGGTGTCCTTGCGCGGAGCAATTCGAACGGGGTGACGCCCGTCGTCTGATGCGGCGTGAATCTGTATGCTTCCAGACGCCTCCAAACTTCTTCTTTCCAACTTATGCCACTGGCTTTGGCCAGCTGGATGCTCTCCTTTATGGTTTTGTTAAAGCGTTCGACCATGCCATTGGTTTCTGGGTGGTATAATGCGCCTCGCTTGTGTCTAATTCCTCTTTCTTCTAGGAAGTCCTCCATATCCTTTGAGCATAGTTGTACTCCGTTGTCAGTGAGGATGTTGCTGGGGAGCCCCTCTCGGATAAATACCTCCTGCAAGAATCCGATGACGGTCTTAGTCGTGACTTCACTGACGAGTTTAATCTCCGGCCAACGAGAATACAGATCCACAAGCACCAAGATGTAAGGTGTCCGCAGTTCCCCAGACATCGGGCCCACGATGTCTAAAGCCAACTCGTCCCATGGTCCTGACGGGGGCGGCCTACACAGCATGGGTGGTGTCTGTTGCTTCAGGACCTTGTCGCTATTGCAGCACGGGATGCACTCCCTGATTCTCCTTTCAGTGACCAGGTCCATGTTCGGCCACCAATAGTTCTCCCTGAGTCTTTGCTTGGTTTTGGTGATACCTAAGTGCCCTTCGTGAGCTATCTCGACCAGGTTGTCTCTCACAGTAGTTGGTGGCACGAGCCTTGTTCCCCTGAACAGGCATCCGTCAACAATGGTTAATTCGTCCTTTACGGCCTGGAAAGGCCGCAGGTCTTCATCACGTTTGTCACCATGCTTCCAACCATCCCTCACTCTTCTGCAGACTTCCTCCATAATCTTGTCTTCTTCCTGTGCCTTCCTCCATGTTTCTTCACCCAACGCCTTCTGGATGGTGCAGACGTTCTCAACCATGAATCCTTCCTCATCTTCATCTGTTCTTTCTCGCATTTCACTTGCTTCTACACCACTGACAAGTCTGGACAGGCAGTCAGCTGCGAGGTTTTGTGTTCCTGGGACATACTCGACATTGAATGTGTACTCCTGGAGACTGACCACCCAACGCCTTATCCTACTGGAGATGGCATCCAAACCCTTCTTGCTGAACACTTCTACCAGCGGTTTGTGGTCGGTTCGGAGGGTGAACTGCGTACCCCACAGGAAGTCTCTGAATTTACCTACTGCCCAGGATACCGCCAATGCCTCTTTTTCGATGACTGAGTAGTTGTTCTCAGATTTTTGGAGTGACCTTGAGGCGAAGGCTACAGTTTCTTCTCCTTCCATGCCTTTCTGGGTGAGGATAGCTCCCAACCCTTTTGCGCTTGCATCAGTGGTGAGGATCGTTGCCCGGCCGGGCAGGTAAGACTTCAAACTAGGGGCTTCTGCAAGAGCTCTCCTTACATCCTCGAACTCGCTCTGGCATTCCTGGCTCCATTTGAATTCGCTTTCTTTCTTCAGCAATAGCCTGATGGCATAAGTCCTGCCTGCTAAGTTTCTAATGAACTTTCCATAGAACTCCAACATCCCCATGAATGATTTGATCTCGTCTTTGCTTTTGGGCGGTGACAGATTCACAATGGTGTTTTGCAGTTCGGCCTTGGGACGTATGCCTTCTGCTGTTATCTTGTGACCCAGGAAATCCAACTCGGCACAGCTAAAAACACATTTGTTCTTCTTTACGGTAACACCCTGGGACAAAAACCTCCTCAGCACACATCTCAGTCTCTCATCATGCTCAACTTGGTTCTTAGCGAAAACCAGCACATCATCCTGGTAACACATGACGCCAGGGATGCCTTTCAGGATGTTGCTCATGATTCTTTGGAAAACGGCAGCCGCCGAGACTAGGCCGAAAGGCATCCTTTTGAACTTGTAAGCGCCCATGGGTGTCACAAAAGCAGTGAGTTCCTGAGACTCCTCGTGAAGTTTTATCTGGAAATAGGCCGAGGTGAGATCGAGGGTGGAAAACACCTTGGCACCCTCTAGCATGCTCATCATTTGGGTGATGTTCGGCAAGGGGTATCGGTCAACGACAACCTCTTTATTGAGTGCCCTCAAATCAATGCAGAGCCGGACTGACCCATCCTTTTTCTTCGCTGCCACGATGGGCGCCAACCATTCGGTCGCTTCCACAGGTTCGATAACTCCAGCCTTGCACAGTTTCTCGAGTTCGGTTCTGACCTCCTCCTGAATGGCTATGGGGAGTCTTCTGACTTTTGCCACAACGGGCTTGGCATCTTCCTTCAATTTTATTTTGTGACAGTTGTTCTTCAAACACCCAAGCCCTTCCCTAAACACCTCTTCAAGTTCTCTAGTGATGTCAGCCTCACCTTCCTGTATCTCCTGTATCAAAATCTGGGGATTGCTGTTGGGATTGAGGTACACTCCCAACCCCTTTTGAGCACGCCACCCCAAGATGTTGTCTCCTACAGTGGACACATATACTTTAGACACAGTAGACCTGTTTCTGTACTCAATTGTACTCAGGAAGTATCCTTTCATGGAGATGGGGAGCCCCGCATACCCTCCTGGTCTCAGGTCTAAACTCTTCAAAATTATCTTTCCTTTAGACACACGTGAGAACTCCTTGGCATTGATAATAGTTATTCTAGAACAGAAGTCAAACAATGCATCTAGATCAACATCTTATGACCCAACCGCGAGCAGCACCATCACACGCAGAGCCGCCGGGGGAGGCAGAAGAGGGAGATACCACACCAGGCTTGGCTCTAAGCATGGTGTGGCACCACATATCGGTATGAGAAGCTGATGAAGTGTGGGACAAGGTTCAGTCATGCATGTGGTTATTGACATTAACTCTTTGACTACTTCACTCTAGTATTTAAGACCGTAGTAAGGGGCCAGGCTTTTAATACTCTCAACTCCAGATGGTTCTAGTCTAGTGGGTAGTGAGTTCCATATCTTACCAATTTTGAAATTTGCTGCACTATGTTGCCCACAAAGAATGCCAAAAGTGCATACATTTCAGCCCAGTCTATGAAGTGACTGATGGATGGTGGTAAACGGATTGGAGGGTTTGAATGCACAGGTCTTTTTGCCTGTTACCCCTCCGAAAGAAAGGGGGCTTTCTAGCCTCTCCTATATAACACAGTGGAGTTTTTTTCTATGCCCTTATAGTTTGTGATGAGTTGCATGCTATTCATGGAGTGTGTAGGACAGGGGCACCATGTACATGTTTCGTGGGTCCAAAACTTTAAACTCTAAAGTTGCCTGGTGGACTGGGGGAATATACACCTGCGCTCTTCCAGCCCAATACTTGAGAGCTACCGCCGCCCCCGCCCCCCCCCCCTTCCTGTGTTGTGCTGCGCATAGAACTGCAGCCTGAGGGCCTATGCTGTGTGGTATCTGTCACAGCCAATATTTATAAAAAGCTTGAACAGCTAATATGAAGTCCCATTCCGGCACTCAGTCTGCCTGCACGGAGAATGAGAACTCTCCGGTCCTCAGAAGGTTTCCCCCTTGAAGTGTAATCAGTGTACCAGACTGCTCTGATAATTCCACATTTTAACACTTGTTCATCATTATGTGCAGTGCTTAAGTTATTCAGTAATTGAGCCCTTGATGCACTATTTGTACGATTTTATGCTAAGAATGGTTCTGTTTATTAATGTGTGTCTTTATACGATTGCACTGACTGTGTGGTTTTTAAAACGCATACATACACATTAACCAAAAATATGTAAAAATACAGTTCCCTGACTAGACGAGATGGAAGACTTTCATTTTCAACATAAGTGCACTTCAAGAGCAATGGCAGTGAAGGTAACCTGCCAGGAATAGGGTTCGCTTTTAAGTTGATAGACAGCACCTTAAAGTTCATAGCCTGCACATCACTGTTAGCAGGGATAGAGCACCCCACAAGGAGGCAGGGAATCACCTTGAGCCATGTCATGCTTGGCATTCCATCAAGGATGTGCCCCGTGAACCTAATGAACGAAACTGAGGTTCAACCTCGAACATTCCCCCCAAAGGTGGCCGAAGGATCTCAGAATAGTAATACTTTGCGATTGCATCACATACCCTTAAAAACACTGCCTACTGAAGTTTTACAAGACTGGAAACGTGACTCTTAGAAACAACAGCTCTTTTCTCTCTGGCTCAAGACATTTGAGCGCCTCGATTGAGTCTTCAAAATAAATGGACTCCAGTTCTGCGATTTAGAAGTGTAGGCGTGACACGTGTATTAGCTTAGATGTGCTTTGATGCAGTTCACGCTACCTAAAGCCTCACCCCTGCTACAATGCAATGGTCTCGACTTTGTTAAAGTTAGAGTTATTGGCATTGCAAATGGTATTTTTTTCATTTTTTGTTTTTTTAAAAACATAAATAAATGGTATTGTCATTTACAATGGCAATAGGTGAGCATTTGAGAGTAGTTGAGAGTATTAGCGGACACAGAGCCACACACACACACACACACACACAGAGACACACAAACACACAGAGCCCCACAGAGAGCCACACACACACAGAGCCACACACACACACACAGAGCCACACACACACACAGAGCCACACACACACACACAGTCACAAACACACAGAGCCACACACACACACACACTCAGACAGAGCCACACACACACACACACACACACACAGACAGAGCCCCCCCCCACACACACTCAGACAGAGCAACACACACACAGACAGACAGAGGCACAGAAAACACACACACAGAGCCACACACACAAACAGAGCCACACACACACAGAAAGCCACACACAGACAGAGCCACACATGCACACACAGACAGAGCCGCACACACAGACAGAGCCACACACACACACACACAGACAGAGCCACACAGAAGGAGGCACACACATACACACACAGACAGAGGCACAGAAAACCGATCACAAGGAGGGAACAGAGGCACAGAAAACCGATCACAACAGGGAACAGAGGCACAGAAAACCGATCACAAGCAGGGAACAGAGGCACAGATAACCGATCACACGGAGGGAACAGAGGCACAGAAAACCGATCACAAGGAGGGAACAGAGGCACAGAAAACCGATCACAAGCAGGGAACAGAGGCACAGAAAATCGATCACAAGGAGGAACGGGTATTGTGATGTCCTTTATGTAATTTACTAGAATTGTCCCTCCATGGGCTACATACTGTGATGTCAACATCTTGTAAGATGGAATCAGGGGAGTTGGGGGATTAGAGAATGTTTGGAAGGATGATGGGTGCAGCCTTCAAGGAAGGGTGTAGTCACTATTGTACATAGTAATTTGTGTCAGGGTTTTTACTTTGCAATACAAGCACACCTTGTTCCAAGGATTGCGTCCAAGAGATTCCTTACACAAGGCAGCTCTTGAGCAGGACTGAGGCTGGAAGGGGGCAATGGAGCACGGAGGTCGCAGAAGGATGAGAGGAGGACCGAGGCTGGAAAGAGATTTCAAAGCACCACTGAGACCGGGTAGGGTCATGGAGCGTGGGAGTGACGAGTCTGCGGGGAAGGGGCCGTCACTGAGGGGGTCAGGAAGTCGGATCCTGGTGCGGCCGGTTTATACCGGGGTGAGAGTATCCCCAAGGTTGCAGAGGCCTCGGAGCGCCACCAAATGTGTTGGAGATGGGCAGATACCTCCACAAGGGGGGGGCGGTGACAGTTTAAAATACGAGCAGATATTACTAACCAAAACCAGCGGCGGTGAAGTTAGTGTTCAGCTCTCCCCCAGGACGTGGTGTATCTGAAGAGAAACAGAGTGATGGACGTAGAAACGAGATGCTCTGTTTCCAAATGAAAGTATTATCATATTCTAATATGGTGGCGGGCTCAACAGAAACTGGTTTATCTTCAGCGGCGGCCACCTTGACATGGTACAGGTCACACAAGAAAGAGAGACCGACGAAGCAAACTGAGCCACCATACGATACTCATCTTTTTCCTAAACATTAGCTCTTGCTTGGGTCTTTTAATCACCGATCGATTGTTTTGCAGACGTTAAGACGTGGCAACTCGGTGGGAGGGGGGCGAGCGAACACAAACAGGGGCAGAGGCAAGAAAAGCGAGCACAAAAAAGCGAGCACAAACAGGGGGCAGAGGCAAGAAAAGCAAGCACAAAAAAGCGAGCACAAACAGGGGGCAGAGGCAAGAAAAGCGAGCACTTACCAGCTGGGGCTGAGGACTCTGACGTTCTGCCTTGCTTCTCCAGCGGCGGTCAGGCAGAAACTGGCCTCCGAATAGCCCCGTCATTTTCGGATTTGGGGGCGTGTTTTCTTTCTCTCCTTTTCCCATTGGCTGGGAGGTAAAATTCCAGCCAATGGGAAGAGGAGAGAAAGAAAAGGCAAAGAAAGTAAAAAACACACCCCTGAATCCGAAAATGACGGGCTTGAACTGACAGACGTCCCTCTCCTCCAATGGCTGGCCTCTGTTTAGGAAGCCAGCCAATGGAGAAGAGGGACGGGTTCAAGCCCCACTCTCTAAGACATAAAGTCTCGGACAGAGACTGCGCAAGCGCTGCTTTTTGCTAGCCGAGACCTAAAAAGCGCACCTATGTTCAAGTTAGGTAAATAAAGGGCATACAAGTGGTGGCCAAAAAGACTATATACTGTGCGTCACGTCACATTTCATCTCTCAGTTTCTTAAGCGTATAATGCAAAGCAGAGGCAGATAAAACATGATTGTAGTTATTGAATAACCATGTCTCAGGGGAGTTAGTTCAATGGATTTCACAGGGAGACGTTAGTGGATTACCATTGGTCAGGAAAAATTAAAAGGTACTATTTGTTCAGGGTCAATTATGTTAGAAAACAGACTGTTTAATTCAAACAGAAACACACTTTCCAAAGAACAGCAGCTACATAAATGTGTGTACTTTTCCTGTTTAGTTTTGTAGATTTTCCAACGAAATAAATTATTGCTGACAGCAAACTATGTCCTTCCATCTGAAGACGCTAGATGGCGATCGAATCGCATCAAAACCGATTCTGTTTTCCTTCGTTAACATAGTGTCAAAAACAAAAATAAAACCAATGTGTTCATTTTGGATCTGTTTTCAGTACGTAAAAAAAATATTTGCAATGCAATAGGTCTCGCATTTAAATGCGAGACCTATGACATTGCAAGCAAGCGGCTGCCATTGTCCAGGCTCTATAAAAACAAGCAATGGCATAGCCAGAAGGTCTCGCCTTTGGGACCTTATAAGTATGTAATTATGTAGCACAATACCCTTGGTGCAACATCAGCTGTTGCATAGCTAAACACTTATAATGTCCCAAAAGTGAGACCTATTGGCTATGCCAATGCTTGTTTTAGGACTTGTTCCCTGCACATAAGAGTCCTGAGCGACTAAACCTTGCTCGTCCTCCTGGATCTTACAGCTGCGTTTGACACCCTCTCTCCCTCGGTATTAACATCTCGACTGAGGGAGATAGGAGTGGAGGGGTCTGCACTTAGCCTACTGACCTCCTTTCTTGATCGGAGAGAACAGAGAGTTAAGCTGGGAGAGTTTCTATCTCCATCCCTCCCTGTGCACTGTGGGGTTCCTCAGGGGTCGGCATTAAGTCCTACCCTATTCAACATCTATGTAACCCCACTGGCCTAGCTTATTAGATCTTTTGGGATGGAGGTAGTCTCCTATGCCGACGACACTCAGATTCTGGTGTCTCTCGCCCAGTCTGTCACTCTGACTGCCTCCAATTTTAGATCATGTATGGAGGCAGTCGCCCAATGGATGATTAACAATTCATTGAGGCTTAACGGCGAGAAGACGGAGATTCTGGTGTTCGGAGGAAAGGAGGAGATATGGTCGGCGGAATGGTGGCCCACCTCGTTGGGAGTCTGCCCAGCACGCACGGGCCTAGCTAAGAATTTGGGAGTCCTGATTGACCCCTTGCTAAGTATGCAGCAGCAGGTTAACAGAACAATTGCCACCTGCTGGGGTGTTATCCACATTCTAAGGAAGATCAAACACTACCTGTCCCCGCAAGCGAGAAAGCAAGTTGTGGTAGCCCTGATAGGGTCGAGATTGGACTATTGTAATGCGCTGTATGCAGGGATCAACAAGGGCCTGCTGCAGCGGTTACAAATGGTTCAGAACGCCGCTGCGAGGTTTGTTTTAGACTTGCCCAGACGTTCATCAGCCACTGCTGCTAGGAAACTCCTTCATTGGCTCCCGATGGAGGACAGGATTCTTTTTAAAATTCTCTGCCTGACATATGGAGCCTTGGCGAGAAATAGGTCGGGAGAAATTGCTGACCTTTTGGTCCCTTATAGCCCTTCCAGAAATTTACGCTCTGCCAAGAAGTCTCTGCTATGTGCGCCCCGCATTCTGAGAGCTAAGTGGGGGGCAGAGCTTTTTCGAGTCTTGCGCCTAAATGGTGGAACACCCTACCGGATGAAATTAAGTCTCTGCCCACTTTGCAAGCCTTTAGAAAGGCTCTGAAGACTCGTCTTTTTGTCAAAGCCTACTTGTAGTTTTTGGCTCTGCCTTTTTTGAGGACTTTTGTCTGTTAGGCGCCTTGATGCCTTCAGGTTTTAGTTGCGCATTATAAGTTGCTTTTCATTTCATTTCATTTCATTTCAAATCTCAGTAGACGGAATAGGACTGGTTGAGTTTCCAAACTGAGACGACTAGCGGAATTCCCATTCCAATAAAATGTTGGCTGAATTTTATACGGAAACATATCACTGACTGAATTCCCACTTGGAGAGGATGTGACTATCTCACTTCTCATACTGAGGTACCAGTCTTGGTGAATCCCCAGTTGAGCGATCTGACTGGCTGAATTCCCAAAGTGAGGTATATGACTGGCAGTGAATGCTGTGACTGACTGGATTCCCGAGGCGAGGAAAGTAAACAGCTGAATTCCCCTAAGGAGGGATTCAATTGGCTGCATTCTCATCTCTGAGCAGCTAAATGTAAACATCAGAGGCCTCAAAAGAAGTTCTGACAGCATAAGGTGAGACATGCTGTTCAAACACTGTGGGAAACAAGTTCTAATCCTGAACCCAGAATGAGAAGTGTTATGACCGCAAGACCGCTCCTTGAAATGGAAATTGAATTTTGTCACTTGGCTACAATAACACTGCTTAGAGCGGTAATATGACACAGAAGACAAAAGTATCACATTCAGCCAAAGCGAAGACGATTCATAGAGAAACACTGCCTCCTTGTGGAATTGGGAGAAACTTCTCCAATTATCTGACAGACTAACAACACAGACCATCAACTAAACCACAACAGGCGCACTTTTGGTGCAGTTCGAAGGCACTTAAAGCAAGAGGCAGCAGAGGGAAGGGGGGAGAGGAGGGGGCATGCACCAGTCTCCCTTGCGGGAGCGTGCAGGACCCATCTGTTGTTTATCACTAACAGATGGTTTCCAAGCTCACTCCCGCAAGGGAATCGCCAAACGTTCACGCGTTGCCATTGAAGGCAATGCAACACGTGCACGTTTTTGGCTCAAAAGGCGAATCACTGGCTAAAGGTCTCCTTCCTACACAATGCATGCGCACTGCGTAGGGAAAGACCTAAAAAAGTACATGTACTGTGTAACATCAAGTAAAGGGGCAAGTAGCCATGGGAGGATATAAATGACGACACATGGCCGTACTAAGGAGAGACTAACAAGTCTATTAAGAAATCAAATGCCAGCATTTACAAAGGACAATGACACAAGCCAATGAAAAATATGGGTGGGGCTTCTCCTCCGTACTCTACCCACAACTGATCGCCAGAGCAGGGCTTGCGTGTTGGCTCGACCTAACAAGCATTGGCATAGGTCTCACCTTTGGGACCTTATAAATGCTTAGCCATGCAACAATTTGCACCAAGGATATTGTGCTGCATAACTAAATACTTATAATGTCGCAAAAGCGAGACCTATTGGCAATGCCAATGCTTGTTATAAACAGCCTACTCACCAGTAGATTGCTTGGCTCTTGGGGACGTGGAACTCCTTTTAATAAGGGTCTCTGCCATCCCTAAGTTTTGTCTTTAATATTTGGTGGCTGTTGATTATAAAGTTTTATGTTACAGCCCTTTCTACAGGATTTGTGCCCCTCACTGAGAGCAATAAAGCCATCCATGAGTAAAAGCACTTTTCCAACCCCACACTGAAGACAATGTAAACAGGTTGTGGTGTGTCTGGTCTAAACTGTAAAATGTTCGAACAGTGACAAATCTTTTTAGCTTATTCACTGGTTCAGACCGGAGTGCCAGCTTGGGTAGGTCAACATATGGCCTTGAAAAAAGCATAATCTAATCAAAGTTGGTGGCAAAGGTTAAGTTTGATGTGCTAAATGCTCATCAGAACACAATGATAGCACGATTAAAAAATAAGACTTTAATTCACAATATATGTTTCACAGATTACAATGTATCACACTTATGTATAGAATCACAAAACTGAAGTGGAAAAAACAGTAGTGTCACTTTTCTAAACCCAAATTACTGGAATCTTTACATTTTCTGGATCCAAATAGAGCCAACCCTTTATTCAATTAGTCAGTTTGTCCAGGGATGTCAAAATAATGTTTTTTGAGTATTCTACAAAGGGTGTTAAATGTAATATTGAAGAAGAAAATATCCTTCCCTTCTCTGAGCTTCGGTACAAATGAGGGCCTCTTGGATTGTTAAGACACAGCATGTTTTGACCCTGTGGAACTAATTTTAAGGGTTCTTCATGAGGGAAAGGGCCTTAATTGCCTTCAGAGAGGTTTTTTTAGGCTAGTAGAGACAACAACACAGCAGCTGCTGACGGTGCCTTTAACATTGCATAATCTACGTTATGGAAATGGGTGCTCCTTGTATCCAATCTGCCTCCAAGCTAGTCTCTGAGACAGATTACGTTCATTCGCAAGTGCGCATTTTGTATTCCGGGTGGAAATTTAGCACCATTTTTTGCTGGTGCGTAATAGCTGTGGATATCTGTTTAGAGAAGTAGTATTAATGCATTTTGATCTGGTATTACTACTGGTCTCTAAATACTAAGGTAAATTTACTTGCACATAAAGTCACTTTTTTCCATTTAGCACATCCTTTTCCCACTTCCCGATGAACTCTAAATGAGGGGGGACTATTTTACAAATTATTTGCTTTGTTATGTATGAGCAATGGTGCATATACAAAAACAATATATACATCCGCACAGCTGTAGAGTTTGGATTTAAATCTTGTATATGTGAAAGCAAAAAAAGTTTCAAGGTGTCAAGTGTGGTTTTCACTCTAATCTGACATCTTCAAGGATCTAGAAACCTCTGTGGGTTCCAAAAACACATTTCTTAGACCAAGAACATAATTAGTTAAGCATTTTCGGTATTGGAGTGACGCTCCCACGCATGGAAAAGATGCAACCAAAGTGCAAATCCAGTGAAGAATAAGTTATGATAGAAAAAATAAACTACCTATTATATTTCCTTTAAAGATGACAGCATGAGAAACAGATGTGGCGCTTGAGGAGGGTTCCAGAAGCAATGTCCCTTCATGTGCTTTTCATGCGCTGCCACCTAAAGTCACCTCTCATAAACCCAACTATGGTTCAGATGCAATGTAGAGGGCCTCCTTGAGTCTGGAGTTAATTCCGATTCGGCTGGTAATGGGATTTCAATTTATATAGTAACACCTAACTCCCAATGTTTCTCCCTTTCAAATTTTTGACAGGAAGCGTCGCGAAATATGTGCTGGGAAAAATGACAAGAAGCAAGGAAAAAATGCGGGAGTACTTTGCAAACACGGATTTTTGTAGTTATTCCCAGTTTTGTGGCTTAAACCTATTAATGCATAACTTGGGAGTTACTGCACATGATATTGGGTTTTTCAGGTGCGTTATTACTGCTTTGGAAAGGACGACAATAATGTAATGAGGCTCAGGGTGCTTTTTCATTATAGTTTATTTTAGTTTTTAGGGCCAGATTACAGAACCGTTGCACTAATAAAGAAATGCAGAGAGTAAAGGAGCAAAAATAATTAACTAAAGCTCATATCACACAAACCTTTCTGCAACAAGGCACGCACGCAGATAATTGCTTGTTAAATAACTGTAAAAATAGTGCAAAATCATGTTTCCATTTTTTTTAATAAAGTTAGTCATCCATCAAGGTGCCAAATGTACACACGCATATTCACAAAAAAAGGACATGCAGTTTTCACACCGACTGGTTTGCAATGAGATTTGCATTTAACGAGTCCTGTGTACCATCACACATTGCAAATTTCCCTTTCGTAGGGGATCCCAAAGTTATCTTAAATATAAATTAGGCAGGTCCCAATTCGCAATACCCCGTGATTGGCTGCGTAAGCAGAGATGGAGACGTACAAGCGACAACAAAACCCATCACTGGATTTTCATTCCAGGAAATACTGTTGATTGAAAAGCAACCCGTTTCCGTTGAAGGTAAAGGTGCTGCTTTTTAATAATGTTTCTCATTTCGGAAGACATCAGAGGAAGTAGGCAGGGGTCCCCCAGACGACTGCATTCACCCTGGAACTTCCGACAGGATCCCAAAGGGGAAGCGGACCCACAGGTATAGATTGTCCTTGTGACTCAGTAACCACCCCAACTCTAGGGTCAGTCACTGATCAATAATTTGAGACGACTACTGAGGTCACAAACCATCGATACATACCTTTCCAAATAACTAATAGGCAGGAGATATCCCTTTCATCCACCATCCGATTTTCAATTTAGAAAGCTCTTTTTGCGAGCTGGAAACGTTTTTATGTTATCTGTTCTAAGTCTGTACATTGTAAAAAGCGCTTTTGCAGGCACATAATCTGTGGTTTTGAGCATCATAGTGTCTACAGCCACAAAAGGGCTTTGTACTTGATGATCAACAAATGTTTGCCAAACATACTATCACAGATAACGGATCACTGAAATAATATCGACTGCCAAAATATCGACTTGCCAAAATATCGTGGACAAAATATCGACAGTCAAAATATCGAGTTTGTATCTACAAACAGGTAAGTACAAAAATATCGAGTACAAAATATCGTTAACAAAAATATAGATGTAAAAAATATCGACTTTATTAAAAACAGTGTTAAATAAAATTAATATTAAATTTTAATTACTAAAATATACTTAAAACGACTTAAATTAAATTATAATAATAAAATAATAAATGAAAATAATAAAAATAATTTTTAAAAATCTTATTTGTTGACCCTGAACCCTAAAAATACCCCTTTACCCAAAAACCCAAAACTGACCCTGAACCCTAAAAATACCCCTTTACCCAAAAACCCAAAACTGACCCTGAACCCTAAAAATACCCCTTTACCCATGACCTGAAAACTGACCCTGAACCCTAAAAATACCCCTTTACCCATGACCTGAAAACTGACCCTGAACCCTAAAAATACCCCTTTACCCATGACCTGAAAACTGACCCTGAACCCTAAAAATACCCCTTTACCCATGACCTGAAAACTGACCCTGAACCCTAAAAATACCCCTTTACCCATGAACTGAAAACTGACCCTGAACCCTAAAAATACCCCTTTACCCATGACCTGAAAACTGACCCTGAACCCTAAAAATACCCCTTTACCCATGAACTGAAAACTGACCCTGAACCCTAAAAATGCTCCTTTACCCACAATTTATCAATATTATTTAATTACCAATTAATTATTAATTAACAATAACAATAAAGTAAATATATTAGAACATTAGGTGTAATTATTTTAATAATTAATATTATTTTATCAAAATTAATTACTTAAAAATAACACAAAATTATATATATAAAAAATGTACTCGAATTAATATAATTAACTAATTACAATTAATTAATTAACAATTATTTACTAATACAAAATATATTCAAAATTATATTAATTAATTAACTAATTAATATTAATTAATTATCAATTATTTATTAATTAAAAATATTAACAAACATATATTAATTAATTAATTATTATTAAATTACTTCCCACCCTATTCCCCTATAAACCCACAACCCGCTACAGAATTACATTACGCAATTATTATCAAAACAAAATTCATGTAATAAAATATTTAATAACATTAATACACACTATTCACACATATTATTACATAAAAATACACTATAAAATATGATATATTATTAAAAAATCGATATTTTTGCTATCTATATTTTATACAGTCGATATTACTTCACTTACCTGAAAAACGATATTTTTGTAGTCGATATTATGTCCAGTCGATATTTTGTCCAGTCTATATTTTAAACTCGATATTATGTCCAGTCGATATTTTGGAGTCGATATTTTGTCTCTATACCACAGATAACATTATTATAAGTGATACATGCATTATATGTTTTAGCATTGAATCCATATTGAATTTCTATAATTTTTGTCCTCTCGCTTTCCTCGATATAGGCTACAGCAATAGTTGTTTATTCTACTGGCTATTACCCAAACACCAAAAATAAGGAAACAGATATAAACTCTATTTCGGAACTGTGCAAAGTACCTTAATTTTCATCCCACCTCGCCTTTTTCCGTGTCTCTGTAAGAGTTATGTGGCTGCAGAACCATAAATACCAGCTGAAGTTTTATGAAGCATCAAGCCACTTAAAATGTCTCTGTCAACACCTTCTGGTTAGCGGCAGGTGCTCACTTTAGGTGTTGAATTATCACCCTGTTAGCATCACTTAAAACACATTTTTACATAAAAGGGCCAGACGTCCCCGAGTGCAGAGAGTGTTGTTTTTGTGTTGTCTCCGTGATCTGTATTCTCGTGTTTTGCTCTTAGAAAGAATGGCATTTCCCAGACGCTTTTCACGAGTTCTGTGGTCTGCTGAAAGAAGTTATCTGCGACGTGTAAGAAAGACCATAATCTTACTTGTCACCGAGGTGCCTGAACGCACGCCATAACTCCTGTGATGCTGACAGTGTTCCCAACCCACAATGGCAGCATTCTCTGGAGCCCCTGAAAAAGAAGACTGTGTTTTCCCAACCAGCGCTCTTCACACCATTGAGGAAATATTAAGCATGGTTTTGTGATAAAAACAAAAAAAAACACTACAATTTCAGGGGGGTCAAGAAACAAACGTCTGAAAGGGTTTTCTCTATCTATCAAATAACATTGTAAAGTATTCTGTTTGTCAAACAGCTAGCCATTAAAGGCAGGGCTACTGTTATGTTCCTGGAGGTCCGCCCACAGCGCCCTCGGGGCTGGGCGCGTTGGTCATGTGACTCCTGATAATAAAAAGAGGTCTAGCACGTGCGCGGGCGTTCAGAGAGAGAGACGCACAGACCGAGCAACCAAACTTATTCCCAGTTTCCGTCTGAGTTTATTATAAGGCCACGTGTTAGGCCTAGCTAGAATTAGATGCCCCGGAGCGTAGGTCCCAGAGCCATCTCCCTAGGGCAGTCATTTCCCCATCTTACGACACAACAATTGGCGACGAGGGTGGTTGTCGATCCCTCGCTCCGGGTGTGTGTGTGCCCTTTCTGGGGTGAGGCGGCTGCGGGTGCTCCTATTTGCCCGCGGTGCTCGTGCCTTGCTGCCGCGCACACACCCGCACGGCTCGCCTGGTGGAACGACTCTCATCCCTGGCTCTCTGCAGGTGAGCGGCGCTGGCTTGCACCTTCCTGCTGCTCACAGGAGCTCGATTGGTCGTGCGAGGCCTTCCCTCCACTGACCCTCCACGCCCGGTGCCGCACCGTGCTCGGCTGCACGTGCGTGAATCGCACCTCAGCACGCCTGGCGAGGCGTTTCGGTCGGCGCCCGGTCCTGCCTAGCTGCTCGAGGGGACGTGGTGCCGACTCATCCCAGGGCACCACCCTGCCACCCGACTTTGGAGCGCGAGCCGCCCGGTCCCCGCTGCGTTTGCCGGGTGTACCTCAAAGGCCATCCTCTCCCCGGTTGGTGGGACTCGTCTCGTCTGGGTGCATCCGCCGCCCTCTCCCCTCTCATCGGAGGGCCCCTTCGGATCTACCCCGGCTGGCTACGGGCCTGCTCCAGCGCGTCCCGGGCGATGGCTACCATTCCGCCCATTGAACCGTTTGTGGTGGAGGGTGCGCCCTCCACTCTCGCACCGAAGTGGAAGGAGTGGGTGGACAGGCTCTTAATATTCTTCGAGGCCACCAAGGTCCACAAGGAACAGAAGCGCGCCATGGTCCTCCATCTTGGTGGCAAGGACATCCACTCCATAGCCCGGACCCTTACGGAAGCGACCCCCAAGACCCATCATACTCTAATCAATGCTCTCAACGCGCATTTTGAACCAATGGCCAACCAGGATTATGAACGATTCATCTTTCGGCAAGCACGGCAACTGCCAGATGAGTCACTGGATGCTTATCACGCCAGGCTAAAGAAACTAGCACTGACGTGTGGATTCCAGGACGTTACGGAGGAGATCAGGGGCCAGATCATCCAAGGATGCGCCTCTGCCAAGCTGCGCGAGAGAATACTGGAAGAGTCGGGGAAACCTCTGCCAGACATCCTCACGCTTGGCCGCACAAAGGAGCTGTCCAAGGCCAGGGCAGCCCACATGGAGGCGGCACTACAAGCCAGCATGAAAGTGGAACCAGTTAACAAAATACAGGTCCGGCCACCGCCCAAATGGCCCAAAAGAACGACAACCCCTCAGGGTGGAGCCTCGGCGCAATCATGCGGCTACTGCGGAGGCCCGAGACACCCGGCGCCAGAGTGTCCGGCACGGGGCAAGAGATGCTCAGGATGCGGAAAAATGAATCACTTCGAAAAAGTGTGCCGGTCCAAGAAGTTCAGCAGGCCTCGCCAGACGGTGAACATGGTTGCTGAGCACGACGGTGCTGAAGGAGAACCCAGCAACAGTGACATGGACGATGACGAGGAGGAGCGATCCGTGCACAAGGTTCACATGATCGGCACCGCCACCAGACGCACCAGGACGCTGCCCCAGTGCTCCATCCAGGTGGCTGATCAGGACATCATGGCGACCGTCGACACTGGCGCATCGATAAATCTCATGAGTGCGTCCCTCTACAGAGACATGACTACCCCTCCCAGTCTCTGCTCCACTCCGATCACCGTTTATGCCTACGGTCAAGACGTTCCCCTCCGCATCCGTGGAAAGTTCAAAGCAGCAGTCCGACATGGGGACAAGATTACGCGAGCCAACATCTTTGTGTCGGAAGAGGGTCAAGGCATGCTCCTGAGCTGCCGGACGGCAGAAGACCTGGGGGTGGTCACCTTCGCATTTGGGGTGCATGAAGAGTCGGTACAACAACTAATTGGAGACTTTTCTGACCTATTTGAAGGAATTGGATGCTTCAAGGGCCGGGAGATACATCTGCACGTGGACCCCACTGTACAATCGGTGGCCCTGCGACACCGTCGCATTGCGTTCCATTTGCGACCACTGGTCGAAGAAGAGCTGCAGAAGCTGGAAGCAGCTGGAATAATCGAGAAAGTATCAGGCCCCACCCCCTGGGTGTCGCCCATCGTGGTCACGAGGAAACCGAAGCAGCCCGGAGCGGTCCGGATTTGCGTGGACATGCGCCTACCCAATGCTGCCATCAAGAGGGAGCGCCATATCACCCCCACGATAGATGACCTAATTGGGGAGAAGGCTGGAGCATGTTGGTTCTCCAAATTGGACCTCCGGGCGGGGTATCATCAACTCGTACTGGATAAGGAGTCCCGGAACATCACAACATTCTCTACCCACATTGGACTTCGCAGATACACCAGGTTGAGTTTTGGAATCTCCAGTGCTGCCGAAGTCTTCCAAAATGTAATCCAGGAGCTGATTGCTGGCATACCGGGAGTAATAAATGTCAGCGATGACATTATGGTGCACGCACGCACCATCCCAGAACACAACCAACGTTTGGCGCAAGTCTTTCGCAGACTCCGCAGTGCAGGGCTCACACTGCACCGAGACAAGTGCGAATTCCTACGGAACAAACTGGGGTTTTTCGGATATGTGTTCTCAGCCGAAGGCGTCAACCCTGATCCTGACAAGGTCAAAGATATCAAGGATGCTCCACCGCCCACGGCGGTCACGGAAGTCCGGAGTTTCCTCGGCATGGTAAATTACTGTGGCCGTTTCATCAAAGACTTGGCCAACCTGACTCTCCCCCTGCGTGAACTAACCAAAGACTCCACCCCATGGAGCTGGGGACCTGAACAGGAAAAGGCATTTCAAGATATTAAGAGCTCACTCTCCAGCAACACTACGCTGGCATTCTTTGACCCGCGACACTCCACTCTCATTGCGGTAGATGCCGGACCGGCAGGACTGGGGGCTGTTCTGATGCAGAGGGCACGAGACGAGATAGACTGGTCCCCTGTCGCTTTCGCCAGCCGGTCCCTCACGGACACAGAGCAAAGGTACTCACAAATTGAGAAAGAGGCCATCGCAATACATTGGGGATGTCGTCACTTCCATTTGTACGTCTATGGAAAGCCCTTCACGGTGGTGACAGACCACAAACCGCTGCTGGCTCTGTTCTCAGGAACCTCATCCAAGCCACCTCCAAGAATAGAAAAATGGATCCTACAACTGCAAGAATACAATTGCAATATTGAGTACCAACCAGGGGCGAAGAATCCGGCGGATTACCTATCACGACACCCTAGGCCCGCAACCCCTGAAGAGATGGATGAGGCCGAAGAGACGGAAGCATATGTACAGTGGGTAGTGGCCAGGTCATGCCCGCGTCCCATATCGTTGGAAGAGGTCGTGAGCGCCACGGCTCAGGATGCTTGCATACAGCGGGCCAAGGACCTTCTCCGAACTGCTAACTGGCAGAAAGCTAAGGAGGGCTGGAAAGTGCTCACCCCTGAGGCTCAGAAGATCATGGACAGCTTGTATCACGTGAGGGCTGAACTAAATGAAGATGCGGCGGGATGCCTCCTGCGGGGGCATCGCCTAGTGATCCCAACGGCTCTCACGGGACGAGTAATTCAACTGGCCCACTTAGGACACCAGGGCATGGTCAAGACGAAGGCCCGACTGCGGACTAAGGTATGGTTCCCGCTCATGGATGACATGGTGGAGAGCGTGGTGAGATCGTGTGCGGCTTGTCAAGTTACGGGAGACAACCCCGTGAGGCCCCCATCATCGTGGAACCCCGTCCACAAGGACCCTGGGAGCGAGTCAGCATGGACTTTGGCAATCTCCCGGATGGAAGACACACGCTGGTAATGATAGACGACCACTCAAAATACCCTGAAGTCGAAATTGTCACAAGCACCAGTGCAGACTGCGTCATTCCCAAAGTGGAAAAGATTGTTGCCACTCATGGAGCCATGAAGGAACTGAGAACCGACAATGGACCACCATTCCAGGGTCAAGACTTTGCTGCCTACCTGTCGTCTCTGGGGACACGTCACAGGCGCATAACACCTCGGTGGCCTCAAGCCAATGGAGAGGCCGAGAGGTTCATGAGGACATTGAACAAGGTCATCCGCATTGCCCACGACAAAGGGCAGTCAGTGGAAATGGCCATCTTTACGTTCCTTCGAAGCTATCGCCAGACCCCGCACTCCACAACAGGGGTGGCCCCCGCCCATCTTCTTCTAGGAAGAGTGATAACTGACTCCATCCCTCATCACCCCCAGTGGGCACCTGAAATGATAAATGAACAAGCAGTGGCGAGGAAAAGGAACTCCACAAGTGAAAAAGTCAGCCAGAGACGACGGGCTGTGGCTCCGCACTTCAAAAGAGGTGATGTGGTGCTCATCCGAAATCGTGTAACCAGTGGCAAATTTAGACTTAATTTTGAGAAGCGACCATGGCGAGTCATCGGAGTGAAAGGCACCCGCCTCACGGCCATTCGAGGACGAGACAGGGTGACTCGCAATGTGTCTCATTTCAAACTGTATCATCCTTCAGCCCCAGAGTCAGAGCGTCAGCAGGGCGGTGGACAAACCGAAACTGCAACCAATGTGCCAGCCGTTGAATCAACAACTCGTCACGAGGTCAGACAAAGTAGCGAGCATCAGGTCTCCAGTGAAGAAGTGGGAGGTGACGCGGAGGCCCTTAATGAGGCCCCAGATCCGGAGGGGGCAGACAGAGAGGCGCCAAGTCACGAGTTGGAGATTGGAGCGGAACTGCTGACTCACAGGGGGTCGCAACGCCGGCTACGTGATAATCCCACCCCCTCTGGCTGGCTGAGAGACTACTTTACGTAAGACTATTCCTATTTACATGTATACACATGCAGTTTGAACTGAGTGGCTGGTAATGTGGCACTGCATTTAAAGGACGCTGAAGGTATCGGTCCCAATGTTCCACGAGACAGAAAAGTAACGTTTAAATGTGTTCATGTTTGCGTTTTGGTTTTTCCTTATTTTAGGAGGAATGTTATGTTCCTGGAGGTCCGCCCACAGCGCCCTCGGGGCTGGGCGCGTTGGTCATGTGACTCCTGATAATAAAAAGAGGTCTAGCACGTGCGCGGGCGTTCAGAGAGAGAGACGCACAGACCGAGCAACCAAACTTATTCCCAGTTTCCGTCTGAGTTTATTATAAGGCCACGTGTTAGGCCTAGCTAGAATTAGATGCCCCGGAGCGTAGGTCCCAGAGCCATCTCCCTAGGGCAGTCATTTCCCCATCTTACGACACAACAGCTACGAGAAACAAGCACAAGCGTGCACGGGAGCAGGGGGACGCGACGGGGTAGAGAGGAGGGGGCCTGAGCGATTCACTTGCGGAAGCCAGCGGCTGGCGCAGCGATAATTGACATATAGCACTGTGCGCTCCAGCAAGTGAATCGCCACACCTGCATGCGTTGTTATTGAAGGCAATGGAACGTGTGCACCTTTTTGGCTGAAAAGCCAAAGCGACGGCTAAGGGTATTTTTGCCTAATCGCCGCATGCGCGCTCCGTAGGCGAGACCTAAAAAGGAAATTCAGTATGGTATTGGTAAACTTAAGGCAATATGACTTCATAATCTTACATCTTTTTTTGCAGCGTACTTAAACTTTTTTGTAAAATGACGATTCAAAATGATGTCCGTTGCCTTAAAGCATGCATTATGACCTGTCTGCAGGTTCAAATAACTCGTTGGCTAAAAAGTGCTCTTAACGATACCCTCCTTTCGTTCCTAATC
Organism: Lissotriton vulgaris; assembly: GCF_964263255.1. Taxonomy (NCBI): domain Eukaryota; kingdom Metazoa; phylum Chordata; class Amphibia; order Caudata; family Salamandridae; genus Lissotriton; species Lissotriton vulgaris. The sequence continues at coordinate 509,585,798 of NC_141685.1, read as the reverse complement.
CCCAGATTTGCACAGTCTGCTTCGAGCAGTTTTTGTTTACTGGAGCCATGGCGCAGAGTGGGCACGCCCTGCAGGAATGCCAAAGCGGTATCTAATAAAATGCTCTTTTAGTTGCTTGGACCACTCGGGCTCCCGATCTGGCTGAGATTTGAGGGCTTTACAACCATCCAGGCATGTCATCTAATTGATTGTGCCACTTGGTCTTTAGCCACAGAGATTCTTTTCATACAGCCACTTACCGTTTTTATGAATGACTGTTGTGGAGGGATCATTTGCCATATAACTGTTGAACACTCAAGTCGTCAATGGCCGAATCAATATGCTGACGAGAGGGCACATTATTGCTTGTTTGTCAGTCATGCCAGAGGGCTTTGTACAATTGGTTGGCCGACGAGGACTGTACTCTTTTCTGTACTTTAATGTATGCCCCTTTTCTCACAATTGATTGATTTACTAAACCAAACTCTAGTCTAATCAGGGTTGGAGAGATGTTGGAAGGAAGACGGAAAAGCAATCTGAAGATTGTCGTGAAAATCAAGTTTAAGGTTGTTTCATCTTTGCTTCGCAAGCCTCACTTCCATAGGTTAGGCTCCGAGTTAATTTTGCTGCTACTGGCTTAAGCAGGGGTAGGAAGCTTGGACCTTCCAATGATCTCTCTTCCTTCAAGGAGCTTTGCCTAATTGGGAGTATCTGAATTACTCTCAGACACACTGGTTTATAAATTCACACGTTCTTGGCACCAGTCTATCGAGCCTGGTTCTTCCTTTGTCCTCTAATAATTTGTGTCCAGTTGAGTTTGCTCCTTACCATCTTGCTCCTGATTAATGTAGGCCTCTTGCTGTCACACAAGAGCAAGCAAAATTAAAACATAAACTAGTTTATCAAGAGCTAGAGCTACTGGCCAAAATGTTACTTTTTCTTGTTACTTGCCATCCCGATAAACCCGAATGATCCTTCTATTTTTGCCTGACATCTCCATCATGCTTATCACTAAAAAATAATTAGTCATGCTTTGTGACACCAAGTGTGGCATCTACAGGGTCCATGGACTCCCTCTATTCCCGCTCAGCTTACGAGAAAGCACGTCTTTTTAGGTAAGCCAATGGCATATTGTTTGTAAATCATAGGAAGACGGAGGATGGTCACGTTCTTGTGTGACTCCGTGAATCACAGGGAGAGATCCAGCTGAATAAAGAACTTTATTCCAGAAAATCTCCCCAATATTTTTTATCATGGGCTGTTTCCTGTTCAATATTGTAAAGTAGATAAAAAGTATTCTCAAAAATTTGTACGTCAGATCTCTTCTTTCCATTGTTTCCCCAGTCCCGTTAATCTCATATTCCTTTCTTCCTGTGAAGCTGGGTCTGTTCCTCAAAAAAGTCAGATGAGTCTTTCGGTGTGGGGAGCAGGACCCACTGGTATCCTTTACGATGTGGTTCCTACATATCATCAATTTTGTGTTGTAATTCCAAATCATTAATATTCATAAATCCTGTGGCTGAGAAGATGATGAATTTCCACACTCTGGTGCAGCAGCCTCTACTTGGTCCTAGGATCATAGCACAGCAGGAGAAGAGAACATGTGCCAATGGTCTCCCTTCAGTAGATGAGGCAAGTAGGATTGCATCCGTGGTGGTGGGGGCTCACACCACTGCATGCAATATATTGCAAGACAGTAATATTGCTTTCACTGCCATAGACCTACCAGTAAATTTAAAGTCGGTAATTAGTGTTCTTTACTCCACTCAAACTTTACTCCTAAGTTGGGGAAAGGTGTTGGTCTAACGGCTATGGTGATCGATCTCAAATCTAGAGAACCGGGTTTGAGTCTCGGCAAGGACGCGCAACATCCAGTGATTCTGGGCAAATCACTTATTCTCCCCGTGCCTAAAAAACATAAGTGTGTCCTCATGTAAAGCAACTGGTGCTATGTAAAGCGCTCTAATACCGATACCTTCGGGTAACCTTCGCGCTATATAAAACTCCATAAAAAGAATGGAGTGAAGAATATTAAATAAGAGGAACCTTAGGTCGATGTAGTAGATACAAGATTATTGTGGGACAATATTGTACACCTGCTTGTAGTGACATGCAACTGACCCCGCAATGCAAAACCGTTTATTTTACTTTATATCTGTGAAAACGAGGAGGGAGTAAAGTCATGGGCCCTTATTTATGAAGGCCTTGCGCCACCAGTGCGTCACTTTTTCCCATGTTAAAAGTGACGCACCAGCGGCGCAAGTCCTTCATAAATAAGGCCCATGGTTCTCATCCTGCCTGGTGAAGAATTCAATATAGTGTCAGACTGCTGTCGGAGTTCTTGAGGTGAGATTACCAGCTGCAGTACTCTGCAGCTTGCACATTGAATGGTGGGGTGTGGATGCACCCTGCCTTGGAGGGGAGGCAGAGTTCCAGGCCCGATGAGCTGCTCTCTGCTCTGCCTCGAAGCAGTGGCAGGGAAGACAGATATAAATGCTAGGCCATGCAGGATTAACATGTTGCACCCAGTGGAAATGGAATCTTATGATTTCCTTCTCTCCATGTTGAGTCCACAAGGCATAAAGACTTCCAACATGAAATCCTAAAAGGATGATCATCCTGAAGACACCGGAGCGGATCGATGCAATGGGGAGGATTATAGTCCTGCAGGCTGGCTCCAGAGGATTGACTTTGTGGATGGGAGGAAAATCCGAATTTCCCTCACAACGGCAATCAATGCAATTAAGCATTCAGGAACTTCAAAGAGTGAACACGTAATGCTTAGACTGAAGGTGGAGGCCTCAGTTTTGGCACCTTGCCAGGTTGAAGATGAAAGAAACATAAGGACAGGGAACACATCTTCATATATGGCTGAAGCTGTACCTTGATGATGAAGCCCAAATTGATGGGGGTTGCTTGTGTTTCAGTTGAGAGGGGAGCTAGACTGGCAGTTCAGGCTGGGGTGTTCTCTGCCCGACTCGTACAGCTGTACAAGCGAGCAAGTACGATGCGAGAAACGCAAAATCGCCGACTGAATCGTTTCCGGATCCAAACTGCTCCGTACGCTTCATCCGTAAGCAAACCGTGCCGTGCAATGGAGCCGATTTCCGACCGAGCCAGTACAAGGCACACGTCGGACAGCCGGATTGAAGCGAAGTTTCCGGCTCGCAAAACATCCGGGAAGCTGCCTTTGGGGGTCCGTGTCGGACCCCCCATCACCTGCAGCCTTATGACTCGGAAACAGGAAACATGGCTTGTATGGTGCGGATGGCACGCGTACCTACTGTAGGGTGCGCCCTTGTGCCAGACGTACCCATTCAGTCAATGGAAGCCCATATACGCGTTGTACGACCGTCTCCCATTGACTTCTATGAGAGTCCGACCGAACCGTTCTGAATGGTTTGAAGTCTGTGTAGGAGCGTTTTGTTGATTCCGGCATAGAGGGTGTTGCCATAGTCAAGTCTGGTGGAGAAGTAGGGCTCACTGGTTAGAAGCGTCAGACCCTGAAGCAGAGATCAGGCCCGGGACCAGGGTTCAATTCCCGACGCGACAGGGTCTTGGGCTTAATGTCCGCGGACTCGATAATTCTCTTGCCTCTGTGCCTACTCTAATCATGGGTCCCACGCTGCAACTCTGGGTAATAGCTTGCTTAATCTCCACAATGGCCCCTATAACGCTGGGATGCCTGGCTTCACCTTGGGGGTGCCCAGGAGGGGCATCTCACAGGGAGAGCCAGGAAGGGTTCCACAGCGTTATACAGCGCCGGGACGCCCCGTTGCTGGGGCAGCTGTGCACTTTACAAGTATACTACATTTACATTTACATTTACATTTACATTTATGAGTGCGTGAGTGACGGTCCTTCAGCAGTTGGAGGGGATCCATTTGATGGTCTTATGGAGACTCTGAAGGCAGTTGAAACTGGTGGAGGCGACTGCGTTGATCTGGCGGTTCATGCAGAGGGAGGAGTCGAGGATGATGCAGAGGTTTCGGGCGTGGTCGGTGGGGGTGTTTGGGATCCCGAGGGTGGACGGCCACCAGGTGGTGGAGCACGGTTCCAAAGATGACGATCTCGGTCTTCTCTGAGTTGAGCTTCAGACAGTTGTTCTTCATCCAGGCTGTTGTCTGACGATAGCGGCGAGGGGGGCCATGTAGATGTTGAAGAGCGTGAGGCTGAGAGATGACCCCTGTAGGATGCCACAGATGATAACTGTGGGTTCGGAGAGGAAGGGAGGGATTCTGATCCTCTGTGTTTGGCAGGTGAGACAGAATTGGATCCAGTCGAGGGTGGCTCCTTGTATCCCTGCTTTGTGATGTCTGGATGTGAGAGTGCGGTGTGAAATGGTGTTAAAAGCTGTTGAGAGGTCTAGCAGGATGAGGGCCGCCGTGTGTCCCTGGTCCAGTAGCATGCGGATGTCGTCAGTGGCAGCCAGGAGGGCGGTCTTGGTGCTGTGGTTGCTGCAGAATCCAGATTGGGAGGTGTCTAGGATGGGGGGGGCAAGATGGCGGACTGCAAGTCCGAGTGAGGAGACGCTAGTGCAGGCTCTCGTGTGGCTCGCTCAGAGTTCCTTCCTGAACGTGGCTGAAAAGGAAGGCGATGCTGTAGCAGCGGGAGCATAATTACGGAATTAACTATCCACTCTCACGGAAGATTGTGCTCTCAAGGTGGTGTCAGAGAAGAGAGTGCTTCGTTTCTTTCTTCCCGATTACGGGAGGAAAAAAGCCGTCTGAAGGGGTGACGGTGCTTTGCGTCGGCAACAGCAAGGACGTTTACCAAACCCGGGTATGCGCCTGGACCCGTGGAGAAAATACATCCGAACCCTTCGTTCGGCGTGTGGGCGCTCGACTCCCATCTCATCAGTGTCAGCTGCTAACTGGAATACCATAAGAGAAGGAGTAGGGAGCGAGTCAAAATCCTTCTCAGCACGTCGACACCGAGAATCAAAGGAACAACACGGGCTTGACAGCAACATTGTTTCAGTGTCTCGGCTTCCCTCGGCTACAATGGCGCCAAAAAATCCGGCAGGAACCCTACGGCAGCAGAAACCGAAGACAAGAGCTGACACAGCAACAGCAGCAGCAAGTCAAGATACAATTCACACGGCGGCGGTGATAGTTGGTAACACTCAGCCTGCTACAAATGTGAGTACAATCCCAAACTCAAGTGCAAGTAATGAAACTTTTTCAGCTGTTTTAAATGCGGCCGAGGGGTTACATCAAGCTACTCCACAATTAAATAACGTTAATGCAACTAATGCAACTACAATAAGTAGTACAGCTGAAAATGCCGAAAACGCAATGGCTTCTGGTAGTTGTAGGACAGGAGCAATACCGAAAATTCCTGGCATGTTTAGGAGAAAATCTGCTAATCCTGACGTAATCCAGAAGTCTCTAGATAAACAATTAGACGCAGAAGGTCCTGCTAAGGGTGCGTCTAGTGGCGGCGAAAAAAATAAAGATCTAAGTCAAAAGCTATCAATTGCAGCTGATACTCGAGGAGACGATACAGAGTCCTTGGATTCAGCAGGTAACTTCTACTCTATGACTGATTTATCCCAAGCACTGGACTCTGATAACATAGATGAGATGTTACCGAATACTGAGTTACTGCAGGAGGGGGTGGGTCAAGATGATCTTAGCATTTCTGAAGGTTCAGATTCAGACCCAGAGGAGTCCCCGAATAGACAGGAGTGGGGGCGAGAGGAGGAAATCGAGAACTTTGATGCTAACTTTGACCCACAAAGAGTAAACAGACCTAACTCACCCCAAACACCTGTAATCTCTGGACCCCATAATTCTTCTGATGACTTGCCTGAAATAACATTGGAAGTCTTATATAGAGTAATGCTGCACCACAGAGAGGAGACTAAAACTGAAAATCTTCGAACCCAGGGAGCTGTAAAAAAGTTACAAAATAATCTCAGGAAAGTAATGAAAATCTCTAACGACACAGTTATAAGAGTTACGGAGACGGAGAGCAGGATATCACAAATGGAAGACTCTATGGTGCAACAGAAGGCACAGCTAGAATCAATGGTGGGCTTGAAAGAGGAGATTAATTGGAAACTGGTGGATTTGGAAAATAGTGCTCGCCGTAATAATCTCCGAGTCCTGGGCATACCGGAAGGGAAAGAAAATACAAATCCACGACAATTCATGATAGATCTTTTCTCTGCTGCTTTCCCTGAGCTAAGTCAATGGAAATGGGAGACCGAAATTCAAAGGGCGCATAGATTTCCATTCCAAGTAAGGCGAGACACAGCCTCAGCTTCTAAACCAAGAGCGATCCTTATTTCACTGAATAATTTTCTTGCAAGAGAAGCTCTTTATGACTTAGCAAGACCTAATAAGAAGCGCAAGGTTCGAGATATTGAATTTTTTGTTCGACCGGACTATTGTCATACTACGGTACAACTAAGATGGCAATTAAGACAACTGATTACAGCATTCCAGGCAAAAGGCGCCCAAGCATTTCTTCTAAACCCTGCCAAACTCAAAGTCATATACAAAGAACGAGCTAGCTTTTTCACCACCGAGGCAGCGGCCAAAGAATTCCTGATGACTCTCTTATAAGTTGTTGCTTATTTCTGTTTTTTTTTTTTTTTCTCCTTTGAGCAATGACCAAAAGTGTAAGGAAAAAGTAAATGATTATAGCAATGTAGTAAGACAAAACTTGTTCTGAAATATTCAGATATATTTGAGCTAACTGCGGCTTTAATGATTATGAATGAAGTATAAGTAATCATGAGCCGAGCCGCACGATGAGATTCACTTAGTGCTCATCACATCATCAACACGAGGGACACTATGTCCGTTTGCCCTGATAGCACTGAGGGGTGAGGGGGGTGGGGGAGGCTCAGCGTGAGCCCAGAGAGGGGTGTGGGGTGGGTGAGGGAAAAAAATGAAGTTGCAAGTAAAAACAGATTGTATATTATTACTTTGATATTTGTAGGTACACTGTTGGATAGGTGGCTTGTTACAGAGAAGGAAATGAAATCTTTTTTTTCACTTAAGATGATGTTATCTGTGTATAAAAACTCTTATAAATGGGAAAGTTACGAGTGTGTTCTTGGAACATTTGTGGTTTAAATAATAAGAAGAAGAGGGGAATAGCGGCACAAATTTTACAATCTATGAAAAACGACATAGTATGCATTCAAGAATCACATATAACATGGAATGACAGACATTTATATAAAGACCTAGGTATGCAGGTAGCGGTATGTACATCTCAAGGATCAACGACAAAAGGTGTTGCTATCCTATTCAAGAGGGGGTTAGGCATATTAACTCGACATAAAGCGGACAAATATGGCAGATGGGCAATAGCAGAGTTGAAAATCAATGATGCATTATCGACCATATGTGCTGTGTATGCTCCAAACGTGGATGATCCAGGTATTCTGGATAGTCTAAATCTTGAACTCTCTAACTGGTCCTCATCATTAATAATGTGTGGCGACTTTAATATTCATTTAGATGTGAGTAAAGAGATATCTGATATATCTTGTTATCAGGGCGTTAAGAAAAAATTATTCATGTCACTACGGTCAATGGTATTAGAGCATGGTTTGGTTGATGTAGCTTATGAAAAAAAATCTATACTTCCCATGTATACATTCTTCTCCCATCCTCATAAAAAATCGGTCCGCTTGGACTACTTTTTTCTTAAAAAATCATTTATTCATGATACAAGCTTTGAATTATTTCCACGCATAATATCTGACCATAATCCAATAGTGATCGAAATTAAAACCGATGAAATAACCACTCAACCGAGATCCTGGACTTTTGATCGTAAACTTCTACATGATTCTGAATATATAAATACATTGGCTTTGTGGATGAAAGAATTTTTTGATATTAATAAAGGTACTGCGTCAATAAAGATTGTCTGGGATACGTTCAAATCAGGGATAAGGGGAGAGACTCTGTCATATACAATTAAAAAACAGAAAATTATGCGTGAAAAGAATGAGAAGGTTCTTCAGAGAATATTATTTTGGGAGAAGGAATTAGTTACAGCAATAATACATCAACGACCAATTGTAGACATAGAAACAAGGCTGGCAATTAGTAAATCTATTGCTTACGAATTCTTTGCAGAAAAATCAGCAAAACTGATGGCAAGCTATAGAACTCAGATATATGAGATAGGAGAAAACACTGGGAAAATCTTGGCAAAAAGAATCAGGCAAAAAGAAGTATTTAATGCCATCAATACAATTCAGGATGAAACAGGGCAAGTGTATAATAAACAAGAGGAAATCCTAGAAGTTTTTCGTAAGTTTTATCGTAAATTATATACACAAGAGGATGATAATTATTCATCTGATATATGTCTGAATTTTGCCATGGGAAATCTTCTCCCGATCCTTACTCACGATCAAAAATTAGTCTTAGATGCCGCTATCACATGGGAGGAAATCGAGAACGCCATAAACTCATTAGCAATGGGCAAAGCTACTGGTCCGGATCTTATTCCGTTAGAATTTTATAGGTCCTTTAGAAAACATATAAAAAATGAGATGTTGGCTATGTTCTTAGAGGCACAGAAAGGCTTATCTCCAGCATCTTGGGCTGAATCAATAATCATGACATTTTTAAAAAAAGATAAAGATCCATGCAATCCAGCCTCCTATAGGCCAATATCGTTGATCAATTCCGACAGTAAAGTCTATTCAAAAATACTTGCCACAAGACTGTCAAGAATTATTCCAACAATTGTATCTCGGTGGCAACATGGGTTTATTCCCAATAGAGATACGGCGGATCACGTACGTAGAATCATAGCAATGATGGATTGGGCAGAAGCCTCTAATATATCAATAGGAATTACTCTGCTTGATGCTGAAAAAGCATTTGATAGAGTAGCATGGCCCTATCTCTGGGATGTCTTATCCATGAAAGGGTTTGGCCCAGGAATAATAAATGCATTTAAGGCACTATATAAAAACCCAGTCTCAGCAATAAAAATAGGACTTAATAAATCTGCATTATTTTCTATCCAAAGAGGAACACGCCAAGGGTGTCCATCCTCTCCTCTTCTTTTTGCTATATATATAGATATCTTTCTTAATCAGCTCAATAGGGATGAGAGCATAGTTCCATTACAGTTAGGAGGTACAACATATAGAGCCCTTGCCTATGCTGACGATTTGGTAGTAGTCACTAAAGACATTGAAAGAACGTTTCGGAGGATTGAAGAACTAGCAGGTATATTCGGATCTTTCTCTGGGTATAAACTAAATTTGTCTAAAACGCAAATTGTGTTTATAGGACCAAATCCACCTCCTATTATAAATATAGTTTCGGAAGCAGTCTACTTAGGGATTAGATTAACTACACCTATCTCACAGATACCTAGTATTAATTATACTCCAATTCTAAAAAAGGCTAACACGACTCTGGAAAGAATAAATCATTTACACTTATCTCTTCATGGTAGAAACAACGTTTTAAAGATGCTTATATTGCCTAAATTTCTATACCTATTTAGAACAATACCCCTGGAATTACCTTTAAACTTTTTCCAAGAAATTGAAAGAACTGCAATAAGATTTCTATGGGGCTATAAAGGTATTAGAAGAGCATATAAGAAGCTGATTATACCGAAGGATAGGGGGGGGTGGGCCGCACCACACTTTTTATTTTACTATTTAGCAGCCGCACTCCAATATATGTTTACCTTAATCGTAGGTAAAAAAATCCCCATTAATTGGTCACATTATCCAAATATTTATGAAATGGTAATAGGTACTGATGCAAATTATCATTTGTTAAAATTTATAGAGCCAAGCTACTATAAAAAAACAAAATTTAAGATAGTGGCTGCAGCATATAAAGCCTGTAGAATTATCAAAAAACTGGTGGGAATTAGGAAAATTACTAGATATACGCCTCTAAACTCAAGTCAATGCTTTCCCACAATATTTAGGGACCAGGTGATGAAAAATTGGAATGATAAGGGGATTACCTTTCTCTCTGATTTGTATATTAATAATTCGGAAATATTACTTTCTTTTGATGAATTACAAAGTAACTTTAAAATTCCTTCAAATGGTTATTTCAAATTTCTACAGATTAACAGCTACCTACATTCATCCTCCAACATAGAAAGACTGGATTTAAGCCCAATTCTACTCCTAGATAATCTAAATAATAAAAGAAGGATTGGGTTCTATTATAACACCCTAATGACTTATCTTGTGGATGACTTTAATAATCTGAGGGATAAATGGGAAGAGAAATTAGGTACAAAGGATGTATTTCTGGAAGAATCAATTAAAATGGCTTCCTCTATTTTATTTTCTGGGCGTAATCGTACTCAACATTATATGATTTTGTGTGATTTATACTATACACCGGCAAAAGTTCTGAAATGGGGGAGTATTACTGGAATTAAATGTAATCGGTGTAATTTAAGAGGGGCCGATACGTTACATATGTTTTATTCGTGTGTAAAATTAGACGGATTAATTTGTGATGTTAAGAAATTTATTGAATACATTCTTTGTAAAAATATAGCCATATCGCCTGAACTTATATTGTTTGGTGTTTCCAAAGATTCAAAAGATATTGATCAAAATAATCTATTATTTATCATGATGGCTGAATTTCGCGCATGTATATCTCAGGATTGGATCAGTCCAGAATCACCATCTTTCTCCACATGGAGGGGTCGTCTCTCAGCTAGATATAAGCTTGAATCAGCAATATATGCCACCAAGGGGAAAAAAAGGAAACAACTTGGGTTAAAAATCTGGTCACCAATTCAGAAATGGACTGATGAAGTAATGATATAGCGAATTTTGTATATTGTGTACTTATGTATGTTCCAGTTCTTCTTTATTTTGTATTGGATTGTATTATGTTCCTCTTTCTATATATTGTATAACATCTAGCCGAATTTCTTTTCAAGAAGGAATCATGTCATAATCTGTGTAAACTTGCAACGCAAATATCAATAAAAAAAAAATAAAAAAAAAGGGAGGTGTCTAGGATGGAATTGTCTTCGATGAAGGCGGTCAGCTGAGTGTTTACGAGTCTGGCTGGAAAGTTGTGGCAAGAATATTTTCTATTCCGTTAGTGTGACATTGCGGTCTTTGAATACTACATGGATTCCCAGCAGGTTTTCCCATGCATTATGGGACTTAGTGGATTGAATTGAATTGAATTGAAAAATAATTTATAATGCGCAGAACAATAACCCGCAGGTATCAAGGCACCTAACAGAAGATCAGAGAATGATCAAGAAAACTTAGGACCCTAGACATAGGCTTGCTTGAAGAGAAGGGTTTTTAAGGCAGTGCGGAAGTTCTGAAGGGACGGGAGAGATCTCAAGTCCAAAGGGAGTTCGTTCCACCATTTAGGAGCAAGGGTGGAGAAGGCTCTGCCTCCCCACTTGGCTCTTCGTACACGGGGGGCTGTCAAAAGCAGTTTACCAGAGGAGCGCAAGTTCCTTCGGGGGACATAGTGGGAGATGATGGATCCTATTCCAGTGTCACTCTTTTTAGCGATGGCTCTATAGGTCATAGAAAGGACCTTGAACCGGATTCGATATTCCACCGGCAGCCAGTGCAGTGTTTTCCTGGCTGCAGTGGCCGAAGAGCGTCTGGGTAAGTCCAGGACAAATCTAGCTATGGCGTTTTGGACTACCTGTAAGCGCTGCAGCTGTCCTTTATTAAGTCCAGCATACAGCGCATTACAATAGTCCAGACGCGAGCCGATAAGAGCAACAGCTATTTGTTTTCTTGCCTGGAGAGAGAGATATTTCCTGACCCTGCGCAGAGTGTGGATCAAGCCCCAACAGGTGGAAACAGTTCTGCTCACCTGGTTGCCTAAGTCAAGGGCAGGATCTATTAACACCCCGAGATTTTTAGCAGAAGATGTGGGGGAAGGGCAAGTTCCAAGGGAGTCAGGCCACCAATTGGCTGACCAGATGTTTTCTTTCCCCCCAAACACCATCACCTCTGTCTTCTCCCCATTCAGTTTCAGAGAGTTCCGGATCATCCATTGACCAACCGCCTCCATGCAAGATCTAAACTTGGAGGCGATTAGGTCATCTGAATGGGGAAGAGAGACGAGGATTTGAGTGTCGTCTGCGTACGAGACTACCTCCATCCCGAATGATCTTATTAATTTGGCTAGTGGGGTAACATAGATATTAAAGAGGGTCGGGCTAAGTGCCGACCCTTGAGGAACCCCACATAGCAAAGGATGGGATGGAGATAGAAACTCCCCAAGCTTGACTCTTTGTTCCCTCCCCGTGAGGAAGGAGGTCAAGAGATCCAGAGCTGCGTTTGCTACCCTCTCTCGTAGAGGAAGCCAGAAGTGAACTGCTACAGGTTGTATGTGTTGGCTGAGAGACAGCAAAAATTAACCATAAAATGTGATATGGATACCACTGATGCAGTGGTCGAGCTATGGCTCAGTCTTTTGGACAGTGCAGACATGCTTGACTGCGTCAGTCTGGGTTTTCAGAACCTGTACAGAATAGCCTGAAAGGTAAATTAAATTAAGTGCTCTCATGGCGTGCCGTTTAAAAATGGGGTTATTATTCATGCTCTCAGAGAGACGTACCATTAAAGATTGTTATGAATACATACATTAGTAAATTAACGTATCCGCTCCATGAGATGCCACGAGGTGTGTACCAGAGATTACCTTCTTGTGGCTCTCCGGGTACTGAATGAGGTTTTATCGAGCCCGGTGTTATAAAGGGAGTGCCCTGCATGGAGGCGCACTCAATGGGAGACAGCTGGAGCAAAAACAACTATACCGGGAAAACCAAAAATGCCCGCCAGTCAAATGGCCCAAAAAGGAGCTTTATTTTGGTCCACTTCCTGTTGGAAGTTTTTGATGGAAAACTTTGGTGATCATTTCTTCTGGGGGTGAATGATGACTAAAAAAGGTTAACCCCAGGCCTCTGTAATGTTTATGGGGTCGCCAACGTATGTTCTTGAAAAATATAATGACGGAACCTATAAGTGTTCTATTAGGCTTTTTTTACTCAAGTTGATTTTCCTGGTAAAGTGCTGGGTGAAAGGCAATTAGTTGCGCTGAATGCTGAGAAATACAGGATGGTTATTCTCGTCAAGGTTTCTTTTTTGGCATTGGGGAAATGGTAAAAAGATTATAATTTTAAGTCTGAAATGGAGCTTTTACTGTTCTTGGTGGCCAAATCTCCTCATTATCAAAAGTGTGTAGAGAATTTGTATTTGCGTCTTATATTACTCGCAAAACAGCATTTTTTGAAACAAAAGGCTGAAACAGGTCCTTACAAAGGCATATGGTGGCTTCTTAGGTGTTCTTTTTGTTGCTGATTTTACCATATGGCAGCTTCTTAATTGTTTAGCAGACCATATATTATGGTTTCGGTTTGTAGAGTCCTCATTTTTAGAGCTGATTCCAAGGAATCTCATCATTTAGCCCTTTTTGATGAGTTCTCAGACAGAACACCCACCGCTGTTCCTTATCAAATAAATATCTCTTGTTTTGGATTTGTTTGATTATTGTCCATGAAAGATCTTTCCACTTGTGACTTTTTTTCCAAAAATGGGCTGCCATTTTGGTGGTACTTTTTTTGCATTTAATGTTGCTTTTGTATACCCCTATCCTTATTTTGACCTGGCGTGTGGTCATTCCTACGTACTCTAAAAGGAACAGGCAGGAATTAAGATAAACCACATTCTTTGAGTTACATGTCGTGAAACTCCTTTTGTCCCATCTGGTCCCATCTTGGAACCATATCTCTTTACTTTTTTTGGTTAGTTTACATACATTGCACATGCCACAGGGATGATGGCCAGAGACTGGTGCCATTAGGGTGGTTTGTGTGCTCTGTCCGTCTTTACTCTCTTTTGGTCTGGTGTGCACAACCAAATCCCGAATACTCTTACCTCTTTTGTGAGAGAAGATTGATTTTGGTAAGTTAATGCCTCAACTGTTAAGGATTCGCCAATGTTAGTTTACAATTTTTGTGATTCCATTGGAGTTAGTGTTGAAGGTTGTTATACATACTGGGCAGTTCTCCTCTTCCTTGTGGATTTTGATTCGCACAAGACCTTCTCTGCTGTTGTTGCGCGCCCTTTTGTTTGCTTTATCAATCACCTTTTTGGGGTATTGGCATATCTTCAATTTCTTTTTAAAGTCATTTGATCGTTTCTTGAAATCTTCAATTCTGTAGCTGTAGGAATTGCCCATCAGGAAAGTTGTCGCGGAGATGTCAGGGGTGGAAACTGTTGTACAGTAATAGGCAATTTTGGGAGTTTTTATTTGAAATGAGTGGTAGTTGTCAGTTTTCCTTCTTTAGCATAAATGTTTAGACCAAGGAAGACTCGTTTTTCATTTGAGATGGTACTTGTGAACTTCAAAAAATTATCTTGGCAGTTCAGCCATGTCAGGAAGCTTCTTGCGGTGGTCTCGTCTCCTTCCCAAATGATCAATAGGTCATCTATATATCGTTTCCATATATGTGTATGATCACAGAATGGATTTATGGGATTCAGGATTTTTTGTTTCTCCAGTTGATGTACATAGAGACCAGCTATGCTGGGAGCAAAAGTGCTCCTCATGCTGGCCCCATGTTATTGTAGATAAATTGTATCCTGATACTCAAAAAAAAATTCTTTGAGTGCCAATTGAAAGCACCCATTATCATGTTTCTTGGTGTCTGATAATCCCAATTAGTATTGAATAAGACGTCTTCTATGATATTTAGGGTTTCGTTGTGGGGAAGGCTTGTGTATAAGCTCTCAACATCACAACTTATCAATAGTTCTTTTTCTGGATTGAATGGTTGTCCTTCTAGCAGTTGCAGGACGTCTTTAGTATCTTTTAGGTACCTGGATGTTTGTTGTCCTAACAGCCTTAAGAACGTGTCTACAAATTTTGAGAACGGTTCCAGGATTGATCCAATCCCAGACACTATTGGGCAGCCAGGCGGTGAGACCTGTTTTTTGTGAATTTTTGGTATAGTGTATAGGTAAGGTGTTTTTGGTGAGCTTGTAATTTGAAAATCTCCTTCCTTTTTAGATATCCACCCATGTGATCGTGCCTCTTCCACCACGCTTGCTATTTTTACTCTTATTTTCTCAGTGGGGTCTTGGTTGAGGATTTCATAGTTCCTTTCGTCGAGGAGGAGATGTTTGCACTCTTGGTCATATTTTTTGGCAGATTGTATTATAATTGCCCCTCCTTTATCAGCTGGTTTTTTTTACCAATTTTGTATTGTTTGCTAATTCTCAGAGTGCTTCATTTTCTTCTCTGGTGATGTTGTGAAAGACTTTTTTGGTTTCTGAATCCATTTCTTCTAGGTCTTTCATCACAGCCTTTTCAAAGGCGATCAGTTTCACTGGTAAGTTGGCATCAGGTAGGGTGGAGGTAGATTTTGGTTTTAACCGGGTGTCTCCATCTTGCTGGTCATATCTTTATTTGTCTTTGAAAAAGATTTGTAACTTGAGTCTACTCATAAATTCCTTCATCTCTTTGCATATTTGGAATTTATCCAATTTAGCTGTGGGTACAAATCCTAGCCCCTTTTCCAGGACTTTGACCTGTGCCGGTGTTAGAATGTGATCTGAGAGGTTCACCACCAGATTCATTTCTTGCTGGTTGAAGCCCCTGTCATGCTCCTTGTCACCATCCAGATTTGTTCTTCGTTCTGTGGAGCCCAGTTGACATTGTTCCCTATCCGGTTCCTCCCTTGGCTTTGCCCTACAAAAATGGGGTTGCTCATAGTAAGGATATTCTTGCGGGGGTAGTTCAAAATGGGTTAGTGCCTTGCTGATGCGGGTACATTGAAAGTCCCAGGGGGTGTAGTGGGTATTTGGTTGGGCCTTTATAGGGTCTCCATCATCTTTGGCCGTGGATCCAAGGACGTCTGTTGTTGCCCCTCCCGCCCCTATATGGTTGGTATTTCCCTTTTCCTGAATCTAATCAACTGGATCCTGAGTCAGATGAATTGTGACTGGGAGGAAGCCATAAAAAAAGTATGTGAATACAGGTTTACCCCGCATTCATCCACCAGGGTTTCTCCTTTCACACTGTTTAAAGGGAGGATGGCTAGTGTTCAATCCTCTCTGGGTCACCTCTAGAAGAATAGAAGTTGGGGGCCTGATTGACCGCACTGTGGGATGTAAGGATCGCAAACTACAGAAGATGGAGAAAAGGAAGCTGGAATTTGATGTGAGAAAAGCTGTGAAAAAGACTATTGTTCAAGTTGGAGACTGGATTAGAGTAAGACTCCCTGAGAGAAGGGTTGGTAAGTCGAAGTTTGGACAACCAATAAGAGTTACCAAACGTCTGGGGAATACTGTAAAAACTCAAGATCCCAGACTATGGAAACTTAACAGGATTGTTAAGTGTCCTTCCAAATGTGTTGGGAAGAACTCCTCCAGTGTGCCATCTTCTCCTCCTGCATGTCCTGTGGAAAGGAGACCTTGTAGGGTGAGGAAAATTCTTCTTAGTTTACGAGATTACAGTTAGTGAATTTTGTGTACTTATTGACTGTATTTTATGTTTTTCATTAGTTCATAAACTGTGCATCCTTTTCTTTCGTTGGTGAAAAGGGGAGGTGATGTGGTGTTCTTGTCCTATCCTGTAATGTATAGGCTATACTATGTATTCCTTCCTATTCTGTTTCCCAGTTCTATGTTGTTACCATGGAGATGGATTCCTAGTAAGAATCTAAGAATGTTTCTGATGGAATAGATTGTCAGTTGTAGGATGAGGTCTGATGATATGGAGCTGCAAAAAGACCTACGCCTGCCTGTCTTTCTTCGGTGTTGGTCATCACCTCACAGTGTTCCTTCTTAACACTGTTCAGGGGTATCTGCAGCCAACAAGATGTCATCAACATATTGTATGAGAGCCACCCATTTTGGCACAGGGAATGAATCAAGCTTACTTTTCAATGCTTGTCTGTAAATGCTAGGACTCTGTATACCCTTGTGGAGCTCTACATAATCTGAATGATCGATTATTCAAAGTGAAGCCGAACAAATAACGGCTGTCAGGATGAATAGGCATCGAGAAGAAAGCATTCTTCAAGTCGATAGCACTGAATGTAGTAGCAGTCGGAGGAACCATAGTAAGAAGTGTCGTGATGTCAGAGACTACTGAATATTGAGGCACTACGATCTTGTTAACCTCTCACAAATCAATGATAAACCTGTACATTTTAGTATCAGTGTCTTTTTTCAAAATTGGAAGAATAGGACTATTACAAACATTGTAAGGGACTTCTTCTACAACACCCACTGCAATAAAATCTTGACCAATACGTATTAGTGCCTCTTCACCTTCTCGAGATATTTTATATAGAGGCAGTAATGGTAATGAAGCACCTTCCTTTTAATTGAATGTGAACTGAGGGAATAACCATTTGCCCCACAGCAGTGTCGGACGTAGCCCACAAAGTACTAGGTACTGAAGCCAAAGCAGTATCCTCTTCAAAGAGACAAGATCTTTCAACAAGAAGGTAATTGTCATTTAAAATTACACGCACACCTTCTGGGGAACATCGTATCGTGGCACAAAAATGTTTGAGCATATCCAGGCGCACAATATTATCCGGTGTGTTGGGGGAAATCAAGAATGGACAAGCAGCAGTGAATTTACCAACATGGAATGCAAGCAGCTGTGACAATGGGCTAAGGGAAGGTGTCCCATCGAATCCGATCAATGTTATTGGTAAGCCAGACAGGGGAGCCCTAAGAACCAATTGTTTAGACAGGGCACTATGAGTAGCTCCTGTGTCAACCAAAAACCGATCAGTAGAACCCAAAAGCTTTGCATTAATATAGGGACCCTTCTGATCAACTGGGATTTCAACTGATTCCTTACCCCATCCTAGGCATTCCTATGCATAGTTAGAATTCTTCAAATCATCGGGCAAATAATCAGACATTTGATATTGATTACGCCTTTCAAAGGTATTAGAAGAATTTTGAGCATGCTCTACTGCCTCAAACCTTGCACGATTATGCAGACCTCCCCTATTTCCTAAGTTCCATGGGCAGCTTCTCATTTGTCCTCTACCACGCTGATACTGCAGACCGTACAAAAACGGACACTCAGAGCGCCAATGTCCAATCTCCTTACAATAAGCACACTGATCAGAAGACAAAGTAGCTCGAGGAAGAGAGGGTACATGGTCTGGATCGTACCTTGATCTTTGACCATCACCCTGATGTGTGACCACTGTCTTCTCCTGTCCGGTTCCAGCATTATACTTTTTCTTTGGTGTAGGACTACCATGCCCTGGTCTCCATCTTGATTACTTCCTGAAGTAGCCACCCCGCGGAGACAAGGTTTATGCCCCACCCCACCAGAATATCTGGTAGGAGGCACCTAATTTGGCCCATGACCGGCCCGTTCCTGTCACTATCTTTCTTTGGATTATTTATTCCTTAATTTCTTCTCACTCCGATCATCTGGAGATTTGCACCATTGGGGGGTATTCTATCCCTGCAGTATCTCGCATGGGTTATTTTTCTCGATGTTTACCCTTCTAAGATGGCCACACCCTTCTGCTCCCTGGATCTCTCTCTACCACCGGGTATTCATGGCAGAGCAAGTTCCGCTCATTAAGGAAGGCAGGTTTTTTCCAAGTGTAAATTTTGTATCCCCCACGGTCTATCTTTTGTTTTGACTGTGTTTAGGGAGTGAGCCTTCCCTCCTCTCGATACTCTTACCGTTCTTTGATCATCATTCCAAGACGGCGTAGTACGTGTAGTGAGCTTTGAAAGTGGATGTTCCACTGTCCCCACATGCCCGGTGCTATTTAGGGCCGCATGTGTGGTCCGGCGTCCCTACTTACAGGGGAGGAGTTCCTGCAGCCCCCGGTTTGACACTTCCCATGTATCCACAATCGCAATGGACCGCACACCGCTAGCCCCTCCTCCGGATCGCCCCTAGGGACTCTGGTACATGGAGTTCTTGAGTGGGTGCAAGTAGGTACTTGTTGAACTGATGATCTCTAGACCCGATACATGTCCCGGGTTTTTGGATATCGCCCGAGACATGGCTCGGGTTTCGGGATAACTTCCCTCATCAGTAGAGAAAATAGTTAGGGGTGGAAGAGAAGGCCGCCAAGCATCCGTCAAAGGCCTCGATGCCCGAACCGGAACGCAGGTGCGTCGTCCAGGAGCTCGTCAGCTCAAAGCTCAAGGGAGCCAATTTGTAGAAACAATCGCAATGGACCGCACACCGCTAGCCCCTCCTCCGGATTGCCCCTAGGGACTCTGGTACATGGAGTTCTTGAGTGGTTCACCCCAGTGGGTGCAAGTAGGTACTTGTTGAACTGATGATCTCTAGACCCGATACATGTCCCGGGTTTTTGGATATCGCCCAAGACATGGCTCGGGTTTCGGGATAACTTCCCTCATCAGTAGAGAAAATACTTAGGGGTGGAAGAGAAGGCCGCCAAGCAGCCGTCAAAGGCCTCGATGCCCGAACCGGCACGCAGGTGCGTCGTCCAGGAGCTCGTCAGCTCAAAGCTCAAGGGAGCCAATTTGTAGAAACAATCGCAATGGACCGCACACCGCTAGCCCCTCTTCCGGATCGCCCCTAGGGACTCTGGTACATGGAGTTCTCGAGTGGTTCACCCCAGTGGGTACAAGTAGGTACTTGTTGAACTGATGATCTCTAGACCCGATACATGTTCCGGGTTTTTGGATATCGCCCAAGACATGGCTCGGGTTTTGGGATAACTTCCCTCATCAGTAGAGAAAATAGTTAGGGGTGGAAGAGAAGGCCGCCAAGCAACCGTCAAAAGCCTCGATGCCCGAACCGGCACGCAGGTGCGTCGTCCAGGAGCTCGTCAGCTCAAAGCTCAAGGGAGCCAATTTGTAGAAACAATCGCAATGGACCGCACACCACTAGCCCCTCCTCCGGATCGCCCCTAGGGACTCTGGTACATGGAGTTCTCGAGTGGTTCACCCCAGTGGGTGCAAGTAGGTACTGTTGAACTGATGATCTCTAGACCCGATACATGTCCCGGGTTTTTGGATATCGCCCGAGACATGGCTCGGGTTTCGGGATAACTTCCCTCATCAGTAGAGAAAATAGTTAGGGGTGGAAGAGAAGGCCGCCAAGCATCCGTCAAAGGCCTCGATGCCCGAACCGGCACTCAGGTGCGTCGTCCAGGATCTCGTCAGCTCAAAGCTCAAGGGAGCCAATTTGTAGAAACAATCGCAATGGACCGCAAACCGCTAGCCCCTCCTCCGGATCGCCCCTAGGGACTCTAGTACATGGAGTTCTTGAGTGGTTCACCCCAGTGGGTGCAAGTAGGTACTTGTTGAACTGATGATCTCTAGACCCGATACATGTCCCAGGTTTTTGGATAGCGCCCGAGATAAGGCTCGTATCCGTATGGGAACCTTTGTATTTGTTCACCAGCTTCATCAAAGGTAGGTGCTGGGCTGTGTTATTTTAGCAATCTGCCTGCCGTTATAGCCAGGGAGGGTTACCTATGTACTCGCTGTCTGCGATGCCCTAGAATCCCACCAGTTAGGCCCCTGAGACCCTTTACATGTATTATCCTGGACTTTCAGTCCCTTTACGGTTTAGTTGTTAAGTCTCCTGATAGAGCTGCATGCCAGCAGGAACAGCTGCGTCTACCTGGCCCTTGCTGTTTGTGGTATTGTATGCCTTCCAGGATGTCCTCCTTTCCTCTGCTGGGGCCATATAGATTTTTTCTTATCTTTTTTGTTTTTACAGCGGCGGGATGTAGATAGGAAGATCCTCTTGTAGTTTTCGGTTTATCACCTATCATTGTCCATATTTCTTTTGGCTCATTCATCAGCTTGTGTAGACAATGTACCCTTCAAGCATACAGGGGCATCGATATCTTTCTATTGATCCCTGCCTGGTCTTATTCCGTCTGGCTGCCTACCCTGCCCTCTCTCCCCCCTTTATCACATCTTGGGGTCTTGGGATTCTTGTCACTTGAAGTGTATACCGCACAGTATCTAGCTTATTGTGGAGGTTGGACATTAATTTGTCCCCCCCTTTTTGTACTCCATAGGAGAATTTCTCCCCTCACCCCAAGACAGCTACTACCAGCCTGGACATGGTCATCACACCCCGGTCTTTTGGCTGATCCTGGTGGTTCCTGGTGGTCCCTAGTGGCAGACCGTCTTTCTTATCCAACCGCTTGGCTGCTTTTATCACGTCTCAGTAAGTGTGGGACAGAAAGAGAGGGTTTTTTATGTGCTTGTCTATCTTTTGGTCAATAATACCGATTTCTGAGGGCAACTGTGTGTAAAAGATATTTTTGTTCTTCGTGTAGATCTTCCTTTAAGTGACACCTTTTACTTCACTTTATATCCGGATGTCTCCCTGGATCCTTGTTGTGTTGGATTAACTTTGTTAACTTAGGTATTGTCTATTGGTTTATAGGTTCTTATTCACTTGACTGTGTACATGTGATGGTTAAGGTTTCTTATTCACGTTTTCCATTTCACTTGTTTTGGTAATATGTAGATTAACTACTTTCTGTCCTAGAAACTATGGGATATATGCTTTTTTTCTTCTTTCGTTATCGTCTTAGTCCATGCATGCCTTCAAATTCCTATTTTTTATTGTCATTTTATACTCTTGCGTCCACGTCCTTCACATCATTTTTTCTACAGTGTGGCTTCATTGAATATATCCTTCATTACGCTGTTTAGCCTTATTATCTGCTTTTCTCATGTTTCCCAGGTGCTCCTCCTTTTCTCACCTTGCCATCTTATCATACTGCGCCCTGAATAAGGTGAAACCTATCAATTGGGGTTGGATACCGAAACACGCATCGGCGCTGGAGTCCTCTGATCTTTATGTCTCCCCCAAGACTATTCAGCTGTGGCATCTATTGAAATTTTAAAATAAATTGTGTTAATAACTTTGCCTCACCCAATGCAATGATAATATGATAGGGTGATTCAATGACACTATTATTAAACCACATAGTTTATTGTGGCCCAAGATAGTCACCCTATTGTTTTTAGACTCTGTGGGGGGAGTGATCAATGGATGTGCTTTGGAGACTGTAGGACATGTGTGATTTTTATGTATGTGCGAATGAATGAGTATGAATTTGTCTGAGAGAATGAGTGGGTTATTTGCTATTTTGAGATTTGCTTCAATAAATTTGATATACTTGTTTAAAAAAATGGTTTAAGTGTGTGAGCACCTCAAAACATGTTTGGCCCTGGCCTGTAGCACACTAGTCTGTCTACCCTGGGGTGATGTGACTTTGCTGGGGTTTTTTTGTATCCTTGACGAATAGCATTTTTTCTATATACTTTTTCAGGCAGTGGGGTCCTTTCTAGATGGCGCACAAATCGTGCCTTTCTCCATCAGCTCTGTCGTACAGTTTTTCAGCTGTCTAATGGTTTCTTTTTTCTTTTTTTTTTTCTTTTTATTAAAACAAGGCATCAAAGAAAAACACAGGTGCACAGTGTAGAAGCGGATCTGATCCATATAACGATACATCAGACAGAAAATATTAGCATGGGGGGGAGGGGGAGGGAGAACAGAAAAAACAGAATAATTATACGAGAGGGTCCTGGGGATGCTGGAATATCGAAAATAACATCAGTAGGTGGTACACATATGTCCCCTCTATATCTGTTCCATGGTCCCCAAACAGTAGTCCATTTTCGAGGGCAACCCCTTGCCAGATACACAGTTTTTCCCGGAACATGCACCAATCCATAGACTCTTTCCACCCCTCTAACGAGGGTGGCCTCTCCGATCCCCACGGCTGGGCAATATTGCGTTTGGCTATCATATCACCCAAAGTTACCCACCGAGTCTGTGCAGTGTTTAAATCCTTAGGGTCCCAGATATTCAGGAGACATCTCCTAGCCTCTGGCGGCACGGCCACCCCCTGCCCTTCCTGCATGACATCTTGTATAGTGCCCCAATAATCCACCATATAGCGACATTCTCAAAGGATATGAAGAAACGTTCCTTATTAACCACACCCACGTCTAGTTAATCCCATCCGAATCAGACGTGGGCCTGTAACATATACTCTGTGCAAGATTTTCAACTGGACAAGTCTCAGTCTGGCCGGAATGGCGACTTCTTTCGGGGAGGACACCACCGACTGCCAGTCTTCATCATCCAATTCAAATCCATCTCGCGTCCATTTATCCCTCAGATCAACTAGAAGGTCTACTCTATATAAATTTTTTATAAATTAGGGAAATAGTGCTGTCAGGTAAGTGCCCATCTAGAATTCTATCCTCAAGTGGCGAGGCCTCCAGTATCTCTTCCTCCCCCGGAAGTGCAGATTGTAATGCGTGATTTACTTGTGCGTATCGGAAATACTCCGTTCCACTCAGCTTAAATTCAGTTTGAAATTCCCCAAAGGATTTAATCCTCCCCTTTACCCAGACAGCTCCAACAGTAGTGATTCCTATCAGGTCCCACTTGTCAAAACCCTTAGTGTTCCAGAGCTTGCCCAGTTTGTCTGATACAAACAATGGGGTGGCCAGGGTAAGTCGGTCTCTCCAACCCAACGAACTAGTAGTATTGTGCCACATTCGTACCGCTACCCTAGTTGGCTCGTCAAAGTTTTCACCACAGATCTGGTATACAAAGCTCTAGCACCAGGGAGCAAGAATTTATCCATAGCAAATCCCGGATCGGTCATCAGAGCATAAATGCCATGGTTTATAGCTCCCAACTGTGAGGCCCAATAATATCTTTTAATGTCAGGGAGGGCTATACCTCCATCATACCATGGGAGCGTTAATTTGGATAGAGCTATACGGGGTTTACCTTCCCACAACAATCTACGCTGCGCCCCTTCAACTTCCCGAAAGTAACTAGCAGGCACTACATCCAACGTATTTTGAAGGGCGTAAAGAAAACAGGGCAAGGACATCATTTTAAAAAGGGCGGCCGGACCCAATAATGAAAGCGGAAGCTTCATCCAGCCAGCAACATCCCTCCGTAACCTAAGCAGAGGGGGGAGGAGATTTCGATCATATCTAACTTTGGGGTCCATTGAGATATAGATCCCGAGATATATAAACCCTTCCGTAGAGATCTGTATCGGACAATTTCGCTGGGGGATTGGGGCGTCTCCACACAGAACAAACAGATAGGATTTCGCCCAATTTATAACAAGTCCAGAGTTTCTACCGTAGGAGGCCAAAACATCACAAACCACTATAAGGGATTTTCTGGGTGAGGTCAAATAAAGCAAAACGTAATCTGCGTCCAAAGAGATGCGGTCTTCAAACTGTGGTGACCAATTAATACCCCGAATCGATGGTTCCCAACGGATCCAGGCCGCGAAAACAAAAGGGGAGACAGCGGACAACCCTGCCTAGTGCCCCGCCCGAGACAAAATGGCGCCGAGATTCGATTATTCACCACGACCTGAGCTAGAGGTTCGGTGTACAACAAACGCACCCAGTTTATGAATTCGGGACCAAAACCAAACTTTGCCAGGACAGCCCACAGATATGACCATTCCACCGTATCAAAGGTCATCATAGCATCTAATGATGCAATAATGGCTGGTTCCTTTAGGGTGTGTGCCCTGGCCACAACTCCATGTAGCCTGCGTAGATTCAAGGCCGTATTTTTATGTGGGATAAATCCCGACTGATCGGGATGTATCAGTTAACTAATAACTTTGATAAGCCTATTAGATAACAATTTGGCCAGTATCTTAGGCTCCGGGTTTAACAACGAGATCGGCCTATATGAGGCACAGCTGGATTTGGGCTTCCCTTCCTTATGTATTACAACAATCAAAGCCACCCTCTGGTCATACGGCAATACACCTCGCTCTCGAGCTTCAACAACCATGACTCTGATATAGGGGGCAACCTTGTCTGGTCGGAGCTTATACAATTCAATCGGGAGTCCGGTAATGGTTTATTTTTTGATTGATTCCGGATTTACCTACTACTTGAGGAAAGGAAACCAGAAGTGCTCTTTCTCACAGAAACCTGGACTAATAGGGACTCTGACCCGGAGATTGTTCAGGCCCTTCCATCTAATTACGCCATATTTAGGTTAGACCGAGTTGGCAGGAGGGGCGGGGGAATTGCTATTATTTATAAAGATGTGTATAAATGTAGAGCCACATTGGTCAAGTAGCTGACTGTGAGAATGTAGTATTTGGTATAAGCTTTTTCCCAACCTGCACCTTCTCAGGCATTCTAATATATCGCACTCCTGGATCACTAGCCAACTTTTGTAGAGATCTGCCAGAGGTAGTTACTCATGATGCTAGCCTTTCTTCTAATTTTTCCATCTTGGGCGACCTGAATTTACATTTTGATGATCCTGGTTCGGTTTTAGTGCAGGATCTCATAGATTGTCTGGAAACTTTTCAAATCAAGCAAATAGTGACTGGTCCCATTCATAAGTTGGGACATTTGCTTGACCCTTTGTTTACTAATGTTTCAGACATTATCTTTGTGGAATCCATGGCGGTTCCATGGTCCGACCATCTACTGTTATCTTTTAGTTGGACCCCCCCAAGAGCCCCCCCATTCCTCTGATAAAACTCAAAAACTCAGTCGTACATGGTCCAAACTCTCGGTCAATGATTGGGCGTCCAATCTTAGAAATGCTACTCCAGCCTCTCACCCGGAACCTGTGGTTGCAAATGAGAATTTTAACAACTGGCTGAAGGCCTCTTTGGAGGTTGTTCTCCCGAAAAAAGAGGTTTTCCACCGAATAGGTTCAAATAAGAAAGCATGGTACACACATACTTTGAGACAGCTTAAACAGTCATGTAAGCAAGCTGAGAGGAGATGAAGGAAGGACTTCTCAGCATCAAGTAAGAACAATTATAGAGAAGCTATGAAGCTCTATAAAAATTAAATAAAAGCTGCGCAAACTAGGCAATACCATGAAAAAATCACTGCAGCCTCTAACTCCCCTTTTGAAATTTTTAAAGTTTTGAAATCGCTTCTCACTCTCCCTGCTCCTCCTAATGATAATGATAATGCCCAAAGGCGCTGTGAGGAATTAGCCAGCTTTTTTTCCACCAAAATTCATACCATATACGCTAGTTTTCAGCACAGGGCAACGGATATTAATGTCTTATTACCCGTACAACAAACTGTGCTAGAAACTTTTCCTCCCCTTACTCTTACTTCATTGCAGGATTTTTGTACCAGCTAAAATCTGGATCACCAGCTGATCCAGCCCCCCGGCAACTCTTAACTTAGTGTCAGAGATAGTCTGTCTGGTGATATTGGATGTGATAAATGCGTCTCTTTTAAATGGGACAGGCCCCTGGTCCCCGGAACTAAGTCAGAGTTAAAGCCCTTCTTAAGAAAAATTATTTAGACCCTGATGACTGGTCTAATTATCGTCCCATCTCTTTGTTGCCCGGAATGAGCAAACTGGCAGAAAAATATGTTAATTCAGTACTGTCAGGTCATCTTGAGGAGAATAATTACCTCCACCCGACTCAGGCCGGTTTTAGGCGTCATCAGGGCACGGAGACTGCTCTCCTTGCGGTACTTGAAGAGTCAAGGAAGATCTTGGATAACGGAGGCTGCACTGCAATTATTCTATTAGATCTTAGCGCAGCCTTCGACACTGTGAATCATCATATAATGATTTAAAGACTCAGGGAGGTGGGTGTTGGAGGTACTGCCCTAGAATGGTTGCAGACCTTTCTTTCAGATAGGTTCTTTGTGGTCTTTGAGGAGGGCGCTCTCTCCGACCAGAGGCCGTTGCAGTGTGAAGTCCCTCAGGGTTCATCGTTGAGTCCCACTTTATTTAATATCTATATGAGGACATTGGCAGAGGTGGTTCTTCCCTGGGGGATTCACACTGTTACATATGCGGATGACACACAATTAGTGGTGTGTCTTAATCGGCAAGATAATTCAGACTCCGGCCTGGGGGCATGCCTTGTTAAGGTCTCTGAATGGATGGATTTGTCCTTTCTTAAACTAAATGGCACAAAGACTGAGATCATGATTCTTGGTCATGCGGCACCTAACAATTTGGATTCTTTGTGGCCAACCTGCCTTGGTGCGCCGCCTGTCCCCAAGACACAAATCAAGAGTCTTGGTGTCTGGCTGGACTGTAATTTGAATCTTAAAGCCCAGGCAAGTAAGGTGGCCGCAAATTGTTATGGCATGCTTAGGATGATGCGGAAGACTCTTCCCCTTTTGCCATTTGACGCCAGGCGCATGGTGGTGCAATCTCTGATTTTATCACATTTGGACTACGCAAATGCAGTCTATCTGGGTGTGCCACAGGGAACTATCAAGAAACTTCAGATAGCACAGAATTGTGCGGCTCGTCTCTTGATGGGCATCCCTAGGCGTAAGTCGGCTAGGTTGGCGCTTAGACGACTGCAATGGCTTCCTGTTGCGGAAAGGGTCAGGTTCAAGGCAATGTGTATTGTTCACAAGTATCTCAGGCAAGGGTCCAGCCTTGCTGCAGCCCATGGTGCATTTATATGACACCAAGAGGACTTTGAGATCTAAAAATAAACAACTGCTGCTAGTTCCGAAGATCAAACGGTCCCGGACTGGAGGACGGCTGTTCTATAGCGTGAAAAAATGCTGAAAAGGAGGTAGAAGGAGGAACTAAAAGACTAGGTCGGCCTCCCGGGAAGTAACATGAAAGTAGGAACCCAATTTTCTGGGTTCAGAGACCTAGCTTGTGTTATGGTCACTGATCAACTTTGGTCAGTAAAAACCGATAAGAAGGAAAAATTTCTTTCTAGAGTCCCCTCACTCACCGGGGTTTCCCCACTGTGACATGCTTCATCATTGGGGCCATCCCAGTTCTCTACGAAAAGGGGCGTGCTACGACTTGTGAACTACGTAGGAGCACTTGGTTGTGAAGGACTATGTGTGGTGCAAGTGAAATTGTGGTGGAGTGGGTGTGAGTGAATTAAAAATACTGTGCTAGTGGGCCTCAACAAATTTATTTTGCTCCTAGGTTGGTATATTAAAATGGGGTGTGACACTGTATTATAACCTATAATGAGGATTAAATCAGTGTTCGGTCGACATGTTTCAAGCTACCCCTAGCTTTTCTTCAGGACCATACTGGGACCAGCCCTATATATGCCACTCCTATAAGCCCCTAATTGGGGTATAAGTATATATTAAATTAAATAAACAACATGTAACGCTTCTAAAATATGCATGTCATACATACGTTTGTACTGTTTTGCTGTTTCTTTAAAGATACACATGGTTAGTGGCAAAAATCCCCTTCTAAAAGAGAATGGGGGTTACACATTTTACCTTCATGCCACACTTCGGAGTATATGGTTTTTGGTTTGCCCCATATTGGTGCATGCAGGCTTTCAGGTCCAGCTTCCAGATTCTATCCGCCTTGAAGCTGACCATCTTAGGTTCAGGAAACAGTTGAAGACTTTTCTCTTTGCTTGATCATTGATGAATGATTGGTGTTACAGTATGAGCTGGGATGCCCTTTAGGTAGAAATGTGCTATATAAGTGCGTATTCATTCATATACAGGTCTTGTGGTTTGCTCTACTCTGCAGAAGGGCTCAAGAGTTGATAGCTTCATAGTAAGTGCCGTACTCTAGGTGGAGTACTTTTTTATGCTATGTGAGCACTTCTAAATATATACATACATATGCTGAGTTGGGATTCTCAGCTTGTGCACTGTTGGACCCTCATTTGCGGGAACATAGTTCCACCCTCTGTATTGGGTTATTTCTCTGACATTCGATATCATACATTCTTGAAGTGTGGTACGCCTTGTTAGGTGTTTATGAAATTTGTACCTCCATGGGAGTATCAGTATATATGATCATTGTTGGCCACAAGATTATCATATTGTGAGCCTTCCAACACTTTGTATTTTGCTGTTCAGGCTCTGTCTCATAGCCATTGCTATTTGATTGATCCACCCCTACCTGTAAACAAGGTAGGTTTGTAGGTCCCTTGGTCCTGATGGTTTCTTTTCCTGGGTTTATGTCATACTATTGTTGGTCTCCAAGGAGACGTGTCTCTCCGTCGATTCTCCTCCTTCTCATATTAAGGGTACTTAATACTCATGACTCTTTTGGAGTTGTTATAATGCTTTGCGTTATTACAAAGATTTCTTCTTTCTAAAAGTAGTTTCCTTTTAATGGAGTACCTTTTCTTCTCTCTTAAGGTAATCATACACATGGTCACGAGGACACTAGGTGTCTGCCTCCTAGTTATTTTATCGATGGCTTTTGTTCTTTTCTTACTGGATCATTGATCTTCTAAGGTACAACTCTCCATCATTACCTTAATCTAGCTGTTGTAGTTAGGTCCGCACTATGCAAACTGTGGTCCCTAGATGGCATATACATGTTGATGTTTATTTTATAGATCGCTCAAATTCTATTATTATGGAATTCTTTCAAATTCCCATTTCAGTTTAGGGATTGTTTCTACATCATCTGTAGATGGGTCTCTATTCACAATGGAAAATAACATAAAATCCTTTGGGTTTCATTAAGCTTCAAAGTTTCTTTTTCATACTTTATCTTATTTAACTTTATACTCTACTGCTTGCAGATGCAGTCTCAGGCAATTTGCATTACCCGGACATTGTGGATGGCTGTTGCTTTCCTATATGGTATGATGGCCTTTATGATTTCTATACTATTATGTCATCATTGTCTGGCTGATTATTCTGCTTTACTTTATTTCTGTGTGTTATAGTTTCTCTTTTCTTTATACATGTCATGTATTTTCTTCTATGTCAGTGTATTTCTTGAAGATATCCTAGCAGTCTTTGTATTGTCTCTCTCTAGGGGTATGACTTCTTCTGTGCCCCTAGTTGATATTGTCAGGTCTGGTGTCATAGAGTTAGAGGACTATGCATCCATTGTAGGGGGCTTGTGTTTAACCTCATGGTCACAGATACATATTTTTTTCTCATAACGTTGTATTAACATTTGTAAGTATGGGCAGTACACTGACATGCGTGGGTATCGTTTAGATTCAATTACCACATATGGACGGTGTGCTGACCCACATATTCCTTTCCAATATAATGCACCTAGAATATCTCATAAAACTAACCCAGATAACAAATTGCCTACTTAGTTTCTTGTGCTTTGGCATGGGCAATAATCCTAGCAGTGTTTGCTTAACATCAATCGGATTTCTCCAGCCCATGTCTCCCCTTAGACGTTTAAGTATTTCCTCCCAGTAAGAGAGCAACTGCGGACAGGACCAGACCATAAGGAGGAAGTACGCCTCCTGCCGGTTACATCTGGGACACTCATCCCTGTGGGACAGGTAGATTATGTGTAGTGTGTGTGGTGTGAGGTACACTTGATGTACTAGATTGTATTGGAGGAGTTTAAACCTTGTGTTAGTGCTAACTCTTTGTACCCCCTCGTGCAAGTTTCCCCATTCACTCTGTCAGGGAATCCTCAACTAACCATCCCATTTTCATTCAATTTCGTGTGACTCTTCCAGTAAATCATCTCTCAGTGCCCTGTAAAGATGGGAGATCAGTTGTCTACCCCGCGCCATGCACAACATGACTTTCAAAATGTTAGTGATGGGAGGATTCTCCGGGAACTCCGGCCAGAGTTCTCGAGCAACACTTGAGATTTTCCCTATTGCAGAAATGGGCCAAGTCCTAAATCAAAGATGTCCTGCGCTTCCTCCTGGTACATGAACCTCCCATCGTCACAAAGGTCTCACAGTGTCTGTCAGCCTCCCTCCCTCCACCGGCGCACTAACATGGAGTCTGTGATAGCGGCGAACAGGTGCAGCGCCAACAGAGCCATATCAGGAGTGAACAAGGCATGTTGCACCACCTTCTGCACCACATTTTCCCATACAGAGGCAACATGCAGCACAATATACAGGCATTCCTTGGGGGCTCCACATCCAAACATCAGCAGCTCTGCCAATGAGCAGGCATCTCTCCCAGTTATCCTCGCCATCCAGCCAGTGAACCGCATGCTGCAACTGAGAGGCCATGTAATGAAATGCCAAGCGGGACACCTCCAGTCCTCTCTTTGCCCATGTACGTTGTAGTGTCGTTAGCCGCACCCTTCTGCATTTCTTGCCCCAATAGGAGGTCCACCATTTGACTCTCTAATGTGCGGAAGCAGTGTTGTGGGATTATGTAGAATGAGTGTTGCATTGCATAGAGACATTTTAATAATTGCAATGCACACCATGAGTGAAAATGGCAGGTCCGACCAGAAGCGAATCGACCCTCGCAACTCCTCCACGGCCCAACTAACATTAAGCTTGAAATATTTAGTGGCTGTATTCGCAAGGCGGACCCCCAGAGCTCGCACCCCCTCCTCCACCTATGGTAACTCGGTGTGCAGCAACTCCGACACTGGGACCACAGCCAGTCTACCAATAGGAACAACCCTGGACTTTCCGAGGTGAATGTGAAGTCCCGAAATGTCACAGAAGGTCCTTAACTCCCTGAGTAGCAGAGGTATAGAACTCTCCAGCCGTGTTAAATAGACCAGAGTATCATCTCCATATAGAGAAACTATATGGTTTTTCTTCTCTAGCTTAACCACCCCAAGCACTCCATAGCCATCGTAAATAGTAGAGGAGAGACCATGCACCCCGGACGGCAAAGGGTGAGCTGTCCAGACACTGTCCTACCAACTCAGACTCTGGCGACTCCACCCAATTTAAAACCGCTCACCCACCCCAAATCATTTAAGTACCTGCTACATATAGGGCCACTCAACTGTTTCGACCGCTTGTTCGTTTTCCAACAGTGCTATGGCACAGTCAGTCTCCAGCAGACCAGGGGCATGCCATACACAGATTATGAGCCCTACTTCTTTGCAGAATAAATCCTGTTTGATATGAGTGGATACGTTTTTGGATCCTGAAAAGCGTTCAGACATGATCCCACTGAGTATTTTTACATCAATATTCAAGAGTTGAACACACGCTTTACGACTACACGTTTTGTATATTGTCTTTGACATTTTTTTATATATATAAAGCTTTCGTTATCCTTTACCATGGGTGATGGACCTCTCTTGCTGTTTCAGTGCAGGTCTGGCTTGGGTAGAATACTTGTGGCACAGAGGTTTTCCTCTGTGACTTCACCTGCTGTTCAGTGCCTCACAAGTATTGAACCTGCTATTCGAATCTGGATATGCGCGACAATAGCTTTATTTTATAGAGTTATTTGGCAAGTTGTCCTACTATCATAGGTAACGTTCTTCCCATGCCTTCTGTCTTTATGACCTTTCTTACTGCAGTTCCTTCCACAGTGCTTATGTGGTGAGCATGCAGGGGTTCGGATCCCCTTAAGGATTTGAGGAGATTTCTATTAATCTTGTTGGTTGGCTTCTACCGTTGTCATGCTAACAAGGATAATTTTATTACCATGCTTGTTTAATGTCTTTGACTTTCCTTATCTGGGGGTTCTTCCACAAAATCTTTTGCCTTGTGAAGTATGTTATTGCTCACCTACATTATTATGGAGGTCCAGTCTTTTACTCTAGATCAGTTTTATTATAGTTAGCAGCTTTCAGTGGTCTCAGTTCGCAAACCCTCCTCTGGGGATGCTATGCTTTGGTATTTGATTCTGAAGTAGGAAATCTGTGGCTAGATGTCTCGATCAGATGAACAAGTTACTTACCTACGGTACTGCTTTATCTGGTAGAGACAGGATTGAGCCACAGATTCCTAATGCCCCTTCCATCCTGCCTGCTCTGCAAACTGACTGGTCTTTTGTCTCTTTACTTTAATTATGAGACTTCACATATTGAACTAAGAACTCAGTGTTTATTGAGACCGAGTCCTTTTTAATCTCAAAGTTTTCATTATTATATCCATATACAGAATTATATTTAGTACTTTTTTGACATAATGGTGTCTCACATTTTAGCACAATGCTTCAATAGGCAGTTTCTACATGTGGCTCCACGTTTTGAGAGAAGAAAACAGCCATAGCAGAAACGGCTGGAGGGAGCTATATGCACGCATCAACGTCACATCGCATGAGAAAATCAATACGGAGTTGCGCAGCACCGACTCCCGACGCGCAGATGTGATGTGGGAAAAGTTTTGGGAACCAGTCTCATGCCTGGGGAGGATTCTAAAGTACAGAATCTGCGGCTAGATCTGGTCATTACAAGCGTTACAGAAGGTAATTAACTTGGTCCTTAGTGCATGTTCCTAGAGTGGCTAGGTAGATTCCATCCCCAAAACTTTGACTAGAGGCTCATCTCTGAGTTTCTTGGACTTTTCTACATGAGAGGTTACTATATCCTATTTCCTTTACGTCTGCTGATTTATGACTGAGAATATTTTCCAGTCCGATATGCAAAGGCTTTATGCTTGAGCATTGATTCTCCCACCAGAACTTTTTATTGGGTATCTGAACTAAAACCTTTTTTTCATTTTGTTCCAACAAAATTAAGATTAGGAAATGCCCTTTATGGAGGACACTTGTTGCAATATAACTACTATTAGTCTGACAAAAAATGTATTTGAAGTTATACTGAAATGTCAATTATTGGACTATGTTAATTTCTAATGCTATTGCCTACAAGATTCATTCTTGCTGAATAAAATTGAGATACTTGAGAACTTGAAAAATACAACTTTGCAACTCACACCAGTTCTTTTTATTGACTGCACTGTTTTAAATGTTAGATTGTTATGTAGATGATCACTCCTTTTTTCCCTTTGTCGACGAACAAAGCTCCATACAACCAGTGGCAGGAAATATTTAATGATTATACCAGTAGACTGGCATATAGAAAACCCTGCTCCTTCTGTAAAAACCTAATCTTCTAAACTCTAAAAACCACAGAAATTCACTACTTAGTCATCTCAAGTAACTAGAAGTCATGGCCTAAAGTAACTATAACTTGCACCCCTGACATGCACACTTGTCTCATCAATAATTTGATTGCAAATGCTGCAGTGATATTATCAAATATGTCATAGAAGAGGTCGTAAGTGATTTATTTAAGTGGGGTAATTAGCAGAGTATGGCGACTGGGCAAGTTATAGTTACCTTAGGGCACGCATTATAGTTCCTTTTAGAAAACTATAACTGGGAAATTTCTGTGGTTTTTAGAGTTTGAAATGTTACGCTGTTACTGAACATTTCACCTAACTATACTGTTGCTTTAACCTTTTGTTTTTTCAGTGAATTTGTAAAGTTTTTTAAATTGTGAATATAGATAATATTTTCATACCTAACCAGAACTTTAGCCTTTGTTTTTTTACAGTGAATTTCAATATTTTTTTAAGGTAAAGTAATATTTTATTAACATACGTAAAGCCAACTCCCCTCACCCCCCACAGGCGGAGGTTTAAATGCAGGGCTTAACCCCCCCCTTACCTTCCCTCCTCTACACCAAACACCCTATTTCTCTAAAAATTATGAATAATTTTTATCAAGTGTACATTTTAATAATGCACAAAATGCAATTTTTTATTATTATTGATTACTTAATTTAAACCTCATCTGACTTTCTTTCTACATAGTTTGTATAACTACATTTTGGGGGTGAAAATAAAAGGTCATGGATGTATAATTTTTTCTTTAAGAAAAACTATTAAACCAAACATGTCTGAGTCTACCTTTAAACATTTTACAAACCAAAAAATGCAATCAAAGATAACCAAATAAAGGCCTTGTATTTTATATTGTACATCTACAGGCCACATAAAATGCAACCAAACAACCAGCCACACCAGCCCCTAGGAGGCACTGTAATCCCAGCTGTAGAGCAAAAGCTTCAGCCTGGGAAATGCTATAAAAATATGGTTAAGTTCTCCTGGGGAGATGGCCTCACTAACCCAGGAGACCTTTTTTGTGTTGTGGGGGGCTACAGAACTCCCTGCACCACCTCCCCACAACATAAAAAATAATGTTGGTGCTGTCCCTGTCCCTTTTAGATACATCACCAAAAACAAAATATATATTTAAATAGACCTTCTTGGGCATTTTGGGTTGCTCCTCGAAGGTGTAGTAAGTAATAAATGAGCAGCTATGGCCACTCGTGTATCGCGTTTTGCTTAAAACATAAGACAAATCTGGATATTAAGGTGTGTTACCCAGGACACACTATTTTATTTTGTATAGGGGGCCACTGGGAGATCCCCATGGTCCCCGCTGGCTTCCAGCAAGCAGCCCTATGGAGCCGTGCAAGAGCTGGCATTTGTTTTAATTTATTTACTGGATACTCCAGTGCATGAATATTTATGGGGGCTGCGGGTGAAGCATGTCATGAGTGATGTAATTTGTGCAGTAATAAGCAGAGCCTGCGGGGGCATAAGGTATAGTTAGTTCACTAAACATTAACTTGTGTATTCCAGTGTTTGTTTTTTTCAAATGTTAGATTGTCTCATTCCAACATCTAACTATAACATCCCTTTAAAAGTTGTTTGTTAGCGAATTCCTTTTTTTTAATTTTACCTAAATTAACATCTTAGCACCTAACTGTAACGTCACTCTACCCTTTGGGTTTTTAGTCCATATACCATTATATCCTTATACAATAAATACATATTCCTAGCCCTTTTACAAACTTATGAAGGACATAAATGTTGTTAAACTGTTAATGATCAACTAAATATATATGCATATTTGTCTACAAAATGTTACTATTTTAAAATTAGGGATCTGTTAAGTGACTAAGGAAGAAGTTACTTACCCTCTGTAACGCCTTTTCTGGTAGAGACTAGATCTAGCTACAGAATCTGTACCTTAGAATTTCCCCAGGCATCAGATTGGATCTGGAAGATTATTTATTGAGCAGTCCCTCTACGCACAGACAGATGGTGTCGGTCGGCTCAGTGTCGGTCATTGTCGTTCCTGCAGGAAGTGATGGCATGGTACCTATATAGGTGCCGCCCAGGCGTGCTGACTTTGGGTACTTTTCACAACTTTAAACACCAGAAGCGCAGAGCAATGAAGAACAATGGCCACTGGTGTCAAAAACTAGAGCCCTGAAAAAGGTCATTCCTGTCCCTAAAATCTGTTCGCTGAACAGGGAGGATGATTGGGTCAGTAAGGATAGTCCCTGCAAGATAAGGGGTTACCGAAGGCAAGTAACTTGTTCATCTGATAAAGACTTTTAGCCGTAAATTCCTTACCTTACGACAGACACCCAAGCAATACCATCCCCAGATGAGAGCCTGCTAACCAATTTCAAATGAGAAAGTCCGGCAGGACCAAACGAGCAAAGTGCCCATCCCTGCCGACCAGACTGTTCAGACTAGACTTGGTGTGTGTGTGTGCAAGGAAGCGTACATTGCTGCCTGGCAAATATCCAGGACCAAAAGTTTGTTTGCTAAAGCAGTGGAGGCTGCTTCAGTTCTGGTAGCATGAGCCAGCAAATCTTCAGGCTGCTTCTTGGTCAGTGCGTAGCCCAACCTTTTTTAGAACCAACATACCTCACGAAGAGAGACTGAGCAGATCATCCACTTTGTTGTCGTTCTAACTTGATCGCACATTAGAGTTCACTCTTTTTGGGTCCATACGGTTGAGTCACTCCTCTTCCTTGGAAGGATGTTGTCATAAGTCACATATCTCAGATGATTCCAATGGGGTGGCAAATTAATTCTTAAATACTCCTGAGACTTGCCCTCGATATACAGGAGGAGCCTGCTTCAGTGGCAAATCCAAGTGGAAGGGGGTTGGGATGGAGAGAGCGTATACAGTCAAGGAGGCTGTGGCTCCTCTACTGAACAGCAACACTGCAGCAGGTATTCACACCAGTCTAATGAATGGTGCCTATAAACACATACTAAGGCTTTAGTCTAGTATTAACTCTATCTCTTAAGGTAACACCTCACAAAAGCTTTTCAAGTCCCACCCAACCTTACTTTTGTTGTGCTTTTGTTTTCATTTAAATTATCCGTGGAGGTTCCTTTGTCAAAATTTTAGAAACTGTAGTAGGATTTCAGCAACAAACACATAAGCAAATGTGGATGAAAAAAGTTAAAAACAAATTAAAGTCCCACTGCGGCATAAAGAAGGGTGAAGGAGGAAAAAGATGAATAGAATCCTTGAGGAACCTATGTACAACAGGGGACTTGAACAAAGATGGTTGATCAGGCTTCAGGATAATAGAGGAAATGACAGATAGCTAGCCCTTAAGCGTGCCCAGCGCAGAGCCCTGCTAGGCAAAAGAAAGAATGAAAAGCCAAACCTCAGAAAGAAGGGCAGAAAGGGGAGCAACAGACTTTTCTGCACACCATGCCATAAATTATTTCCAATGGCAGGTGTACACTATCTTGGTGAAGGGGAGCCAGAATGCCTAGATGACATTACATACTTCGGGAGGAAGGTCAAAAGCGGTCAACAGTCACTGCTCAATCTTCACGCAAGAAGGTGGAGAGTGCACAGGTTCAAGTGGAGAACCTTTTCCTGTTGCTGTGACAAAAGATCCTCCCGAAGGAAATTTCTAATCTGCACCACAGCAACAGAATATTTGACCCCCTTCATGTCCCATGCTAAATAAATTGTTCTAATTATCAAAATAAGAAGCAAACTAAATTGAATAATTACTACCTTTTTTGATTCTTCTTTTGTTTGTACCAAGCTCACACTTAGTTATGTCATTATTCACTGCTATGTAATATGAAAATATAGTCTGCTGAAATATATTCATGATTTTCTGTATTGATTGAATTCCCTTTTCCAGTGATATTTTTTTAATAATGTACAAGTTTTCATGAAAGCTGGTAACTTCACATCTCTCTTTTTTTTAAAAATAGGCAAAGTTTCACAAACGGTAAGTGAAATTATACAAACTAAGAACAGTTTAATAAGATAGAGAGGAACTTCATACCAGAGTCTTAAGATAATGGCCATACATAGCTGCAATCATCAAACAGATTCATTTGCAGATGGTAACCTGGATGTACAGTTATCCTTTGCTCAGATGGCTTATTGGCATGCCTAACAATGCAGACAAGAATAACACATGCTGTCACTTAGCTGAACTTTGGATCTATTATTCAGAGATGTGCAGGTGTAAATCATCTTTGAAACTTGAATTTGGCCTATTTTTGCTGCCTAAAAGAATTGCTTATTTAGCAAAGAGAAAGGCGACTGGGTTGGCGATATTATGAAGAAAGCTTTAGGATTGCACTACAATGTTACAATATGTTGTGTTATTGACCTTTTGATAAACATCATTGCCACTATTTTGGTGCTTTGTATAATGGTTACTTTTAGAAAATGGGTTTATGTTTGGCAGAGATATGCGCCCTGTCCAAACATGAACAGCATTCCAAGTCACGGTAAGTCGGATACACACTTTAACCTCACCCTCTCGTAGCTAGGCACAAAGCAAGCAGGCTTAACTTAAGAGGCAATGAGTAAAGTATTTGTCAATTAATCAGGATTTG
The DNA here is from genome assembly GCF_964263255.1 of Lissotriton vulgaris. NCBI lineage: Eukaryota > Metazoa > Chordata > Amphibia > Caudata > Salamandridae > Lissotriton > Lissotriton vulgaris. The sequence goes on along the minus strand of NC_141685.1, from coordinate 509,547,491 downwards.
TAGAGCGTGGGTGTATCAACTGTGAGGGTCTCTAGGCACTGGGACATCTGCCGCCTGTTCTATTGGTTGAACATCCAGGTCTTGAGGTCCTTCCTGAACTGCTGGAGTTAAGGTGAGGCTCTGAGGTGTAAGGGGGTGTTGTTCCAGGCCTTAGATGGCTTTGTGCAATACTTTAAACAGTAACGCAGTGAAAAAACTACAAAAAGACTCCACACTAGTTTAGAAAAGTTTATGATTAAATACATAAAACAAGACAAAAATCAAAAATGCAATGATAAGATGAGATATGGATTTTCAAAGATTAAATGCAAAAATAGCAATTAGAAGCAATAAGCACCTATGAGGCAACGTCCAGCGTTCAGGCTGACCGGGATGGAGCGTGGGCCGGATAAAAGAGCCTTGCACAAAGTACCTTCATCCCGTTTAAAACAGCGGGAAGCAGGATGCAGCCGAGCGATGTGTCAGTGTTGATCCCTACAGGTCAGGTGATGCATCAATTTTCTCCACACACCTAGGACTGTGCACCGGCTGTGAGAACTTAACACTGAAACCAAGATATTTTGGTTCTAAAGCTAATGTTCCAAATTTGTCCATGCAGTCGAGCGGATGCGTCGAGCTTCTCACACTGCAGCCGGGAAGATGCAGAGGTTAGGATGCTTTGGTACTGAAGGCGATGCTCTGGCTCAGAGTGTGATGTACCGGTTCTTGTTCTTGCTATAGTGGCGATGCATCAGTTCTGCTTCATGCAAGAGAGGATGCATTGGTTCCACTGGAACAAGCACCTGCATCCACTACCAGTGGACCAGGCACAGGAGTAGGAGGTCAGACTTTGATATCCCAGAGTCTCAAAATTGGAAGCAAGCCCTTGGGAGATCACTCTGGGTTCAAGAAAGAGTTCAGTTTTTCCTCAGCAGTGGCAGAGGGAAACAGGCAGAAGGGTAGCACAACAGAAAAGCAGTTCTTCCAAAGAAGCAGATTTGCAGTCCTTAGAGCAACACAGCAGTCCTCCTTACTGGCAGGGTTTCTTGACAGATCCAGAAGTGTCTGATTTGCTGGGGTCAGAGACCAAGTACTTATAGCCAGTTGTACCTCTGAAGTTGAGGGGACTTCAAAGAGGGGCTCTGAAGTGCACAGAAATCCTGACCCAAGACTCACTACTGGGGGGTAATCAACTGTTCATTCAGGTGTGTCAGCTCCTTCCTCCCATCCTGTCCAGGAAGAGCCACCATCAGGATGCAGACGGGCACTAAGTCACACTTATCCTTCTTTTATGTGGGGCTGTCTAGAAGGAATGCACAAAGTCCAGTTGTCACCCACCCCAGACGTGTATTGGAGACAGGCTGCAGGGACACAGAGCTTTAGGAGCAGAGAAATGCCATCTTTCTAAAAGTAATGGAAAGACTCCTGAACAATCCCAAACACTCACTGCCAGTCAGGGATTATGAGCCTATATCCATCCTTTCCTTTCTCACTATGCCATTACAGTTTGGACCCAGCCATATGCAAATCAGTCTTGACAGTTCCCCATGGGAACAGTCCAGCTGGAACTGATCAGCCAGGTCCAGTTTCAGGGTATACCCTCATCAGCCAGAGTAGCTTGAATCCATCAACATGGCAAGCATGGGACCAACATCTGGCATACTCATCCCACTCGAGGTGACAAATGCAAAAACTGATGGACCGAATGATAAAGAATGTAGTCAAACATTCACCCGCAGTCAGAACCCGCATTCAGAGATTTGGGCCTATATCCATTGTTTTATTGCTCACCATGCAATTCCAGTTTGGACTCCGTCTTATGCAAATCAGTCTTGACCATGCTCCCCACGGGAACAGTTCAGCACAAAATGAGATGGATTTAGGCCTAGATCTCTGTACTGGAGGTGAGTGTTTGACATTGTTTGGCATTCCGTCCATCAATTGTTCTTTTTGCATCTTTCTAAAAGTGGTATTTCTAAAATAGTAATGTTAAATTCAACTTTGCCAGGAAGGAGGATTTATCATTATCATTTTAATGATATTAATCATGACACAGCTACTCCTTCTCAATCAGGAATTACAGCTTAGAATTAAATAAGGAATTCCCAATGTTAACCGAGGAGAGGGGTAGACCTCCCACTACATTCACAACTTTAAAGTACAGACCCTACCTTTTAGTTACACAGCACCTTGCCCTATGGGCTACCTACGGCCTATCTTAGGGGTGACTTATATGCAATAAAATGAGAGTTTAATGCTTGGCAATGGGTTTTAAATGCAAAGTCGATATGGCACTGTAAAGTGCGCACACACAGGCTCTGCAGTAGCAGGCCTGAGACATGTTTTAAAGGGTTAACTGTGTAGGTGGCACAATCAGTGCTTCAGGCCCAGGAGTAACATTTTAATTTACAGGCGCTGGGCACAGGTAGTGAACTCCACTAGGTATCTACAGATAAATTAAATATATAAATTGTGGATAAGTCAATTAAACCATGTTTAAGGAAGTAACAAATATATTTTAGCACCGGTTAGCAGTAGCTAAGAGCTCAGAAACCGAAGGCCGACAAAAATAATACAGCAAAAGTGGAGGTAAGCAGGTAAGCAGGCAAAAAGGTTTGGGGGAAGACCACCCTAAGCCTGTCATGTTGAACAGTTACTATTAACATTGTCTGCACTAGGATAGGACTTTTGATTTCAAGATAAATCTTTAAAACATATCTCTGGGGGCGTGGCTTGGAGAGCCATCATGGTGGACGCAGCCTAATCTGGCTCTGCGCGTCCACGCCATAATCCTATCGAAATCCTGCCTAAATCCTGGCCAGGAGTCCTCAATCAGTGAGGCTGGCGTTCCGGCTGTGTAGGGAGCCTTATTTACGATTGCTAGCCGCTACCGAGCTGTGTGCTGAGTGGTAACCGGCAAGGGGAACACCAGCGCGGTGCCGACCCAATCTCCCTCCCAGCCGCACTACAAAGTCACCGCGGTGGAGCTCGAGGCCGGGACCTGGCCCAGATGTAACTGTTCCAGCGGGGAGGAGGATCGCCTGACACCAGGTGCCCCAGCATGCAAGGAGCCAGTGACACCTTTAAGGGCCCCTGGCCGACCGATCCCTGCACAGGTCAGACGTGCTGCCTACTCTTGTAGCTACTGTGGGGGGAGTGGGGTACCTGGACGACAGTGTTTGCGGCCCTGCTGCTACCTAAAAGAGAGATGTGACCTTGGCCTACCTGTGTCCCTCTGTGTGATGCACCCAGGTCGGGGATGGTCATAGGGAGGGTCCTAACAGGACAATATTTACTGTGGTGAGGCCTACTCCGTGGAACGCATCAACGCCGAGGCTCGCAACACTGCTTTGCTTGTGGCACTTCTGCGGGTTGTCATTGCCTGGTGCGACTGTCGTGGCACATACATACGAGGTGGTGTTACTTATCGCCGGCCAGAGCCCATTGCTGGAAGTGTGAGTGTGCGGTGGATAGTTTCTGGCAGATCGTACCCTGTCGGGCCGGTGGCCCTCACTCTTACGAAGCATCACTCCTGAGGCCTCTGGTGAATGCAATCCACAACCCAAAAGACTTTCTACTGCAACCTCCTCCAAGATGGGTAGAGACAAACCCAGCACAGCGGGCCGCAAACAGGGTACCCTGTACCAGTTCACCACACCCACTGGAGGCTCCACGAATTGCGAGGGGGCGAGCTAGACACCTGACAACGCGGCCTTCCTAGCGGTGATAAACAATGACAAAGACATGCTGGATTCCAAGATTGGTGCGGTGGGGTCGGAGGTCTCTTTCTTGCGCCAGGATCTCCGTAAGGCTGTTGATCACATCAGAGGCAGAGACGAGGGTCTTGACAGTAGAAGACGCAGTTTCCACCCTCCAGAACAACGTTACCAAACTTACTGTTGTGTGTCGCAGGAGCTGGCCTCCAGAGTGGAGGATGCTGAGGGTTGGTGAGACGCAACAATTTACGCTTTGTGGGCCTGCCGGAGGGGTGTGAGGGCGCCCGAATGACCCACTTCGTCACTCGGTGGCTAACCGACCTCATGCCAAGTGACCAGCTGTCCTTGTCCATTGTGGTGGAACATACCACCGGGCCCTGACTCAAAAACCTCCCCTGGAGAAAATCTCAAACCGGTTATCGCCAAAATACTGAACTATGCTGACCGGGATGCAATCTTGCATTATGCCAGGACACACAAAGACAGCATTAAACACGAGTCTCAGTCCATCATGGTGTTCCCGGATTATACGAGCTTGGTCCAGCAGCAACGGCAGTCCTTCTCAGCTGCGAAACACAAGTTGCACGATATGAACTTGCAATATATGCTTTTATATCCGGCCCGAATTAGAGTGATCTTCAACTCAAAGTAATTTTTCTTTGACACCCCAGAGGCCGTCTTTGCCTGGGCAGAAAAACGCCCCCAAATCCGGCCAGGTTCACCGCCGATACTGGACTCAGACTCACCACGCGGCTCACGGTGTAATAGGTCTCAGAGGACCAAATCCAAGAGACAACATGGTTCCGGATCAGACAGGCAATCCACGAGTCCAGAGCGACTCCCCTGAACTTGTCGATACACCACTGGCAGCCAACCGCAAGCTGACCTTGATCGATGTTCGCTAAACTTGTCCATATGTATTTCCCTCTGAGTGGATGTGGATGCTAGGCCATGGGACTGCCAGGCCACCCCTGTTCTCATGTTCTCTGGGTGGGTAGGGTGCCTTTGGTGTGCGGACTCAGGTCTGCCCTGTTGGGAGCCTGGTGTGCCTATTACCGCGACAGATACTCCTAGTTTGTGGCAGTGTCGGGTGTGTGTGTGTGGGTGTGTGTGTGTGTGTGTGTGTGTGTGTGTGTGTGGGAGGGGGGGGGGAGAACTTTAGGGGAAAGTACTTTTTGGTTATTGTTTTTATATTATATGCAGACAGGCTATTTAGATCTCGATCTCTTCAATGCTATTCTTTTTGAGATGAAGGATAATAATGCGAGGTGATGCAACTCCTCTTGGGGACCTTACTGTGGTTTTGTGGAACGTCCAGGACCTCATGAAGAAAGTAAAATGGGATGCTGTTTTGTGCCAAGCTAAGAGGTATGGGTCTGATATCCTACTCTAGCAAGAAACCCACCTCCTAGGCACCAACGCCCCATGTCTAGCCCGCTTTAGTTTTCATCATATTTATCATGCAGGTTTAACTAGGGGTTCCCGGGGTGGCCATTTTAATACAACATGTAGCGCTCAGGACAGATCCCGTCACGGGTACGCTATATGGTGAACAGATTACTATAGGCAGCATATAAACCCCCCCCCCCCCCAACTAGGGATGGCATTCATTGATAAGATCTCTGGAGTCTGGGGAGACTTGCCAGAGGGTTTGACCCTTCTGGGGGGCAACTGGAATGATACAATGGAGCCAATAGATTGGCAACGCAATTTTGATTGCCAACCATTACTAGGTCCCACTAAATTGAGTACACTGGTTTCCACCCTGGCTTTGGCAGACATATGGCGAGAATATCAGCCCACAGAAGACAGCTACACGCAGTCCATGGGTCACAATCGACTAGATTACTTCATCCCTTGCCTATTTCTTCATAGATTCTCACAGATAACTCATCATCCCTGAGGGATCTCGGATCACTCCCCAGTCACACTACAAATTCACACATGCTCTTGCGAACCCCTCTTTTGCTGGTGCATGTCTTCTTGGCATCTCTGGTATCCTGACTATCAAGATATGCTCTGCACGGCGATTACCACGTATCTAGACTCCAATGGCCCCTCCGCCCCATCCAGATATATCTTGTGGGAAGCCTGCTGTTCGGGGTGCCGAAATTAGCTATCACACTAAAGATGGCCCTAGCACTACAGCTTAATCAAGACTCTAGCCCTACTGTCCGGCACAACCTGCTGCAGGCACAACAAGAGCTGCAGCAATATTTAAAGGGAGAGGCCAAGTAAATTTGGGAAGCGTCACAACATTGCATTTATCAATGGGGGACAAATCGAGTAGAATGTTCCACCAGCTTTGCCAGGCTAATAAATCTCCGGCGATTGTCCCCAATATACGAGACGCGGCCGGGTCTTTATGCATATCACCAGAGGGCGTGGCCAGGGCATTTGCACGACACTTCACAACCCTATATGCATGACACGAACAGATCTTTGCTAATCTAATTGCGGAATTCCTCACAGATATTCCATCGCGGAAGCCTCCTGACCACTTGCGTGCAGAATTGGAGGCCCCAATTACGGTGGACGAACTGACTGGCGCCCTCAATGCATTACACCCGGGGCGTGCCCCGGGTCCGCCGCCGTTCCCTATGGAATTCTTGCAGCCCAACATACAATTATTAGGCCCCCATTTATTGGCGACAATCTGGGAGGACGTGAAATTAACCATATTGCTTCAGGAGTGGCAACACATGCAAATAGTGTTATTCCTCAAGCCCGGTCGTCCTCCGGACGACCCGTCCTCTTACCGCCCCATTTCCCTCATTAACTTTGAGCCAAAATTGTTGGGGAAAGTCCGTGCTGATCGCTTACGAACATGCATCTCGGATTTGATCCATCCCAATCAATCGAGATTCATGCCCCAAAGGGCCACACGTCATAATATCCAGAGAGTACATAATGCTATGGCAGCAGCCCCAGCGCTAGGCCGACTGGCTGTCATGTGCTTGGCCGGTATTGACAAAGCTTTTGACTCACTAAGTTGGGACTACCTCTTTCAATTGCTCGAGGTCATACATTTTGGTCCCCGTTTCCTTGCATATGTACGCCTTCTCTATACCAACTTAACGGCATCAGTACGCATAGCCGGGCACTGCTCCCATCCCTTCCCTATCCAAAGAGGCACTAGACAGGGCTGCCCCCTGGCCCCACTATTGCTCGCCCTAGCGGTGGAGCCCTTAGCAGCATGGGTTAGAAGTGACCCAGTGCTCCGTGGCTTCGAATGGTCCCAGTCGCGATCGGACCGTATCGCATTATATGTGGACGATGTCCTATTTTTTATGACAGTTCTCTGGTCCCCGTATATTGGAAGTGTTTGGGGAGACTACCGGTCTACACACGAACCCAAATATTCATGCTGTTTCCAGTGTGCGGTCATCAAAGTCGTGAAGCTTGGGCATCGCAGCTATCCCGTGCGACAGATGGTTTCAAATAGCTCTGAATTTTCGTGTCACCATGCCCCAAAATCTCATGGGCGCACAATATCACTCCATTGCTAACGAGTCTCAATGGTCAAACTGAAATATGGTCCTCCCTTCTCTTAGCCTAATATGGGCGTTCGGCCATCTAGAAGATGGTGTCACTGCCCCGGATTCTAGATCGCTTCCAAAACCTCCCTTATCCTATTTTGTATTCTTGGTTCACACAGGTCACGCCATACAAAACAAATTCCTCTGGAACAGTGGGGTGTCAGGGTCAATCTATGTACATGTGCACAATTTACATACTGTGGGGGGATTGCTGCAGCAGACATTTACTCTTACTACGTGGCGTCCCATATACTCATGGTGAATGAATGGTGGTACAACTCCCCCACAGACCGGGCATATGCGATCGATCATGCGACAATGAAACGGACTCCCCTCCTTCACCTCCTATATAATACCACACGCCTGGATTTTATGCCTCCCACAGGTAAAGTCATGATACAGCTGTCAGATGGGTTGGAATAGGAAACGTATCCAGGCAATCCCACTTTGGCAGGGTACATAACTCTGCCCCGTGGCCACCTTGGAGGGGAGGGGGGTGGGGGGAGGAGTTACGGGGAAGGGACCTAGTGGGAATATCAACCCTCGGTGATGTGATGCGAGGTACTACACTGAAATCCTTCCAGCAACTACAGGCGGAATATAACTTACACAAAACACAATTCTACAAAGTCCTGCAACTCCGTCATGCACTCACTCCCTTGATCCACACGCTGGAGACCCTTCCGGAATTCCACCCATTAGAAGGCCGCCTGCTTATGGGCAGTTTAGGCCTCCACATGACCAGGTAACTATACCAGATCCTGACGACCCACACACCGACAACGCTTGACAAGACTCGGCTGGCGTGGAAAGCCGACATCCACAATTTGACGAACGACGACTGGGCTGAAGCTCTCGCTAGCCCGCGGGGTGTGACGGTCTCTACACGATAACGCCTGATACAGTTTAAATATTTGCACCGGGCATACTATACCTGGACTAGACTCTAGCAGATGGGAGCTATCCAGTCCCCTACATGTCTGCGGTATGGCCGGGAGGCGGAGACATTCTTGCATACAGTTTGGAGTTGCACAGCGTTGCAACCCTTTTGGCGCAGAGATCGGTCCTGCCTAAACAAGGTACTTTTGTGGGTACTCCCACTCGACCTGCACTTTTTCCTTTTACACAGCACAGACGATATTGGGGGTAATAAGTACAAGTAACATTTACTGTTCTTAGCTCTCACTATCGCCAAGAGGGACATTGCACAACAGTGGAAAGGGAAATGGAAGACCGAACTAGATAGATGTATGGGGGGCCGAAATTGCAGCTTTAATAGCTCGTGATTGCCCAACTAAACATAGGAAAATTTGGACATGATGGGCGTCATATCAGGGAATCGAACCCCCCCCCCCCCCCCCCCCACCACCCGCAGACCCCGGATCAATGCCCCCTATTCCCAATGCCCTTTGAAGGCATATCCTGCACAGTTTGAGAAAGGATCCCTATGCTAATATATCATGTACCCATGTTGCGAGATCGAGTAATGGCAACAGTTTGCTTCAGTTGTATCACCTGCATGTTCGGGCAGGTGTTTGAAATTGGTAAAAATGCTGGTATGTTCATGCTATCAATCCTTTTCCTCCTACAGGTCATTGTAGGGCTGTCGCCCCGTCTTCCAAATGAATAACCAAATAGAATTTGTTAAAAATAAAAAATAAAACATATCTCTGGTATTCCTAGTGTTCTTGAGTGTGCCTATGCTTGGTGAAAGAGGGTTCGAGGTCCACTAAATATTGATGTTATAGCTCACAGTATTGATTGTTACCTAGAATGCATCTCATTCAAAGAGTCCTTAGTGGGTCCAATTGACTTTCTTATTATGGTTGGCACACTGGCAAAGTCCTTGGGGTGTAAGGGGTCGAAAAAGCTTAAAACCAGGCTGTAATGTTGAAAAACAATCCAGTAAACATATAATGACTATCGCGCCAGGACAACCATTTTCTGGACAGTGGATATCATGTCATGCATGCACACAATTTGCACAAAAAATACAACAATTTTGTGAGGGCCAGCAATGTAAAATAAATTGCCAAGAATTGGCATCAATTAACAAGGGCCAGTATGTTAACGAGAACAGGGCAATGAACATTACATGTATGCCTTCAAGATGTCTAATTCTAGACTCTAGATGTCAGTGTTGATCCCTACAGGTCAGGTGATGCATCAATTTTCTCCACACACCTAGGACTGTGCACCGGCTGTGAGAACTTAACACTGAAACCAAGATATTTTGGTTCTAAAGCTAATGTTCCAAATTTGTCCATGCAGTCGAGCGGATGCGTCGAGCTTCTCACACTGCAGCCGGGAAGATGCAGAGGTTAGGATGCTTTGGTACTGAAGGCGATGCTCTGGCTCAGAGTGTGATGTACCGGTTCTTGTTCTTGCTATAGTGGCGATGCATCAGTTCTGCTTCATGCAAGAGAGGATGCATTGGTTCCACTGGAACAAGCACCTGCATCCACTACCAGTGGACCAGGCACAGGAGTAGGAGGTCAGACTTTGATATCCCAGAGTCTCAAAATTGGAAGCAAGCCCTTGGGAGATCACTCTGGGTTCAAGAAAGAGTTCAGTTTTTCCTCAGCAGGGGCAGAGGGAAACAGGCAGAAGGGTAGCACAACAGAAAAGCAGTTCTTCCAAAGAAGCAGATTTGCAGTCCTTAGAGCAACACAGCAGTCCTCCTTACTGGCAGGGTTTCTTGACAGATCCAGAAGTGTCTGATTTGCTGGGGTCAGAGACCAAGTACTTATAGCCAGTTGTACCTCTGAAGTTGAGGGGACTTCAAAGAGGGGCTCTGAAGTGCACAGAAATCCTGACCCAAGACTCACTACTGGGGGGTAATCAACTGTTCATTCAGGTGTGTCAGCTCCTTCCTCCCATCCTGTCCAGGAAGAGCCACCATCAGGATGCAGACGGGCACTAAGTCACACTTATCCTTCTTTTATGTGGGGCTGTCTAGAAGGAATGCACAAAGTCCAGTTGTCACCCACCCCAGACGTGTATTGGAGACAGGCTGCAGGGACACAGAGCTTTAGGAGCAGAGAAATGCCATCTTTCTAAAAGTAATGGAAAGACTCCTGAACAATCCCAAACACTCACTGCCAGTCAGGGATTATGAGCCTATATCCATCCTTTCCTTTCTCACTATGCCATTACAGTTTGGACCCAGCCATATGCAAATCAGTCTTGACAGTTCCCCATGGGAACAGTCCAGCTGGAACTGATCAGCCAGGTCCAGTTTCAGGGTATACCCTCATCAGCCAGAGTAGCTTGAATCCATCAACATGGCAAGCATGGGACCAACATCTGGCATACTCATCCCACTCGAGGTGACAAATGCAAAAACTGAAGGACCGAATGATAAAGAATGTAGTCAAACATTCACCCGCAGTCAGAACCCGCATTCAGAGATTTGGGCCTATATCCATTGTTTTATTGCTCACCATGCAATTCCAGTTTGGACTCCGTCTTATGCAAATCAGTCTTGACCATGCTCCCCACGGGAACAGTTCAGCACAAAATGAGATGGATTTAGGCCTAGATCTCTGTACTGGAGGTGAGTGTTTGACATTGTTTGGCATTCCGTCCATCAATTGTTCTTTTTGCATCTTTCTAAAAGTGGTATTTCTAAAATAGTAATGTTAAATTCAACTTTGCCAGGAAGGAGGATTTATCATTATCATTTTAATGATATTAATCATGACACAGCTACTCCTTCTCAATCAGGAATTACAGCTTAGAATTAAATAAGGAATTCCCAATGTTAACCGAGGAGAGGGGTAGACCTCCCACTACATTCACAACTTTAAAGTACAGACCCTACCTTTTAGTTACACAGCACCTTGCCCTATGGGCTACCTACGGCCTATCTTAGGGGTGACTTATATGCAATAAAATGAGAGTTTAATGCTTGGCAATGGGTTTTAAATGCAAAGTCGATATGGCACTGTAAAGTGCGCACACACAGGCTCTGCAGTAGCAGGCCTGAGACATGTTTTAAAGGGTTAACTGTGTAGGTGGCACAATCAGTGCTTCAGGCCCAGGAGTAACATTTTAATTTACAGGCGCTGGGCACAGGTAGTGAACTCCACTAGGTATCTACAGATAAATTAAATATATAAATTGTGGATAAGTCAATTAAACCATGTTTAAGGAAGTAACAAATATATTTTAGCACCGGTTAGCAGTAGCTAAGAGCTCAGAAACCGAAGGCCGACAAAAATAATACAGCAAAAGTGGAGGTAAGCAGGTAAGCAGGCACAAAGGTTTGGGGGAAGACCACCCTAAGCCTGTCATGTTGAACAGTTACTATTAACATTGTCTGCACTAGGATAGGACTTTTGATTTCAAGATAAATCTTTAAAACATATCTCTGGGGGCGTGGCTTGGAGAGCCATCATGGTGGACGCAGCCTAATCTGGCTCTGCGCGTCCACGCCATAATCCTATCGAAATCCTGCCTAAATCCTGGCCAGGAGTCCTCAATCAGTGAGGCTGGCGTTCCGGCTGTGTAGGGAGCCTTATTTACGATTGCTAGCCGCTACCGAGCTGTGTGCTGAGTGGTAACCGGCAAGGGGAACACCAGCGCGGTGCCGACCCAATCTCCCTCCCAGCCGCACTACAAAGTCACCGCGGTGGAGCTCGAGGCCGGGACCTGGCCCAGATGTAACTGTTGCAGCGGGGAGGAGGATCGCCTGACACCAGGTGCCCCAGCATGCAAGGAGCCAGTGACACCTTTAAGGGCCCCTGGCCGACCGATCCCTGCACAGGTCAGACGTGCTGCCTACTCTTGTAGCTACTGTGGGGGGAGTGGGGTACCTGGACGACAGTGTTTGCGGCCCTGCTGCTACCTAAAAGAGAGATGTGACCTTGGCCTACCTGTGTCCCTCTGTGTGATGCACCCAGGTCGGGGATGGTCATAGGGAGGGTCCTAACAGGACAATATTTACTGTGGTGAGGCCTACTCCGTGGAACGCATCAACGCCGAGGCTCGCAACACTGCTTTGCTTGTGGCACTTCTGCGGGTTGTCATTGCCTGGTGCGACTGTCGTGGCACATACATACGAGGTGGTGTTACTTATCGCCGGCCAGAGCCCATTGCTGGAAGTGTGAGTGTGCGGTGGATAGTTTCTGGCAGATCGTACCCTGTCGGGCCGGTGGCCCTCACTCTTACGAAGCATCACTCCTGAGGCCTCTGGTGAATGCAATCCACAACCCAAAAGACTTTCTACTGCAACCTCCTCCAAGATGGGTAGAGACAAACCCAGCACAGCGGGCCGCAAACAGGGTACCCTGTACCAGTTCACCACACCCACTGGAGGCTCCACGAATTGCGAGGGGGCGAGCTAGACACCTGACAACGCGGCCTTCCTAGCGGTGATAAACAATGACAAAGACATGCTGGATTCCAAGATTGGTGCGGTGGGGTCGGAGGTCTCTTTCTTGCGCCAGGATCTCCGTAAGGCTGTTGATCACATCAGAGGCAGAGACGAGGGTCTTGACAGTAGAAGACGCAGTTTCCACCCTCCAGAACAACGTTACCAAACTTACTGTTGTGTGTCGCAGGAGCTGGCCTCCAGAGTGGAGGATGCTGAGGGTTGGTGAGACGCAACAATTTACGCTTTGTGGGCCTGCCGGAGGGGTGTGAGGGCGCCCGAATGACCCACTTCGTCACTCGGTGGCTAACCGACCTCATGCCAAGTGACCAGCTGTCCTTGTCCATTGTGGTGGAACATACCACCGGGCCCTGACTCAAAAACCTCCCCTGGAGAAAATCTCAAACCGGTTATCGCCAAAATACTGAACTATGCTGACCGGGATGCAATCTTGCATTATGCCAGGACACACAAAGACAGCATTAAACACGAGTCTCAGTCCATCATGGTGTTCCCGGATTATACGAGCTTGGTCCAGCAGCAACGGCAGTCCTTCTCAGCTGCGAAACACAAGTTGCACGATATGAACTTGCAATATATGCTTTTATATCCGGCCCGAATTAGAGTGATCTTCAACTCAAAGTAATTTTTCTTTGACACCCCAGAGGCCGTCTTTGCCTGGGCAGAAAAACGCCCCCAAATCCGGCCAGGTTCACCGCCGATACTGGACTCAGACTCACCACGCGGCTCACGGTGTAATAGGTCTCAGAGGACCAAATCCAAGAGACAACATGGTTCCGGATCAGACAGGCAATCCACGAGTCCAGAGCGACTCCCCTGAACTTGTCGATACACCACTGGCAGCCAACCGCAAGCTGACCTTGATCGATGTTCGCTAAACTTGTCCATATGTATTTCCCTCTGAGTGGGTGTGGATGCTAGGCCATGGGACTGCCAGGCCACCCCTGTTCTCATGTTCTCTGGGTGGGTAGGGTGCCTTTGGTGTGCGGACTCAGGTCTGCCCTGTTGGGAGCCTGGTGTGCCTATTACCGCGACAGATACTCCTAGTTTGTGGCAGTGTCGGGTGTGTGTGGGTGTGTGGGTGTGTGTGTGTGTGTGTGTGTGGGAGGGGGGGGGAGAACTTTAGGGGAAAGTACTTTTTGGTTATTGTTTTTATATTATATGCAGACAGGCTATTTAGATCTCGATCTCTTCAATGCTATTCTTTTTGAGATGAAGGATAATAATGCGAGGTGATGCAACTCCTCTTGGGGACCTTACTGTGGTTTTGTGGAACGTCCAGGACCTCATGAAGAAAGTAAAATGGGATGCTGTTTTGTGCCAAGCTAAGAGGTATGGGTCTGATATCCTACTCTAGCAAGAAACCCACCTCCTAGGCACCAACGCCCCATGTCTAGCCCGCTTTAGTTTTCATCATATTTATCATGCAGGTTTAACTAGGGGTTCCCGGGGTGGCCATTTTAATACAACATGTAGCGCTCAGGACAGATCCCGTCACGGGTACGCTATATGGTGAACAGATTACTATAGGCAGCATATAAACCCCCCCCCCCCCAACTAGGGATGGCATTCATTGATAAGATCTCTGGAGTCTGGGGAGACTTGCCAGAGGGTTTGACCCTTCTGGGGGGCAACTGGAATGATACAATGGAGCCAATAGATTGGCAACGCAATTTTGATTGCCAACCATTACTAGGTCCCACTAAATTGAGTACACTGGTTTCCACCCTGGCTTTGGCAGACATATGGCGAGAATATCAGCCCACAGAAGACAGCTACACGCAGTCCATGGGTCACAATCGACTAGATTACTTCATCCCTTGCCTATTTCTTCATAGATTCTCACAGATAACTCATCATCCCTGAGGGATCTCGGATCACTCCCCAGTCACACTACAAATTCACACATGCTCTTGCGAACCCCTCTTTTGCTGGTGCATGTCTTCTTGGCATCTCTGGTATCCTGACTATCAAGATATGCTCTGCACGGCGATTACCACGTATCTAGACTCCAATGGCCCCTCCGCCCCATCCAGATATATCTTGTGGGAAGCCTGCTGTTCGGGGTGCCGAAATTAGCTATCACACTAAAGATGGCCCTAGCACTACAGCTTAATCAAGACTCTAGCCCTACTGTCCGGCACAACCTGCTGCAGGCACAACAAGAGCTGCAGCAATATTTAAAGGGAGAGGCCAAGTAAATTTGGGAAGCGTCACAACATTGCATTTATCAATGGGGGACAAATCGAGTAGAATGTTCCACCAGCTTTGCCAGGCTAATAAATCTCCGGCGATTGTCCCCAATATACGAGACGCGGCCGGGTCTTTATGCATATCACCAGAGGGCGTGGCCAGGGCATTTGCACGACACTTCACAACCCTATATGCATGACACGAACAGATCTTTGCTAATCTAATTGCGGAATTCCTCACAGATATTCCATCGCGGAAGCCTCCTGACCACTTGCGTGCAGAATTGGAGGCCCCAATTACGGTGGACGAACTGACTGGCGCCCTCAATGCATTACACCCGGGGCGTGCCCCGGGTCCGCCGCCGTTCCCTATGGAATTCTTGCAGCCCAACATACAATTATTAGGCCCCCATTTATTGGCGACAATCTGGGAGGACGTGAAATTAACCATATTGCTTCAGGAGTGGCAACACATGCAAATAGTGTTATTCCTCAAGCCCGGTCGTCCTCCGGACGACCCGTCCTCTTACCGCCCCATTTCCCTCATTAACTTTGAGCCAAAATTGTTGGGGAAAGTCCGTGCTGATCGCTTACGAACATGCATCTCGGATTTGATCCATCCCAATCAATCGAGATTCATGCCCCAAAGGGCCACACGTCATAATATCCAGAGAGTACATAATGCTATGGCAGCAGCCCCAGCGCTAGGCCGACTGGCTGTCATGTGCTTGGCCGGTATTGACAAAGCTTTTGACTCACTAAGTTGGGACTACCTCTTTCAATTGCTCGAGGTCATACATTTTGGTCCCCGTTTCCTTGCATATGTACGCCTTCTCTATACCAACTTAACGGCATCAGTACGCATAGCCGGGCACTGCTCCCATCCCTTCCCTATCCAAAGAGGCACTAGACAGGGCTGCCCCCTGGCCCCACTATTGCTCGCCCTAGCGGTGGAGCCCTTAGCAGCATGGGTTAGAAGTGACCCAGTGCTCCGTGGCTTCGAATGGTCCCAGTCGCGATCGGACCGTATCGCATTATATGTGGACGATGTCCTATTTTTTATGACAGTTCTCTGGTCCCCGTATATTGGAAGTGTTTGGGGAGACTACCGGTCTACACACGAACCCAAATATTCATGCTGTTTCCAGTGTGCGGTCATCAAAGTCGTGAAGCTTGGGCATCGCAGCTATCCCGTGCGACAGATGGTTTCAAATAGCTCTGAATTTTCGTGTCACCATGCCCCAAAATCTCATGGGCGCACAATATCACTCCATTGCTAACGAGTCTCAATGGTCAAACTGAAATATGGTCCTCCCTTCTCTTAGCCTAATATGGGCGTTCGGCCATCTAGAAGATGGTGTCACTGCCCCGGATTCTAGATCGCTTCCAAAACCTCCCTTATCCTATTTTGTATTCTTGGTTCACACAGGTCACGCCATACAAAACAAATTCCTCTGGAACAGTGGGGTGTCAGGGTCAATCTATGTACATGTGCACAATTTACATACTGTGGGGGGATTGCTGCAGCAGACATTTACTCTTACTACGTGGCGTCCCATATACTCATGGTGAATGAATGGTGGTACAACTCCCCCACAGACCGGGCATATGCGATCGATCATGCGACAATGAAACGGACTCCCCTCCTTCACCTCCTATATAATACCACACGCCTGGATTTTATGCCTCCCACAGGTAAAGTCATGATACAGCTGTCAGATGGGTTGGAATAGGAAACGTATCCAGGCAATCCCACTTTGGCAGGGTACATAACTCTGCCCCGTGGCCACCTTGGAGGGGAGGGGGGTGGGGGGAGGAGTTACGGGGAAGGGACCTAGTGGGAATATCAACCCTCGGTGATGTGATGCGAGGTACTACACTGAAATCCTTCCAGCAACTACAGGCGGAATATAACTTACACAAAACACAATTCTACAAAGTCCTGCAACTCCGTCATGCACTCACTCCCTTGATCCACACGCTGGAGACCCTTCCGGAATTCCACCCATTAGAAGGCCGCCTGCTTATGGGCAGTTTAGGCCTCCACATGACCAGGTAACTATACCAGATCCTGACGACCCACACACCGACAACGCTTGACAAGACTCGGCTGGCGTGGAAAGCCGACATCCACAATTTGACGAACGACGACTGGGCTGAAGCTCTCGCTAGCCCGCGGGGTGTGACGGTCTCTACACGATAACGCCTGATACAGTTTAAATATTTGCACCGGGCATACTATACCTGGACTAGACTCTAGCAGATGGGAGCTATCCAGTCCCCTACATGTCTGCGGTATGGCCGGGAGGCGGAGACATTCTTGCATACAGTTTGGAGTTGCACAGCGTTGCAACCCTTTTGGCGCAGAGATCGGTCCTGCCTAAACAAGGTACTTTTGTGGGTACTCCCACTCGACCTGCACTTTTTCCTTTTACACAGCACAGACGATATTGGGGGTAATAAGTACAAGTAACATTTACTGTTCTTAGCTCTCACTATCGCCAAGAGGGACATTGCACAACAGTGGAAAGGGAAATGGAAGACCGAACTAGATAGATGTATGGGGGGCCGAAATTGCAGCTTTAATAGCTCGTGATTGCCCAACTAAA
Source organism: Lissotriton vulgaris (assembly GCF_964263255.1). NCBI lineage: Eukaryota > Metazoa > Chordata > Amphibia > Caudata > Salamandridae > Lissotriton > Lissotriton vulgaris. The sequence goes on along the minus strand of NC_141685.1, from coordinate 509,530,061 downwards.
CATAGGAAAATTTGGACATGATGGGCGTCATATCAGGGAATCGAACCCCCCCCCCCCCCCCCCCCACCACCCGCAGACCCCGGATCAATGCCCCCTATTCCCAATGCCCTTTGAAGGCATATCCTGCACAGTTTGAGAAAGGATCCCTATGCTAATATATCATGTACCCATGTTGCGAGATCGAGTAATGGCAACAGTTTGCTTCAGTTGTATCACCTGCATGTTCGGGCAGGTGTTTGAAATTGGTAAAAATGCTGGTATGTTCATGCTATCAATCCTTTTCCTCCTACAGGTCATTGTAGGGCTGTCGCCCCGTCTTCCAAATGAATAACCAAATAGAATTTGTTAAAAATAAAAAATAAAACATATCTCTGGTATTCCTAGTGTTCTTGAGTGTGCCTATGCTTGGTGAAAGAGGGTTCGAGGTCCACTAAATATTGATGTTATAGCTCACAGTATTGATTGTTACCTAGAATGCATCTCATTCAAAGAGTCCTTAGTGGGTCCAATTGACTTTCTTATTATGGTTGGCACACTGGCAAAGTCCTTGGGGTGTAAGGGGTCGAAAAAGCTTAAAACCAGGCTGTAATGTTGAAAAACAATCCAGTAAACATATAATGACTATCGCGCCAGGACAACCATTTTCTGGACAGTGGATATCATGTCATGCATGCACACAATTTGCACAAAAAATACAACAATTTTGTGAGGGCCAGCAATGTAAAATAAATTGCCAAGAATTGGCATCAATTAACAAGGGCCAGTATGTTAACGAGAACAGGGCAATGAACATTACATGTATGCCTTCAAGATGTCTAATTCTAGACTCTAGATGTCAGTGTTGATCCCTACAGGTCAGGTGATGCATCAATTTTCTCCACACACCTAGGACTGTGCACCGGCTGTGAGAACTTAACACTGAAACCAAGATATTTTGGTTCTAAAGCTAATGTTCCAAATTTGTCCATGCAGTCGAGCGGATGCGTCGAGCTTCTCACACTGCAGCCGGGAAGATGCAGAGGTTAGGATGCTTTGGTACTGAAGGCGATGCTCTGGCTCAGAGTGTGATGTACCGGTTCTTGTTCTTGCTATAGTGGCGATGCATCAGTTCTGCTTCATGCAAGAGAGGATGCATTGGTTCCACTGGAACAAGCACCTGCATCCACTACCAGTGGACCAGGCACAGGAGTAGGAGGTCAGACTTTGATATCCCAGAGTCTCAAAATTGGAAGCAAGCCCTTGGGAGATCACTCTGGGTTCAAGAAAGAGTTCAGTTTTTCCTCAGCAGGGGCAGAGGGAAACAGGCAGAAGGGTAGCACAACAGAAAAGCAGTTCTTCCAAAGAAGCAGATTTGCAGTCCTTAGAGCAACACAGCAGTCCTCCTTACTGGCAGGGTTTCTTGACAGATCCAGAAGTGTCTGATTTGCTGGGGTCAGAGACCAAGTACTTATAGCCAGTTGTACCTCTGAAGTTGAGGGGACTTCAAAGAGGGGCTCTGAAGTGCACAGAAATCCTGACCCAAGACTCACTACTGGGGGGTAATCAACTGTTCATTCAGGTGTGTCAGCTCCTTCCTCCCATCCTGTCCAGGAAGAGCCACCATCAGGATGCAGACGGGCACTAAGTCACACTTATCCTTCTTTTATGTGGGGCTGTCTAGAAGGAATGCACAAAGTCCAGTTGTCACCCACCCCAGACGTGTATTGGAGACAGGCTGCAGGGACACAGAGCTTTAGGAGCAGAGAAATGCCATCTTTCTAAAAGTAATGGAAAGACTCCTGAACAATCCCAAACACTCACTGCCAGTCAGGGATTATGAGCCTATATCCATCCTTTCCTTTCTCACTATGCCATTACAGTTTGGACCCAGCCATATGCAAATCAGTCTTGACAGTTCCCCATGGGAACAGTCCAGCTGGAACTGATCAGCCAGGTCCAGTTTCAGGGTATACCCTCATCAGCCAGAGTAGCTTGAATCCATCAACATGGCAAGCATGGGACCAACATCTGGCATACTCATCCCACTCGAGGTGACAAATGCAAAAACTGAAGGACCGAATGATAAAGAATGTAGTCAAACATTCACCCGCAGTCAGAACCCGCATTCAGAGATTTGGGCCTATATCCATTGTTTTATTGCTCACCATGCAATTCCAGTTTGGACTCCGTCTTATGCAAATCAGTCTTGACCATGCTCCCCACGGGAACAGTTCAGCACAAAATGAGATGGATTTAGGCCTAGATCTCTGTACTGGAGGTGAGTGTTTGACATTGTTTGGCATTCCGTCCATCAATTGTTCTTTTTGCATCTTTCTAAAAGTGGTATTTCTAAAATAGTAATGTTAAATTCAACTTTGCCAGGAAGGAGGATTTATCATTATCATTTTAATGATATTAATCATGACACAGCTACTCCTTCTCAATCAGGAATTACAGCTTAGAATTAAATAAGGAATTCCCAATGTTAACCGAGGAGAGGGGTAGACCTCCCACTACATTCACAACTTTAAAGTACAGACCCTACCTTTTAGTTACACAGCACCTTGCCCTATGGGCTACCTACGGCCTATCTTAGGGGTGACTTATATGCAATAAAATGAGAGTTTAATGCTTGGCAATGGGTTTTAAATGCAAAGTCGATATGGCACTGTAAAGTGCGCACACACAGGCTCTGCAGTAGCAGGCCTGAGACATGTTTTAAAGGGTTAACTGTGTAGGTGGCACAATCAGTGCTTCAGGCCCAGGAGTAACATTTTAATTTACAGGCGCTGGGCACAGGTAGTGAACTCCACTAGGTATCTACAGATAAATTAAATATATAAATTGTGGATAAGTCAATTAAACCATGTTTAAGGAAGTAACAAATATATTTTAGCACCGGTTAGCAGTAGCTAAGAGCTCAGAAACCGAAGGCCGACAAAAATAATACAGCAAAAGTGGAGGTAAGCAGGTAAGCAGGCAAAAAGGTTTGGGGGAAGACCACCCTAAGCCTGTCATGTTGAACAGTTACTATTAACATTGTCTGCACTAGGATAGGACTTTTGATTTCAAGATAAATCTTTAAAACATATCTCTGGGGGCGTGGCTTGGAGAGCCATCATGGTGGACGCAGCCTAATCTGGCTCTGCGCGTCCACGCCATAATCCTATCGAAATCCTGCCTAAATCCTGGCCAGGAGTCCTCAATCAGTGAGGCTGGCGTTCCGGCTGTGTAGGGAGCCTTATTTACGATTGCTAGCCGCTACCGAGCTGTGTGCTGAGTGGTAACCGGCAAGGGGAACACCAGCGCGGTGCCGACCCAATCTCCCTCCCAGCCGCACTACAAAGTCACCGCGGTGGAGCTCGAGGCCGGGACCTGGCCCAGATGTAACTGTTGCAGCGGGGAGGAGGATCGCCTGACACCAGGTGCCCCAGCATGCAAGGAGCCAGTGACACCTTTAAGGGCCCCTGGCCGACCGATCCCTGCACAGGTCAGACGTGCTGCCTACTCTTGTAGCTACTGTGGGGGGAGTGGGGTACCTGGACGACAGTGTTTGCGGCCCTGCTGCTACCTAAAAGAGAGATGTGACCTTGGCCTACCTGTGTCCCTCTGTGTGATGCACCCAGGTCGGGGATGGTCATAGGGAGGGTCCTAACAGGACAATATTTACTGTGGTGAGGCCTACTCCGTGGAACGCATCAACGCCGAGAATCGCAACACTGCTTTGCTTGTGGCACTTCTGCGGGTTGTCATTGCCTGGTGCGACTGTCGTGGCACATACATACGAGGTGGTGTTACTTATCGCCGGCCAGAGCCCATTGCTGGAAGTGTGAGTGTGCGGTGGATAGTTTCTGGCAGATCGTACCCTGTCGGGCCGGTGGCCCTCACTCTTACGAAGCATCACTCCTGAGGCCTCTGGTGAATGCAATCCACAACCCAAAAGACTTTCTACTGCAACCTCCTCCAAGATGGGTAGAGACAAACCCAGCACAGCGGGCCGCAAACAGGGTACCCTGTACCAGTTCACCACACCCACTGGAGGCTCCACGAATTGCGAGGGGGCGAGCTAGACACCTGACAACGCGGCCTTCCTAGCGGTGATAAACAATGACAAAGACATGCTGGATTCCAAGATTGGTGCGGTGGGGTCGGAGGTCTCTTTCTTGCGCCAGGATCTCCGTAAGGCTGTTGATCACATCAGAGGCAGAGACGAGGGTCTTGACAGTAGAAGACGCAGTTTCCACCCTCCAGAACAACGTTACCAAACTTACTGTTGTGTGTCGCAGGAGCTGGCCTCCAGAGTGGAGGATGCTGAGGGTTGGTGAGACGCAACAATTTACGCTTTGTGGGCCTGCCGGAGGGGTGTGAGGGCGCCCGAATGACCCACTTCGTCACTCGGTGGCTAACCGACCTCATGCCAAGTGACCAGCTGTCCTTGTCCATTGTGGTGGAACATACCACCGGGCCCTGACTCAAAAACCTCCCCTGGAGAAAATCTCAAACCGGTTATCGCCAAAATACTGAACTATGCTGACCGGGATGCAATCTTGCATTATGCCAGGACACACAAAGACAGCATTAAACACGAGTCTCAGTCCATCATGGTGTTCCCGGATTATACGAGCTTGGTCCAGCAGCAACGGCAGTCCTTCTCAGCTGCGAAACACAAGTTGCACGATATGAACTTGCAATATATGCTTTTATATCCGGCCCGAATTAGAGTGATCTTCAACTCAAAGTAATTTTTCTTTGACACCCCAGAGGCCGTCTTTGCCTGGGCAGAAAAACGCCCCCAAATCCGGCCAGGTTCACCGCCGATACTGGACTCAGACTCACCACGCGGCTCACGGTGTAATAGGTCTCAGAGGACCAAATCCAAGAGACAACATGGTTCCGGATCAGACAGGCAATCCACGAGTCCAGAGCGACTCCCCTGAACTTGTCGATACACCACTGGCAGCCAACCGCAAGCTGACCTTGATCGATGTTCGCTAAACTTGTCCATATGTATTTCCCTCTGAGTGGGTGTGGATGCTAGGCCATGGGACTGCCAGGCCACCCCTGTTCTCATGTTCTCTGGGTGGGTAGGGTGCCTTTGGTGTGCGGACTCAGGTCTGCCCTGTTGGGAGCCTGGTGTGCCTATTACCGCGACAGATACTCCTAGTTTGTGGCAGTGTCGTGTGTGTGTGTGGGTGTGTGGGTGTGTGTGTGTGTGTGTGTGTGTGTGGGAGGGGGGGGGAGAACTTTAGGGGAAAGTACTTTTTGGTTATTGTTTTTATATTATATGCAGACAGGCTATTTAGATCTCGATCTCTTCAATGCTATTCTTTTTGAGATGAAGGATAATAATGCGAGGTGATGCAACTCCTCTTGGGGACCTTACTGTGGTTTTGTGGAACGTCCAGGACCTCATGAAGAAAGTAAAATGGGATGCTGTTTTGTGCCAAGCTAAGAGGTATGGGTCTGATATCCTACTCTAGCAAGAAACCCACCTCCTAGGCACCAACGCCCCATGTCTAGCCCGCTTTAGTTTTCATCATATTTATCATGCAGGTTTAACTAGGGGTTCCCGGGGTGGCCATTTTAATACAACATGTAGCGCTCAGGACAGATCCCGTCACGGGTACGCTATATGGTGAACAGATTACTATAGGCAGCATATAAACCCCCCCCCCCCAACTAGGGATGGCATTCATTGATAAGATCTCTGGAGTCTGGGGAGACTTGCCAGAGGGTTTGACCCTTCTGGGGGGCAACTGGAATGATACAATGGAGCCAATAGATTGGCAACGCAATTTTGATTGCCAACCATTACTAGGTCCCACTAAATTGAGTACACTGGTTTCCACCCTGGCTTTGGCAGACATATGGCGAGAATATCAGCCCACAGAAGACAGCTACACGCAGTCCATGGGTCACAATCGACTAGATTACTTCATCCCTTGCCTATTTCTTCATAGATTCTCACAGATAACTCATCATCCCTGAGGGATCTCGGATCACTCCCCAGTCACACTACAAATTCACACATGCTCTTGCGAACCCCTCTTTTGCTGGTGCATGTCTTCTTGGCATCTCTGGTATCCTGACTATCAAGATATGCTCTGCACGGCGATTACCACGTATCTAGACTCCAATGGCCCCTCCGCCCCATCCAGATATATCTTGTGGGAAGCCTGCTGTTCGGGGTGCCGAAATTAGCTATCACACTAAAGATGGCCCTAGCACTACAGCTTAATCAAGACTCTAGCCCTACTGTCCGGCACAACCTGCTGCAGGCACAACAAGAGCTGCAGCAATATTTAAAGGGAGAGGCCAAGTAAATTTGGGAAGCGTCACAACATTGCATTTATCAATGGGGGACAAATCGAGTAGAATGTTCCACCAGCTTTGCCAGGCTAATAAATCTCCGGCGATTGTCCCCAATATACGAGACGCGGCCGGGTCTTTATGCATATCACCAGAGGGCGTGGCCAGGGCATTTGCACGACACTTCACAACCCTATATGCATGACACGAACAGATCTTTGCTAATCTAATTGCGGAATTCCTCACAGATATTCCATCGCGGAAGCCTCCTGACCACTTGCGTGCAGAATTGGAGGCCCCAATTACGGTGGACGAACTGACTGGCGCCCTCAATGCATTACACCCGGGGCGTGCCCCGGGTCCGCCGCCGTTCCCTATGGAATTCTTGCAGCCCAACATACAATTATTAGGCCCCCATTTATTGGCGACAATCTGGGAGGACGTGAAATTAACCATATTGCTTCAGGAGTGGCAACACATGCAAATAGTGTTATTCCTCAAGCCCGGTCGTCCTCCGGACGACCCGTCCTCTTACCGCCCCATTTCCCTCATTAACTTTGAGCCAAAATTGTTGGGGAAAGTCCGTGCTGATCGCTTACGAACATGCATCTCGGATTTGATCCATCCCAATCAATCGAGATTCATGCCCCAAAGGGCCACACGTCATAATATCCAGAGAGTACATAATGCTATGGCAGCAGCCCCAGCGCTAGGCCGACTGGCTGTCATGTGCTTGGCCGGTATTGACAAAGCTTTTGACTCACTAAGTTGGGACTACCTCTTTCAATTGCTCGAGGTCATACATTTTGGTCCCCGTTTCCTTGCATATGTACGCCTTCTCTATACCAACTTAACGGCATCAGTACGCATAGCCGGGCACTGCTCCCATCCCTGCCCTATCCAAAAAGGCACTAGACAGGGCTGCCCCCTGGCCCCACTATTGCTCGCCCTAGCGGTGGAGCCCTTAGCAGCATGGGTTAGAAGTGACCCAGTGCTCCGTGGCTTCGAATGGTCCCAGTCGCGATCGGACCGTATCGCATTATATGTGGACGATGTCCTATTTTTTATGACAGTTCTCTGGTCCCCGTATATTGGAAGTGTTTGGGGAGACTACCGGTCTACACACGAACCCAAATATTCATGCTGTTTCCAGTGTGCGGTCATCAAAGTCGTGAAGCTTGGGCATCGCAGCTATCCCGTGCGACAGATGGTTTCAAATAGCTCTGAATTTTCGTGTCACCATGCCCCAAAATCTCATGGGCGCACAATATCACTCCATTGCTAACGAGTCTCAATGGTCAAACTGAAATATGGTCCTCCCTTCTCTTAGCCTAATATGGGCGTTCGGCCATCTAGAAGATGGTGTCACTGCCCCGGATTCTAGATCGCTTCCAAAACCTCCCTTATCCTATTTTGTATTCTTGGTTCACACAGGTCACGCCATACAAAACAAATTCCTCTGGAACAGTGGGGTGTCAGGGTCAATCTATGTACATGTGCACAATTTACATACTGTGGGGGGATTGCTGCAGCAGACATTTACTCTTACTACGTGGCGTCCCATATACTCATGGTGAATGAATGGTGGTACAACTCCCCCACAGACCGGGCATATGCGATCGATCATGCGACAATGAAACGGACTCCCCTCCTTCACCTCCTATATAATACCACACGCCTGGATTTTATGCCTCCCACAGGTAAAGTCATGATACAGCTGTCAGATGGGTTGGAATAGGAAACGTATCCAGGCAATCCCACTTTGGCAGGGTACATAACTCTGCCCCGTGGCCACCTTGGAGGGGAGGGGGGTGGGGGGAGGGGTTACGGGGAAGGGACCTAGTGGGAATATCAACCCTCGGTGATGTGATGCGAGGTACTACACTGAAATCCTTCCAGCAACTACAGGCGGAATATAACTTACACAAAACACAATTCTACAAAGTCCTGCAACTCCGTCATGCACTCACTCCCTTGATCCACACGCTGGAGACCCTTCCGGAATTCCACCCATTAGAAGGCCGCCTGCTTATGGGCAGTTTAGGCCTCCACATGACCAGGTAACTATACCAGATCCTGACGACCCACACACCGACAACGCTTGACAAGACTCGGCTGGCGTGGAAAGCCGACATCCACAATTTGACGAACGACGACTGGGCTGAAGCTCTCGCTAGCCCGCGGGGTGTGACGGTCTCTACACGATAACGCCTGATACAGTTTAAATATTTGCACCGGGCATACTATACCTGGACTAGACTCTAGCAGATGGGAGCTATCCAGTCCCCTACATGTCTGCGGTATGGCCGGGAGGCGGAGACATTCTTGCATACAGTTTGGAGTTGCACAGCGTTGCAACCCTTTTGGCGCAGAGATCGGTCCTGCCTAAACAAGGTACTTTTGTGGGTACTCCCACTCGACCTGCACTTTTTCCTTTTACACAGCACAGACGATATTGGGGGTAATAAGTACAAGTAACATTTACTGTTCTTAGCTCTCACTATCGCCAAGAGGGACATTGCACAACAGTGGAAAGGGAAATGGAAGACCGAACTAGATAGATGTATGGGGGGCCGAAATTGCAGCTTTAATAGCTCGTGATTGCCCAACTAAACATAGGAAAATTTGGACATGATGGGCGTCATATCAGGGAATCGAACCCCCCCCCCCCCCCCCCCCCACCACCACCCGCAGACCCCGGATCAATGCCCCCTATTCCCAATGCCCTTTGAAGGCATATCCTGCACAGTTTGAGAAAGGATCCCTATGCTAATATATCATGTACCCATGTTGCGAGATCGAGTAATGGCAACAGTTTGCTTCAGTTGTATCACCTGCATGTTCGGGCAGGTGTTTGAAATTGGTAAAAATGCTGGTATGTTCATGCTATCAATCCTTTTCCTCCTACAGGTCATTGTAGGGCTGTCGCCCCGTCTTCCAAATGAATAACCAAATAGAATTTGTTAAAAATAAAAAATAAAACATATCTCTGGTATTCCTAGTGTTCTTGAGTGTGCCTATGCTTGGTGAAAGAGGGTTCGAGGTCCACTAAATATTGATGTTATAGCTCACAGTATTGATTGTTACCTAGAATGCATCTCATTCAAAGAGTCCTTGGTGGGTCCAATTGACTTTCTTATTATGGTTGGCACACTGGCAAAGTCCTTGGGGTGTAAGGGGTCGAAAAAGCTTAAAACCAGGCTGTAATGTTGAAAAACAATCCAGTAAACATATGACTATCGCGCCAGGACAACCATTTTCTGGACAGTGGATATCATGTCATGCATGCACACAATTTGCACAAAAAATACAACAATTTTGTGAGGGCCAGCAATGTAAAATAAATTGCCAAGAATTGGCATCAATTAACAAGGGCCAGTATGTTAACGAGAACAGGGCAATGAACATTACATGTATGCCTTCAAGATGTCTAATTCTAGACTCTAGATGTCAGTGTTGATCCCTACAGGTCAGGTGATGCATCAATTTTCTCCACACACCTAGGACTGTGCACCGGCTGTGAGAACTTAACACTGAAACCAAGATATTTTGGTTCTAAAGCTAATGTTCCAAATTTGTCCATGCAGTCGAGCGGATGCGTCGAGCTTCTCACACTGCAGCCGGGAAGATGCAGAGGTTAGGATGCTTTGGTACTGAAGGCGATGCTCTGGCTCAGAGTGTGATGTACCGGTTCTTGTTCTTGCTATAGTGGCGATGCATCAGTTCTGCTTCATGCAAGAGAGGATGCATTGGTTCCACTGGAACAAGCACCTGCATCCACTACCAGTGGACCAGGCACAGGAGTAGGAGGTCAGACTTTGATATCCCAGAGTCTCAAAATTGGAAGCAAGCCCTTGGGAGATCACTCTGGGTTCAAGAAAGAGTTCAGTTTTTCCTCAGCAGGGGCAGAGGGAAACAGGCAGAAGGGTAGCACAACAGAAAAGCAGTTCTTCCAAAGAAGCAGATTTGCAGTCCTTAGAGCAACACAGCAGTCCTCCTTACTGGCAGGGTTTCTTGACAGATCCAGAAGTGTCTGATTTGCTGGGGTCAGAGACCAAGTACTTATAGCCAGTTGTACCTCTGAAGTTGAGGGGACTTCAAAGAGGGGCTCTGAAGTGCACAGAAATCCTGACCCAAGACTCACTACTGGGGGGTAATCAACTGTTCATTCAGGTGTGTCAGCTCCTTCCTCCCATCCTGTCCAGGAAGAGCCACCATCAGGATGCAGACGGGCACTAAGTCACACTTATCCTTCTTTTATGTGGGGCTGTCTAGAAGGAATGCACAAAGTCCAGTTGTCACCCACCCCAGACGTGTATTGGAGACAGGCTGCAGGGACACAGAGCTTTAGGAGCAGAGAAATGCCATCTTTCTAAAAGTAATGGAAAGACTCCTGAACAATCCCAAACACTCACTGCCAGTCAGGGATTATGAGCCTATATCCATCCTTTCCTTTCTCACTATGCCATTACAGTTTGGACCCAGCCATATGCAAATCAGTCTTGACAGTTCCCCATGGGAACAGTCCAGCTGGAACTGATCAGCCAGGTCCAGTTTCAGGGTATACCCTCATCAGCCAGAGTAGCTTGAATCCATCAACATGGCAAGCATGGGACCAACATCTGGCATACTCATCCCACTCGAGGTGACAAATGCAAAAACTGATGGACCGAATGATAAAGAATGTAGTCAAACATTCACCCGCAGTCAGAACCCGCATTCAGAGATTTGGGCCTATATCCATTGTTTTATTGCTCACCATGCAATTCCAGTTTGGACTCCGTCTTATGCAAATCAGTCTTGACCATGCTCCCCACGGGAACAGTTCAGCACAAAATGAGATGGATTTAGGCCTAGATCTCTGTACTGGAGGTGAGTGTTTGACATTGTTTGGCATTCCGTCCATCAATTGTTCTTTTTGCATCTTTCTAAAAGTGGTATTTCTAAAATAGTAATGTTAAATTCAACTTTGCCAGGAAGGAGGATTTATCATTATCATTTTAATGATATTAATCATGACACAGCTACTCCTTCTCAATCAGGAATTACAGCTTAGAATTAAATAAGGAATTCCCAATGTTAACCGAGGAGAGGGGTAGACCTCCCACTACATTCACAACTTTAAAGTACAGACCCTACCTTTTAGTTACACAGCACCTTGCCCTATGGGCTACCTACGGCCTATCTTAGGGGTGACTTATATGCAATAAAATGAGAGTTTAATGCTTGGCAATGGGTTTTAAATGCAAAGTCGATATGGCACTGTAAAGTGCGCACACACAGGCTCTGCAGTAGCAGGCCTGAGACATGTTTTAAAGGGTTAACTGTGTAGGTGGCACAATCAGTGCTTCAGGCCCAGGAGTAACATTTTAATTTACAGGCGCTGGGCACAGGTAGTGAACTCCACTAGGTATCTACAGATAAATTAAATATATAAATTGTGGATAAGTCAATTAAACCATGTTTAAGGAAGTAACAAATATATTTTAGCACCGGTTAGCAGTAGCTAAGAGCTCAGAAACCGAAGGCCGACAAAAATAATACAGCAAAAGTGGAGGTAAGCAGGTAAGCAGGCAAAAAGGTTTGGGGGAAGACCACCCTAAGCCTGTCATGTTGAACAGTTACTATTAACATTGTCTGCACTAGGATAGGACTTTTGATTTCAAGATAAATCTTTAAAACATATCTCTGGGGGCGTGGCTTGGAGAGCCATCATGGTGGACGCAGCCTAATCTGGCTCTGCGCGTCCACGCCATAATCCTATCGAAATCCTGCCTAAATCCTGGCCAGGAGTCCTCAATCAGTGAGGCTGGCGTTCCGGCTGTGTAGGGAGCCTTATTTACGATTGCTAGCCGCTACCGAGCTGTGTGCTGAGTGGTAACCGGCAAGGGGAACACCAGCGCGGTGCCGACCCAATCTCCCTCCCAGCCGCACTACAAAGTCACCGCGGTGGAGCTCGAGGCCGGGACCTGGCCCAGATGTAACTGTTCCAGCGGGGAGGAGGATCGCCTGACACCAGGTGCCCCAGCATGCAAGGAGCCAGTGACACCTTTAAGGGCCCCTGGCCGACCGATCCCTGCACAGGTCAGACGTGCTGCCTACTCTTGTAGCTACTGTGGGGGGAGTGGGGTACCTGGACGACAGTGTTTGCGGCCCTGCTGCTACCTAAAAGAGAGATGTGACCTTGGCCTACCTGTGTCCCTCTGTGTGATGCACCCAGGTCGGGGATGGTCATAGGGAGGGTCCTAACAGGACAATATTTACTGTGGTGAGGCCTACTCCGTGGAACGCATCAACGCCGAGGCTCGCAACACTGCTTTGCTTGTGGCACTTCTGCGGGTTGTCATTGCCTGGTGCGACTGTCGTGGCACATACATACGAGGTGGTGTTACTTATCGCCGGCCAGAGCCCATTGCTGGAAGTGTGAGTGTGCGGTGGATAGTTTCTGGCAGATCGTACCCTGTCGGGCCGGTGGCCCTCACTCTTACGAAGCATCACTCCTGAGGCCTCTGGTGAATGCAATCCACAACCCAAAAGACTTTCTACTGCAACCTCCTCCAAGATGGGTAGAGACAAACCCAGCACAGCGGGCCGCAAACAGGGTACCCTGTACCAGTTCACCACACCCACTGGAGGCTCCACGAATTGCGAGGGGGCGAGCTAGACACCTGACAACGCGGCCTTCCTAGCGGTGATAAACAATGACAAAGACATGCTGGATTCCAAGATTGGTGCGGTGGGGTCGGAGGTCTCTTTCTTGCGCCAGGATCTCCGTAAGGCTGTTGATCACATCAGAGGCAGAGACGAGGGTCTTGACAGTAGAAGACGCAGTTTCCACCCTCCAGAACAACGTTACCAAACTTACTGTTGTGTGTCGCAGGAGCTGGCCTCCAGAGTGGAGGATGCTGAGGGTTGGTGAGACGCAACAATTTACGCTTTGTGGGCCTGCCGGAGGGGTGTGAGGGCGCCCGAATGACCCACTTCGTCACTCGGTGGCTAACCGACCTCATGCCAAGTGACCAGCTGTCCTTGTCCATTGTGGTGGAACATACCACCGGGCCCTGACTCAAAAACCTCCCCTGGAGAAAATCTCAAACCGGTTATCGCCAAAATACTGAACTATGCTGACCGGGATGCAATCTTGCATTATGCCAGGACACACAAAGACAGCATTAAACACGAGTCTCAGTCCATCATGGTGTTCCCGGATTATACGAGCTTGGTCCAGCAGCAACGGCAGTCCTTCTCAGCTGCGAAACACAAGTTGCACGATATGAACTTGCAATATATGCTTTTATATCCGGCCCGAATTAGAGTGATCTTCAACTCAAAGTAATTTTTCTTTGACACCCCAGAGGCCGTCTTTGCCTGGGCAGAAAAACGCCCCCAAATCCGGCCAGGTTCACCGCCGATACTGGACTCAGACTCACCACGCGGCTCACGGTGTAATAGGTCTCAGAGGACCAAATCCAAGAGACAACATGGTTCCGGATCAGACAGGCAATCCACGAGTCCAGAGCGACTCCCCTGAACTTGTCGATACACCACTGGCAGCCAACCGCAAGCTGACCTTGATCGATGTTCGCTAAACTTGTCCATATGTATTTCCCTCTGAGTGGGTGTGGATGCTAGGCCATGGGACTGCCAGGCCACCCCTGTTCTCATGTTCTCTGGGTGGGTAGGGTGCCTTTGGTGTGCGGACTCAGGTCTGCCCTGTTGGGAGCCTGGTGTGCCTATTACCGCGACAGATACTCCTAGTTTGTGGCAGTGTCGGGTGTGTGTGTGTGTGTGTGTGTGGTGTGTGTGTGTGTGTGTGTGTGTGTGTGTGTGTGTGTGTGGAGGGGGGGGGAGAACTTTAGGGGAAAGTACTTTTTGGTTATTGTTTTTATATTATATGCAGACAGGCTATTTAGATCTCGATCTCTTCAATGCTATTCTTTTTGAGATGAAGGATAATAATGCGAGGTGATGCAACTCCTCTTGGGGACCTTACTGTGGTTTTGTGGAACGTCCAGGACCTCATGAAGAAAGTAAAATGGGATGCTGTTTTGTGCCAAGCTAAGAGGTATGGGTCTGATATCCTACTCTAGCAAGAAACCCACCTCCTAGGCACCAACGCCCCATGTCTAGCCCGCTTTAGTTTTCATCATATTTATCATGCAGGTTTAACTAGGGGTTCCCGGGGTGGCCATTTTAATACAACATGTAGCGCTCAGGACAGATCCCGTCACGGGTACGCTATATGGTGAACAGATTACTATAGGCAGCATATAAACCCCCCCCCCCAACTAGGGATGGCATTCATTGATAAGATCTCTGGAGTCTGGGGAGACTTGCCAGAGGGTTTGACCCTTCTGGGGGGCAACTGGAATGATACAATGGAGCCAATAGATTGGCAACGCAATTTTGATTGCCAACCATTACTAGGTCCCACTAAATTGAGTACACTGGTTTCCACCCTGGCTTTGGCAGACATATGGCGAGAATATCAGCCCACAGAAGACAGCTACACGCAGTCCATGGGTCACAATCGACTAGATTACTTCATCCCTTGCCTATTTCTTCATAGATTCTCACAGATAACTCATCATCCCTGAGGGATCTCGGATCACTCCCCAGTCACACTACAAATTCACACATGCTCTTGCGAACCCCTCTTTTGCTGGTGCATGTCTTCTTGGCATCTCTGGTATCCTGACTATCAAGATATGCTCTGCACGGCGATTACCACGTATCTAGACTCCAATGGCCCCTCCGCCCCATCCAGATATATCTTGTGGGAAGCCTACTGTTCGGGGTGCCGAAATTAGCTATCACACTAAAGATGGCCCTAGCACTACAGCTTAATCAAGACTCTAGCCCTACTGTCCGGCACAACCTGCTGCAGGCACAACAAGAGCTGCAGCAATATTTAAAGGGAGAGGCCAAGTAAATTTGGGAAGCGTCACAACATTGCATTTATCAATGGGGGACAAATCGAGTAGAATGTTCCACCAGCTTTGCCAGGCTAATAAATCTCCGGCGATTGTCCCCAATATACGAGACGCGGCCGGGTCTTTATGCATATCACCAGAGGGCGTGGCCAGGGCATTTGCACGACACTTCACAACCCTATATGCATGACACGAACAGATCTTTGCTAATCTAATTGCGGAATTCCTCACAGATATTCCATCGCGGAAGCCTCCTGACCACTTGCGTGCAGAATTGGAGGCCCCAATTACGGTGGACGAACTGACTGGCGCCCTCAATGCATTACACCCGGGGCGTGCCCCGGGTCCGCCGCCGTTCCCTATGGAATTCTTGCAGCCCAACATACAATTATTAGGCCCCCATTTATTGGCGACAATCTGGGAGGACGTGAAATTAACCATATTGCTTCAGGAGTGGCAACACATGCAAATAGTGTTATTCCTCAAGCCCGGTCGTCCTCCGGACGACCCGTCCTCTTACCGCCCCATTTCCCTCATTAACTTTGAGCCAAAATTGTTGGGGAAAGTCCGTGCTGATCGCTTACGAACATGCATCTCGGATTTGATCCATCCCAATCAATCGAGATTCATGCCCCAAAGGGCCACACGTCATAATATCCAGAGAGTACATAATGCTATGGCAGCAGCCCCAGCGCTAGGCCGACTGGCTGTCATGTGCTTGGCCGGTATTGACAAAGCTTTTGACTCACTAAGTTGGGACTACCTCTTTCAATTGCTCGAGGTCATACATTTTGGTCCCCGTTTCCTTGCATATGTACGCCTTCTCTATACCAACTTAACGGCATCAGTACGCATAGCCGGGCACTGCTCCCATCCCTTCCCTATCCAAAGAGGCACTAGACAGGGCTGCCCCCTGGCCCCACTATTGCTCGCCCTAGCGGTGGAGCCCTTAGCAGCATGGGTTAGAAGTGACCCAGTGCTCCGTGGCTTCGAATGGTCCCAGTCGCGATCGGACCGTATCGCATTATATGTGGACGATGTCCTATTTTTTATGACAGTTCTCTGGTCCCCGTATATTGGAAGTGTTTGGGGAGACTACCGGTCTACACACGAACCCAAATATTCATGCTGTTTCCAGTGTGCGGTCATCAAAGTCGTGAAGCTTGGGCATCGCAGCTATCCCGTGCGACAGATGGTTTCAAATAGCTCTGAATTTTCGTGTCACCATGCCCCAAAATCTCATGGGCGCACAATATCACTCCATTGCTAACGAGTCTCAATGGTCAAACTGAAATATGGTCCTCCCTTCTCTTAGCCTAATATGGGCGTTCGGCCATCTAGAAGATGGTGTCACTGCCCCGGATTCTAGATCGCTTCCAAAACCTCCCTTATCCTATTTTGTATTCTTGGTTCACACAGGTCACGCCATACAAAACAAATTCCTCTGGAACAGTGGGGTGTCAGGGTCAATCTATGTACATGTGCACAATTTACATACTGTGGGGGGATTGCTGCAGCAGACATTTACTCTTACTACGTGGCGTCCCATATACTCATGGTGAATGAATGGTGGTACAACTCCCCCACAGACCGGGCATATGCGATCGATCATGCGACAATGAAACGGACTCCCCTCCTTCACCTCCTATATAATACCACACGCCTGGATTTTATGCCTCCCACAGGTAAAGTCATGATACAGCTGTCAGATGGGTTGGAATAGGAAACGTATCCAGGCAATCCCACTTTGGCAGGGTACATAACTCTGCCCCGTGGCCACCTTGGAGGGGAGGGGGGTGGGGGGAGGGGTTACGGGGATGGGACCTAGTGGGAATATCAACCCTCGGTGATGTGATGCGAGGTACTACACTGAAATCCTTCCAGCAACTACAGGCGGAATATAACTTACACAAAACACAATTCTACAAAGTCCTGCAACTCCGTCATGCACTCACTCCCTTGATCCACACGCTGGAGACCCTTCCGGAATTCCACCCATTAGAAGGCCGCCTGCTTATGGGCAGTTTAGGCCTCCACATGACCAGGTAACTATACCAGATCCTGACGACCCACACACCGACAACGCTTGACAAGACTCGGCTGGCGTGGAAAGCCGACATCCACAATTTGACGAACGACGACTGGGCTGAAGCTCTCGCTAGCCCGCGGGGTGTGACGGTCTCTACACGATAACGCCTGATACAGTTTAAATATTTGCACCGGGCATACTATACCTGGACTAGACTCTAGCAGATGGGAGCTATCCAGTCCCCTACATGTCTGCGGTATGGCCGGGAGGCGGAGACATTCTTGCATACAGTTTGGAGTTGCACAGCGTTGCAACCCTTTTGGCGCAGAGATCGGTCCTGCCTAAACAAGGTACTTTTGTGGGTACTCCCACTCGACCTGCACTTTTTCCTTTTACACAGCACAGACGATATTGGGGGTAATAAGTACAAGTAACATTTACTGTTCTTAGCTCTCACTATCGCCAAGAGGGACATTGCACAACAGTGGAAAGGGAAATGGAAGACCGAACTAGATAGATGTATGGGGGGCCGAAATTGCAGCTTTAATAGCTCGTGATTGCCCAACTAAACATAGGAAAATTTGGACATGATGGGCGTCATATCAGGGAATCGAACCCCCCCCCCCCCCCCACCACCCGCAGACCCCGGATCAATGCCCCCTATTCCCAATGCCCTTTGAAGGCATATCCTGCACAGTTTGAGAAAGGATCCCTATGCTAATATATCATGTACCCACGTTGCGAGATCGAGTAATGGCAACAGTTTGCTTCAGTTGTATCACCTGCATGTTCGGGCAGGTGTTTGAAATTGGTAAAAATGCTGGTATGTTCATGCTATCAATCCTTTTCCTCCTACAGGTCATTGTAGGGCTGTCGCCCCGTCTTCCAAATGAATAACCAAATAGAATTTGTTAAAAATAAAAAATAAAACATATCTCTGGTATTCCTAGTGTTCTTGAGTGTGCCTATGCTTGGTGAAAGAGGGTTCGAGGTCCACTAAATATTGATGTTATAGCTCACAGTATTGATTGTTACCTAGAATGCATCTCATTCAAAGAGTCCTTAGTGGGTCCAATTGACTTTCTTATTATGGTTGGCACACTGGCAAAGTCCTTGGGGTGTAAGGGGTCGAAAAAGCTTAAAACCAGGTTGTAATGTTGAAAAACAATCCAGTAAACATATAATGACTATCGCGCCAGGACAACCATTTTCTGGACAGTGGATATCATGTCATGCATGCACACAATTTGCACAAAAAATACAACAATTTTGTGAGGGCCAGCAATGTAAAATAAATTGCCAAGAATTGGCATCAATTAACAAGGGCCAGTATGTTAACGAGAACAGGGCAATGAACATTACATGTATGCCTTCAAGATGTCTAATTCCCACCACCATGTGCCTTCAGTACATTAACAAGGGTGCAGGTATGCTTAGGTACCTGGGAGCCATTGGGAGGTCGCTGGGGGCTCTACTACATCCTCACAGTGGGAGGAACTTTGGCTCTTCTAGCAGCTCTTTTCTCTGGCAGAATTCAATTTTTTACATATTCTCTCCATGAAAAACCTATACATGCCAAAAGCAGAACTCAAAGGAAAGAGGAGAATACAAATCGAGTTCTTGCTAAACATACATGCTATTTTACCTTACAAGTTACAAAAAATATTCTTCCCCGGTAAACAACTCGGGAGATCCCAAACACAGCAAAAAGCTTTCCTTCAAATAAATGACACACTAAGTAAAACTGTCCGATTGTAATCGCAGGTATGCCACTTTTCTTTTTAGCACTAAAATGTTAAAATCAACAAGTTCAAATTATGCATCAGCAAATCCATTGCTTGATATTTCCCGCTTAGCTGTAGTAGGACTGTTGGAATTTGCATGAGGATAAAAGTACAGAAAATGTTCGTTTTGGCTCTTTAAACTATTCTACTGCTGTCAAAGGAATAGGTTGAAATACAAAACACTTACCTCTGAATAAAGCTTTCAAAAGTCTTTATCATATATCAGCTGGGCTTTTTATTTTGCCATGGACTTTCAAGTATTCAGTCCAAACATGAGTTTAATTTGTTATTCGTCACAATTCTGGAAAACTACACAAAGTATATTCATGTGAACCCCAGGACACTATTTTCTCTTAATGATTCGTTGCTGATGTCCAGTTTCATACGCTCCATGAAAGCAGCAACTGTAAGACACCAGGCACTGAGCAGCTGCACTGTAACACTGTATCATTATTCAGCACTTATAATCGTTCTAACTACTTGAGTTTGATGAGACCCAATCTCAATATTTCTTAGAATCAGACATTGCAGGTAACAGTTTGGAACTTATGGCCCCAGCAGCCTACCTTCAAAAAGACATTATTTACCCAATTAAGAGCCTCTTGACTAATTACACCTTATTCCAAAACTATGGATTTTTCGATAATGCACTGATAAGCAAGCCTTACAACTAGCAATCTTATTACCATGTGGAAGTAATCCATAATGCTATTATAGTAATACAACAATGTATACAGAACGTTCACACAAAATTGATGTGCATAATATCCTGGTAGAGACTGCGTAATCTTACTTATCAAGTGAATTCATGACAATTGCAACAACAACAAAAAACATTGCAGAGGACACGTGGAATTCATTTTGGTTATAGGTTTTCACATAATTGCAGGTGCTTCCGAAATTCTATTTTTAACAAGTGCTCAAATAATTGTTTAGAGTTCAAGATAGTGCCTGATATCGTTTGGAAGACTGTTTACTTTGTCACAAACATGCCGTCCACCTTGTTCCAAATGCATTATATCCTAGGGAACTTGTAATAAGGAGATATCACAGAGTAACCTGCTGGTAAACTATAAAATCAAGCTCTCAATCCTAGCTAAGACAGTTTAGGTGTACCAATGTTTGTTTTCTAGGAATAAACTCAGAGGGGTATCTGTTATACGGAACATATTTCTCTTGCACAAATACAAGTCAAGATTCAATTTAACTTCCAAAAACGAATACAAATTGGCTTTCTTTAATATTAGGCAAGATTTAGGTTAATGATGCTGAACATTATTGTACATTTTTGGAAATTCCAAAATCTGGTTTCGATGTATTCTTTAATATACAGCCATGATGTTTTAAATTAACACGTGAACACAACCCTAAAATTGGGCTGATAGTGCAATTACTCTTATGTTCCAGTATGCACCTGTTTTGTTTCATGGGAAACAAGTAGTCTGTTAAAAATAAACTATTCCCAAAAATAAAATCATAGAATAGCAATGTATTGTTTTCCAGTGAATAGTCTAGCTTCCAAGTTCTGGTTGAACGTTTATTTTTCGTAGAACATCCTCAGGCATGCAAAAAACAGGATTCACTGGTTTAACTCTTTCTTCTCCCAATAAAGAAAGTCCAGCAATTCCAAATAATGTGTGAAATGGATCCACCTGAAACACAAATAAAACATATTTAAACACTTTATTTTAATTCCTAAATTGTCTCACCGCCAACCCCATTAGTATCAAACAACTCCATAGCACATACTTCTCTCCCACAACTGCCCTTATCTCTTTGGATAAGATATTAGGGGAGAATACCAACAAACTATTTTCCCCAAAGTAGGATACTTATCTTTATTGTTATTTTAAGGGCTTCACAACAGAAGCTAACAAGATCGCAACAGAACACGCACAACATTTGTAGAAGAAAGAGGTAAGACATTACATAAAACTAATGAGGCATATTTGTGTTGTGTGCCAGTATAACCGTAGGGCATTTAAAAGATACATTTATAGTCAGCAGTGATTTAACAAATGTAAACAGTAGCAGTACCTTTGAAAGGCAGGTAAGATGTATATATATCCGTAGTTATAGTTTTTGTTTGGTTTGCTAATAACTTTTGTTTTATGAAGATTTGTCAAATGGTGCTAGTCTCATCCACCTCAGCACCTTCCTGTATAGTTTTGAGGTAATTCATCAAGAAGAGGCAGAAAAAAAGGGGGATTCCCAAACCCCATTTTCCAAATGCAATGTCCCAGAGGATCATCAGACATAACTACAGCTGAATGTAATGACATCAAATCAGGTAGAAACCTAGAGCTTTACTCAGAAATAATACTTTTTGTGGTTTGGTGTAAATTCACAGTAGTTTTTAAGAAATTAAGATTAAAAATGTACAAATATTTCAGGCTACTGAGGATCGGTGGACCCAAAAGATCAGGATTAGATCGGATTGGCTGCCATAACTACAACAAAGATATTGCAGCTGCCATTTTAGGACTTGGGGACTCAGTCCCAGTGTCATGAAAATGTATTAGAAAAAATATTTGACAAAAAAAGGCAGGATAGAGATACCCAAAACCCCAAATACTGCTTGGGGATAGGGTTGGAGGCAGCAGGGGGAACCTCCCAGGCCCAAAATCACGTATTCAATGGCACACTCATGACATGTTTAATGACTGCATTGATAACATCCCTAATGACATCTAAAATTACATCACTGTGCATGGCGAGGGCTTGAGTTCTAGATACTTCAGATAACTACAACTGGCTAATTTTGGTGTTTTTTTTTTTAGTTTAAAACATATATTTTTATCTCACAATTTCACATAACTATAACGCCTCTTTAACCTTTTTTTCAGTGAAAATATCCATATCCATATACATATATACACAAGCGGAGAATTGTGTGAACAGCATAAATGTGAATAATATGAACGTACATTTTACTGTACACATTGATAAGGCCACTACCAATTTTTTAGACATCCCAGTGTACATTAAGTAAGGTAAAATCGAAACTAGGCTGTGTAGAAAACCTACAGCAGGCAATACAGTACTATATGCAAAGAGTTTTCATCCGCAGCACACAATTGCTAGCATTCCTGACAGCGAATTCCTCCATATTTGGAGAGCATGTAGTTCGAAGAAAGATCTTGACTATCATCAGAAGGAAGCCAAAAATAGGTTCCTTGAACGAGGGTACAAAGCTAGTAAACTGGATGTAGCAATAAGGAAAGCTAACAATAAAGATAGGCAGGGGATCCTTAAATGCAATAGCGAAGGAACAGGCAAGAATGATAGGGACACTATAGCTACTACTGGTAATGATAACATACAGTGTAGACTTATTACCACCTTCAGTAAACAGGCTAAGAAAATCAAAACAATGGTCAATAAGCAATGACTGATTGTTCTTACTGATGCTATTTTGAAACAAACTCCCAGCCAAACCTACCTATACCTTTAGAAAAGCATACTCCATGCACAATGACCTCGTCATAACTAGTCCGGAGCTCGACAACCAAACATGCTGGTTGTCACCCAAAAGGGGCTTCTACAAGTGTAGCACTTGTCATGCTTGTAAACTTGGCACAAACACCACAACATACTGCACGGCATTCTCTAATACCAACATCGATGTGGAGGCTACTTTACCTGTAGAACAGAGTATGCCGTTTATGTACTGCAATGCAAATGTGGGTTGCGGTACGTAGGCAGTACAAAATTACAGATGTATATGTGTATACTACAGCACCTTCGTGCTATAGTTAATTCATTCCCAGCCTACCCAGTAGCAAAGCATTTTAAACTGTAACATGACAACAACCTCAACGGTCTTAAATATTTTGATATCTATGCGGTTCCAGCCACAAAAAGAGGGGGAAATAGAGAAAAAAGCTTCAACAATTAGAGTCAAGATATATTGTTAAGCTCAATACCAAGTCCCCTCAAGGTCTTAATATAGGAGAAGATCTGCACAATTACCAGTAACAGAACAACAACGACCTGTGATTATTCATTATATACTATTTTAGTTTACACCAAATGAATAAGTGATCTAGATGGCTAGATAATATTTAGTAGTACATATATACATTGTTTTTATATATGTATTTTTTAAGGGGGCTCCCTCAACATGACTTAATGTAATTGAAATATTCTAACACTAGGCGTTCTTTCGGCTTTGTATTTTATGCCACAAGATAATGTATTTACTTTATACATAGGAGTATTAGATTAGATCAGTTCGGTTTCCACATTTACAGTTTACTTCCACTTTAGACAAATGCACTGTTTGCACTTTTGCATCTATTTGCACAATCAAATTTGCACTATGGAATATTAATTGGAGGCAGTGAATACATTTAATACAATTTACAAGGTCTATATATGCAGCTATCAAAGCAATTTGCACAAGCAGTATTTGTACCAAACAATTATTTATATATTTATCAAAAAGCGAATTTTAAGCACATTGTCATTGTGCTTTTACAGTAGGGTACATCTATATAACTTTTTAGTAAGAAAAAAACGTTAAAAGAAATTTGGATGTCGTTTTTAGGTCTCAGCTATTATATCCTGCAGGGATTAATAGCCGAGTGTATAGAAGGCAAAACAAACTCTTGAAAAAGCACGGATAACGTGCAGTTCATGTGATGCACTCGTGTAAGACGCGTGTGCACAAACCCATCAGCCTCGGACCGCAATGGAATGCTGCCTCCCAAGCTGCTCCCCCGCCATCAAACTTCATTGCAATGCGCTCCCGCCCCACCCCCCCACAGCAATGCTAAGAGCTTGTTTTATCGCGATCCCTCTCACCAACTTCAAAAGGAACGCCGCTCCCCTGCCGAGAGTTTGTTAATCGAAATCTTTTTTCCGATACTAGACATAAGAGGTAAAAGAAGGACACCGAATCTGGCGTCCCTCTTGGACTCGAGAGACATCCTCTGATGCCTGATGCGTGTGTTGTTCATTGACATATCTACAAAGCACTTTCCTTTCTACCAGGGTGTCTCCACTGATTCCAAAACAGCATCATAGCTGCAGGATAAAAGGGCATCGTGTCTGTGCAGGAGGCAGCCAGCATCAGCTCTAATAGCAGTCACTGTCCCCTGTCAGCCGCCTCCATTTCCTATCCGTGGGAGTAAACTTCAATGATTCTAATAATATTCAGTAATAATACCTCCGCCGTTTCACACCTGAAAGTCGCTCGTCACTCAGACGAGGGTCTGTCTCAGGCGGGCTTATAATAACAAGCTATCCCCTAAAGGATAAGTGCCAGACCACAAAAAGTGTTTTAAATTCATAAGTACAATTGTATTCACTTCCCACTGTTTTCCTTTGTCTTGAAAATGTCTGTGAAAGCAGTTATAGCCACCTGCGAACGTGGTTAAACAGGGAGCGTTAAACACTTCCGAAATTTTGAGCACATTTCGGATGCCGCTCGAGATTCTCATTGAAGCAAAGTCACGTGGGTGAACATATGTGAGATCACAAAAAGTCAACACATTGCTAACATTATTGAATGGGCAACAGCATTGTTTCAACTCAGTGGAATACTGACTGCACGTTCTGCCCCTCTAACTTGGACACTGTACCATTGCAAAATGAGTAGCAACCTCATGGTTTCTGCAGAAACGTCTTCCAAGAGGATACAAGACAGTGCAGATAGAGGAGGATCAATTCGCGAAAAAAAAATCATTTATGTACACCCATACATGTTCTCCTATGCACAATGGTAAATTCTCGACTTTTTGGGAACTCACAGAATATGCCATTCACTCAAGAGCCATATTATAGCCCAGTCAGGAGCCACTGGAGGAAGTATACCACTAGAATAACTTTCTTCTGCATTGGATAAACTTTTGAACGGTCTTCCGTTTGAATTAGTTTTAGAAGTCGATTCATGAAGTGTTGATGCTTATTTTATTTATTTAATCTATTTTGAAAGGACTGGCTTCAAGTATATGTCCACTTCAGTGCACTAAACATTTTCAAAACCAAATAAGCTTCTCATGTGGGGTCAGCTGCAACAACGAGTCCATAAGCTGAAAGCACCTAGGGTCCAGCACCATCTTAGCCAATGTCTAGAGGCTCCACCACATTGCCTCGATCCTCGCGGCACATGGAAATTTGGGGGCCTTTCAGGGCTTACACTCTGGCTAGCCGCCCAACTGCCGACTCAAGTGGAACAGGGCATTGTTCTGGCCGGTGTGGGATAAATACTCTGCACACCACACAGCTATTTAGTTACCGCCTACAGAATTGCTTTCTTGAATGCATGTATGTGCCTGGATTAGATCGGTTGGTGGGAGGTATATGCGGCGGGCAGTTGGGGACAACCTATGTATGAAGCATACATGCCATCTGGACTACACCCTCACCCCCACACCCCCTCATCCTCACACCCCTCACCCTCACACACCCCCTCATTCTCACACGCCCTCACTCACACCCCCTCACTCACAACCCCTCTCACTCACCCTCACCCACCCTCAGCCTCACACCCCCTCACCATCACACCTCACCCTCACACACACCCTCACACCCCCCCTCACCCTCACCCCCCCTCACCCTCACCATCCCCATCACCCCCACGCCCCCTCACCCTCACCCCCACCCTCACCCCCCCCCTCACCCTCCCTCCCAACCACCCTCACACCCCCCTAACCCTCACACCCATCCTCACCCCCACACCCTCACACACCCCCTTACCCTTACACACCCTCTCAACCACCCTCACACACCCCCTCACCCTCACACCCCCTCACCCTCACATTCCCTCACACCCCCTCACCCTCACACCCACCCTCAAACCTCCTCTCACCCACCCTCACACACCCTCTCACCCACCCACCCTCACCCACCCTCACACACCTCTCACCCTCACCCCTCACACCCCCTCACCCCCTTCACCCTCACACAACCTCTCACCCTCACCAGCATAGCATAACAAAACACAGCATAACATAACATAACACAGCATAGCATAACACAGCATAGCATAACATAACACAGCATAACAAAACACAGCATAGCATAGCATAAAACACAGCATAGCATAACATAACAAAACACAGCATAGCATAACATAACAAAACACAGCATAGCATAACATAACAAAACACAGCATAGCATAACATAACAAAACATAGCATAGCATAACATAACAAAACATAGCATAACAAAACACAGCATAGCATAACAAAACACAGCATAGCATAACAAAACACAGCATAGCATAACAAAACACAGCATAGCATGACAAAACACAGCATAGCATGACAAAACACAGCATAGCATGACAAAACACAGCATAGCATGACAAAACACAGCATAGCATGACAAAACACAGCATAGCATGACAAAACACAGCATAGCATGACAAAACACAGCATAGCATAACAAAACACAGCATAGCATAACAAAACACAGCATAGCATAACAAAACACAGCATAGCATAACAAAACACAGCATAACAAAACACAGCATAGCATAACAAAACACAGCATAACAAAACACAGCATAGCATAACAAAACACAGCATAGCATAACAAAAAAAGCATAGGATAGCAAAACATAGGATAGCAAAACATAGCATAACAAAACAAAGCTTAGGATAGCAAAACATAGCATAACAAAACAAAAAATAGCATAGCAAAACAAAACATAGCAAAACAAAGCATAGCAAAACAACGCATAGCAAAACAACGCATAGCAAAACAACGCATAGCAAAACAACGCATAGCAAAACAACGCATAGCATAACAAAGCATAACATAAAACATAACATAAAACATAGCATAACATAAAACATAGCATAACATAAAACATAGCATAACATAAAACATAGCATAACATAAAACATAGCATAACAAAACACAACACAACACAGCATAACATGAAAAGATAGCATAACATAGCATAGCAAAGCATAGCATAACAAAGCATAGCATAACAAAGCATAGCATAACAAAGCATAGCATAACAAAGCATAGCATAACAAAGCATAGCATAACAAAGCATAGCAAAGCATAGCATAACAAAGCATAGCATAACAAAGCATAGCATAACAAAGCATAGCATAACAAAGCATAGCATAACAAAGCATAGCATAACAAAGCATAGCATAACAAAGCATAGCATAACAAAGCATAGCATAACAAAGCATAGCATAACAAAGCATAGCATAACAAAGCATAGCATAACAAAACATAGCATAACAAAACATAGCATAACAAAACATAGCATAACAAAACATAGCATAACAAAACATAGCATAACAAAACATAGCATAACAAAACATAGCATAACAAAACATAGCATAACAAAACATAGCATAACAAAACATAGCATAACAAAACATAGCATAACAAAACAAAACAAAGCATAGCATAGCATAGCAAAACAAAACAAAGCATAGCATAACAAAACATAGCATAACAAAACACAACAAAACATAGCATAGCATAGCAAAACATAGCATAACAAAACACAACATAGCATAGCATAGCATAACAAAACAAACCTTAGCATAGCATAGCACAACGAAACATAGATAGCATAAAAAAGTATAGTATAGCATAGCAAAGCATAGCATAATAAAACACAACAAAACATAGCATATGATAGGAAAACTAAACATAGCATAAGAAAACAAAGCATAGGATAGCAAAAAAAAAAACATAGCATAACAAAACATAACATAACAAATCATAGCAGAACAAAACAACACATAGCATAGAAAACAAAACATAATAGCATAGCAAAACATTGCATCCCAAA
This sequence comes from Lissotriton vulgaris, assembly GCF_964263255.1. NCBI lineage: Eukaryota > Metazoa > Chordata > Amphibia > Caudata > Salamandridae > Lissotriton > Lissotriton vulgaris. The sequence goes on along the minus strand of NC_141685.1, from coordinate 509,502,254 downwards.
ACACAACAAATAATAGCATAACAAAACTTAGCAAAACAAAACACAACAACACATAGCATAACAAAGCATAGCAGAGCAAAACATTGCATAGCATAACAAAACATAGCATAGCATAGCATAACAAAACACAGCATAGCAGAGCTATGCTAAAAACCAACACTGGTGCCATGAAACTAGGGCCCTGAAAGGGGATGACCTTAACCCTAGATATCAGTTCGCAGAACGGGGAGGATGGGTGGGTCGGTAAGGAATATATCACTAACTAATGTCTCTTACAAATATATCGTTACACAAGTAGTAACTTGTGCATCTGAAACAGACGCGTTAGTGATAGATTCCTTACCTTAGAATAGATACCCCAGCAATACCAACAATAATCACACCAGAAAGTCCTGCAGGACGGAACGACCAAAGAAGCCATCCCTCCGGACTTGACTGTCCAATAATGTCGTGCAAACGTGTGCTGCGAGGCCCACGTAGCCGCCTGGCAAATGTCCTGCAAGGGCACACCTCGGCCCAAGGCAGTTGTAGACGCTGTGGCTCGAGTGGAATGAGCCCTCAGCCCCACAGGGGGTTCCTTCTTTGCCAAGGAGTAACTCGCCTAGATACACAAGATGATCCACTTGTGCACCGCTTTCCCCTTCTTAGCGCCCACGTAACCAACAAAGAGTTGGTCATCCACCTGGAACTGGCGTGTGTGTGTGTGTGTGTGATCCAAATAAAATGAGAGCGCACGTTTTGGGACCAGACGGTGGCGCCTCTTCCTCTCTCGAGAGGTGCGGAGGCGGAAAGAAGGTGGGCAGGGTGATAGATTGCCCAATGTGGAAGGCCGTGACTACCTTGGCTAGGAAAGAGGACCTTGTCCGCAACACAACCTTGTCCAGATGGACCGAAAGGAAAGGAAGTTTCCAGGATAGAGCCTGGAGCTCACTCACTCTCCTGGCAGAGGTGATGGCTACCAGGAAGGCAGTCTTCAAAGTAAGAAGGCGAAGAGGACAGTTGTGGAGAGGCTCGAAGGGAGCGCACATCAGAAATGTAAGAACCAAGTTCAAGTCCCACTGAGGCATCACAAAGGGCACAGGAGGGTACGTATGCGTGATGCCTTTCAGGAAGCTATTAACGATAGGGGACTTGAACAAAGAAGGTTGTGTCATGATTTGCCACAGGGCACCTGCTACACTACATCTCCCAGAATGCAAACTAGGAGGGAGGAGTTGAGGGTATATCCCACCGCCGAACACCGGGGCGCGCTGTACATGATTGCTATTCCGAACCTTGTTTGTTCTCGTACTGGTTCCGTGTCAAGGAGCCTGTTTGTTTGGAATTGAGAGTTGGAGTTTGTTACCGGAGGAGAAGTGCCAGCGAATAAGCCTTTTGGATTTGTGTTCTTCCCGTTTGCAGCTGGAAAAGGAGTGGCGAGTTATCATCTGCAACGCGTCCCATTTCGAAAATAAGCCTACATCGAACTTCCTTGGTATTCGCCCTTCTCGCGTGCGGCTGCCGCGAGGAAGGGATTGTTGTGACGTGTACCTATCCAGAAACGTCGGGAGTTCAGTGTACTTTGTGTTGGACCAGGAAACGGAGCATTGTTAGTTTACTCTCCAAAAACGCTAGCGGCTGCAGTGGGGAAGGGAGGAGAGCTGTCCCCCGTTCGGACCTTGTTTCCTATGCCGGTAAGCCTCGGAAGAGGAGAACTTGTTCCGGATAACAAACCTGATTTTTGCTATTAGTGTTCCGCTTAGTTGGGCCCAGCTAGGAATACTTTGTATATATTTTGATATCCGCTTTTTGGAAGAACGAGTATCGTTCAACAGACAATAAGAAATCCTTCAGTTTCCAGTGGATTATTGTTTACTCCATATTAGTAACGACTTGGGTTACTGAAGAGTGTCATTTATTTTACGTTTCGAAGGGAAGGGCTTTGAGGTATGTTCCTGGTTGTCTGCATGCTTGATATTACATTCTGAGTGCATGTGGGCCATTTGTAATAAATGATCTGTCTTGTAGGAAGCACTGCTGTTGGAAAGTACTGAAGACAGAGAGGAAGGGCTCACCTCTTGATTTGTGGTAGGTAGAGATCTATTAGCGAGAATGAAATGAGAGTAGTAAGGATAACTTGCTTTAATCCTTTCCTTTTGTCTTTCAGCTATCCCTTCCATTCCAGTCACTTCCCTTACCATTCCCTCGCTTGATTACTTCTACGCTCTGTGTGTTTTGCTAGCCAGAGTGTGGGGAAATCAGGAGGTGGACCCCTTTCAGCATCACCCTGATCCCGAGGAGGAGCGAGCCGTGACAGGTTGATCAGGCAGCCTCAAAAAGGCTGAAAGAGCAGAAAGGTAGCCCTTGATAGTGCCCAGAGCAGAGCCCTGCCGGGCAAGAGAAAGAAGAAAGAGAAGAACCTCAGAAAGGGGGGGGATTGAGGGGATCCACAGCCTTTGCTGTGCACCATGCCACAAATCTGTTCCACCTGCAGGCGTATACCGACTTTGTGGAGGGACGCCTGGCTGCCAGAATGATGTTACAAACTTCAGGAGGCAAGTCAAATGGCGTCAACTGTCGCCGCTCAATCTCCAAGCATGGAGGTGGAGACTGGACAGGTTCGGGTGGAGGACCGTCCCCTGCTGCTGCGACAGAAGGTCCTCCTGAAGAGGCAGACGAACCGGGGGATCGACTGACATACTGAGTAGCTTGGGATACCAGTACCTTCGAGCCCAGTCCGGAGCCACAAGGATGACTTGTGCCCGGTCGCGCCTGATCTTCAGCACTCTGGGCAGAAGTGGTATAGGCGGAAAGGCGTACAACAGACCGCAACTCCACTCGCGACGAAAAGCGTCTCCGAGCGAGTGCCGCCTTGGAAATTCCAATGCGCAGAACTGATGACATTGTGCTTTCTCTTTGGTGGCGAATAGATCTAACCAAGGCTCTCCCCACTGCAGAAAGAGACCTTGCGCCACGTCAGAGTTCAGACGCCATTCGTGATCCATCATGCACCGGCGGCTGAGTTCGTCCGCCCTGGCATTCAGAGAACCTGACAGGTGTTGAAACACCAGAGTCACGCCCTGATGTTCCAGCCATTGCCAGGGGAGCAGAGCCTCATGGAAGAGGGTCCACGACCCCACCCCGCCCTGTTTGTTGCAGTACCACATGGCGGTGGTGTTTTCCGTGAACACCTGCACTACACTCCCCCGGACAGAGGGGAGGAATGCCTATGGTGCTAGACGAATCGCCCGAAGCTCCAAAAGGTTGATATGGAGCCGGGACTTCGCAGGAGACCAAAGGCCTCTGATCTCCGCCTCTCCCATGTGGCCTCCAAAGCCCTGGAGGGACGCGTCCATCACAACTACGTGCTCCTGTTGGGGAAGGGAGAGGGATCTGCCGCTGACCCAATCGCGGTCCGTGAGCCACCACTGCAGCTGTCTCGCAGTGCCCTCCGAGATCAGGACATGGTCGGACAGGTTGCCCTGATGCTGGGCCCACTGAAACTTCAGGTCCCACTGCAGAGCCCGCATCCGCCACCAGGCGTGATGCACCAGAAGGATGCAGGAAGCCATCAGCCCCTGAAGCCGCAGCGTCAACCTGACCGAAGCCCGGGATAAAGGCTGGAAGATTGGAATCAGAGCCTGTATATCCCGAACCCGCTGCTCTGATGTGTAAACCTGAAACTGCACCGAGTCGAGAACCGCTCCGATGAAAAGGAGCTTCTGAGAGGGACACAGGTGTGACTTAGGCCTATTGATGGAGAACCCCAGCTGGTGCAAGAGGTCTGCCGTTGTCTGGAGGTGGTTGATGACTGTCTGGGGCAAGCCCGCCTTCAACAACCAGTCGTCGAGGTAGGGGAAGACTGAGACCCCTAACCGGCGCAGATGAGCGGCAACCACCGCCATCACCTTCGTGAACACCCGTGGGGCGTTGGTAAGGCCGAAGGGGAGCACTGTAAACTGAAAGTGCTCGTGGCCTACCGTGAACCGCAGGTAACGCCGGTGGGCCGGCAGGATGGGGATATGGAAATAAGCGTCCTGCAAGTCCAACGCTACCATCCAGTCTCCTGGGTCCAGGGCAGCTAAGACCTGAGCCAGAGTCAGCATCTTGAACTTCTCCTTCGGGAGGAAGCCGTTGACGTTCCATAGGTCCAAGATAGGGCGTAGGCCCCCTTTGCCCTTCTTGGGTACCAGAAAGTAGTGGGAGTGGCAACCACGTCCTACTTCTGTCTCAGGAACGCGCTCGATGGCCCCCTTGGCCAAGAGGGCCAAAACTTCCTCCTGCAGAAGCCGCAAGTGATCCCCCGATACGAGGTGGTGTTGCGGTGACATGGCTTGAGGGGTCGTCTCGAAGGGGAAGGAGTAGCCCCTCCGGACGATCTGCAGCACCCACCTGTCCGAAGTGACAGTGCACCAGTGAGAGTGGTGACGGCGAACGCTGCCCCCCACTGGCGTCACATGGGCCAAGAAGCACAGACTAGGAGGGTTTAGAGGCGGATGCTGCAGGGGAAGGTGTGGACTGGCCTCGCCGTTGTCCCCGACCACCTCCACGGCGATTTCCACGGCCGCCACCGCGCTGGATGTTAGTCTGCGGCGTGTGGCTTGCGTCACGCGTGGGGGCGCACCTTCCGTGGCCACGAAAGGAGCGAAAGGTACCAGTTTGCTGGCGCTGGGCCGAGAGGCCCAAGGACTTGGCCGTAGCCCTGAATTCCTTAAAGCGCTCAAGCGCGTGGTCTGCCTTGTCGCCAAAAAGGCAAAGGCCATCGAACGGCATGACCATCAGAGTGTTTTGGACATCTGCAGAGAAGTTGGCGGACCTCAACCAGGCGTGGGGTGTAACCCTCCGTCGTTGCCATCGCTCTACCTAGTGAGTCGGTGGTATCCAGCCCACACCGGATGGAGTATTTTGCTGCATCCCGACCTTCCACAAGGGCTTGGCCGAGTTTGGCCCGTACCTCCAACGGACACTCTGGCAGCACTTCCGCAACCGTCTCCCACAGAGAGTGGGTGTAGCAGACTAAGGGAGGAGAAGATCTTTTTCCCGTACTGCTCGTACCTCTTGGATTCCCTGTCCTGCGGAGCTGACGGAAATGCGGTCTGGGAATTGGAGGCCTGGATGACCAGACTCTCGGGGTGGGGTGGATGGACAGGAAACATGGGTCGCCCGGAGCCGGGCGGTGGCGTCTGGCCACGTTCCTATCTACGGGCGAACCCGTAGCGGGCCTGGACCAAGTGCCCAAAAGAACGTCAGTGAAGGCCTCATTAAAAGGCAGCTGAGGCTCGGCCGAGCTTGACTGCGGTTTAAGGACCTCAGTGAGGAGGTTAGTTCTCACGGCCGCGATGGGGAGCTCAAGGCCCAAGGCCTTGGCAGCCCTTGTCAACTCCACACTATAGGTTGCCCCCTCCTCCGAAGCCACGGTAGGAGGGGAGACAAAACCAGTGTCTGGAGATGTGTCCAGGCCCAAGGTCTCCTGCCCAGTCCTGATGAGACCGACACTCCTTGGTCAGAGGGTCCTCAGACCCCTCCCAATCCTTCTCATCACCCATCTCCTGATACTCAGGGTTGTCAATCAATGGGGCCTGTTCGTAGAAGTGAAAATCTCCAAACGCAGTCGAAAGCGGCGCCCAGCGGCGACATTCCGATGCCGGAACAGGAGCGAAGGAGGCATCGGGGCCGGCGCCGCCCGAGGACGGCGCCGGAGGTGACACCAGACAGACCGACGCCGGGGGGGTCGTAAGGTCCACCGGTGACGATCCAGAGCCCGAAAAAGGTACAGTGGGGTCCCGCGACACCGGGCCCGAAGGCGTCCGCGGCGCCGGGACCGTGGGGCCCTGCGGCGCCGGGGGCGAAGCTCCTGACCCGCTAGGGGCCCAAGACAGGCCCGCTGGGCCCAAAGGCGCTGCGGAGCCAGTCGGAGGAGAAAGGGACCTCATGGCCATGAGGAAGCTCTCAATCTCCTCCGGTGTCGCGTCTCGCCCAGGGACCGGAGGGTGTGGGGCGGGACGCGACGGCAGCGACTCCTCAGGAGCCGCATGGGCGATGTCACCCGAACCCCCGGCCGCATTGCGCGAGCGTCGGGGGGGGGGTGGGAATGGGGGGGGAGTCTGAAGAGCTATGACACCTCTTCGACTTCTTGTGCTTCTTACCTGACGACGACTTCGACCCGGAGGAGTAGTGCCGACTACCGGAGCTGTGGTGGCTCCGTCCCCGCGACCTGTCCCTTGACCTCCCGTGGGACCGGGACCTCACGAGGCGCGGGACTGACTGCCGGAGTTCGAGTTTCGAAGAGAGGGCCCGGCAGTCGGAGCAGGCCTTGTTGTCGTGGTCGACGCCTAGACAAGTTAGGCACAGGTGGTGAGGATCCATGACCGACATCGTGCAGTCGCAATCCTTGCAGTGCTTGAAACCAGGCATCCCTACGGCACCGATCAGAGTCGCAAGACTTTGAGAAATGATCAAAAATGATCCCAAAAAGTTAGTCAAAAATTGACTAGGGTTACTGCTTTTTCCAGATCTGCGCTGGCCGGCGCGGAAAAAAGAAGAACTGACGTCAGCACGCGGAGGCGGCGTCTAAGTACTCAGACGGCGTCATCATGGTGCCCACGACGCAGACGACGGACGCGGAGACGCAGACGACGTGCAAGGGTACTGCTACGCAAAAGTTTCCGGATCCAGTCTGACGCCTGGGGATATTCTAAGGTAAGGAATCTATCACTAACGTTTCTCTTTCAGATCTCCTTTTACTCATTCCCCCCCCTCTTTCCACCCTCCCACCCCTTTCCACCTATCGGGTTAGCTGCTCCAAGTTTAAGTCACCGCGTCATTCAAGCCAGCTCTCCTGACCTATCACTATTTAGTTCTTAGTTTTCCCGCATGATCGCCATGGCAACGCAAGGACAGCGCTTTATTCGCCCGTCCCGACACGGAGGACAGGTACATGCTCTCGGCCGCGTTTATCCGCTGAATACCCGGTTCTCTATCCCTTAAATTCTGCCTAAATACTGACCCCCCCCCTACCCCCCCTTTCACAGATTTACTCCCCTCCCGCCGCCGATCACGCTGGGATCAGCGTAGACTCACTACCGGACCAGGCTAGCTCTGAATAACTTGTTTACTTCCGGTAAGTTTTGCCCAATATTTCTCACTGAGGACAGATTCTATTTCCATTAAAACCTGCCTCTTCACTGACCCCCTCCCCTTTCGTTCAGAATTATCCCGCTCCTGCCACCGATCACGCTGGGCTCAGCGTAGACGTACTATTGGACCACGTTGGTTCTGGATAATTGGTTAACCCTTGGTAAGTCTCTCCTATTGTTTCTCCCGTTTTGTTCTCAGAGGCACGTTCACCTAGCGTCCCCCCCTTACGATCCTTGTGATCGCTGACCCCTGCCTTCTTCTTCACAGATTTACCTCCCTTCCCCACCCCCGCTGGAATCAGCGCTCACCTGTGCATGGACTACGTAATTCAGGTTGACCATCAAACCCTACTCGTGATAAGTTCTCGACTTGCCCTCCTTAACTTTGAAGGCACTCCATCATAAAACCCGCTACTCTGAATTGCTCTTAATTTTTACCCCCTAGCTGTACTGAATCAGAAGTACTGTTCAACTGAGCACGCAATTTACCGCTCCACGGGACGTCCATCCTGGCACCCGTCCAAATCCTCAATTTACGGATTTTTCCCGTCACAGTCTACCACCTATCTGTGTCTAAACGGTGAGCTTCATCTCCCTTCTTACCCCTCCACCCCTGGACCACTCCCCGCCACTCACTTCAATTCCCTTTACCTTTTACAGCACTGCCTCCAGCCCCGCTCTTGTCCTGATGATGATCCTAAATCTTACGGATCGAAACGCAGTCGGATCTCCAGCGAGATTCTAGGCGCCTTTCGCACAGTGGTTTCCGCAAAAATTGAAAATGAATAACAATCTTCTGGAACTATTTTGAAACCACTCTGTTGTTTTTATTCACTGTACATAATTGTTCACTATACACCTTGCGCCGTCCACGCTGCTCTCACTGTCACTTGTGTCGCTGTAGTGTCACTCACTTTGCACTCGTGCACCTTGTACAACCTTGGGCTGTCCCGTATTATTCAATAATTGCAGTGTTGAAATTAACTGTTAATTATGTTTGTCCTCTAACTTTTGGAATGTTTATAAAATGATGTCTTGAGCACATAGATAATCAAATTGACTCTCCTTTTTCTGTTTGGACAATACTGTACAGATATCCTTAATAACGGTCTACAAATAAATACTGGTTGGGATATTGTTCCTTATATATAATTCAGTAGAACTGAGGCACAAGAAAACAGAAAAAGAAACACGAAAAGGGGGCAGGGTAGAAACACCCTGACCCCCTAGGCCCGCTTAGGGGGTCCCACAAGGACCCCCAAGGCCCAAAAAACGTGTTTTTTTTTTAAATCGCAGGGTACGCATAGGTAGGCATACCCTGCTGATAAAAACAAAATTTGCATATTACTTAATTTGTTTTTAGGACCGGGGGGGAAGGGTTTGGGGGGCAAATCCCGGGGGCAATTTACTCTTGCTAAAGGGGGGGCTATTATTTCAATAGGGTGGGGGTGCTCCGAGTCCCCCCAAGCCCCGGGGACCGCCACCCCCCAGGTCTTTTTTTTTTTTATAATAAAAGGGAGGGTCTGCCACCCCCGGGGCTTCAATATTATGTATGCAGGGGGGACTCATAGCCCCCCCGCAGCCCCGGGGACCGCCACTCCCCGGGGCTTCTTTTAAAAACAATAATAAACAAAAATCTGTGTGGGCGCCCCACACGCCCCGGGGACCGCCACCTCCCCGTAGCACTAATATTTAAAATAGGGGGGTCCGTGACTGATCCCCCCCCCCAGCCCCGGGGACCACCACCCCATGGGCCAGTAGCGGTCCCCCTCCCCACCCAAAAATAAATAAATTTAAAAAAAGGCCGGCCCCTGGGGATGGGGTCCCCGGGGCAGAGTATGTCCTTGGGAGGGGGGCCACGCAGCCCCCTTCCTGATTTTTTTTTTTTAAATAAAAATTGGGGGCAGATCCTGGGGAATGTGGTCCCCAGGGCCAAAACCCATTCTTAAAGGTAAAAAAAAAAAAAGAACTGGATCAGGAGGAGACCACACCCCCTCCCTGGACCTCTCTGCAAAAGTGCCCCCTGGTGCGTTTGCAGAGGGGGAACTAATTCCCCTTGCATACTGGGGATCCCTGGGGGTCAACTAGCCCATCAGGAACCTCCGGTATGCGCCAGGGGGCTGCATTGCAGAGAGGCGTAATGAGGCCATGCCCTTTTACACCCCTCTGCAACACAGCCCCCTGGCGCATACTGGAGGTTCCTGAAGGGTCTAGGTGGCCCCCAGGGACCCCAGTATGCAAGTGGAATTAGTTCCCCCTCTGCAAACGCGCCAGGGGGCTGCGTTGCAGAGCGGTGTAAAAAAGGGCTTGGCCTCATTACATCTCTCTGCAGCACAGCTCCCTGGCGCATTATGGAGATACCTGGTGGGCTAGTTGGCTCACAGGGGATCTCAGGATTGAAGAGGAAATAATTCCCCAACTTAAAACACGCCACAGGGCTTTTTTGCACACATGTCACATCAGGCCTCGCCCCCTTCCTTCACTATTGAGCTAAATATTCCTCTGAAATCAGTCGAACTACGTATTCCGATTTACTCACCTGTTATCACGAGAGACGTTCGTGCTGCATCTTTGAGCCCAGTACAGACCCTGAAAAGTAAATCTAACCATACTTACAGTAACTTGAATTTCCTTCTATAGGCAAACATTGACTGGTTTCCCTTGGAAATTTTTCTAAGTGTGGAGTTTTAGTAAGTTTAAAAAATTCCTCTAAAATCAGCCGAACTACGAATTCCGATTTACTCTCCTGTTATCAGGAGAGACCGCAGTGCTGATTCTTTCAGGTTACTACTGTTCCTGAAAAGTAATTTTATCCGTAATTACCAGTAACTTGAATTTCCTTCCATAGGATATCATTGACTGGTTTCACTTGGAAATTCTTCTAAGTGTGGAGTTTTGGAACTTAAAAAAATTCCTCAAAAATCAGCCTGACTACGAATTCAGATTTACTCACCTGTTATCAGGAGAGACCTCAGTGCTGCATCTTTCAGGTTACTAATGTTCCTGAATTTTTTTTTTAACCGTAGTTACCAGTAACTTGAATTTCATTCCATGGGATATCATTGCCTGCTATATAAAATGTATATGAATTAAAAAAAATCTAAAATAAAAAAAATATTACAATTTCAATATTTTTAAAAACATTTTTTTCAATTTATATTAAAAATATTTAATGTAATTTAAATAAAATATCTAAAAATAAATACTTTAAAACAATGTAGTAAATCAGTATAAAAAAATATAATTAATACATTTAAAAATTATCATTTACAAAACCTTTGAAATTCACTGAAAAAACCATAGGTTTCACACATGTTATAGTTAGCTGGACATTTCATTCATACAAAACCAGTAAAAAATCCCCCGTTATAGTTAGTTCAGCTAACTATAACTCGCGCGCCCGCAATGCATTGCTGATGACATCACATATTACATCACTCATGACATGGTCAGTGACATCACTCATGACATCACTCATGACATCTCAAAAGACATCACTGATGACATCATCCTTGTGAAAGAGTGGCAGACCTCTCACCCTAATATTACCTTTGATACACACATTCAAAAACAAACAAGAATTTTCAAAAAAATGGAGATACCAATACCAGTTACAACAACCTATTCAGTAATTCTAACATCTACATACACATCAACCAACAGTTCTATATAGTCACTCATACATGTACACACTCATCATATGTACTCATACACCTATACATCCTGTTACACACCGATACTCATCCATAGAGTTACTCACACACATACTCACACATGCAAATAAACTATCAAAAATCAATTTACTTGCATATACACAAGCACCACGACACTTACTTCAAACAGAAACATACACCTACTTACGCTCTTAAACAATCACTTATAGAAACACATACTTATTTATACAGGAACTCTTTTAAATTCTTACTCTCACATATACTCACTTATATACATCAATACTCACATATACTAAACATATGTAGTTACTCCTAAAGGCACTATTGAGACAGTCATTCCCTCACTAACACACACTCATCCACCCATGCAGTCCTGCACACATGCTGTCTTCAAAACACATACAGTGAGTCACTCATTCATGGATCTATACGCTAAGTAATATCCCCCACCGAACCATACAGACACTCATAATGATGCTCAAAAAACAAACTAATAACCCATATACACATTTATGTAGCTACTCACCAACCCATGCAGCCACTTATACACAAAGTGAGACACTGATACAGATATTTAAACATTACTCGTTAATACATGTATTCACGAAGATACACTTAAGTCAGTTATACAATCAATTTTACAACAAAAAACATACATTTAGACACTTATTTACCCATTTATTCTTCCATTGACCTTTAGATATACATATATAAAAATATTTATTTTTCAGAAAGACACACATTCACTGGACGATGTCATCAGCGATGACATTTGAGATGTCATGAGTGATGTCACTGACCAGGTCATGAGTGATGTAATATGTGACTTCATCAGTAATGAATGCGGGCGCGCGAGTTGTAGTTTGCTGAACTAACTAACGGGAGATTTTCAATGGTTTTGTATGAGTGAAATGTCCAGCTAACTATAACATGCCTGAAACCTATGGTTTCTTCTGGGAATTTCTAAGGTTTTTTAATTCTAATCCCTAACTATAACGTGGCTGAAACCTATGGTTTTTTCAGTGAATATATATATATATATATATTTTTGTTTTTTTTTTAACTTAAAAAACCATAGGTTTCAGGCCTTATATAGTTAGGAATTAGCATTTAAAAAACCATTGAAATTGCTCTTATATAGTTAGTTGTACTAACTATATTTCGCGCACCCGCAATCCACTGCTGATGATGTCACTGACCAGGTCATGAATGATGTAATATGTGACATCACTGATGACATCTCAAATGACATCATTGATGACATCTCATTTGACATCACTGATGACATCACTGATGACATCACTGATATCATCCAGAGACTGTATTTCTGTAAAGTTTAAATATGTTTTACATATTGAAGAATGAGTGGATGTATAAGTGTCTGGATGAAGGATTTAGTAGGTGCGTGACTGACTGTATGAGTGAGTAATTAAATGTGTCTTACTAAATGCATGGGTTAGTGACTAAACTGTCTGAATGTGTGCATCAGTATGTCTGTTGTTGTGTAAGCTGCTGCATGTGTTGATCAGTAGCTATATGAGGGGCTATATGGGTTTTGATTGGTTGCCCAAGTATTTGAATGAGAGACTGTGTGTGTGGGTGGCTGGGAGGTGTGCGACTCTGTGCAGCAATGTGTGAGCAGTTGATTCACTAGGCGTACGAGTTCAAGAGTGCATGTGGAAACAGCTATATGGGCGGTTGACTGTGTGCATGGGTGTGTTGGTGAGTATATGGACATCTCAGTGCTACATGTCCAAGTAAGTAAATATGTAAAACACAGTGCATGTGAGAGTTGGCATATATCAATGACTATACATGAGAGCCAGTGAATGTGTGAGTGGCTGTATGGATCATTGTGTACTTGTATCAGTGATTGTATAAGAGAGTAGGTATGTGTTAATATATGTTTGAATAAGTAAGGTGTGTGTATAACTGTATAGTTGAGGAAATGGAAGTGTGCTGGATTCTTTGAATGACTGACTAGGTGTGTGAGTAACTCCATGGATGAGTGGCAGTGTGTGAGTGTCTGTATAGGTGAATGAGTGCATATGATAGTGTATTGATGAGTGACTGTATGTATGAGTGATTCTATGGGTGAATGAGTGAATGTGTGTGTAGACCTAGGAATACGTGAGTGCGTATGTAGTAACTGGTATTGGTGTGTCAATGGTTTCAAGAATGGTAGTCTGTATTTAACACTGGGTGTATCAAAGGTTATATTAGAGTGTGAGGAGGTGCATCGAATTATCACATGAATGATATCATCAGTGATGTGATCAGTGATGTCAAATGAGAGGTCATCAGTGATGCCATTTGAGATGTCATCAGTGATGTCACTGACCAGGTCATGAATGATGTAATATGTGACATCAGCAGTGGATTGCGGGTGCGCAAAATATAGTTAGTACAACTAACTATATAGGAGCAATTTCAATGGTTTTTTAAATGCTAATTCCTAACTATATAAGCCCTGAAACCTATGGTTTTTTTTAGTGAATTTGCAAGGTTTCTTAAATGCTAATTGCTAACTATAATACTATATAAGGCCTGAAACCTATGTTTTTTTAAGTGAATTTGCAAGGTTTTTTAAATGCTAATTCCTAACTATATAAGGCCTGAAACCTATGGTTTTTTCAGTGAATTTGCAAGGTTTTTTAAATGCTAATTCCTAACTATATCAGGCGTGCAACCTATATTTTTTTTCAATAAATTTCAAAGGTTTTGTAAATGCTAATTCTATTAGCGGATAACGTTTATATATGTTATTATCCTTCTGGGACCACCCGAGCAGCCATCTTGTTTCTCAGGAGAAGTGAGGCACAAGAGAGCACAAAACAAGAGTGGAAAACGCGAAAAGGGGGCAGGGTAGAGACCCCCTGACAACCTAGCCCTTCCCAGGGGGTCCCAGAAGGACCACTAAGTGCAAACATTTTTTTTTTTAAATCACAGGGTACGTGCACCGTACGCGTACGGTGTGCGTACCCCTCGATTTTTTCTAATTAAATTTTTTTGGGGCCCTTGGGGGGTCCTTCTGGGACCCCCTGAGAAGGCTAGAGGTTTGGAGGGTCTCTACCCTGCCCCCTTTTCGGCTTTTCCACTCTTGTTTTGGACTCTCTTGTGCCTCAGTTCTTCTGAAAAACAAGATGGTGGCCAACACTTCCTGGTTTGGACAGTTTGGAATGTTGACAGTCGACTGCCAGCCAATCAGAAACTCGCTTGCGTACCGTGCGCGTACGGTGAGCGCATATAGATATACAATTTGCTCAAATTCAATTTCCTCAACAACTACTGGAGGGATTTTCACCAAATAAAGAAAGGCACTACTGCATACCTGTCCCTCCCATTTTGCCAAGTTTGGTGTAATTCCATTCAGCCGTTCAGGCTGTAGCCGTGTCTAAAGGTCCCTATGGAAATTAACATGGGGAAAACACGTTTTGGGACCCCCCCTTTCGGCCCCTGCTTGACGAATCCCCCCGAAACTTTCAGGGAAGGAGCGGAGCTGGGCAAAATTCTGGAAAATTACACGCAGATTCCTCAATGGGCGCATGAGTTATTCCCAATAGAATGTTGAGCGCATATAGATAAATAATTTGCTCAAATTCAATTTTCTCAAGAACTACTGGAGGGATTTTCACCAAATAAATAAAGGCACTACTGCATATTTGTCCCTCCCCTTTTGCCAAGTTTGTTGCAATTCCGTCCAGCCAATCGGGCTGTAGCCGTGTCTAAAGGTCCCATAGAAAATGCCATTTGAAAAATTTCAAATTCACTTTTCTCAAAAACTACTGGAGGGGGTGGTGGGGGGGGACGGAGGAGTTTCGCAGGCAAGCAAGATGGCCGCGTAAGCTCGGAGCTCCGGAGACCCTCCGCATAAATCCTGATGGAAATCCTGATCCACGGCAGTGGAATACTGTGGGTGAACGGTTGTTGAGACGGGACCCGCTGTCCGATTCAAAATCGGACACTCCTAGACGGAGTTACACCGTGTTGAAGAGTCGCGCCAGTGACATGCTATTGCCTGTGTGGCGGCCGACGACGGCGACGCTGTGACACATAAACGGTGTGCTGCGAGAGTGATTACTCCGCTTACCCTACGAAGCACGCGGAGTTACGGAGTGATCCATCGCTGAGGAACGACTGGTGGCTGCGACACTTGGAAGTCGCTTTGCATAGCCTGGGTGGCCTTGGTGTACGACCCATTGTTCTGGTCCTCGAAACCATCATGGCGGCAAGGGCGAGCCAGACAAGGCGATGAATCGAGTAAGTAGGAAAACTACTTATTCCCAGTCGAACAAAATGGATCGCTACGCCCAGCAGAAGAATTCACCAGGTGCGGCTGCCCGGCCAAAGGACTCATCGAGAAGAGTAGCCAGACACGTCGCACCCGACACTTCGAGACGTTATGGGCGCCATTGCTGGCATCAAAACGGAGATGCACAAACAACACGAGGTCCTGACACATAAAGTCGACACTTTGGCGATTGAAATCAATTTGATTAGAGCCGATCTGGGTAAGACCAACAATAGGGTCAAATCGTTGGACATTAAAACCACAAGCCTCACAACGGATGTATCTGACCTACAAACAGAGGTCCAAGACTTGAGGTCGGCCAACGATCTTTTCTCGAGGCGACTGGATGATTTTGAGGGACGTGCCAGGCGACAGAACGTTCGAATCATAGATGTACCGGAAGGGGCAGAGGAATCGGCCACTGATCTCTTTGTGGAAGACCTGGTGCAAACTCATCTGGCTCTTGCGGGCCTCAGCCGTTTCTTCTCAGTGGAGCGAGCTCATAGACTGCCGGGGGGACGCCCGAAACTGGGTGCCCCGCCGAGACCCATTATAGCACGGCTGTTTAATTTCAGGGATCGGGACGCTATCCTGCAGGCCTCAAGAAGGAACGGGCCGCTCAAGTTCCAGAATGCGGACATAAACTTTTATCCGGACTTCACTCGGTCTGTACAGCGGCAGCGACAAAGTTTCGCGGGGGTGAAGAGGCGCCTTAGAGACCTTGGGATGAAGTACTCGATGTTTCCTACGAAACTGCGCATTGAACATGATGGCCGTGCTATATTTTTCGATTTGCCTGAAGTGGTGAGCGAGTGATGGACACTTTGCCGCAGAGACATGAAGAACGAGAGGAACATTCAGAAGGCGCCTCGGGAGGCCCTGAGCAACAAGAGTAGAGTCCACTTTCGCAACTTTATCGGACGGTGGAACTGTTGGCGACAACCGATGTCACAATACTGCACTTTATAGTGCATATCCTTCGCTTCGTTATGGAGGGTGGCGGGGGGGCCTGTGTGATCTCCTTTCTCCTCTAGGGTCTTTCTGTAGCGTAGTTTTTTGGGGCGACAGGCACACTGCTGGTTGGGGGGGCTACATAGTCTGATGCAGGGGTGCTGGGAGGGAGGTGGTTCGATTGTTGGTTGTGTGTTTTTTCCTTTTTTCTCTCTTTCTCTTCTTCAAGGCAACGTAAAGACTGTAATTTTTCTACTTGTGTAACTATGATGCCTGCCAGGATCGGCAAAGGCCCACGATTTGACGGTGGGGGGTAGGAAACTAAAAGTACTGTGTTGGAATGTCAATGGGCTGGGGGATCGCATAAAGAGAGGTGTGGTTCTCCAACTGTTTAAAAGATGTATGCCTGACGTTATTTTGTTACAAGAGACACACTTGGTGGGAAATACGTGCCAAGCGCTTAATAGGAAGGGATTCAAGATGGTGGCACACTCAGGGTTCTCTTCGGGGTCCCGGGGGGCGGGGATCATGGTGCGCGCATCTCTCCATCTTGAGAATAATTCTAGTGTTGTTGATGAGAGGGGGCGGTACGTTGCTGTCTCGGGGAGATGGGAGGGACGGTCTCTGGTTCTGGTTTCGGTTTACGTTCCCCCTGGGTTGCAAAACAACACGTTTCAGGATCTTGGGAGCGCCATTTTGGGTCTACCTGAGGGTTTGCTTATCATAGGAGGCGACTTCAATTCAGTTTGTTCGGGGACTCTAGACAGACATCCACCCAGAGATCTCCGAAGTTCGCAATCGTGGCTGCTCGACTTCCTGGACACTATGGGGCTTATTGACTGCTGGCGGCTCATGCATCCTACCCAGAGTCAATACTCATTCCACTCAGGGGCACATGGAAGCCTCTTCAGAATCGATTATGATCTGGCTCTAGCGGCCCACGCGTCGGCAGTCTCTGAAGCCCGATTGTTGGCTAGGGGCATCTCAGACCATTCCCCGGTCTGGGTGTCCTTAGACTTCGACATTGTGGTGACCGAGAGGGTGGTATTGGTTAATTCGTGGTACTTCCGCAACCCCAAGACTCGTGGACTCATGGCCAAGGCTATTGAGCTCTATTTTTCTGAAAACTCTGGGTCGGTTGCATCGGCTGTCACCCTATGGGAGGCATTTAAGACGGTCTTGAGGGATGAGGGGTGAGGCGTTCTCCCTTATTGCTGATGTTCGGAGACGCAGAGACGCGGATGTGGTGCGTATCGAATCTGAGATTAAAGATCTGGACTCCCGACTGGAAGTCGACCCGACACCGGACCTACTCCATGTTCTCTCACTCAAACAGTCAGAATATCGGGCTACTGTCACTGACGCTGCCAAGGTCATGAGTAGGGAACAACAGGGTAGGATCTACGATGTCGGGGATAAGGCGGGCAAGCTTATCGCTTGGTTGGATAAAAAAAGAGAGAGCCAGCCATGTGGTCCCGGAGGTGTTGGGGGAGGACGGCGTGACTGTCACCGATCCGAGTGCTATTGTTGCGACGTTTGCCGACTATTTTGAGGCCGTTTACACCTCGGTCTCTAACCAGTCAGAGACCGACTCCGGGGAGCTTCTGGCAGAGACGGAACTCCCGTGTCTGTCGGAGGCGGACCGGGACGACTTGGATAGAGATATTACCGCCGATGAGATTGCCCTCGCCATTCGCTCCCTTAGGTCCGGCAAAGCGCCCGGCCCCAATGGTATACCCGTGGAGCTTTATAAGATTAAGCCTGATGTCATCTCCCCGCCCCTGCGGAACATGTTCCTGGAGGCGCGGGAGACGGGCATGCTTCCCCTGGACCAGAGACTGGCCACCATTGTGGTCATTCATAAGGAAGGGAAACCCAGAGACCTGTGTCGATCGTATCGTCCCATCTCTCTGTTGAATGCTGAACCCAAGATTCTGGCTAAATTGCTGGCCAACCGTTTGATTGGCGCGATTGGCGACTTGGTACACCCGGACCAGTCGGGCTTTATTCCACATCGCAACACTGCCCTTAACCTTCGGAGACTGCATGGGGCCCTCGCCAGGGCCCACACGCTCAGGGAGCGAGCCGTCCTGGTGTCTCTGGATGCTACGATGGCGTTCGACTCCCTTGAATGGAACTACCTGTGGGCAGTGTTGGCGAAGTTCGGATTTGGTTCGGAATTCATAGGGTGGGTCAAGCTTCTGTACGCTAGTCCGATAGCCAATGTAACGGTTAATGGTCGTGTGTCTGCGTCCTTTGCTCTCCGCAGGGGCACCAGGCAAGGTTGCCCCCTGTCGCCCCTGTTTGCATTGGCACTTGAACCGTTAGCTGCGACACCACCCATATATAAACGGAATACGCTGGTCCCCTCGATCGAGGACCGGGTGTCGCTATACGCTGATGACATCCTGCTGTATCTCACCGCTCCTTGTAAGTCGCTCATTGTGGTGTGTGATGTGCTCCATCTCTTTGGTCGGCACTCTGGCCTGGTTATCAACTGGTCGAAGTCGCACCTGTATGTGCTGAGAGGGGGGACGCCTCGACTTCCAAGGGACTGCGGCATACAGGTCTCGCGGCAGGGATTTAAATACTTGGGGGATCTATATTTCAACGGATCCCAAAGTCCGCTACATGAAAAACTTGCTTCCCCCTCTCGTCCGTCTCCGGCGTGACTTAGAGGGCTGGCGAAAACTCCCGCTTTCCCTGCCTGGGTGTGCGGCACTGTTTAAAATGATGTCCCTGCCTAGGTTCCTGTATGCTCTACAAAATACCCAGGATCCGGTCCCATCCAGCTACTTTAGGGAGGTTGAGGGTTTGCAACGGGCACTTCTCTGGGATGGCAGACCACGCATCGCCATTACGAAGCTTACGCTCCCGTGGTATGACGGGGGTATAGCATTGCCTGACATCTGGAGATACTATTGGGCCTCCCAGCTGGCAGCCCTCAATCACGGCCTCTACGGTCCAGCAGAAAGCCCAGGTTATGCCATGGACCGGTGGCTCCTGGATGACGGGAAGTATCATAGGGTGCTATACTCGAGATCTCTGGATGGTCGAATGTCGGGGCCAACGAAGACAGCTGTACACATATGGCGGGCGATCACAAAGTCGCAGGGGTGGAAGGGTAGGCTTACGATGGCAACCCCTCTTTTGGATTCTGAAATACTGGGCAAATTATAATACACACGAAGGGATTCGACAAGTGGGACATGATAGGCATATCTAAGGTGGAAGACATGATTGTGAAAGGGGAGATAAAATCCTTCACTCTTCTACAGACAGAGTGCCAGCTGGGTGGAACAGAATATTTCCGGTACGCCCAGCTGCGTCATGCCCTTCTAGCAGCTATGCCGGAGGGCGAGAAGATCCCTGAGTATTCCCCTTTAAAGGATAGGGTGCTGGACGGCCATATGCCGGACAGCGCCATTTCCCTAATTTATAAAAAACTTATTAATGTCCGTACTGATCTCCTCCTTGGGGTGAAGGACCAGTGGGTGCGTGATGGGATAGAGCTAGACGATGAAGACTGGCAATGTGCAGTGTCCTCCCCCAAGGAGGTGGCTATCCCGGCCAGGCTGCGGCTGGTTCAATTGAAAATTCTTCATAGGGTCTATGTGACGGGTCCCAGGTTGATACACATGGGTCATTCAGTGGATGGCCTCTGTAGGCGTGGCTGTGGTGCTTTAGCCACCTTTATGCATATTATCTGGGAGTGCAGTGCAGTAGCCTCCTACTGGAGGCGGATACATATGATAATAAGTGAAGTGCCCGACGCTGCCTCCTGAATGTGCGGGGTCCTACTGATTACAACAGAGCACAAACCCAATGGGTCACCCTGGGAAACATGGTTGCGAAACGAGATATTGCACAGATGTGGGGTGCTGCTACAGCCCCAAAGGTGGTACAGTGGAAGGCCAACATGGATTGGTGTATGTTTCGAGAGAAGATGGTCTATGTGGCCAGGGGTAAACCCAAAAAGTGGCAAAAGATATGGGGGGCCTGGAACGAGTATAGGGGTGACATCTGCATACCGCCTGACACCGCCCCCCTGGAAGAACGATTGACCCCATAGTCTATGGCTCCAACACACGTTCTAGTCGCAGATTTATCCTGTATCCTCCCCCCCCCCCCCTCCATGGTCTTGCAAATGGGTACAGTTCTGACTGTCTTTTAGGTTATTTGGCCTAGCCTTTCCCATGTTCGGGCTCTGTTGCACAAATGTTTGAATTGCCTTGCTTCTTAGCACTAGTTTGGTGCTTTCTCTTTCTTGTCTTAGTTAATTTCTTATAAAAACAGAAAATTAAAACCTTGGTACGCTTTGGTAACATGCTTCTTGTACACTAGCCTTCTGATCGATGATATGCTGCCTAGCCTCCGGGATGTATGGCTAAATAGCTGTGTGCACTGACCTGAAAATAAAGGTTTTCAAAAAAAAAAAAAAAAAAAAAAAAAAAAAAAACTACTGCAGGGATTTACACCAAACATACAAAAGGCACTGCTGCATACCAGTCCCTACCATTTTGCCAAATCTGGTGTAATTCCGTTCAGCCGTTCGAGCTGTAGCCTTGTCAGAATGTCCCTATGGAAATTAACCTGGGGAAAACACGTTTTGGGACCCCCCCTTTTTTCTCGGCCCCCGCTTGTCGAATCCCCCCGAAACTGGGAAGGAGCGCAGCGAGACAAGTTTTAGGAAAATTACAGGCAGATCCCTCAATCTGCGCCAAGGTTATTCCCAATAGAATGTTCGGATTTTCCTATGGTAACTAGGTCCTAACTATATATACCTACTGGCGACCGCCAGTAGGTAATATATATATATATATACCATAGGTTTCAGGCACGTTATAGTAAGAAAATAGCATTGAAAAAACCTTAGAAATTCACTGAAAAAATCATAGGTTTCAGGGGCGTTATTGTTAGTTGGACATTTCATTCGTACAAAACCATAGAAATTCCCCCGTTATAGTTAGTTCAGGTAACTATAACTCGTGCCCCCACAATGCACTGCTGATGACGTCCCATATTACATCACTCATAACATGGTCAGTGACATCACTGATGACATCTCAAATGACATCCCTGATGACTACATCCATGTGATTTCATGCATCTTCTCTCACGCTAATATACCTTTTCCCACTCTAAATTACAGACTGCCATTCTCAAAATCATACACTCCAACACCAATAACTACATACCCACTCACTGATTCTTAGGTCTACACACACACACACCCACTCACTCACCCGTACAGTCACTCAGTACAGGACTATCATATCCACTCATACATCTATATAGACACTCACACACTGCCACTCCTCCATAGACGTACTCACAAACCTAGTCAGTCATGCAAATAGTTAATCACACTCCCATTTACTCACCTATACAGTTATACACACACCAGCTCACTTACTCATACAAATACTAGCACATTTTTACGCTCTTAAACAATCACTGATACAAGCACACACTCATCCATACAGCCACTCCAACACACATATATACAGCCTTTCACATATGTAGCTACTCACACATGTACCACTGAGATATACATTCACTCACTAACAGAAAGAAGCAACAGAAGTCCACAAAGACAAAAAAAATGCAGGAAGAAGCAAGACAAGTGCAGAAAGAATTAACAGAGTGGCAGAAAGAGGCCTTGTTGCAAAATCATCCAGTGCCCACAACTTTTTCAGACGGGTACTGGAGGAAAAGAACTGACTAACCAGGCCTAGAGCCAGTGCTATGCTAAAAGACACTTAAAATACAGTGAAACCACCTACATACATTCGGGAAAACTATGCGTTGGGGTACCCCTGTGATTAGCATGACCTCCTCTGTAAGGCCCTAGTAGATAAGTCAGAGGTGCAGAAAAATGCTACTTTAACTAGTAGTCGCGTTTTCAGAGTGGTGGAGAAAGGGTGCTGGGTGTCCAACCAACACTCAGGAATTCCGCTGCGTAGGACTCACAGGAGATACCAGGAGGGATTCTAGGCCCCCAAACTCCCTCAGGGCTAAATTGAACTTCATCCCCCATCCCGTGGTCTACCACGAGGCACGTTTGCAAAGTGGTAGAGAAAGGGGGCCATGGCCTACGAAGAAGCCTTAGCAATCCCACTGTGTCGGACTTACTGGAGGTAACAAGTGGGGTAGTTGGCCCCAGAGGACATCCTTGGGGGCCAACTTCCCAAACTATTACCCCCAGTCTGTCCCACACAGCAGCATTGATAAGTACTCGTGCCAGACCACTCCCACTTTGCCCACCACTCTACAAACGCGCTCCCTGGCACACTCTTGGATGGGGATTGAAGTCCCCTTCACTGCTGGGGGTCCTATAGGGGCCAACTAGCCTACCTTTTACCTCCAGTAAGCCCCACGCAGTGGGATTGGTGAGAGGTAGACAAAGGTCATGCCCCCTTTCTCCACCACTCCGCAAACGCGCCCCCTGGTGCGTTGTTAGTTGGGGGCTTACTGGAGGTACCCGGTGGGCTAGTTGGCCCCCAGGGCCCCTCAGGATTGAAGGGGAATTCATTTCCCAACTTCAAACATGCCACGGGGCATGTTTGCACAGTGGTGAAGGGAGGGGGCGGGCCTGAGGCGACATGTGTGCAAAGACGCCCTGTGGCGCGCTTTAAGTTGGGGGATTAAGTCCCCTTGAATCCTGAGGGTCCCTGGGGTCCAACTAGCTCACCAGGTACCTCTAATAAGTGCCACAGAGCTGTGTTGCAGAGGTGTAAAAAGGGGCATGGCCTATGAAAAAAAATAAAATAAATATGAGCGGTAAGGGGGCCGCGTGGGCCCCCCTCCCGAGGACCCCATCGCCCAGGGCATGGCCACATCTTTAAAAAAAATTTAAGGAGGGGTTTGCATGGCCTCCTCCTGAGGCCTCTATTGGACCTGGGAACCCCATCCCCCGGGGCCGGCTTTTTTTTGGGAGGTGGGGGGGTGGGGGGGGGAGAAAGGGAAGAGGGAGGCCCCACTCCCGGGCCACCTCTAGCCCCGGAGACTTCATCCCCCGGGATAGGCCTTATCCGTTGTGGAACGTTGCGGGAGCCCCATCGCCCCCACCGTCCCGCCGGCTCCCGCGTCCTGCTGCAAGAGATGAGATTTTCCGATAAGCAATGCTTGGATAGGATGTTAAATTGCTTTTAATGTTTCATCTAGGAGCAGGATTTTCCAATGTTTTCCCTTGCGCACTCGTGAGCAAGGGAAGTTGTTCCCGAAACGCGTCGAGTAGGGCTGCGATTAAAAATCCAGTTTGAACTGAATTGCTGGCCTGGACATTGTTCTTTGCAAGGTGAACGTGTGTGGTGGAATTTAAGGGGTTTGGCGATCCCATCCGGGCCCGCCGCTGCAAGGGGCAATCTGAGCTTCTCGCCAAAACTTTGTGTTGGATATATATATATATCCACCAGTAGGTAATATATATATATATATATATATATATATATATATATATATATATTTATTACCTACTGGCGGTCGCCAGTAGGTATATATAGTTAGGATTTTTTTGAATAGGGATTTCTGCAAATTCTATGTTGAATAACTTTGGCTTGGCGTTGATGGATGGAATTTGTTGAAATTGTCAGGAAAATGGCACATTTTGTTTCTGAGTGTCCCCTGAAAGTTTGGGGGGGTTTCGTGAAGTGGGGGCCGAGAAAAAAGGGGGGTCCCAAAACGTGTTTTTAACATTGAGTTTTCCATAGGGCGGTTGGACTCACTTTTAGCTCGAACGGCTGAATGGATTTCTATGAAACTTGGCAAAATTGTAGGGACTGGTAGTCCGATGTGCCTTTGCTAGGTCTCAAGATATGTGCTCTAGTGGATTTTGAGTAATTTAGGTTCAAAAATATATATATATATATCTGTAAGCGTGCCCCGGTACGCGCACCGAGGAGCGCTCCGGGCGCGCTATGCGACTTGCGCGCGGAAAGCTGATTGGCTCTCGGGTGTCTGTAAACAATCTAAACAAATGGTTTGCAACACAGAAAGGGTGGCAGGTACTATCGCTGCACTAACCGACAGTTATTACAACCGTTTTTTGGTTTACGCTATTATTTCCACTTCTGCCCACCCCTTAAGACCAGCCACCAGAAATGGTCTTAACATATAAACTTGTTCAACACAACAGTGGAGAGGCAAAGCGTATCAGTACTACTTTGTGGCTTCAGATGCCATGCAATTTAGTCAACATAGATGACAGGAGTAATGGTTGTCCAGACGATGACGTGATTTTCAAGTGCCTTTAATGTATTCATAAAATCCACAGCCAAAATCCACAGCCTACGCGTTTCGCCCAAACACAGGCTTCTTCAGGGCTTAGTGTCATATCCTGGTGCTACACTGGTGTCAAGAATTTGCTTGGTCCAAATGAAGCTCCCATAAATGGCAGTTGTATCCCACTTGTGTTTGTTAAAAAGGTATATTTTTTTGTGATCCCGTCCCTTTTAAGATTCGTTCCGGAACGAATCTTAAAAGGGACGGGCTCCGACATAGGAGACACTACACCATGCCTTAATTGGCACGTGATAGCGACACGGCCAAGCTTGAAGTTCTTCTTCCATCCTCTGAATTAAGGAGTTTGGCAGCATACAAGGGATCACAAAAAAATATAATATATAATAATTTTTTTGCGGGGGGAGCGCCCGGTACGCACACCGGAAAGCGGTCCGGGGAGCGTACTATGGGAAAAAAGAATTATATACTTTTCAAATATTGTATGTTTATTAATTGTTCTTTTTGTTGTTTATTTTTTGTTTTTATTTAAGTACCAACATGTAGGTACCAATGCAGAGTCTAAAATTTAATATACACCGTCTTTTTTGTAGATATCTTGCATGTGGTTTCAGAAGTTATTGTGGTATATGGAATTCATACCATAGTCTGTCAGGAAAGCAGAAACAATACGGAGGCAGGACATGATAAAGAGATGTTAAATACACATTGGAGATAATATAGTTGGAGAAAGGAAGTAACTATGAGCATACTTACTATGTAACACAAAAAAGTTGCACAGTATATTTTAAGTCTCACTTTATATTATATCTTTTTGGGTACTATTTCATAATTTTCATATAAAAAAAAAAAGAATAATGTCTCGAACAATTTTAACTTTTAAAATTTAAATTTATTGTTGCGATTGTTCAAAATCTAAAAGAATTTGCAACATTAATTCATCTGGTATGTCCTCCTTTTCATTCCATCCTTCAATTTCTTCAACACATTTAATTAAGTCTTGGTCTACAGTGTCATCCAAAAAGTCTATTTCTTCTTTGTCTTCCTTTGGATTGGTTTCCATTTTAATTTGAAATGAAATATTATTTTCATTCTGTTGTGCTTCCATTTTCTTGCTGTAAATTGCATAAAAATAAATATATCAGTAGAGATAGGGCACTGTTAGGTTTAAGTTCAGACAGGTACTTGTGAGTTTTTAACAGTGAAGTTATCTTTGGGCAGTGTATGGTTTCAGGCAGGAAGTAGAACTATTAAAAAGTGCCTGTGATGAAGTCTAAGTAAATTAATAATTATACCACAGAAGCCTAACTCAATCAATAATTTAAATAAATAAGCCTTTCTCAATGTCTAACTCTTATAGAGGGACAGTATATAACTATCTGAAAACGTTTTACAAAATTAACTTAAAGTGCATAACATAGTTCTCCTTTCAAATTAACAACTTACCTTCTTCAAAGTAGTTGAAGTTTTCTGTGAACATTCTTTCCAAATGTACCTTAGGTAGCGTTAGTCAAAATGGCTGTGTTTCTCTCTCATTTATCATATATATTCATGTACTTAACCAATCAAATGTCAGCACATAAAAGTACAAAATGTAAGTAACATTTTAATGGGTTAAAAATTCAAACAGTTTCATATGTGTTTTTGTCATGTAATTTACCTCAGGATATTTAGACAGGGCTACAGCCCAAATGGCTCAATGGAATACCACCAAATTTGGGTAAATGGTAGGGATTGCTATGTAGTAAGGCCTATTCTATATTTGATGGAAGTGTCTCCAGTGGTTTTTCTGTAAATTACTTTCCCACCTTTTTTTAGCGAGCGCTTACCGGTGCGCGCCCCGGTACGCGTACCGGCAGTGTAACGGGAGTCCTCCATTTTGTATTTCGGTAGAATTGAGACACAAGATGGAGGGCAAACAATGTTCGAAATGGGTAGAAGGGGGCAGGGAAGACACTTCCTGACCCTCTAGGTTTTCTGAGGGGGGTTTAGGACGCTCATATAGGCAAAAAAAAAATAATAATTCACGTGGGGAGCGCCCGGTACGCGCACCGGTAAGCGTACCGGGGAGCGTACTTTGGAGAAAAATAGTGAAAAAAGTTAGAAAAAGATAAACGTTCTGAATGATCAGAGGTAGGGTAGCTCTGAAAAGAGCTTTTGGGTTCTGTGGCTGATTTAGGTACCTACTAGTAGGTTCCAATGCACAGTCTAAAATTCAGGAGGAATATTCTATTCCCCTCATCTGAGAAGTGCACACCATCTCCTCTGTAGATGTCTTGTATGTTGTAACGCAAGTTATTATTGTATATTGAACCCATTCTAAAGTCTCTCATGTAAGCAGAAACAGATTTATTCACATGTTTCCGTGCTTTCTCAAATTGTGGACAAAATTGGTTGGACCAGTTCCATTTCTGTCTTTGGCATATATTGGAATATACCAAGGCAGTTTGTGGAAAAAGTGTCATCAATGGATGAAAGGTGTCCTTTAAAAGCATTTCCAGACCAACGCCAGTCATAGTGCCCAAGTCATTTTCACCACAGTGCACTATTAAGAGGTCAGGGTTTGGCAGATGCATAACATTTTTTTAATAAATACATATAAAATATATTTTTCCTTTAAAAGAAGAATACATTTTACAGCTTTTGATATTTGCTATTAAAAAACCATTGAAATTCACTGAAAAACCCATAGGTTATAGACCATATAAAGTTAGTAATTAGCATTTACAAAACCTCATTTTACTCACACAAAACCATTGAAATTTGCATATATAGTTAGTTGCACTAACTATATATCGCGCACTCGCAATTCACTGCTGATGATGTCACATATTACATCATTCATGACATGGTCAGTGACATCACTGATGACATCACTGATGACAACACTGATGACATCATTCATGTGATAATACGATGAACCACTTCAGACTCTGTTTACACCGAGTGTATCTAAGGTTATATTAGACACTTACAGACTGTCACTCATCCATGGAGTTACTCATACACCTAGTCAGTCATGCAAAGAATCGATCACACCTCCTTTTCCTCAACTATACAGTTATACACACCTTACTTATTCTAACATATTCTAACACATATTTACTCTGTTATACAATCAATGATACAAGTTTACAATGATCCATACAGCCACTCACACATTCACTGGCTCTTATACACAGTTATTTATATATGTCAACTCTCACAGGTACTGTGTTTTACATATGTACTTACTTTGACATGTAGCACTGAGATATCCATTCACTCACCAATACACTCATGCACACAGTCAACCACCCATACAGCTGTTTCCACATGCAGTTTTGAACCCATACATCTAGTGAATCAACTGCTCACACATCTTTGCACATAGTCACACACCTCCCAGCCACCCACACACACACTCACTCTCCCATACAAATACTTGGGCAACCAATCAATAACCCATATAGTTAATCATATAGCTACTGATCAACACATGCAGCAGTTTACAGAACAGATATAATGATGCACAAATTAAGACAGTTTAGTCACTAACCCATGCACTCAGTGAGACACATTTAATCACTCTCTCATACAGTCAGTCATGCACCTACTAAATCCTTCATCCAGACACTTATACATCCACTCATTCTTCAATATGTAAGACATATTTTAACTTTACTGAAACATACAGTCACTGGATGTTATCAGTGATGTCATTTGAGTTGTCATCAGTGATGTCATCAGTGATGTCACTGACCATGTCATGAATGATGTAATATGTGACATCATCAGCAGTGGATTGCGAGTGCGCGATATATAGTTAGTGCAACTAACTATATATGCGAATTTCAATGGTTTTGTGTGAGTAAAATAAGGTTTTGTAAATGCTAATCACTAACTATATATGGTGTATAACCTATGGTTTTTTCAGTGATATATATATATATACATACATACACTGAAAAAATCCAAAGGTTACAGGGACGTTATAGTTAGGCTCAGATTTCTCTCATACAAAACCATAGAAATTCAGCAGTTATACTTTTACCCGAGCTAACTATAACTTGCACTTCCTTAAAGCACTACTTTTGACCTCTCATATTCCATCACTAATGACATGGTCCGTGAAATCACTGAAATGTCGAATGACATCACTGATGACATCATGCCGTCAGTGTAAGTGTTTTGTAAACATTCAAGACTTAACCCCTTGCATGCTGATGACGAACCCCAGCCGTCATGCACTACAGTGCTCGTGTGCTGATGACGGCTGGGGTTCGTCATGGTCCGCCCCTGTTCATTTGTTTACAGCACAGGGGCGGAAACGGGCCAGCAGTGAAGGGGTTAAAGGTATATACTAAGTTACAATTTAACAAAGAGAGAGTAAGGGTATATTAGTTCACTCTCTTACCCCTAATGAATATTTGATAAACAACAAAAGAGTGAAGGTATCAAAACACCACTTTCAAAAGAATAATTATTACTTTTGATGTGGTTAGGAACAGGTGGAGAAGGAAAACAAAAAACTTGTTAGATAAGAACCCTCACTCACCAACCTAGTGGTGACATGCTTCATCACTGGGTTCCCACTGGAAAGACCTAGCGTCTTTCCAGTGTGCTACAACGCCTGTTTACAGCGGAGCTGGTTCTTGTGGGTGTTGAGGGTGCAAACAAAAGCCAAATCATGCTAAGTGAGTGCAAAAAGGAAGTTAAAAAGTGCGTGGTTGTGACTGTAAACTATTTTATTCAAAGTCCAACCTGCACTGATTAAAAACAGTTTAGAGTGGAAACATAGGGGGGGTCTCAATAATTAAAGACACCTAGTCCACAATGTGAAAAGATTAGGTCGACATGTTTCTGCTTTGTGTGAGCCCGAGTTGCTCAGTTTTCGTCAGGACCAAATTTATGTGATCCTCCGGTGGTGTACACGCCCCAAGGTGCACCCTGCCGATTGGGACCCACGCAGCAAAATGTTGGGGTCAGTACATTCAGAGGATGATTCTCACTCTGCATGGGCAAACGTGGCGGAGGGAAGACTTCCGGGCCGCGGTGTTGACTGAGCAGGTTCCTGGCGGGGAGTCGTCAGCACTAATAGATGCGACGTGAAGTTCACACTCCGCCGCGTTTGCCCATGCAGAGTGAGAATCGTCCTCTGAATGTACTGACCCCAGCATTTTGCTGCATCGGTCCCAATCGGCTTTAAGCCGTAAGTATTTTGGATCAACTTATCCTTTTTACATATAATTCCTCACGGCAGGGTGCACCTTAGGGCGTGTACACATCTGTTTTGAAGAGTGAATGTCTAAGTGGCTGTAAAGGTGTGTGAGTAGGTGAGTGGTTGTATGGATGTGTGAATGGGTGTGTCTGGCGGCGTGAGTGGGTATGCGAGTGGTTGTATTGGTGAGTGATTAGTAGGTTGAGTGGCTGTATGGATGTGAGTACCTGTATGGGTGAATGAGTAGCTGTGTGAGTTTCTGTATGGGTGATTCAGTGGGTGTGAGTGGCTGTAAGGGTACGTGAGTGGGTACGTAAGTGTCTGTATGAATGGATGTGTGAGTGGCTGTATTGGTGAGCGAGTGGCTGTATCAGTAAGTTGGTGGGTGTGGCTGCATAAGTGAGTGGATATGTGGGTGGCTGTAGGGATGAGTGATTGGTTGGGTGAGTACTGGTATGGGTATATGAGGGATTGTGTGGGGGTAGGAGAGGCACTATGGGGGTATGAGTGGTTCTGTGGACGATATCATCCGGGATGCAGTTTGAGATGTCATCAGTGACCATGTCGTAAGTGATATAATTTGTGAGGTCATAAGCAGTGCATTGCAGAGACACAAGTTCTAGGTAGCTCATGTAACTTAACTGCTGAATTTCTATTAGTTGGTTTTGTAGGAGTGAAATCTGAGCCTTACTAGGCCGTCCCTGTAACCTTTGGTTTTTGCTTGACTGAATTTCTAAGATTCTTAATTGTATTGCCTAACTGTAACCTATAACCTTTGAGTGACTCAGTGGGTATGTGAGTGCCTGAATGTCTCAATGGGTGAGTGTTGGAGTGGGCCTGGGAGTGGCTGCATAAGTGTCTCACTGGGTGTGTGAGTGGGTGCATGAGTATTTGAGTGCATGTCTGAGTGGGTTTGCGAGTGCCTCCATGTGTGTGGGAGTCAGTCTGTGAGTGAGTGCACAAGTGTCTGAGTGGGTCGGAGTGGGTGCATGAGTCTGAGTAGGTGTGAGGGTGTCTGAGTGGGTTTGTGAGTCCCTCCATGAGTCGGAGTCAGTTTGTCAGTGTCTGAGTGGGTCTAGTTGGTGCGTGGGTGGGTGCGTGAGTGGGTGCATGGGTGTGAGTCTGTGAGTGGGACTGTAAGTGAGTACATGAGTCTCCGAGTGGGTCTGTGAGTGGATGTGCAAGTGTCTCAGTGGGTAAGTAACATTGTCTATATAGGTATTAGTATTCATGAGTTTCTGAATGGCTTTGTGAATTGGTGAATCCCTGTATGGGTAGGTGAGTCGGTGTGACAGTATCTATCTGTATGTGAGTGGCTTTTGAGAAAGAGTGGCTTTCGAGAGTGGATCTAGTGCGGCTCAAAAAAAAAAAAATATATATACACATTTTTTTTGAGCCGCACTAGAACCACGGATCTCCTGCGGAGTCACACTGGGGACGTGCTGAGCCCCACAAGTGATCCGTAGATCTCACTAGTGGCCAAAAAACAAGAAGGAAAATGCTACTTTTCCAATATGCATCTGTTCTTGGCATATAGAGCTGTAGAGTCAGATGCTTTAGCATAGATCGCCATCTGGTGTTGGGTCCAGATGTATGCACTTTGTTTTTGTTCAAAGTCACAAGGCAGGTGACTATTCCTTTAGTTGATAGTGTGCATGGGCATCAATTCCATCCCCAGATTGTTTTGCCATAAAGGGTGATGATGGAGTTAGTGAAGTAAGAAAAGAGAAGTCCATGTAGATTGTATCTATGTAACATATTACTGCAACACTAAATGTACCCAGGGAGGTGGGTGAGCGCATATGACTCTAGAGCTCTATATGCCAACAACAGATGTATACTGGGTAAGTAGCATTTTCCGTTCCAGGCATATGAGCTGTAGATCATATGCTTTATGGTAGACTATAAAGCAGCTCTTTGAAAGTGGTGGCTAACCTGTAGCTGTTGAAGTGGTTTGAAATGGTGTTCTTAAAACTGCCTAGCCCACACTAGCCTGTTTTGCTAAAACTTCCACACAATAGTGTTTTGTGAATGTGTGTGGTGTAGACCATGTTGCAGCTTTGCAGATGTTGTCTATGGGTATATTTCCTAATAAAGCCCTAGAGGCCCCTAATTTTCATGTAGAATGCACCCTTTGGGGAATTGTTAACATGCGTTTAGCTTTGAGGTAGCATATTTGGATGCAATGAACTATCCACCTTGCAATGCCCAATATTGAAATAGGATTGCCTAAGGTCACCAAAGTCACAACCTTGTTTAGTTTCCCTAAAGGGCTCTGTTCTTTCTATGTAATAAAGCAGTACTCTTTTTACATCTAATGTGTGTAGGGCACGTTCTGCCACTGAATCTGGTTGAGGGAAGAAGACAGGCAACTCAACAGATTGGTTGCTCTAAAAGGCAGAGATTACTTTAAGTAAGAATTTGGGTTAGTCTTAAACCACTTTGCTTTACTGTATTTGCAAAAATGGTTCCTCTATGGTTAATTCCCGATGCTCACCACTCTACTTAGAGAAGTGATGGCTACAAGTAAGGCTACTTTCCAGGTAACAAATTGTATTTCACACTTGTGCAACGGCTCAAATGGTGGGCCCATGAGCTTTGTAAGGCCTATATTAAGGTTCCATATCTGAGAAGGTGGAAGTACGGGAGGAATGAGTCTTTTGAGTCCTTCCATAAAAGCCTTAATAGCTGGCACTCTAAAAAGAGACAAGTGCTGTCTATTTTGCAGATATGCAGCTGTTGCAGCGAGATGTAAGCATATGGATGTGTACGCTAAATTAGAATGATGCAGGTCTAATAAATAACAAATGATGTTTTGTATCGAAGCATTTAGTGGATTAATGCAGTTATTGCAATAGACAACGGATCTCTTCCACTTTGCTGCGTAACATTGTCTTGTGGTAGGATGTCTAGCCAAACCATAGGGCTTCAGGTGACAAATCGCAAGATTCAGCTGATAGGGACCTGGATGTCTTATCTCTCCATGGTTCTGAGTTAGGAACTTGTAGAGGTATAGTTTTTGGTGGGGAACTACTTAGAATTCCAGCAGGGTTGTGAACCAGTGTTGTCGGGCCCATGTTGGAGCAACTAGGATAAGTGTCAGGGAGTGTTGATGGAGTTTCCGAGCCACTAATGGAATGAGTGTGAGAGGCGGAAAAGCATAAGCAAATATCCCCAACCAATTCATCCATAGTGTATTGCCTTTGGACAAGCGGTGTAATGTCTGGACGCAAAGTTTGGGCATTTTGCGTTTTGGTGGGTGGCGAACAGATCTATGTCTGGGAAACCTACATTTGGAAGAACGGCAGGAGACCTTGAGGGTGAAGTTCCCATTCATGTATCTGCTGTTGTTGACAACTGAGCAGATCCGCAACTTGGTTGTGGTGTACTCCTGGAAGATGTTCCGCAAGGAGATATATATGTTTTGCGGTATGGCCTATCTCCAGATGCTCTGCGCCAACTGCGACAGCTGTAGAGAGTGTGCCCCTCCCTGTTTTTGTATGTAGTACATAGCTGTCGAGTCCACATGTCCTGAATGATATGTTTTCCCATGTGTGCTCCCCAACCTGTAAAGGATGCGTCTGCTGTTATCACTATCTGTGGAACAGGATCGAGAAATGGCCGTCCCTTGGAAAGGTTTTTTATGTTCCACCACTGCCAAGAGCGAGGAGTACGGCCATCTATCAACACCGGATCTGATAACTGGCCTTGAGCCTGGTTCCAATGACCTGTAGGGGACACTTTGAGTCTTGCGTATGGAATGAATAAAATGCAAGAAGCCAGTGAAGTAGTGTGGCTCACTGGTTAGAGGCAATTTTGGAAAAGGTGATGGACAGAGTTTCTGAATGATGCAGAATACTCCTACCCAGTCAAGAGATCAGGGCTTGATCCATCACCGTTTTTTAGCTCACTGCACCATCCCAGCTCAGAACCTGGCTACATGCAAATTAGTCTGTCCCTGTCCCAGTGCATGATGGGAACAGGGCAGACCAAACTACCAAGCCAATTCTTCACCAGAAAGGAGACAAGCTACCGGGGACCGGTTTCTGGCATTTCAGCCGTCATCGGCCCGGCTTGCTTGAATCCTGATGGTACAATGAGCTAGGGACTCACGTCTGAGTATACCCTCCCACACTTAGTGTGGATAAATTCAATTTTGGAAAAGGTGATGGACAGAGTTTCTGAATGATGCAGAATACTCCTACCCAGTCAAGAGATCAGGGCTTGATCCATCACCGTTTTTTAGCTCACTGCACCATCCCAGCTCAGAACCTGGCTACATGCAAATTAGTCTGTCCCTGTCCCAGTGCATGATGGGAACAGGGCAGACCAAACTACCAAGCCAATTCTTCACCAGAAAGGAGACAAGCTACCGGGGACCGGTTTCTGGCATTTCAGCCGTCATCGGCCCGGCTTGCTTGAATCCTGATGGTACAATGAGCTAGGGACTCACGTCTGAGTATACCCTCCCACACTTAGTGTGGATAAATTCAATTTTGGAAAAGGTGATGGACAGAGTTTCTGAATGATGCAGAATACTCCTACCCAGTCAAGAGATCAGGGCTTGATCCATCACCGTTTTTTAGCTCACTGCACCATCCCAGCTCAGAACCTGGCTACATGCAAATTAGTCTGTCCCTGTCCCAGTGCATGATGGGAACAGGGCAGACCAAACTACCAAGCCAATTCTTCACCAGAAAGGAGACAAGCTACCGGGGACCGGTTTCTGGCATTTCAGCCGTCATCGGCCCGGCTTGCTTGAATCCTGATGGTACAATGAGCTAGGGACTCACGTCTGAGTATACCCTCCCACACTTAGTGTGGTTAGAGGCGGCAGACCCGAGAGCAGAGGACGGCCCGGGACCAGGGTTCGATTCCCGGCGCGGCAGGTTTCTGGACCAGGGTCAGCGGACTCGATAATTCTCTCGCCTCGGTGCCCACTCTGATCAGCGTTCACACTCGGCAACTCTGGGCATTAGCTTGCCTCATCTTCACTAACGGCCCCACCAGACCGCCGGGGATGCCTGGTCTCACCCTGGAGATACCCATTAAGAGAGACCATCTCTCAGGGAAGCCAGGAAGGGTTTCGCAGCGGTCGAAGCGCCTTGGGACCCTACGGGTAAGTAGTGCGCTATATAAATGCCTATACATTTACACATTTACATTTACATTTACAAGAAGCCATCATTCCGATTAGGTGCATGAACACACTGGCTGGTAGTGAGTGTGGAGGCTGAAATTGTGAAATTAGGCAGTTGGACTGTCTTTAGAGTGTGATGTATGTAGGTTTGTTGTGATCTGGCTTTTATTAGCTAGTCGTCTAGGTAGAGGAAGACATGAATGAATCTTATATGAGCTGCAACAACTGTGAAGCATTTGGTGAAAACTCTGGGTGCTGTAGTTACTCCGAATGGGAGAACTTTGAATTGAGAATGTTGTCCGTCCTCTACAAACCTTAGATATTTTCTGTGAGCCGGGTGAATAGGAATAGGGAAATAGGTGCCATTTAGATCTAGAGTGGATAGAATATCACCTTGCTGAAATAGTGGGAGCACCTGTTGGAGTGTGACCATGTGGAAGTGGTCTGACTGTATGTAGAGGTTCAGCTGTCTGAGGTCTAGTATAGGCCTGAGAGAGCCGTCCTTTTTGAGGCTTATGAAATACAGAGAGGATACTTCCGTCCATTGGCGTATTAACAGAACAGGCTCTACAGCGTGTTTTTGTAACAGAGATAGAACCTCCAGCTTTAAGAGAGTGAGAGGTTCAAGTGACATTGTATGTGCTCTTGGAGGAATGTTTGGTGGAGTGTCTGTAAGCTCCAAGCAGTTACCATGTTATTTAATAGACATTTTAATTGAAGGGCTACAAAGAGACTTCAAAAAGGACTATGCCACCCTAGTACAAAATACCACATTATTTGGCCACCATATGACATGTAATTCTTCATTCATGCCTAATTGCTGTACTGGCATTTTTGCTGAAGCGAGATTTCCATATCAAATGATTATTATTCAGCCTAAATAGGCACAACGTGCAGAAACATCCAAGTATTTTCATATTTAACCATAGTGCGAATTACTATTTAGTCCTCCATTCACAGTTATACCCTTCATGGGCTGCCCTCAGGAGCAGAATGTTTTCCAAGTCATTTGCGGTTCAGAGGGCATGTTGTTCAATACTGCACGCCCGAATGGTCAGCTTTCACATACCTTCTCAAAAATTATGATAATGCGCCCCTCATCCCATCTGCAGATAGTATTTCATGCGCATGCACATACCTGTAGGGGGGTCAGTTAAATGACAGTGCAACTCTGGGATTTGATAATCTAGGATTTTTATGTCAATGGGATTCGTATCTCTCTTGTCCGTAGAGTGTTCAGCAAGTTCCTCGCAGGAGCATTGTGGGATTTACTATGGACATTGCCACAACTGCTGCAGTTAGATGGAGATATTCAGTCCATTGTGGGGATGATTTGAGGGACGGGGAAACTCTGCCTGGCAAGCACTTTTGGTGTTAACAGAAGGGGAAATCTCAATGTTTAAATGGAGGTCTGCTCAAAGTTCAGAAGAGATTAATTATCAAGAACATGAGCCCTTTTAGAGGACAATTAGTAAATACAGTAGGAAGTATCCCTATGGTATTGGGACAGCAGAAGATAAGAAGAATGTAGACCAACATCAAATGTGGGATAAAGACTTGCTGGAGCTTGCAGTAGAAAAATGATGGCAAGTAGCTCTTATTACCTCCAGACTCGACTATGCTAACACTCTGTATGCCGGGATTCCAGCATTCCATCTTCACAGGCTACAACTAGTGCAGAATCAGGCAGCCCGCCTGATCTTCCACCAGCCGAAACATCAGCACGTCACTCCCCTTCTGCGCAGCCTCCATTGGCTCCCTGTTACCAAACGCTGCACCTTCAAGCTTGGATGCACTATCTTCAAAGCCTTATCAGATCTAGCCCCTGCCTTTATTTCCTCTTGCCTGACACGTTATTTCCCCCACAGAGATCTCCGCTCAGCATCACTTAATTTACTTGTCGTCCCCAAAACCAGACGGAAAAAGCATGGAGGTCTGAGTTTCTCCGTCATGGCCCCCACCACTTGGAACTCCCTCCCAACTGCACTTCGTCACTGTCCCAGCTATGATTGTTTTCGCAGGCTATTAAAAACCCTCCTGTTTCATTCAGCATTTGAGTAAAACCTCCGCCCAAGCTTTCCGTCTTTGTCAGGAGCGCCATGAAACCGCTTGGTGAACGTGCCCGGTAAAAATGCTTTTAACATAACATTTAACATAACAGTATCTGTAAATTTTCTTTACACCACAATAAAGTCTGCACCATTAAAACATAATCACCTTTATAAACTCCATAGAGCTTACCGATACCTCAGACTAGCCAAATTTACTTGTGTGACACTAGGGTGTAAGAGATGCGATTTGTTTGGAGTGGATGACAAACATATGTTTGTAGACTGTCCCACTCTGGTACTTTTCTGAAATTAAGAAAATGGCATCTTAAAGGAAATTATGAGAGCTGAAATCAAGGTAAGCCAGTCTTCAATATTGTTTTGGAAAGATACAGCATTGAAAAACTGAGCTAGAGCCAAAAGAGCCTACTTTTCTTCTTGATTTTGTTAGCAAGAAGGAAAATATGTAAAAAATAAATACATTGATTTTCCCTAAGCTTGTGTCAGGATCAGATTAAGTCAGTAAGGTAAGTGAACCACTAGTCCTGGCGTGTAAAAATAAGAATGTTGAAAGGCTATGGTATCCATTTATGGTCTTGCAAGGGAACAGTAACAGTCCAATGAGTACACCACAGCTCTGTTCAAATGAGGCTGGATCACTGTAAATGTAAGAATTATTCAGAAAGCGTATGCAGGCAGTACTCCGGGAAGGAGATAACAAGCCCATCAAGTGAAGTTGAGCATAACAGTGACAGTGGAATGAGGACCAAAAAAAAAAAGTCTAGAAAAAGTTAAACAAACTCTAAGACCGTTTGAGCTAGATTGAGCTGCTTGGGGTCTGAATGTCTGATTTTGCCCTGGTTTTGCGTGAGACGGTCTGGCCGGTTTTAAAGCTTTTCATGGGGAGGCGACAAACATCTCTAGTAGAGTTGAGAAACATTGCTGTCTGGCTTAGGGGTGAGAGCTACTAAAATGAGCATCAGGATGTTTACCGGAGTTTCCTGACCCTGAATGGAAGGAGTGGGTGAGAAGGAAAACTGTAGGCAAATATCTCTGACTAGTTGATCCACAGAGCATTGCCCATGGCCTGTGGGTGAAGAAACCTGGAGGCAAAGCTTTGGCATTTTGCATTTGCTCTGGTGGTGAACAGGCCTATGTGGGACTCTCCAGTAATGGAATTAGAACGTCTGAGTTGAGTTCCTGCTCGCGGACTGAGCAGATCTGAAAGATTATTGTCCTCTCCTGGGAGGTACTCTTCTAGGAAGTATATTTGCTGATGTATGGCCAAATCACAATTTCACTGTAATGGTGCTGAGCACTGCGGCGAGTGTGTTCCACCCTGTTTGTGGAAATAGTACATGGTGATCATGTTTGTTCTCACCAAGGTTACCTTCTCCCACATGCCCTCAAAAAGGGCTTTGAGGGTTAGCGGAGCGGCTAAAAGTTCCAGCTGGTTGACGTAAAGACCGTGTTGGTAGGGTGGCCAAAGATCATGGACTGTCATGTGCCTCTCTCCCAGCCAGAAGGGGATTAGTTGGTGGTGATAGTCACTGGCGGAATGAAGTTCATAAAGGGTCTCACTTACAACAGGTTGTTGCTTTTTCCCCACTGCAGAGTGTTGGGTGCTGGGAACTTATCAACACTAGTTCCTCCCATTGATAATCCGCCCAGAAGGTGCATTACTGTCCTAACAGTGAGGGGACAATGTGGTGTGAAGCTGCTTGTGGCTGTAGTGATCCAGAAGGGAAACACCTTGAACTGGTAATGGTAGCCACTTACCATGGATCAGAGGTAGTTCCACTGAGCTAAATAGAGGAGTATATGAAAGTAGGTGTCTTTCTGGTCTAATGCGGTCATGAAGTCGCCCTGTCATAGCAGAGCCAAGGGATTACATCCATATGTAAATGTTCCAAGAGGTATTTATTTAGGGGTCTGAGTTTGAAAAGGGTCCTGAGGAAGGTCTTTCTGGGAAATAAGGCCTTTCCTAGGAAGATGCTGATGAGCCCCCTGTTGCCTCAAATTCTTTTAAGAACTTTATCTCAATAGGCGGACAATTCAGGGCAAGCCCAAATTATACATACAAAAAAACCCAGCTTGGGGACATAGCTCCTAAAGCATTGACACAAACTGAAACAGCCAGACAGCACTCAGAGGACACAGGGCAGACAGTGGCTATGGGCCACAATGGAGGGAGTAATTTGCCTCAGGTGCCCAAATACACATTTTAGGCCACAGATACGCAAAGTATAGCCCGGGTGTTGGGGGGTTCGCATGCGGTCTTCCTGACCTTTATATGCCACCCCCTAGCTGTTCACTCGACTCAGCACTAACATTAAAAAGAAGTTCAATAATCAAGCAAACATGTATTTGAATGTTAAGTGAAGCTCATGAAAGGAAGCAACTAGGGTGTCCTGCACTTCTTATCTGTATGGACACTTTTTAAACACATCTTGCAGCAAAAGTGTAAACATTTTATAAAGTCTCTTCTAAATTCAAAAAGTATTTCATTAACCGGCAGAACCATTTCTCCTTTGTACATCAGAATTTATTAGTGTGTTAAGAACAATCTTTGTGTTTAAAGTGATAGTTTTCATACTTGAAATTACAAGATAAATTTTACCCACCCCCCCACATCCCCTTGACAACAATGCCAATATTGAACTAAGAGTTAAGGCACTTGTTATGTGCA
The DNA here is from genome assembly GCF_964263255.1 of Lissotriton vulgaris. Lineage (NCBI taxonomy): Eukaryota > Metazoa > Chordata > Amphibia > Caudata > Salamandridae > Lissotriton > Lissotriton vulgaris. Next base: position 509,462,905 of record NC_141685.1, on the reverse strand, counting down.
TCCTCTGGGTGGCCTGGGTTCCTATTACACATTAATGTTATAATCTATTAAATCAACCACAGGAGAGGATTCTACTAAAGCACATACCCTGAAGTCCTATACTCTAGGTCTTCTTATAAGTGATAATCAAGAAGATGGATGGAAAGTGAAAACAATTACCTAGGATCACTCAATTTGGTAAAATTGGGAAGCTGGGTTTAATCCTAGGTTTTTCTGGTTTCACTTTATGCAGTTCCGTCACTAGATACATAGCCTCGCTTCACTTAGGTCAACTGTACCACAAACATCGACTCTCCTGCCCAGACCATCGCTCTGCTGACATCAATGCAGCCCTCGGTCACATCTCATGACAAAACATTTTGGCCCCTGGGAAATGTTTTGTGAGTACCCAAGCTTTAGGCACTTTAATCTTAGAGTAGCAGAGACGACCAGTCAAAGGCTTCGCAGGGAGGTAGTGTTGGGGGCAGAGACTCAGTCTCATACAAACAAAGTAATTCCCTATCCATCCCAGTACTTCTCTTTTAGGAAAAATAGACACTTGAATATCACAGAAAAACATAACACAATAAGACAAAGGTGCAGCTTTAAAGTGAATGACCTACCCACAAGCCTTCACTTAACTACTGCACCCTTTATTGTACCCTTCCAGCAACTCATTTGTGGGCCCTAATGTATAGGGTGGCTTCCTCGCTTTTCAGTCTCAAACAAGGTTAGGAACAGGTGTAAGTTCGCTAAAAAAAGTCACTTCATTTGCAACTCCAGTCTGTACAGTTCTGAAGCCCAAAGAGTTCTCACTTCAAATTGCAGGATTATCTTTGTGAATCTCCCACACAATCTTTTGGGGTTGGGCCTTGCACTACATGGTCAGTGAATATGTGTGTTGGCTGGTGCGTTCGTCAGGCTCACACCATTATTATTCTTAGTTGTTGCTCGACCAGGACGGTGGTCTTGCTCCTCTTTTAGGCAGCTGAGGGGATCAGTTTGGCAGGCTGGACTGATAGGTGCTCATCTTCAGCAGCTGTGGCCTCTGGGCCCAGTGAAAGTCTTCTGCTTTGGCTGCAGCAACAGATACTCAGAAGAATAGACCAGATGTTGACAGTTGCAGCACTAGCCTCAGGTAGGCTCCACGATGATAGATGGCACTCTATTGCTTGGCTTAAATTTCTTCATGCAATTAGCCAATGACTGGAGGACCAGATGATCCCTCATGAATCAGGTCATAACAAGCAACAGACCCAGCAGCTGCCATTCTTCAAGAGTTTGTTCCAGGAGGGTCGATTTGGTGTTGTATGACATCTATCAAGTTTCAGCTGTGGTCGAGATCTTGATATCCTGGCGTAACCAGAAGGGTCAGCTTTAGTCTCAAGTCATTCCAGCTAGTCCCATACTGCAGATGCCTCCGTGGGACAGACCCTGCATTTGAATTCCACTTTATTTCAGAGTATTATTTATTGTTGGTAAGTTTTATTCGTTGGTACCATTTACTTACTTTAATAACATACATTATATCAGACAGGCTGTTTCAATATTTCCTTTTAATATGGCACCATCATCTGCCAATCAAATTTACTTATGAGGGCAAACTTATCACGGTTTCAAAGTTAGTACCCTTCACTTATCTTTTTCCCTTTGTGTATGTTAGTATACTTGATATGTGGTCATATTAATGAATATTGTATTTTATGTCTGAACTTTTGTTTATGCCTTCCAAAATGTATATAGCTTTGTAATGGAAGGACAGTGGCCTGAAATCACGGTTTGAAAACTTTACAGGTCCTTCCCTCCTAAATTCTAAATAACGGACACGTTATTGTAATTCCGTGACTTTGCAAGACTTTTACTTTATTCAGTCAAACTCGGAAAATCTACTTTAGTGTACTCACTTTTTGTCCATTTAAATTGGGTGCTATGTTTGTCAGGAGAAGAAAAGGGCATGTGCGTTCATTCTCGCATAATTTTATAGGTAATGGAGTGTAACATAGAATGTTCTCATTTCACTTTCCATCTTATCACTCGTTGGGTAGAGGTGTAGTACTCCTAGGCTATTAATTGTGTTAAGAATTTTGTCTGGAGTATTGAAGTTCTCGTGTCATCAAATTAGCGTATGTGCACCACACCCCTTCCTCGCCTCCCCCAGTGTTCTGTTCCACTCACCTGTCAAGTTATTGTGCCACCTCATCACAGTTCATCAGACATCCTAGTTTTTAAATCTCATGCACCTGGGTTGCATTACACATCACCTTGTCAGCGCTTGAACAGGTTTCTCTGATCTTAGCCCCCAAACTGCAAGTATGTTTTCTTTCCTTCCACTGTTGGGCACCGGTTCCAATGGATCCTCACTGCTTTGGGAAACCAGAATGTAATTGCTTGTGTGCGTTATGCGAACAGTTCACATAAGCATCAAACTTTTCATATAATATCTGAAAGCATCACCAAGATCACCGTCTCTCCTCTCCATCTTTACTGTGTCATGCCGTTGTAGTGATGGTCCGTCGTTCAGGCTGGATTCCTACAGATAAACCTGACTGTAGACTGGAGCTGCCAAGCAGTACATCTTTTCAGCTATGCCGTCAGTCATATGAAATGTCATTGCATTCTCCTCGCTCGGTCAAAAGAGAATTCGGTCTCCCACCTGGTCTCTGATGTCACAAATCTGGCACTGTGTATCCACAAAGCTTGTTACAAAGATTTCATTTAAAAGACTGACCCCACTGTGGGGCTAAAAACGTGTTGGTTGGATTTAGAGCTGATGTAAGTGAATGGGTGATGTATGAAATGGCTAACTACTCTGCACCTTTGAAGGAGCTTGAATAAAGATTGGATTTGAAGAAGACCGTTTTTGTTTTTTAAAATAAACAGTTTATTGGGTTTTATTGGCTACAATAAATACACAGAAAAACAAAAGGGCAATATATGCAATGATTCTAGGAGGGCAGTTTTCATTGTATGCATGACTGTTGAGGGAAGCTCTGGTTACATGGGAGGGACTCCCGTGTAGACCTCCACGATCTGATACGCTTGAAGAGCTTCCATTTTGGAGCTCAGTGAGGGAGATCCGTCATCTCTAGACCACTGAGGATCTGAGGTGAAAGCTCATAGTTTACTCAAAATAAAAAACACGCTAGAAAACAGTTGTTTGGTGATGAATTGGGTAGGGAAAAGTTACATACAAAATAAGGTTACAGTCATGTCTGATTTTGCAGCATGCAAGTTAAATGTTTTGGCCGAACATCTCATCCTACCTTTTTACACTAAATAGACAGCATGCTACCAGGAAGCCACCCAATATAGTAGTTGGAGATGGATCTGTTCCTGTAGAGCTGAGCTGGTATTCTATGTCAAATGGTCATACAACTGCACAAGTACATTGCAAATGATTAAGCTAGACATTAAGCAAATACCCACAAAGAAAACAATTTATTGAATTGATAAATGACTGCCCTGGGCCTTCTGTTAGCAAAAAGGAGTATTGCTATTCATTAAAAGAAATTAAAGGGGGTGAAGGGATGTCCTCAGTTTATTCTGTGGTGCAGGAAAAAAATGCCTAACAGAGGAGTGTTGATGGTACTCCAAACTGGAAGAGGACTTGAATGAATGGTGTACTAGAAAGCCATATTTAGGAGCTCTAGAGAGACTGTAATTAAATGACTGCTCGGGATGTATGGAAACAACCTTCATTAGGATTATGATCCTAATGACTATTATGATTGTGTAATCAAATAACCAGTCTAGGTTCGCACTGCACTTGTCATTTGGCTACTTACTTTGCATTACAAAATTAGATCATTAAGTTGTTAGCATGCACATCATAATCAAATAGGGAAATGTATTTTATTTGATGATGAAACACGCAAACTACTGATTTAAGGAACAATCTTTTAGACTCAAATGTGCTCAACAAATTAGCTTGGATAGCAAATTAACTTAATTTGGATCTATGTTATTGTTGCTACATATGTGTCAGTTTCTAACAAATTCTGAAGATCTATTTCAGAGACAAGTGGTGGAATTAGAAAATGTAGTCATGGATGTAATGAGCAGCTATTGTATAAGATTTCAAAGGTGACTGCTCTTTTTTTCTGTCATTCCAATTTATCCAAGCTGTTTAAATGAAGCCCATTTAATTATATTACAATCAACTGCATCTCAGATTATTGCGATTCGTGCTATAGGTAGTCATCTGATATTGAAATCACATTATTCTTCCCCAGGTTGAAACTACAGAAAAGACCCTTAGCAAACAAACGCTAATTACAGAACAGTATGTGCAAATTTAAAGTCTTACCATATCCCCTGGCCGATCGGCAAATCCACCGGTTTCTTCATCCTGACAAGCCAAGATAAAGTGCCGCAGTTTATCTCTATCAATCCAATGGAGCCGTTTTATTATTTTCAGAGATGCTAACACCCACCACGAATAACAAACATCAGGTAACTGGAAAAAAACAAGAACATTTAGGATGACTACAAACCTATATTAAAGGTCAATTTATTAAAACAGACTGCTTAAAATTGGTATGCTGCAAATAACATTGTATTCATTCATTCAGTCTTTATTTCGATCAATTTTAGATCATAAAAGATATACAAAACACATTCAGTTAAAACAACAAGACGGTTAAGCCAAAATGCACAACATTTAGAAGAATATTAGATTTACATAAAATCAGAACATTTCATTTATGCCAGCTCTTGCTCAGATTTTAAAAGTCGATTACGGATGTGCCACATCACAGTTAAGAATTTTGCCACCCCAAATACAATAGTAGGGGAAAGGTCCGTTTTTAAAATCCTATAAGCTGGGAGGTATCTTTTAAAACCAAAATTTTTCAGGAGGGGGACAAGCCAGTATTTCCTGGGTCTTCGATAGGCCTTGCAGAAGAATATAATGTGTAGATCATCTTCCCGATGGTGCGAGCAAGACGGGCAATGCTCACTCAATGAAGTCTGAGCCCTGTGTTTTGCGAATGCCCTTGTAGGAAGTGTGCCATAACGCCATTGTAAGAAGAGCTTCCTTGTAAGGACCGGGGAAATGTCATCTAACACACGCTCGAATAAATACACTTCCTTGAACTTGAGAAACATGAGTTTGCGTGGGGTCCTGATGCAAGTGTTGGCTGGATCTAACCATAACTCTGGTCTGCCTATTTTCTCACATGTTTGTTTAATATAACTCACCCATGGAATTTGTCTTGATTTAGGCATGCAGAGAATCTCTTGGAGCTCACTTCTGTAACTCGCAAGTTCTGGTGTGCTCCATATGCGGCGCCAGAAGATGATTGGTCTTAATCCCAATTCCTCCGTAATGGGTCTCAGACCTAAGTCGAGTCTCAATGGGAGGAGAGGGGTACTTACAGGTAGGGCCGCCATCTGCCTAATAAAACTATTTTCAGTTGCTTGTAGTTTTTGACTAGGAGAATGACCCCACAATTCACCTCCGTATAAAGCTGCCCCTCTGGCCTGCATTTTGTAAATTTCAAGAGCAGCACTAAAGGGTTTATAGGTTGATCTACTTATCATCCTAGATATACCTCCCGATAGTTGGACCAATTTCATGTGGGCCTTTGCCCAATGCGTGTCACATGTCATATCCTGGTTGATAGTTACACCCAGGTATTCGAAGGTGAAAACCCTCTCCAGTCTTGTTGAACCAATAGTAGGGTTGGGGCGTGTTAGTGGGGGGGGGAGGGGGGGGAGGGGGGGGGGAGGGGGGTTGAGAATCATGAATTTGGTTTTTAACGCATTGATCTCAAGCCCCCGCTCCACACAGAACACTGAGAACCCATCCAGGACTCTTTGTATACCCATTGGTGATTTGGACAGCAGCAGGGTGTCGTCCGCAAACATAATTGCGGGCACCCTGCTGCCGTTCAACTTGGGGGCATCGATGTCTTTGATCCTGGTCAGGTGGTCAATTACCCCGTTGACTAAGAGGCAGAACAGGGTCGGTGCAAGCACACAGCCCTGTCTCACCCCCTGTCAACTGAGAACCTGTCTGAGAGTGCCCCACTTCTACCACACCTGACTCGTGCAAAATTTCCCTGGTGTAGCCTTATCAAAATAGTCAGGATGTCCCCCGGAATACCCAACTCGAACAGTACAGTCAAAAGTCTCTCTAGGTACTAAATCGAAGGCGACTCGCAAGTCCACGAAAACCGTGTACATGCTGCCGCCCTCGAGTACCGCAGTCTTCCAGTAGAGGAGGCTCAGGCGGAATATCTGATCCATAGTGGAAACCCTTCTTCTGAATCCCGCCTGATAGGGACTGAGAATGGAGTTTTCCTCCATCCAATTTTGGAGGCGATCTAATATCAGCCTACCGAATAACTTCTGGGGAACATCGATAAGGCTAATTGGCCTGTAGTTAGCTGAGAGCAGAGGCGACCCCTTTTTGAATATGGGAACGATCTCTGCGCCCAGCCAAGTACTAGGAACCTCCATACCCCCTAGGACAGCATTGTAATACCATTTTAACATATGGTTGAATAACACCTGGCCAAATATTTTGCCAAATGTTATTAAGTTCCACCTTTGGTAAACAGACTAGCACAGCATAAATCAGTACGGTAAATGTTTACTTTTATATTATGTGTCCTCCTCACTTTTAGCAGTGCAATGGTAACATAAAATAAAGTCAGATCAATGAGCTGGTTTGATTTAAGTTTCTGTGCAGCAAATTTCTTATGTAAAAACAATGTTATCTGAAATAAGCATTTTATGATCAGTAACTTAAAACTATGCACCCTAGTAAAATATGTCTGCATACCTATCATCAATTAGACAGCAGTAAACCCTTACTTTAAAAAGACTTACATTTTTTAGTATCCTCCCTAGGTAACCAACTCATAATGATCAGAGCCAAAAACACTATGTTTAAAAGCAATACATTATAGACCTGCTTACAAGAATTCTTTCAGGCAACTTCTACAGTTTAATACTCTTCTCTTATAATTATTCCTGAGAAATGTGTTCGATGCGTACCTATTTCCTCTATCTGGAATACTTTTGAATGAAATGTTGATATGCAAACATCTTATTTGCTGTATTTAAAGTATCCCATTGTCTTCCTGGGACATGTCACGATATGCAGTTAATAAATCGGGAAATTTAGAGGTCTTTTACCCAATCATTTACTTTAAGTATATATGTTACTCAAACAATGCACTTGTGTGTGTGGAACAGTCTCCTTCGGTCAAACAAACAGACCCAAACTGCCTAGTTCTGAAATGGCAATCTGTAACATACTGGTGGAGCGGGTTTGGCGCTAGACGTAGTTATCCTGGAGCAGCTAAGTCTGTCCATGATGAACTACTTGGACACTTCTGAGCATGCACCATCAAAGACCAGACCCAGGACCATGCATGTCAAAAGCAGACCCAGTCAGGAGCAGTGCATGGTGCACTACAGGGACAAGAAACTGAACATGCTCTGCCTTCCATTCTGTAGATCACACCTGGGTGAAAAAAAGGAAGCAGTGCAAGAAACAGGGCAATGAAAAAGGAACTATACTGTAGAACATATTTAACATCAGGTTATTCTGAGGGTTTAGGGTGTTAGCAAGGGTTAATAAGATCTCAATGTATACCATAATATCTGCTGGCCTGACAACGGGAATAGCAGAGAAAGCAATGTCAATGTATACCATAAGCTATGCCCACATAAAAATGTTGATACAAATAAATGCAATGTCAATGTATTCCATATTCTACGCATGCATAAGTGTTGATACCAGTAGAAACAATGTCAATGTATGCCATAATCTATACATGCATAACAATATCGATACCAGTAGAAACAATGTCAATGTATGTCATGATCTAGGCACATAATTTCATCAGTAATCGATAAATATTGATGATCGCAATGACAACTGTACTCACTATACTGATAATATCTGCAAAAATGATATCAATGACCACCACATTATTTGTAGAAGTTCTAACGAACATGTATCCTTGCTGTTGGATTCACCCAAGGTGGCCTCCCTATCACCCTGTGTCAGAGATACGTGCTCAGAAAGGCCCTGCGACCCCAACCCATGCCCATCGAGTGATAGGTCACAGGTGGGGTCTCACTTAGCCCTAAGACAAACATGCAACCAGTGAACACCCTGATCAATCCCACAGATAAGCACAAACCAGTCCGAGGAAATTGGCCCCAATAAAACACGTTCGGCCATATGCGCACGTTCCCCAGAAATACCACAAAGCTAGATGCCACGTGTAGTTAGGAACACTTAGCCACTCAGGACACAACATGCACAGCGCACATAGTGATCTCGTGCTTCCCCACACCAGACATCTGGACACATACATTCTGGCGACACTAGCTCTCCCTGAGGTCAAGAACCACCTGTGTCCCCATATCAGATTACTATACTTGTTATTTACGACCAAGATGCTGTTAAAAGAAAACAGAATTGGTTTATTGTACCTTACAAGATGTATATATTGTCGGCCGTAACTCTGTAAAGCGAGAGACTTTCTTCAGATGCAACTTGGTCAGCACTCTTCCGGCCACTGCATTTAATTAAACCAATTTATTCCGGTTTTGTCAAATGCTGCTCATCTTTTCATTAGATGTAAAGTAGAGTGCAAGAGAGCAATGCCCATAGTCCACTGCAGACAAACCAGATAAAGTACACTGCTCATGGTCCACTGCATAAAAGTTACGTTTCACATAAAACCACTACTGCATTGGTTCATATCCCGTCGTACAGGAACCTCTTGGGTTCACCAACGCCTAATCGGGATGTCTGCGACTGCTTAGAAAAAAATATAATATTAACAGATTAATAAAGAGTATGTAATTAAAGAAGCAACATTTAATATTGTAAATTTTAAAAGGTTGAGTATGTCAGAAGGAATTTACATTGAAGACTAATAATAAGTAAATAAAGTTGCTACCCACAGAATGATCCGTCGGAGCAGTGCACATGCATCAAGCAGACTATAGTATGGACGATGGGTTGCCTCAGGTAAATTAAAAGTCACAACCTTCCCATTAAAATGTACATTTCAATTTTTTTGCATTAGTTTGTTGTTAGACCTGGCACAATTGGCATGGGTCTCCCTTCCATTTTTCGCTGTTGTCTCCTCGGTTTTTGCTGGTATTAGATGCTCTGGGCGCAGTGCCACTGCCATTCAGTGCCACAGCGCAAATGCTCCCTGTGTAAATAGGATTGTGAATTGGTATATCCCAGATTGGCTTATTTGGTATACGTGTTAGCCCCTAGTAGTGTTGCCTGTGTGTGCCGAGGGCTGGTAACCCAAATGCTGCTGGTGGGCCTGCAATGCTGGTTTGCGCCACCCACAGAAGCAGCTTCTAAAGAGTTCTTCAGACCTGCCACTGCAGTGTCTGCGTGCAGTCCAGAACTGCCATCGTGGCTGAGAAGTGTCCACACTTCCCAGCCCCTGAACCTTCCCTTAGCATCATGTCAGTCACCACTATGGTATGTGCATTGTGTGTGTAAAGTAGGACATGGCTGGATATTTGTAGCATGTCCTGGTAGTGAATTACCTTCCATTTTGTTTTTCACGGCTGCAAAGCTACCTGTTCTCTATAGGCTAGAATGGGCAGACTGGCTATTACATCTTATAGTCCTATCTGACTCAGGGAACATGGTAAAAAAATCAAGTTTAGTATGCCTGAACTCAGAATGATAAAATACATCTTTTAGTGAAGTTGGTTTTAACATTCTGTGTTTGAAAATACCACTTTTAGAAAGTAGGTATTTTCTTGCCTAAGCCTTCCAGTGTGCTCTGCTGTTATGTGTATTGGCTGTCTGGGTTTAGAGGGGCAAGGCAGGCTGAGTCAGACCTGGGTTGAATAGAGAGATCTGCATTGAGTACTGGGGAGGGGTAGCTCCTTGACCCAATTAGGGTTGTGCCTGGCAAGGTGAATGCTGGCTCCACCTCCTACCTGCCTGATGGCAGACCCCCTCTTTCTGAAAGGAAGGATGCAACCTGGTAAACAAAGTGTTCCAGGCCTGAGCAGAAATGGTTCTTGCTGGGTTCAGTGACTAGAGACTTTTGAGAACAAAGACTTTTGGGGTATAAATATATGTGCCCAAACCCGAGATTTTTGTATTGCTCCTGAATGTCAAATGGAACCTCTGTCCGTGTTACTGAAGGAATCTCAAGAGGACTGTCCTCGTGCTTGTGTGCTGTTTCTTGGATTGGCCTGCAGTAGTTCCCCTTGGACTTGGATGAAGAGGGGAAAAGGACTTTTGAGAGACTTATTTTGTAAAGCAATCACCCAAGGGCTAGAAGAGAGCTAGCCTCCTGCTGGAGTCACAGGCACACCAGACTACCCCACCAGCCTCCTGATTCTACCCAGCGACGATTTCTATCTGCAGGTGAGGCCACTGTGAGGTCCAGGGCCTCTAGTTCTGGAAACAGAGAAGAGAGTGCTGAAATCGTTGCTAACGCAAGTTTGCGAGCCGCCGCAGCTGAAGAGCGGAAGAAAAATCATCGTGCTGCTGGAGCCGAGCGCTAGCGAACCAAAGGTCATCGCATCGCACGCTTGCAGGCCACAAAGTGCTCGCTAACCCCCGAGATCACCACATCACACGTTTGCGGGCTTATCGAAGGCTTGCTAACCCCGGATCATCGCACCGAGATCATCGCATCACGACATCACAGAGCGGGCGCCGTGCGTCCGCCATTTTCCTCGCATCGCACCCGATCGTCGCTTCTTCGCAGGGTGCCATTTTCTTTTATCGCAACAAGATCGCACACACAACAAGATCGCACACACAACAGGATCAGCACATCATCCTCCCTTGCAGCAAGCATGAAGAAGTCTGTTGCTTTGTCCCGCACGCACCAGCAGACCGGCGCATCATCGTTCCTTGCGGCAAGGATTCAATGCATCGCCGGCCTAGCATGGGGAAAATCATCGCTACAGCTTGTTTGCAACATTTTGCTACGAAAGCGAGGTAATTTGTAAGCAAAAGGGTCGCAGAGACCCCTGCTTTGATTTGAACCCCTATTTGAAGACTTTGAACTCTTTTTCCAGCTTTTCAAGAGTACCCCCATTTTTCAGTATTGTGGCTTTTTACCATTATTGGTCTTGTGGTAAGTCTATATATAAAGATGCCTATTTTTTTATAACTACTTGTGTGGTGTCCCTTTGTAGTGTCCTACACTGTGTTACTGTGTATGATCATAAATGCTTTACACACTGCCTCCGAGATAAGCCTAGCTGCTCGTGCTACGTTACCACAGGGTTGAGTAGGGGTTATCAAAGTAGCCCCTTACTCTGACTTAGGAAGAAGGGTCCCTACTTGGACAGTGGCCAGCCATTGCCAACTAGAGACCCCATTTCTAACATTTGTAAATTAAACAGAATATTCTATCATTTGGGTATTTGTTTAATGAATGTTTCTTCATTTGTGTGCATTGTTCTGAGGCTCATATGATTAAAATTGCTTAAGCCAACTTCCAGTAATGGCTCAGTAGGGTCAGGGTATTCCAATAATGATTAAGTAGGAGTCCCTGGATTACAGCTCTGATTAAGTGGGGTCCAACAAATGGCAAAAGTGGGTCAAAAACTGCATACATAGAACTAGAAAGGCGTAGTGCAAAGATGCCCAGAAGCACATTACGTAGTTGGGTACAGCATACTTTGCTATTGCCTTGAGGATAATATATGTGGCAGGCACTAGAGAGGAAACGCATACTTCCGAACTCCAGCTGGAATCCTCGAATGTGGAGTAGTGGACTTGGATGTGCAGAAGGCACTGTAGCTCCCAGGTGTGTCTAAAGTTCCGGGCAGATCTGCTCTGTCTGCAAACTTTGTTTTGCGCTGACCGGTGGAGAAGTGTGGCTCACTGGTTAGAGGAGGCAGACCTGGAAGCAGAGGTCAGCCCGGGACCAGGGTTCAATTCCCGGCTCGGCGGGGTCTTGAGTCCTAAAATGTCCATGGACTCGACAATTCTCGCTCCGGTGCCTACTCGATTCACGGGTTCACAATCTGCGATTCTGGGCAATAGCTTGCTTAATCTCCACAACGGCCCCTCGCGGCCGGATGCCTGGCTTTCACCTTGCGGATACCCAGCCGGAGTTATCTCACAGGGGAATACCAGGACGGGTTCCCTAAGCAAGCGCTTAGAGACCGGTTGGTGATTTGCGCTATATAAATTCCTGTACATTTACATTTACCAGTCCAATTGGCACTGTTTTGGATGCTGTATATTTACATTAAGACAACAAACTCCGGGGAGGAGCCAAGCCAGCGACCGAGATGGCCGCATAGACGCTCGGCTCCGTGAGCCCTCTCACCCCGCGCATACATCCTGGCAACTATCCTGAGCCGTAACAGCATATTTAAGTAGGCGAAGGAGAACTTTCACTTACCGTTTGCTCCTGAGGCTTCTACGTGCAGCAGACCCTAAGAAATGTCCCCAACTGTTTTGCGGCCCTCACGGAGCTGGGACCGGGGTGTCGAGTGAGAAGAGCAGCCGGCCGCGAGTGCGACAACAGCGGCCATTGGTGGAGGTGAAGAGTCGGCCGGAGGGCGCTGGTGATTTGATGGGCCGATGGCGACAGTGACGACCCAGTCCATCCAGCGGAGTGCCTCGTGGGGATGCGTGACAAAGCAGGGTCGAGGGGAGTGCATGATATTTGGCCCCCTTTCCAGTTTTGTGTCCGGGCATAACTAAGGACTCCCCCCGGAATCGGCGGGCGGCTCCCGGGGAGCGGCAGAGATTTTGTTTAGCCCTTTGGTGACTCCTCACTGGGAAGCCTGCCTTGACTTTCTGGGTCCTCGCTGTGAATCCTGTAGCGCCCTGGTGTAGGGCCCGGTCCCTGAGGTGAGGTGAAGAAGGACGAGGCTGGATCAGCTAAGATGGCGGCTGGCACCCTCTTGCGCAGACCACATCCGGATAGAAAAGCTGCCGTGCGGGAGAGTTCTGGGGACTGGAGGCACGAGAAAGAGCCCACATCCAAAGATATATTAGCTGCTCTAATGACCCTGCATGCGACCCTGATCCGTAATGCCCTGACCTTGGAAAAAGGATGGCCGCCATTGTTGTCCCGCCGTTCCACACGGGCACAGTTCGATCTCAAGGAAGTGCCGACGTGCCCGCCTCTATGTCAGTGAAGAGTGCTCGAGCTACGCCTAGGTTCGTAGAGACGCTGGAAGACCCGGCTCATGAGATCGCCGGGGACAGTTCTGTAGTACATGTGAGTGACTCGTCGGGCACATATCTAATCTGCGGCTGGGGAAACAACGCCGATCTATGTCTTGGGCTGCCCCGGCGACGTCTCAGCGCTTGCCGGATGGTGTGACTCTCTCTCCTTGGATGGTGAGACTGTGCTCGGACTTGAGGATGTTTTCGGGGTCGATACCGACACAGATGGATTTCCGCCATACTTGTTCGACTGGGTTTTGGTTGCTGAAGTCCCATGGAGTAATAACATGGCCCGGTCCGCCCGGATCACTTGGACCCTCCACGCCGCTCTGTATGCCGATTGATAAGTGGACGTATGTTGGTACTACTGATAGACAAGGCCAGGGGTGATACCGTCTAGGATCCTGTGGACTTATTGTTTGCGGACGGTGATTTGGGGGACACTCGGCGGGGATTCTATTGATGGTGCGGGCGGTGAATAACGTTTTCCATGGCTATTCTGATCTTGCTTTTGGGATGTTTGCTGGGCGCGGGGTGGGTGGCAAGATCGAGGGCCCTTCTCCACTTTTTTCTCCTTTCTTTTTCTTCTTTCTCCTCTTTTTCTATATTTCGGGTCTCTTATTTAGGGCTACAGGCACGCTGCTGGGGGGGGGGGGGGGGGGGGGTTAGGCCGTGGCCTTCTGCAGGGGTGGGGGTAGGGGGATGGGGTTTGTTTAATTTGTCCGTTCTTTGTTTCTATGGCCCTTTTGTCTTTCTTCTATTTTAGTGTCGTCGTTTTTCATGTTCCCTACAGTATGTTTCCTTTTGAGGGGTGGGGTGCAGCTTTGCCACGGCACGGGTTTGTGTTTACATTTATCCTGCTCGTATACCTTACTCCCAATACTTCAATTGTATTTGCATTATCTGCGGATTTCCTGATTTATGCTTGTTATTGTAGGTACATGTATGACCGTACGGCAATGATTCTTAGCTTCTTTTTTTCTCTATTGTAAAATGAACCTCCATGAATCCTGAATTTCGGCCAGTACGCTTGAATAAGAGTCATATCCTGAACACTTGTTAGACCCCGGTTTTCGAGCTGCTATAATTTCCCACATTGATTTGCTGTACCTACGACTTGACTAGCGGCCGGCCGGGGTGGTTGTAGGCCCATGCTTGTAACTGCTTGTAGTATAATAAAGGTTCCCCAAAAATTTAAATAAAAAAAAAAAAGACAAACTCCCTAAATATGTGGCCATGTCAGTGTACTCCAGAACTGCACAGTGCCGGACTAATCTGTTTATGCCTGCAGGCTTGGAACAGCAATAACACCTATCACAATTACCATGTTTAGGCCCATTGGTGAATTATGATTTACAAGAGATGCCATGGCTAAGGCTCACTCCTATGCAGTTACCGGGGAACATTGTAGCATTGCTTCTACTTCAGCCAATTAAAGGTACTAATCTGTACCAAGCAGATGAGCACATGTGAATTGGACTGGAGGTGGTGAGACTCAAAAAGACAATGACATTCCTGTGAAAGTCAAGCCAAAAGTAGCCAAGGTTGTCCAAGAGGAGCCATCACTGGAGATTAAGTGCATGGTGACAATTTCATCTTTGAGCAGAATGTCCAGATTCTTGGTTTACCCACCTTCACAAAGGTGGACGATGATACTTTCTTATTGACACTGGATATAAAATATTTAAAACTCCATGGTCTGGTGCCAACAGCATTCAAACAAAAGGGTAGTATTCCTGAACATCTTGCTGGGTTTCAAGTGTGTTGGAGGCCACAGAGGACATAGAACTGACTGGAGCAGATGCACTTCTCATATAATGTAGTCAAGGGTATTTATTTCACAGCAACTGTCAAATGCAAACACTGTAATGTTGCCGTTTTGAAAACACAAAGTCCAAAACGTTGTCTTTTCACGATTTTTTAATTGTGTTTTGAGTACATAGTACCTGGTTTAAGCATGTAACCAACATCACATCTGAATCACTGCCTTTGCTTTAAAGAGCCCCAAGATGTAAGGGGGTACCTTGTCCCAGAATCATATCAGTGGGCAAACAGAGAATAAGCTAGTTCTTTCCACAGGGGCTAAAGAAGATTGACAGCCCTGCCCTTGTTTGGTTGTAAAAATGTATCACCTTTAAATGTATTTTTAAATATATGTCCAACATTAAATTATTTGAAAAGAGTGCCATCCTTTATACATCATTTACCTGCCCATCTCCAACACAGTGCCACCGCACGGCTCCAATTCTCAACATTGCTTTTGCCCCAACTCACACTGTGCTACCCCAGGCACAGAACCCTTGCCTCTTAATCCTTCCATGCACTCGTCCATTTTATCTAGCCAGCCATGCAGTCACTTCTCCATTAATGCACTCACTACTTCAGCCTCACTCATCCATTCATCCAAGATTGCACTCACTACTTCAGCCTGACTCATTCTCATTTCCACCCACTCACCCATACATACACCACACACTTTCACAAATCAATGAAGAAGAAAAAATGTTTTAAAAAAAACAAAAAACAGACCTATAGAAATTGCCAATATTCTTGATTTGGACCTCGAAATGGTGACTACACAGTTAGCTTTCTCCAAGTGTCAGTTTTGTGTTAACTATTTAAAAATGATTTTTTACTAGCAAATGAGCACAGCAGTGTTTCAAGAAGTATTGTACGACTTAAAACAAAAATCACCCTTTCAGTGACAATATCAGTAGAATTCTAGAATTTGAACATTTAGCAGGACTGGTCTTTAATACATACCTACTGCCCTCATCGAAAGACTGCAAACAATCACAGGAATCGAAGGCTTGGCTCTATTTTGCTTAAACTAATTTCTGACCGACTGGTGAACAACAGTAAAAGTTTGCCTTTACTTAAAAAAAAATATATATATTTTTTTTTAATTGATTGTGTCAGCATGTCATGACAAATTCATTAACAAATAATACATTTAAGCTTTTATAATATCTTCAACAAATGATCAGAGAGACAACAAAAGAGACAAGCATTGGCATAGCCAATAGGTCTCGCCTTTGGGACCTTATAAGTTACATGCAACAGTTGGTATTGTTGCACTAAGGATATTGTGCTGCATAACTAAATACTTATAAGGTCCCAAAGTAAGACCTATTGGCTATGCCAATGCTTGTTCTCTTGGCCACAGAAGTTTAATTGGCTTTTGGGAAGATGCCTTCAGACATAGCTTTATTTAATGTATATCTTGTCTTTCAGTGGCTTTCCATGCTGACACCTTCTGCCTGACGTCAACTTTCCTGACCTTTTCCTAGCTTAAATAAGTAAGGATTTCCCTTCTATGGGAAAACGGTGTCTCCTTTGATTTATTTTGAGACAACTTTATAACAGTCTTTACATTTATGATTTGGATTGCTTTGAATTATATTGGCTAATGCATTCAGGCAATGGCTATTGCCTTACAACTCATTTGAGGATTTGAATTTGTAACTTCGCTAATCTTTTTAGTAAAACTTTCATGGTTTGCAAATCCAATAATCTTGGTCATCTTTGTGGGTTCAAACATGCTTTTCATTAATTAATTGTATTGATTGCTGTGACAGCCTCAAACCGGAACTAAAGATCCATCAGAGGGCAGCCTGGACCTGAATTTCCACAAGAAATGCGCATGGTGCAAAATGCTGCAAGAACTTTCTTCTCGGGGACAGTCCGATGGTGCATGGTGTCCACAATATGCTGCTACATGCTGGACAGCCTCCCACCAGGAAGTAAAGCTGCCACAGGGGCACTGGCAAACTAATTCTTCACATGCCTCCTCTCATCCTGCCACTTTCTTTCTCTCTCTCCCACAGTAGGTGTTTCCACCACCATGTTCACCTTATCAGTGACTTTCTAACAGGTGGCCTGTTTCTCTGTTCCATTGTGGACGTGTGGAGGCAGAGAAAAAAGTGCACCACATTGTTTGCCACAGTGCCTGCTTTCGGCTCAGTGAAGTTTGCATTTCTTTTTAGTGGTATGGTTAGGGAAACTGGACCACTTCTGCAATGGATGACTAAATTTTGCTTCAGGGTTGACTAATTAATGCAGCAGGATAAGGCAGATTATGTGGCGTAATGTGGAACCTGTGGAAATTGTTACATTCACTATTTTGACATTTGTGAACGTAAGTACACTTAGGACAAAAGTTTCACCTTATTAGTATCGATTTAATAAGGTGATACTGCAATCAGCAACTAAACACTGACCAGTTAACCTTTGCAGAGTATCTGCTACTGCACATCACCATGTGGGGCATTTTTTATTACCTTTTGATCAGTTTGAGCTAGAAGTCAAATATGTTTTGTTGAATTTTGCAAGCCATGAATCAGATCATGGTCCATGGATTAGGTGGTAAGTGAGGCGAAACCATAATTAGGCGTAAAACGCCAGGGCCACGGGACTGTATAATTTCCGTGGACCTGGGCATGGGGTTTGTCTAGGCAGTCTGGCTTTGTGGTGATGTGCGGCCCACGGGGACAATAGCAGGGCTGGGGATTTGCTTTGGGGGTGAGTTGTGCCTGTTTTACTGCCCCAGAAAACACTAAAGTCTGTATACTCAATTCAAAAGTGTCAAAAAGACCTACCCCTGGACCAAGTGTCAGTGCTACTGTGAGGATACTGGAATGGCAGTTCTGTGGTGATACCAAATGCAATATACACAAATCAGGCACTCAGATTTGCTAGGAAATTACACGAAATTATCACAAAGTGTATAAATCAAATTCAGCACTCATAAGAAAATGTAAAAACATATTCTAGGATTGATCAATAAAAACAATTTTAGGACAACTGCCTAAAGGTGCCTCCCCAAATGGGTTACAATCTATTGCGTACACATAAAAACACTTTAAAAAAAAAGTTGACGCAGCGTTTCGGTGATCTTTGTATGTTCCACCTTCTTCAGGACATATAGTTTCATACATTTTTTATTTAGTAGTACTCTTTGTGGGGGACTGGCCCTCCAACATCATCGATAATCCTTGCTTCTAGATAGGCCTAGAATCTTGTTTTGGCCGGTTTCTATTATCCGTAAGAGCCATCCTTGTTGTGTATTGATTAAAACATTTTTTTATAAATACATTCTTAAGCTTCTCTCGTAAAATTCAGTTTACTGTAAGTTTTATGCAATTTTCAAATTATGCTGCTAAAGCTTAGCAGCGTTTAAAACTCAATGAAGCTTTTTTTCACTTTTCTTTAAGACTCCCAACCAGTCAATGGTCGACCGCTCAATACAAAGTCGGCCTCCCTGCTCCTGCGGATTTCCCGGAAGTGACGTATTGGGGTACTGCCCCCCCAGTTCTATTCTGTGGGGCATGTCTTAATTCTGTATGTCATGCATGCGGAACACCACGTTTCGGAGTATCGCAAGCACAACTGCGAGTCATATTTTTACGCTGCGTAAAATTTAATGTATATTAATCGCCCCCGATATGCACATACAAATGACTAGGCGGAATGACGCATGCCAGAATGCATGGACTACTTAACGGGTATTCTTTGGGTATTTTGAAATTGTGGAATTTTACTCCGGTTTACGCATGGGTACGTTTTCACTCAGATTCTTCCCTTTGTTAAAGGGGCTATATGCATGTGTGTGAGTGGTCTCTTGTACATACCACGTGCGACGGTCCTATTACTGACCCTCCTGAAAGGAATCAGAAAGAGACAGATCATTTCTCGCGCTTATATCGCAAGAGCTCAAAAGCCGAAGGTGGCTCGGTCGGTTGAATGCTTGCTGTTGAAACAGTCGGTAAATTGCAGCTGAAATGTGGAGCAAGTTCAAATCCCTGGCTCATCCTGCCATTGGATACTATTAAATTGGATAATGACATTTACAGTGCTTTTATAGGGCTGGTGTGTGTATGAGGCACTATATCAAAAAAGAATAGTAATTTACAGTGAAGTGCAGAAAACTTAGTGGGTAGACTGGTTAATTAGGACAATACGGTGAAAAATATCAACTCTGTGACAAAATTAACCAACTACATATAGCAATAATTAAATTATGTCATCAGTGTTCAAAGCTAAAACCATGTCTTGCAGATATTTGGACCTGTATGCTGATACTGGGACATGTATGCAGAACAAAGTTCTCTAATTAAATGAAAATAAGACTCAAGTAATACTCTTTGAAAAGAAGCCCAGTTCAAAAACAGTCTCTTCAAAGAAATAGTTCCACTATTGATTTAACAAACTATTTTTGGTACCAGAAACGTTAAAAACCTAAGGGTCAACCTAGATTTATGTAGTCCAAAGTAGATTACATAAAGACTGAGCACCACAAAGAATACCAAATGCAGCAGTCAATCAATTACTGCACTCGCCTACGTAAACATTACTTCAGCACTGCAATCATTCCAATGGCTACACATGGCCAGATGCTCAGACTAGAACCCTACACTGTTGACCGACACCCTAACTGGTCGTTCCACACTTCAAGAGGATGTGCATTGGTCCAGACAGCAACATTGTAGAGCTCTCTTCCGGAAAGATAAAAAACATCCAACATCTGTGACTTACAGAGATGGTAAGTATCAGATTATGCAATTACATATTACTTCACTTTGCCCTCTCTGCAAGCTTAAATGATAATATAGGATTGCAGTGGCACGATAAAAGCACTCTCTAGCAATCACGCATAACACCAAAACACTTCTCGCATAGGCCACCAGACACAATCACGCTATTTATGAGTGTAAGCCACTATCACTCATCTACACATGTAATTATAATAAAATTAACCCCTTGCCTGCTGATGACGGAACCGCTCCGTCATCAGCTGCGGTGGCACAGTGCTGATGACGGAGCGGTTCCGTCACAGCCCGCTCGGAGCGCCTGCGCGGCGCGAATTCCGCGCCTGCGCTGAGCGTTCCATTGAGCGGGGCGGGCCATTACGGAACCGCTCCGTCATAAGCACAGCGCCACCGACGCTGGTGACGGAGTGGTTCCGTCACCAGCATGCGGCCGCTGCCCCACCCCCTTAGCACTGCGGCGGAATAGCCGCCGCAGTGAAGGGGTTAAATACCTCAGCTGCCAGAAGGGAACTTTTAATAAAATCCCAAATTATTTCACGCAAGATTCTAGTTCTTCAACCGAATTATGAAGACAATGACCTGAAAGAATTCTTGAAAGTCTGACGTGTTTGCCTTGAGACAATCCCGCAAAACTCTGTCCACATGGTTTTTGTGGTCTGCACAGGACGATTTCTACAGGGATTTTTGCACAGTGTTTCCACTTTCGTATTGGTTCCATCCATGAGAAATTAGATTTCTGAATGCTTTTAAATGAGACAATTAAAATAAAAAGTTCATTTATTTATTAAGTTAACTCTTCATTTTAATTTCCTCCGTTTTCCAAGTGCCACATTTACAAACAGCAGGAATCTTGATCCCAGTGGCTGGCAGACACAGTGCCATATTTATACCTGAAAAATATAGTATTTCTCTTAAATGGGAGAAATTTAAAGTGAAGAATTTTTTTTTTTTTTTTAAACATTCTCTTAATGTATTTTTCTACTTTAAATGAAGCCCTAATGTTTTAGGAGGCATGTCTCCTCACTTTAAAATCGTCACATTAAAGCAAATGACTGAATATAGTAGTTATAAATATCGAACCAGGTCTACAGGCCAGGTCTACAGGCCACTGGGAGTAATATGCCTGCTGTTTGTAAAGACACATTGACAAGGGAGGAAATGAAAATGGTGAGTTTTATGTAATGAAAATTAACTCTTCAGGTGAATTGTATCCCATTTCAAAGTGTCACATTTACACACAACAAGCATCTTGCTCCCACTGGCTGGTAGACTTTTTTTTTTACTTTATTTTTGAGATTTACAGCGATAAACATCAGCAAAGAGTGCATTACATGTATACATTTCAGTCCATCATCTACAAAGCATGTATAGAACTAGATCACCGGATACACATTCCTCGGCATATTGATACAGTATTATCAGGTATTCTAATAGTACATTCAGCCATAGTGCTCATCACAGGTCAGCCTTCTCATAACTACAATTTATGCCTACAAAGGGATGCCTTCCAGAAAGTAGCACATTCGAGTAAGAACGTTCAATACATGGCAGCCCAGGTCACGAATAAGTTAATCTAATGCCTGCCTGTATAGTTGTGTGTGTAATGATCTGTATATTGTCAATACTAGTTTACATGGGGTGTCATTTTGAAGTATAAGCTGCAGAGGAGCTAAGGCCAAAGGTTCATTCAGAAAGTCAGGCGTCAGGGACTTCAGTCCCTGCTGGAGGCGGATGTATAGAAAGACATCAAGCGGTGATGGTTGAATGCCTTCATACAGATGTTCCATAGAGCGAAACGTACCGTTATGATCTAGGTCTCCCCATGTCTCAACATGAACCCTGTGGAGTAGCTTGCGAAATCCCGCTTCTTGTAATAAGGGCATATTCGGATGATAGGCCAATGGCAACAGCGGCGCATAGAGCATTGTAGCCTCCAAACTCGCAGCAAGTCGGGACCATGCAGTAACCGTGCTCATTACTGTAGTGGGTGTCTTATCTCTGCCAGGTACCAAAGCGTATATTGCGCCTTCTATGGGGACAGGATGGGCTAGCCAGTGCTCAGCGGCTAGTTGAGGCATGTATCTAGGCTGATGTACCCGAAAATAGGCATAATGAGCCTGAGCTGCCTGATAATACAATTCGAAGTCTGGTATTCCAAACCCGCCTTGACTATAGGGTCTGATCTGGGTGTCCCATTTTAGTCGAGGTGATTTCCCACCCCATACAAGTCTAATGAGTTCCGTCCGAAGTTGTTGAAAAAAGGATCTGCCCGGGTGAAATGGAATGTTTAAAAACAGGTGTAGCAATTGTGAAAGGATTACCATCTTAATCAAGGACGTCCTACCAGCCATAGAAAGAGGCAAGGTAATCCACCGTGCCACGTTATCAATAATGCGATTCATCGTAGTGCCATAGTTGGCTCGGAGTAGTATCTCTCTAACTTTCTCTATGCGGATACCCAAGTACTTAAAATCACCCTCGCACCAGGCGATGGGGTAATCCAATCCAAACTGTGTCGTGGCTGGTGTGAGTGGGAATATGCAAGACTTACCCCAATTGATCTGAACTCCAGATAGCCTGCCAAATCGTATGAATTCCCTGAGAATGGGGTTCAGGTTGTCGACGGGGTCCCGCACATACAAAGTGATGTCATCTGCATACATTGATATTAGTATTTGCCTCTGAAAACAACGTAGCGTGCTGTCCTTGTGATGTTGTCGCAGTTTGGCGGCTAGAGGCTCTGTAGCTATCGCAAAGAGGAGAGGCGATAGGGGACACCCCTGCCTAGTCCCCCCCGGTGACAGGGAATTCAGAGGATAGTCTGCCATTAATAAGTACCCTGGCCACCGGACGTTCATAAAGGAGTTGAACCCAGGAAATGAATATTGCCGGAAAGCCCATCCTCTCCAGGACTCTAAACACATAATCCCATTCAAGGGAGTCAAAAGCCTTAGTGGCATCAAGGAAGATGGCAGCCATCGGTTGATCATCGTGCACTGAGTTTAGGACAGAGTAAAAGGTACGCAAGATGTGGGACGTTGCCCTGCCAGGCACAAATCCGGATTGGTCGGGTAATATCAGGGTGGAGAGCAGGAGGTTGATACGATTAGCAATAAGTTTGGCGAGTATTGTAACATCGCAATTTAGCAAGGAAAGGGGCCGATAAGAGTAACATTTGTTCGCAGGTTTCCCGGGTTTGAGTAGCGATGTAATAAGTGCTACCCGCATAGAGGGCGGTAAGTGGCCCACCTCCAGGGCATCTTCGTAGACCTCTCGCAATACTGGGGCCATAAAGTCTATGTAAGTTTTATAAAATTCTATTGGGATTCCGTTGAGTCCCCCGGCCTTCCCTGACCGCATACCCATAATCGCGTCCCTTACTTCGTCCAATTCGAAAGGTGCACTTAGAAAGGCCCTCTGCGCATCACTAAGCCAGCCAAGTGAGACATCAGCTAGGTAATCTTGCAGTTGAAGATCCCCTACTCTGGAGGAAGCGTACAACGTGCTGTAGTGCATCACAAAGGAATTGAGGATCTGTGCAGTGTCACGAAACACCTCACCCTCCGGGTTTTCGAGTTCTAATATAATGTTGGGTGCACGCGTCAACTTAATCGTGGCAGCCAAGGCCTTCCCTGGTCTTTCGCCTTCGCCATAGCGGCGAGTGGTCCAGTACTTGCCCCTAAATTTCGACTCCCTAGTGGCTTCATCAGTGTACTCAGATATTTTCTCATGTACACTCGCGAGGTCAGAGTCAGTGGGTTCTATAGCCAATGTCGCCTCAAGGCGTTTAAGTTCCGTCTCTAGTGTCATTAAGAGGGCCATAATGTTCTTTAAAACCCCGGATCCCTTAGCAATGCAAATCCCTCTCAAAGTTACCTTGAACGCGTCCCAGATAGTCTCAACGTCCTTAAAAGAATCCTTATTCCTCCTGAAAAAATCTAAACATTCATCGCGCAGCTCTTCTTGAAAGGTGGCGTCAAGCAACATCGTAGGTTGCAGTCGCCAAGCAGTGGCCGGGGGACCTAGGTCAGTCGAACGCAGCGTGACTTTCACAGGGGAATGATCCAAATATGTCCTGGGGAGATGTTGTGCCTGAACAAGCGAAGTATAGAGCTGTGGTGTTGAGAATATATAGTCAAGCCTTGCCCATAAGCGTGCTTGTGCCTTCTCACGTATCAATGTGCAGTTGTCTCCAAGCGTCTATTAAACTGTGGTCTGTAATAGCCGCACGTAATTCCATCCTAGCCCTAGTGTAATGGTGTGGGGATGGGTGCGACCTGTCCATGGCAGGATCCAATGTAGTGTTGAAGTCGCCCCCCAAATGAGGTGATGTGGACCCGTTCCCACTATGGCCGCCCACAGCTCAATGAAAAACTCAGGATCATCAATGTTGGGACCGTAGCAGCTTACCAACGTGACTGCGATGTGTCCTAGCCTGCCCACATCATGCAGTATCTCCCCTAAGAGTCCACCTTGGACCCAACCATGGTAAAGGGTGTACCTCTCAACTAAAATCGCTGCACCCCTGGCATATGTTGAGAAGGACGAGAATACGGTGTGTATTGCCCACCTGCTGGCAAAGGTGTGAGCAGGCTGTGCCCTGAAGTGAGTTTCTTGGAGGAAGGCTATGTGCACAGAGTGGCGGTCCAGGTAGATAGAACATGTTGCAGTTTCCTGGGGTCCCTCAAGCCTCTTACATTCCACGTTAACACATTTAAATCAGTGTCCCCCATGAGTGATGTAGGTTCTTATCATTAAAGGGTTATCTGGTATAGGCCAACGGCCAATTACTCCGGGCCACCAAGTAATATACATGCCGGTGGTTGGTTGTAGGTCAGTGCTCATGTATACAAAATGCACTGCAAGAATGCCTTCTCGCATTTCATTATCACAAAATCCTATCGGATCAAGGTATAGCGACTCTTTGATAGTCATCGCGCTCAAAATTGTGTCGTAAACTGTAAACAAACATTCTTCCCCTCCTCCCCTCTGAAACAACCCCAAATATCCAAAACTAAAAGCATCTACCATAATGGCAACTGTCAATGCGATAAGCCCCGTCCAATACCCTGCAAGGTCTCGCAACCCGCCCTCCCTCCATTGCAAAAACACTGTGCTAATCCAAATCCATATCAAAATCCAAGACAGATCTGTGTGCAAGTTTACATTATAGCATATATCATTCACTCCTGTACTTAAATATCGGAGTCTATGGCTCAAGTAATCCGCTTCACACATTACCAAAAGTGAATCAACCAGATCAAGGATGATAGTACAAAAAAAACAATTTGTACCAAACAGCTCAGTACCACCCCCCACCCACTGAAGCATCCCCAACTTGCCAGTAACTCCATCCCTCCCTCCTCCCCCAGCATCTCCAAAACAACTCAACATTTGCATTAGAGTCAACAAGTACATTGGGGTACACCCTATGGAGTACGTCCTAGGTGCGCACATAGCCACCCCCCACACCTCGCCCTTCATTCTGTTCGGCCACATTCGGGCGCATTCAAGGGAGGGAGGGTGGTGCCTGGAATACGTTACCACCAACAGTCCATGACCCGTCCCTGGGATACTCGAACAGCAACAGAGTCTTCTCTCAAATGAATCACTCCAGCGGGCCTGTAGTTAAAACCCATGGGATAGTTCAGTACCCCGGTAAACAGGGCCTTGCATTACTCATCTTCATTTTCCGAGTGAAAATCATCCTGTCTCTCGTCGCCATTGCGTCTATTCCCAGCACGCTCTCGCCTCAACGTCTTCAAAATATCTTCCACCTGTTGTGGGTTTGTAAAGAAATGTTGCTTGGCTTGATGAGTCACCCTCAATTTCGCTGGGTATAGCAACGCATAGTCTACTTGTAATGTTCGGAGCTTTTTCTGGACTTCAAGGAATTTGCGTTGTTGTTCTTGCACTACAGGTGTGAAGTCCGGATATATGGAGAAACTGACACCTTCACATGTGAGGTTTTGGTTGGCGCGTGCTGCTCGCAACGCAGTGTCCCGATCGCGGTAATTTAGGAGCCTTGCAATGATGGGTCGGGGAGGGGCTCCAGGCTTAGGCCTTGGACCCAGCGACCTGTGCGCCCTTTCAACGATAAATTGCTTGGAGAGCGCATCGGGTCCAATCACAGCGATGAGTATCTTCTCCACGTATTCCTCCATGCGCCCCGTGGTAGTGGATTCCGGCACACCTATTACGCGAATGTTATTTCGACGGCTGCGAGCTTCCAACTCCTCATTCTTCGCAACAATAATTCGGAGGACATTGTCCATTCTCGAAAGTTGCGCTGTATGTGAGGCCGTGGTGTCGTCATTTTCGGATATACGCCTTTCAGTTGCAGTGATGCGTTCTTCCTGAACGTCCATTTTCTGTACCATAGCGTCCATTCGTGACGACATCCGGTCAACTTTGTCCACTATTGTGGCAAACCCCTGCCTCATTTCTTGCATCATCTGTTGCAGTTCTGACGTGGCGGAGTTGGAACCCATTCCAGTCGTCGAAGGGCTCCGAGAGCTCCCTGCGTCTTGTGCACTTCGCAGCTCTTTCTTAGATGTGGTGGATTCGAATGACAGTTTGGATTGCCGATTGCTTGTAGGGACTGGTCGAGTTAGGTGAGAGTCTCTTTTCGCGGTCCTCTCGGTGAATGCCGGAACCCGCACTCATGAGTAAGAGCCACACGCTCTGGTGTCTCAGCCTCCAGTATGTTGAGGCGCCTAGGCAGCTTGCATCAGTTTTGGGTTGTTGGCTAGTATATATGTCCAAAGCACCGTCTCTGGTGGAGTAGCCACAGAATAGTACAGTCCAGCGGCAATCACAGCTAGTTAGGCAGAGACGGGAGGGTGGTGAGTTGTTCTCTATTCCCGGCCGTACCCTCCAGAGAGACAGGGCAATGACGCAAGTGGTTTTCTGTAGTCCAAGTAGCAACTGCAACCTGTCCACGTGGCCCAGCAAGCAGCCCCTTATATCCCTAGGCAGGGAGAGCAGGAACGCGAGGCAATATGCGGCAAATCAAGACTTTGCAGCGAACCCCAGCAGGCCTCGCAGTGGCGCACAGTCAGGCGACCCCGGAACGGCCTTTCGCACCAGGCGTTCAGGCGGGTCCGCCCGCGATCAATGGTCTCCTGTATAATCTGCTGCGAAAGTGGAGGTCCGCTTAGCTGCCGCCGCAGATGCAGGCGTCTCCCACCGCTATCCAACGACCCAGTTAAGCCCCGGTATCCCGCCGGGAGGCGCAGGCAGATTTCTACGAGGGGGTACGGTTCCAACAGCAAGGGGGGCCACGCCGCATTCGGGTAGGATCGTGCTGCCGCCGAAGCCAGATTTAAAATGGCTAGGAGCAGGGGGAGTGGGTGTTCTAGCACGCTCAATCCACGCTGCTAGGTCTGTATGCCATGTAAAATGTGTCTACGCCCTATACGGGCCTTCAGCAGTTTGGTAGTCCCACTTCCAGGCAGCGCACTTTGCCAAGTGTCCAGTCTTCCCCCGCTAGCCGCACAAACCTTGATATGGGGAGGTACAGGCGTTGCTGCGGTCAGTAATATGGATTATTACTCCTCCGTGGCCTCTCGGTCACCGTTCCCCAAGCAGCGCCGAAAGGAGGTCGCTTTCCCCGGTGCTCTTCCTCAGAGGCCTGTGCGCCTCGTGGAGCGCCGCGGTCTGTCGTAGGCTGCAGGCCCCAGCAGCGCACCCAGTCCAGCACCAGCTCAGCCCTCGGTCAAACTCCGCCCGTCATAACTCTGTGGCGGTGAGGTGTGGAGTGTTGAAACTCTCACCGAAGCGGCACATCTGTGTTCCCCGCATCCATGGGTGGTTTAGACGGGCAAAGGAGTCGGTCAAACAGGATAAGTGACTGATTTAGTTTCCAGGCTGCAGGAGCCTCACATGAGTGCGGCCATTCTGCTTGTGCGCCCTCTAGCGCCCCCCACTGGCTGGTAGACTTGCTGCCATTTTGATAACTAAAAAATACAGGCTTTTTTTTTGAATAGGAGAAATACAAAGTACAGAAAAAAGTCACATCAAGTGAAGGAAAATGTTCCTAATTACGAACATTTATGCAGAACATTTTCTGCACTATAAATTTCTCCCATTTAAAAACAAAATGGTTGTATTTTTGTGTGTTGTATTTGTAACGTGCTACATATGGTGAAAGGCATGTCCTGTGCCACAAGTTCATATGACAAAGCCTCTCAGTCGCCCATTCACATATATCCCATTCCTTCAAACACATTTTCATACACCCCACACACCATGCACTCACTGATGCACATGGCAGCCCTACCATAGTACCCATCCCAGTATTTTGTTCAAACCATTGTATCAGGTTCCATAGACATTAGCTTTAAAGTCAAAGAAGATGGGCGAGGGAGTGCCTGGTAACAATGCTCAAGTTACTAGGCCTTCAGTAGCGCTCAACGATTTTCAATTATCGGAAGTAGCTCTCATTACAGAAAAGGTTGGAGACCCCTGATGAATAGTAGATTTTGATGAAAAGAAAGCAAAACACCATGCCACCTATAAGCTCATACAAACCCATCTGAATAATGTTAACAACATTGTTTTTCATAGATCCAGCGCCTAAAGTAGCCTGATCAGTGCACTAAATGGCAAAATAATTTGCTACCCTAAAACAGATATACTAATTATTTCAGATAATACTTGTTTATTACATAGGTGACAATTATAATGGGAAGGCTCAGCTCAAGACCTCTGTGGCAGAGCATGAAATAAACAATGAAGACCTAGTCAAAATAGTGTCTCTGGTCAATATCAACTGTTCGGAGTCAGTGCTACTAGTACGTATTAACTTTCCTAAAACTGCTGCAAGACTTTAACAGCATTAACTAACATTGCTATACTTTTAATTTAATGGAATACATTTCTGACGAGGAAATGAGTCGGTAAAAACAGAATGAAGAGCACTGAATACAGTAGTGTCAACTAAAAAACGTATGTGTTTTAGAGCAGTTGAGAAACATTTTAGCTCGATTTGTGCAAAATGGTAGTGCCTTACTAATCCAGGAACACTTTGTTACTACTTTGGGGTTGTTTACCAGCATAGTGGTACTTTTAAGCATTTAAAAAAATAAATGGGAGGGAGGAGCTTCGCGCGCATCCAAGATGGACGCGTGAGCACAGGGCTCCCGAGACCCTTTCCCGCATATATCCTGCCACGTATCCTGATTTTGATGACGGGTTCTACTAGCTGATGCCCTGCTGACACGATATCTCTTTTCAAAAATCAAATTGGCTGCCGGGAACCGGACTCACTACACTTCGAAACTTTGCGGCCTACATCGACGACTATCCACAGACTTGAGTCACCGAGGTACCCAGGTGGCAATTGAACAACAACGGCCAGTGAGTCTCGGCCACTGCCCCTGTGGTACTTTCGGTTTCGTTTTTGGTCACTGTCTATTGCGACTTGCTGCCTGTTGACACTGCTGGCCCGTGTCTTGCTGCTGGCTCAAGGCTTGTCTTTTGTCTTTCGCCTTCATCCCCGGACTCCACAAGTCAGTTCTGCGGAAAGCTATTCTAACCAGATCTCAAAAGGCCCGTCAGGGCTCGCTATCCAATATGGCGGGCAAGTCGGAGAGCGAGAAGCGGGCCACCAGGGGCACGTACCGAGGGGGTGTCGCCCAAACCAATACTATGGATCGCTTAACCTGCCCGAAGGGATCCCCTGGTGGTGTGGGTAAAGTTTCGGACGAGACCGGAGATGGCTCTCCTGCGACGGAAGAATGGACACTGCGGGACGTCATGGGCGCCATTGCAAGTGTGAAGACCTCTATGGGCCAGCAGTACGAGACACTGGCTTCTAAGATAGACACAGTGGCGATTGAAGTCAACCTCATCAGGACGATCTCGCAAAGACCAATGAGCGGGTCAAGTCCCTGGACATTAAGACTGCAAGTCTTACTACTGATTTCTCCGACCTTCAGACCGAAGTCCGCAATCTCCGGACATCTAATGACTTGTTTGCCCGTCGGCCGGGCCGGGCGCAACAACGTCCGCATTATTGGTGTTCCGGAGAATTCCACGGAATTATCCACAGACCTTCTGGTGGAGGACCTTGTGCTGAATCACCTAACACCCAAGGGCCTCAGTAACTTTTTCACGGTGGAGCGTGCCCACAGAGTTCCAGGCGGGAAGCCTAAACTGGGTGCCGCCCCGAGGCCTATCATAGCCAGGATTTTTAATTTTCTGGACAGAGACGCTATTCTTCAAGCATCACGCACCAATGGTCCCACAAAATTTGAAAACGCATCGATCAGTTTTTATCCGGACTTTACACAGGCGGTGCAAAAACAACGCATAGGCTTCACGGGGGTGAAACGGCAACTTAGAGACATGGGACTGAAGTACGCCATGCTTTTCCCGGCCCGATTGAGGATTGAATATGAGGAACGTGCGCTCTTCTTTGACCGCCCTGAGGTTGTCAGCGACTGGCTTGATACTCTGCCGGCGCATCGGAACAATCAAGAGGCGCTGAAGGTGGCCTGGAGGAACAGGAGGAATGAGTCCCTACCGGCGTGCCAGCTCTATGGACTTATAGCAGTGGTTTGATGATTCTTATGTACATATATCGGTGATTACCCGGGGGTGGAAGGACTCGCGACTCTTCCTACTCTAGGGGGTTTTTCTCTCTTTTTGCAGGTTAGTTTAATGGGACAACAGGCACACTGCAAGTTGGGGTGGCTTTTTGGTCTAGCGCAGGGGTGCAGGGTGGGGGTGTGTGTTTTGGGGATTCCTCTGGGGGTGGGGTCTTTGTTTCTTTGTTTATTTCGAGGCTTCACTTTGCTGCATATTCCGTCTTTTGTGTCTGTTTCTTTGTGGGGGGAGCACAGTTCTCATTTCTGGAATGGGGGTAGGGGGCTGAGGGTGCTGAGTTGGAATGTCAATGGTCTGGGCGATAGGATAAAGCGGGGGATAGCTTTACAATATTGAAGCGTCTTTCACCGGATATAGTGTTATTGCAGGAAACACATCTGATAGGGAACACATGCCATGCATTAAATAGACAGGACTATCGTCTGGCGGCACATTCCGGATTTACTACTGGGTCGAGGGGGGCGGGCGTCCTCGTTTGGAGCTCCCTCCCTCTGGAGATAGACGACACTGTGCTGGATGATAGAGGCCGATATGCGGCCATTACGGGCCGCTGGGAGGGGAAGACGATCTCCATACTCTCTGTATATGTCCCGCCGGGCCTCCAGTGCACCACGCTTTCTGATTTGGGAAGGGTGGTTTTGGGTTTCCCTGAGGGTATGTTGGTTGTGGGTGGTGACTTTAACTCGGTTGTCTGTGGTGGTGAGGATCGTAGCCCCCCCCCAGGATTCTTCCGAAATCACAATCATGGCTGGGCAACTTCCTGGATGCGCTGGGTTTAGTGGATTGCTGGAGGCAACTGCACCCCAGACAGGCACAATATACCTTTTATTCAGGAGCACATGGGAGTCTTGAGGCTTGATTATATCCTAGTACCAGCGGTGCAGGTGGTCTCTGTGAGGGAAATTCAACATCTTGCTAGGGGGATCTCGGACCACTCCCCACTTTGGCTTACTATTGATGTGCAGTTGGGAACTGAGGGCCGGGTTGCTCCGATTAACCCCTGGCACCTTCGTAATCCTAAAACTAGAGCTGAGGTGGTTAAATGCATGGATTATTACTTTGCCGAGAACGTAGGGTCGGTGTCCTCCTCCATTTCCCTGTAGGAGGCCTATAAGACAGTGATCCGTGGTCAAACCTTGTCATTGATTGCCAAGTGCGAAGAAAAGCAAGAATGAGGAGGTGGTATGTTTGGAGAATGAAATTACTGCTTTAGAAGAAGAGTTGGAATCTGGGGTCACATCTGAGGGGTTGCATGTTCTAGCCCTTAAACAGTCTTACTACAGGGCTCTGGTGACGGATGTGGCCAGGGTGATGAGTCGTGAGCAACAGGGGCGTCTGTATGATGTTGGTGACAAAGCGGGAAAATTGATTAATTGGTTGGATAAAAGAGAAAGATTGAATCGGGTGGTGCCTGTTGTAGAAAAAGTGGATGGGACGCGGGCTGTGGACCCGGTTGAGATAGTTGGGGCCTTTGCCCAGCACTTTTAGAAGGTCTACGCGACCAGAGGAGGACTCATATTTGCTACTTAGGGATATCGCGTTGCCTAGCCTGTCGGAGTCAGCCAATGAGCTTATGGAGGCGGACTTTTCCACTGATTAAATAGCGCTCGCTATCCGCTCCCTTCGCTCGGGGAAGGCCTCCCGCCCGAATGGTATCCCGATAGAGCTGTACAGGTTGTGTCCCGACAAAATGGCGCCACATCTTCGCCAAATGTTTTTGGAATCGCAAGATGTTGGATCCCCTCCCCGGGATCAGAGACTGGCGTCCATTGCAGTCATCCACAAAGACGGGAAGCCCCGTGACCAATGTTCATCATACAGGCCGATCTCGCTTTTGAACGTCGAGCCTAAGATCTTGGCAAATCGACTGATTAAAGTGATCAGCAATTTGATACACCCAGATCAGTCGGGGTTCATTCCCCATCGCAATACTGCGCTCAACCTTCGCCGTCTTCATGGCGTATTGGCAAGGGCGGGGTCGCTTCGTGAGCTGGCCATCTTAGTTTCTTTGGATGCCTCGATGGCCTTCGACACACTGGAGTGGTCGTATTTGTGGGCGGCCCTCGCAAAATTTGGTTTTGGGCCAAATTTCATCGGGTGGGTTAGACTCCTGTATGAGTAACCACTAGCCCAAGTGGTGGTCAATGGTAGGGCCTCGGAACCTTTTGTTCTCGGAAGAGGCACACGGCAGGGCTGCCCCTTGTCGCCACTGCTCTTCGCGCTCGCCCTTGAGCCCCTTGCCGCGTGACTTCGGTGGGAACCATCGCTCAAAGGCATTAGGTGGTCCCCTGACTTTGAAGATCGTATATCGTTGTACGCAGACGATATTTTGCTATACCTCAATTCCCCTCGTAAATCATTAGGGGTATTGTTCAACGTTTTGAGCTCCTTCGGGAGGAATTCTGGCTTGGTTATTAATTGGGCCAAGTCCTGCATTTATCCGCTTACTGGAGAATTGCATCTATTGCCCCGCGTCTGTCCGATACCGATATCGCAAGACGGTTTTAAGTATTTGGGGATTTACATATCATTGGACTCCGCAGAACGACATGAGAGGAACTTGCTTCCTCAGCTTCTCCGGCTTCGATCAGACGTCATGGCGTGGTGTGGTGTGCCGCTGTCCCCGGTAGGGAGAGCGGCCCTCTTTAAGATGATGTCTCTTCCCCGATTCCTGTATGCCCTCCAAAATACGCTTGACTTGGTGCCTGCCAGTTATTTCCGCGAGATTGAGGGCCTCCAGAGGTAGCTGGTGTGGGGCGGGCGGCCTCGCATTGCACTGGCGAAATTGACTTTGCCCTGGTACGACGGCGGCATAGCGCTGCTCGATATCAAACGATACTATTGGGCAACCCAACTGAGTGCAGTCAACCATGCAATGTACGGTCCGGTCCCGAATCCCGCATTCGAGATGGATAGATGGCAGTTACCGGGAGGCGATTATAATAGGGCGCTCTACTCTAGATCGGCTAGGAAGAATCTGACTGGACCCACTGGGGTTGCGGTACGAGTGTGGGGTAGTGCAACCGCTGCCACGGGGTGGTCGGACAAGCTGACTAGAGCTACCCTGCTTTACGCGGCAGAGAGACTGGGCAGTCTCTGGACGACGAAGGGATTCGACAAATGGGACCTCATCGGCATCAGTAAGGTCGGAGATCTCTGGGTCAAGAATAGGATCAAAACTTTTGATGAACTCAAACGAGAATATAAATTGAGTGATAGGGAGCACTTCCGCTATATCCAGATTCGCCACGCGCTTGAGTCGGTCTTCCCAGCCGTAACCGCTATTCCAGAGTCCTCTCCCCTGGAAGATACAGTGCTTGATGGGTATGTCCCCGATAGTACTATTTCTCTCATTTATAAAAAACTTATCAATGACCGCTCAGATTATTATTATTATTATTATTATTATAATTGCATTTATTGAGCGCGCAGCTACCCGGAGGTTTCCCGGCGCTAAAGCAGACAGGAGATGAGCTGAGTTTAGGAGTC
The DNA here is from genome assembly GCF_964263255.1 of Lissotriton vulgaris. NCBI lineage: Eukaryota > Metazoa > Chordata > Amphibia > Caudata > Salamandridae > Lissotriton > Lissotriton vulgaris. The sequence goes on along the minus strand of NC_141685.1, from coordinate 509,429,122 downwards.
TATGAGCATGCATGTCAAGTATTAAAAAGCCAGGTCTTAATTCCCTTACGGAATGTCAGATAACAGATTTCAGAACGCAAGAATTGGGGCATGGAGTTCCATAGGGAAGGTGCCAATAAGGCGAACGAGCGACCGCCCATTTTGGCTCTGTTGACACGAGGGATCTGAAACTTGTTTTGTGTGGAAGATCTCAACGTGCGGGAAGGGACATATTGCTGCACCAAGGAAGACAAATATTTCGGAGCTTTACCCATTTTGATGTGGTGCATTATGCAGAAAGCTTTGAATTTTATTCGGCTCTCAATTCGCAGCCAGTGCAGCTTGCGCAGATGGATGGCAGCCGAGGACCTGACAGGTAAGTTACAGATCAGGCGAACTGCCATGTTTTGAACCACCTGAAATTTCTTTATTACCTCCTTACAGGCGCCCAGAAGTAGAATGTTCCCGTAGTCCATCCGTGAGGCGACAAGGGCCTGGACCAAGGTCCTCAGGGTATCAGCTGGAAGCATCCATGTGATTTTTCTCAGCCACCTGATGATGGTGGTACATGTGGCAGAGACTTTTACAGCATGTTGCTTCAGTGACAGCTGGTTGTCAAGAAGAACCCCGAGGTTGCGGGCTGTGGCTGAAGGGGTGGGTAGAGGGCCCATCTGAGGAGGCCAATGTTGCGGGCCCCAGAGGGATGTGGCTGTGGCTGAAGGGGTGGGTAGAGGGCCCATCTGAGGAGGGGCTGTGGCTGAAGGGGTGGGTAGAGGGCCCTTCTTGTACAGCTTCGTGGGGCCTGGACCGGCGATGGGCTGGAGTTGGATGATGAAGACTGGCAGGCCGCGATATCTTCCCCCAAGGAGGTCGCGATTCCGGCGCGTCTTCGGCTGGTGCAACTGAAGATTTTACACCGTGTCTATGTCACAGGTCCACGCCTGATGAGTATGGGTTATTCTGTGGATGGGTTGTGTAGGCGCGGCTGCGGTATGCTTGCTACGTTTCTCCATATTTTATGGGAATGTCCGGATGTCGTGGTATTTTGGAGCCGTGTGCATGCTGTTATGGGAGAGGTGACGGGTGTTTCATTATTGCCAGAGGCTGCTTGTTGAACGTCTGGGAGCCGAATGATTACAGCGTTGCTCAGACTCAATGGGCCACCCTCGGCAACATGATAGCGAAAAGGGACATAGCCCAACTGTGGGGGTCTCAAAGGGCACCTCTGGTTTCAACATGGAAGGAAAACATGGACTGGTGCATGTTCAGAGAAAAAGCTGTGTATGTCGCCCGTGGCAGGCCCAAGATGTGGGGGAGGATATGGGGCCAATGGAACTCTTATCGTGGAGAGATTTGCACCCCCCCTTTCATAGAAACCTCGGATATTCCGCTGTCCCCGTGACCGTGCATTCCATGCATCCTTATCCTATTGTATACGACTTGCTTGCCTACTCTCGGCCCCCTTCCCTCCTCGAGATCCTTTACCCTTTATCAAATTAGCTCCTTTAGCTGGGTCGCTCCCCCTGCTACCTGAGACAGCCACTTATTGTATAGTCTATTGCCGCTGAATTTTTGTTGGTGTTTTTTTTTTATAAAATATAAAATGTGAAACCTTTCATTCATCCTCCTATCACCACAAGATCACTGCATTGACATATGGTATCGCTGCCGGACCCACGGGTTGTCGGCTGATGAGCAGTGTAACATTTTGAATTTGATATTTATTGCTACTGGCCAGCCTGTGTGGTTGTAGGTCTGTAACTGTACTACTTTTCTTGTAATAAAGGTTTAAAAAAAAAAAAAAAAAAAAAATGTATATAGAGTTCTTTTCCAAACACACTGCAAGCAGTAACAAACAGCAAGTCAAAATCATGATTCTTCTACTCTTTCCAATATGTACAGACCAATGCCTGTTAAAAACATACCCACTTTTCCATCTACCCCGATGCCTATTCATAGCCATCTTGAATCAATAACAAGTTGTTCTTGCATGCAGCATTACCCTGTGTATGGTGCACCTCTCGTTTTCTCACTTAACTTTCTTCATTGAAAATAAGCCAAGGCGTAATTTAAATGAAACTAGCGTAATTTCAAGTTACACTTATTATGGAAACTCCTAAAATTACACTATTAATGCCACCTTTCGTAATTACAAGCCATTTGCGGTAACAATTTACCATGAATACCCAATTTGCTGTAAAAACGTTACTCCACTGTGTAACACCCCAGCTCCCGGGCAGGGGTGCGCAGGACTAGGCACGCACTAAAGCACCGTCCGGTGATGAGGGTGGTGGGCACAGGCCTAGGCCTAACAGCAGAGCACACACAAGGAATGTCCACACTGATAATCAGTCCATGCCGTCAGCCACGTGCGCTGACGTCACCCTTTATCAAATACTCGCTGGTCCGCGCCCGGTCCAGTGAGGTGCATGCAAACATTGTATTGTAGTGGCCCACTACATCCCATCCAACCTGGCAATTTGAAAACAGAATGTTCACACAGTAACACGGCAAGTCATATGGCAACGTCTGGGTAGCAACACCCGTGTCTCATCCGGCACTACACTTGACCAGCCTCCCTCCAATGAGTCTTACCGCACCAAGTCCCGCAGTCTGGTGTTCGGCACTGGGTTGTTGCAGAAGTCATAACGATGGTGTTGGCTCCTCCCTTCTCCGCACTCTGCCCCCTCCTGAGAGCGGTCAACTCGGGGCACAGTTTCACTTGTCTCGACCATCTCATCAGATCTTTCCGGGGTCGCTTCAATTGTCTGGCTCCCGCCCCCCAGCACTTCCGCTTCCTCCTCTCTCCACATTTCCACCTCTGGTTCCGTCGCAGGCGCTCTCGGCCTGGGGACTTTCTTGAACCAGGAGACGTTGGGGCTTATACGTTGGCGTTCCTTCTCGGCCACTAATAGAGTCCCTTGGACCCACACCACTCTCCAAGTGTCAGGCTCAAAGGGTGTGCGGAACTTTGATCCCGGGTGTCTATCTTTTCCCACCACATAATCCCCGACCTGAATGTCGTCCGGTCGGGCCCCTCTTTTCTGGCTGGCCCGGTCATTATTGTTTTTGTGGCAGGCGTGGTATCGTTCCACGTCTATAACCGCCGGGGTCCATAATTCACTGCTGGGTATTCCATCCCTCACCGCTCTCTTTAGCAGGTGGTCATGGGGAGCACATTTTGTTGTGCAATGAGGTGTTTGGCGGTAGGCTCTCGGGAACTGATGTAAACAGGTTTCCAAATGGACACCCTGGGCTATCCGGATCCGTAGAGCCTTGTTCAGTGTCCGCATAAACCTTTCTACATACCCATTGGCTTTCGGCCACATTAGCGTTATTTTACGGTGTCGGATGCCATGTTGTCCGAGGAATTCCTGAAATTCTTGCCCTTGGAACAGCGGTCCATTATCTGTACGGATCTCCACCGGCAGCCCCAGCAAGGCAAATGTCTCTTCCAGTGCAGGCTGTAAACATTCAAATGCTGTCGAGGCCACCAACTCCACTTTCAGGAACTTCGAATGGCTTTCAACCAACACTGCCATTTGACGGCCATCGGGGAAACTCCTACAATCCAAACTCACTCATTCCCATGGTGACAGGCTGAGTCCTTCAGTGACAATGGGAGCTTCCGAAGGATCAGCCCACGTTATGATGCATGCATGGCATCGCTTGACCTTGTCGTCCACCATTCGATCCACACCCGGGAACCATACCTTTGTCCTCAGACGAGCCTTGGTCTTTTCGATTCCCTGGTGTCCCTGGTGCGCTAACTCGATTGTGCGCTCTTGGAGAATGGCTGGTACTACGATCCGCAAACACCGCAGGTTTACTCAGTTTCCTGCCGAACTCAGCTCTCAACACCTCCACATGCTCTCCCAGTACTACTCCTCGGCTGACCTTCACTCATTCCCGCTAAGGAACCACTTCCATTGGTGATCTTGCAGCGTGCGGCACACCATTTGTAGGCATTCATCTTTGGCAGATGCCCTCCGGATGTCTTCCAATAGCAAGACTTGTGGACGAGCATCTTCCAACAAGTGCTTCACGTAGATTTCTGCACCCTCGTCTACCTCCGGCCCTTGTGCTCCTCTAGGAGCCCGAGGATGTATTGACAGATAATCTGCGGTGTTGCTTGCTCCTGGACGGTAAACCACCTCAAACCGATACTGCTGGACCTGGACAGCCCACCTTTCACTTTGCAGTGGTATGCTTCGTGCCATTCCCACGAAGAGGGGTACCAGCAGCTTGTGGTCAGTCACAACAGTGAAACAGTGCCCACAGAGGTATATGTGAAAATGTGGATATGCCCACCGGATGGCTAGTGCTTCTCTCTCAACCTACGCGTATCTGGTCTCCACCGTCGTGAGTGACCGACTGGCATAGACAATGGGTACCCACTCCTCCTGGTCTGACCTCTGCAGGAGCACGGCCCCCAATCCAACGGGGCTGGCATCCACTATCAGTTCCGTGGCCTCTCCCAGCCGAAAATATGCCACTGTGGCACCTTTTAGTAGTGCTTTCTTCACATCAGCGAACGCTTGGGCCTCCTTGTCAGTCCACTGCCAGGTAGTGTCTTTTTTGGTTAGTTGCTGCAAAGGTTCCGAAAGGGTAGCCAGCCTCGGAATGAATCGGCCGCAGAAGTTGGCCATCCCCAGGAAGCTTCTCACTTCTGACGGCATCTGAGGGATGGCCGCCGCTCTAATGGCTTCTACCTTGGAAGGATCCACCTGTAATCCTTTGGCCAAGAACCAGTATCCGAAGAATTCAACTTCCGTGGCATAGAATTCGCACTTTGCTTGATGTAGTGTTAGGCCTTGTTCCACCAGCCGCCTCTGAGTGGCTCTCAACCTCACGTGATGCTCCTCCAGCGACTTCGAGAAGATCAGGATATCATCGCTCACACTGAAAACTCCTACTAAAAAGACAGCCTCTCTCTCATGGCCTCTTGAAACATCTGGGCCGCAGGAAGGAAACCCCAAAGCTCAGTCTCTTGAAACGGCACAGCCTCACATGGGTGGAAAACGTTGTGATGTACCTGCTTTCTTCTGCCAACATCAGTTGATGGTACCCTGAGTTCAAGTCTATCTTCAAAAACCATTGCGCCCCATTCAAATCGGTCACAATCTCATCAATAGTTGGACCGATGTGCCTCTCACAGCGAATGGCTTTTTCGGCAGCCGCATGTCCACGCACAGCCGGATGGCCCCTGGCTGCTTCGGTTTGGGGGCTATCACCAAGGGGGACACCCACGGCGATGGTCCAGAAACCTTTTCGATGACTCTTTCCCTTTCCAAATTATCTAACTCTGCTTCCACCAAGGGTCTGAGATGGAACGGTACCCTCCGGTGATGAAGCGCTACAGGCTGGATCGACTAGTCAATGTGGAGTTGGACCTCCACTCCATTCAGGCATCCAAGTCCCCTGAACAGCTCTGGGAATTCTTCCAGGATTTGGTCAACCTGGGTTTGATGCTTGTGCCTCGCGAATTTCACCAGTCCCAGATCTTCGTCTGTGTGGCAACTTAATAACAACCCGGCCCTGTCGCAGGTAGCATAGAACAGGGTGGTCGTGACTCCGTCTTTGTATTTCACTTCCGCGTCAACTACTCCTTGTGGCGGAATCGGAGTAACTCCTCCATATGTCAAAATTCAGGCTTCTGTCGGCATCAGTCGGGTTCTCGGCTGGAGTCTCTTATACTGATCCGCATCCGGTATGTTGACAGACGCCCCTGTGTCAATCAGTGCCCTTATGCAGGATTCTCCAATCAATATTTGGCAGGCAGGGGGTGGTCTCTTAGCAGGGTTTACTCCTCGGATATGGGAAATCACGAACACGTTGTTCTCCTCATCCTCAGTCGTTGACGACTGCTGCCCCCTACTGTCCACCTCTCCTTCTTCCTGCAACTTTTTGGGTGAATTGGTGGGCTTCGACCCCTGAGGCCTGCTGCCGCCCTGTGATTTACCACTCTGGCATACTTAAGCGAAATGTCCATACTTGTTTCAATTCAGGCGCTGCTTCCCTTGTGCTGGGCATACTCTTTGAGCATGCGCCCCCATGCCACAGTTTCGGCACTCGTGCCTCCGGTGCCTCTCCTCCATCTTGGCCCCATTTCCGGCCCCTAAGCCATACACCTACTTCAGCGCCTCGCCCCTTTCTTCCTTGATAGGGGTTGGAAATACAGGCTGACCCCCATTTGATTTCTTCACAAGCGCCATATCCATTTCACCTGGGCGTGCGTCCGCCAATTCATGGGACCTTCCCAGGACCAGTATTTCTTCCAATGGGATCTCAAGTTGGCAGAGAATCAGCTTGCGTAGTTCCGGTGAATTGCATCCTGCGATCAGTTGGGCCCTCGTCTCGAAGGCTCAATCGACCCCACTACAGGTTTTCTTAACCATGCATAGTACATGTCGATCGACTCTTCCGCCCATTGTTTGGCTTGGTGCAACTTGAAATGTTCAAAATCTGGGTTTACTTGAGGATCAAAGTACTGGTTTAAGGCCTGCACTGCTTTTTCGTACTCTCCACTGTCTCCGGCAGGTCCTGGAACAGCCCATATAGTTCATCACCAACCATTAGTAGCATGAATGACCTCTTCACCATGTCTGTCTCTTGTGTAGCAACAAAGTAGTTTTCCAACTGCCCCAGCCATTTCTTCCTTCACAGTGCTGCTGTTGCGGGGTCTGCCAGCTGACTAAATTCTGGGAGAGTTTTTCCGGCCACACGGCTCGGCCGTCCTCCAGCCTCCCCCGCTGCAGCCATTCTTTCCGGTGAGTCTGGCATAGCAGTCTCGGTTCACATCCCACCCTTCCTTTTTCACTGGAATGCCAACGTCGCCCACCGTGCTTCAGCTGCTCGCTTGCTTACAAGGCCAGCCCACGCTCAGCCACGTGGTTTCTCGCAGAGTCTGATCTCGCCTCGTCACCAATGTAACACCCCAGGTCCCGGGCAGGGGTGCGCAGGACTAGGCACACACTAAGGCACCCTCCGGTGATGGGGGTGGTGGGCACAGGCCTACGCCTAACAGCAGAGCACACACAAGGAACGTCCAGACTGATACTCGGTCCGTGCCGTCAACCGCATGCGCTGACTTCCCCTTTATTAAATACTCCCTGGTCCACGCCCGGCCCAGGGAGGTGCTTGCAAACATTATATTGTAGCGGCCGGGTGGCTCACCACACACTTGAGCAACAGAACAGAATTGGCTGTTGGTAAAGGTGCTTTTGTTTAAATACATTTTTTTGCCAAAAAGTTTCAAGTCACATTTCATGGTACATTGTATGGTAAAATAGCAGACCAGCATTGAAATTACGAATAATTAAGAGAAAGCGAATTATGCAAATGTTGCACATCTCTTCTTCAGAAGTGAAGGGCCTTGTATTTGCCCTATATTGTTTATAAAATTCAATGTAAAGCCCACACTAAATGTAGTTGCCATCTACCATACTGCTTCTAAAAAACATAACCCAAGAATCAGCTGATCAAGGCGTAATAATCACATCTACCAGAGAATCAGCTCTGAATTTACCACTCATCCAACAAACCCTCCCAAGACTATCCTCACATTAATATTTGCTAGTATTGGAAGAGTCCCACATCCTGTGACAATCCCCATAACTAGCCAGCATTTAGAACAGTAAATACTATAAAGATATTGAAGCCTAGGACATTTCAAGAATACATTAATATCTTCTACTTCCATCGACGTCCATAAATCATCTCTTCAAGATTTCAGTGTTCACAGATCTATTTTCAATTATTTTCTCCGATGATCTCAACATGTACACATTATTTCTTGATGTAAAAATTCTACAGTGAATTGGGCAAATGTTCACAAAGGAGTTACAGGTCCCCCAGGTCATATCTGTAACAATCTAAGCTTCATACTTTAGACAGTTGTGCCACAAGCCAGCAGGTAAAAAGTGGGCTCTTTGGAGATGTACAGCTCTATTGATAAACCATGCCATTTGAAGGACCATAGAGGTCACTAGTGTCTTACCTTCCATTTATGGGAATCTGCTGTTCATACTACTTAAGTGATCTAACCTTTAGTTTTAGACAATTGCACTCTATTCTATAGTGGTGATAAATGGCAGCCCACATCCACTGTCAATGCATTGTTTTGCTTGAACTTAAAGAAACATGTGCCCCTTTAATTCCCGATTTGAAACAATGCAACAATAAAATTTATTTTATGGGAACTACTCTGTTATTCTGTGGTAGAAAAGTTTTGAAAGTCCAATTGCTCCTAACTCTTAATTCCACAGACGTTCGGCTAAATTTGGGTCTTTGCAAACTCTCCAGTCAAGACAACTATAACTGGGTTGCCTGGTTGTTCGGTTTGCAAAAGCATTCCCATGGATTTATTTTTCAAATTTCTTTCACACCGCCTGTGAAGAAAATGCCTGTTCAGATGGTGAACACACTTAACTGAGATAGAGTTAGGGCTTAATACACAATGGGCTTCAGGGTGATGCAAGGATGAATCACTGGAGTCATGTCTGAAACCAAAGATTTTGAGGAAAACAACTTGTATCTTTCCAGACCCTACACTGCATGACACGGGTATGCGCACACATTATGCGAATAATGAAAGAGCTGGGAAAAAGGTATGGACAGCTACTTCTGTTAGGAAGTTGAGCTGGTGTTTGATCTATTAATTATTTAGGTATGCATGCCCTGCCTGCGTACAAGTTCAGATATCAGAGTAAAGAATATGACAAACAGGTTTTGGGTTGACCTCAATTTGAGGGCAGATCAATGAACTGCCAATGTGCATGCACAATTTCGAGGTACTGACTTAAGTACATAGAGATGTTAAAAGGAGATGTCCTTTAAGTTAGGCAACACATGAATACTCTTGGCTGCAGTTTTAGGATAATATCCGCCATTGCCACTCCAATGAGAATTATTTGCAAACTATCTCATACTCAACCACTTTAGGAACAATCAAGTGCCAACTGCCTTGCGCCTGACATTGCATTTAATATCACTCTACCAACCAAGTTTTCAGGCAAAGTGCTGGCAGTTGCTGAAGTGGTAACCCGCACTAAGCTGAAGCTTCCACTGTAAATATGGAGACATAATGTGCGTAAAAAACCTCACTCTAAACAAGCTGGACAGAAAAATCATTATTAATTTCATTTCTGCAAGCTCTCTTACCTGAGCCTATGTGTAGTTCTATACCTTTATTTCCCACAATTATAGTAGTCTAGCTGTTGGTTTAGGTAGCTAGTAAAGAGGTGGCTACATGTCCCCCTAAAAATGTTCTGAGGCATAAAAGTGGTCTTCTATGGAAAATCCACCCTTAGTTTTGAAAATGTCTGTCATTATGACCTGTAACACATTGTTCACATTCTTTATAAAAAGCACCATAGCCTCGACAGGCATGTCTAGAATGCTTACTCCTTACCTTTCTATTGTATTTGTGGCAGAATCCACCGAGACGGCCTTAATAACCAGCATTTACAATGCAAAAGGTCTCGCTTTTGCGAGAGTTTATGCAAATGACGATGCCTTTTATTTATTTGTTTAAAAAAACCAATTAGCGTATCAAGAGAGAGAGAGCTAGAAAGCTAGTCCGAATCCCCTGGGGTTTATATGTATTATCAACAGGGACTAGCCATGTGTGACCGTTGATGGACTCTGAACTGTATTTTCAGCAGGCACCTAGTCGGTGTGTTCATGAAGCCCTCACCCACCAACCTAGTTGGTGGCATGCTTCATCATCGGGCCCACCCAGTGACATCTAACATGTCCCGGGTGTGCATCAACGCCCGATTACAGCAGAGCAGGTATTTTTACTGAGTGTGCAGTGAGGTGAGTGATAAAGTGAGAATTAAAACGGCTTCTTGGTGGTCCCAGTACCCAAGGGTAAATTAAAGTTTAATAACTGGGCCTCCAAGAGCAGTAAAAACAAGGCAAGTGGATGTGTGGTGGTTAAGTTAAGACCACCTACATCCAGTGTAGGTCGACAGGTTTCAGCCAGTGCCTTCATTAATGCTGGCTTTCCTCTGGACCAATGGCAGCAATGCCAGAGGTCGATGGCAGCATTTCAGGTACTCGGCAGGCTCTGACTGGAAATCCCGGTCAATCCCCTTACTGCATCACTCCAGGAAGGCAACGAAGCTAATCGCTAGCGTATGACTGGTGAGGGAACCTCCCTCGCACACTTAGAGCACCTTAGTGAGTGCAACACATAGTCTGCGCAACACTCACTTAAATATAATTTTTATCTTTCACCACTTATTGGTCCGGAGGAAAGCCAGCATTAATAAAGGCACTGGCTGAAACATGTCGACCTACACTGGATGTAGGTGGTCTTAACTTAACCACCACACTCCCACTTGCCTTGTTTTTAACCGCTCTTGGAGTCCCAGTTATTAAACTTTAATTTACCCTCGGGTACTGGGACCACCAAGAAGCCGTTTTAATTCTCTCTTTATCACTCACCTCAACACACACTCAGTAAAAATACCTGCTCCGCTGTAATCAGGCGTTGAAGCACACCCAGGACATATTAGATGTCACTGGGTGGGCCCGATAGGTAGGCAAAGTGATGGTCTGCCTGATGTGGAAGGGCGTGACAACCTTTGGCAAGAAAGAAGGAAAAGTTCTTAAAACCACCTTATCCGGATGAACAGAGAGAAAAGGAGGTTTAGAAGACAGAGCCTCGAGCTCACTCACTCTTCTGGCAGAGGTGATAGGTACCAGGAAAGCAGTCTTTAGAGTGAGAAGAGGTAAAGCACAGTTATGAAGTGGCTCAAAGGGAGCGCACATCAGATGAGTCAAACCAAGATTTAAGTCCCATTGAGACGTTATGAAAGGCACGGGAGGAAATGTGTGTGGAATGCCTTGCAGGGGCGATTAACAACTGGGGACTTAAAAAGAGAAGGCTGATCTGGAAGCCGTAGAAAGGAGGAAATGGCAGAGAGATAACCCTTGATAGTGCCCAGAGCAGAGCCCTGCTGGGCCAAAGAGAAGGAACAGTAGAACCTTGGAAAAAGGGGGCAAAAGGGGATCAACAGCCTTTGCTGTGCACCATGCCACAAATTTGTTCCTCCGGCAGGCGTATAGACTCTTAGTGGAGGGACGCCTGGCTGCCAGAATATCACAGACTTCGGAAGGAAGGTCCAAAGCCGTCAACTGTCACTGCTCAATCTGCACGCATGGAGTTGGAAGCTGGATAGGTTCGGGTGAAGGACTTTCCCCTGCTGATGCGACAGAAGATCCTCCAGTCAGATCGGGGGATCGATTGCCATTCTGAGTAGCTCAGGATACCAGTATCTTCGTGCCCAATCGGGAGCCACAAGAATGACTTGGGCCCAGTCATGCCGGATCTTCTTCAGCACTCTGGGCAGAAGTGGTATAGGCCACAGCTTTCTAAAACTTGTCATGTTGGTGACACACCTTTCTGTCAAAACATTTTTAGGGACACGGTAGCACGAGCGAGCCTCAACCTCCTTAGTTGGGGGTCGGGCGGTTCCCCCTCGAGAAAATTTTGAACAAGTAGTGGGCAAATGGTGCATTTTCAAGCAAATTTGAGAAAGCAGGAAGGCTAATAAAGCAATTGTTAATCTGTTCTAACAAAGACAGTGACTAGCACAACTGAGTCTAAGCAAGGTTAGGTTTGTGCATGAAACCCATTACTAACTGTATGGGTCGGGTAGTTAAAAGGTTTTTCTTTAGCCCCTCATGTGAGCACTGATGGAACACAGGAACATAGTGCACCTAGATATGTAGATGCTGACTGTGTCTGTGTAGACAGGCCTGGACATGCGCTGCTTTATTTTTATAGGGCAAACTCACCTCAAAGGTATTCAATATGCTCGCTAAAAACAAGCACAAGAAAGGATCAAGCTGCAGCCAGTGCAAATGTAAGCACAAAAGGCCTTTGGCAGGGGTGGACATGAAAACTGACCTTGGGCATAGCACAGAAAAACATGGGTGTCGAGGCTCTGCTGTGCGAGCCAAGCTGGGCACGAGTGGAGGGGTACACCCACACTGGCCTTTGATGTCTGCCAGTTTATCAACTCAAGCATGTCTTGCACATTACGCACATCATGCACAGACAGACAAAGGGCAACACCTCTCCTCTAATCTTTATCCTCCTTACTTTGTAGTTTAATGTGCCTTTAAATTGCAAATAGCAGCTGATACTAAAGAAACAAACACACATAAAGAGACCAATACATTAACGCTGTTGACATCCAATTAATATGCCGCCAGTATCCTATGGTGCTAGGTTAGTTAACTAGTATGGCGCCAATCTCGGAGGTGTAGTTACAACTAGGTGCTCATTGGTTCAATTAGTTTTATCACAGTTCAGAATGCCAATCAGAGTGGGGTATGTAGGGTCTCATTTAGTATATTATGCCTCTATTAATTTGGGATGAAATAGTCTTGTCACTGACAAGAGAAGTGTCTAGGCATGCTATCTGAACTAGAATGGGGCAAGACTTTAGAGGTGACTGCAGATGTACACCTCTGTCTGTCAGTGGCTCTCACTCTTCTGAGCTCTTATTCTCTCTGTGTAGTTCTGTCTCTCACCCCACTACACACACATGCACATGCATATTCCCTCTCCTCACATACACACTTATACTTGCACTCTCTCTCTCTCTCTATCACACACACACACACACACTCACTTCCTCTGAGACACACAGATAGATGCACACACACACACACCCTCGCTCTCTTCCTCACACACAAACACACGCACTCTCTCCATATCTCGTTCACACACACATTCTCCCTCTCGCTCACACCAACACTCAGAAAATATGCGCAATATTGGTCATATCATGCAAGCATTAGCAATCATAGCTGGGCATTAATAATAACAATGGCCTTCAGTGGGCATTGAGTATTGTTTCTGCGCACCTGCAAATGGCGGTTACTAGCCCTCACCACCTCCCTTGGGTAAGCCTCAGACTACTCTGGAACACTACCCTCTGCATGTACGCTGTTGGCATAAGGCATAAAATTAATATGGTTCCAATCTTAGAGGCGAGGTTTGTATCCCTTCCCTGATGCTAGGTTACTTAACTAGTATGGCGCCAATCTCGGAGGTGTGAAATTACACCTCAGAGATTGGCGCTATACTAGTTAAGTAACCTAGCATCAGGGAAGGGATACAAACTACGCCTCTAAGATTGGAACCATATTAATTGTATTCCATCACCGTTTTAAAATGTCCAGAACATTTGGATTACATTCAAAAACTATTCGGTAGGATTGTAGCAACCATAAAAGTAAGTCACAATAAGATTAAACAAATAAAATTCGGGATTACATCAAGTAAAATGCATATAAAGTAAATGCTGACTAGCACAGTGCCACATAATAGCAGCATATTTATCCAAGCATTGAGCAACTTGCACGCCTAGCAGCTTTTAAAAATGAACCATATAAAAAATCACTTCCTCGTTATTTAAAAGCAATAAACATCTAAAAGCAGGTTTGCATTGGGTGAGGTTGTAGCAATACTTCTTTAGGATGGTATTAAGAAGAGTCTTGTATAGCATATATAACCAACATAACTCTCACTACTTACTTACCGAGTGTTGTGACTGGTGGGGTAGAGGTGGCTCCGAAGCCACTGTGTCACAACAAGGTTGCACGCACAGGGCAGAGCCGTGAGCAGCGTCGTAGCACTCCCGCAGGTGGGGGGTGGGGGGAGGAGGTAAATACTTACACTGGCCTCTCTCTGTATCCAGCCCGATGAGACAGATCAGTGGGGCAGAGTGAATACAATGGCATTTGTCATTGCAAAAAATACAGCAATGCATTTATTGAGACAAACCACGATGCAAGATTAAGGATTCTTAGTACTTGGTCCAAGAGCACCCGAGAACGAATACTGCTTGCGCATGGTGATGTTTTAGCACGCAGTTATTACTACTGTGGTAAACATTGTGGAATATCAGTTTCAAACGATTTGTGCCACCTTCTTTTAAATATCCGACAGTATATTTTGTATGCTCAAATTCTTTCAAGCATGACTTCGCGCTAATTGCTCACACACAAAAAGAGCTGTATTTGCGCTCTTCATGTAACTTCTACAAAATAATACACCGAGCACAAACATTTGCGACCAATTTCTCCATGTCTCCCAGCTTGGTAGGTTTTTAGAGAGAAGTAACTAACACTTTTAACAACCCTTGTGGTATAAAAAAATTTAATTTAAGGTGATTTTGCATTGCCTTTTTTTTCGATCCCTGAATTAAAAGCCAAACATCGTAGAAAGTAGTCACAAGAGCCAAAGCTTCAATACTCACAACATCTGGCTGTCATTCGCTGTCAGGTGCACTTTACTCGGCCAAGCGTAGGCAATGCTGAAGTCTTGAGCAGAGACTTTGCTCCGAGTCAGTTTCTCGCCACCATATATAAATAAGCTTTTTTGCGCGCACAGGTCAGAGCTGTGAGCAGCGTCGTAGCACTCCCGCAGGTGGGGAGGGGGAAGGTCAATACTTCCACTGGCCTCTCTCTGTATCCAGGCCGATGAGACAGCTTCTGACCACGAGTCTCCGCTCCTTCTCTGCCATTGCTCCACTGCTGATCCGCCTTGCACGTCGCAAACACGGAGTGAGGCTTGAGTCGCATAATGCATTCCCCTAATATCGGACCCGGCTGATGTCATCGCATCGCGCGACACACCTATGCATGAGGCGCGACACAGTAACGTGTCGCGCCACACAGTTTGGAAAGCTGTGGTATAGGCGGAAAGGCATACAACAGACCGCAGCACCACTCGTGACTAAAAGAGTCGCCGGGCGAGCGCCGGCTTCGAAATTCCAACATGCAGAACTGATGGCATTGCGCGTTCTCTTCACTGGCGAATAGATCTAACCAAGGCTTTCCCTACTGCAGAAAGAGACCTTGCGCCACGTCGGAGTTAAGACGTCATTCGAGATCCATCATGCACCAGCGGCTGAGTTCGTCCGCCCTGGCATTTAAAGAACCTGCCAGGTGTTGAACCACCAAGAAAATGCCTTGATGTTCCAGCCATGTCCAGAGGTGGAGAGCCACCTGACAGGGTCCACGACCCCCACCCCGCCCAGTTTGTTGCAGCACCACATGGCGGTGGTGTTGTCTGTGAACACCTGCACTACACTTACCGGGACAGAGGGAAGGAATGCCTACAGTGCAAGTCGGAGCGCCCGAAGCTCCAGAAGGTTGATGTGGAGCTGGGACTCTGCCAGAGACCAGAGGGCTCTGATCTCCGCCACTCCCATGTGGCCGCCCCATCCCAGGAGGGACGCGTCTGTCACCACTGATTGCTCCGGCTAGGGAAGGGAGAGGATCTGCTATTGACCCAATCGCGATTCGTGAGCCACCACTGCAATTGTCGTGTAGTGCCCTCCGAGATCTGGATATGATCTGACAGGTTGTCCTGATGATGTGCCCATTGAAAATTCAGGTCCCACTGCAGAGCCGGCATATGCCATATGACATGATGCACTAGCAGGATGCAGGAAGCCATTAGGCCCAGGAGCCGGAGGGTCATACTGATTGAAACCCGGTATAGAGGCTGAAAGATCGGAATAATAGCCTGAATAACCAGGACTCGCTGCTCAGGAGGATAAACCATAAACAGCTTCGATACCAGAACTCGTCCGATTAAGGGGAGCTTCTGAGAGGGACTCAGGTGTGACTTCGGCACGTTGATGGAAAACCCCAGCAAATGCAGGTTGTCGCCGTAGTTTGGAAGTGGGGGACGACTGCCTGGGGCGAGACGCCAACCCTGATCTATGCAGATGAGCTGCGACCACCGCCATCACTTCCGTAAACACCCGAGGGGCGATGGTAAGGCCGAAGGGGAGCACGGCAAACTGAAAGTGCTCTTGGCCTACTGTGAACCACAGGTAACGCCGTTGGGTCGGCAGGATGGGGATATGAAAATATGCATCCTGCAAGGCCAACACTACCATCCAGTCTCCAGGGTCATGAACTTCTCCTTCCAGAGGAAGCGGTTGACGTTCCTGAGTTCCAACATGGGACGCAGGCCCCCTTTCTCCTTCTTGGGGACCAGAAAGTAGTGGGAACAACAACAACGTACTACTTCTGGCACAGAAACGCACTCAGTGGCCACCCTGGCCAAAAAAGCACGTGAAATCCTGCTGGAGAAGCGCAAAATGGTTCCCTGACCTGCAGTGGAACTGAGGTGGCATGGCTGGAGGGGCAGTCTTGAAGGGGAAGGAGTAGCCCCTTCTAACGATTTGCAGCACCCACCTGTCCAAGGTAACGGAACGCCAGTGGAGAAGGTGACGGCGAATCCTGCCTCCCACCGGCGTGCGGTGAGCCCCAAAGCTCGGACTAGGATGGCTTCGAGGCAGATGCTGTGGGAGCAGAGGTGGACTGACCCATCTGCTGGCCCAGTGTCTAGCCGCGGCGGGAACCACGTCCGCGGCGAGGTTGGTTCTGCACAGGCTTGTGGCTGAACAAACGTGTCGGGGTGCCCCTTCCGTGGCCACTAAAGGGACAAAAAGCAGACGTGGCCGGGCGCGTGGCGGGGAGACCTAGGGACTTTGACTTAGTGCGCTGGAGTATTTTAAGGACTCCCGGGCTATCTGCCTTATCACTAAACAAGCGAGTGCCATCAAAGGGCATGTCCATAAGAGAAGTTTGTACATCCGCTGAAAAACCAGAGGACCGCAAACAGGCGTGGCAATGGAGGGCCACTTTCGTGGAAATCGCCCTACCCAGTGAGTCCACGGTGTCCAGTCCACACCTGATGGCGAACTTTGCTGCATCTTTCCCCTCAGCAACAGCTTGGGAAAGCACTGTCCGAGCCTCCTTCAGACACTGAGGCAGCACCTGCACAACCGTGTCCGATACAGCGTGGGAATAGCGGCCCAAAAGGGATTCAGTGTTCACCGACCACAGCCCTAAGCCGGCAGATGGACAGTTTCTTGTCAAACTGTTCCAGCTGTTTGGATTCCTTATCCGGCGGAGCGGTAGGGAATGCGCTCTGGGAAGTTGAAGCCTGGATAACCAGGCTTTCCGAGGTTGGGTGGGTAGACAGAAAAGCAGGGTCGGCTGGGCAATGCCGCCTGGCTACGTTCCTATCCAGGGGAAACCCTGTTGCTGGTCTAGAACAGTTACCCATCAAGACTTCAGTTAAGGCTTCATTAAACAGCAGCAGGGGCTCCAAAGAGCTTGCCGCCGGCTGAAGCACTTCAGTGAGGAGAATAGTCTTGAGGGTCACTGAAGGCAGGTCGAGGTCAAGGGCCTCAGCTGTTATGTAGCCCCCTCCTCCATGGCCACGGCAGGAGGAGAAAGAAAACCAGGGTCAGAGGAGAGGTCATGGCCACCGGCATCCTGTAGCTCTTCTGTCCATTCCGGTTCCGACACACACTGCCGTGCGAGAGGGTCCTCAGACCCCTCCCAGCCATCCCTTTCCTCCCCGGCCCGTGGAATAGGCTGCGGAGGTGGGGGAGGGACCAGGGAATACAAATTGTCGAACAGCGCCGGGAGCGGCAACAATCCGGCTCTGTGACCCAATTAGGGTCCCAACTAGGGTCAAACTTGCCCAGAAATCCAGGCAAAGGCAGTGGCGGAACGAAAGGAACTCATTGCGGCGCCGGGATCGGAGCCGCGGCCGGCACCGGGGCCTGCGGCAATGGAGGGCCTGCAACTGGGACCGCGGGGCCTGAAGGCGTGCCGGCAGGAGCCTGAGGCCTGAACATGCGTTCCATGGCTGCAAGAAAATCTTGCACCTGGGCAGGAGTCGCTGATGGACCTGGATAGGCTGCGGTACTCAGAGGTTCCAAAGGAGCCGCAGGGCGGGACCCCCCGGTCCCCTCGTCTGTATCCGAATGTCAGAACTTGAAAACTACAAAATACGTTCTCTTACCGGGTCTTGCACAGGAACAGAGATGCTAGGTCCCAAATCCCTCAGGGCAATGCCTCAAGGTCTTTTAACAGAACCTTCCAGTCTCAAGGGACGGGGGAATTGGATAAAATAACAAACAGAGAAGAGACTGGTCCAGAGTTAGTTTTCTTTCTTCAGTTACTTGCCAAGCGTTCTCTATTCTTTCTCTGGAACCTGTAAGTTAGTACACAGTTATACTACACACTCTACCTCCTCTCATTTGTAAAACTTCTATTTATATTAATACTTCACCCACCCTGGCTACACTGGACTTTTGCTTCTCTTAGTTGTGAGATAACTTCCTCCTCTGGTTAGTTGTACTATTCAGAATAAACAACAGGTTAGTATAAGGTGTCCTGACGCCTACACTTTCTATACCTTAATGTAGTAAGTGCACTTCACTAACTAGAAGAGATGTTCCTTATCTGGGGTCTGTCATCTTATTCTCAGTGGCTATAGGACTGTACAATATCTGTGACCACTCCTAATTTCTGTTCTTTTATTTTTCTTTGCAGGTCTTGTGAAGAGGTTTCACCAAAAAGAGATTATCTTGCAGGTGCTTATTTACTTATTATACATATACCATGCTTTATTCTTTTTCTAGTTGTATTAATTCCTAACACTTTACTCTCCTGTATTCTGTCTTTCAGTTTTTTAAACAATATGCACAATATCTTGGTACAAGGTAAGTCTTTTCAAAATTAGCAATTAATGTCTGTATTTTAATTTCTCCACTTAGCTCTGTTAGGCGAGACACTGCTACTGCACACAAGCGTTGTTGTCCGTGTGAATTTCCACTCTCCAACACAACGTTACTCTGCCTCTTCAGTTGACAGCGTCGGAAGCGCTTCTGCTCCTGACACCGTTATTTCAAAAATGAACTCCGCTTTCTGACTCGCGCTGGAATAAACGCGCCGAGTTATCGACTTAACGTTTCATGGTGACTTCTACTCTTATTTAGGACACGAACTATGAAGGCTAAAACTAGGGAAATACTAAGTTAGCCAAGGGCTTCTTCAGAACGGTCTGCTCCGGCGATTGACTGTGGTGAAGTGCGCAGGCTGCAGAGCGTGCGCTCGTCACCTCACTTTTCCTCAGCAGCACAGAAAGGTCTAGACCGCCACTCGTTCCGAGTTGTGGGCACTAGGGCAGCCATCTGAACTCTCCTGAACCGCACTAGTTCTGACCAGGAATCGGCACCATACATTCCCAGGTATGCTTTGGTTGATATAACGCTACCAAGCACATGAGCAGGTCTCTGGGTTCTGACACCGGAGACCGGCAGGGGGAAGTAGGAGAGCAGAAACGCTTCTTCAACTTCTTAGGTCGTCTCTTACCCAATTCCGAGTGTGAAGACTTCGACCCTGAGGAGCGATGATGATGGCTCCGCGATCGGTCCCTTGATCGACCCCTGGACCTGGAACGGTGCAGAGAAGACTACCGGTCCTCTGGCAGCTTACGGGACCGGTCCCGTAAGGCCTTCGGAGCCATGGCCAGACAATTGGAAAATGACGAAGTCCTGGTCGCGCTCCAAACAGTAGAGACAGACACCATGGGGGTTGGCCACCGACATCGTGTGACGACAGGCCCCGCAGGACTTAAACCCAGACATTCCTACGTGGCACCAGGAGTCAAAGACTCAAAAGGACAAGACATAAAGTCTGAAAAGGATAGTCAAAAAGTGACTATGGTACGTGCTCTAAACGGATCAGCGCTTGCTGGCGTGGAAAAAGAAAGAACTGATGTCAGCGCGCATGGGTGGCGCCTAAGTAGTCTCCATGATGTCATTTCGATGCCAGCGTCGGACGCAGAGCCGCACGAAGCCACCTTCCAACGTGCAGGGGTACTGCTGACGAAAAACTTTTCGGATCCAGTCTGACGCCTGAGGATATTCCAAGGTAAGGAATCTATCACTAACATGTCTCTTTCAGATATAACATGTATTAACATAACACTTGCAAACGTTGTCATTGCATGTTTCAATGCAACCCTCCGCCTTTTCTATGACAAGTCAGAACTGGGATATTAGTTTAGATAAAATGTTAAGCTAATTTCTCCCTTTGCCAACTCTCATAATTTGGCAAAAGAGCTGCAGCATTTGCTGAAGTGCTTGACAGAGAACGGTTTATCCCATGCTTTACAGCTCCTTGCCTGATGATAGTAGGGCTATTTACAAAGGCATAATGGAGTGTTGACTGGCTGATGACACTAGCAAATCCGGTTTAGGCACATTAACTACTTCAGGAGATCAACTGCCATTGCTCAATCTCCAAGCAGGGAGGAGGAGGTTCCGCTGGCCCAGGTGCAAGACCCTGCAGTGATGTTGCACCAGAAGATCCTCCCGAAATGGCAGTCTGATCTGAAGACCGATGACCAAACCAAGAAGTTCCGGGTACCAGCTCTACTGGCCCAATCCGCAGCCAAGAGGATGAGTCAATAGTTTGACTTGGGCCTGGTTGTTCCTCATCTTCTTAAGAAGTCTGGGCAGAAGAGGTAGCAGTGGAAAGGCATACTGCTCTTGTGTTCCATTTTAGGCGGAATACATATCCAAGTGAGAGCTTTCATGGGAATTCCAACATGCGCAAGTGTTGACACTGCACGTTCTCAGTGGTGGCGAAGAGATTGAACTAGGGTTCCCCCCATTACTGGAAAACACCCTGTGCCACCTCAGAGGCTAATTGTCAGCAGTAATCCACTAGGTGTAACTGGATGAGTTCGACTAACCTGTTATTCAAATACCCCACCAGGTGGTTAACTATCAGGGAGGTGCCCTAAATGCCCAGCCTGGTCCAGAGGCACTGAGCTTCCTGTCAAAGGACCCAGTACTTGACCCCACCCCACCCTGCTAGCTGTAGCACCAAATGACAGTGGTGAGTGTGTGAGAACCTTCATCAGCCTTCGTTTGATGGTTGGCAGGAAGGCCTTCAACACCAATCTAGCAGACCACAACTCAAATTGATGTGCAAGTGGGTATCTCCACCTCTTCAGGTTGGCTTCCCCAACCCATCAGTAACACACCAGTTACCACCATTAACTTTGGGTTGGGCAGGGAGAAAGGTCTTCTGCTTTTCCAAATGCAATTGAGCAGCCACTACTTCAGATCTTTTGCAGTCTCCTCTGCAACTTGGAAGGAACCGGACAACTTTCCTTGGTGAGGAGTCCCCTTAGACTTCTTAAATATACATGGCTTCAAAAGCATCCTTCACTCTTTATTCCAAATGTTATTTTGGTTTCCACATCAATTACTTGAACTTTGAATCCTCCAGTGTTAACTTTAGAGCAGTTGACTTAAGGCCTTCATCATTTTGATGTACAGTAAATCAAAATGAATTCATAAACCCATCAAAGTCCCACAATTTACTGACTTTGCTATTAAATTTGTGACTGGTTTACTGTTCTACATTCAGAACACAAAGGATCTCTTTAATAAACTACTTAATAAACTCAATAAGTCATGTACTTTTTAGGTCTCGCCTATTCTATCCCGTAGGGATGATAGGCGAGATTATAGTAAGTGGTCCAAAAAGACTACCTAGCTTCGGATCGCGTACAGTTCATGTGAACACAACCACGCGCATTCTCAACAGCTTCCATTAGCTACCAGACACTTCATGTGCGCGCCCCGCGCTCCTCCATTGCTGCCACATGCATTCAGCTCACCAGGCTGTACACCCCCTAACTCTCCATATAGTCGCTCGCCTTTTCTTTGATCTCTGCCGCGCGTTTTCACAGGCTCCTCTCCGCCCAACACACATGCAGACACATCAAAGACAGCAAACTACACCCACCGCATCAGACTTCAAAGGAATGCCCTCCCCCGCCACAGCAAGCACATTCTCAACCTTCTTTAAGAATAGTGAGCTTTTTTTTGCTCATTTATTTCTTTTTTTGTATTGCTCTGTTACTACGTGGCACCCACGATGTTGCGTTACATGCTCTTTGAATGTACACTTGTTAGATCAGTAATACAGCAACATGTAAACAACTACACATTTCATGTGTTTTTCGTAGTTGTTGTATTTATAATTTTTATTGGCAGTACGCAATTGTTGGTTAAGATTTACGGGGCGTGCGTGCACAGGCACTTCGCACAAGTGTGCGTTTCGTTTCACTTTCTCAGCACGGCACCCGCTTCACGTCTGCCATGTTCCCTCTGCTCTTTAACCCCTGCTCATCGCGGTGCTTGCAGCACAGTCTCAACCTTCTTTTAGAAAAGTGAGCTTTTTGTTTTGCTCTCCTCTTTTTTTATTGCTCTGTTACTACGTGTCAAAATCCTTGAACCTCACTGTTATATACTGTCCTCTATAAAGCGTTACACGCGGCGGTTGAAACAGGACTGCACCTGTGAGCTTAGAGTACAAAAAGTACAATGGTCAGCTGTTCTGCAGACCCCACCTGGCCAGGTACGAGTTATGCGTATTTTTATTGCCACACTCTCATAGATAGACACCACCCTTGCTATACTATAACAAGCACACAGGACTGACCAACGAGCTGAGGACAGACGACAAAACACACATGCAGACACAATAACAGCAAAAACTACACACCTCTTCCCTATAGACCCCTTGGTCTTTTAGGCTTTTTGTACTACCCGTTGTTTTTCTCATCACCATGTAGTCTCTACAATTAAATACATTGGATAAAAAAATAACTGACAAACCATGAGTCTTGGAAGAGGTCATCACTTACGCCTTATCTATACACCACACAGGGCCCACAAGCGCACCCGATATATATTTCTTTAATGGATTTTAAACAGCTATGACGGAAAAAGAACAAGTGAAAGAAAAAGGACATAAAAGATTGTTTTTTTCGCCCTAAACATTATTATCACTTCACTTTACTTTAAGTGAGCCGGGTGCAGCAACGGGTGCTAATAATGCTTCTGTTTTAAACGTTACTGTAGGAGGAAAACAAAAATTTTACAGTACATTAAGATTTAAATGTGTGTTGCCTTTTATGCAATTATATATAGTGGAATCTCAGCCCTAATGCATAGTACTGTTGTACATAGCCACTCGTGGGTGTGCTTTTTCGTGAAGCACCGCTATCTGTCATTTCACTTCTGTTACATATGCGTGTTTGGTTTTGCAAATAATATACAAACACTTGCTGCTAACCTGGCGCGTAACGTGGTTAGGCTGCAAAGGATTCAGCCCCCGCTACCCTATCCCCCGCTTTCCACTCGCCCTAAACATTATAAGCACTACACTTTACTTAACCGGCTTTAAGTGAGCTGGGTCGAAGCAAGTGATGCAACGGGTGCCAATCTGGCTTTTGGTTTTTAACGTTACTGTAGGAGGAAAACAAAAATTTGACTTTACAGCAGATCACGTTTTTAATTTTTTTTGACCTTTTATGCAATTATATATAGCGGAATCTCAGCCCAAATGTAGCACCGTTTTACACAGCCACTAGTTTGTGTACTTTTTGGTGAGACAGCACCACCACCACTACATCCACCACAACTACGTCCACCACCCATCACGTCCACCACCCACCACCCACCACGTCCACCACCCACCACGTCCACCACCCACCACGTCCACCACCCACCACGTCCACCACCGGCTTGGAGCACAAAGATGGAGGGCGCACTCTAAGAGTGCTCCGGACCCCTCTGTCATTCGCTCAGCCATCCTCATACATCAAATAAATGCGATTTGGTACCTGTCGATTCTCTTCTAAACTGGCTGCGGGCATCCTGACGAGAGGTATTACCGCTGGAGAGCTGAGGGGGATGCCCCTTGATGGCCGGGCTGCCTCCATGCACAAGATGGCAGTGGGGCCTGCTGAGTGACTCCTCGAGACCTGGCTGACTGTGGCGAGCTCCAGCTGCCTATATTGATGGGGACTCAGTTTGTTCAGAGCAACTCCTTGTGGCGCTGTGGGTCGCCTGAACGGGCTGCCCGGACTGGAAGCGGGGACAGCTCCGGGGGCACCGCAGGAAAGACCCAGGCTCATCACGGTCTCCCTGCAGAGCAGTGCTGAGAGGTGACTGACCTTGGGGCAGACCCTGCCCGCACCCAGATCAGAGCGTGCCGCCCGATTACAGTGGGGACTAGACAGGGCCCGACCTCAATCATCCTAGACCCTGGACCACCTGAAGGGACCATCACCGACTCTCGGAACTATGCACACCGTGTTGGCAACTGAGGAGGTCCCAAGCGGTTGGGGGGATGCCGGTGCGGCGGACTGCATACGGTGCTCCTCCTCCCCCTAGGCATCCTGCTGTTGGCTCCTTGCTCAGAGTGAGGTCCAATGCTGCAGGGGGCTGCACTCGCCCCAGGGGGCTGCAGCGCGGGCTCGGATTCCGGCGCTGAAGAGGCTGCCAACGGCCTACAACGTCTGCCTAGGCCTCAAAGCGTGCAGGTGCTAGTGTCTGGAGAGAGCACACATTGGACCCAGCGTCAAAGGACCAGACACCCCAGTAGCTGTGGGATCATGAGGAAACGCCGAATCGGGACTTGCTTCAAGGACCGGGAGGAGGCCAATACGTTTACCAATTCTCCTGCAGCAATCCAGTAAGCTGGCGGCAGGGGCGGGCCCCAGAAGATCCCAGACTCCCCTCCTGCCCCCACAACGTTGTCGGCCCCACTGGTTGCCTGCAGACCCTTCCAAGAGTGCTTCTCCTGGCCTAGTCCGGCCGCACAGCTGAAGAAGTCTTCCTCCCTCCCCAGCTTCGCGCCTTTCATTGTGGGGCTGGCAGTGGGGAGAGCGGCGAGGTGCCACCATCACGGCCCCAGTGCACATAGTACCTCCCAACGGCCTTCCCACATGTGGCACCTGATTTACTCCGATTGACTCTCTGGTGGGCCTGGTTCCAGGGGCCCCCATCCCCCCAACGCAACATCTACCAGCCCTTCTAACCGCTGTGGTCCCTCCTGAAAAGTATCCTCTGGGCTCTCCAGCCCTGCGTACCTATAGACGCTCTTCTGGGTCCTCCTTCTCTTGCTGTGAGCCCGCCGACGTAGGATTGGGTGCCGAAGAAGTGGTGAGGAGCAGACATTGTGGCCTGGGCTACATGCGCTCCAATTTGAGGCAGAGGAGAGGCCCAGAGCCGACCGTCCGCCTGGCCATGCGGAGTCCAGGGCGTGTGAGGTGAGAGGCAGCATTGGGGCCTGCTGTGTCCAGGCCTGGCATTCGACTAGCAGCGGTGTGCCAAACAGAGGGGCTGGCCTGCGACCCGAATCGATTCTGAGGAGAGGCCTTGCGATCACCCGCTCCCAGTCATCGCCTCCCCTGCCACCAGTGATTTGGCGGACTCTCCAGTGGGCCTGATTCCAGGGGCCAAACTCCCACACCAAGACACCTACAGGCCCTTCTGAATGCCGTGGTCCCTCCTGCAGAAGTACCCCCTGGGCTCTCCGGCCCTCCACACCTGTATGCGCTCTACTGGGTCCTGCCTCTCTCACTGCAAGCCTGCTGACGAGGGACTGGGAGTAGAAGATACAGTGAGAGACAGACACAGTGGCCTCAGCTATACGCACGCCACCTTGGGGCTGAGGAGAGACCTTGCAGCTGCCTCCCCTTGCTCCCCAATGACCCGGTAGACTGCAGAGTGAAGCCAATTTGGACGCTGCAACACCCACACCCCCACTACACTACCTACCAGTCCTCCTACAGGACTGTGGTCCCTACTGGAAGAGCACCTCCTGGCCCCCCAGGCCCAGCACAACCCTGATCAGTCTTGGGACCTCCTCTCCTGCTGTGTGCCATCACTGCAGATTAGGACTTAGAGGGAGATGGTGGGGACAACCACTGCGACCTGGAATCATACACAGCCCACCACAGGCCTTCTGATATGGAGCATTGGCTCGGCTCCCTGTCTCAGCGCCTGTTCAGCATACACCG
This sequence comes from Lissotriton vulgaris, assembly GCF_964263255.1. NCBI lineage: Eukaryota > Metazoa > Chordata > Amphibia > Caudata > Salamandridae > Lissotriton > Lissotriton vulgaris. Next base: position 509,403,408 of record NC_141685.1, on the reverse strand, counting down.
GTGGCTTCCTGTGCCCGCTCTAGAGCGTCACTGGGCGACTGCGATCGGGGAGGCCACACAGTGGCTGCGCCCTGGACTGACTCGAGGCCTGCTGCAGGGTTAACTTCCAGTACCACTAAATGATCTGCCTGGAGGATCTAGGGAAGACCAGACTGCGGGAACCAGCTTTCCTGTGGACCATCCTTTCCTGTGGACCGTCCTTTCCGCACAACGCTAGTTAATGGCTAGGCTATACCGCGTCCTACACAACCATACTCTGTGCTCTCCTACCCCGCCTGACGCAAAAGTCACAGCGATCTACATCATCTTCACCAGAGAGATACTGCACCATACCCTGCGCCTCTAGGCGCATATAAGATACATTCCTCAATACCAACATGGGAAGAGACCGAAGCCCTAAACCTCCCCCAACGCAGACAAAGATGGATACATTTATGACTAACGACCCCGGAATGGCGAATTGGTCTGCGGAAAGGCCCACCCCCCCCCCCCGCAGTTGCTGACCTCAACACAATTCTGCAGGCAATTAACACTTTCCAAACCTCAGTTAAAAATAGAATTGGCGAGGTCCGGGTTGAGATGGCCCTCATTCAGCAAGACCTTCGCAATGTGACAGCCCGGATTACGGAAACTGAATCGAACTTCTCCACAGTTAAAGACAATGTCTGCCAGCTGAAAGGCCAAGTTGCACGCCTACAAACCCACACCCAGGAGTTACACCGCAGAGCAGAAGATGCTGAGAACCGATCAAGACATATTCATCTTCGCCTGGTGGGATTTCCGGAGGGCTCGGAGGGTTGCCAGATGGGCACATTCATTGAACAATGGATAAAATCTTGGATCCCGGAGGGCTCCCTCTCCACCTGGTTTGCGATTGATCGCGTTCACCGCTCTCTTGCTCAGAGACCCCCGCCGTGAGCGCCACACAGACCCATCATAGCCAGGGTTCTCAACTTCAAAGATAGAGACCTAATCCTTGCTGAGGCACACAACCAAAAATCTCCATCATTTCAAGGCCAGTCAATTATGATCTTTCCAGACTACACAAGGGTAGTCAAAGCCCAAAGACAATCCTTCACTGAGGCAAAACAGAAAATGCATGCACTGGGCCTCTAATACCAGCTGCTCTTCCCGGCCCGCCTCCACGTGATATTCCAAAAACAAATCCCTCTTCTTTGATTCTCCGAAGGTGGCCTGCACTTGGCAGACTGAAAACAACCACTTAAATTAAATCCGCAGGCTCCACACTCCAGAGCCCGAGATGGAGATTCCCAAACAACTTCGCTCAAACCCACTGGGAGACACACACGCTCCCGTAAAGGACAGTGAACGCGCCGAGCCAGGTCACACTCGCCCCGAGCCCTGGGTTATTCCAAAGAGAAACTGTCCAATTAAGCGGACCCCACTCCCTCCACAGATCTGAATCAATACCTGCTCGGAATCGGACGACGCCTCACCTAGGGCTGCCCAACTGGACTCCATTGACTCGGACATCTCCCGCAGCCCGGCTGTTCTAGGGTGAACACTTGCCTTGCCTGTAGGCCATCCAGACGCTCTGCAGTAGATGCCTTCGAAAGCAGACAACTTTCACCGTAATGTATAACCATTCCACACTGCAATGATAGCTATCCGTATGTAAGGAGGGGTCCTCCACGCAAATCCCTACCCAAGCATTTTAGTTTGGTTCTTCTCTGTTTCCACTTGGGGCGACAGATGCTTCTGTTCCTGAAGTATAAGGGGGAGGGAGGGAGGGGGGGGGGGGGGGGGGACTGATGTCCCGAGTTTCAGTTCTCACAGGATGTTCACTACACCAGAAACTTCTTTCCACACCAACTCACTCTTGAATACTACACACGACCCTGGGAGATGCCTACGACCCTGCTGTTCATCCAAAAACCCAGGCAAATCTACACTCAGGCCACATCACACTATTCTCTACCTGCATCGATACCCACCGTGACAGACTCGCATAACACCGGACATTCTCTACGTATCCTATCATGGAATGTCAACGGGTTGCTAGACAAGGTTGAGCGGACAGCGGTTCTGCGCTATGCTCAATGCCAATCGGCCGACATACTGTTGCTCCAGGAAACGCACCTTATGGGCACCAACTGCCCCTTTCTAGCACGGTATGGGTATGACAGACCCTGGTATTCAGGGTTTACCCAAGGTTCACGAGGTGTAGCAATCCTCATGCGCTGCAATCTTCCCTTCACACTGACAAGGACTACTACCGACCCCCAGGGATGCTTCATAGCCCTTAGGGGGTTCATGGGAGGTGCTGTTCTTAACTAGATAGCCATATCCTATCCCCCATTGCTGTTCCCTTCGACCCTGCAGCGCACCACCAACCTGACCGCCTCACTATCCCCAGGACTGACAATCATTGGTGGGGATTTCCACGCAGTCATGCACCTGGCCCTCAACGCCACAAGCCCACCAACTAACACAAGATCCGCCCACGCATGGCTCCTTACTAACTGTGCAGACACACCATATGTGACACCTGGAGAATCTGGCACACCCAGACTAGACAGTACACCCACACCTCGACTACGCATCACACACACACGTGCATTGACCACATCTTCAAGCCAGCGCTGGACTGCCAAAATGTCAGGGACATCGCTATCCTTCCAAGGGGTATCTCTAACAATTCACCGATACTCTTGAGGGTGGGAGACCCCCCACCCTCCCCAGCAGGACGAGGTACATGAGAGTTAACTCCTACATTTACTAGACAAAATCAAACAACTCTCCATAGAGGCCACCAAGCAATTATGGAGATCCTCTGTGGCTAGGGTGTATGGTTGGGAAGACAAAAATGGGAAACTCCTGCACAGCTTGGCCACATACCCTATGGCCAATCGTATCATCCCAGAGGTCGTAGACTCAGAGGGTACCACACACTGCACCCCCTTAGCAATAGCCCAGACCTTTGCCTCTTACCACACTAAACTTTATTTGAGGCAGGAATCTGAACTCTTTCTTTCAAGTCTGATCACCCAAACACATATCCAACGCTTACGCCTAAGCCAAGATTCAGAAACTCTGTCCATCACCACCCCTTGTTGTTAAATAAGCCAAGCTGAGACACTAGTTCTAGACCTTCCTGTTACCCAGGAGGAGATCAGCGACGCTATATCGCGCTACGCTGTGGGCAAACCCTGGGTACCAACAGCCTCCGTCAGGTATACTATGCTGCTTACCGGGAAATACTTATCTGGTCCAACTATACTACTTGCATGCTACCTACTTAACGCCCAAGCACCACTTCTGTGCAGGTATAAAGCCAAATGCATCTTGTGCATCATGCGCTCATGACCCGGCGTACTTTTTACACATGGTCTGGGCCTGCCCGATTATCACTTGTTACTGGGATTCCATAGAAAAATAACTCACGGAGGTCCTGGGTTGGGAGGTCCCGCACAGCCCCTTAAATATACTCCTGAGAATCACAGATGGCCTGGACGTCTCCCGGCCTGACAAAGCATTCCTTAACACTGCCATAATGGTAGCTAAGCTCGACATCGCAGCTAGCTGGATAGACCTGAAATCCCTGGCATATTGAAATGGCGCAGAGGCGTAGACTGGTGCGCAGCACAAAAGAAACTATTATTTGAGGTCAGAGGGTGCCCAGCTAAATACCACAAGATCTGGGGCAAACGGCTGGGGCAGATAGGTTAAACGTGTCTCCCTGTTAATGTGTAAATTATGTAAGACCTGCAAGACTGTGTAATGTAAACTCTTCTCCCTGTGCATGTAAATGGTAATATCAGATGAATGTTGTGATGTATTGTATTGGATAAAATTGTTTATAAAAAAAAAAAAAAACAACAATAACTGTTAAAATGGAAAAGACCCACACATAGTGATGGACATGCATTCCTGCCCAGCGTGTCCCATGTGCAAGGCTATATGGATCCCTGGTGCTGAATAAAGCATGTGCCCGATGACATAGTCCTGTCTCAGGGATTGCAGTCTTGTTGGACCAGGAGCGGTGCCCAAAATGCTGCCCTCATAGTGGTGAAATGCTGCTGCCTTCACCAGAAGTAAAGTAGCACGAAGGCAGAGGTGGCAGCATACCTCCTAATCAATAAGAGTGAACAGGCCTTTTGCTCCTGTGTCATGTAACGTTCTGCTGCTGAGAACTGTTGGCTGCTTTTGGCAAGGAATTTGGAGTGTTGATTGTCTCTAATGCCAATGACACACAATTGGTTGTTTCCGTTGCTCCAGAAAAAGGATCTCAGCATCGGCTAGCCCCTTGCCTTGAAAACGTGGCGAGGTGAATGGCGACTTGCTTGCTGACATTTCATGGAGACAAAACCCACTGAGTTTGTGGGAAATAACTCAACCCCACGAGCAATGATAGGCTGGCCGGACTACCTGGGAACTCCATCTCCCTCGTCCCCCATAAAAAGTCAGGGCAGGTGGCTGGACAGTTCTCTATCCATGTAAGGCCAAGCAAAAAGACTGGCTGCCTCTTGCTTTGCTGATTATTTTATGTTAAATCCTAGATCTACTACCTACACAATCTAGGAGAATTGTAGTACAGGTGCTCCTTCTATCACTTCTAGATTCCGGGAATTTCCTGTACTTGGAATCACCCAAATCCGTCTTTAAGACACTCCAGATAGTTCAAAATGCCACTACAAGGACCATTTTTAAGCTACCTGAACATTCCTTAGTGGCACTGGCTTACTGTGGAGGAAATAATACAATTGAAGGCACTATGTCTCGCTTACAGGGGAATTGACCATTTAGGTCTCTCTCTCTCTCTCCCCCCCCCCCCTACCTGCTCCCCCCGAATGGGGCTCTTCTGTCATCCTATACTCCTAATAGGATTTTAAGATCTTCAAATGTGGGTTGCCTGAGGGTCCTGCGTATTCAAAGAACCAGATGGGGTAGCAGATCTTTTTCTTACCTGTTCCCCAAACTATGGATTGTAATGCCAACTGAACTAGGATGTGAACCCAATGAGATCAAATTCAGAACACTGCTCAAAACCTGGCTCTACTCCCATTAGTCCACCTTATTATTGCCTTGGAGAATAAAGGATTCACTCTTTGACTCACATACCGCTGGGAAGCCTTCGAGTAAATATGTGCTTTATAAATTTGTAGAAGACTCACCCCTGGCCTACATCAATTTAGTATGTAGTGCTGTGATGCAAGCATGTTGTTGCAGGTGTGTGCTGTGTATATGTGAGTGGTACAATGCATGGAAGAACCTGGGTTAAATTTTGGGAGACCCAGGGCTGACTGGAGGAGGAGGTAGATGACTCCCCCAAGACAAATTTTTGGATGGCTGCATTCCTGAGAACTGGGTGGGACACACGCTGAAGGAAGGAAGAGCCAGGTACTTCAGAACATTTCAAAGCGTGCTTTTTGAAATACACCGAATTCTCAAACGGCATTCGAAAATGTTATCTTCACCTTTACACCCGATCTCGAATGAACACTTAGCATTATATATAAAAGGAGACACAATCTGACAGCTGCACTGTGAAAGTTACCTACAACCAAAAACTGATTCATCCACTCCCATTGAGTTATGTATTTGTGCAATATGTAAAATGTGCAAATACAGAGTCAAAAAGAAATATAAAACCTGTTACAACAAAAAAAATACTATATTCTAAACTTTATAGATTACAATACCATATGTTGTCTATGATATCAAATGACAGTGAAGAAATGAAACAGAAACACCTCATACCCATCACCAAACAAAATCTATCAACGGAACATACCACATGGTTCAACACCAAGGAACTCCTGACCATCTCAATCCATAATGAGGACGTTCTGTAGGTATAGAAAACAATGGTCCTAGACTGATTTCCTTAGGAAGGTATTCGTTAAGTCAAAATCTATGAACACGGTACACATAAAACCCCAAAGTTGCAACATAAGTGTACCCCAGATGTTTCTCAATTCAATTAAGTATATCCTTAAAATGACACACTATCACCATAGATCGCTTCAATAGGGACCGTTGAATCTCACAGATCACTGTAGAGAATGTTTCAGGACAGAAAAGAGGGTTGCTCCAAGGGGAGTGTGAAAAAACAATTGTGTTTGTGAGAATAGAATAGCTTTAGAGGGAGGTAAATCAGAGAGTAGTTAAAATAATCAATTACACATAGGAATGTCTTTAGTAAACTGGTCGTGGTTTGCAGTAGCACCAGTTTTACAGTGGTGCCTGTCTCACATGAATTTGAAAGTACTTTCCTGGTTCTTGATTTTGTACAGAGTGTGATCATCTGTAAAGAGGCAGGGATGGGTGAAGTAGGTACAGGCCCACTAGGGGAAAATGCTGATGTTTCGACCCTGGGTATAGAGGGTGGTTTGCATCTTCTGCGGGCAGGTCTTCCTCAAGACGGGGAGGGGGGAGGAGGAGGTGGGGGGATAACCTGTATCAAGGCAAAGTCAGGATTACAGCAACTCAGGTGGTGGTCCGTATAATTGCAGCGGTGAAAGGGTATTGAAAAATCCAAAGTGCATAAATCAGGGCAGCAATGTTGAATGAATCTTAACACCGGTGGATTAAGGCATCTCAGTAAAGCCTCAGTGGCGCAGTCCCAGTGATCAGCGCTGTACTCCTCGAGCCATTGTTGTGTAGTTCCCCACTTCCCAGTAGGAAAACCGCATTTGTTGGGCAACAAACGTAGGAATGGTGCAAGACTGATACCACGCACCCCCGTAGGATATGTCATCCTAGAGACCATCAAGCCCACAGTGCCACCGTATGCACCCCTAAACTTTGACAGGTAGCAAATGGTTTTGGAAACCAGAGAACAGGACAACCCTGCGCTATACCCTGGATCATGACAACAGGTATAGAACCTTTTCCCTCAGTCACTCATGCGCTCTTTCTCTCAGATGTATACAAGGAATACACAGTGGGGAGTTTTCAATACTTATTGTACCAATAGGATTCTTGTATAGAATATATGTGGTGCAATGATCAATAGACAGAAGCAGATGAAAGTGTATCGCAATATAAGGACAGTGAACAGAATGAAAAGTTCCACCAACTTGCTAAGATAACGTATATATGCAGGCATATAAAACAAGATATGATATATTTATATCGTACTCCTACTATGTGTTCCCTAACCTAGATACCTAGAGTGTGTTCTGCCAGGAAACCCCCTTTGGATAATCCATCCCCATTTATAAAAAAGGGTGTAGGGAAACCCCGGGTAACTATCGCCCAATAAGTCTGATAGACTCCACCCAAAAGATAGCTGGCAAAGCTATCCTTGGTAGGATCCTCCATTGGGTGGAGGAGAATAAAATCCTATCAGACTTTCAGGCAGGTTTCCGGGCTGGTATGGGGACTATAGAGCAGGTGTTTAGGTTGTCCCTTTTGGGGTGGAAGGTGGTGGAACTAGGCAAGGGTAGTCTTTACCTAGCCTTTATAGACTTGAAGACTGCCTTTGACCTAGTTCCCCGGGAAGAGCTATGGAGGGTCCTTTGTGAGTTGGGGCTACCACCCTACATCTTGTCCCTTCTTATAAGCCTTCACGCCCAAACTTTTGCACAGGTCCGCTGGGGTAGTAACGGAGAGCTTACGGAATAAATACCAGTGTCTAGGGGCGTAAGACAGGGTTGCGTCCTGGCACCCACCCTATTCTCGTTATATCTGAACGGGGTGGTAAAACACCTTCAACAAGAACCAGCCGACGCCCCCTGTCTTGGAGGTGTCCGTATCCCAACCCTGCTTTTTGCGGACGACACGCTCCTGATTTCGAAGACCCCACAAGGACTACAGAAACTTCTAACACGATTTCAGGAGTTCTGTGTTGCAAAAGGGCTAATAATAAATGTGGACAAAACAAAATACCTAGTTGTTAACCCACCTAAAAAATTGGGCCGCCCACCTACACTCAACTCTATTCCCCTGGAGAAAGTAGCCGAATTCGACTACCTTGGCATTCGGATTACAGACAAGATGACTTGGGCAAACCACATTGAAAAGATGGTCCTTAACCACAGGAGAGTAGGAGGAGCTCTCATGAGGGAATACAGGGCCTCAACCAGGAGATCACTTACCCCAGTACTCGACATCTACAAGGCCAAAGTAGTGACATCAGCCTTGTATGGGGCAGAACTGTGGGGCCATTGCCGTCTGGATGCCCTAGTTACGGCTGAGAGCAAGCTACTAAAATCCTTCATTGCTGTTCCTCTGAGCACACCGTCAGTACCTGTGAGGATGGACACGGGATGTAAAAACATTAAAGATCAGGCCCAGCTTCGTCCGCTCCTGTTGTGGACACGGATCTGGAGGTGCGAAGAATTAAAATCCTATGCTGATGCCCTGAGAGACATAATGAGCCAGGGGGGTTGGGCTAAGATAAAATGGTTAAAGGACACCAAAAAGCTGTTGGAGAATATAGGACTAGGGGATTGTTGGTCATCCCGCTCAGCCCCTCCAAAAGAAGTTGTCAAGGCGCTTTTTTGGAAATGGACTGCAGAGCGTCTAATCTCCAGTTCCAATCACTGCAGGTCCACAGCCACCTTTTTACAAATTAAAGACACTGTGGCCATTGAACCTTATCTGGACCTGATCACTCTCCCCTTTGACCGTGCTCTTTATTTTAAATTTAGAGTTGGTTCCCTTCCGCTAGGTGCCCTGGTATCGAAATGGTCTACAGCGGATCGCACTTCTCCCAACTGTGCATGTTGCCCGAGTAAGATTGAGTCTATTGCGCACGTTTTATTCGAATGCCCGGATTATGCAAGGCCTAGGAGTTTTTGGCTGAAACCACTCTGCCGTAACATGGGCACACGCAGTCACTTAGTAGCCTTGCGTATCCTAAGTACGGACACTTCCCCTCCCATAGTCTGTGGAATAGCTAAATTTTTAAAACAGTTTTGGCTTATTCGATCTAAGAGATTGTCAGTAGCCGTTTAATACTTGTTTTAGCTAATTTATTAATGGTCCTTACACCTTTTTATCACTTTTAATATTCTAACATTTCTACTGACTTCTTATGGCATAAAACTTTTTGTATATTTGTATTGATTGTATTATGTATGTGCTTATAAGATATCTCTGCGTATCGAATAAAAGCTTATGACTATGACTGACTATGACTCCAACCCCATTACTTGATGGGAAAGAATGTGAGTCCCCATCATGGTCACAAGTTGGACATCTCTCACAGAGGGATCAGCAAGCAGCTGGGCTGAGGTTTCAGTGTGTAGTGACAGAAGTGCTCCTCTGCACCAAACCGGTGTGAAAGAGAAGGCAACGAAGGAAAAGTTTATATGGTAAAAAATGGCAGAGTTTCTCCCCGGACCTAACTAAGACACATGACAACATGGTCCAGCCAAGAAAGAAAGTAGATACTAAATCCTGTAGTACATAACTCAACATATAATGTTTGTGTGACAACTTTCAGCAACAGAGCGCAGCAAACAGAGCACAGAGAGAGTACGCTCAAAGCCTTCTACGTTATGTTTTATGTGCTATGTTAGTGCCAATTCTATGGCTCACATTATGCCATCGGTATCAGCTCTCAGCACGGCACAAGTTCAATAAGTAACAAGCACAGGTAACAAAACTGTAACTCAACACATACCTTCTCTGGCCGCCCATTCAGTCCTCCAGAGGGTAACTGCCGCTCGCAAAGCCACCACCCTAGCAGATCAGCATTGATTTGATGTAGCTGACCAGTTATGGCCAAGAACCCTGTGCAGCAATATATCTACAAATATAAAGTTAACGTTTAAACTTTTAAAATATGAAATCTAGGTTTATTTATTCATTTGTCATAAAAAATAAACAAGTCCCAAGGAACTGCATAATTATTCTTTACATACATGTTTGGAAATACCTGGTGAAGGATATTATGCTCATCAAGCATTAATACGGACACACTTTAGGAACAAAATAAACAAAAACAAATATTGGCTTCTACTAATGAGAAAATATACAGACATGTATATATATTTATACCAAAGTATCAATTATAGAAACATTGAAAGACATGAGACAAATCCATACATTTACAAAGTTATTTTATGAACAACCTGGAATATCTCCATCTCTCCTGCTCATTTACTTTAACAACATTTATTTAGTGAAGGTCTTACAACAACCTTCGACATTCTGGTGTAGCGATGTGCAACGCCACAAAACAAATATAATGGTTTGCACATGGAGCTCAACCCATTGGCAGAAGCGGTGTCATGCATTAGATATTGCTACTTCAGCAAAGTGATGCACCCCTTTGCAGCCTGATGTATGCACTGCAGACATCAGCATTGTGCACATTTCAGCAGCACCACAAGTATGTTGGTGAAGCCGCATTTCTTACAGAGTGAATCTCACTTACCTGCCACACATGGTGCTCAGTAGGCATGTGTTAGGGCGAGTCCTGTTGTGACTGCAGGTGGCAGCAGCAGTACCCTCACAAGCAGCAGAAGTTATGGGGTACTTGTGTCTTTACTAAGACTGGGAATCATCTCTCCCATCCCGGAGGAAATGGGAACAGTAGGGCAAAACCTAGCAGAGTTACTCCAGGAGAAGAGGAGAGCACAGCTGTCACAGCCACTTAAGACAGCCAAGATGAAATGCTCCAGATGGTAGAGTTCTTCATAAAGCCCCATTTTATTTCTTCCAGCTTCTTCAAGTCTATGAAACTTTGCAGAGAATCAATTCAATGTTTTATGTTATAAACATATGTTTTCAAAATCTATGCCAATATAAAAAAATAACCATTCTCATTTGAGCCGATGGTCAAGATCATGGTACTTCCGTCTCCAGCAGTCATTGGTTCTCGCACCACTACTATAGAGGAAATTGAACTTAATCTTGGAAAAATCATATCAGGTTCCCCCAAGTGAGTCATGGCCAGTCAACTTTCTTTCCCCACTTCTCTACGGTCAAAACTTTCTATGCCCCTTGAAAATGTTGTCAATATTTCTATTACCTCTGGCATGGTTCAGCCAGAGTCTGAAGCAGAAGTGGTTACTCAACTCTTGAAGACACTTTGGATGCATCTGTGACAGAAAATACAGACTCGTCGCTCTGCCACTGGCACTTTGCAAGTTGGCTAAGCACAAAGAAGCAAAACAAGTGTCGGCATTCTGAGAATAAACAGATTGCCTCAACAAAAGACAATTAGGGGTTTAATCCGGCTGCGATACTAAATGGCACTAGCACTTGCTCTTGAATAGTTATAATTCATAGCACATAAAGGCGACTCTGCCACCTTGACAATATCGGATCTGTCAGCCACATTCAATACAGTTCGCCACACACTCCTTCCTCATGACCTTGGTCACAGAAAGACTTATCTGGCAAACTTAATTGTGGTTCTCCTTGTTCTTAGTGAAATAAATGCAAGTATTTGCTTTGCCACATGATTCTTTGCGATCCCTTATGCCAATGACACATAGCTAATTGTCCAGGTGGACTATCAGGTTCCTATTTTAACTATCAATTTAAATGAATACTTATGGTGGGTAAAAGCATAGATATTAAAAAAAAAAATCCATCCTTTAGAAGAGTTCAAGTAAAGAACTGCTGTATGGCAACAATATAGTCCACTGGCAAGACAACATCTGGCCATCTTGACAAGGAGAGGCCCCAACCACTATTCAAAAAGTTTAACTTCCGGCATCATTCTTGATGAGACACAATTTTTCGCAGGCAAACATAGTTTTGTCTGTGTACTTTTTTGCGTCTTTCTTGACGAGAAGCTCACTTTCCGAGGCAAATGCATTTTCTTCTGCCTGCTTTTATGCCGTGAAGCTACTGCGAGGAACCTACCAGTCTTGCCACAACAGCATTATGTTCAGGTTGTATCTGTATGTGATAGGTCACCAATCACCTACTGGTATTTTCTCTCAGCTGGCCTACCCAAAATCACCTTGACTAAACTGCAAAGAATTCAGAATTTTGCAGTATGGAAAGTAGCCCATCTCCGAACATTCTATCAAGCAAGAAATAACCTTCACTGGCTGCCGTAAACAGTCATTTTCAAAACTGTATGTCTCAAGCTAGAAATTCCTACTATGTTGACAAGTCTACACTGTAACAACAACAAAAGAGTGTTCCTGTTCTGGTTAAGGTGGAAAAAGGCACAGAGCACAAGGAAACAACAAAGCCCAATAGGTTTGTTAGGAAAGCCCTCACTCACCGACCTGGTCGGTGACTTGCTTCATCATCGGGCCCCACCGGGTGTGACAAGTCTACACTGCCAGAATGATTTCATTGCTACCATTCCAGAGAAACATTTTTTCAAACTCCTTGCTTTTGTTCCCTGGACCGAAGGCCAAACGCTGTCATTCAGACCTATTCTATTAATGCAAGTCATAATATCTTAGTCTTCTGGGTTTTAAGTTATTTTCCTGTCTTTGTGCGCTTCGAACACCAAGATACCAGTACTTGTGGAGGATGTGTCTCTGGTGTGCCGCTAGCGAGATCTCTCAACGATTTTGGTGATGAGAGTGTGGACGAACGTCGGTGGCTGCAAGATCAATCCCTTGCACGAGACTTAGACCTCAGTCTTCTAGGCACAACAGGAGTTGTGGGCGGAGGAGCAGCAGGCCCCGGTGGTGGAGGAGGTGGTGGAGGCGGTGGTGGCAGAGGAGGTGGCAGAGGAGGCGGTGGAGGAGGCGGCGGTGGATGTTCCGCTGCTCCAGGAGGATCAGAATATAGTGGAGTTCTCGTAGGAGAATAGGTACGAGAGTATGTAACAAACAATAGGAGAGCAAGGGTTTTTTGGGGGGGAGTTATACTCCTAGTCCCCTGGAGTTATGTATACAATACAAAAAAAGGAGTATCCCCAGGACAGCGTGTCCTAGTGATCACAAAGGAAAGAGCGATGAGTTCAAAGGAAGAAATTTCTTATTTTTATTTAACCCCCTCACTCACCAACCTGGTTGGTGACATGCTTCATCATCGGGGTCCACCTGAGTGACCGAGTGCCACTCAGGTGTGCCTCGACGCCTGTAACTACAGCGGAGCTGGTTTTTTTTGGGTGTGGTGGGAGTGTATTTGGAAAAGTGAGTGAGTTAAAAAGTGTCCTACATGTGCTCTCTGCTATTTTTATTCTGTAGTCATGAGGCACTATTAAAAGCAGTTGGGATACTTCTACTGGAGTGTTTGGACCATCAGGGTTAGTGTGAGTATATGGCCAACATGTTTCAACCTTTCTCAAAATTCTAAGGTTTTCGTCAGGACCACCTCGATGTCTGTTTGATAGTGCACTGTCACAATGTGTATATCACACCCAATTTTAAGTGCACTTCTTGCAGTGTTACATGGAAAAAGAATGCACTTTGATGGAAGAGCAATGCACGCATAATATGAATGTTTCTATGTGTGCAACCACTTGTATTTGCTCTATTTCAGATTTTCTCTTACACAAAAGGCTTTAAGTACGCTGAACCGCAAGTACACGGTCCGGCAATTATTTGGGTCTGAGAAGGGTGCGCCTTAGCGTGCGCAGACCTCTCTACCCAATCCATTTGGTCCTGAGGACTCTTCGACCGTCGAAGAGTCTTCGGCGGCGGTGTTGCGCCGACGTCAATTGTCGGTGGCTAGTTGACGCCGATCACGGTAGTGTGTAGACGTTGACTGAGTTATTAAAAGTGGTCAGAGGGGTCAACCTTTTGCTGGCGAAATTACAGCCTCCTCATAACAGTTTTTGTCAGTAGACTGAGTAGACTGCCACTCGCAGCAGAACAGAGGCCACGGCATCTTGTTCTACAGCTACATGTGGTTGGCATGGCGTCGGATGCACCCAATAGTGTAAAAATTGTGCCTGCACGCAAAAAGGGCACAATTTCATATCCGTTGCACCCAGCCCTCCCTGTCTGGTTGGTAGCGACAGCAATTCCCACAATACCCTAGCCTGGCCACACCAGCAAAATCAGCAACAATCTCAGCGTCTTAAAAAAGGACTGAGTGAGTATGAGCGGCAAATTTATGAACAAGTACAAACATTTGGGTAGAATTATCATTTTTGCTAACGCAACTTTCCCGGCCAGAGACAATGGGAGTTTGCTCCACAAAGCTACCTTGTCTTCCAACCAGTTGATCGCCTTGCCGTAATTTAGAGTCCAAAGTTCCTGTACATCTCAGCTAATCCAAATGCCTAGATATTTCACTCCGTCATTCTCCCACTTTAGCAGGAATTCAGAGGTTATTGCCGTAGTGTTATCTGTTAGCGGAAATATCAGCGATTTGCACCAGTTTATGGATATTTCAGACACACCACCAAACTTAATAAATTCCCTCAGCACTACATCTAAGTTGTGCCCCGGGTTAAGTATATACAGGGTAACATCATCAGCATATAATCATATTAAAAGACTTCGAGCACTAAACCCAATACCCTTGTCAGTATGGTGTTGTCAAATGCATGCAGCCAGAGGTTCCATTGGGATGGCAAATAGTAATGGAGACAGCGGACACCCTTGCCGCGTGCCTCCTGTGATCGGAAAAGGGTCTGAAATAAGATTATTTGCTCGCACCCTAGCAGTTGGCGTGGCATACAACAGTTTTATCCACCTGATGAACAATGAGCCTAACCCCATCCTCTCCAGAAGTCTAAACAAGTAAGGCCATTCGAGCGAGTCGAATGACTTCGTGGCAACTAAGAAAACCACCAAGGCTTGCACATCGGGGTGGAGATAGTGCAGTACTGAAAAACCATACGAAGGTTGTGGGAGGTGGATCTGCCGGGGATAAAGCCCGACTGGTCAGGCAAAGCAATCATGGGAAGCAGAGGCTGCAGTCTGTTGGCCATCAGCTTAGCCAGTATCTTCACATCCACATTATGATAATATTAATAATAATAATCCACATATGTAAATTATAGGAGAGTGGGGTCTGCTTTCCTATGGTCACCCCACTTTTTGAGTTTTGCTTCACTGGTTTTCGACTTAATGTGGCTGTGGGCCTGCTAATCAGACCCACAGCACAGCTGCTCTCTCTGTAAATTCACTACAATGTACTTTAGGTACATTACCAATTGGATACTGGGTCACCTTATGAGCCCCTGTACAGTGCACCATAAGTACCCAGAGCATAGGTGCATTCAAGACCTACCAGGGGCTGCAGCATCTCTTTTGCCACCCCTGGCTGGCCATTCAAATCGACACAACTGGATGACCACTCAGCTGGGGCAAAGTGGTGTAATCACCCCTTGCTTAGATATAGTATACCTATATCTAACCTTATGTCTGGACACATATACACCTATAAGTCACTCCTATGGCAGGCCTTAACAATCCTGGAGGCAGATTGCTTGGTTTTATGTGAGATGGTGCTCTAGCATGAGCCGAGCCTATCTGCAGCTTTCGGAACCATGTCCTTTAGCTGTTCTGGGATATTGCCATACCATATACTCTTAAGTGCATTATAATCCACGCGGTTAGATGCTAACTATGGTTTGGCTTTATCAAAACATGTCGAGTAAGGTGTCATACGATTTGGAATACTACCCCCTCGCCAGTCCTGGCGACGGGGGTAGCATTCCACCCTTCTAGAGGGAGAAGACATGTTGTTCTAACTATTCCGGGTTAAAGTTAACCAGAGCCTCAGCATCGCAAAATGGATGCTGCTGCCACAGACACAAGTCTGACCTCCTGCTGATGGGAGTCCTTCCAGCGAGGGAGGCTTGGACAATAGGTTTCCTGCCTTGCGAGGTGCTAGCACCACCCCAGACAGGAGTTTGTGTATTGGGACAGGGAGGGCTGAAAGGATTGAGAGACTGCTTGGGGCACAGAAGGTGTCCCATGCATAGTCCAGTTCAAACCGGTGCTGGGGTTTCCCTGCCCCAGCGCTGGTGCAAAACTGGACCAAGGGAAAGGGGTGTAACCACCCCCTTCCCTGGTCCCACCCATAGGAGGGACCTAGCAGGTAATCCAGCCCCTAAGATCAGTATATAGGTAGGAGCTGAGTCACTAGGACTTTAGATTATCCTGACTGAAACTTTGAAACAAAACTCTGGACCTTCATCACTCTACTTTGGAAGACGACGACTGAAGAATCTCCCTTGTGGTCAAGGAGTGACCACCCTGCACAAGCAGGCACCATCCAGCGATCGACGACTTGCTTTGCCGCTGCCTCCCGCCGGAGCCCGAGCCCAGAGCCTGACAAGAACCGGATTCCCAGACATGCAACAGCCCGATCCACAGTCCCTGCAAAGCGGAGACCGTGGAGGCGACATGGGACCTGCCATCTTGAAAAGTCTGCGACCTGCTAACTGTGCAGCCCCCGAGGCCTCCTCGAAGCTGTGCATTGGGGATTGAGAAGCCCCAGCACCGAGGAGCATCTGCACCGAAGATCAGCCCTGCACACTCCACGAGTTCTGCGTGGGGCCCTTTTGCATTTTCCTGCTCGACGCGTCTGCCCGGTCACTTGCCCGTTGGCTAGTGGCCATCTTGGCGACAATCCCGTGAAACTACACCGCTGGTCTGGTTGCTCCAGTCTGGCCCTTGCTTCCCTTGATCCACCCGGACTCTTCTCTTCTGACAGCCTGCATCATCTTTACTCCAAGTCTCCATAGATCTCCATAGATCTCCACGACAAAACCCGACACTTTTGGACCTATGCACCCGCTTCCTGTGGGTTAGGTAACGAGAGTACTACGGTGCTCCTGTAGAGGTTTACATCCCTAGTGTCCTAGTTTCCAGTGGTTACGTTCTATTCCAGTCGGAAGGCTCCTAATTCTTTAACTTTTTACCTTTTACGCACCCATTGACTTCAATGTGTACACTCGTGTGCTTTTAGACTCTGCACACGCATCCCGTGGGCCCCCTGCTCCCTAACTATTGTTAGCTCAGTGTAGCCCCAGCGATTCCCAAGACCCTAGGCCTTACCATTGTTCGTGTTGTGGTACTTATACCACTTTTTTGATATATGGTTTGACGGGCCACCCCGCCCTATCCATAATTGTGCAACTTTGGTCTATTCTATTACGTTACTTGTTTTACGTTTGTACTTCTGTGCTCATAAAGAGTTCAGGGGTGTGAACATCATATACCAGGCCAACTCCTCGGTTGGCGCTGGGGGCCGTCGGGAAGATTAAGCAAGCTATTGCCCAGAGTCACATAGTGCTGGGCTAATCTGCCTCCGGCGCCGAGGATCGAACCGTGATCCCCAGATTCCAGCGTCAGTCACCCTGGCCGCGGTGCCAACCTCTCCCATTGATAAGCGATAGTGGCCTATAGCAGTCTAGCTCATTATCAGGTTTCCCGGGCTTTAATAATGTAATAATAATAGCTTTGCGCATAGATTGAGGCAATATTCCGGTTTCATGCGCCTCCCCGAACACTGCTAGCAGTCTAGGCGCAAGCTCCTCGGCATATACCTTAAAAGGCAGTTGTCAACCCGTCCGATCCAGGGGCTTTATCTAGTGGCATGCTCTTGATCAAGTCAGTTACGTCTTCAATGGTAATGGGCAGGTGCATATATTCCCTATGCCGGTCATTGAACCATGCCAACGCTACAGAGTCTAAAAATGTCTTCATACCTTCTGGACAATCCGTTTGAGTAGCCGTTTATAAATTGGCATAGAAAGATGAGAATTTATCCAAAATAGCCGGGGATCCCCTAATTGGGGAACCACTTTCGTCAAGAATTTCAGGATCAAAGGCCGCGGAGCGCGTTGCTCTAAGCGTACCAGCAAGTGTACGCCCCGGTCTAATCCCTCTTCATATCTGCAAGCCTCTGCATATTTCCCTAAGAATTTAACCT
Organism: Lissotriton vulgaris; assembly: GCF_964263255.1. Classification (NCBI taxonomy): domain Eukaryota; kingdom Metazoa; phylum Chordata; class Amphibia; order Caudata; family Salamandridae; genus Lissotriton; species Lissotriton vulgaris. The sequence continues at coordinate 509,385,678 of NC_141685.1, read as the reverse complement.
CTCTGTGTGCTTCCTCCTCATATTCCAACAGTTTGGCCTTAAATCCGCAATTAAGGCCGGTTCATTCCCACTGTGGATGCACATTTCTAGATCTTTTATGTGAGATTCTAGGTTCCCTAGGGTGGCTCTAATTGCCTTTAGGACTCCAGCTTGCCTAGAGATACATTTCCCCCTGATGACCACTTTAAAGGCCTCTCATGATGTGGCCAATGTGTCCACAGAACCTGTGTGCAATGCAAAATACTCCAATATATCATTACGGATTTCCTCTTTGAATGCTTCATCTAGTAGCGCATGCGGGAAAAGCCTCAAGGTGAACGACGCTCCACGTGTTGTGTTGGGTAGGGAGAGGGCCAGCAGACACGGACAGTGATCAGATATGGTTCTAACCAAATGTTGCACTCTTACCACCCAACTGGCCATATCTCTGGACATCAGCCAGTAGTCTAGCCGAGACCAGGCATGGCGATGTTCTGAGAAACACGTACCCTCCTTGGTCAAAGGATTGTGTAGTCGCCAGATGTCCACCATGTCACCCTTGTCCAGCAGAGCATTTAGAACTTTGCTTGCCGCTGGGTGATGCTTGCAGGCTGTACCCTGCCTATCTAATCAGTCATGGAGAATAGCGTTAAAATCCCCCCCCCCCAAAGGCTTGTGGTACATCCCGTAGATTTCACCCTGGCCCACACCTCTTGAAAGAATTCCGGTGCATCTACATTGGGGCCGTATAATGCCACCAGTGTCAACAAATTTCCACCAAGATAACCTACAAGGACAATGTAACGCCTTCTGAGTCCGAGTAAACCTTCTGCTCCCACCAGTCAATGCCCCGCCACAGCAGAACCGCCACCCCCCTGGAATAGTTGGAGAAAACTGAGGTATATGATGGACCCCATTGATTATGCCGAAGTTTCACAGATGTCGGGGAGCGAAGAGGGGTCTCCTGCAACATGCATAGATCAATATTGTGTTGTGCAAGATATGTATGTACCTTATGTGTTTTCTGCTGCCATTAAGTCCGCGTATGTTCCAGGTCAGACAAATTATTTTAGTCTCGAGTATGTCGAGGCATCTCCCCAAGTCTCAGCACGTCCTCACAATAATTGCAAATGTCAACTCGCCCCATGCATCATTCCAACCATAGCGCAGCCACACACTGACAACCCAATACGAAACTCCCCCCAAACCCAGCCTCCCACCCACATCAACCCCCCAATTAGGTTGACGTTTACTCTCACCCGAACACCACACCAAAAAAGATAGTTGGGAAACTTCCCATGGGGACGTGTGAGTACCGAATGTTACACCCTACCGAAGTGAGGTGGCCAAGAAACTGCAGGGATAGGAACTTACATTTTACATGAAAATGACAGACCCGTGGGTCAAGTAGCATTCAGTCCTCCCATCTCTCCTTGCGGTTACGATCATGTACCTCCCATCCTTAAACAGACCGGCAATGCACTTCCTACATTTGCAAAAACGTAACACCAGAACATTTCAAATAAACAAACGTTACATTTGGCTCTCTACAGCCATCTAAAGCAATATAATGCTATATGTTTATCAAAATAAATATCCATTCAGAGTCTCTTCGCCACCATCAAACCAAACTACAATAAACTTCCTGAGATCATACAAAGACATGTAAAGCATAGTAATTGAATTCTCATAGCATATACATCAGTCATTATCATTTAGCTGAGTCAGGGGCATCACCAGAGCGAGGGCCAGAGTTCTTCTGCTTGCCTCCAACAAGTTTGGCAAATTTCTAAGCGGACTTGGCGTCCATAAAAAAAAAAGTGAGCAGACCCATCATAGGACACTTTTGGCCAGGTATAGAAAGGAATAAGGAATTTGAGCCTGCAATAGGATCCGTTTTGCTGCCAAAAATTCCCTCCTGGCTGCCTGAACACCCAGAGTGAAGTCCGAATAGAAGGCAATTTGATTTCCTTGGTACGTCGTGGTCCCCTTGATACGGGCCTGACGCAGCACCACATCGCGATCCTGATAGTTTAAAATCCTAGCCAGTATTGGACGTCGCAAAGCCCCAACCAGTGGTCGAGCTCCCAAGGTACATTGTGCTCTTTCTACAGTGAACACAGGCGATAGGTGCTCCGTGAATAGGTCTCTCCGCAGGTCAGCAACATAAGTTTCCATCTTAGTAATCGCCATGGTCTCCAGGATCCCCATTATGTGTAGGTTGTTACGGCATGACCTCTCCTCCAAATCCTCGTTCTTCGCTCGGATTACCCCTAGGACCCTATCCATTTGCGACAGCTGGTCTTTGGCCTCATGAAGTCATGAAGGTTGGATTGATTATTTTCGATAACATCCAGTCTACGTTCATGAACCCCAACCTGGGTCTTCACCGATTCCATCTGACTCGTCAGTGTATCCAGTTTTGAGTCAATGGTGCGCAATCTGGAACGTATTTCTCGCATACGGGTGCGCATGTCCTCACCATGATCGTCTTGTTGCTTCTCTGCCTCGCCTCCAGAAGCAGATTCTGCGTCCCATTCCAGCTGCCTAGTGACTGCCTTTGCTCGAAACTGATCTTGGGTTGCTTGGCATCCTGTTTCCCCGTGATGGTGTAGCAACGTAGGTGTCCCCAGGTCGCCGAGTACGCCCAGCACTGTTCCTCTGTAGGCGTCACGATTCGAGTTTCCCCCAGAGTGGTGTCCACTGACGTACACCGGAATCAGTTCAATAAACCCCTTATAATGTGGGCATGTCACCTTCTTAACTAACCGCCACTCGTTCTCCAGGTCCCCGCAGCTAGGCTGATCCACCCACAGTCACAGTGCGGCTGGTAAAGCATTTGTGGCTGTTTAGCCCTGTCAGCTTGGTGCACAATGCCATACAGCCTCAGCCTATCGGATCAGTAATAAGCAGGTCTGATATCTCCTATTTTTTGGAAGGAACAACCCAACTCATGCAATCTTCAGGCTTCTCTGACTCCACCTCTGATAAAATGGTGGCTGGGCAGCTTTCAGTGTCTTTTAGTGCATTTCCAGAGCAGCTGCCATAGACACAATCTATGCTCCGCCTCCAGGCCCCCCTCACACGCGCTGCTTATTTCCTTCGGGGGCAGTCCCCGCAGCAGAGCCTCTCTCCACCTCAGGCCATCGCCGCGGTATTATAAAATGGCAGCCGTCATCGCGAGGGTCTCATGCCTGCTCTCCCCTTTCAAGACAGGAGCCCCTCCTCACCTCGCAATTGGTGGTGGCAGCCCTCCTCGACCACAGCAGACTTTCGGGCCAATTGTGCCGCCGAAATAGAGCACAGGTCTTCGCAGACACGAACTGAAGCCGTGGCCTCCGGTGCTCAGAGTGGTCTCAAGACCACTGAAAAAACCACAGGTGAAGGACAGAATGCAGAACAATGTCCAGCCGGAACTGCCAAGCCAGGTCTTTGAGTCAGTGCTATATTTGAAACTCTCCAGCAGGACAGAAATACTGTAAATTTGATAAAATTCAAAAACCAATTAGACGAAGTTTCGAGCCCTTTCAACCATTTTGGGATCATCATTAGGACATTAATTGCCTAAATACAATTGCCTTCAATTAGAGAATAAAAGAAGGAAAGGAAAACAAAATTAGAATGGGAAATAAGATACTTAGGGGGGTGGGGGGAAACGGCATGAGATGACATGCATCTGCATGTGAAGAAGTGAGTTATTCGGTGCAGTTTCATAGTCTACAACGGTGTCCATATGGAATACGGCGATGTGGGGTGAGGGCCGGTGTGTCTTTAATCGTAATTGATGTGCATAACGTCTAGACGAATTGCCATGAGGTGATCATGCCAGCGAGTCGGTGAGAAATGGTCTATATTTGCATACACAGGCCGGGGTGGCCACAAGTGAGAAACATGCCATCATGCTGAAAACCGTATGAATCAGGAATAGTCAGTGCGGGAAACCGCACAATTGCACGCAAGGTACACGTTCAGGGTAAAATCACTGATAGGGAAGAGAGTAACATCAGCGGTACCGTGCTGACCATGCTAAAAGTGCCTATGAGCTAATTATCTTAGGAACTGGCAGCGAAGAGTCACACAACAGCATGCATATTTACAAAGAAGTACCTATATCCAAGTAGGAACCACTGATTAAGACGCAGCAGGGTGGGCGGGATCCTGCTGAATGTGCCTGGAGTGCCAGAGGGCACCGTGGAGCCTTGATGGTTGTTTATTAATAATTCCTGAAAGGAAACAAACTATGAGGGGAAGCCGCAGAGGTATGGGTGACTGTGAAGGAAGGGGGAAAGATAGTCATACATTAATAAAAACTGACGGGTACTGTGAACCGCAACCACAGTTACAACAGTCAGAATACTGGAATGACCTGGGAAGGAAAGCAGTTAAAGCAGTTATTGTTCTTGAAGTACAAGGTTAAGAACAGGTGCCGGATTAGAGGACTTTGAATACATCTTACCTATTTAAAAGGAAGCGCAGAAATTAAGACATCTTCAATAAGGCATCTCCATAAGAGTGAGGAGAGCCTCTAAGTTCCGAAGTTCTATAGCGTAACTGTGCCGGAAGTGAGCGGTCACGCGACGGGCGTGCAAGGTGTATGGATTACTGTGAGTAATGCAGTAGCCATATTTGCAGGGTGAGAAGCAGAAGAGTGCCTCGTTAAAATTACAGGTAGCAAGGAAAAAGCAAGCATGAATAATTGTTACAAGAACCAACTTGTATGAAAAAGAAATAGCTGTTTGATTTGCATGAACAGCCAGTTCATACATGTTTCAGAAGGGAAAAACCGGGAGTCTGAAAATGTACATTGGCAATTAAATTACATAGGACTAGGTACAGAGTGAAGTAACGACGATTACTACCAAAATACACTGTATCCATGCGAGAAACCCCCACATGGGACTACGTATTGAAACAATTACATTCGATAATAAACAGTGAAGAGGACACGTCATTTGGTCAATGCAAAGTATCACAGAGTGCTAGGACATGATTGCCAAATATTCAAAAAGAAATTAGGGATACTTAGAATGGGGAAGAGTTGCAGGGCTAGAGGGTTCGGAGAAGGCCCTCAGTCTAGAAAGTTGTGAAGGTACCTTCTACATTCTGCACAACACAGTGGTCCTTTGTCTTGGCCACACGTAGATAGTTACACTCATTATACTATGCTCTCAAGTGATTTTGTTATCAGTCAGTAAGGGTATCCTCTCACATGCAAACTGGAAGCCAAAATGTTTGCCTCTCTAAATTAGTCTGATTTTTGTAGTGCAAATGCACCCCTCCCCCACAAAATGACCAAAAGGTAGGCAGTCTTTGACGTGTCAAGAATGGTGTCTGTTGTAACTCATTAAGGTATTGTGGGAAGTGGGCGTGGTGTACAACAATGTCCAGAGGAGGTCTTAACCTTCCTTAATGTAGAAATCAATTAATGTAATACTCTTAATGTTATATTCAAACATTGGTTGTAGATCTGGGTTTCTTGAATTCAGCCCCAAATGGAAACTTTTTTAATTTACTAACAAACCTCTCCATATCATAAAGATGTTGTCATATTGAACACAATTCCTCTTTTAAATAGTAAATGTATCTCATCAGGCATATCAGGCTTACCATGTCTTTTCACCTTTTTTCCTACCTCACCTGATGAGTACAGAAATATTGAAATATAAAAGTGGTGTTCTAGCGGATATAAATTTAAAAATGATAAATATCTGTCAAAATCTCACAATGAAGCATTATAATCATTACAATATTTTGGGTATTTCAGATATTGGGACAGAGGACTAAGGTGAAGGCTTTTATTACTACAAAATAGTAAGGATTATAACAACAAAATGTTCAAGCAATTAAATAGCAAGACCATGATCTGAGATCACCTTGAGATCTTTCAAGCTCTATAAGAAAGTAAATAACAGAGTTGATTATCAAAGGTCTCAAACAAAACTGGTTGAATGGTGGAGTTTTCAAAATTGTTCCACCCCGTTGCAATTTGGCTTTACCTCCCCATATTAAGCCCGTACCAAACGGTGTCTTGATTAGCAACATTAATCTATCTGGGTCCTGACCCACCAATATCATCTCCCTTCATTACTGTCCCCAATCATATCACATATATGGTCTATCTTGAAGGGAACTCTGATCAGCATCCATTAATAGGGTCAGGTCATGATCCCCTTTAAATATTTAAGCCAGTCCCCAGCAACCTTTTCTAGCAGCAGTTTCCAGACTCACTACTGCATTACCCCTACTCCCGCATGTGACAACCCAAATGTGACAACCCAAATAGAGAAACCAATATCAGTTTCTTTTTTCACCGATATGCTCAGTTCCAAAATGGCGCAGGGAGTAGCACCGCAAGAGCCATAACCTGTCTGGGGTATGACCCGGAAACTCTTTTGTAACCTACTTAAAATGGCTCTGAGACACAAACTTAAGAGACCGGAATATGGAGAGACTTCTACAGCGACATTCATGCCTGTTAGAGTTAAAATGCTGCTACCCTGCCGGCCCGGCCAGGCCCCCCCTTTATTCCCTCCCCCAGTGACAATGTTTTTACCTTTAACAACTACATTTCCCTTCTCCCCCTTAGTACCAGTATCGATCATTTATATGTAGCAGATTTTGATATTGAAACCATATAGGAGGAGAACAACTCCTTTAAATCCAATATACTAAAATGGTGTTGTTCTGTTGCCGAATTCAAAAAGCGAAGATTCCAGATCCACCAAACCTTATCCGTGGAAAATATTGTATAGAGCTCTTCTGTATGAATGGTTTCACCTAGCGCTGGTCTATGGTTGACCCGTTCAGATTTTTAGAACAACAAATCCTCCAGAAGAGAAGGGCTTTTGATGCATGTCTTGATGAGTCAGTGGAAGCAAATACGGTTATTGAGGCCTTTAACCAAATCACTAAGGAAATTAATTCAGGGTTAATTGTTAACAAAAACAGAGGGCGGGAAAAACCCAGAGTTTGTTTGATCACGCCTGCACCCAGGCCCACAAAAAGTTGAAGAGCCTTCAAAGAGACACCTAGAAATGCCATGGAAGTACAGAATTGTAGGGGGGCCTACATGCTAGCTTTAAATAAAACATAAGAAAGGCCCTAAAGAGGAGGCCTGGGAATATGTGTACGAGGAGGCAAGCCAAATCAAGGACACCTCGGCTTTCTGGCGTGTCATAAACGTCCCCTTTTTTGGCGATGCTGATAAGCCCAAAATCGAAGTTGAAATAACTGATGAAGAATGGATAGTTCACTTCTCTAACTTATATACTGGCCCAACTGAAAGCGATCAAAATAGCTTTGCGTCCATCCCAGCTGCTGATTCTACCAGGCCTACGCTTTTGCCTAATAACTTTGATTATAATTTTACACTGGATGAGGAGATTCGGGTTCTGGGATCAAGTAAGTGAAGCAAAGCAACAGGGCCTGACGTTATACCCATGGCCTTTTTAAAACCAATACCGATCACTGGGGCCCTCTTCTGACTCTGGTTTTTAGATCTTACCAGAGTGCTGGATTCCCAAGTTCCTGGTCCGAATCTCATTTTGTGCCAATATTTAAAATGGGCAACCGTAATTGTCCCATGCACTACAGACCCATCTCTTTGCTAGATTCTCTAGTTAAAGTGGTGGGTTGCATACTTTTATGCAGATTACAGGAGTGGGTGGCTTGTAAAAATATTATTTCGGACTTCCAATATGGGTTTTGCCAAGGAATTGGACCACGGAGCATGTCAATAATCCGAACTTACTGGTGGGCAAATACACACATATCAAACGTGGTAATTTGTTTTTAGTTTTTGTGGATTTGTCATTCACATTGGATTTACTTGTTCACGATAAACGTTGGTCTGTTATGGCCTCAATGGGTATAGACATCGCTATTATTAACTTCCTCAGGTAGCTATATTTAAACTGTTCCGCAAAGATCCGTTTTGGGATGTACATGATTTTTTGACATCAGGAAAGGGGTACGCCAAGGATGTTTTCCTGCTCTCTTTTTATTTAATCTATATATTAATAGCTTGGGTAGCACCCTTGCGAACACATGCACCGATCTGCTTCAAATTGGACATTGGCCTATACCAGTTTTACTCTATGAGGCGATGCATTCCACTGGCTTGGCAGTGTACTCTAGACAAATTCATACTTTTTATGGAGAATTTGGGGTAATTAATCAACATTAGTAAAACGTTTGTCATGAAAGCAGGCGATCAAAGGGTAGTAATATTTTTATAGAAAAAGCGATTTTACCACAAATGTCCTCTTTTTCATATTTGAGAATTGTATTTGAAGAGGTAGGGAATTGGAGAGGCGCAGTAAGCTCGAGAAGGATGCAATTTCGAGATCAATTACGGGCCTATGCATTATTCAAGAACATTTGGTTGTAAACCTCCTAAAGAAATGTTAACCATCTACAATGCCAAATGTTGGTTAATTGCAATGTATGGTCCCGAGCTATGGGGGTATGCAAATGTGGATGTGGACTCTTCACAGCTGTTAGAAAATTTGTTGTTTTTTTCCCATCTCCTTGAGCTCCCAACCAGCTGTTCTAAATTGGGAGCAACTCATGTAGCTGATTTGATAAAAGTGCAGCCAGTCCTCCTCTGGCACAAGATTTGGACTCTGATTATATGGATTTTAATCATGCAATTGCATCGGATTGTTGTGACTCAGAGCTTGCTCTGAACATTCCTTGATTAAAATTCATCAAAAAATGTATGTCTGACATTAGCCATCCTGAATACATTAACAACCCTGAAGCACAACACGGTAAACCACTAAAAACAGAATGTCTAAACCTACTGGAAGATGAGAGATGCTTGGTGGAACTGGTCAAACCAACTGTACAGCATAACCAAATGACTGACCAGTTTCTCGATTCAACCATATTTAAATTAGTGTTCTTAATCCCCAACATAGGTTTGTTTTGATGCACTTCAGGCTTGATATTTTTCATCGTTTGACAAGCTTCCCAAATATTAATAACTGGTCACGGTCTGAACAAAATCGACCATACATGTACTGTTTATTGCAAATTTAATAAAAATCTGAGGATTTCTTTTATCAAGTCTTTATTGATATTACAAAATTTTAGACCATGTAGGCTGGCGTATTTATATCTACAATTACTTCCAAATTTTTATTCATGTGCGGAATTAGCTAGATTCTTCAGGGCTGCGATTTTCAGAAGGACGTCACTAACTGCTGTATGCTAAATTGTGCATGTTTTTATCTGCACGTTTTCTTTTAAACTTAAGAAACTTTTTTATATGCATTATGTATTTTTATGATTCACTCCTTTGAATCGAACAGATGATTCAAGGATCAAATCTGAATATAATTTGGAGTGATCATTTTCTTGATTTGCACATGAAGGTAGATCAAGGGCTCCTAATGTCGTCGTACAACAAACCCACAGCCCACAATAACTTACTGACATATAACAGCCACCATTTACAGAACTTCAAAGACATCTTAGCTTTGAATCTATTCATGAATAGGTTAAATTGCACCAAAAAAGAGAGTAATTTAGAGAATGATTTGGCTACCAAGGTACTCATGAGGAGATACTCTTATAGCGGTTAATCAACAGGGAGGGATGAGGAAATTCAGTGTCCGTTTCTTTCCCCACGATAATGTACTTTAATCAAACAAAAAAGGACACTTGTAACACTGCTTGACCTTTGGTTCAGTGTAAAATATGGAAACCCTCAAAGAAGCCAATGTTTGATGGAATTGCTGTATATTTGTTTCATCAGCCCCACATTGACATTCGGGCAGTTATCATAGGGTTATTCCTATTTGTGTGAACGACTATGTCCTACCCGAAACAGACTCAGACAATGAATCTACTGGAAAGAACTCCTCAAACAACTCCCTCAATAGCTCGGACGACTATACCCCCATCAGAGGCCGCAACAACTTTCGATTCCAACGCCCCAGAAGGGGGAATAGATGGCAACGCCCATACCACCCTGGCTTCAATATGCCATACTACCAACCATATGTCCCACATTATGGAGGATGTGCAGACCCTTTCCAACAAGGGATGCGACAGATGCCACAAATGATGGATCAACCAATGCCAGGACAACACAATACACAACAAGAACAACCTTTTTTATCCAGAGGCCGTCCACAGCCCCGTGGAAAAAGAAAGTCATTAACCTGGAAAGACCAACAAAGGAACGTCCAAACCCAAAGCATGGCAGCAGCACAACCCTCCACCAGCAAGAACAATCACTGATTGTCAATCTCTCAGACGTAGAGCTTGCTGGTGATCAGATTTCGGTCCTCAACAAAGGATTAGGATTCGTTCCGACCCCCAAAATGGATGCATTCAAAATCAAGAGTGAACTGGCTGAATTCTGTAGAACTTTGAAGCTCAAGGCATATTTTTATAATACCCCCACTCAACATCAAGAGGGCGATACTACCCTCCGCAGGAAATCTACTTTCAACCCCCCAACATCCAGTATTCCTCCAGAGCTCCACACTTTTGAAAAAGCTCTCCTAAAAGGAATAGACAACATGGACAAGAATGGGATTAAGACTTTCCAAAACTTGACGAAAAAAAGAACGTCTAGCACTTGATGAGCTAAGCAAAAATGATGACCTGGTGATAAAACCAGCCGACAAGGGCGGAGGCACAGTAATTTTGAATAAATTGGGCTATAACCAACAGTGTTTGGCACTCCTTTCTGACACCAGATTCTACCAAAGAATTACAATAGACCCCACTGAGCGACTTTGCAATACCATATCCATCATGGTATATGAAGCCGAAACAAAAAGGTGGATAACAAAAAAAGAAGCTGAGTTTTTGATCACCAAAGAGCCAATCACTCCATACTTTTACTCGCTCCCGAAAACTCACAAGAACAGGACACCACCACCTGGACGCCCAATAGTGTCCGGAATCGGGTCAGTACTCGAGCCCCTTTCAAAATTCGCAGATGAATTTTTAAAACCACTTGTTCAAAAAACACAAACGTATCTAAAAGATACAAGAGACCTCTTGATACAAATCACAGATATGCCCTTTGACCCTGAGTCAATGCTCCTAGTGGGCTTAGATGTGGAATCCCTTTTCACAAGTCTTCCCCAAGATGACACGCTACAGATGCTGGAGGACGTCCTATATGCAGAGGATTGGAAGTACAATACACCGAGGCATTTCATTTTAGAATGCTGCAAGCTAGCACTAAAAGAACATTTCTTTGAATACGACAAAAAACTGTATCTCCAAACCCATGGAACCTCCATGGGTAGTGCTTTTGCGCCGTCAGTGGCAGGCCTCTACGTGAGCCATTTCGAGACACAATTTGTCCTCAATGAAACCAACACCTTCTCTTCCAGTATTATATACTGGAAGAGATACATTGACGACATTTTACTAATATGGAGCACTGAAAAAGATCTCATTGAATTCATGTCATGGCTGAACACTTTGGACCCCTGGTTAAAATTTACCTATACTTCCAGTAACACTCACCTTGATTTCCTGGATCTGACAATTTTCAATGAAGAGAGGACCCTACACACAAAAACATACACAAAATCTACAGCTAAAAATAGCCTCCTCTCATACAAGAGTTATCATCCAAAACCACTCAGAGACAACCTGCCATTCAGTCAATGTATACGCCTAAAAAGAAACTGTAGTAAGAACAGTGACTACCAAACACAAGCCAAAGGCCTGAGTGACAAATTGAGGAGAAGAAACTACACCGAAAAAGTCATCAAGAAGTGTAATAAAAGAGCAGATAATCAACCAAGGGAATGCCTCCTCCAAACATATCAAAAAGAACCTGTGAAAGATCTAACTACCTGTGTGACAACTTTTAACCCAGCTACTTATGCCATCCAAAAATTGATTAATAAAAACTGGCATATAATCAACACGGGAATATTCAACTGGCCTAAACCCAGGTTCGCCAACAGGAGGACAAAAAACCTAAAAGACACACTTGTGCATACCCGCCCTCGGCAATGCACTCAGCCGGCTGTAACCAACAGCATAACCATGACCCCACTGGCAGGACATTTTCCCTGTGGCACATGTGTAGCCTGCAAAACAACAAGCGCTACAAAAACTCTACAACTGATGGACAATTTTGTCTGGACACAGAAGCAATTTACCAATTGCAATTCGTCCCATGTTATTTACATGATCCAGTGCCCACGTAAAATGAAATACATCGGGATGACCTGCCGCAAAATTAAACTCAGGATAGGGGAGCACAATAGCAACATCAGGCTAAAAAAGAAAATAACAAAACTGTGCTCCCATTTCCTGGAAAGGAACCACTCCTCCGAAGATATACAGTGGACAGTCGTCGAGATGCTGACGAACAAATCAGGCAATGTAGAGAAAATACTCTACGAAAAAGAGCAAAGATGGGTGGACCGTCTACGAACTTCTGAGTACGGTCTAAATGATAACATTTCTTGGCATCACTTCACAAAATAAACTGATGAAACGTAACAACATACATACCCATTAGCACCAATTCTGTTTGTGAATGAATTATATTGTGGTCCACACCTACACTGTACCCTAAGAGCTCGCCAAAATACGTTCCTTGTTAGCTATAAATCGCACTGCCCCTTTAAAATCAACAAGACCCAAATCGTTGAAAAAGGAAACAGAAAAGCGACTTCCGCATCCGGGGGCAGAGTCAGCACAAGGCGTAACGTATCCTCCACGCGGGTAATGGTGACATACTATCTCCATACAACGTTACTGGTAAGATGCAGAAATGCCGTTTTTCTATACTTATAGAGTTTTCCTCTCCAAATCCAGCTCTGCGGTCCCCCGTTGAAAGCGGAACACTCTTACACAGCAGGTAAGAGCTCAATATGTGTAGATAACGATATAACGATACATGTTTTAAACCTCGTATCAAGGCTCATAACTTACCACGTGATTTAATTTTATTTAATTACTCCGAACTGTGTGTTTAAACGTTGAAGATTCTCCACAACCATTCTGTGGCATTTCTAAATATATACCTGTGAATAATATGGTTAACACTTGCTAGCCCACTCACAATGTCGAAGTACATCTGTAGCCAGACCCCCCTGCCCTAATCTCCTTCCAGATAGAATAGTGTAATTACAAGAAATTACCTATGACTTTAACCCTCTTTACCTTCCCACAGTAAATCACAATGTCTGTATAAATTGGCTAATAAGCTAACTCTAACTTCTCTCCTAGATTGTGAAGAGTATATAACTGTCCATAAAATATTTGTTTTATGAGAGATGGATTACCGCACAAGTAGTGCGAGTAGAACTTTCTGTGTAAATTGTACGTCTATTCTTTGTTTGTAAGTCCTGACGAAAGCTCCATAGGCCGCTTGGCCCAAGGAGCTGAAACATGTCGACACCCTGTTTTCAATACTATTCGGCTCAGTAACTTGGCCCTCATATAGTATACCTATCATTTTAATTAATGGAGATCTGCCGTGAAATAAAACTGCAAAGGTTTTTTTCCATTTTTTAACTTTTTCTTTCACCCTTTCTGTGGGAAATCCTTTTGCCTCTGGACACTGCACTTGAGACTGGAGGTGCCTCTGGATGAGGCGAGCAGTTCACACAAATAGGAATAACCCTATGATAACTGCCCGAATGTCAATGTGGGGCTGATGAAACAAATATACAGCAATTCCATCAAACATTGGCTTCTTTGAGGGTTTCCTTATTTTACACTGAACCAAAGGTCAAGCAGTGTTACAAGTGTCCTTTTTTGTTTGATTGAGATACTCTTATAGACTGATCCATGGTAGAAATGGGATGCTCTACTTGTGCCAAAGAACAAAGATCAACATATTGTGTGTATGATACCAACATTGGCACTGAATCAATAGAGATTAAGAAGATTCTGTTAAAAAAAAAAAAAAGAACTTGCATTTGCTTAACAGTGGTAACATTTATATTGACAAGTCACTGTTTGTGTTTTTAAAAGACCAATATTTGAGCGATAAACTGGTATGTATCTACAAAGATCCCAACCACCCCCCAAACACACATTAACACAATCATGTGGACTAGAACCAGTGTTAGATCGTTTTCGTTGTTGTAATCGTTCAACATGAAGCTTAACTTGTATAGTAAAAGTTTGTACCATCAATGGCAAGACAGTTTTTGCCATGTGCCACCAAGAAAGTTATCTATTACATTGAAAACACACGAGGTCTTTACTATATTGGCAAAATGGCGCAGGGAGTGTGTAAACAGCTTTTACAACAACAATCAAGAATTAGATGCAATTTAAAGAATACCCCCTTGGTTAAACATTACAGACTTATTTAACATCAAGCATGGAATGAAGTAGTGGCTCCTTGATATTGTTAAATATCCTGCTAACTATTATAGAATATAAATGGAAGGGATTACATTTGACAGGAGTAGTTTTCTTTAGCTGTACTCAAGTAGAGTTTGGCAGACACCACATTTTTGTTAATAGGCCTGAATTATGCAAACTATATGCCCTCAGATATTTTATATCCCTATTGGATTTACTATTTGGACTGTTACCATTCCGTTAGTTAGAGTAAGGTGGTGTAGCAATCCTGGGTTACAGTTTACAGTACTGTGTTTCTAGGTTTCCTTATTCAAGATGGTGTCTGTGTGATGCTCTTCTAGTTAAACACGTAGGAAAATATATTGGTGTCTTTATTTATGTATTGTTACCTCATCAGCTGGATGCTACAATACAAGCCTCTGAGTTTTCCTCATCTTGTCCATACTACAATTCTTTTAATGTTAAGGCTTTAACTTAAATAGGTGTGCTCCCCGCACTTCTTCCAAGACGGTGTCAGTTTGACTCCCCAGTGACCTCTCGGTAAAAATTCTACTTGAAAATGTAATTTTGAGTTTATTTCCGGTCGCAAGCGTTCGAATGAGAGCAGCAGGTTTTTAAATTTGTAGTTTTGCACTCAAAGTTACCCAAACGGGGAGGCGTGACCAAGATGGCGATCTGAACGGTGGCTTGACTCTGAGGCTCCTAGCCCCCTAATCTAACCTGTAGTGTAGTTCCTATTTTCCCAATAGGCTCTGCGCATTGGAATAACATAAACAGCAGTGTAGACGTAGGACTGAGGTCATCTAGGTCTCTACTGACTATGTAAACTTAATTTAGGTTTGCGCCAGCTAGCTCAGAGGTCACTGGAAACTTTCTTGAATGAAGAGGGATGGATAACCTTCCCTGGCTCAGACAAGAAGGGATTCAGTTTCCGACAACCGCATAAACATGACAACTTTGCTCCCTCAGAATAAGAGTATATCTCTAGAGTCGTGTGAAAACAATAGACAGATATTTCACTCAGTCATCAGTGCATACTTAGTTTCACCAGAGTGCAGAGAAATAGAGAGACGGGCGTTTTCAATAAAAAGGTGTTATTTATTGAGCAGTCTTCTTTCTCATACAAGAGAAGTGAATTGCCACAATTGCAATACTTAAAGTAAAGTGCGTACAGTAAAAGTAGTATTATGAATAATACTGTAAAAGCATTGATACGGTTTCTTAGCCATATGATACTTTAAAATGGATAAAATATATACATACACAAATACATGGACTAAAATACTCAACTGGTGCTTCTAACTAAGCCTACCACGGTGTACCTGACCTAAGCCTAATACTAGGGAACGGACAAGTAAGTAGCGATGTTAAGTTAAGTTGGTTAAGATAGTTTAGCCAAGAATCTGCATCAAGAATTTTAGTCAACTCCGTACCTTGGTATTAGAATGTGGGAGGGCTGGTGTCTCTTTCCTCAGGACTCGATATCCCAGCAACCCGCAAGGGTAGGCTGGGAACACTGGAGCTGGATTTTCTCGGCTGAAGAAAAAGACAACGTCTCTCTCAGCGCGTCAAACAGGAGGGGCGGCTTCCGCAGACACTCGCATCAGCTGGGCTCTCTGGCAAGTAGATGGCCGCTCTGCTCCAAACCACCGTGTGTTTGCTTAAGGCAACTGTTGGTATTTTATACCTGAAAGGTGCCGGGTTTGACGTAAAGTTGGACATAAGACGTCACCAAGAACTAACAGTTCTTGCAGGACTTCAGGAGTTCTTGGTCAAATCAAAACAAAAGCAGGGGGGGGGGTTTCCCAGGCTGCTGAAGGCTTGGTTTGTTTAAAGAACGCGTTGTGCTTTTTAGGAGTCGATGGGAGTAGCCGTGCTGTGCTTTGGATTGCATGGGCTATTACTGAATATGAATCCGATTCTTATGCCGTTGTCAGGACATTATTGAATATAACCTCACAAGGGCATTAATGGGTAATATCGAATTAGGGTTCTAGATAAGAACACGACAAACCAAATCCTCTCATTAGACCCCCGTTTGAACACCACAGAACATGGAACTGAGCAGCAGTAAAGCGGCGATGCAGGGAGCGAAATATGCTTCCGATCAGCACTCTGAGCGGTCCTCCGTGTGCAGGTGGCAGCAAATGAAAGTGGCGCCCAGGCCGAGTGACGTCTAGAGTGGCTATTCAGGCGACATCAGCAGGGCCCTTGGAAGCGGGGCCGGTGGCGGTGGTGGTGGCTGTTGTCCGTCCAGACCAGGTGAGTGCCCGCAGCAGAGGTGCAGAGGCGGCAGGGAGCGGCACCGTGTGAAGCCAGCGGTCCTCTCTGGGCGGCAGAGCGTTAGCGGAGGCACGGATCACGGGCCTGAACACATGCAATTCCAGCACCACCGCAAAGAGGTGGTGCACACCTGCTGGGAACCCGGGAGGCGAGAGAAAAGTGGAGGCCGAGTCGGGGCACGCCTGCCATCACTGCGGAGGTGGAATCTGGTGAGCCCTCGGCGGCGGTGTTGCTATAATTGGAGGTTGGCGCCAAGGCGGGATGGGAGGAGTGCTCCCGGCAGCAGCGAGACAGGCCTGTGATCCCCCTTGTTGATTGTGGCACACCCCAGGAGCAAGCGGCGAAAGCGCATCACGGTGCTCACACACGTAGGAGGGCGCCCTTGTTTGTGCAGCGGAGGCGGCCCTCCCCCTCCCCCCCCCCCCCCGAAAGAGGCGCTGGTGATTGAATAGCACGGGTGGAGGAGACCCACCACTGAGGAGGGTAGACTAGTTGAGGGGGCCCCAGCAAGTGGCAGGACTGAAAGTGCTGTGTGAGGTGCTCCAGGGCACCTCCCCAGAGGGCTGTAGAGCCGGTGGCACAGACCGTTCACAGCAGGGAGGGCTTGGAGCCTAGAAGGAAGGCCTGCTGCAGTGAGGCCGAAGAGAGGGCCCTCCACACTAGGGGGCGACGGAGATAGGAGGCCCTAGGCGACAGCATGGAGTAAAGCAGTGGCGAGAAGGGAGCCCAGCGCCACAAGGTGGAGTGAAAGGCGGCCTCTAGCCAACAAGGGTCCTCGCCTGGCAGACCCTTGGGGAGGACTTCCAAGCACTCAAAAATGAAGTGGCGGGAGAGGTGAAGGAGATCTGCCGTGATTTTGTTGAGTGGCAAGGAAAAACAAGGTAACCCTATCACTTGGAGCCTGGGTGAAGACGTTTAAGAAAAACAATGGCTCCTGTGGAAAAAAATAAGAACTATTCTTGATAAAGGTAATGCGCAATGGCAATAGGGGCGATTGATTGGATATCAAACAAAGAAAGCTGCACATACACACACAGCAAATGTTATAATCATTTATGAAAAGCTTAAGATCGACAGTATTTTTACACAATTTCTATAGTATTATACACACATATGTAATCCAAAGAGTGAATTTGTGTCCCAAGTGAATTTTAACCAAAAAAAAAAGAAAGAACCTAAACTGCTAAAGTGAGACATAATAACGTGTTGGTCACATAAGGTTTCATTTCTATATATTAGTTGGAAGACGACCAGTTTAAAAATTTAGCAATTGAAGTACAACAGTTGCAATGTATAAGCAACTATTGGGCAAGGGCTGTCTCTTTATCTTTGTTGACGGCGATTCGACCTGTGTAGGATATAAGGTCTCTTCAGGACTGTACAATGCGGGGCACCTTGTGTGAGGTAGTCAAGCTTCTGAAACGTGCAGGAGTGGCACCGTGAACTAAAGGTGAATGAAAGAACTTACAGGGATCCCGTCCGGGACCCCAGTTAAGGGTATCTAGTGAGAGCTCAACTTGAATGGATTGGGATCAAATGACGGCCTGGCGGTCCGTGGAGAATGCTTCACGATGTATAAGAGGAGAGGTGTATAGGAACCACACGAGGGCGCTCCTGTTTTATGAATGGTGATAAATGCGGGCGAAATGCAGCCTCTATGTCAATGGAATGCAGCACAGACAATGCTGGCTCCTCTTGTAAGAATAATAATAATCTCCGGACGATCTCGGTGACACAACCTCTCCTCACTGCGTGATGTTGTTGAGATCAGGGAGCGAGTAGCTGCTATTGAAGACCACGAGAAAACCAAAGGCAAGGAGATCAATCAACTTCAGTGGGAGGTGCTACGTCTACGAGACCAGCAGTTGGACTTGCAGGCCCACGCAGAGGACCTCGAAAACCGCTCGAGGCGGAACAACATTTGCGTCGGGGGGGTCCCATTGAAGGAAGAGGTGTCTGATGTAGCCCGCTACCTCCAGGGAATGTTTCGAGAAATTCGGGAAGAGGCACCAGTCTTTGAAATAAGCATCGACCGGGCACACCGCATGGGCCTGGCGAGACATGCGCCGGCCCCTCCACCAGACATACTTGCCTTCCCAGCGGATTTCCCCCTCAAGGAACGTATACTACGCGAAGCCAGGCTGAAGCAACCCCTTAAGTACCAAAGATACTCTGTAGCACTATATCAAGACCTAGCCTCCATCACTCTACAGAAGAGGAAAGCCTTTAGGGAGGTGACAGCCTACTTGAGGGAAAAGGGGGTGGCCTACTCTTGGGGTCACCCTTTCCGCTTGATTTTTATATGGACTGGCAAGCTACACCAACTTTGATCTCTCCAAGAAACTTGCATGATCCTTGGGCTGAAGCATCAGAGCCCAGACGAGTCACACAGCCGCACACGAAAGTTCTCAGGGGGAGGATGGCAGAGAGTAAGCCATAGACGCTCGCCCAACCTGGAACTGTGGCCGGACTCTGAAACTATGACACAGGAGAAAATGGTAGCCCTTGAAGCGGTAAAGAAGAATACCACCTCGCCGGACCATCTGTGAACTTAACATTGGGGTCGAATAGCACTGAACTGTAGCTGACTGGAGGAGAGGGGGGGGGGGGGGGGGGGAATGGGGGCTGGGAGCCCGGGACACTTGGGCCACACGTACACCCCAACTTTTTTGTTCCCAAATGCCTGCGTCCTTGGATGATGGGCAATGGACTATGGTAAAACCCGGGGTTTATTCGGTTGGGGGGGCTAGGGCTTTAAGGGGGACTCAAGGGCAGGGGAGGCGGTGGTAGAGACCGAAACGGACTTGGAGCGAATCTCAGGATCAGGGGAGGCAATGTTTCATGGTGGTTGATGGTGTGTTGTTGGGGTTAGGGTGGGGGGGGCGGTGTGCTAGTTTGGGAGGGTCTCAGCAAAGGCCAGGGACACAAACGAAAGGCGCCAGGACCCGAGGGCACTGCTGCGCTGATGAAGGGCTCAGGCTCCTAAGGCGACAACAGACAACAGACAACACTCATGACCCCCTCATGTTGTGATCCATACTTCAGTTGATCACCCTTAATGTGAAGGGGCTTAACAACCCCATTAAGAGGCGAGCCATCCTGTCTTACTTACAGAACTCAGGGGCAGCATATGCCTTTTACAAGAAACCCATCTCCTTTACAAAGATTGGCATAGAATGAGGGCCCGTGCCTTCCCACAACAATTCACTCCTCCACAATGGATTAGAAAGCAGGGGTGGCCATATTGATTGTCAGAACGTTTCAGGGCACAGTAGGCGACAACGTGGCAGAAGAAAAAGGCAGTCTACTGGCTTACATGCTATGGGGGGGGGGGGGTCCCCTGGTAGCGGGCTACCTATATGCCCCCAACTCAGGACAAGAAAACTTCATTAAGGGGGCCCTGGGGTGACCTCAATCTGGTCATGGATGCGGAGAAGGACAGATCAGGCCAGCGATATGGCCAAACAGTAGATCTATCCAAAACATGGAGGGAGTGGCTGGAAAGCAGGGGCCTAGTGGACGTTTGGCAGGAGGCTCATCCTAAGGGCACACAATTCTTTTATTCCAATGCACATCACACATATGCCAGACTTGATCATTTCATAGGCTCTACCGAACTGAACGCACTAGTAGACACAGTAAACATCACCCCAGTAGCGCCCGCCGATCACGACGCAGTGACATTGACACTCGCTATGCCCCCCGACTCATAGACCAGCAGGGAGGTGGCGACTTAGGGAGAACTTGCTTAAACGAGCATGCGTAACTCAGCAGCTCCACAAATGCATTACTGACTATCTTGCGACAAATGACTCTCCGGACATTCCTCTAGCGGCACTATGGGGGGCACTGAAAGCTGTAGTGAGGGGCAAACTAAAGCTATCTCCGCCGCTGAAGCTAGACAACGTAGAGACAAGGGAGAATTGCTCATGGCACGAGCGGTGGAATTAGAAAGAGTGCACATTCGAACCTGCGTTCCTAGGGTATGGCGCCAATTGAAAGCTGCTAGAGTGCAACTAGCAAGTCTTGACCTAGACAAAGCTGAAAATGCGGCACTTCGGCTCAAACACTTATTATACAGGGGGAGATAAAACAGGGCGTCTTCTAGCGAGTAAACTGAACAGTTCCCTCACTTTCTTTCAATTGTCCTTTTAGACGCTTATGAAACCAAATCCATCTCCCCTCCTCCCCAGTTTCACAAGTGTCTCTCTTTCCAACGTTTGATTGTTTTTTTTTATTAGATAAAAGTTCTAACATCTCAGCTCACAGACAGCCTTGATAAATTGTTAAGTAGTGTAAAAGTGCTTCAGGATTAAGGGCATGACTATTTGGTGTTTAAGGTTTCAATTAAGATCCATGACTGAGTGATAGGTTAACTAGTTATTTTTATTTCATGGCCACAAATGAAGGCATACTATAATCTAGCATCACTGTATCAAATAAAGTTTCTTACCTGGCCTGCGTGGGATTCAGAACCTGGCCTACAACCAAATCCACCATCGAAGTTCATGCAGGATAAAACAAATTCAATAGCCTTTTCTAAATTAATGGCATCCAACTTCCCCTGAAATAAACAAGACAAGTTGCCATGTACATGTGTATTATGTAAAAATGTAGCTGCTGCTACGGGTATTAATTACATGCCAAACACACACACAACTGCATTGATTTTCAACTGTACTGCTATTAATGTTGAACATCTCAATGCATTTTGCTAAAATGGCTTCATCAAGGAAAACCATTAGGATTCTTTCCTGGCTTTTCCTTTCTACAGTTATTCAGACGTTATCTTTACCTTTGCACTTTCCGACATATCTACTTTGACTTCAGAAAGTATAAATAATTCAGTTGTATTGGATTATCTTCATACAAATACACTGCTACCAATACAGACTTTCTGGATCAAGGACTGTCAGAGTTTTATGGTGTTAGGAGAGAATCTCCCCTACCCTTTCATTTATTCCTAAAAAGGATCCAAATCTAATTTTCCCCTGTGGCAATTGTGTTCTACTCCCTTAATCCCCCTGGATTTTCACTTTTGGTCTACTACTTAGGCGAGTCTCACTCACTGTAAATTCTGTGAAGATGAACAGAGTGCTAACAGCTAAAGTCCACCAATTAATATACAATGCCCACTGCTGTACAGCCAGGGTAAGAGGCTCTGGACTTGTTACACACAAACGTGAGCATGTATGCAAAGATAACTTCTAGCTTAGCTTGATATCTGTGCACAGTTAGTCTGTCGTAGAAGGGACCCTTAGGGGATTAGTGCTGATCTGGCACAGGCTATATAATTTGAGTGGGAATTCACAGTGTACATCTGTAATGATTGCAAGTATGCTTTACTGATTTACATATTACAAGTAAAATCTGCGCCACAGAAGAGTTTTGCCCTATTTAGCCCTAGACCTAAAAGTCCGGTATCAATTCTATGTTGAGCACATATACCAGAGTGCAGGTTCAAAGTCACTTTTTAGGTTTCACCTGCACAGCGCTTGTGAAATAAAGGGACTTACATCCCGCCGTCACTTTTTATTGGTCAGTATGCTTGCCGGTTTTCTTTTCTCCATTTCTATTGGTTGTAGTCTGTTTTCCCTTCTAAGTTGCTCTTAGTTTCCAATGGCCCAACTACTCATTCCTATCCGCGTTGGTGGTTTGAACTTTTTTTTCTTTTGGTTAACGCTGCATACCGTATAAATTTGGTTCTTTTTCCCTTTAAACACCAAAAATTGCTATATTTAACTACTAAACCGGTATTCATCAGTGGAGGTACCTTGCAGGCACTAGGGTCATGATTTAAATGGTGCAGCAAGTGCAGTTACACTGGGGCCCAAACCTCTACAAACCCCTCTAAAAACCAAATATTGCTATATTTTACTACTAAGCAGGCATTCACAATTCCAGTTACCTTGTAGTTAAAAGGGGTTTGATTAACTGGTGCAGCGGCACTGCTGTCAAAAGCTCTACGGACTACACTATACAGATTATTGCTAAATTGTACTACTAAACAGACAGTCACAAGAACAATTGTTACTTACCTGTAAACAGGTGGTTCTCCAGTATTGGTGTCTTTCATAGATTCACATGCTTGAATATTCCCCGTCGTCGAAGTGGGAGTCCCACGGTAAATAAAATAGCAATAATGCTAACAAATATATATATATATATAAATATATAAAGTATCATATAAGTAGTAAAACAGGTAAAATATATACTGACAAACCTTTACAAAGGTTACTCCATAGGAATGCATTAGAGAGAAAAAACTCATTTGTAACATATCAGTGTCATTATGTTAGTCCAAACTGCAGCCAATCAGGCTCAAGCACCCTCTAGAACCTTCTCCTCAGAAGCTCAAGCCCTCAGATTTTCGTAGCACTAGTAATAATAGCGCATGAGGAGAAAAGAGCCTCTGAGGGGAGGATGGGTGGGTCGCATGTGAATCTATGAAAGACACCAATACTGGAGAACCACCTGTTTGCAGGTAAGTAACAATTGTTCTTCTCCAGTATTAGGGGTGTCTTTCATAGATTCACATGCTTGAATAGAATAGATAGCAGTAACCTCCTAGAGCTGAGATTGCAATATTTCCAAACAATTGAAGAATAATATATAGCATACAAGCAAGGCAATCTCAAGGATGGAGGAGGGAAAGAGGCTCACCTTATTTGAAAAGATGACGAAGCACTGCTTGCCCCACTGCGGTATCCGCTTCGTTGACAGCTTCCAAACAATAATGTCTGGTAAAGGTGTGCCTGCTGGACCATGTCGCTGCACGACAAATCTGGTGTAGAGGCACTCCGGCAAACAATGCGATGGACGACGCCATCGCTCTCGTAGAATGTGCTCTCACTGGAGTAGGTAAAGGCCTGCCAGCCTGCTGATGGCAAAACGATATGGCTGAAGAGAGCCATCGTGTTATTGTCTGTTTAGTCACTGAGTGTCCTTTGCGCAGTAGTCCATATGCTATAAATAGCTGATTGGATTTACGGAAAGGGGCTGTTCTAGAAATGTAGAATTTTAGACAACGTTTGATGTCTAAAGAATGTAGTCGCTGTTCCGCAGGGGATTTAGGATCCGGGAAAAAAGTCTTTAAGAAAACTGGCTCGTTCAAATGGAAGTCAGTAGGTACTTTTGGGAGAAAAGAAGGATTGGTACGAAGTGACACTCCATCAGGTTTGAACTGCAAATATGGAGGTTTGATGGTGAAAGCGTGCAAGTCACTTACACGACGAGACGAAGTCAAAGCCAAAAGCAAAGCCACTTTCCAGGTTAGAAACTTGAGGTTTGAACGATGAATTGGCTCAAATGGAGGTTTCATAAGTTGTGATAACACCACGTTGTGATGCCATGCCGGAGGAGGGCGCCTTAACGGAGGGAACTTCCTGAAAAGTCCTTTAAAGAACTGTCGGATGATTCTGGATGAACAGAGAGACGTAGAGCTATCATGACGGTAGCGTGAGATGGCCGCCAAAAAGACTCTCAATGTGGCATGTGAAAGACCAGACTGAGCAAGACTTAAAAAGAACGGTAACAGTTGGTCTGGAGTGGAACTGATAGGGTGTATGTTGGATGCTGCGCACCAATGACAGAAACGTTTCCACTTTAACCTATATGTCTTGATTGTTGATGGAGCTCTAGCTGACGCTAGAATGTCTCTACAGTCTTGAGGTATATTTAAAGAGGCAAATTCAATGAATTCAGGTTCCATGCCCACAATTGAAGCGTTGACGGGTCTGGGTGACAAACTTGTCCGCCGTCCATTGTCAGAAGGTCCGGACGTGGATGGAGACGAATGGGTTTGCATTGGGACATTAGAAGGAGTTCTGAAAACCACGCCTGTTTGGGCCAACGTGGGGCGATTAAAATCAAGCGGCAGGGTTGCCTGCGCATCTTCCACAACGTTCTCGGGACCAATGGGAGTGGTGGAAACGCATAGGCAAATAGGCCGGTCCAATCCATGAGTAGGGCATTGCCGCTGGATTCCGGATGTGGATGCCAACTGGCGAAAGTCTGGCATTTCCGATTCACTGGAGTTGCAAAGAGGTCCATCTTGGGATGACCCCATTGGTGGAACACGAGGTCCAGAGTCGGCTGGTGTAACTCCCATTCGTGAGTGGATGACGCAGACCTGCTTAGGGAATCTGCCAGTATGTTTGACGCTCCCGGCAGATGGACTGCTGTCAACGAAATGTGGTGACTAAGTGCCCATTCCCAAATCCTTTGGGCAAGACAAGACAGGGGCTGAGATTTTGTGCCTCCCTGTTTGTTCATGTAGTGCATGCTGGTGGTGTTGTCTGTCTGAACCAGCACCGATTCTCCGTGCACCACTGGTAAGAAAGCCTTTAGCGCTAGGAAGATCGCCAGCAATTCTAGCCTGTTGATATGCCAGGTTTTCTGAGTCGCCGTCCACTTTCCTTTGATGGAAAGGTCCAGGAGATGGGCTCCCCATCCGTCCATGGACGCATCCGTGGTCAATGTCAGATCTGGAGTCTGGGTAAGGAAAGAGACCCCTTGGCTCAGATTGGTCCGTTGCTCCCACCAGAGCAGACTGGTCTTCATGCAAGCCGTGACTGTCACTTGGTCGTTGAACGACCCCGACACCTGTCGCCATTGTAGGTCCAATTCCTCCTGAATAGGACGGGTACGTAACCTGCAATTCGGGATCAGTGCGATACAAGACGATGCCATCCCCAGAAATGATTTTAACATTCGCACTGAAACTGATTTTCTTGATCTGATGGTGGAGACCAGATGAACCATCTTCTGTCTCCGCTCGGCGGAGATGAACGCTTTTGACACGTCCGTGTCTATAACAGCCCCGAGGAATGTCCTGCTTCGCCGAGGTGTGAAATGTGACTTCTTTACATTGATGGTCAACCCTAGAGAATTGAAGAGGGTAAGGCACAACCGAGTGTCGTGATGCAGCTGGCTTGCGGATTGGGATTTTAAAAGACAATCGTCCAGGTAAGGAAATATTTGGACTCCCTGAAGACGCAGATAAGCCATGACCGGGGCTAGAACCTTCGTGAACACACGAGGAGCTGATCTGAGGCCAAAAGGTAGGACTTTGAACTGATAGTGATTGTGTCCCACTTTGAACCTCAAGTACTTTCGATGTTGAGGAATGATTGGTACATGAAAATAGGCGTCTTGCAGGTCTATTGTTGTCAAAAGATCGCCGCTGCAGAGAAACCGCAAGACTTCTGACAACGTTAACATGCGGAAGGACTGTTGTTTCAGGAAGAGGTTGAGATACCCAAGATCCATAATGGGACGCCACTCCCCCGTCTTCTTTAGAATGAGGAAGAACCTCGAATAGAAGCCTTTCTCCCGCTGAGATACAGGAACCACTTCGACTGCACCCTTTGTTAATAATAGTTGAACTTGATGTTGTAGTTCTTCTAGATGGGGAGGTGGCGGACCCGAAGGCGGAGATGGAGGAGGAAACTCTGTGAATTCCAAGGCGTGACCCTTGCGCACAATGTCCAACACCCATTGGTCTGATGTTATTTGAGACCACTGAGAGTAGAACTGCGAGATTCGACCTCCAACATCCTGTTGAACTGGCAAGTCATTGTCGTTTGTTGGCGTTGTTGGCACCTCTATAATTGGACTTCCCTCTATAGGGTCTGGATTGTTGTTGACGAGCAGATTGTGGATTTGAGTACCGTTGGTTTCCCTGATTGTACTGGCGGTACTGTGACTGTCCTCCTCTGGAAAAATTGGACGAGGTGCCCCGCCCCCGTGCTGCACGAAAGGGCTGTTTCTTAAATTGTAAGGACCCAAGCGACTTCGCCGTGTCGGTATCCTTCTTTATGGTTTCCAAAGAAGCATCGATTTGGGAACCGAACAAAGATTCGCCATCATACGGCATGTCAATTATCATTGACTGGACCTCTTGTCTGAAAGATGTAGATTTTAACCATCCCTGGCGTCGGAGCGCCGCCGCACTGGCAAGGATACGGAAAGCAGTATTCGCCACATCTACAGCACAGTCTATAATCTCCTCCGAAGCCCTCTGACCATCCTGAAGGACCTGGAGCGCTTCCGCTTTGGATGACTCTGGAAGCTGCGCAAGAAAGATGGACATGTCTGACCACATTTGTCGGTCGAAACGATCCAAAATTGCGAGAGCATTCGCAGCACGGGCTGAAGTTGAAGCCATGGACGAAAATTTCTTTCCGATTGCATCCAATCGGCGACCCTCTCTATCGGGAGGGGAAGTGACAGGCGCTGTAGGATTACGTGCACGACGTTGTGCTGCCTGAGTCACCACTGAGTCTGGCTTTGGATGAGAGAGCAGACGAGCAGGCGAGCCAGTTGGAGCCTTGTACTTTTTCTCCAATCTAGGTATTTGGGCCGGCAAGGAGTTAGGAGCCTTCATAATCTTTTGCCCTTCCTTCCAAATAAATTCAATAATTGGTATTGTATGCACCTGCTTATAAGGCTGATTTTTAAAATCATACAGAAAACAATCTTCGTCACGCTGGACCCTTGACAACTTGAAGCGGTCCGCCGCTTTGTCCATAAGCTTATGAAAACTAGCGATGTCCACAGGAGGTGAATCACTTGAAGTGCCCTGTTGTGGCGAGGGTGTTTGAACCCGATAGTTATCAAATTCCGCCAAATAAGGATCCTGCTCACCATCTGAATCCTGATAAACTTCTCCTTCCTCTCTCTCTGGCTCTGAGTCAGTGTCCGTATGTGGATTAGGAGACAGAGGAGCACTCAAATGTACTGACGGAGCCGACTGTCTAGGAGGTGTTTGTAGAGGTTGATGCGAAAGTGCTACATCAGCAGATTCATGAACCGGAGTACCCTGGGGGGTAGGTGGAAAGCGTCTATTATAATCGTCCAACATGTGTTGGAGGTTAGAGAAAAGTGTCATTGGAATAGACGTCATTGGAATTTGCACGCATTGGTCTTCGTGCTGATCTACCTGCTCAACTTCTTCTTCTTCTTCTTCAGAAGTAGTGTCCTGGCATTTAATGATCAAATCTGATGGACTCCGGGCATCCCCATAAACAGTGTCATCCGGAACTGACTCAGTCTCATGGTCAGACACGAACAACTGAAGTGGCGGTTGTAGAGCAGGGGATTGAAAGTGGAAAGCGGAATCTTCCTCCTTACTGAATGAGGACTGTACAGCAGAAACTGAAGTGTCCAAGGACACTAAAGGCATGTTGGCGTAGGATGAAGAACTGGAAGTTGCTGTCAACGCAGAGCCCTGCGTAGACGATGACGATTTTGAAGCAGTCGCCGTAGACGGTGAGTCTGTAGGCGCCTCCGTGGACCTAGAAGGCTTAGGCACTACTGTCGCTGGTTTGCTCATCGACGAGCCCGTCGATGATGCTGTCGTCGACGATGTAGTAGACGTCGACTTGGCCGTCGACGGTAACTGTGTTGTAGGCGGCATCCTAGACATCGACGGCGCCTTCGTCGACGGCGCCTTCGTCGACGGAATCTTCGTCGACGGAATCTTCGTCGTCGCCGTCGACGGGAGCTTCGTCGTCGACGGGAGCTTCGTCGACGATGGGATTGACGACGATGGTTTCTTCATCGACGATGGCTTCTTCGTCGACGATATGATAGGGATCGTCGACGGGATTGAAGAAACAGAGGCTTTCGTCGACGTGAGAGCCGTCGTCGAGACTCTCGTCGACGATGACGACGCCGATGTCGTCATGACTGTAGTTGTAGACGAAGCCACAGCAGCCAATCTCGTCGTCGGGATGGTCGTCGACGAGCCCGTCGACGACCGCGCTGTTAAAAGTGTAACCACTTTAATAGAAGCTGGAAAAGACGCCTGAGAGCCAGGTCTCGTGGGCGTATTATAACAGGCACAGAAGTAGTAGGTGGCACTGCAGCCACAGTCAAAGCCAGCTTTCTTTTCTTCAGGAAAGGAGATGGTAACTCCTGAACACTGCCACGTTTAGAAGCCACAGAAGAAGGAGCTGACTGAAGGCTTTCTGCGTCAGAAACAACCGTGTCCTTATCTTGAAGGCGCTTAAGCCATAAAAGAAGGCGACCCTCCCTGTCCTTAAGGGTTTTAGGATTGAAAGTTCTACATAACCTACAATCAACCACTTTGTGATCAGGGTACAGGCAGTAAATGCACTTGTCATGAGGGTCCTTCTCAAATAAACGCAATTTCCCACAGGAGGAACAAGGTCTAAATAAAGACTTCTTACTTGACATCTTTGTGAAAAACTGAGAAGAGTAGATAAGTGGAAAAGAACTAGCAGAGCTCAGGGAGACTCCCTTCACACGACGTGCGGTAGAAAATCTGAGGGCTTGAGCTTCTGAGGAGAAGGTTCTAGAGGGTGCTTGAGCCTGATTGGCTGCAGTTTGGACTAACATAATGACACTGATATGTTACAAATGAGTTTTTTCTCTCTAATGCATTCCTATGGAGTAACCTTTGTAAAGGTTTGTCAGTATATATTTTATCTGTTTTACTACTTGTATGATACTTTATATATTTATATATATATATATTTGTTAGCATTATTGCTATTTTATTTACCGTGGGACTCCCACTTCGACGACGGGGAATATTCAAGCATGTGAATCTATGAAAGACACCCCTAATACTGGAGAAGTGCAATTATCTATCAGGCACTAGGGCCAGGATTACAATGGTGCAGCAGGTTCACTAACACTGGGACCAACAGCTCTAGGCACACCACCAAACACCTAATATTGCTACATTTTACTACTAAATAGACAGTCACAAGTGCAGTTACCTTGCAGGGAATAGAGTCATGATTTAAATGGTGCAGCAGGTGCAGTGGCACCGGTGGTAAAAGTTGCCATAACTCCTCTAAACAACAAATATTGCTATATTTGACTATTAAACCGGTAATTATAAGTGCAGTTATCTAGCAGGCATTTCAATAGTGCAGTGGAACTGGGCCCAAAAGTTGTTGAACTTTTTTTCTTACGTCAAGGCTGAACCGCATTTACACTCCTCTTTCCCTGGCTGCAGGTATTTCAAATGTGCTTGTTCCACCCTTTAGAGGGTGGAACTTTCAATAAATGGTCACATTCTTTAGGATATTGTTCCGCTAATATAATAGTTTTATTTTCCTGTGTTATGTGTTTTTTGTTGGCGCATTATGTAGCGTAACCCTGAACAAAGTGATTGCAGTGCTTTACAGGCGCACACTTTGTGGTGCTCTGAGGGAGGTTTTAACCTACTTTATCCGTTGGGAAAGTTTCTGTACAACATTACAGCATCAGATAACTGCTGCAGAACCTTGAATTGTAAACATGGTCATGTGCCTGTTCTAAAAGTATTCCTCAAGTGTTGGGATTGCAGCCTGTTCCTTCTACTGGCCAGGAAGGGAGGCTGCATACGTTCAGAGCATTGAATTCGAAAATTCTAGCTGCTGGGCATAAAATCTTGTCTTTGTGAGCAAGTGTGCTTGGTGACTGAATGGGATTTGTGCTGCTTTTATTTTTTTCGGAGGGCATCTATTATTTTGAAATACTTTTAAATTAAAAAAACGTTTTTTTCTCTTCTTTGGTGTGATTTCTCCACTTTATCACAGAGTGTTCAGCTAGGTGATAAGGTTAGCTGTTTTCCGGACTGGCCTTTACTGTGCAGATTGTATTGTTTTAGCACTGGAAACATGTTATAGTTTGTTGTATTTTCCGTTGGTGATATAAATAAGCAACGTGGTATTTGAGCGATACTCTGGAGTACAAACTGTTGAGAACTCGCTGGACCTTGGAGATGCTAGAGCCATGCCCATTTGGAAGGAGAAGCCACCTCACTCCACTGTCAGATTCAAATACTTTATTCGGTTTTTCATATTAAAAACCATAAAATCAATATTACAATATCCACATAAAATTTGAGAAAATAAACATGTGTAAATTCCAAAAAGGTATAATATAATTCATTTCAAATTCATAAAAATACAATATTGAAATACAGCTAAAAGAGGATCATCACACTTCCCGACTATTTCTAATTTTCAGAGCGGCAAAGGACTTTGACTGCAAGTGGCATCCAGAGACTGGGAGTGTTTCTCAAGGGTAGTATTGCTGGCCCCCATATCCCTTCTGAGGGACAACAAAGGGCCAGACTTGAATGGGGGAAGGAGGTGGGAGACTGTGGAGAGTTCCTCTGGAACGTCTGTGGTCTGGCCCCATATATGGGTGACCTCCATCAGGAGGGGGCCACTGACTTTGCTGCTGACACAGGTGCCCACCAAGACAACAATGGGACCTGAGGAGTGCCATAGAAAGGATACTGTGCTGGCAGGCTGTGGAGGAAATGCTGAGATAGCCCCCAAGCGAAAGCAGGTGACAGGAGCCAGCAGTAGAAACTAAGCTCCATGAAAGAAAGAAGGAAGAAATTTGGAGGACTGAATAATCCCCTCCTGGTGGGAAGCTCTCATTGCTAGGATCAAAAAGACATCAAATCTAAGTAAAATCAGCTCTACATGGCTTAAGAAAACATGAAAGCGGTGGAGATGACCCAGGTTACAGGATGGACAAGTGGAAACTCCCAGGGGGAAGCTTCACTAGGGAACTATATTCCAGACCCAACAAACACTCCCCGACAGGCCCCACACAGCTTTTAGTGAGGCACATGGTAACCTGCACCTTAGGGTGGGCTAAAAAAAAAAATCACGCTTGCTACTTCACTATGGGACTCTGAACTCCTGGGCACGCTGGGTCGAACTAAATGTTTTGACTAATGGGAACCAATAGGAATCTCCCGAATTGGGGACCTCTGGGGCACAACGGAATGGTCTCCTTTGCCTCACTACAACAGACACACTAGTTAGCCGGATCAGAATAGTTTAGATACATGCAGGTTAGGCACTCTCCTCAAGCTAACATCCCGGCGGGGACCCACCTACCGGAGTCCTCCCCTCTAGAGAAAAGACTGCTCGATGGTCATCTGCCAGACAAAGCTCTCTCTCTCGCATACAAAAAATTGATATGCAATACTCCAGATCCTCTAACATCATTGAGGGAGAAATGGGGGAGGGACGGCTTGGAGTTGGATGACGAGGAGTGGCAGGAAGCACTCTCCTCGCCGAAGGAGGTCGCCATATCAGCAAAACTGAGACTGACCCAATTAAAGATCCTACATCGTATTTATATATATCTCTGGTCCTAGACTGGCATTGATGGGCAGGAGCGACGAGGGGCTGTTTAAAAGACACAGTGGACTAGAGGGATCCTTCCTACATATTATCTGAGAGTGTCTGTTAATACACAACTATTGGAAGAAAATCCATGAATGTATGAGTGAAGTATGGGGGGTGGAAATGAGGCTCGAAGCTAAAAGGTGTCTCCTGAATGCTTGGGAACCCACGGATCTGAGCACCAAGGGCAAACTTTGGACAACACTTGGCCAAATAGTAGCTAAGCAGAATACTGCCTGCCTATGGGGAGCAGCATCGCCACCAACACTTACAGATTGGAAGACGGATATGGACTGGTGTATGGTGCGGGAGAAAACTGTATATGTAGCACGTGGCTGTCCCCGAAAATGGATAGCGCTATGGACGAAATGGAACATTTATCGTGGGGCTATATGTGAACAAGATTGGATACCAAAATTGTTTCACTACACTCGGCTGGCAAAACAACGTGATTCGTTATTTCGTTGGTGTTGAAAACACATGGAAAAACCTTCATGACTTTCATAAAGACTGACGGGGATACAGAGTATAAATGACCGGAATAACATTTATTTAGAACATGCAGATTGAGGTTGTTATAATGTCAGTGGATTATGGTGACCCCCGACGACGGGCACTGAGATGCCCGAAATGCATTGGGTTAGCGCTTAATAAACAACACTGCTTACAGACGAATTGGCCTTTGTCGTGTTTCTGCTAGAGGTTCTGATGGCCCAGCATTTACATTAGAAACTTTGAAAATTGGCAAGCATCAGTCCGTCTGTGGAGAGAGATTATTGTGGAGAATAAAGGTGAAGCATTAACGTGGAAAGAATGGAGTACAGGACAATAACGTGGTTTACTGGACCAAAAGAATGACAGCCCATCGGGCGACCGCAATTGTGCATCAGGCCGGGGCGAATTTTCACTCCCATATCTGGCTATATGTGAGCCCCCATATGTCCCCTCCACAGACACCTTGATATGTGTAGCTAACTGCTATACTCTTTCTTCCCCACTGTGATAATGTACAAAATAACTATCTAAATTGCGTATCTGTAACAAGACTTTAGTTAATGATTTACTGTATGAATTGACCACTTCACCTGTGCTGTTTAATAAAAAGAATGTTTTAAAAAAAAAATTATAAAAAAAGAAAACCGGGAAGGAAGCCTGGTCACCTGCTAGTTCCCCTAACATCACACTTTCCTACACCCCCCGCTCACTAATCCCCTCTACTGAATTCTCTTTTGTTTCTTTCAACTACTCATCCTCTCCTTTGGTTTCTTCCATGAATCTTGTACTGTTTTTCTTTGCCCCCGATTTGTCTAAATCCCCACCTCCTTTCACTGCATAGTCTGGAAAGAGAGAGGTTTTTATCTTTTTCTTACTAAATCGCACCTTTTTTGGATTAAAACAAAAAAAAGCTGTTGAAGTTATTGGAATTAACGTGGGCATACCATGTTCCAGTAATGAAATCACCGCCAATGCATCTACGCAAAGCGTGCAGATTACTCTAAATCATAGCAGGTTGCAGTCCTACACTCCATCACTATTCATAATACTTTTTAAAAATGTTACATAATATATACAATTGGGTACTTCACAATATTTCCCAGTACTTAATGCGATATCCTCATACCTTGACTGAACAGTATGTAACTTGATCAAGGTGAACACAGTTGTTGATAAATGCTACACACATTACTGTAATCGTTAAAACACAAAGTTGCTTAGCTTGTCATTTTTTGTAATAAAAGAGGAAATTTGATGCAGCATCATGTGCAACAAAAGCTGTTAAGGTGTTCTGCTTGTCTTTTGGGACACTTTCATTACATGCACCTTTGTGTGGTGGTTATAACTTAGTGATATTAGAGTAAAATACCTTTTCAAGCCAGGTGTCAGTAACTGGAGGAAACTATCTAGAAAGCACGGGATGCTGGAAAAACGTAGAAAGATTTGTCTATCGACATGAATGTGCTGTGTGCTCTGTTTGTTTACTCCATTTTGCTCTGTATAATAACATTTGGTAATTAAAAAAATCCCTTTTTAAGCTTAAAAAGACCTCCGTCTGATGACTGAACTTTTCTAATTTTGTTTTTTCTTCTCCCTCTAGGACTTTTATTTCGAAACAACTTATTAGTTTGACTCGAATTACTAATTACTAATTACTAAGGTACTCATGTAAAATGCACCAAGCACGTTTGGTTCCATCCAAATAATATAACATACCACAACCTTTATAGATGGTCAAGGATTTCTTTTTATAGTCGTTATTTTGCGAGAGGGAAGGACACAGTAAAATGATGCTAGACTTGTTGGAAGGACTGTATCCCCTCAGTTTCTTGATGTAAGTATACCTAGTATGTTATGTGACGTGCTACAAGTATGAAACAGAATAGTAGGTAACATTTTGAAAATAAAAAACTATTTTGCTACTTACCAGAAGAGCGAGGGTTGCCACGGCACAAAACGAGAACCTTGTATCTATTTCTCCTGGAAGAAAGACACCATTTTATTGTGGATATAACAACAACTGTTTAAAATGGGCATACTAAAACCTGATCAATTATGAATGATGTAGACCGAGAAAAAATTAAGAAACGTCTTTTAATAAGAAAAGAGAACCAATAATAAAAGCAAAAAAATCTGATGAGAAACACCAATGTTTGAACAAATTAAATGGACTGACTTTTCCTCTAGAAACACCTTTATAGCAACATTCTTATACACTCGCCTCTAACCTGTATAGAACATTTTGAATATCAAACTGCAAGGCATATTAGTCTGCATTCTTTTGATCCAGACATGATCTTTGTTAGGACGTCAAGTGTGCAAGACAAGACATTTTCCTGTCAAGACATGAGCATGAAAGTCTTATGCCATATCTGGTGCCCAGCAGAAATTCCAATACTCATCGATATCAACGGGGATGATGGACAGAGCGTTTGAGCAAGTCATTCCCAGGATGCTGGTTTCCGGTCCAGTGAAGACATGGCTTGGCAGTTCGGGCTGTACTGTTCCCATGAGGCACACGGTCAGACTGATTTGCATATGTCTGAACTGGGGTGGTGGAGTGAGCAAAAGAATGATGATGGATTAAACCCAGATCAGTTGACTGGGGGTGAGTGTTTGATTTGCTCAAGCGCTCCATCCATCATTCCCTTTGCTATCGCTTTGTTTGCCCTTAGTTGGCAGGGTATGCCCAGAGATGGGTCACTGGCTCACTTTGCCATTGGATTCAAGCTAGCCAGGCTGATGACGGCTGATTAGCCAGAACTCGGTCCCAGGATGCTTGATTCCGGTCCCGGGAAGACATGGCTTGCGAGTTCGGGCTGGACTGTTCCCAGGAGGCACAGGGCCAGACTGATTTGCATATGGCCATGTCTGAACTGGGGTGGTGGAGTGAACTAAAGAATGATGATGGATTAAACCCAGATCAGTTGACTGGGGTGAGTGTTTGATTTGCTCAAGCGCTTCGTACATCATCCTCTTTGGTATCCCTTTATTCCAATACTCATGGCACCTATGTCATGGAGATCACTTGTACAAGGCAGTTCACCTGTATGTTTTATATACAGATGTTGAAATGTATTTGTTTTATTCTGGCCAAGCTTCCCCACATTTAAGTAAATCCACTCTAGTAGGCTACACCATTAACAGCATTCCCAATGGTCCTTTTCAAAGCTAGGCAGATGGATGCCTTGGTCTTCTGAATGCAACAGATGCTTTTTCGTGCAGGTCAGCAAACTCCGACCAATTGGTTTACTGGCCTTGAACCGGTTTTCTGTCTTTAATAGATTAGAAAGGAGTGTGGTTGCTTTCAAATGGTGATTGTTCTATTGGCCATTGTGGGACATACTAAGAGGGCAGACTCTAGATGTTCAATTTTTTTCATATTAGATCACTTCTCTCTGTGAGGTCATGGAAAGTTTTGATGGCTGAATCTTCCTCATCAGCGACGGATCATTAAATGGGGATTAGAAGCAAGAACAATACACAGACTTTGATCCTAGAAAGGCGCCATCGGGACAGGTTTAATCTCAGCTGGTGTCTAACAAGGCTGCCCATTTGGTTTTTTTTTTAGTTTCTCGAGGGTGCAGCACTGGCTTTGCCCTTGTCCCATTTTGAGGCACCACACCTCTGCCCGATGTCTTGACCCTTTCCTCAATTGTACCAGGTGCATTGTGGCAGTTTGCTAGCTCCAGCTACCACACTGAAGCACAGGTCGCACTGCACCAGTTTCTTAAGTTCCCTTTTCTGTGGTTAACATTGCACTGTGCCAGAGCTCCAGCGCCCAATTTATCCCGTCTCCAAATATCTTGCAGACTCCAATGACTCTTGGCCACCACTTGTTTACATTAAATTTGGGTTATTGTGTGCCAGACAGATGTGTTGTAGCGGCATCCCTGGTAAGCCTGCTACTTTCTTTCTGCCCACCTAACCGATCTAATAGGCTTCTTCTCTATTCTTCCCATGTACCACAGCTGGGCTGCGATGGGCGATTTGGAGTGGAATACCTTCAGCAGATGTATATGTCTTTCAGTCACAAATTCGGAGCCACTTGCTTGGAATTTGTTTTGTGTGAAGGGCTTCCAATCAGGACATCATATAAATATAGTCATTAAAAATGCAGGATACATGTTGAATATCTTCGACATACAGTTTCTCAAGTCCAGCAACGGAAAGTAGGGTTTATATTAAACCCCCTTTGCTGGAAATGAGATCAAGGATCTGACAAATGGCAGAAACTTGTCAGACAAACAGGAGGTGCAAAAGAAAATTCCAATAGGGCCAACATGGAGGTAATCACATTATCAATGAACTGCTGAACTTCAACTAATGAAGAGTCTGTTGTGCTGGGATACAGGAAGGTAGTTATAAAGGAGCTTCACTGACAAGTCTAATTGGACAGCATGTCCTACAAACAAAACAACTATTACTTACTCAAGTACGGACACTGGCAATGGCCTTCTGCAGCAGACTTTCCTCCGCAGACTGTGTGCTACAATTTAATTGATGCGGTGTGGAGAATGGTAGATTCAGCTGGAGGTATCCAATTCCCTAGTTTGGCAACCCAAAGTAGGATCCAAAAGAGATATTGCTCTAATGAGTTAAAGTGGATTGCTATATCACAAGCTAAGGAATGGCAGGTAGGTTGAATGAAGCACACTCTTGCATGCTGAGGTATAGCATAGAACCTACATTGTTGGTCATAACATGAGCATACTTGCAGAGCCATCAAGGGGGAAAACAATTAAGGCCTTTCACTCATGGATTTGTGAGTAAATGTGGATGCTCTTGCATAAAGTGTGAGGGAAATTGAATTCAAAAAGTTGAAAACATGCACATTTAGGCAACACTGACCAAGAGGTCAAGTTCAGTGATGGAAGGCTTGGATGAAATATCCCAACTGGCATTCTGCAGAGCAGATGGCCCTTGCAGAAGTCTCTTCTTATGATAAAAAAGTGAAAAATGAAAAAGATCAGGACTCAACCTCCAATGAGACTACTTAGGAGCAATTAAATTTCTCGATTTGATCTGTCTGAAGTATAACTAAGAAGCATCAAGAAATCAGCTCAACCAAGTCATCATCATAAATCCTTCACCATGGCGCTGCCATCACACTATTCTGTAAACATCCTTTAAATATCCTGCATCTGCATCTACACAACGCTACACACCGGACCTTGACTGCAGCTGGTGTTGGAGGGGCACGTGGGTGCAACAAGCCGTCTCCGGCCCCAGAACACCCATGCACTACTGGGTGGGCGGACGAGGCCTGCTGCAGTTCCACACGTGCCTGTGATCCACCCCCTCTTTGTTGTAAAGGAGGTGGGGGCTGTTCGCGACTCTGCAGCCACATTGCTGCCGGACGGTCCCAGTATCGGGAGCAGCATACCAGCGCTAAGAGGGAGCTGGATGCAGCGGGCTTTGGCCATTGGAAGGGGAAGGCCGAACCTGGATTTGCCCGGGCGGAGGCTTCGCATCGGGTAGGATCGCAGAATTCCTGTTTGCGGGCAGCGGCCCCCTGGTGCGCGTGGGGAAGAAGCTAAAGCGACCCCGATATCTGAGGCGCAGTGAGTACCCTGGCAGGCTGGCGGTTGAAGAGTAAACGCAGCTGGAACGCCGGCCATCTTCACTACCTGAGAGTGCTGAGGACTGCCTGGGTGCTGATGCGGCTCCAACGGGATATTGAGTTTCACTGGTCTGGGGTAACAGAGCCCGGGAGAGCGAGAACGACCTGCCAGTGCCCCAGTTCCGACTGGTGCCTGATATGTACTGGAGTATCAGTTTAGGTGATTGAGCCGCCATCTTGCTTAGCGTGCTGAGATACTGGAGCAGCACGGGGAGCTGCCTGGCGCTGCTAGCAACAGGAGCGCCCTCCATTGCTTATCCTGGGGGCCCCAGACTCGCACTCCGGTGGTGTCCCTGTTGTGTCGATTTGAGACTGCGGGATATGAAGAAGTTCTTTTTGAGCATGGCATATGAAGAAGTTCTGCTCTTTGGACAAGGCATGGTGTGGTGATGCATGCCACACACACTAGCTAGGACTATATGCTGGAGCCTCAGTTCGATCCCCGGTGCGGCTACTTGGATCGGAGCACCTGGGTGTCAGAGGTCGTGAGTGAAGATTGGAGGCCTTAGCAGGGGAGTGTGCGACTGGCCCTCTCAAGGGTGGTGTACCTGCGAAGAGACGACAATGCTGGCCTTAGCTGTCCTGTACATTGGTCAAAGGCTGTGGTTAGAACCACAGGCAGGGCCTCAAAGAGTTGCCATTTCTGGAAGCTACCTACCTCAGTGCTTGGTGGATTTCTGCACTGGTTGTGGCTACGACCTGACCATGATGGGCAGAGTTGACAAAACCCACACTAAAATCATGTTTGAACACAGGAAGACGAAGGTACTGGAGGAACACCGCTGACGGAGGGAACAACACGCATGATCAGGTGCAGAAAGATGCGGATGGTGACATTCGCACCATGATGGCTGCTATGGAAAAAGGTTTGCAGGGCAGCCTCTCTGTTTTGGGCACTAAACTGGACTCCCTCTCGTACCGGATGGACAGAATGTGTGAAAGTATGGATAAGCATGCAGAACGGTTGGACATGACGGAACGCAGGGTTGCAGAGGTGGACGAAGCACAGACATTGGACACAGACCATAAGCAAATGGGGAGAGTGCTGCAGGTGTTGCAAGATAAGGCGGAGGACCTGGAAGCAATTTCCCGTCGCAACAACTTGAGGATCACTGGCCTTCCGGAATCGACTCAGACTGGCAACATGGAAAAATGTGTCGAGAAACTTCTGGTAACCCTCCTCTGCAGTGAAACGTTCTCTCCTATATTTGTGGTGGAAAGACCTCACCGCTCCTTGCACCCCCCAAGACCGATAATAGCGAGACTGCTGAACTATAGGGACAGAGACTCGGCTTTGAGAGCTGCCAGAGACCAACATTACAGTACGAGGGAGCTAACATCTCTATGTATCTGGATTTCATGCCACAAGTGCAGGAGGCGCGCAGACAGTTCGTGCCACTGAAGCACCAGCTTAGCGACCAACACATAGACTACGCTCTGCTATATCCGGCTCGACTGAGTGTAGACCGGCAGGGTCACTCATGGATCTTCATTGACCTAAAGGCATTACAGAAAGCCCTGAAGGATTGGTCCAAAGAGTTAGGTAGCATTCAGGAGCGTATTTCCTCGGAGGGAGCTGTTGGAGGTCAATTGGACGATCAGGACTGATCTCTTGTCCACACAAGTCACAGATAAGAGCATGGCACTTGGGAGAGACCTGGGCGGGAATGGTATTGATCTGCATGGACCCACTGACTGAGCTGCAAATGACCGGAGGGCGCCACATGACTTGTTGGGATACAGTGTTAATTGCAATGGGACCAGATCTGGGTGGGAATACTGCAAATGTATATTCTGATTGAACAGGTTTTAGGATGTAGATGGTGGATTTGTTCTATTTAGCAGATGCACTATCTAGGTCTGATGGTGGGCGGGTTAAGAACAGTGTCTGGTTGGGACGCATAATCCTGCTAGGCGAGCAACGTCCACCCATGAGTGATTTACACTACTTGGGTACTGATCTGGAGGGGTGGGGGGGGGGGGAGATCCTGAGTTAATGATATGTTGGTTTGAATTGCTGAACATTCGGAAGACACACGGGGAGTTTATGTTGGAATTTAGTCTGGGCACAGTTGGGGCAGGCCTGACATGAGTAGGGGAGGGTAGGACATGCGACTTGAAAAGTATGGCATTTCTTACGTTGTATTCATGATTACACATAGCGAGCGCACAAACTATCTGTTCCATTGGTTGGCTTGGCAAGACAGGCAAGACACACCCCATGACGGCCCCCAGTAGAACTTGCAGCGACACAGCTATTGACACACTCTGAGCACTCACTTGGAACGCCAGAGGTCTTAACGACAACAGGAAGCTCAGAAAGGTCCTGACTTACCTGAGGAGACATGAAGTAGATATTGCGTTGCTACAAGAGATGCATCTCCCTCTCAACAGTCCCATGCTGCTTTGTAAAGGTTTACATGGTAACATTCATGCGGCGTAATTCACCACACATGCTTCGGGGTGGGGGGTACTTACTTGGGTGAATCCTAAGACCGTCCTCAAACTCTAACCATTAGACATGGACAGGGAAGGTAGATTTGTGATCACCAGGTGTAGGGGGAATGGACCTACTCATAGTTAACATCTACGGCCCCAATTTCGATAACCCTGATTTTTATACCACACGTTCAGACAAGGTTGGCTTGCGGGGGAGGGGCAACAGCTCTGGGGTGGGGGATCTCAATTTAGGCAGGAACCCACTACAGGATAGATCTGGGGGGGGGGGGGGGGGGGGGTCGGAGAGACACATCACAGCAGGGGCTAGAGCAGTAGACGGGCAATGGTAAGGTTTGACTTGAGGGATTTACGCATTACTCAGCCCATTATGATCCTACACACCCGAATAGATTATTGGCTGGCAGCCAGGCGGTTAAATGAGAGAGCTCGAGCTTGTGAGGTGCTTCCCTATACATTTTTGGAGCATTCCCCGATACGGTTAGTGCTCGATGCACCCTGGAAGGCTATTCCACCCTTCACTTGGAGGTTTCCCCCTTACTCTCTGCTCGATGCATTTTTTAAAGAAGAAGTAACTGAAGCAATTGAAACGCTTTTTTGTGACCAATGTGGGATTGGTGGATAGCTTTCAGGTGGTCTGGGAGAAGTTCAAAGTTTATACCTGCGGCGTTACTATGACCAAACACTCTGGCGTCCTTCGGGCGATCCGCAAACAACTCACTGACTTAGAAAAGAAGCTAGCGACCTTAGAAAAACGACTTCAGGTTAGAGCGGATGACAAAGTCGTGCAGGAGTCCAAGGTCCTGTTGGGGGAATTTCCTAACTTGAAGGTTTAAGTGTTTGTCCAGATCCTCAGGCTCTGAGCAAATCCTTTTTATCCTTATATATTGAGACATGGGTAAGTTGTCTTCTAGGTTTTGCGGATGGAAGCTCTGGTACATGAGTGAATTGTTCTCGTCAGTGTTTTCCGGGAATACCCCAGTACAAATTTTTCCATCCTTTAATTTGATAGCCACATCCAAGAATGAGATTTCACAATCACTGATGGTGTGAGTAAACTGGATTTGTTCAATGTGTGTGTTGAGTGAGTCAATTTTCTGTTCCAAGCTTTCTTTGTTGCCTGACCATAGCACAAAAATATCATCAATGAATCTTTGGTACAGAATGCTTTTGTCTTGCTAATCTTCATCGCTGTAAATAAAGTCTGATTCGAACTTCGCCATAAATGTATTGGCATATGCTGGGGCCCC
Source organism: Lissotriton vulgaris (assembly GCF_964263255.1). Lineage (NCBI taxonomy): Eukaryota > Metazoa > Chordata > Amphibia > Caudata > Salamandridae > Lissotriton > Lissotriton vulgaris. The sequence goes on along the minus strand of NC_141685.1, from coordinate 509,344,111 downwards.
AGCAAATCCCATTGAAGTTCCACTCTGTTGTAAAAAGAACTTTGAATCCCACTGGAAATAACTATGGTACAAGCAGAAATGTAACAGTTCCAGAACAAATGTTTTTTCTGCTCTGATGTCAGTTAGATTTAACAGAGCCCATTCCACAGCTTCCAGTTCTGATTGGTGCGGAATAGATGGATATAGAGATTTGACATCTATAGTACAGAGTAACACATTTTGGGTGGTGGGAATGTCCTTGAGTTTCAGAAGAAAATGGTTCATATCCTTGATGTAGGAAGGCCAGTTCTGCACAAACTGTTGCAAGAATATGTCAATGTATTGGCCTAATGGCTCAAAGATGGTGCCACATCCCGTTACAATGGGTCTCATGGGTGGATTGTGTTTATCCTTAAGGACCTTGGGGAGCATATATAGGCGGGGACGCCACGGTATTGTACTGTGAGAAATTGTTTTGTAGCTTTTAAAATGTAACCCAATTCATGAGCTTGATCCAATATTGTCTTTAAAGGGACTTCCAAGTCTTTGGTTGGATCTTCCTCTAATTCCAAATAAGTGGTTTCATCAGAAACATGTTCTTGAACTTTGCGTAAATAAAATTCTTTATCCATAATGATAATTGCTCCTCCTTTATCAGCTTTTTGGATGAATATTTTTTCATTCTTTTGAAGACCTTTCAAAATGTTTCTGTCATAGTCCGATAGGTTTTTGGTTTTAGATTTCCGAAAGCTCAATTTGTCTAGGTCATTACGAACTGATTTTTCAAATGCATCCAGGATTTTGTGCGTAACTGGAGATTGGAATTTGGACTTGGGTTTAAATTCCATGAGTTATGTCGGTTCTTTTTCAGGTTGTTTTGCAACCACATTCGTGAAAGTGTCTTAGTCTAAGGACTCTCATGAATTTGAAGAGAGCTACTTCACATTCCAAGATGTTCGTATCATAAGTGGGAACAAAGCCCAATCCACTGTTTAAAACTCTTGATTCGTCAGTTGTTAATTCTGTTTTGGATATATTTATTACTAAATTGGTTTGTTGCTCCTTGTTCTTCCTCCTTCTTTTGCCTCTCCTCGTTTTGTTTTGGGTTTTCCTGGTGGTTGGCTTAGATCCCCGACCTGGGGAAAAGAAGATTTAGATGTTCCTGAAGCTGAAGCAATTTCTACAGTTTCTATTGAACCAGATGTTCCTGCTATTTGTGTTTGTGCTGATGGTCTATTTGCACTGAGATCAGTGTCTGACACTAGACTTTCTTCAGATGTTGTTGGTGCCTTTTTGTGTAAACTCGTCTTTGAGAGTATACCTCAGCCCAAGTGTAGACTTCGTTTAGCTTGTAATCAAGCGTATCTCTTGAATTTTCTTAGTTTGCCCTCCTGGATTTCTTTGGAGTGTTTATCCAGTGTCGGGCTTCATCAGCTAAAAGTCTAGTGTCAGACACTGATCTCAGTGCAAATAGACCATCAGCACAAACACAAATAGCGGGAACATCTGGTTCAAAAGAAACTGTAGAAATTGCTTCAGCTTCAGGAACATCTAAATCTTCTTTTCCCCAGGTCGGGGATCTAAGCCAACCACCAGGAAAACCCAAAACAAGGAGAGGCAAAAGAAGGAGCAACAAACACATTTAGTAATAAATATATCCAAAACAGAACAACTGACGAATCAAGAGTTTTAAACAGAGGATTGGGCTTTGTTCCCACTTATGATACGAACATCTTGGAATGTGAAGTAGCTCTCTTCAAATTCATGAGAGTCCTTAAACTAAGACACTTTTTCACGAATATGGTTCCAAAACAACCTGAAAAAGAACCGACAGAACTCATGGAGTTTAAACCCAAGTTCAAATTCCAATCTCCAGTTACGCACAAAATCCTGGATGCATTTGAAAAATCAGTTCGTAATGACCTAGACAAATTGAGCTTTCGGAAATCTAAAACCAAAAACCTATCGGACTATGACAAACATTTTGAAAGGTCTTCAAAAGAATGAAAAAATATTCATCCAAAAAGCTGATAAAGGAGGAGCAATTATCATTATGGATAAAGAATTCTATTTACGCAAAGTTCAAGAACATGTTTCTGATGAAACCACTTATTTGGAATTAGACGAAGATCCAACCAAAGACTTGGAAGTCACTTTAAAGACAATATTGGATCAAGCTCATGAATTAGGTTACATTTCAAAAGGTACAAAACAATTTCTCACAGTACAATACCCGAGGCGTCCCCGCCTATATATGCTCCCCAAGGTCCATAAGGATAAACACAACCCACCCATGAGACCCATTGTAACAGGATGTGGCACCATCTATGAGCCATTAGGCCAATACATTGACATATTCTTGCAACAGTTTGTGCAGAACTGGCTTCCTACATCAAGGATACGAACCATTTTCTTCTGAAACTCAAGGACATTCCCACCACCCAAAATTTGTTACTCTGTACTATAGATGTCAAATCTCTATATCCATCTATTCCGCACCAATCAGGACTGGAAGCTGTGGAATGGGCTCTGTTGAATCAAACTGACATCAGAGCAGAAAAACAATTATTCTTTAACTGTTACATTTCTGCTTGTACCATAGTTATTTCCAGTGGGATTCAAAGTTCTTTTTACAACAGAGTGGAACTTCAATGGGATTTGCTGGGGCCCCAGCATACGCCAATACATTTATGGCGAAGTTCGAATCAGACTTTATTTACAGCGATGAAGATTGGCAAGACAAAAGCATTCTGTACCAAAGATTCATTGATGATATTTTTGTGCTATGGTCAGGCAACAGAGAAAGCTTGGAACAGAAAATTGACTCACTCAACACACATTGAACAAATCAAGTTTACTCACACCATCAGTGATTGTGAAATCTCATTCTTGGATGTGGCTATCAAATTAAAGGATGGAAAAAATTGTACTGAGGTATTCCGGAAAAACAGTGACGTGAACAATTCACTCATGTACCAGAGCTTCCATCCGCAAAACCTAAGAGACAACTTACCCATGTCTCAATACATGAGGATAAAAAGGATTTGCTCAGAGCCTGAGGATCTGGACTAACACTTAAGCCTTCAGCATTCTAAATACATGGAAAGGGGTTATCCCCAAAGTGTTCTTGAGAAAACCAAAGAACGGATTAGAGTGTACGATAGGGAGAACCTTCTAAAACAAAAACCGAAGAAAATTCAGGAAAGACATGTATTTGTATCAAAATTCTCAACCAGCTCAATGAAAATTAAAAATACCATATTACGGCACTGGGAACTTTCACAGCATGAGCCAGATTTTGAAGAGATTTTCTCTCAAAGACCTATCTTTGCATACACCAGATCAAAGAATTTGAAGGAACTGTTAAACACACCATTGATACAATCAGAGCGAGTCCAAAAAGGGATGAAACGTTGCATGAATTGTGTCCACTGTAATAATGTTATTGTCGGGGCTAACTTACATCACCCACAAACGGGCAAAATGTTATCACTCCACTATGATGGTGACTGTAATTCCAACAACTTGATTTATTACATTAAATGCCCATGCGGAAAACTCTACGTGGGAAAAACTGAGCGAAAACTGAAACTTCTCACATCAGAACACAAGAGTACTATCAGGAATGCAAACATCAAGAGTAATCTTGCCAAACATTGGCTTGAAAATAAACACAACATTTCCCAGATACAGTTTTCAGTCCTGGAGAAAATTAAACCACGTGAAGAAGAGGATCTAACCAGATCCCTCCTCCAAAGAGAAATATTTTGGATCAAGAGATTAGGGACCCAGGAGCCAAAAGGGCTCAATGAAAAAATTGACTATTCAAGTTTTCTATAAACAAAAGGTGCACCCATGGTATAGTGCATTTGTAGGTTTCAGACTGACCAATGAAACACTTGTTGAATTATTGTTGAAATGCATATAATGAATACGATATGTACTTTTGTGAAGTGTTTATTTTATTTTGTTCCTTTCTTTTCGGTTTGCACAGCCTGTCCTCCACTTTATTTTATTTTGCCACTTATTTATTTTTAAGTTCATCTATTTCACCGTTGTTTTGCACGGTTTGTTTGCATATAGAATTCACACTTAGAGTAGGATGTGGATTGCGGGGTTATGAGCTTTGATCACTCGGGACTTGCCGAGGTACAGATTGTTTTCTGAGTCAGGTCTTAGCCCAGGGTAAAATGGCGGAACAGGCTTGCAGGATACCAGGGAAGTCCGCTTTTCATTTCGGTTGCGGAAGTAATCGCGTTCTGCGCGCTATGGAGGGAGATAAGAACAGTGGGGAACGTCCGTGGGAACTTCGTGACGAATAATATAGGAGTCATGCGGAGAAGACCCGAGTACCGTTTTGGCGTCCACAAGGATGGGTTGCCCATGGTCTCCAATATTGTATGCGCTGGTGGCCGAACCTTTAGCCTGTGCACTCAGAGAATAATAGACACAAAGGCATTAGGTTCCCGGGCTATGAATTAATTGTATCCACCTATGCGGACGATATGCTCCTATACATAAGAGACCCTGAAAGGAACCTCTCCCCGGTCTCGAGTGAAGTGGTGCACTTTGGTGCGGTGTCAGGACTACGTGTTAACCCGCCGAAGTCTAACATATTTCCTCTTACCCAGGCCACAATCCTGTTCGAACCGGACTACTAGTTGCAGTGGTCAACGGAAGCGTGGAGATATTCGGGTATACGAGTGCACACCAACCCAGAGGTTGTGTTTAGAGAAAACTATAAAGTGGCTATAAGCAAACTAGAGGATGAGGTGGACTGTTGGATCAGACTACCACTCTCTCTGATGGGCAGAGTTTCCATCATGAAAATGGTCGTACTGCCTCATTTGTATTTCTTTTTTCTAACATTCCCACCGTTCTTCCTTGCGCTTTGTTTCATCAGCTAACAACACTGATGGTGAAGTTGGCTTGGGCTGGCAAATAGGCGCCAGTCAGATGGCAGGTTCTTACGCTACCGTGTCATGTGGGAGGGTTAGGTGCCCCCGACTTTGACTTATATTACAGGGCAGCGTGAAGTGCGTATGCTTACCACTGGATGCACGAAACACCGGACACACCACATCTCCGTATAGAAAATTTAGTGGCTGCCCCTCTCCCATTGCCGGCTTTGATGTTTGGGACTGCTGATCACAAGACGGGGATTTTAGATTCAAATCAATGAGACAATGCACGCTTTCCACTATCTATTACAGTTACAGGCGGGTGCTATTCTCTACGATCCGCTTGCTCCTCTTGATTGGTGTCGCTGGCTACCCTAGTGCAGGGATAAGTGGGTCATGTGTGCGCTCAATTCGCTGAGAGTACAGAACATAGGCGAAATATTTGGAGATGATACGGCAAAGAGCTGGGGAGATTTAGAGACTGGTGCCGCTACCCCCACTATCCTTACAAAATTCTAATTTCACAGAACACGACAAGCGTTGTCGCATAGATTAGGGAGCGACTTGCTGGAACCTCCTGAGCTGCCTGCCTTGTCCAACGTCATAAAGGCAGAGACGCCTTCCAGGATAGTATCCAGAATCTATAAACTATCCATGTCCTATATAGAAAATCACTACACTAAAGCCTGTTTAGCTTGGCAAAGAGATCTGGGTCGGGACATAGCTGACACTATGTGCGCATCTCATTAAATGGTAGACACAGATTGATTCACTTTAAGTATCTCAATAGGGTCTACTACACCCCAGAGAGATTGCATAGAGAGGGCTTAAGAGAAGGGCCGAACTGTGAGCGTTGCACCGTGCAACCAGCTGATTTTCTTCACCTGGCCTGGTCTTGCCCTGGGAAATCCAACTTTTGGTATTTGGTCTTTAGGGAATTGGGACAGGTGGTTAACCCGACACTCACTCCAGAGCCCGCTCTCGCCCTACTGGGCGACTTAAAACAGAAGCCTAAGGGAGTGCGTAGGTTGGTAGACATGGGCCTGCTGATAGCCAAACGCAGGGTGGCAATCTGTTGATCAGGAGCACCGACTCCAACGATAGCCCAATGGTCAAGGGATATGCTATACTGTTGCACCCAAACTGAGTATTTTAGTGATGTTCTCTCACCACAGAACAGACCTAAAAACTTTTGGGAATTGTATAAAACTTACCTAGCAACCAAGGAGGAGAGCACTGTAGGCGCTGAAATGGACCCTCAGGAGCTTACTGGTACTACTCCTGATACATAGTTACTTGACGTTAGCCCTAGGCTGATACAATAGGAAGTATACATATCGGTTGTTTTTCATGATTACATTGTAATGGACCTAACGTGGAGGGGGTGGTGGGGGGGGGGGGGGTTGGCTTATTGGGGGGGGCGGTTCGAATTGATAATGTGCTGTCACTGGAAATAATCTGTCTGCTGGCCTTTGGAATTCTGCTGTAACATCTTTGATCACTGTGTGTCATTGATATTGCCACTCTGAAGTATTGAGTCTCATGTTGGTCTTGAATACAAACCTAAGACATCTTTAAAAAAAAAAAAACATTCACCAAAGATCCACTGGAGCAAATAAATAGCTTGTAGTCAAATGTTTCATATGATTGTCAAACCCCAGATACATAACATTTTGAGATGAAGAAAGAATGAATGCATGTATGCACTTGCAGGGCTATTCAAGAGCGTCCTGGAGCTGAGGCAAAAGGGAAGGAATACACAGACCTATAGGCTAAACTGATGGATTTTTTGTTTCGGAAAGCTGTTTCATCTGAAATGAATCTAAGCTGAGAAGGAAGTTTCTTCCAACTCCTGGCAGCTAGTATAGAAAAGGCAGAGCACCTACTCTCTTCCTCTTAACGCAGAGAACATCTAACAGAATTTGCATTTTGCAAGTGCAAGGCCCTAGAGGGGCAGTATTTTTGCATCCGATCAAGCAGATATTTTGGTCCAACCTTGTAGAAGGCTCAGTGTGCAATAAGTAGAGTTTTAATATAAATTATTTTACTCACCGTCAACTAATACAATTGATTGCAAGGGTGAGACCCAAGGAGAGTTTAGACAGTTTAAACAGAAGACTGACTAAAGTGTACTGTACTACATGCAAATCTATGTATTATGAAACTCCAAGTTAGAGAATGTTAGAATAATCCAGCCTGGACCAGTGATTTTTGATCTTCCCAAAGAAGAAAATTCAAGAATGTTCTTAGCATTTTTAGTATCCAGAAGCAGGATTTCACTACAGAGGAAATCTGGAGTTTAAAAGAAAGATGATCTCCAAGCCCCTTCCGTAGGTGGGTGAGGCAATGGACAACAGTTTGACCAAACACCTATCCAACCTGGTAGTGGATTGGAACTAAAAAGCAAGAAGTTCTGTCTTATCCGAGTTACATTGACTGCAGTTAACTCAGCCATTTCATAACCTCCTCTATGCATACTGAGGATGTTTGCGCATCTTAGGCAGGATCACCCTCATAGGTAAGTAGTAGCCGTGTCATCTGCGTGTGAAACAATTTTAATGCCAAATGATTCCATTTAATAAGACAAGTGGAGAAGTTAATGTTAAAAAGTGTGCCGCTGTATGCAGAGCCCAGCAGCACACAACATCTTAGATTATTTTCCTCAGAGTAAAAGGGCTTCATCCACACAGCTTGTTTTCTATGATTCTGAAAAGATCTTAACTACCTTAATACCGCCCCTCCCACTCCAACTTATTCAAGGATATGGAGCAGGATTTCATGTGAAACAGTGTCAAACGCTGCAGAGAGATCTAACTAAATCAAGGCAACGTTATGACCAGAATCAAGATTCATCTTAATCTGTCAGGGATTCCCAACGGGGCAGTCTCAGTGCAATGCTGTGCTCTAAAAACTGCTTACGATGGGTGCAGAAGATTAAAAATATCCCAAACGTAGACAGTTCTAGAGAACCCTGGGTCTCGTCCGATGAACCCCCTTCAGGTCCAATGTGTTTATCTGGCATTTAATTTCTTTAAAACCATAGTATCAGAGATGACAAACCCTCAGTTGTCAGGTTGTCCAAATGAGTACTCCAGCATTCCAGCAATGCTTTCTTCTCTCACATTTGAGAAATAATAGATGGGTGACAATGAACTCCATCAGGTAGAATTTCCACTACCACCACTGCAATGACTTCAAGACTATGGATGACATCTGCAATTTGCCATCCCAATTCCCCGATTTGAGGCATCAAACGTCATCCAGACATTCCTGAAAATATCTCAAATGCTAGAGATCCCATATCCTGCTTTTCTTGCCTGAAGAAGGAAATTATGTGGATTCAAAAGCATGAAACTTCTTTCTTGCAGTCAATATGGTAAGGAAGATATTCCTTTTGAAACTTGGATCCGACTTTGCAGGTCTGAATGTCTATTTTAGAAGGCTTTTTAAGAGTTTTGAAGAAAACAGAATTGAGAAAGCTGCTACCTTAGTTTCCAAAAGCCTGGAGAGAATGGAAAAGGATAAGCCTTCGGTTCTGACTGCATTCTTTAAAAAAGATGATGTATAAATATCATGAGTGGTTGTTTGGAAAAAGAATCCTGGAAAAACAGCAGGTAATCAATTGAAGCCTTACATGTCTTATGATGGAGGTAAGGCACAATAGTCAGTGGATGAATCATATTTAGAGCAGTTGTGTTGAGGAATCGAAATTTGCCTATCTTAATAACGGTAAGTTTCAATTCTATTAAGGACACGGAGGCGAGGATTATGCTTTTCCTTCTTCGCTGTTTATTAAAATCACACAACACAGCAGCCCAGAAAAGCACCCAAATGCAAAAAAACATTTCTCTATATCCCAAAACAAAGGGATTAAGAACATGGCATCATCCAAAAACAGTCAGAAAAAACTACATATCCCATCAAGTCCGTGAATAACCACATAACGTTAGTCCTTTCACAGTGTCCATCGCACGAAGATAGGGCGTCCATCGCACGAAGATAGGGCGTCCATCTTGTGTCATCCTTCCTCTTTCTTCGCGCGAGTCATGCCAAAGCATCAACGGTCCTGTTTCGAGCCTTCATTACCTAGTGGAATAAACACAACAGCGCAGTGGCGTTGCGTCCGTTGGGGGGGTTGGGGCGTTGCCCCACTAGCCATGGACGACCGCACTGTCTGCCAACACATGCATTTAATGGATTTTAAAATACATCTGTTTAAAAATAAATCTGAGCACACTACCGGCACCGGGACAAGCCCGACAGAATCAGCATTGTATAAGGAAGTAGGCTGTGGGGGGCGTGGCTGCGGCAGAGAGTGACAGGCAGCGCACAGGCAGAGCAGAACAGCGGAGTACTAGTAGACTGCGCAATGCGCATGTGGAATCCAGGAGTAGTCAAAATTTCGACTGGCCCGCGCATGCGCACAGTGGTAGACCTTCCCTTCCCCCCCTCTATAGCACTCGAGACACAGGCACGGTCAGGCAGGGACCCGGGGCCCTGGTCTCATAACGGGCAGATAGTATCCCGTTCGTAGCCAATCCCGGCGCAGTGTTGCTGTAAACGCTGCGCCAGGATTGGCTGCTGCAGCAGGATTGTGCCGCGCGTGGGTGTTGGCTGCTCTGCTGACGGGCCGCACTGTATGGCCAATCACCATATGGCTATATCCAGCCATGTCGAGGTGATTGGCCATTTCTACGCTGTCGGGACGTCACCGGCTGCAGCCTTCCTGATGACGAGTACAGCACTGCAGGAATTCAAAACCAGGACGGCGGGAGTCTCGGGACGGTAAGTTTTACTTTTATTATTTTTCTCTCTCTTAAACCCCTCTCGCCTCCCCCCCATCCCCTCTGCGGCGTGATTAGCCCACCCCCCCCACGCCCCCCCCCGGCCCATAATGCCCGTCGCGATTGCTCATTTATCTTGTGCATTTATCAGGGGGAAAATGCATGGTATGACACTGTAGTCGAAAAAACTGGTGTCCATCGTGTACATATATATATATTATGATTTAAAGAACAATTTAAGCTTTTTGCCTAAAAGCCCTTTCCTGTTCACTTTGAGTGTACTAAAGTGTCTTTGTGTAATTGAGGTACAGGCTTGTGCCCCACACCGTGAGATTGTCGAAGGATATTCTCTCTGTATTTTGTGATATAAAGTAAATATACTTGTTGACCACTGTCCGGCTGGACAAGTCACTTAAATACAGAATCCAATGTGTCTGTATTCATTTGTATGCTTTATCCAGTGTTGCATGGGACCATTGTTGTTCTCAAAAAACATGTGCCCAGTGTGGCATTGAGTGGTGTGGAATTCCCAGGTAATGTCAGGGCTGGTGGTGTCCACAGCAGTTCTTTCAGTTGCAGTCCCCAGTGGTCTGTGCATTGATTGTGTTTAAGGTGGTGCCTCTACAGGACATCCCATGTGATCCTAATTCCAGTGCTACTGTTGCCCACAGTGGTGCAATGTGTATGCACATAATGACATTGACTGGTGAGTGATGTCGCACTTTAGTATATGAAAGCAATGACTAGCATTGATGCAGGCTGTTGCTTAATAAAAATAAAGTAGTATATGCGAAATGTATTTGAGGATATATCCTAGAGAAAAGTAATGTCATTCTTAGGTTATTCTGAATGAGCAGCTACCTACGTTGTTATCATATGGAATCTCTTTATTGCTGTCATAACAACACTTTCACAACATCCTTATTAACATTCTTGCTTTCTCAAATTTGCTCGAAAATGTTCCATTTGCCCACTCTTTTTTCGAAATGTTCTCGGGGAGAACCCCCCCGAACCTACTTATGACAGTAGAGCTCGCCAACTAAGCTCGCTCACCACACGTCACTCATGACAACCCTTTACGTCACACCACTTTCAAATCTCATCAGCCACCACTGCAACAGTGTAAGCGTTGCAAAATCGAATCAAATCCAATCAGAAGCGTCTACCATCCACTTTCCGCATGAGAAAATGTACAGCAATACCACCAATGACAAAGAAACAAAAACCTGTTTCCTTACAGCCATATGGGTGGGATATCCTCCGAAGGATTGGGAGGGATAATCCTGGACTCCGTGTCCTTAATAGAATTGAAACTTACCGTTACTAAGCTAGGCAAATTTCGATTCTAGGTCAGGACCGGAGGCTTCAGATTATGCTTGTTCAAAGCTTACTTACCACCAAATGTGCAATATTCACCACTGGTTTGAAATAAAACCTTTTAAAAGTGGAATCCGAGGACCAATCCGCTGCACGCATCAAGTCCTCCAATCGTGCACCCAACGAGAAAGCTTTCAAGGCCATGGCCCTAGTAGCCTAATGAGCACCGAACATCTTCGTATCAATCCACCCAGCCTCCTGCAACACCCACCGAACCCATCTGGCTATAGTGGGGGAGGATACAGCCTTGTGCGGTTTACACAAGGCAATGAGCAACTGTCTTTCACCCAGAGGGCAAAGTTCAAGAGTGACATCTTCATATGTCTTAAGGCACTGCACCACACAGAGTTTTGGTACATCTACAAATGCCGGGTAAGAAATTGACCTAGTCGCAGACTTTGCGAGACGACCCACCGTAAAAGTCACCCCTTCTGGGGAAAAAATTATTGCTGAGATATCCAGGGCCCGCACATCCGAAACCCTACGCCATGACACTAAACACAGGAGCATAGCCAACTTGGCGGACAGCTCCTTCAAAGAGAGGTACTTGTTGTGTTGCCAAGAAAGAAAGAGATCCAGCACAACATTCACATACCACAGGACGGAATAACGCGGCTCCGTGGGCAAAGAAAGTCTCACTCCCCTAAGAAGCTTACAAACAAAAGGATGTTCCCCCACTGGGGCACCATCTACCGGTTCGTGTGCCGCTGAAATTGCCGACCGCATTGCGTTAATGGTGCGGTACGCTAGACCCACTGACGCCAGTTCCGCCAAGAAATTCAAGATGGGTACGACGCCTGAGACCAGGGGATCCAGGTCTCGAAGACACCAATGAACCCACCTGGTCCAAGTGGATTGGTACCTCTTTGCAGTACTGCTAGCCTAGGCTTTAGACAAAAGGTTCCGAGCCGATTCCGAAAGTCCTGGGAGCGAACAGCGTCTCCGGAAAGCCGCCATGCCATGAGGCGGAGAGAATCTTGCATTATGAGATGGTGCGGCTCCTCGTTCGGATTGAGAAGATAAGGGAGCCGGGGGAGTAGGATTGGAGAATTCCAGGAAAGATCCAGAAGAACTGGAAACCAGACTTGAGACCTCAAACAGGGCTTCACCATTATCACCTCCGCCTCCTGGCAACGGAGTTGGGCTGCCGCCCGCAGCACCATCAAGAAAGGAGGGAATGCATAGGGTCGCTCCAGACTCAAGTTCTGGAGGAATGCATCCGTGGCCTCCGCTAGCGGGTCCGGCCTCCAATTGTAAAACCTATGTAGTTGGAAATCCAGGCGGGACGCAAACAGATCCACAGAGAATGGACCCTACAGGGTGTTCAGCCACTGGTACACATGATGTCCAGTTTCCAAAGACTGGAGTCCCGCAGGTACCTCGAATGCAAATCCGCTACCTGATTGTCTTTGCCTGGGAGATACTCCGCCGTCACTGAGACGCGATTGGACAGACAATCTCAAAAATCCTTCGCCAGATCTGCTAGTGCTCGGGACAGAGGACCGCCCAGATGGTTGACATATCGAACCGCTGAGACGTTGTCTATCCGTAAGAGTACACATGACTTTGCCAAGTCCCTGGTCCAACAACAGATCGCAAAGGACCCCGCCAGCTACTCCAAATAGTTGATGTGGAGCATTTGCTCGTCGGACGACCAAGCGCCGCCTTTGGAGAAATCCCTGCAGCGGGCGCCCCAGCCGGACCTGCTGGCGTACGATTCTATGACTAAATCCGGAACTGACCTGAAAATAGCTTGGCCGTTCTACGCCTCCATATGGGAAAGCCACCAGCTCATTTCCCCTTTCACCTCCTGCGACAGAGGGACCAGCTGGTCGTAAGTCAACCCTTCCTGAGGTGATACGCTTTGAGGCGCTGAAGGGCCCGATAATGCAGGGGCTCCGGGAAGATTGCCTGAATGGAGGAGGACAGGAGTCCTACCATCCTGGCAATCTGCCGCAGGGAAGTGTGCGACTTGGAAACCGTCTGCTTCAGTTCATGCCGAATCTTGGCCAACTTCCGGGAAGGGAGGCTGAGAGAGGCTTGCACAGAATCCACTACGAAACCCAAGAATACCATTGTCTGTGATGGGGAAAAGACCGACTTGTCTTCGTTGATGATGAACCAGAGTCCTTGCAGCAAGGAAATAGTCTGATTGAGCTGGAGAGCGAACTTGTCGGGACACTGGCCCATCAGAAGGATGTCGTCCAAGTAGACAATTATCCGAATCCCCTGACTCCGAAGGACCTCCACCGCCGGGTGCAACAGTTTGGTGAAGCACCAGGGGGGGGGGGCTCGATGAAAGCCCAAAAGGAAGGTCGGTGAACTCGAAGACCTGATCCTTCCAGAGAAATTGAAGGAAACGACGGTGAGGCGGGTGAATGGGTACTACCAAGTATGCATCTTTGAGGTCCAGACGGACCATCCAGTCGTTCGGAAGCAAAACATCCCGGAACAGATGGATTCCCTCCATCTTGAAATGATGGTAAACCAACCACCCGTTGAAGTCTGAGGTTGCTCGTGTCCGTCTTCTCCACCAGGAAGATGTTGCTGAGGAAACCGTAAGGGTGTCGCGTTGACTGGCAAATGTCTCCTTTGCGTAGCAACGCTGAATCCTCGTCGATCAATCGCGCATCTGCCTGCGAAAAAGTGATAGGGCGTGGCGCCCTTAGCTGACAGGGCCGATCGTAAAACTCTAAACAGAAGCCCGCTAGGGTCTGCAGAACCCATGCGTCCGCTGTAATCGCCGCCCAAGCTTCCGGAAAAAACGCTAGCCGGCCCCCAATCTGTACCTGGCTTGCAGGTATCAAACTTACAAGGGGAACTGTTGCCACCGGCGTCGTTCCTGAAGCCGCCGCCGCACCCCCTGAACCGCTGGCCACTTATCGGATAAAAGTTGTTGTAGTTTGCCGACGTGGTATACTGGCCTCTGCCGGAGCCTTGCCCTTTGTTGGGTAAATTCTGACCGCCACGGCCAGTCGCGTGGCCCCTACCGTGACCGGCCCCACGGTAAAAGCGTTGCTGGAACACCCTCTTTATACTGGGCTGGGCTTTGTCCAGGGAGGTGAATGTATTAACAAATTTGCCCAGTTCTTTAATAAATAGGTCCCCAAATAAGCTGCCCTGCGCTACCGCTCCCGCCTCCAAAGAGGCTAAATCCCCTAACTTGGGATCTAACTTAATCAGCAGGGACCAGCGACGTTCCGTCGAGAGGGAGCAGTTGGCTTTCCCCAAGAAAATGACCACCCTCTGAGCCCAATTAGATAGCACGTCCGGGGATATGGGGGCGCCAGAAACCTTGGCCACCTTCGGCCATATCCAAGATCTTTGTGATAGGGCCTATGGCGTCTAGCAGCTTATCCTGACATGAACGCCAGGAGTAGTCAATCCCCTTACGGGGGTCCTTGACAAACTTCGCCATGAACGTGGCTAACTTGCCATCCAATTCTGGTGTCATGGCGACCTTCCCTTCTAGAGTAGGACGTGGACACTCTCCCCTCAGACAACTCTGTGCTTCCTTCTCCCGTGGCTTGCGGCGACGCCCCGCCGCACACTTCGCGACCTTGTCTCCAGGAGTCCAGGCCGCTGACCGCAGGTGAATAATTTCGTCCGGGTCCAGCATGCCAGAACTATCCTGTGGTAACTCGCCGCGGAGCTGGACAGCCGTCACGAGCGCACAGACTCCTCGTCGTCGTCTGTGTCTGCCGGGGAGATCCCTCCTGGGGCGGAAGGGGCTGTCCCAGTCTGCCCTGAAGGTCCCTGGGGCGACGCCGGGGTAGGGTCGGTTGCCTTCACCAGAAAAGAGTCCTGCAGGCGCTCAAAGGCACTCCTGTCTACACCCTGCGGTCCCCCAGAACCCCGTCCCTACACACTTTCTTAGGAGCAGGAGGCTACCCTTCTGAGGGCGCCGGGTTGCCTCCAGGAGTCTCTACATGCGCTTGTGCCAGTTTCGCGCACTCTTCCACAATGCGCGCGGAGAGTCTGTCCTCCATGGGACCCACAATTTCCTGTACACACCTATAGATGGAGCTATCTACAGCGTTGTAGAACTCATCATCACAGAGATACTGGTGAGTTTCTTCCTCCTCTGCGAAATACCCCTCACCCATGACTGGCTACCCCCTGGTCAGGAATGAAAAGGTGGGCACGGGGACGCACAGGTAACCGCAGTACCCAGGTAGGGGCCAGCCGGAGGCTAGCAGGTATATTGGGCTGGTGACCAGACCTATTGAGGCAGCACCCACCTCCAAGCGCGCAGACCCTCTCAAGAGGACCGGGTCTACGTCGCCCCCCCTGCGCGCTAAACAAACTGAAGGGCCAGACCCGATTAAGGCCAATTTCGGAGCAGAACAACTCTGAGGGTAAAAGCGGTTAAAACCGCTATGGTGCTGTCATACAGCCCACAGGCGTTCGTCGCGGTAACCCGCCAATACAGACCCCGTTGGGGCATAAGGGAAACTTGTAGCAAATACAGCCCAAACCGGGTGTCAGGGTGGAGGCGGCAGGCGAGGCTCCAGCGCGGCTCCCTCTCCTCAACGCGGTTCCAGTCATAGAGAGGAAAACCGCGCCGAGGAGAACGAGACGCGACGGCTCCCCCTAGCGGCCCAGTCAGTGCTGCTGCAAGTACGGGGACATCGCGTGAGGGGTAAAAACGTCCTCGCGATGCAAAGGGCTCTGCAAAAATGAGAAAAACAGTGACCACACAGAGCCCCCTTACAGCATCAGAAAGCGCCCGATAGTCAAAAAGAAGCCAAAGACATGCAACAAATCCCACACAAAGCTAAACTATGTGAGAGAAAAACAATAGACTTAACTGGCTGCGAAGCAGCGAAGAAAAAGGAAGGGGACACAAGATGGACGCTCTATCTTCGTGCGAAGGACACTGTGAAAGGACAAACGTTATGTGGTTATTCACGGACTTCATGGGATATGTAGTTTTTTCCGACTGTTTTTGGATGATGCAATGTTCTTAATCCCTTTGTTTTGGGATATAGAGAAATATTTTTTTGCATTGGACTGCTTTTCTGGGCTGCTGTGTTTTGTGATTGTAATAAACAGCGAAGAAGGAAAAGCATAATCTGAAGCCTCCGGTGCGGACATAGAATCCTGTCTCTTATGGAAATATGAGTCACTTCAATAATCCCACGAGCAATGCTAGCAAAAAGCCTCTTCAATAAGCTCAACATCTCATGTTTTAAGCATCAGTAGCCTGAAAGTCTTACAGCACTGGCAGAAGCAGTGCGACAAAGGGAAGAGGAACTCGCACTCTTGCCTCCAAGACCAATGTAGAGGCTACTGTAGAAGTTCTGAGGCTCTCCACAGTACTGTCTTCAGGTGCACAACTTCCCCGTAACTCAGCTTCCTCTATAGCATCTTTCTGAAAATGTTACACCACTTGATGTAGTGAGAGTCAAAAAGATAAATCACTCAAACATGGTCATCTTTCCTAAAACATTATACCTACAAAAAGCACTTGTCAAAAAGTTAAGACATGGTGAATGAAACCAAAAAAGGCGAACACATTGCTACAAAAATTACTTATTTTACATGGTTGCGTAGGGAAGACCTAGCAACGTTGATGACTAGGTACTTTTCAAACAGCATGAAATACATATACAATGCAGCATAGTCATCAGATCAAGAAATAAGCAAAGGTAACAGAGAAAATGTATCTGTGTCAAGTTCTTTTTAGGGGGATAGTATCACAAATAGGCCATAACAAGTACGTCTGATGGTTTCCTAAACAAGAGCAGATTATTTCTTAAAAGCTTTAGGTTTCCTAAAGTCTTGGATTTTTCATAAATGTGTGCATGACATTCTGGCACCACTTGGGATCTATTGTTGGGGGGGGGGGGGGGGGCGTTTCTGAAGAGTCCAGAATCTGTGGGGGGGAAAAGGCAGCAGCTAGTAGAAAGAAACAGAGGAAAGCTGCCTAATTCGGCTGGTTTTCTAGTTAAGTGTGACTGAATGCAATGTATTTCTATGAAAAATAGTAATTTTATAGAGATATTCTACCTTTCCGGAATATCGGAGAGAATCCCATGATGAATAATAGCTTAGCTCCTCACCTTCAAAGCAAAAGTCTCTTCTGCGAGTAGTGAAAGAAAATGGGAGGTTTCAAAATCCCGCTAAATACTTAAAAATAGAGGAATATTTATTATAGCTTGAGGTAGTCTAGAAGGACGAGTAACAACTTGATCTACCGGTAATAGTACTGGTTAGAAGCACAGTGCTATGTATTAGGCGTTATCCCTCTACTTAGTCCCCATGTTCCTTTTTATAGTTTTTTTTTGTGGCAGGAGGATGCTTATGAACCATGGCTTGGACAGTATCAAAGTTTTTTAAGTGACAGAAGTTTTTCTACTTGTTATGCAAGTATTGCAGGTAATTCTCAACCAGAGGGGAAGAAGAGGGCGAAGGTTGCAGAGAACTTTGTTAACATAAATAAGAGTGCATCTTGGATTAAAGTATTTTCTCAAAATAAAACCTTCATACTTAAGTGGTGCACAAATCAAATGTGGGAAAAAATACTAAACTCGAACCAGTAAACAGTTACCCATGAAGACAAATGATCCCATTTTTAAAAGCATTTATAGAGCGGACAATTTACCTAAAGGGAAAATAAGACTAGATTAAATAGGTTACCCCATTTGTCACCAGCAAACGACCCGTCTTCTTGCTGTAAGCCCTTCACATATTCAACGATTTGTTTCACATCAATAACATTAAGACTATCATACAAAGTGAGAATCTGCAAAGAAAAAGAAATACAATTCATAAGATTTAGACTATACTTTTTCCTAAATTATATTTTACCATGGACTTTACTGAATAAGCCACTGCACGCTACATTATTATATATTCACATTTTTATAGCGGAGTTCTATTTTTGGATGTGGGAATTTGGGGGTAGGAGCGAGGGGACTTGTTCCTTGACCCAATAGCACACTGAAATGATAACCATCTTCCTTATGTAACATCAAGAAATGACACAAGTAGAGTACACAAGCACATTTTATGTGAAAACACTTAAATATGATTGTAAAAAAGTTCCATAGTGAGCTTGCAAAAGCTTGCATTTAAAAAAAATATGAATGAACATATACATAAACAGAAAATGAATGATTAGATGGAGTTCAAAAGCAAAGTCAAGTTTAACGTTACAAGCGCTGTCTGCCGCATACATTTTGGAGCCTTTTTGACAGCGGACAGGTGCAAAATTATAAAAGTCTACTAACGAGGTAAAGCAGCAAGAGCAAGCAGAGTTCACAATTCTCAACAATCCACAGTGTGTAGACGTTGCAGAAGAGAAAGTTAAATGCCTTTGTTAGGTCGTGGGACAACTTAATTAAAGAAAAGCTGGTCATCTCTTTACTGCAGGAATCCCTCGGTTTTCTTGAAATAAATATGTCTAATAATGTAAGTGCCAAAAAGTCCCCATAAGTTTCAACAAACATACTAAAAACACAGTGCGTGCGCACTGGTCCAGGGACAAGCCTTTTATGCGACATCATGAACGAAGATCATGCTGGGGTCCGTGGGTCACAAAGCATCACAGCAAGTGTCATGACCAAATACACCATCAACACCCAAGTCATTTTAGAGTGAATATACTCTGTCCACGTTTTTCCTATTTCCACCATGAAAATAAATGATCTTCTCTCACAAAACATCTGGTTTCCCAGATGATCCTTGTCCTCCTAAAGTGCTGCAACTTGTGCCAGACCCTAGAGCAGCCTTCTTTGAGAAGGATAAATAGTCTTGTGACAGGTGTGCTTGAAAGAGGCAATTGTTATTCATCTTGGAAAGAATGGAAATGAGGTCCCTGGAGACTATAAAAAAAAAAAATAAAAAAAAAAAACTCTACGCCAAATTCTGCCCTGCCTACACTGGCAAATATTTTTGAGAAGAGTATTAACCAAGAATTCTCCGTTTCTCACTGATCGTGATCTTCTGGACCCTTCTCAGAACGGTGTCTGAAGTGTCCACAGCTCCGAATCAACACTAATAGCTGCAGCAGATTCTATTTGTTGTCAGGTGGACCAGGGTGGTGCAGCTAACCTGGTTATGCTTGATTTGTCTGCAGCCTTGGATACGATATGCACGCTCTGTTTGGTGCAAAGATTGCAGCAGGTTGGGCTGAGGGACTCTGCGTTAGGTCTTGTAGGTTCATTCCTGGAGAACAGGATCCAAATTGTCAGCTGCGGGGACTGCAGGGCTAAACCCTTCCATCTACCTTGTGGGGTCAAACAGTAATCCTGCCTCAGTCCCAACCCATTTGACCTTTATGTGGCTCCATTAGCAAAACTGGTGCAATCCCAAGTGTTGTCCTATGCGGCCGACACCCAAATGATTGTTCCTATATCTGACAATTGGGCACTGATGGCGGACAAGGTTAAATCCTGCAGGACTGAAATCAGCACCTGGATGAAGGAGAATTGGTTTAAACAGAACGCCAAGATGATAGAGATTGTGATGTTCTTTGGGGCAGATAACTTGGTTTATTCTGAGATCTGGTGGCATGAGACTTGGCGTGATTTTTACAACACCCTTACTTTCAACTCTCAGGTCAACAGGGCGGGGAGCGCCTGTTTCTTCATTAGTAAGATATTCAAGAAGATATTTCCCTATTTACCTAGGGAATTAAGAGTCTCAGTAGTCATAGCCCTTATTACTTCTCACCCTGACTACTGTAACACTTTATATTTAAATGGCAACCAGTACTCCGTAAAGCATACACCAGATCATCCAAAACGTGGCTGCATGGGAGATCTTGAATGGCCTCAAACTTCTTTCTGTTAGGGAGGAATTGCTTTCGCTACATTGATCACCCATGAGAAAGCAAGGTGATCTTTAAACCCAAGTGTTTGGTTATCAAGGCTCTCCATCAGCGGGACTCTTTGTACTTGAGAACAGCTTTAACTGGTATGTGTCAGACAGTTTGATCTGCAGCGCGGAGGAGGGTGATCACTCTCAGGTGGCGGAAGGCCACATGGGACAGTCGTGCATTCTCTGTGGCTGCAGTCACTCTATGGAATAAGTTACCGATACATATTGTGAGTCCTAATTCGTACTCTGTATTTCGTGAGCATCTCAAAACTTGGTTATTTTCTCAAACTTAAGGATGGTCTTGCGGTCTTTACCTGGCTGTCTTTCTGACCGTTGCTAGTGCTTTGGTGACTTTTTGCTTTAATGCACTTTATAAATACAAAAATACAAAACCAATATACAACATTACTAGGGTCAAACACGAACCCAGATAGTAAGGTCACAAAGATGGGGGATTTTGTTATTTATTAACACAAAAGAAATAGTTAAAGCTCAGGAGTAAGAGTAGATTTGTCAGCAAGTTTCATGTCTCCCGTGCAGTTTTACCTCTTCAATGTTATCTATATACTTCATTCTGAAATAAACACATTTGACATTGTTGTAGCTTTAAATGCATGTATTTTGTCATAGAATCTCACACTGTTAAAGTAAGATGGAGAAAGCCAACTGAATAGCAGAAGACAAACTATAAAGCTTATCCACCAATTTTAAATTTAGATGTAAAGGTGTGCTTCTATAAAGAAAAAGACAGAACAACCACTGTGTAGCAATTCAGCTACTTTATGAAGAAAGTATTTACCTGAACAGCACTAAGCGTATACAGAATATGGGGATCGTGACCAATGCTTGCACTCAGACCACCACATTCATGTTGACATAACTGGATGAATTCTAATATTTCTTCCTTGTTCATACGATGTAGTTGATCCATGAGATCCATAACGGTCAGTCCCCAGTAAATGCCACTCATCCTCAAATACTCTGACATACAGTACTCCTAAAATATTTTGAAAGAAATTTATTAGGTCAACCATCAAAAGTGCTTACAGATCTAGAAATCAACATCTATATAATAGACTTTCGGGTCACAAAAAGCATCTGTAAACGTGCAAGAAAATGTTTTGCGGATTTTTGTAGAAAAGTGGTCTGCTGACAGAAATACCTCATGGTCTAATATCCCGATAAAACCAATTACATCTTGCCTGATCGTCATTCTACTGTTATGCAGTAAATTTAAAGTAGGTATGCAACTCAAATAAACCCTAGGAGCGCAAGTCAATTTCAAACAAATGGGAAAATAACTACAGCGAATATCTATAAATTACCAGCAGGTAGTTATAGTTAGGATGTAGTTTATGTAGAAAGAGAGTTTTAGTTGTTTGATGAATCCTCACAAAATATTCAAAACTAGTGTACCACTCACGTCAGGTGCAGTCTTGGAAGTTTTGGGGCGGTTTGTCAAGGGTTGGGCAAGAAAAAGGGTAGGGTCCCAAAATGCTTCCCCCCCTTATGTTAATTTCCATAAGAAACTTTAGACACTGCTACAGCCCTAACTGATGGACGAAATTATTTGGCAAGAAAGTAGTTGTTGGTATACACACACACACACATATAGATACACGCACACAAACACACACATACACATACACATAGATACACACACACACAGATGGTACACTACTATATTTGAAAACTGAGCTACGGATTTGACACCAGCGCTACAGGCCATGATGAGCTTTGGGAACAGCTCCGGCCTTAACATTAACTGGTCCAAGGTGTGCACATTCACATTTGCGCCAGATGATATAGAACAGGAACTGGGTGACTAAGGGATCAAATGGTGCCCTGTATTTAAAATATTTGGGAGTGAATATATATCACAAGGTGGAGGATCTCAGGGCGGAAAACCTTGGAGCCTCACTGAGAGGTAATGTAGCATGTATTAACTTTCTTAACATTGAGAATGTACAAACAGTGATGTTTTATGTTGTATACATTGGTTTTATATCCGTTTAAAGACTAAGGTCTACATAAACATTGCTTTGACAATGAAAAATGAATGAATAATGTAATTTATGAACTTGCTGGTGTGGGTCCAGATTGGCTGGTTTAAGCAAACTGATGTGTCAATGATGGAAATGATTTAGGATGGACACTGCCAGAGTCTGGTTAACCCCTTCGATGCGGATGACTGAGCGGTTCCGTCATCAGCATCGGTTGGGCTGTGCTGATGACGGAACCGCTCAGTCATCAGCACAGCCCTCGGGGGGAGCGCTGGCGCTCCCCACCTGGGGCACTGATCATGTTGGCAGTAGTGGGGGTGGCAGCAGAAGACTTTCCGCTGCCCCACCCGCCCCCCCACACTTCCTGGTGACGTTAGCTCGCTGTTGCGCGCGCCGTCATCAGGAAGTGCTAGACGCGCTGGAAGCCATTTGCTTCCAGCGCGTCGAGCAGGTAGGTGTGTTTCCTGCTCTCCGGTGGGGCGTTTCTCGGTGCCTTGAGGCATCAGGGGGGAGGAAACACTGTTTCCTCTCCCCTGATGTCCCAATGCAGGGCATTCCTGGTTCAGGATCGCGCACAGCGTCGCGATCCTGCACCAGGAATGCCCCACTAGACACCAGGGATTTTTTTTGTGGAAAAGGAAGCGAACCTTTGGGCAAGGGTCGCTTCCAGGGGCACATAAATTTGAGACAGACTTTTCTGCCCCCCCCCTGGGGGCAGATCGCCCGATTTAGCGCGTGATCTGGACCCAGGGGGGGGGGCAGAAAAGCCCACTAGACACCAGGGATTATTTTGTTTGATGAAAGGAAGCGACCCCTTGGGTAAGGGTCGCTTCCTGGGGCATGTAACTTTTGTTTAGACTTTTCTGCCCCCTGGGGGCAAATCGACCATTTTTTACGGGAATCTGGACCCAGGGGGGGCAGGAAAGCCCACTAGACACCAGGGAATGTGTTTATATTAGTAAAGGAAGCGACCCCTTGGGCAAGGGTCGCTTCCAGGGGCATAAAAATTCAGTGTAGACTTTTCTGCCCCCCCCCTGGGGGAAGATCGCCCGTGTTCGCACGTGATCTGGACCCAGGGGAGGGGGGGCAGAAAAGCCCACTGGACACCAGGGATTATATTATATTTATAAAGGAAGCGACCCCTTGGGCAAGGGTCGCTTCCAGGGGGCAATATAAAATTGTAGACGGCAGTTTTTTTTTTACCATTTCTGGGCCCAGTGGGGGGATAGAAAAGCCCACTCTACTCCAGGGATTGTTTTTTTTTTTTTTTTATAGGGAGCGACCCCTTGGTATGTTCTGCCTTGTCTTTATTTGGCCTCTCTGCCCTCCGTAGGGTTACTTCCAGGGGCCCACGTTTATAAGGATTTATATTCTGCCCCCCATGGGGACAGACACCCCATTTGTGACATACCCTGTGACATAGTCTGTTGTAATGTGTGTTGTTTTTGTTTCTTCTAATGTGTATTGTTTTATTTTCTCTTCAGATTGTTGCAGTGTGCGGTTCCGTTACTGGTGGTCCTGTTCTGCTGTTTCTGTAGTTGCATGTGTTTGGTAAGAGACCTTTTTTTGTTCAATTGTAATGTAATTGTTTATTTTGCAAAGTGTGTAGTAATACGAGTATGTTTGGTTTCTGGTTTTTGTGATTGTAAAACATGTTTTGCATTTGTTTTTGATGTGTACTTCTGTAGATGTAAGTTTTTTTTTTCTTCTTTCTAGTGGGATATCGTTGCCTATTTGCTGTGTCTTTGCAGAGTAGGTGCTGGTGAGTGTAGTTGTCTCTTGTAAGTGAATTGTATATTTTTTCTAAATATAGATATTTGTGATAAAGGCTTAAATTTTTTAAACTTACTTTGCACAGTGTTAAAGTGGTTTGTGCAGACTCCTTTATTTGTAAGGATAATGGCTAGCCGCCGGATTACCGCTCAGCAAGTTGTTGGAATGCTTTTTGATTCTTCCTCTGACCATGGTGCTGAGAGTGACTCTGATTCTGAGGCAGAGGTGGGAGGTGGGAGGTGAAGATTCTGGTAGTGAGTTTTCTCTGCGCATGGCATCGTCCGATGATGAAGATACCCTGAGTGCTGATGAAACTATTTTTGGTGTGGATGAAGTGCCTGTGGAAGAGGAGGACATTGATGTGCCGATAGTGCGGCAAGAGGCATCTGGGGTGCAGCGTGGGGCTGCTAGACTTCACGTTGGTGTAGTGCGGCGAGAGGCAGCTGGGCGGCAGCTAGACTTCCAGTTGGTGTAGTGAGACAATAGGCAGCTGGGCGGCAGCCTGAGGCTGCAAGACTAGTCGATGAAAGTTCTGACCTCTGGGTTGCCCCAGGCATTGTGCAGCCGGTATTGCCTGAAATTACTGGTGTTCCAGGGTGTAGGGTGAACACTGAAAACTTTTTGCCAATTGATTTTTTCAAGTTGTTTATGGATGATGTGTTTTTGGCAGAGATTGTAGAGCAGACTAATTTGTATGCAGAACAGTTTTTGAGGGAGAACAGTGCCAGCCTTAAGCCCCACGCTAGAGCTACCCGGAGGACTCCCACAAATTTGGAGGAGATGAAAATGTTTTTGGGTTTAACTTTTTTGATGGGCTTGCTTAGGAAACCATCAATGGCTTCATATTGGTCTACGAGTCCCTTGATGGCAACAGCTATATTTCCGGCAGTCATGAGTCGTGATAGGTATTTGCTTCTGCTTCAGATGATGCATTTTGTTGACAATGGTGATGCTTTGCCATGAGATCACCCTGATTGCGACCGTCTTTTCAAGATTCGGCCTGTCCTTGATCATTTTGTTGATCGATTGCCGGAGATCTTTTATCCTGGGAAAGAAATTGCAGTGGATGAGTCTTTGGTGTTGTTCAAGGGCCGCTTGGTATTTAGGCAATACATTCCTAGTAAGAGGGCACGCTATGGAATTAAGCTTTATATGCTGTGTGACAGTCGGACTGGATATGTCTCTAACTTCAGGGTGTACACCGGTAAGGAATCCAGGATTAACCCCCCTGGTTGTCCGTCCACTTTTGGACTGACTGAGAAAATTGTGTGGGAACTTGGTAGAGGATTTTTTAACAAAGGCCATCATTTATATGTAGATAACTTCTACATTGGTGTGCGGTTGTTCAGGGAATTGGCCAAAGTGGACACTTGCTTGAGGCACAATCCGCTCTAACCGTAAAGGTTTCCCAAAAGAACTTGTTTGTCAAAAGCTTGCTCGGGGACAGTGCAGTGCATTGCGTTGTGAGGAGCTTTTAGCTGTGAAGTTTTCAGACAGGAGAGATGTCTACATGTTGACTTCCATACATGATGAAAGCACTGAAGCGTTGACTGTTTGGGGTCAGGTTGCAGAAGTGCGCAAACCTGTGTGCATTATGGACTATAATAGGCACATGGGTGGTGTTGACAGAGTAGATCAGAGGTTGGAACCGTATGCTGTTCTTCGTAAGTCTTACATTTGGTACAAGAAGTTGGCTATCCATCTTTTCCACTTGGCAACCTTTAATGCTTTTGTTGTGTTCATGCAAACTTGTCCTCAGTCAAAGATGTCTTTTGTCAAGTTTCAGGAGTCTGTAATAGGCAGCCTTGTTTTAGTGGAACAGGCAAGTGTTCCTAGAGTTTGAGTGGTGGAGGATGTTGCCAGATTGAAAGATCGCCACTTTCCTGATCAAATTCCGCCTACAACCTCAAAAGACTTTCTCAGTCGGAGATATAGAGTCTGTTGGCGAAGAGGTTTGCGGAAGGAGGTTCCTATGTACTGCCCCGACTGTCCTAACCCTGGGCTGTGTGTGCTTGCTTGTTTTAGAATGTACCACACACAAAATAATTTTTGGGAGCATCCATGAGTGGTAAAGTGAACAGGCTGGTCTCTATTCTTTAAAACGTATTGTTCGGTTTCAAAGTTGGCATTTGTGTAGTGTATTTAGGTTTAGTTGTTGTGTTAGTAGATTTGTATCAATTTGCAATTTGTTTCGGTTTTTTATTTGCATTTAAAAAAAACGAAAGTATGATGTTGGTTTGCGTGTAGTGTCCATTGTCTGACGGTGTGCATGGTTTGGCGCTTGGCTGGCGGTGTCTGGACTGGTGCTTGGCTGGCGGTGTGCGTGGTCTTGCGCCTGCCTGGTGTTGTGTTGGTTTGGTGATTGGCTGGTGGTGTGCCTGGGCTGGAGCTTGGCTGCCGGTGTGTGTGGAGTGGCGCTTGCCTGGAGATCTGTGTGGACTGGTGTTTGGCTGGTGGTGTGTGTCGTCTAGTGTTTGGTTGGCGGTGTGCATGGTCTTGCGCTTGCCTGTTGGTGTGTTTGGATTGGTGCTTGGCTGGTGGTGTGCCTGGACTGGTGCTTGGCTGGCTATGTGTGTGGAGTGGTGCTGTCCTGGCGGTGTGTGTGGACAGGTGCTTGCCTGGCGGTGTGCGTGGTCTGGTGTTTGTTTGGCGGTGTGCGTCTCTTGCGCTTGCCTGGTGTTGTGTTTGGATTGGTGCTTGGCTGATGGTGTGTGTGGAGTGGCGCTTGGCTGGTGGTGTGCGTGGAGTGATACTTGGATGTCTGTGCACGGAGTGGTGCTTGGCTGGCGGTGTGTGTGGAGTGGCGCTTGGCTGGATGGTCTGCGTGGAGTGGTTCATGGCTGTCTGAGCATGGAGTGGTGCTTGGCTGGCGGTGTGTGGGGTGGCGCTTGGCTGGATGGTGTGCATGGAGTGGTACTTGGCTGTTTGTGCACGGAGTGGTGCTTGGCTGGCGATGTGTGTGGAGTGGCGCTTGGCTGAATGGTGTGCGTGGAGTGGTACTTCGCTGTCTGTGCATGGAGTGGTGCTTGGCTGGTGGTGTGTGTGGAGTGGCGCTTGGCTGGCGGTGTGCGTGGAGTGGTGCTTGGCTGGCGGTGTGTGTGGAGTGGCGCTTGGCTTGCGGTGTGCGTGGAGTGGTGCTTGGCTGGTGGTGTGTGTGGAGGGGTGCTTGGCTGTCGGTGTGCGCTGAGTGGTGTTTGGCTGGCGGTGTGCATGGTCTGGTGCTTGGATGGTGGTGTGGGTGGACTGGCGCTCGGCTGGCGGTGTGTGAGTAGTTACTTTCTGTTGGTCACTACACACACTGCTAGTTGAGTGACACTCCACGCAGTCCATCATTTTGTGTAGTTGCAGTGTCAGAAATGTGGGCGTGTGAAAGTGATGGGCCCTTGAATGGCGCTGTCTGCTGGTTTGAGTGTTGTAATGTGATGGGTCCGCGGCTGGCGGTGTGAATGTTTTGTATGTGTCACGCGTACGAAAGGTGTATGAATGGCCTGTAAAGAGGTTGGTGCCTTGACGTGGCTTTACAGCTCACGAGCTGTGAGTCAGTGGTTCAGTTTATCATACTTTCAATTATACACCGGGTATTTCATTTTTGTGAAATTACTGAGAATACAATTGTATGTACTGAATCATCACTCACCCTCGTGCCAAATCCAACCAGTACGAGTGTGCTTGCAGATTAGATGGCTGTGCAGTAATATTGGTCTTTTTTTCTTTCTGAAGTAGGGTGTACCTTGTCCCTTTTTGTGAATGTTGTAATGTGTTGCTTTTCCTTACGGATGGTGTCAATCGTCTGGTGTGTATCAGGTATGAAAGGTGCGTGAATGGCCTGTAAAACGGCTGGTGCCTTGTCGTGGCTTTACAGCTCACGAGTTGCGAGTCACTGGTTCGGTTTTTATGCATTTATTTATTGACAGAGCATTTCATTTTGTTGAAATATCTTGTTAATAAAATGTTATGTACTGAACCATCACTCTCCCTCGTGCCAAATCAGAGGCACCTGTATGTGTGTGTGTGTCTTTGAGGAATAGATAGCCGTGCTTGAATGTTTGACTTTTGAGTAACTCTGTTAAGGTGTACATTATGGCTATAAATAACTTACTAAATTTAGATATTATTGTTAAACCATGGGAGTATATGGTCATGTCTTTCTGGTGAATTCTATTGTTTTTTTTATCCACAATCTCCTGCAAACTTGAAAATGTCTGTCACAATTTCCATGCAATATTGTCCCAAGAATCGCACGCTCTCAAATTGAAAATTTAATTCATTCAAAACAATTTGGTTTTGGAAGGGGGTTCCCATGACTTTTTGGCCCGGGGCTCGGCGGGCATCTTTGGAAACTACCAAACCGAAACAGCTTTACAAACTAGACACCCGGGGGAGTCCAGGTAGGTATGGCATGCGTGGGTCCCCCAACGTTTTCCTACCCAGAATTCCATGCGAACCTTAAAATTAGGTTAAAAAACCACTTTTCCATACATTTTTTGGTGGGATCTCCGTGCACATATTGTGAAAAAATGTTTGCTTAATTTTGCACATATTTATTAGTGATATTTGCACAGGTAATTGCAAAAGATTTGCACATTTGTCTGCAGCATAGGCTATTACGTAAATGGATTGGTTTTGTTATTCCTATGTTATTATGAGGAAGAAATACAATGAAAGTAGTAATAGATTGTTGTGACCCTGGTTAACCCCTTCCATGCTCATGACGGAACGGTTCCGTCATGAGCGTCGGTTGAGCTGTGCTCATGACGGAACCGTTCCGTCATGAGCCGATTGGCTCATTAGAACCTTCAGCACAGCGCGAAAATTCGTGCCGCACTGAAGGGGTTAAAATACCGGTTGCTATATGAAAACATTTCATTCATGCAGATCATTCATTAAGTTTATTTAAAACAAAACAAAAAAAGTCTTTGTTCAAATTAAATTTGCGATGATATTTGACTAGGTAGAAGAAAGACTAACCCATTTGAAAATGGAAGTGAGAAACTTGTGCACAGTATGTTGTTTATGTCTATTATTTCACATGGTGTACACACAGCATATTTTAAAAAGTGGCAGGCCATGAACTGGCGATCTGTGAGCAAGGGAAACCACCCAAAACGGGTCAGATTTTGCAGCTCTAAAATAAATAATATACCTGTGCCTGAACTTTGTGATTCGTGTTGTCTTTGGTGCGCCGAAAGGAAGTGCTGAGACAGCGTTCTTTTCTTCATTTATATATAATATATCCACGCTCCAAGTTCTTGCCGATCCGCCAGCGCACTCAGTAGCGGATGATATATATATATATATATATATATATATATACTGCTGTAGTGGTTGGTAAAGTCCTGGAGGCATATCAAGAGGCACTCCAGCAATGGCGTCTCCCTGACACCACATGTGAGGCTCTCATACAGGCTGCTCTCGCTGCTGAATGTAGATGTCAACATTTTCAGTGGACTTTTAACTGCATGGTTGCTCCCATGTTGTAGACACGAAGATCAGTGCAGTTTTATCCTGCAGAGAAGCACCATTTATAATCAGACTTCCATGTTCTCCGCATTTGCGAGAGAGTTCATATGCATTAGCATTCCTTGATAATGAACAAGTGTTCAAATCGGTTATATGGTAATACCTTTGGCGAGTACTGGAGAAGGTGGGTCTTGGGCCAAAGTATATAGCGTGGATTAAACTGCTTTTCACTGAACCGAGTGCTAGGGTTAGAACAGGCAGTCTTGTGTCCGCAAGATTTACACTGCCTTGTGGTACCATGCAGAGCTGTCCTTTGTTACCCCTACTGTTTGCCCTGGCAGTGGAGTCTCGGGCTGTGCTGCTGAGCCTTAGGCTTGATCCCTGGGGATCCTGGTGGACCATATTACGCATATTTTGTCAGAGGACTCAGTTCCGGTGCTTCTGCGTGCTTTTGGGTCTAAGTGTGAATCCTCATGAATCCAAATTTTGCCATTGGGCGACCTGACTGAGGCAAATCTTGAAATGCTTCCAATGGTGGGACTGCCGTGGGGAAAAGAGGGGATAAAATATCTGGGCATCAGGAAGCAGCCTTTTTGTGGATCTTAATTAGGGCTACCGGTTTTATGGTATTTATGTTCAACGTATCAATCTGTATTCATCCATATTTATTTTTTGGTCATTTTATCTATATTTATTAATTTTTAGTTTTGTTGCATGCAACAAAAAAAAGTGACGCTCCAGCTATGGGTGCTTGGTTGTTATAGGTTTAGATAGATTTATGTAACTGGGTAAATTGGTTATTGCTTTTAACTAAGAGAACTTCCCAATTGGGAACTTTATTGTTTGTTTTTCAGCCCACCTCCAACATGCGGTCCACTGGCTAGATGAGGGGGACAACTAGAAGAAGATGCTACTGAAGGGCTTGTATGGAGACTGCACGCTCCCCGAGCTGCTGATGTGTGGTACACGGGTACCGACAACAATGCTTTTTCTGATAAGGCAGGTGAGTCGAATAGGAGAGCAGACAGTAAAAAGGGTACTCTGGCACGTGCCTTACGTGTGTGACATGCTGATCCAGGCACCAAAACCATGCGCGCATATAGCGGAGGTGATGTCCATGCAGAAGTAGGACAGAAGCTGCAATGTCCTGGGAGATCTATACCTACGTGGCCAGTTTATCACACGTGATGATGCGATAGATTCCTTTGCGTTAGGATCAGGGCACTGCTTGCAGTACGCCATGATTTCGGCCACAGCCTGCGAGATTTGGCCTTGTTTTTCTGCACAAACCAATACCTTCACAGACGTTGACCACTCTATTAGAGCTGTCTGGAGCTCGAAGATTAATATTTCACTTAGACCGGGCACTCAATCAGGATGGATCTGCAGAGGATTGTGCCTAGGAAGCATGGAAAATGGGAGAAGGTATTGGATGATGTCCTCTGTACACGAGACTGGGAAAAGGTGCATATGGGGGTGCAAACAGAGAGCTCTAATGCACGCTTTAAGCCGATACAATATAACTACATGCACCAAGCGTACCTCTCACCAACAACCCTACACCACATTTACTGTGCACAGTCTTACTGATGTCCACAATGTAGAACCCCTGATGTAGTCTTTGCGCATATGGTGTGTAGCTGCTCCCTGACAGTGTCTTACTAGGGAGAAGTCTTGCAAAGTTTAAATAAGGCAATGTGATGGGAGGCCAGTTATAACCCACATGCGAAACTGCTGGGTCTGATTCCTGCCCCACCACAAGTTCCCAATGCTGGTCTTTGTAATGGCAAAACGACAAATTGTTATTAAATGAATGGGAACACAACTTCCCAAATATGCTGAGGGGTTGTGTAATATGTCCAAATGGGCAGAGGAAGTTTGAATTAAGCATGTCAGACGTGATGAGCGCTGAAGGATGACTTGACAGCATGAACACAGATGATGGCGGATCTCCAGTGTGACATGGCAGCCAAAGCTGGAACCAGCAATTGGACACAAGGAAATACACACTGTGTGTATGAAACGAGTGGATAAAGTTGTAAAGGAACAGAACTATGATGCTGTTGTAGGACAGGAGGGCCCCACACAAGGGATAAGGAAAGTAGAGGTGCATGTGCGGACTTTAAGGGCTGGGAACGGACTCTACACTATATACTTGTTAATATGTTAACCATCAGTAGTAAAGATGTTTATTGCATTACCATATAAGCAGCTAAGGAGGATTGTGGCAGGGGAGGGAGTTGAGGATAGTGCATATATGTGAGATCTCAGTATGATCATGCAGTTGTATATGTCACAATGCACTGAAATTGATGTAGCGTTCAACTCATATGAAACTCAATAAAAAGTCTATTAAAACAAACAAAAAAAAAAAAAAGGGTGTTACTACCAGCTACCAAAGTGTTCTATAATACCATACTAAGGGCAAATTGTGCCCAGTAAACGTGGTAATTAGGAACAACAACTATACTAGTTTACCAATTCATCGGCTGGCCCCCTTAAGACCGTCCTAAGTCTAGATTTCTCCCTTGGGACTTTTAAGTATTTTTAAAACCATGCATTAACTATTTCAAGAAGTTTAAGTTTAAAATGCAAGCTCACTCCTTGCAGTACATTGGAAGTATTATACTTCATTTTTCTACAGCCTTTCTACAGTCATTAGGAAGCCGTCGGTTAAATATGTTATCTTCATTCCATTGAAAATATATAGGAGCACGTTTAAAATGTTGATATCTATTTTTCCGGAATAATCCACCAGCTATTTAACTAGTTCAGAAATCTGTTACACACATCCCTTTGCTAACCCCCCTCCCCCTCTCACCCCCCACCACAGTGAAGCGGTCAGATTTTACTTCCATAGATTTCACATTAAACTGTGATTAGAAGAGCCGTTATTACCATTGACATTTGCAGAACTAGTATAGGTTGACAGAAGTTCTCTAACACTATAAGTACAATGTACAAGTGGTTGGGAGTCGCTCCTTATGATTAAAGAAACTATTACAGTTTATGTCATCTTTCACGAATAAACATTCTTATTTCATAGTAACAAAACTATGTTAAACCCAAGATTAGGCTACGGGACAAGGGAGCTTCTGCTCCACTAAATCACCTAATATTTGGCTTGAAATGTATGGAAAGGGGGAGCCTTAGGTAGTTATGAGCGGCAAAATGAAAACAGTCATTTTGTCTGTAACAAAAACAATATTGTCAAATGAAAACCTAAATCATAAAAAAATTACGACGAGGACAACAGGTGATTTAGGCAACCCTGTGGCAAACAACGTTAGATGAACTACAAAGTCAGATGGAAGCAGATACTGATCACACTATGATACTCTATACTGTAGGAGTGCTGTATTCATGTTGGTAACAAATGAAAATGGTTGTATTGATATTTTTTGTGACAAACTTTAATGAATTTATAAACACTATTTTTTCGATCAGAAGTTAGGATTAGGATAAAACACAACAGCTCCGGGATACTTACATAATCATCTTTCTTTGTTCCATATGATGCTATATAGTCTGCGTGTTTTTCAAGGAGTAAAGTATTCGGCGCATCTGGCTTTATGAAGACATCCTTCTGAGGCGTCCCCTTCACAAACACAACGGGAAAAATAGATCACTTTTCTAAAAGTATTTAAGAACAGCGAAGGGTTTACACAAGGAATACGACATCAGTTTAGATGCAAGATAGGTATTCTAAAGTAACTTTCGGACACATAAGCGCTTGTTATTAATCCTGGGTGTGCTGTTAATCTGAAATGCATAAGGAACAGATTTCAGGGTGCCCCAAGGGCTGTACCTGGTGTCAGAGAAAAAAGCAATGGCGGATTAAACATTCTGCTGATCGCTTTCTGTCAAACCAGTTTCCTCACATTTTTGACCATAAACAGCATTCAAAAGACTAATTTGGTAAATGCCACCCTTGGTTAAAAATACTTTACTCCTGTTCACTTTGTCCTGACTTTTGCTCTTTTTTCATTCACAAGTGGGGTAAACAACCCCCGACCCTCACCTCCAATCCCTTCTTTCACTCATACACGGATGGCACACCTATCCTTATTAGTTTGAATCCTTAATCGCCTCATCTGGCAACAAAGCTGCACGTGTGCTTGGGAGGCCCTTCAGCATCAGATTGATCTTAATCCTCACAAAAAGAAGCAATTTCTTTTCGGCAGGAACAGACTGTCCTGAGAGAATAGTTTATAGCCCGATTCCATGGGTAAATCTCCAAGTCCCCAGGGGAAGGTGCTGGATGATAACCTGGCTCTCAAACAAAAGATTTGTACAACAGCGTGTACCTGCGTCGACTTGTTAAAGATCCTGTGGAAAATGCTCATCTTCCTCCTATAAGAGCAGTAGGCACATGTACTATTATCTTACGTTACGCCCAGATTGGACTATAGCAACTCCCTTCATCTTTTATGGCTTTTACAAAGTCCAGAACTATGAGGGGAGAGTGTCTCCAAAATTCAAGAAATATAATAAGTACTAGTATCTAGAACGAGCCTGAGTTGTCTACCTATTATTTAAGAATCAAGGTTAAAATGTTTTCCTGGTTCATAAAAATTGCACTCCGGACTGATCCTGCCATCTGAAGTATTCCAGCCCAATCAGAAAAACAAAATCCACGGCACTGTTCGTGTAGCAGGTTCCAAGAAAAAGCACTGGCAAAGCAAATAGGTCTCCTTTATTCAAGAACTATTGGCTTCGCTACCAGCTTGGATACTGTTCAGCATGGCTAAACGTTAGTGGCATAAAGAAGCACCGTGGAGTGTTGCAGAGTGGCACAGAGTTGAGTGAAGTGGTGTAGAGTAGCAAAGTAGAGTTAAGAGGCGTAAATGGTTGTGAAGTGATGTGGAGGGAGAAGAGTGGCGTACAGTAACGTGGAGTGGCGTAGAGAGTTGCGTAGAGCGTAGTAGTCGGTCATAGAGGGAGTTGCGCAGAGAAGAGTGGCGTAGAGGGAGTCACGTAGAGACGAGTGGCAAAGAGGGAGTTACGTCAGAGTGGGGAGAGCAGTATAGCGTGTCGTACAGTACGTGCATAAGCTTTTCGGAGAAACCCCCATGTCATCTTTGGACATTAACGTAACTAGGTAAAAGGACAGTACTAAGAACCGTTATGTAGTGTAATGTAGGGAGAATATAGGTGAAAGGTTATGTGACTACCTGTGTCTATATTAGGGTACCTATATGGTACATAACAGCAGTGTAGAGCGATATAGCGTGTTGTAGAGCAGTGTAGCGTGTTAGTAGAGCGTCATTGAGCAGTGTAGTGTGTCGGAACAGCGGCGTTGAGCAGTGTTGCCTGTCGGTAGAGTAGAGCGGCATTGAAAGGTGTAGAAAGTAGTAGAGTAGAGAGGCATAGAAAGGTATAGCGTGTCATAGATTAGAGCGGCATTGAAAGGTGTAGCATATTGTGGTGAAGAGTTGCATAGAAACTTGTAGTGTAGTATTACATAGAGTGCAGTGGCAGAAAGTGGAGCAGCGATGCAGCAGCGAAGCGGCAGAGAAAAGAGGAGTGGCAGTGTTTGGAGCGACAGAGCAGCAGTGCTCAGAGTGGCAGAGCGTGCAGCAGCAGTGCGCAGAGCGGCAGAGCTCAGAGCGGCAGAGCAGCAGTGCTCAGAGCGGCAGAGCCGGCAGTGCTCAGAGCGGCAGAGCCGGCAGTGCTCAGAGCGGCAGAGCCGGCAGTGCTCAGAGCGGCAGAGCGCAGACACAGAGCCGGCAGACACAGAGCCGGCAGAGCGCAGACACAGAGCCGGCAGACACAGAGCCGGCAGAGCGCAGACGCAGAGCGCAGACGCAGAGCACAGACGCAGAGCGGCAGAGCACAGACGCAGAGCGGCAGAGCACAGACGCAGAGCGGCAGACACGGGAGCGGCAGAGCACAGTGCACGGGAGCGGCAGAGCACAGTGCACGGGAGCGGCAGAGCACAGTGCACGGGAGCGGCAGAGCACAGTGCACGGGAGCGGCAGAGCACAGTGCACGGGAGCGGCAGAGCACAGTGCACGGGAGCGGAAGAGCACCGTGCACGGGAGCGGAAGAGCACCGTGCTCGGGAGCGGAAGAGCACCGTGCTCGGGAGCGGAAGAGCACAGTGCTCGGGAGCGGAAGAGCACAGTGCTCGGGAGCGGAAGAGCACAGTGCTCGGGAGCGGCAGTGCTGCAGAGAGCGGAAGAGCACAGTGCTCGGGAGTGGCAGTGCTGCAGAGAGCGGGCAGCATAGAGCAGAGCAGGGGGGGCGGTGCCGCAGGGCGCGGAGCAGCAGGGGGGTGCGGCAGACAGCGGAGCAGGGGTGAGGCAGACAGCGGCGCAGGGGTGCGGCAGACAGCGGCGCAGGGGTGCGGCAGAGCGCAGAGAGGCACACAGCGGAGTGGCGGAGCGGCAGACAGCGGAGCGGCAGAGCACCAGAGAGCAAGGCACCAGAGAGCAGGGCACCAGAGAGCAGGGCACCAGAGAGCAGGGCACCAGAGAGCGGGGCACCAGAGAGCGGGGCACCAGAGAGCGGGGCACCAGAGAGCGGGGCACCAGAGAGCGGGGCACCAGAGAGCGGGGCACCAGAGAGCGGGGCACCAGAGAGCGGGGCACCAGAGAGCGGAGCACCAGAGAGCGGAGCACCAGAGAGCGGAGCACCAGAGAGCGGAGCGTCATGGCAGGGAATATAGTGGTGTAGAGTGGGGGCTTAGAGTGGCGGGCGTAGTCTTAGATGGCAGGGTTTAGTCAGAGTGTAGTTTTGCAAAGTAGAGTGCAATGGTCTAGAGCAGAGAGGTACATAGTGCATTGGCCTAAAGTGCAGTGGTGTAGAATAGAGCGGCATAGAGAGCAGCTGCGTTGAGTATAGTAGTTTACAACAGAATAGAGTGGCGTAGAGTGCAGAGGCTTGGAGCGCAGTGGTTAGAGTGGTAGAGTGGCTAAAATAGAGTGTCAGAGTGTGCAGAGTAGATTGTTTCAGAGTAGATCCTTAATGTTGTGCAGGGTATCTGCTAAGGTTTCAATGGTAGAGCTCACTGGATGACTTAATAAATTCTTACTGCAGCAATAACATAATAGCTGATAGGACGCCCATGCCTTCGTAGACTCTTGATGATGCTAGATTTTATTGCTGCCGCTTGCTGATCAGCCCAGGGCCTGTAACTTTCTATTTGCAGTTTATTCCAGTATTCACCTTATCCTCTAGTAATGTAAATTGTCAGCAATGAGTTGTTACTTGCTACATTTAAAAGCAGAAATATCTTATCCCATTTACAAATCTTCAAAACTGCAGAGTTGACCACCAATGGGTCTATATTAATATCTATAGTTTTAAACATCTGAAAATGTACGTTTCAGTCCTCACTTCCCAAATCCCGTTTTGCTAAGACCATGGAAAGCAAGATGCTTAGCGGCCCACTTGATTTACATGAATATATATGTGAATGTTAACATGCATGATACACGGTAGCATTAAATTGTTTTCTGTCTGGATAGGCTGGGTGAAATGTATTTTATTTGTAGTGTGCAAACATAAACCCTCTGACTTTTGGAACCGTGGTTGGACAGGGACAGAAAGTCGGCCCAGGCACCAAAATATTAGTGGCCCTCAGTAACCAATTAGATAGCTAAAAAGTGACCCACGGACTGTTTGCAAGTAGGGGCAGTTCTGAACTAGTAAAGACACGTTGTACAAGTGTTTTGCAAGGTACGGCGATTACATGGATTGGAGGTTGCTACAGGCAATGTTTGTTTTAATATCCGGAAAATTATAAGCCAAACCCGGCCCAGCAGGCCATAAAACAGACTCACAAACAGCTAGAAAACCAGCACACACACTGATCTGTCAGACAGCCCGTTACAGAATGCCAGATTGCCCTATGGGACAGTGCGACTCAGTTTGGAACTTTACACACCCCTTTGTTCTGTTATGTTAAAGAAAAACTTTCAGTATTAAATATGGTGCGTGGTGTGAGCTATGCCTGTAGTCTTCAAATCCACTATGGTAAGACTTTTACCCATCAGCACTTCCTGGCCATTCTATTACGCCAATTGATCTGGCTTTAACGTGCTAAGACATTTTAGTCTCATTTATCCATGCTCTTAGTTTCATGTTTTAACATACTAAGACCTCAACTGCTGGTTTTGTCAATGCGATTCCTAGCAATATAAAGCCCATGCAGCCTCTAGGAGGCCAAAATTCTTTTCATGCATATTGCATAAAAATGCATGTGCTACTCTGACAAACTAAGCTAACTTTACAGACTACAGCACATACTGCTTTCTGTGTTCTTTATCACGGATAATCAGATACCAACACACACAATGTGTGGGTTTGTGAAATAGGATTGTATTCAGCTAAGTGTTGGACTTACCCTATCCCCCAACTTTTTGTTTCTTTCTCCTATTTTTTCCTGACAGTTTTTGTTGGCTTCAGGAACCTCGGCACTTTACCACTGCTGATCAGTGCTTAAGTGCATATGCTCTCTGTGCAAATTTTGATTAGGATTGCTTATACCTGAATGGACTATTTGATTTATTGTAAGTACATAGTAAAGTGCACTGAGGGTGCCAGGGCTTGTAAACCAAATGCTACTAGTGGGCCTGTAGCACTGGTTGTGCATCCCACATAAGTACCCCTTTTTCAAATTTGACTCAGACCTGCCACAGCAGTGTCAGCAAGCAGTTTTACTGTCATGTCAACCTGTCAAATGCCAGGCCTAACCCTTCACTTTTACTACAAGTAAGTCACTCCTAAGGTAGGCCTGAGGTACCCCCATGAGCAAAGTGCAGTGCATGTAAAAGGTAGTACATGTACTGGTGGTGTGTGTTACAAGTCCAGATGGTGAAATACTGTGCATTTATTTTTTCACTATGGTAAGGTCTAGCTCGCTCATAGGCTATCATTGTACCTGCCTTGTAACGTTTTACATGCGTGAGTTTCAAATGGGAACAGCTAGAGATTTGGAGTTTAGACTCTCCGAACTCTGAATTTAATAACCCACCTTCTAATAGAGGTGGTTTTGAAATTATGTGTTTCAAAATGCCAAAGTGTTAATTTTCTTGATTAACAATCCTGTGTGCCTCTACCTGTTTGTGTATCCACTGTTTGGTTTTGGAGTGACAGGGGCTGGGGATGTGCACTCACTCTAGCCAGTCACAAGGGGGTTGTGGTGTCCCCTGCATTTCCTGGGTGACTCATAGCCAGGCTGAATATACCTTTCTGCATTTGGAGTGGTGGGAGGAGGTTTCACTAGCACCTGAATAGGTTGTGTCTGCTCTGCACAATGTGGTCTCCACCTTCTGTGGTCAAGCTGGAAGAGGGAGGAAAGAGCTGGATTTAGTGAGCTCACTGACTCTGAAATAAGACTAAAAAGAGAACAAGCATTTGCAATGCAATAGGTCTCGCATTAGGAAAGTGTGAGCTAATGGTATTCTAAATGACAATTTTTTTTAATATGTGTTGGCTTTGCAAATGTATAAATTAATAGCATTGTTATTCACAAAGCTAATAGCTTACACTTTCCTAATGCGAGTCCTATTGGCTATGGCAATGCTTGTTGGTAGCAAGCAAGGACAGTGCTGTTGTGGTGCTGAGTGATGCTGATGTGGTGGTGTCCCGCGAGTGATGTGGTGGTGTCCCGCGAGTGATGTGGTGGTGTCCCGCGAGTGATGTGGTGGTGTCCCGCAAGTGATGTGGTGGTGTCCCGCAAGTGATGTGGTGGTGTCCCGCAAGTGATGTGGTGGTGTCCCGCAAGTGATGTGGTGGTGTCCCGCAAGTGATGTGGTGGTGTCCCGTGAGCAGGCGCGCAACACCCATTGGACTCACCGGGCTTCAGCCCCCCCAGTCGTGTGTGACAGCCCGGGATGAGACCGATACACCCCAGGCAGCCACAGTGCACAATGGCCTGCTCTAACATTTCTTCCTATTTGCGGTGAAAACACTAGGCAGCACTTCTATAAATTCATCTTTAGAACATAATTCTGCTACTGTTCCTGCTGAACTTACTTAAATCAGTCACTTATACTTTTAGAAGCGTATTGTTATGCCTGTTATCTTAATGAAATAACAACCACATGAGAGTATCTAACACACAGGCACGGTGCTGCTCAAATGAATAGGATTTTAAAAAAATGTGCAACCTCAAATCGAGGGTTGTATATGTGATCAAAAAGATAACGTGTCTGGATGAAAAGCATGGTTCACCATACATAAAAAAAAACACCCTCGCTCATGGCAGATTATGCATACATCTGTTGTGACTATGGAAGATTTCTGCCGCAGCATCCCACTATCTACTGTTTTTCTAAAAGTGTAAAATAAAAAAAATAAAAACACACACACAATGTGAATGTCAACCTTTCAGCCTTCATAACAAGGCCACAGCATACTCCCAAGACACCCGCAATCATCAGCATGACCCGGCACAAACAATGTTTTAGTGACTGGCACCCATGTCACCAATAAGGAGTTCCCCCAGCTTCCAGAGGGAGCTTGGAAGGGGCGGAGTCCTTGGCGCTTAATTCCCACCCCCCTTCCCGACACAGAAGGGAGCTCCTGGGCAGGGAGTGTAAAGAGCGCGCAGGTGGGCGTGCAAACCCGTCCCTGTGTGGAGTTCTCAGTATTACTATTTTCCCACAAGCAGCGGGGGCTCCCTCCCAGTCCCCCTACGCAGGCTGGGGCCTGCACACAAGCCGGGCGTGTGGAGATCAAAGAGGACGCGGAAGCTTTCACTGAATGCCCGGCAATTCGGGGTCTGAAATGCTGAAGTGTCTGTACACGCCTGAGTGAAGAGCACACACCCAGGGACCCATCTGCGGCAAGTGTGTGCTGACTGAGAAGCAAGTAACGTCACTGATTCGAGGGCCCCATGGAGGAGTCCCGCGTCCGTCTCCACCCCCTCCAGCCATTAACAGGCATCTAGCAGAAGGACTCCCCTTCGAATCCATTCTCAGGATAGATGGTCGCAATACCACCTGCCCCCACTTATGAACGGCCAGCACCCCCCCCCAAAACCACCCATATCTACTAAGGTAGTGTGGGAACGTACCCACCTCCGTAGTCCAATGTCTGCACAAAAACCAAGAGGGCCCGTAACCGGAGAGTGTATCCCTATACAAACCCCTGGTGTCGCAACATAATGCCATACCCCCTATACCGCCCAGGCAAGACAAAGGACATGCCACCTTACCAAGCTTGCTGCTAACTTCCAATTACTATTGCAACCCGACTTCCTAAACCTCCCTTTTCAAGTTATTCCACGTCAAAGGCTGATCGATGTCTCCTGAAGGCTTCAAACAGACTGCAACATAGAAACAATTCTAGTTTTTCCCCCCTTTTCTTTCTACTAAACTAAACAGAAGGAGGCGTGCTCGCGACAGGCTGGAAAGCACGCGCACACGTTCCAGGCAGTGACGGAGGTGTGGCGCGCACCGCATCCCTGTGTTGTGTATCTCGTCCCCTTTTCCTCTTCCCAGTGTGTGCACCGCGGGGGCCTGTTTCCTACGCTGGGGGCCTGCAACCGCCGCTCCCTGTGATGTTGGCAGAGGCTGGCGTAAGTACCGATTGTATGGCAGATCTCCCGATGCATGGGGCGGGGGGGGTGTGTCTGTGTGTGCGTGCAGGGGGGGTAGGGGGCGGCGGCGTGTGTGCAGATATCCCGATGCATGGGGCGGGGGGGGTGTGTCTGTGTGTGCGTACAGGGGGGTAGGGGGCGGCGGCGTGCGTGTCTGTGTGTGTGCTGGGGGTGGTGGGCGGCAGCGTGTGTATGTGTGCACGCGCCTGTGTGTGTGTATGCAGAGGGGTGGGGGCTGGCTGTGTCTGTGCGCCGTTAATGCATGCGAGAGCAGGGGCTGTGTGTTCGTCTGCGCAAGCGCGGGTCAGAAGCGCGCTCCCGCGGTCAAAACTGACTGCAAAAGCGCGCGTCTGACTCATGTCTTCATTCCTAAATACGGGTAACAATAGGTCTAAAGTAGACACCTTCAATGCTTACGCATTGAATGTAGGTCTGCTCGACCTAAAAAGGGGTATAAATATTAGACCTCAAACCACATACTTTGGATTACTCTGAACTAAGGAACACTCCAGGAAGAGTTAGAAGAGCTGAGTGAGAAGCGCTGCCCTTTGATATGAGGGGTGGTTTGGCTTGCAGTTGCTGCTTCCTGGGCAGAAAAAAAAAAAAAAAAAAAAAAAAGGGACTAGGACAG
The DNA here is from genome assembly GCF_964263255.1 of Lissotriton vulgaris. Classification (NCBI taxonomy): domain Eukaryota; kingdom Metazoa; phylum Chordata; class Amphibia; order Caudata; family Salamandridae; genus Lissotriton; species Lissotriton vulgaris. The sequence goes on along the minus strand of NC_141685.1, from coordinate 509,302,827 downwards.
TTCTTTTCACATTCTAAGTATCCCCCAGGGCTTGATACAGAGCTTGCCTTCAGTTGGAAGTCTCAGGGAAACCAAAGACTTCAAAAGATTACTCTGGAATCAAGAAGAACCTCTGCCAAGGGGAAGACCTGAAGAGCTGTGAGGACTGCCAATTTGCTGTGTGTTGCTTTGCTGGGTTGGCCTGCAGTTGCTGGTTCTGCCAAGGAGAGGACAAAGACTGAATTTTACTGCGAATCCCGCTTGAAGTAGAGCTCACATCCTGTTCTGAAGTCTCAGGGACACAAAGACTTCACTTGCAGCATCCCTGAACTCCACTGCTGGGAGTTCTGACTTGCCTAGTAGTGCCACTCCTAGTTCTGGACCATTGGAGGTGTTCGCAGGACTGCAAACCCCAAGAAGAAGATTTGCGACGACGTCTCAGCTTTGACTTCAACATCATCATTGAGGCCGCTTAATGCAACCGGGCCAAGGGCATCGCTTGTGGAGCACATGTACCACAGCCCAGCACCATTGCAGAGTCAATAACCAACGTGGGCGACTGCCTGATTCCGCACTGTTAAAAGGAACAGACGCACTGCCACCGCACCACCTCCAATGCACAGTAAAGAACCGACACCTCAGGCACCAAATCACTCCCAGATGCTGTGCGCTGCCGTTGTTTGGATCATCACAAAAGGTACTGTTTCTCTGGGGGTCCGTGTAACTCCGTAGCCCACCCACGGTCGGCGTCGTACTTTGGATTTGTACCAGTCACGACATCAAGATAGCCCCAGTGGGTGCTATGGTCTTCTAAGAGCTATATATTTGCAAGAACCCTTTCACAAGTTATGATTTAAGTTGTGTATGTATGTTGAATTTTTGGCTTTTTGGTCGTTTGGTGTAGATAAAGATACTTTATTTTTCTAAAAACGGGTGTGGCGTACATTTGTAGTGTTTACACTGTGGGTTATATATGAATTCTTTATACATTGCCTCTGTAGTTTAGCCTGACTACTCTATGCCAGGCTACCAGTGGGTGAACACAGGCAAACTTAGGTGTGTACTTCACTCATCCTGACTAAAAGGAAGGGTTCGTGCTTGGACAGTGTGCAAGCTACTGCCACTAGAGACCCCCATGTCTAACGGCAACATTTTTATCCATGTGTGTAAGTCGTTCAAACCTGTACACATGGGTCACTATTGCAAAGCCTTTACTATTGGGGTGAGTGCCCTAAGGAAATGCTGTGAGCTCAGCTTGCAATAATCAATCGTGTTCACGTTTGCAAAATGGCACAATTTGACGCTGCGTATAATGCTCCCTGCGAGCATGCAAATACACGCAGAAGCCTGAAAGTAAGAATCGTGATTGCTTGCTTTCGAAAGAAAATGTGCATTAAAAAAGTGTCTGCATCTTGAAAAAACGTTTTGATAAACTATTGTACAACTTTAGATACCACTTCTGAAGCATAATTTAGTAAAACGTGTTTGGTGCATGCAAATATTTAAAAAATGCATATATAGTAATGGAAAATCAGAGAAATTATATGACCTTTTGCAGGTGTTCCGTAGCGAATTGGTTGCTCTCGCCCAGAGGTTGAAGTGTGTGGGGATCTCTGGGGCACAATGCACCTGTACGTTTTTAATTTAACATAAACAGTTACCCCTACATTTTGTTAAAAAAATAAAACCGGCCCGGAATGGTTAATTCCGACAGTAGGGATGTCTTAGCAGATGTGGAAAGGAGGTAAGGTTCTTCTGCGTGAAGCAGAGGAACAGACAGTTAATAAAAAAGCCTTGCCACGGTGTTTGTTTCTTGAAAGCGTGATCTTCTAAACCATTTGGGACATTCCCATCAGCTGTCCTTACGTGGGCTTCCAACTCTCTTGCGCATCTAAAGCTGTATCTCACGGACGGTACAGAACTTCTTGATCCACGTCACATGCATACGACTTTCCAGCTGATCCAGTACACCCCCCTCCATCCTGAGGTCTGACCTGGACACAAAGAAGCTTGGGCTCAAGCACCCTGAACTAGTCGCCTGAGAGCTTTTTACTACTTTTCACAACTTAATGAAACTTGACACATCCCTCTCTGTTAGATTTATCAAGCAAGACATTGTGAAATTATTGTGGCTTGCCTGATGAAGAAGTCGAGCACGCCGAAACGCGCATAGACTTTAAGAAGGTCCATCATTTAACAACTTGACCCAATTGTTCACCCACCACACCTGTCGTTATTATGTATCATTACATTCAGTGGGAAACGTGCATGTCTTTTGATTCTAATTTATGCTGTTTTTGTTAAATCATGTGGAGATGTTGTTGCACTTATGCTTTCTGGAAATTGTTGGAACACTTATTAGTATGATTTTAAAGAATTTTTTATCAAATAAATGAATATTTTAATGATATGATGTATACACCGAGTCCTTAACATCATTTCTGTGTTCTGCTAGGTCTTAGATATTACATAGACCTTTAGTTGCCTAGGGGTTTATTTTAAAGTGCTTAGGTCGAGCCAGCTCTCTCACTCGAGTCTCAAGTGGCTCCCACGTCTAGTAGAGGGTAACCCCAGATAAGACTAGAGTCCTACCTCCAGGATTAAATCTGCATTTTCTGGGATGAGGGAGTGGGGTGCAGGGAGTTTGTTGGGTTGCTAATCGGACCAAAGATAGGCACAGAGTGGTCACTATCCTAGGGCAGATTTCTAGAGATAACAACCAAAATACTTCTAATATAGTCTTGACTAGGGTCTCCCGGTATAGTTTCACGCCTCATACGAACCTTACACTCAATCTATGAGGTGTGTGCAAGCTGAAAATGATGCATCCGTTAGACAAACAAAATGCTTTTCCGACACACAGATATACCAGGAGCATGCTGTGATGAGTTTTAAGGATGGACGGTCAACTGTATGGTTCCCGCTTTGCACAACTGCAAAAAATATGAAAACACCAAATAAAGCAATAACAAGAGTGAGAGCAATTGGCGTTACAAAATAAAAGGAGTTTGTCCTATACCCAAGAAAGACGTTTCAAATAGCGAGGTTCACGGCAAACATTTTACTCAGAATCAGCCAATGAAAACAAAGAATCTTTAACAAAGTAGATCTGAGAAAATATATAAAATCTGGGGTTTTCTATATATTTCAATTTCATATGAAGAAAGCACAGACTATAAAGGGTTTCCTATACTCTGGCAAGTACTTCTTAGTCCAGGTGCAACTCTTTAGTTCTGTAAATGGTTCAGCAGCACAGTCAGGTGTACATGCAAATAACCTCATAAACAGTTAGCGGGCAAAATATACATTATCAGTATGCTTCTCTGTTACTAACCAACAGAAATTATCAAACGGCAACCTTTCTAGCGAATTTCCCATCTTTACCATCCTGTGACAAAAACTGGGGGCAGTCAATTGCCTGGATTGCTTTGTAATGAAAGCACACCTCATGGCTCTAGGCAGGTTTTATCTATCCTGTCTCAACGGAGTGAGACACATGAGCTAAGGAAGGGCGTCTGTCCGAAAAGGAACGCATGGTTAGCATGAACTGCACTGCTCGTTTGAGGATATTCTCACCATATTTGCAAAGTGCTGTAGGTCCAAGCCTGGTGACAGCCCGCATTCAGCAACCGGCACAGGATACTGCCACCAGTCACGTGACAAGCACGTCGTTCTTTTAGCCGCGTGCGCAGTTACTCTAAGCCCGCCCTCTGTCAACAGCGCCTCTGATATTGGGGGCGCGTTCGGCTGGTGTTCAGGAAGATGGAAGTTAAAAAGGCAAGAGAACGACTGTAAAGTAACACTCTTGGAAAAATCCCGTCCATCTCATGGTCTGCGTATCACTACGCTCCCTGGTTCCTATTTCATAGAATATATAGGTAAATAAAAAAACAACAACTCGTGAATTCAGATTGTGCCACGCCTCTTGGCTATATGTGGCCAATTGGAAGTCGAGTGATAGATTAAAGCCCAGTTTCTTTATGGGAGTTTTATTCTGATTGGGTTTGGAATTATTTTCCTTCCGGTGTTTTACTACGTCCTCAAAGGCATTCGAAACAAGCATTAGCAAAGCCAACAGCTTTCGCCCATGGGCAAGCTATTGGACTTACAAATCGGATGGGGGTGGCTAATGTGATGATTTTTAAAAAGCAATATAAAGCAGTCAGCTTGGGCGCTTTTCTCGGGTTTACAGCCACGGGGGCGGGTGGAAGGGGAGAAGGTCCAGGGAAACGATGAGAAGAAACAGGGAGGTGGCGGAGTAAGTAAAGTTAAAAAAACATTTGCAATGCAATTGGCCTCGCATTTGCAAGAGTTAGAGCTATTGTCCTTGTGTTTTGGTTTGGAGAGTATGTAAGTGGTGTATATTTATTTATTTATGCATTTTTATATAGCGCGGACTTTACCCGAAGGTGTCAGAGCGCTTCACAAAAGGAACAGAAATGAAACATAATAAGAAACATTACAAAAGAACAGACTACAAAAGCATACGTTACGTTACATAAGGTAAAGTGACAATTGTGAGCAAACAAAATACATGAGGTAGTAAAAATTGTGAGCAACCAAAAATACATGAGGTAGTAAAGGTAATAGTGACAATTGTGAGCAAACAAAATACACGAGGTAGTAAAAATTGTGAGCAACCAAAAATACATGAGGTAGTAAAAAGTGCACAAGAGGAAAAAGTGACAAGTGTGCAGTTACAAGAGAAAACAAAGTATAATTTGAGGTATAATACTGCAATAAGTTTATAATAACTCATGCACAAGAACAAAGTAGTGGAATTATTTGGGTTGTTACAGAGCTGCCAAGGTTTCAGATTCAATCAATCAATCAATAATGTAAAGCGCACTACAAACCCGCGAGGGTCTCAAGGCGTGGGGGGGGGCGGGGCTACTGGCCGAAAGCCAGGTAATGAGTATCCTCATGAAGGTCAGCAGGTCTTGGGTCTGGCGTAGGCTCAGTGGGAGGGCTTTCCATGTCTTATTTATTTCTTTATTTATTGTTTGGAAGGTCTTATATAGCGCGAACAAGATCCTTGCGGATATCAGATCGCTTTACAATCAGTTAAGCTAGGTATACAATCGTGTAAATGTAGGCACATCAAGAATACAAAGCACATAGTACAAAAGTGAGGCATAAGGGTACAACATGGAACGTTGAATTAGGTAGTGGTCAGCGTCCGTACCTAAAAAGTCTGGAGGCCCTTTGTCCAAGTGGGAGTCAAAGGAAAGGGGATGCTTGGTCAAAGGGATACCTTGGACTATGGGTAGGTGAGTTTTGCCATGAGGAACTCTTTCACTTCCTTTTTGAATGAAACAATAGAGGCGTTTAGTCTGGTTTCTGGGGGCAGTGAGTTCCAAATCCTGGGCGCCATCCCAGAGAAAGTTCGTTTATATGTTTTCTTAATGTTTAATCATTGGGGTTTCAGTAGCAGGTTTTCAGCGTTTCTTGAAGCTCTTGATCCATCCGAGATCGTCAACTTCTGTGCGAGGTAGCTGGGTGCTTTGTGGTGTAGGGCCTTATGAGTCATGCATGCTATCTTTAGGTGAATTCTGTCTTGAAACGGAAGCCAGTTCAAGGCTTTTAAGTCTGGGGAAATATGAAAGCTTCTCTTTGAGCCAGTGATGAGTCTTGCTGCTGCATTTATAGTGGCTCTTAGGGGTGCTGTTGATGCTTTAGGGAGGCCACGTAGGGAAACACTTCCGTACTCCACCCTCAGGATAACAAGCGCTTGAACTGCCAGCTTAAAATCGTTAGCTGGCAAAAATGGTTTCAGCTTCCTCAACGTGTTGATCTGGAAGTTTGCTCCTTTTATTGTATTACTAATGTGTTTTTGCATGGTAAGGTTGCTGTCAAGAGTTATTCCCAAGGATTTAGCTGAGTCTACAATGTTAGGTTTGACGTTGAATGCAGTAATATATTTGACCAGGTCTTGCATCATGGGGACTTTGGCAGGTGGTGCAATAAGGAGGAATTCAGTTTTTTGAGCATTCAATTTGAGATGGTTTTCTGCCAATCAAATCTGAGTGTTCTTGAGCATTGTGTTGAGCATTGTAATGTCTTCTAAAGAGTGGATCTTGAGATAGAGTTGTGTGGGAGAAGGATCTCCCACCGGTGGTTGTTCTTCGGATGCGCAAGATGGTGGCGAGTGAGAGGCAGCGGAGCGTAGCTGGAGGTTAGGGATATAGAAGGAGATTGCTATGTGTGACAATTTATTAATTTCAGTGTAATTATGAGTGACATTTCAACAACTATGAGTGACAGTTTCTTGCGAGCAAAATCAAGCAGTGAAGAGGAGGGAAGCATATAAATATCAGAAGAACAACAACGACCGCAACACCACCACCCTGCTAGACAACCTCGCTAACCTCGGACTCAAGCAACTGGTGACCACCCCCACCCACTACGCCGGACACACACTCGACCCCGTCTTCTCTTCCAGCAAGGACATCGCCTTCAGCCACGCCACCGGACTCCACTGGACAGACCACAGCTGCGTCCACTTCAGCTTCGGAAGGACCACGATCCACCACCACCAGCAACAGGTTGCACGCAGGAGCTGGAACAAGATCACAGCCGACCAGCTCGCGACGTCCCTGAGCATGAACCCTCCCACCACCACAACGAACCCTAGCCAGGGCGGCCACCAACCTCACGAAGTGGATCAGCGACTGCGCAGACGAGCTCGCCCCCCTGAGGACCCCGCCTAGCAGACCCGGTAGCAAGAAAGCCCTATGGTTCACCGACGAACTCAAGAGCTCCAAGAAGAACTGCCGAGCCCTCGAGAGAACATGGCGCAGAGACCCAACACCGGACAACATGACTGACCTCAAGCTTGCCACCCTGTGGTATTGGGTTCTCCAGGCCTACATACTCCGTAGAATACCCTCTACCCCATAACAGATGTTGGCACGGAAACTAGAAAATGCAAAAGACAAGTTTATTAAGACCCCATGGGGTGGTGGTACATTCCTACAGCACCCTTCGGTAATGCAAGAAGTATCACACCGAACATCGGTGCAAGTTCTTCTTTTATACAGTTTTTACAGTAATAAAAATATAGGCGGTACACAGTTACAGAGTTTTAGATACATTTATGGTCATTTTTGGAACACAGCCAACTCGTGGGAGGAGCTATAACACCACTGGTCAGTTTGGCGAAACATTCCTAAGTAATGACTGGTCAATCTAAACTGCGCATGTGTGAGCTTGACCACTACTAAAAATAGCCTGTTGCTGGGCAAACTCGAGTGGTCAGTGGTACAGAGGAAGGACAAAGGACATGCTGACCACGAGGCAACGCATTCAACTAAAATGGCTGCCGATACATACAAAATAGCGTCCGGCAACTATAGTCAAGATAAGGGGAAAATACGTGTAGCAAAGCTTAACGCTAACTCGATCACCGTCAAAGTACGGCAGACGACCCTTTTAGCGTTTAGCTGAAGCTACCTCATAGTGGACGTAATCGGGGTACTCATCTTCAATATCAATAGACATGATTTGTACTACTTCTTTATGAATCATTTGTTCATTTTTAGCAAATGCTCGTTTGGATGGAATACAAGCAGAAAGGCACATGGAGCATAATACAGGGCCACACTGGATACAAAGGCATAAAAAGAATAATATCCCAATTATTACACATAGAATCGTCAGCAACTTCCAACCCCAGGTACTAAGTATTGACCAAAACCACCCCGAAAATGTCCATGTACCATTATCAGGATGTATCTCAGCAGCAATTTTATGTAATTTGGATATGGCATCATACACAGAAGGTGAATTATCTGGCACGTATACACAACAACTACTCCTGATAATGCGGCATGATCCTCCACGATCAGCTAATACACATCTAATACCATTCTGTTTTGGATCGTTACAATTCTGGTAATCTGAAGTTCCTCTGTTAAGTTTCCTAGAGCAAAAGCGGTATCATTAGCAACAGCTTCTACAACACGAGTTAACCGTCTTATTTTTCGACTATTCAAAGCAGCTCCAACAAATGAAAAGAGGCCCAAATTAAAATCGACATATTGTTGCAACGCAGTGTCAGTTTGGTCAATATCTTCAAGGACTAATGCTCTCTTTGCCCTATTCAATATGAAGTCGTGGTAAAGGACATAATTGTTATGATACATAGGTGGGGCAATAAACACAGGGGGTAATACAAAAGATATATAACATGTTCCTAACCATCCTATAGGGAGACGATGATAGCCTTTATTTCCACATATAAAGTACGTATTTCGGGAGGCCACAAATGAAATGCCATTTGGAGTGTCAAAGGTAAGAGTGGTGTTACATTCACTTCTGCCGACTGGGATTGTACCTTTATTACGAACACAGAGATCCGCTTTGGTATCGATAACAGTAATTACATGTGAACTGGACATATTTATATTTCTTTGATTATTATAAACTCGTGGTGCTGACACGTTGTCGGGGCGGTACTCCTCCCATTCAAACTTAGTTCCTTCAGCTTGCGGATAACCATCTCGATCATTGTAGCATATTTTGTTAAGTCGAAAAAGCAGCCCACCTTTCGTTGGCCATCGCAAAGTGAATAGGAGTGTGTACCAGGCATTGCAAAAGCCATTATGGGAAAACGGGAGTGGGATAAGTGGTGTGCCCCCTTTCTTTTGATGTCCAGGCAACATCCCACATACCCAGCAGTTCGAAGTGTTAGTCATATTGTGGGTGTGATGCAGAATCTGAATAAAACTGTTGTTCAAATAAGTTTGTCGGTGTCGCTCTTCATGATAAGGCAAAGTAAAATGGAAATGTTCAGATGGAATCGGGGTAGTTGGCAATAAATGTTCTCGTACCGGTACCACAAGTTCTACTACCCAAGCTATCACAGCTATCGCAACAATTGTCAGTACAAATAGTACTGCACCAAGAATTCTCTTGTTTCGCACTGCAGAAGATGCCATAGTTCAAAGTTCAAAATGTCTCAAAAACACAACTAAAAAATAAAAATATGAGTGCTGAGCTCCGAGGTAGCCGTTGGTTTCTTCTCCGAGATTCAAGACGGGTGTTGCTACACTTGGCAGAACAGATCCCCCCCGCCCTTGATATTCCCGGCTTCCGTTTCACAAACCTGGAGCGGTAACTCAACCAGTCTCGCACAAATAAAAAAAAACTGCTTATCGTGGTCGTAAGTTGTATCTCTCTCTTCCAGAAACAGTGTGGTCCGGGAAGGCTCCCTCCGATTCGGCAAACGTTACAGCTGGGCTCTTCTCCTCGTCCAAGATGTCTCGATAATCAGACAGCACAGTTGGGCTCACCAGATCCGGAGAGACACGGCGGCAGTGAGTAGAGTGCACCCACCGCTTCCTGTTGGTGACTCGCACAGTCGTACGAGTTGCAAGCAGTACCTGCTCGGGGCCACGCCACCTCGGTTCCAAGCTGCTTGTTCTCTCGAAAGACCGGATCATGTCATGGTCCCCAGGACGAAGATTATGAGCCTCCCCAATAGAATTGTCGGGGAGCGCTTCTCGAACCTGTTGATGAATGGAAAGTAAATCATTTGTTAATCGTGCCAAATAATCGTTCATCATTATACAAGGCACATCATGTATCGAGGCTTAGAAACTCCCCATATATTCATGGGCCTTCCAAACACCACTTCATAAGGTGTGAGGCCAGTTCGGGAATGGGGCACTGATCTGATAGATAGCAATGCCAGAGGCAGAGCGTCCGGCCATTTCAAAGACGTGGATGCCACGATCTTTGCTAGCTTCAATTTCAGAGTAGCATTATACCGTTCAACAAGACCTGCTGACTGCAGATGGAACACAGCATGAAACTTCTGCTGAATTCCCAATCCCTTCATCACGTATTCCACAATTTTCCCAACAAAATGAGGACCATTATCGCTCCACAAAAATTTACAAACGCCGTATCGAGGGAAGTACTCTTTGAGCAAAACCTTAGCTGTTGTCAACGCTGTATTATCCTTCGTGGGGAAGGCCTCAATCCATTTACTGAAACCACCACTAAGACATACTTAAGGTTATTACAACGCTCAAGCTGGATGTAATCCATTTGCAGTACTTCAAACGGTGCAGTAGGTGGAACAAACCCTCCTTTCGGAGTATACGTCCCTTTTGCAGGATTGTGCTGTAAGCATATCAGACAGGTCTGCACTACTCTCTTGGCCGTATTGGCAATCTCAGGATGCTCCCAAACTCGCGTTAGCAATCGAGTAATTGCAAGAGCTCCAACATGTGCCAATCCATGTGTCATTCGAACCATCGCTTGCAAGTAAGCTGCAGGCAATTTCCATCTTTCCATATCTTTACTTCGCCAGCAACCCTCATCATCCAGCACTCCCTCAGCCGCCCAGGTTGCAAGTTCTGCTTCAGACGCTGATTTCTGAATGTCTAGTATCTCTCCTCTAGCATCATGCCATCGCTCAGCCTGCGACTTCACCACATACATTGGTGAGTCATTTCGTAACATAGCCGTTTGTCTTGCTATACTGTCTGCAAAAGCGTTACCTTGTCCCACTTTGTCAGTGACCTTTTTATGTGCACTGCATTTGATTATCGCCACTTTCTTTGGACAAAGTAACGCATTCAAAAGATCACGCACTAGTTCTCCATGCATAATGTGTACTCCATGCGAAGTCAAAAACCCACGCTCTCTCCAGAGTAGGCCAAAATCATGCGCTACTCCGAAGGCGTACCGGCTGTCTGTGTAGATGTTCACACATAAGCCAGCACTCAATTCGCAGGCTCTTGTCAAGGCTATTAGCTCCGCTGCTTGGGCCGATTTTTGTGGTATTCGTGCTGTTTCTACCACTGTCTTAAGTGTCGTGATCGCATATGCTGCAGAAGTTGTGCCATCTAGCAGCCTTAAACACGATCCATCAACCCACAGTTCGCCATCCACATCTGGAAGTGGCGTATCCTGTAAGTCGACACGACCCTTTGTTTGTTCTTCGGTCAGGAAAACACAATCATGGTGTTCTTCCTCCTGGCCCTCAGCAACCGGATACGGCAATAAAGCGGCAGGGTTCAGGGTAGCACATCTCTTTAGTGTGATGTGTGGCGCCAACAGTGTGAGCTCATATCCTGTTAAACGTGCACTCGTGAGATACTGGGTCTTCGTTTGATTTAACAAAGCATCTACCGCATGGGGAACTAACACCAACAATTTGTGTGACAAAACTATTCCCTCACTCTGCCGTATAGCCACTGCTGTTGCTGCAACTGCTCGAAAACACCCAGGTAATCCTCGTGCCACAGGATCAAGTATTGCCGAAAAGTATGCGCAGGGCCTCTGCTTATCCCCGTGCGTCTGCACTAACACCGACAATGCACACCCATCTTTCTCGTGTACGTACAACGTGAAAATCTTTGTGTAATCTGGTGTACCTAACACTGGTGCAGAACAAAGGGTTTGTCTCAATTGTTCGAAAGCAGTCTGACATTCATCTGTCCATTCAAGGGGCATTGGTGTAGTTTTGGACAATAATGCTAACAAAGGTTTTATAATGTGCGAAAACCCCATTATCCGCTGTCTACAAAAGGACGTTAGACCTATGAAGGCACGCACATCTCTCTGAGTACGGGGGACTGGTGTATCTAAAATTGCTTGAATTCGATCAGATGCTAATGCACGTCCCTCCTTAGACAAAAGATGACCGAGGTAGGTCACCTTTGGTCTACAATATTGTAGTTTTTTCCTAGAAAATTTATGATTGTTCTGAGCAAGAAAGGAGAGCAAAGCAAGAGTACTCTCCTCACACTGTGTATATGTGTCTGCAGCCAGTAAAATATCATCAACATACTGGATAAGAGCTACTCCAGACTGCAAATCAAAAGAATCAAGCTGTCTTTTTAAAGCCTGGCTATAGATGCTAGGACTTTCTGTATAGCCTTGAGGAACTCGACAAAATCTATACGATTTATTATTTAACGTGAAGCCAAATAGATATCTGCTATCGGGATGGATGGGAATGGAAAAGAAAGCATTTTTAAGGTCAATTACAGAAAACGTGGTAGCAGTGGGGGGGACCAAAGTAAGTAAGGTGGTGATATCAGACACCACCGGGTACTGGGGCACTACAATTTTGTTGATTTCCCTCAAATCAATAATGAATCTATAGACTTTGTCATCAGTGTCTTTCTTTAGGATCGGAAGGATCGGGCTGTTACAGACATTGTAGGGAACTTTCTCCACTACTCCTGCAATAATCAAATCCTGAACAATGTGCGTCAGGGCAATTTCACCTTCCCTAGATATTTTATACTGGGGTACACGTGGCAAAGACACTCCCTCTTTAACAGTTATTCGAATAGGCGGAATGAGCATCTGTCCCACATCCGTGTCTGATGTAGCCCATAACGTGTGTGGGAGAGAGGCTAATGCTTCAATTTCTTGCATAGTACATAGTCTTCCTACATTCGGATAGTTGTCATTCAGAATAACCCGCACTCCTTCAGGAGCGCAGCGTATTGTTGCTCGAAAATATTTAAGCAAATCTATGCCCATAATATTGTCTGGGGTATTCGGTGACAATAAGAATGGGCACGGGCCAAAGAATCTGTCAATGTAAAATGTAAGAGGTTGTAACAGTGGGCTTGGAGAGGGTGTTCCATCGAACCCTATGCATGTAATCGTTTCGCCAGACAGGGGGACCCTTGGAACCAAGTTTTTAGACAGAGCACTACGAGTAGCTCCTGTATCAACCAAAAACTGATCAGTAGAACCCAAAACGCCCACTGATACATATGGACCTCTTTGATCAACTGGCACTTCAACCGATTCCATACCCCATCCTACGCAATCCTATGCGTGCACATAATCCTGAGACTCCACAATCTCACCCTCCGATATCTGGTACTGATTCCGTCGATCAAAAGTATTACGATCATCCTGACCACGACCCCTCGCCTCAAACCTACCACGATCACTTGCTCCACCTCTCGCTCCCGAATAACTATCCCGTGTCCTTCCACCTCCTCGACCACGCTGATTACGTTGCTCACGAAGCACCGGACAATCTTCAGCCCAATGCCCAAACTCTTTACAGTATGCACATTGATCCTCAGCAATGTCGGTACGACCATAAGACGTACCATACCCTCCTCGCCTACCCTCTTGGCTGCGTAGCACGAACCTGAGCCAACATCACCTTCGTCTTTAACTCCTTCGCCTTCTTATCAGTACTTTCTTTAGCCTCTAATTCCTGCCACTCATAATACTGAGCCATAGTTAACAAGGACGCAGGGGTCGCCGTGGTCCAGGAACTTTCACTAGTTTTCAATCGTTTTGCAATCTCCAGCAGGAGATTAGCCACATACTTATCAACAAACAAATGCCTACCCGTATCATCCGTTAATAATTGCCCGCTGTAATCATGAAACGCTTCTTCGAAACGTGAAAAGAAGTCAGATACTGACTCGTCCTGTTTCTGTTTGCAAGAGGCTAACATAGTCCAGTCAATCTTTTTAGGGGGAACAAGCATTTTTAATTTATTCAAAATAGCTGTCGGGAGGTCTAGAATTAATTGGCAAAGCTTACATGCAGGCTCCCTATCTAAATCAGCTTGGGCTATAGCTTTCCAATCAGCTCCCAAAATCGCTTGGTCATCAAACGTACGAATCGCTCTCCACATATCGGGGGGCAGTATTAACCCAAAGAAAAGATCGATATCAACTAACGTCATAACACATGAAGAAATATCCCCCTCCACTCCTTCATAGAAAGCTGCCGGATTTTTACGGGGATCGGGTAAAGCATTTTTCAATGCCATAACATCTGCCCTATTCCAAGGCGTATACACCCAATTATGTATGAAATACCCTTTTGCATCCCCGGACGATTTATCATCACTGGTACCTTGCCCTTTGGGGGGAACATACAAAGGTGCGGCTTCACGCATAGGCATAACATGAACTGCAGAACGCTTATCTGTTCCAAACATAGAACACTGTTTGGATGCCTCCGTCGACCCCGGCGCAGGCACGTCTGCTGCTTTTTGTGCTTCCCGCAATCTGGACGCCTCATCCCGTAGGTGGACCAACGGTCGGAAAAATTCATCTGCATCTGTAATAACAAATAAACCTTTACTCATATTCTCACGATGAACTGATATATCCTTAGGCTCTAAATCAGTTGAATATTTCCTAAATCGTTCTACAACTTCATCTCCAAGGGCGCTTAAAAAGATACAACTGTTCTCGCTCGGACCACTTACTCATTTCATTTTTAATCTCTGACATAGTTATTTTTTTCAAATTAAGTTTGCGAGCACAACTGTGCAACTCCGCAGCTACACCAGCACTTAACCTCATACTCTTACTCCCGTACTCCTCATTGTCCGAGTCCTCGTCTGGGGCCGTAGGCGAAACGTACGGAGGCGGGCACCGATCTAGTAATGAAAAATCATCAACTTCATTAGTAAGGATAAAGCGGACGCCGAATAGGAAATTGACCACTCGTTTGCAAATTACGTTCCCGTGCCTCCCTCTCTTTCTTTTCCTGCAACTCCTTCTCCTCCAGCTGTAAAGTCTTATCTCGAGCAGCCTTACGCTGCTCTTTTTCCGCCAAGGCTATTTCACGCTTCATTCGTTCACGCACTGCTTTCTCCCACATTCGTACACAATCAAACATATCTTGTCTAGACCTGCGCTGAAACAAACATTGCTCCACAAACTGAACCTTTCGTAAATCAAACGACCCATGTAGTGGCCATTGCAACTCGGGATCAGATCTGGTGTACTTATTCCATAATTTACTGTATAATATAGGGGGAAGGCCGAATTTTACGTACATCTCCCGATTAGGAGTCCCCTCTGGGGGAGCCGGCTGAGATTCATTTAATCGATAAGTGGAACCATTTCCAAGACAGCACATTCCTCGAAGTTTGCTTAAAACAGGCATGTTCAAAAAGTATCACGGAAACGTGATACCACAAAAATGGCACTTAATATACTTCACACAAATGTGCCGTTCAAACACAAACAAATTTAGAGAAATATCTCTACATGCCTGCCTATGTGAAGTGCACTGCACATATAGTTCAAATCATAGGATCAAATGTTAGCTAACTCAAAACATATTCATAGAACCACAGTAAGCGTCCGCAGACTACCTTACCAATCACAAGCTTACCAAAATCTCAGATATCCAGGTTCCAAATGCCAAGGTCTTTTGATCAAATCAGCCAAATCGGCACTGTACGACAACTCGAACGAGCAGGATCTCAGTCGAGGACCGGCGCCACCTGGAAGGACAGATCAGAAGGAAAGGAAGAAAACACCGTGGGTGCCAAGACTCGGGTCACTCAGTGGCAGCGT
This sequence comes from Lissotriton vulgaris, assembly GCF_964263255.1. Taxonomy (NCBI): domain Eukaryota; kingdom Metazoa; phylum Chordata; class Amphibia; order Caudata; family Salamandridae; genus Lissotriton; species Lissotriton vulgaris. The sequence goes on along the minus strand of NC_141685.1, from coordinate 509,287,531 downwards.
ACGCGTCCATGGCGAGTTTCCAATCCTTCGTCACGACCTCTCCTTCGGGCATCCGAGTCGCCGATGAGTCCCTTCGTGGTCGCCAATTTGTGGTATTGGGTTCTCCAGGCCTACATACTCCGTAGAATACCCTCTACACCATAACAGATGTTGGCACGGAAACTAGAAAATGCAAAAGACAAGTTTATTAAGACCCCATGGGGTGGTGGGACATTCCTACAGCACCCTTCGGTAATGCAAGAAGTATCACACCGAACATCGGTGCAAGTTCTTCTTTTATACAGTTTTTACAGTAATAAAAATATAGGCGGTACACAGTTACAGAGTTTTAGGTACATATATGGTCATTTTTGGAACACAGCCAACTCGTGGGAGGAGCTATAACACCACTGGTCAGTTTGGCGAAACATTCCTAAGTAATGACTGGTCAATCTAAACTGCGCATGTGTGAGCTTGACCACTACTAAAAATAGCCTGTTGCTGGGCAAACTCGAGTGGTCAGTGGTACAGAGGAAGGACAAAGGACATGCTGACCACGAGGCAACGCATTCAACTAAAATGGCCGCCGATACATACAAAATGGCGTCCGACAACTATAGTCAAGATAAGGGGAAAATACGTGTAGCAAAGCTTAACGCTAACTCGATCACCGTCAAATTACGACAACCCGAAAACACCACCAACTCATCCACGCCACCAAGAAAACTGCATTCAAGGAACGACTGGACAACAACGCACACAACAGCAAGGAACTCTTCAACATCGTCAAAGAGCTCTCCAACCCCAACGCCGGAAACAACGGCATCACCCCTTCGCAAGACCTCTACAACTCCCTCGCCTCCTACTTCCACAACAAGATCGCGGACATACACAACAGCTTCAGCACTCAACCGACGACCGCCACGACCGAACCACCGCCCCCCACCACCACCCTCCGGGCCTGGACTCCGATCAGCACCGAAGACACAGCCCGCCCTTGCACCTGCATGCCGTGGCACGGCCGCAATGAGCAACCCAGCGACGGCTGGCATCTGCCCAGCAAGATGGAGGACGCAATCCGGGCGGAGGTGCCAGTGCGCCTCCCCTAGGGCACAGCCACACTGCGGTTGCACCTCTGCCCCCTTCAGTGAAGCCTCAGGCCCTGCTACTGCTGCGCCGAGATGGAAAGCGCGGGTTAATACGGCTCAACCACTACTTCAAGGGGACAAGGGAATCCGATGGCACCGTTAAACAGTCACTCCTCATCTACTATGGGGGCGCGGAAATCTACGATCTCTTAGAGACGCTCCCCAACACGGGAAATGACGACAACTACGAAGTGGCAGTCGCCGGGCTCAACAGGCACTTTGCCCCCCAACTCAACCCTGACTTTTAAAAGTTCAAATTCAAGAGGGCGTGGCAGATGGACTCCGAGTCTGTTGATATGTTCTATGCACGGCTACGCCGGTTGGCTAGCACGTGCCCGTTCACCGACCAACGGGAGGAGATACGAGACAAAATCATCCTTGGTTGCCACTCCAAACTCCTGTGGAAGCTGATCCTTTGTCAACCAGGAATCTCGCTGGACGAGATCCTGGTCCTGGCCCGCTCTCACAAGCTGTCTCACACGTGCCCAGGCACCTGCCGATCAAAGAAGAGAGGGTAGACGCAATCCAGAGGCGCCCCACTGCGGCTCGCCAAACGGCCAAAGCCGCCACCGGGTGGGCCATGTGGATACTGTGGAGAAGATCACCCCGCGACGGCCGTCTGCTGAGCGAAGGGGAAGACCTGCTACCGCTGTGGCAAGCTCAATCACCAAGCCAAGGTATGCTGCGGTGGGCAGTTCAGGCAAACGTCGTCAAGGCCCAGAAGCATGCCACAACGCGTTTGCCAGATCTCTCTGGATGATCGGCCATCAACAGCGGAGGACCAGCCGCAGGAACGACGCCCGATGTATGAAGATGAGGACGAGGAAGTGTTTGTGGTGTTGTACGTCAGCAGAACAGACCGGCGCTGAAGGCCACCTCCCATGTGCTCGGTCTCAGTTGAAGGCACCGATGTACGAGCCCTCATCGACACAGGTGCAACCGTCAACGTGATGGACTCGGAACAGTACGACCGCCTGTCACCTCGACCTCCGCTTACACCTTCCACGGCCCGGATCAGCTCGTATGGAGGGACTGACCCGCTTCCTCTCCGCGTAGTCATACAGACCACAGTCAAAAGCGGAAACTACTCCACTGAGGCAAAGTTCCACATCACTAAGGGAAGAAAGGGGACTCTGCTCAGCTGCCACACGGCTAAGGACCTAGGACTTGTCTTCTTCGCCAACCAGATCCTTGACTCTCATGCGAAAGCAATGCTGAAGGACTTCCTGGCTCTCTTCAAAGGACTGGGAAAGATCAAGGGCAAGAAGTTCAGGCTCCACATTGACTCCTCGGTGCGACCAGTGGCCCTCAGGCACCAGCAGGTGCCGTTCAAACTTCTCCTGTAATTGGAGGAGGAGCAGAAAAAGCTTGAAGACCTCGACGTGATCAAAAAGGTCTCTGATCCAACTCCCTGGGTGTCCTAGTTGGTCGTGGCACTCAAGCCCAAGCAACCTGGAGCCATCCGACTCTGTGTCGACATGAGACTGCCAAATACCGCTGTGAAGAGAGATCGTCACATCACTCCCACAATGGATGACATCGTGCCAACCTAAACGGAGCAAAGTGGTTCTCCAGGCTAGACCTCAACGCCGGCTACCATCAGCTGGAACTGGAGCCCGAGAGCAGGTATATCACCACCTTCTCGATGCACGTCGGCCTCCGAAGATACAAGAGGCTCAGCTTTGGAGTGTCATCAGCTGCCGAAGTCTTCCAAAATTCCATCAGGTAAGCACTGTCGGGGCTAAAAGGGGTGATCAACCTCAGTGATGATATACTCGTGTTCTCAAACACGCTGGAGGAGCACCAAACCCATCTTCGTGCCACTCTGAAGAATCTTGTAGACTGTGGGCTGACTCTGCACAAGTCCAAGTGCTTGTTTTATCATGAGACGGTCGACTTCTTTGGATACACGTTGACCCAAGAGGTGCTCCTGGTGGACCCGAAGAAAGCTGAGGCCATCCTAGCGGCCAACATGCCAAGAAACTCCACCCCAGTGAGGAGCTTCCTCGGTATGGCCAAGTACTGTGGGGGTTTCATCCCCAACCTCACAAGTGGGAGTGGACACCGGCAGCCAACAAAGCGTTCCAAGACATCAAAGCAGTACTGCTAGACAAAACAGTGATGGCCTACTTCCATCTGAGGCGACGCACGAAACTGGTCGTCGACGCCAGCCCAGTGGGTCTGGGGGCAGTCCTCCTTCAGGAACATGGCCCAGAGGTCTGAAAACCAGTAGCCTATGCCAGAAAGGCCCTCACTGACACTGAGACCAGATGTTGTCAAATCGAAAGAGAGCAATTGGCTATCAAATGGGCCTGCCTACATTTCCACCTGTATCTTTGCGGCCAGGAGTTCCACGTTTTGAATGACCACAAACCGCTACTCCCGCTGTTTGCAGGCTCATCCCGGCTAGCGCCCCCGAGGATCGAACGGTGGGCAGTGCAGTTGCAGTCATACAACTTCAAAGTAATCTATCGTCCAGGGGCCCACAACCCTGCCGATTATCTGTCTCGTCACCCAGAGCCCACAATGCCATCGGACCTGTCAGCGGATGCTTGTAACACCGAAGCCTTCGTCAACATGGTGTCGCAAGGGGCGTATCCCATGGCCATGACACTCGAATAAATCTGCCAGGCCATCCAGGAGGACCACACTGTCCCGAGTAAGAGAGGTGCTGGAGAGTAACAGATGGGCCCACTTCATGGATAGAGCCCGCTTCCTCCGGCCTGAAGTTAGCCACGCCCGACAGCAACTCTGGCAAGTCCACAATGAACTCAGTGTGGGGATGCAAGGAGTGGTGTTAAGAGGACACCTGATAGTGGTCCCGTAAAGTCTGCAGAAGCGGATCCTCACGCTGGCGCACGTTGGCCATCAAGGAATGGCGAAGACAAAGGCCAGGTTGCGGGACAAGGTCTGGTTCCCAGCGATGGACTCAATGGTGGAGGAAATGGTGAGACAGTGCCACGCTTGTACAATCACTGGAGGAGATCCAGCACCTGCCCCTGTGATCAGGGAAGAACCAAGCAAAAATCCCTGAACACACATCAGCCTGGACTTTGGGAGCTTCCCAGATGGACGTCACATGTTGGTCATGGTTGACTCATTCTCGAAGTTCCCCATTGTTGAAGTGGTGTCGTCAACAGCGTTTCCCCAGGTGAAGAGGGTCCTGGACAAAACTTTTGCAATGATGGGACTGCTGGAAGAGGTGAAGTCCGACAACAGACCCCCATTCCAGGGCCGAGAGTTCCAGGAGTATCTTGGGAGTAAAGCGATTTGCCAAAGGAAGATCACCCAGCTATGGCCACAAGCAAATGGGGAAGTGGAACGTCTGATGAGGACACTCAACTGAGCGCTGCGCATCGCTGTGGAAAGGGAGAAGATGCTGAAACAGCTCTTGACCAATTCCTTGGTGCGTATCGACAGACCCCTCATAGCACCACCAAGTGTGCTCCGGCTCATCTACTGTTCAAGCAAGCCCCCCAAGACAGTATCCCGTCTGACCCGACGTGGGTGCCCATGGAGTGGGATGATGCAGCAGTTCAAGCAAGGAGGGAGACAGCGAAGCCCGAAGAGCACAAGAACCTCAGCTAAAAGTGGGAGACCGGGTAGTGATCTAAGACTGACACCCTGTGTGGAAGTTCCGGACGCCCTACGAGCTAGAAGTATGGACCCCGGACACACCAGGACACAGCCTCCTGATGTAACCTAGACACTGCAATTTTACTTTTGTTCCACCATCTGCCATCTTCCAATTTTACTGCACTCTTGTTAACTCACTCCACTGCTTTGGGATCAGAGAACTTAGATTCTCCCTTGGGTTAAATCCTGAACATTTGACCCTTACCAGATAACCAACTTTCACTCTCAATTCTCTAGGCCTTGGCTGAACATATGTGTTTTGAGCTTCTGCTCTCGTCCTGCCTACTTCCTTTATTTTCTCGTCGGGTAACTAAAACTCACCCATCCACCTCCTTAAAGTTTTGGAAGAGGGAACTCGTTGTCTCAACAAAATGAACAGAGAAACATCAGGATCAGCGTTGGCTGTCGTGCCCACTGCCCACAACAGTTTCTTCAGTTCTAGATTACATTTCAACCAACTGGCTTTGGACAGTTGTACATTTTCTGTGATCACTCTTTTAAATCTTTCAACAAGACATTTGCTCCTGGGATGGTAAAGGGAGGTTCTAGTGTGTTTTATGCCCATGAATTTATTTAAATTCCTAAAATTGCGTCAAAGTAAATTGACACCCATTATCGGAAAGCACCTCATCAGGCACTGCTTCCCGTGAAACAATGACTCAAGAAGCTCAATCACACATGCTGCACTGGGCACTTTCACAAACTTAGCTTCTGGCCATCGACTGAAGTAGTCCACAAGGGTGATGCCATACTCAGAAACACTGCTGCCAGACAGTGACAAAAAACCAATGATGTAAATTGCTAGTTTGGCCCAAGCTTTACTGGGCACCTCAACTGCTTCTACAGGGCTGGGCACAGTTACCTGTGACTTGTTGCTACTGGCACAACACATACAATCTCTCACAAAGTGTTCCATCTGCTTATCTAAACCTGGCCACCAGAAACTGTCCCGGATTCTTCTCTGCATAGCACGCATGCCAATGTGACCTTCATGGGCTAACATGAGCACTTTGATCCGCATGGTTTTAGGGACCACAAGCAAACAGGCCTGATATATAATAACCCATTAACAGCAGATAACGTATCAAAAACGTGTTTATATTTGCTGACTGACCTGTCCTTCAAATTGCTTCCTGTCCAGTCTATGCATATAATTCTCATGACCTTCTTAACTTCCTCATCCGCTTCATAAGCATATCTCCTCTCCTATTCTAACCCAGCACCTTCTGAATAACTCACAGTCTGACAAATGATCTCAGAGTCACAGTCCCTTTCTTCCTCACCACCTCCCTTGTCCTCACTACTTGGTAACCTAGACAGACAATCCACGAACACATTCTTCTTTCCAGGGACGTATTCAACATTAAAACTGTGCTCCAAAAGTCTATATTGCCACGTGGCAATCCTGGGGTCCGCCATCTCATCTCCTATAGTGGTAATGAGTTGAACTAAAGGTTTGTGATGTACTCTCGCCATGAATTTCGAACCCCATAAATAAGGATTGAAATGGTTGATACCCCACCAGCAGGTCAAAGCCTTGCGTTCAACAACGGAATTCATTGCTTCAGCTCTCCTCAAATCTCTGGGTGCAAAGAATACCACCTCATCCTTGCCACCTCTTTGTTGCATAAGCATAGCACCCAACTCTTTTTTACTTGCATCAGTCATGATTATGGTCTGATCCCTGGTGTCAAAGGGTTTTATAGGAATAGTACTTGCAATCTCTCTTGATTAAATCAGATTCTTCTGCACACTCACTTGCCCACTTAAACCTAGACAGGGCTTGAAAAATCCACTCTCCCACTCACATTGACCAGCTAGATTTATTCAGGGCGAGCTATGTTTAGGGACTACTCAACCTTTTTGGCAAGTTGAAAATCCTCTACCTTCAGTCACAGAACAAAAAGTAAATTTTAGGAAGACAAGCTGACTTTTGACCTTCGTGAAAGCAGAGTAAATGTGACAAGATAAGATTTAAAGGCATCTTTATTGCAAAGAGCAATAAAAATTCTTTTAAATCTTGTATCTTGTCACATTTGCTATCTTTCAGAAACAGAGCTCAAAAGTCAGTTTGTCTTTCTACATTTATTTTTCTTTCTGTGACTTAAGTTAGAGGATTTTGTAAATTGAATTATGTGACAATTGAACTGTGCAAAGCATGTTAAACGAAAGACCGTAAGATGTCAGGCTTTTCTCTAACACAACACTGAAATAGCTAAGTGAACTGTTAAAACATTTCAAATATATTTCACTAGTTATGAAGACCCATTTTCGGAATTCTGTGGTGAAATAAATATTTATTTAGGATCAAAACGAATTAGAACACTTTACTTGGTGATGTGCAAATTTTTAATATTTTTACTGAAACCCAATTTCCAAACATTATTTATGAGCTATTAGCAGTAAAACTATTTGTTAGTGGGAAAGTTGGTGGACATTTCAATGTAAAATATGCTATCTATAAATGATAGTGCACTACAACATCATGCTTTGGTAATATACTTATGAAAAGTGAATTTTTAAGCATGAACTGGCAACTATTACTGCTCCTGCCCAGATGACAATGCTATTAGTGAACTAAGAGGCAAGCTAGTGATCTTATATACCCTATACATGATCTTGATTCTGGGTATACATGGAGCAAACATTTAGTCTAGTAAATAAAGAGTGAACTTGCATATTTTAAGGTGTTCTCCTATGTGATAATATAGAAAAAGGCGGCTTCATAAGACAAAATATTTGCCTAGGACCACACAATTCGAGACCAGGTCATGGGTCTAGTACATTACAGTTAGGTCGAGTAGCTTATTAAAGTTACTAGACCTCCAGGTCTAATAACATTTTAAAGATTTTTCGAGCCCTGCTAGAATTCTTTTCGAGAAGGTTCCTCATGTGAAAAGTCTTTGCAGCCAATTGGCTACAAATCTAGCATAACATTCAGTGAGTCCCATAAAAGATCTCAAATGGTCCTTATCTTCTGGAGTGCTAAAATCTCTATTGCCTTTACTAAACTGGCCTTAGGCTCCACCATCTTGCAGATAGCTTGTGCCCAAATACTCCACCGTGGTCACATTCAACCTGCATTTGTCAAGACTAAGTGTAAGTCCTTTACCCTCTAGAATAGACAACACACAGTGTAAACTTTCATTGTGTTGTTTCTGATTAACACCATTCACCAAAACATCATCCTGAAAAGCCATCACCCCGGACATCTCCCTAAACATGCCCGCCACAGTCCTCTGAACAACTGCAGAAGCAAGTCCAAAACGACACGCATTTAAATTGGAATAAGCCTTCAGGAGTGATGAATGCAATGTAATGCCTAGAGTCAGGATGCAGATCTATGCTGATGTCATGTCTAACAAACTAAACCACTTCCCACCCTTGAGAGTGGAAGTCATCTCTGTAATGTTTGGCAAGGGGCATTGCTCTATCCATATGTGCTGTTTGAGATCACGTAAGTCAGCACACATGGTAGAGCTCCATTGGCTTTCTTAGCCAGAACTACAGGAGCAACCCAATAGGATGACTCAATTGATTATATTACATTACTGGCACACAACTTGTCCAATTCCTGTTTTGACTCATCCCGCAAAGCCAAAGGTACTGTACAGATCTTGTGCACAACCTCTTGCGCTCTTATCAACCAACCTTATTTTGTGCTTAAATCCCTTGAATAGACCCAGTTCCTTCTTAAAAACCTCAGGATTCATCGACTCCCATGCTTCCTCCTTGATTGCTTGAACACAGACATAGTCCTTGAATATCACTTGATGGAGATCATTGGGATATAATGCCCAAATTACCTTGGTCAAAACACCCCAAAAAACATGCATCATCTCTTGCCACATACACCACCTCCCAGGATTCACTATCCTTGAAACATAAATTTGCATCGAATTTGCCCACTACATTGATAGTTTTTCCTCCATAGCTAACTTGTTATTGAAGAATGCCTCCCTGATCCCTGATCCCTGAGCTTGGAACAGATCCTCCCATACTTTCTCGCTCATAAGGGTAAAAGGAGACTCTGAATCAGCCAAAACTTTGACGTCCCCACCATTGATGTTCACCAAACACAAGCGTGGCCTAGCTCCTTGTGAGATTGCTCTGCACATGCCCATCATGAGTGCATGTTCTCGAGATTCCATGATGGTGAAGATCTGATTTTCCTCTCTGGAAGATGACTCTCCTTCTGTGGACTGTTCCACATTGAGTACTTTCCTGGTGGAATCTGTGCTGAACGATGTCCTGCTAGTAGATCTACAAACCTTAGCAAAATGTCCCTTTTAAACACACTTGGCACATGTTTTATCCATAGCAGGGCTGTTGGACCCGGCCTCGTGGCGTGGTCACCCCTGAAAGAGATAGCTTCACCAGACCCTGAACCACCTACCCTTCCCGCCATGGTACACCTCCCCGACCCTGGGCTTTCCGTCCTCGTCCCCCATTTTCCTGACATCCGAGGCCGAGGCTCATGTCCCTGCACCTAAAATGGCCGCCGCGGCCCCAGCCCGACCTTGGCCGACGGCGCCATCCCCAGCCAGGGGGTAGAGCGCTCCCTGTGAGCGAGAGAGGGAGGAGTAGCTTGGTCACACCTTCCATCTCCCCTCGAAGGTGAGTTTCGATCACCCATCCAGCCTCCCCGAGGGCTGGCTCCAGGCCTGCTAAGTGTCTTGGATCCCTCAGACCCAACTTAAAAGGATGAAAGGAGCCGCCGAGGCGGAACCCCCAACAACCAGCCCCAAGGTGCTAAGAACTCCGCCTGCGAGGACTCCGGACATCAAAGAAAGGGAGTCCTATATCAGGCGTGGCTCTGGGCCGACCAAACCACTTGTATCCTAGACTAAGAGAGCCCTGCTGACCTGGTCGCGGCTTCCCTACTATCCGGAGAACTCTTGAGCCCTGCTGATTCGTTTGCGGCTCTTTGCAACCGAGAAGACCACCGAGCCCTGCTGACGTTGTCGCGGCTCCTTCGCCACGCTGAGAACTCTGAGCCCTGCTGATTTGTTCGCGGCTCCCTGCAACCAAAAAGATCACCGAGCCCTGCTGATTCGTTCGCGGCTCCATGCAACCAAGAAGACCACCGAGCCCTGCTGATTCATTTGCGGCTCCTTTTGCAACCAAGAAGATCACCGTGAGCCCTGCTGATTCGATCGCGGCTCAAGAGACTACTCCGGTCCGGCTGGACCCAAGATCATCCAGTATCCCCCGGCTCAAGGATTGAGAGCTGTGCGCCGGATACCTTGAACTCTAAGACTGTCCCGCTACCCTACCCCTGCCAAGACTCTTCGAGCCCCAGCTCGCCTGTACGTAATACTCTGCGGATCATAAAGATCCAGTTCTATTTTTGAAGAGATAAAGTATACGTTCTCTTAAAATCTCCAGTGTGGTGTCCCTCTGTTGAAGTGGTGCTAGCGCAGTGCGTACGATTCTAGATTCGAGACCGTCAGCCGGAGGGTCTCCCGCCAGTGCTCGGCTGTATTCCTACGAGAGGTGGGTCCCAGGGTGGTCAGGTGCGAAATCTGTCCCCTCCTGAGATCGGCCCTCTAACATTCGTGGCAAGCGACGGGATCCGAGTCCGTAAATCTTGATATCGTACAGTAAGCGGCTGACGCACTACCAAACAGAGATGGCAGAGAAGAGTAACAAGGGTACCACTGAGAGTGATGCAAGCCTAACGTTCCTTCCGGAACGGTTAGAAGATTACACCAACAGAGAATTGAAGGAATTTTGCAAGGAACGAGGAATCGCTACCACAGGCCTAAACACCAAGGAAGATATGCAAAAAGCTCTACAAACTTGGGTTGAGTCCGAAGACCACCTTCCCCCGTCAGGAGGAGGAACAGAACGACCGACCGAACCTGAACCCAACCCAAGAGGAGGCAGCAACACTCCGGTACGAAGCAGCTTCCCAGATGGGGGGCCTCTCCCCCGGGGAACTAGCGGACCGAGAAAGGACCCGCAATCATGAACTCGAATTGGCCAAACTCAAAATTGAGTGTGAACTGAAGCTAGCAGAAAAGAGACTAGTGGTAGAACAACTACGAGTCCAAGGAGAGTTGGAGGAAAAGAAGCTCCAACGAGAACACGAAGACAAGAGACTCCAGCTGGAGCACGAGCGCGGCCTGAAGGAGATCGAGCTCAAGGCCCGGAGCGAAGACAACCGAACTATGGGAAACCGAGAAGCGGCTCCCTCACCAGAACCAAAGGTCCACATCCCCAAGGATGTGGTAAGAGAATATTATAAGAACGATGACATACAGCAATGGTTTAAAGCCTATGAGGTCGCCATGACCTCCCACCGAGTTCCGCAGAAAGATTGGGGAGCTGGGCTGTGGGGCCGATTCCTGAGTAAGGGAAGAGACACTCTGCTCGACCTACCCTCCTCTATGCAGAACTCCTACAGCCACATGAAGGAGGCCCTCTTGTCAAGATACGGCCTCACTCCAGAAATGTACCGCCAGCGGTTCCGGGACTGCAAGAAGATTCCTGGGACTACATGGGTGGAGTACGTCAACTTTTTCAGCAGAGCATTCGACAGGTGGGTCAAGGGCAGCAAAGTGACCACCATGGAGGAACTCACTGACCTCATGCTCTGGGAACATCTGTCCGTAAACTGTTTTGTGGAACTTCGCCAGCATCTGCTCGACAGCAAGCTTGCCGACCCGAGGAAGCTGGCCATGAGGCTGATCGCTGGGTGAATACCCGGGTCCCCCGGGGTCCCGTAGTAGAGCCCCCAAGAAAAACCGGGATCTCCCCACCAGAGGGGTGAGGGAAACCAAGGTAGACAGAGGGATTCCCAGTCAGGACCCCAGCGTAGTCCCCCAGAGGCCAAACCCAGACCATACCAGCCACGGCTCCAGCCACTTCCGCTCCCCTGGGCAACCGTGGGCACTGGGTCACGATTTTCTGTTACCGATGCCAACAAACCGGGAATTACGCCAGTGATCCCCTGTGTCTCATGGCCCCGCGACCCTCTGCAACAGCTCCCCCAGCCAGACAGGTAGCAAATGTAGCTCTAGGGGAGGAGATGGAGGACACCGAAGAGTGGGAACCCGCCGCTATGGCCCTAGTCTCCCTAGGAGACCGAGAAATGATCCCTGGGGCCCCCTTGCCTGATAATACCAAGAAGTACAGACAATTAGTGAAGATGAACGGCCACCGGGTGGAAGCTCTTCGTGACACCGGAGCAAGTATCACAGGTATCCTCAGCCACCTAGTCAGGGAGGACCAGATCATTCCGAATGTCCTATGCCCCGTATTGTCCGCTGACAACACTGAGAGTCTTTGCAAGATGGCCCTAGTACCGTTCGAATGGGGGGGAGTGACAGGAGAGTTACGAGTCGCTGTCAGGGCCTCCCAACCCGTAGACTGTCTCCTGGGCAATGACCTAGAAAGTTCCCCATGGAGACAGGTAGAACGTAAGACCCATCTGGGCATGATGGGCTTGCCCGAGTGGGTGTGGGCCACCACTCGATCCATGTCCGCTCGACTACCCCCCTTCGGGGCGGTCATTGCCTGATAATACCAAGAAGTACAGACAATTAGTGAAGGTGAACGGCCACCGGGTGGAAGCTCTTCGTGACACCGGAGCAAGTATCACAGGTATCCTCAGCCACCTAGTCAGGGAGGACCAGATCATTCCGAATGTCCTATGCCCCGTATTGTCCGCTGACAACACTGAGAGTCTTTGCAAGATGGCCCTAGTACCGTTCGAATGGGGGGGAGTGACAGGAGAGTTAAGAGTCGCTGTCAGGGCCTCTCAACCTGTAGACTGTCTCCTGGGCAACGACCTAGAAATTTCTCCATGGAGACAGGTAGAACGTAAGACCCACCTGGGCATGATGGGCTTGCCCGAGTGGGTGTGGGCCACCACTCGATCCATGTCCGCTCGACTACCCCTCTTCGGGGCGGTCGTTGCCGAGCCTCCCAACCACCTTCCGGTAGAAGAAGATAGAGAAGATCGGGCTGATCGGCCTCTCCCCGGAAGGAGAACCGTTCCCGACCCTGGGACCTTGTATCCCGAGGCCGCACAGCCTACTGAGATAGATGATCTGCCCGAGTTGGCGCAGTGGAGTCATGAGGGGGGCCCCTCCCGAGAGGAGTTCTGTCAGGAGCAAGCCACTTGTGGACGGACTCCGGCCACAAGCCGCGGCCCAAGCTGCGGGCGACCAAACTGGGACTCATTCCCTGTACTGGGAGAATGGCCTCCTGTACAGCGAACAGAGGTCTGCGGAGCTAGGGTCAGGCCGGGTGCTCGTGGTACCCCTACGCTTCCGAGACTTTCTCCTGGGTCTGGCCCATGATGTACCCCTGGCGGGACACTTGGGCCAAGATAAGACCTACGATCGCCTAGTCACTCACTTTTACTTGCCCAAAATGCGAACGAATGTAGAGACCCACTGTAAGTCCTGCCCCACGTGCCAGGCTAGTGGAAAGAGTGGAGGCGCGCGCAAGGCTCCCCTCCAGCCCTTTCCGGTCGTCAGCACCCCCGTTGAGCGGGTCGGGATCGACATAGTAGGACCCCTGGACCCCAGGACCTCCCAAGGTCACAGATTTATCCTGGTCCTGGTAGACCACGCCACCAGATACCCCGAAGCCATTCCCCTCCGCACCGTGACGGCCCCCGTGGGGGGCCAGGCGCTGATGAGAATTTTCTCCCGAGTAGGCTTTCCTGCGAGGTTGTGAGTGATCGCGGAACGAACTTCATCTCGAAGTACATGATGTCCCTGTGGCAACAATGTGGAGTGTCCTACAAATTCACAACCCCGTATCATCCCCAGGACAATGGCCTGGTGGAACGGTTTAACCGGACCTTGAAGGGGATGATCATGGGCCTAGAAGAACCCTTCCAGCGCAAATGGGATGTCCTCCTTCCCTGTCTCCTGTTCGCATACCGAGAGGTCCCCCAGAAGTCCCTGGGGTTTAGCCCCTTTGAGCTGCTGTACGGGCACCCGGTTCGGGGACCCCTGAGCCTGGTCAAGGAGGGATGGGAAGCAGCCCCCCCCAAGAACCTTCCCCCGATGTGTACCGATACATCCTCACCCTCCGAAACCAACCTCGAAGCAAGTCAGGAGGAAATGAAGCGCTGGAATGACCAGAATGCCACTCTGGTCGAGTTTCAACCCGGCCAGCAGGTCTGGGTGATGTCCCCGGTGAAACCCTGCGCCCTCCTAGACAAATGGACAGGCCCCTTTAAGGTTGTGGAGAGGAAGAGCCAAGTGACCTACTTGGTGGACGTCCAGTCCCCTCGGAACCCCCTTCGGGTCCTCCACGTGAATCGCCTCAAGCCTCACTTCGTGCGGACGGAGTTGAGCTTGCTCTTGGCCACCGACGACGGAGCGGAAGAGGAAACGGAGCCTCTCCCTGACCTCCTGTGTGCCAAAGAAAAAGATGGCTCCGTAGATGGAGTGTACCTCTCTTCCTCCCTCACTCCTCAGCAACGTGAGGACTGCCGCCAGCTCTTGGGGCAGTTCTCAGATTTGTTCTCCCTAGTCCCCGGAATCACCGACTGGTGTGTCCATGACGTGGACACCGGAGACAGCCCACCGGTGCGGCACCGGGCCTACCGAGTGCCTGATCGAGTCCGGACCTGCATCCAGGCCGAAGTCTCAAAAATGCTTGCCCTAGCAGTGGTCGAGCCCTCCGACAGCCCCTGGGCCAGCCCCGTGGTGCTGGTCCCGAAAGCCGCGGCCCCTGGAGCTGTCCCGGAACTTCGGTTCTGCGCGGACTACTGGGGGCTCAACGCAGTTACCCGAGCAGACGCCCACCCCATTCCCCGTGCGGACGAGCTCATTGACCGCCTGGGGTCTGCTCGCTACCTGAGTACCTTTGACCTGACCTGCGGCTACTGGTGCGCTCACAGAAGGAGCCAAGGAGCGGTCCGCCTTTTCCACCCCGGACGGGCACTATCGCTTTCGAGTGATGCCGTTCGGAATGAAGAGTTCAGCGCTGCCTATCTGGACAATATTGCGTGTTCAGTTCCCAATGGAGTGACCACCTCCGGCACCTCGAGAGGGTGTTGCTAGCCCTGCACCAGGCCGGCTTGACGGTGAAAGCCAGCAAGTGCCAGATTGGGCAAGGGTCAGTGACCTACGTAGGCCACCAGGTCGGAAGCGGGCAGGTCGCCCCGCTCCAACTGAAGATCGACGCCATCTTGGCCTGGGAACCCCCCAAAACCCAAACCGAGGTCAGAGCCTTCTTGGACCTCATCGGCTATTACCGGAGATTCATCAAAGACTACGGCAGCATAGTGGGTCCCCTCACAGAATTGACATCCTAGAGGCAGCCCAAGCGCGTGCACTGGACCCCAGCCTGCCAAAAGGCGTTAAACGCCTTAAAGACCGCAATGTGTACTGCCTCCGGGCTCCGGACCACTCCATAGAGTTTGTGGTTCAGACCGACGCCTCCGAACATGCCATCGGGCCATACTGTCCCAGCTCAATGAGGAAGGTATAGACCAGCCCGTGGCCTTCATCAGCAGAAGGCTACTGCCCCGAGAACAGAGATGGAGCACCATCGAACGAGAAGCGTTCGCAGTAGTCTGGGCCCTCAAGAAACTCCGGCCCTACCTATTTGGAACCCACTTCCGAGTACAGACAGATCATCGACCCTTACGGTGGCTCATGAAGATGAGAGGAGAGAACCCCAAGCTGCTGCGATGGTCAATCTCCCTCCAGGGGATGGACTTCACAGTAGAACACCGCCCTGGTACCGACCACGCCAACGCTGACGGCCTCTCCAGGTTCTTCCGCCTCAGCGAGGAGAATCCCCAAGAGGATGGGTAGTTCTCCCAGACTTTCAGTTGGGGGGGACGCGTGTTGGACCCAGCCTCGTGGCGTGGTCACCCCTGAACCAGATAGCTTCACCAGACCCTGAAACACCTACCTTTCCCGCCATGGTATACCTCCCCGACCCTGGGCTTTCCGTCCTCGTCCCCCATTTTCCTGACATCCGAGGCCGAGGCCCATGTCCCTGCACCTAAAATGGCCGCCCCGGCCCCAGCCCGACCTCGGCCGACGGCCCCATCCCCAGCCAGGGGATAGAGCGCTCCCTGTGAGCGAGAGAGGGAGGAGTAGCTTGGTCACACCTTCCACCTCCCCTCGAAGGTGAGTTTCGATCACCCATCCGCCCTCCCCGAGGGCTGGCTACAGGCCTGCTGAGTGTCTGGGATCCCCCAGACCCAACTTCAAAGGATGAAAGGAGCTGCCGAGGCAGAACCCCCAACAACCAGCCCCAAAGCGCTAAGACCTCCGCCTGCGAGGACTCCGGACATCAAAGAAAGGGAGTCCTATATCAGGCGTGGCTCTGGGCCGACCAAACCAGTTGTATCCTGGACTACGAGAGCCCTGCTGATTCGTTCACGGCAGTCTAGTAAATAAAGAGTGAACTTGCATATTTTAAGGTGCTGTCCTATGTGATAATATAGAAAAAGGCGGCTTCATAAGACAAAATATTTGCCTAGGACCACACAATTCGAGACCGGGTCATGGGTCTAGTACATTACAGTTAGGTCGAGTAGCTTATTAAAGTTACTCTACCTCCAGGTCTAATAACATTTTAAAGATTTTTCGAGCCCTGCTAGAATTCTTTTCGAGAAGGTTCCTCATGTGAAAAGTCTTTGCAGCCAATTGGCTACAAATCTAGCATAACATTCAGTGAGTCCCATAAAAGATCTCAAATGGTCCTTATCTTCTGGAGTGCTAAAATCTCTATTGCCTTTACTAAACTGGCCTTAGGCTCCACCCTCTTGCAGATAGCTTGTGCCCAAATACTCCACCGTGGTCACATTCAACCTGCATTTGTCAAGACTATGTGTAACTCCTTTACCCTCTAGAATAGACAACACACAGTGTAACCTTTCATTGTGTTGTTTCTGATTAACACCATTCACCAAAACATCATCCTGAAAAGCCATCACCCCGGACATCTCCCTAAACATGCCCGCCACAGTCCTCTGAACAACTGCAGAAGCAAGTCCAAAACGATACGCATTTAAATTGGAACAAGCCTTCAGGGTTGATGAATGAAGTGTAATGCCTAGAGTCAGGATGCAGATCTATGCTGATGTCATGTCTAACAAACTAAACCACTTCCCACCCTTGAGAGTGGAAGTCATCTCTGTAATGTTTGGCAGGGGGCATTGATCTATCCATATGTGCTGTTTGAGATCACGGAAGTCAGCACACATGGTAGAGCTCCATTGGCTTTCTTAGCCAGAACTACAGGAGCAACCCAATCGGATGACTCAATTGATTCTATTACATTACTGGCACACAACTTGTACAATTCCTGTTTTGACTCATCCCGCAAAGCCAAAGGTACTGTACGGATCTTGTGCACAACCTCTTGCGCTCTTATCAACCAACCTTATTTTGTGCTTAAATCCCTTGAATAGACCCAGTTCCTTCTTAAAAACTCAGGATTCATCGACTCCCATGCTTCCTCCTTGATTGCTTGAACACAGACATAGTCCTTCAATATCACTTGATGGAGATCATTGGGATATAATGCCCAAATTACCTTGGTCATAACACCGCAACAAACATGCATCATCTCTTGCCACATACACCACCCCTCGGGATTCACTGTCCTTGAAACATAAATTTGCATCGAATTCGCCCACTACATTGATAGTTTTTCCTCCATAGCCAACTTGTATTGAAGAATGCCTGATAATAATTGCCTGAGCTTGGAACAGATCCTCCCATACTTTCTCGCTCATAAGGGTAAAAGGAGACCCTGAATCAGCCAAAACTTTGATGTCCACACCATTGATGTTCACCAAACACAAGCGTGGCCTACCTCCTTTTGAGATTGCTCTGCACATGCCCATCATGAGTGCATGTTCTCGAGATTCCATGATGGTGAAGATCTGATTTTCCTCTCTGGAAGATGACTCTCCTTCTGTGGACTGTTCCACCTTGAGTACTTTCCTGGTGGAATCTGTGCTGAACGATGTCCTGCTAGTAGATCTGCAAACTTTAGCAAAATGTCCCTTTTAAACACACTTGGCACATGTTTTATCCATAGCAGGGCACACTCTGGCATTACCAAGATGGGATGTGCTGCCACACCGGTAGCACTCCGGGTGCTTGAAAGCGGGCTTCAAGATAGTTTTCTCGTTCCTATTGTTCTTTTTCTGGTGTGGGTATTCCTTTGAGTTCTTGTACTTGATTTTAACTGCCAGTACCCCATGGGAAGACGTTTTAGGACTAGAAATTGCCGTTTGTTTTAAGTAAGACGTTGTGCTCTTGTCCAAGTTGCTATTTCTAAAGCCTTTTGCAATGTCAAATCAGGCTTAGACAACAAAGCTTCTTGTACCTTCCTGTTACTTGTTTTCTCCACCGATTGGTCCCTTATCATATCCTCCTCAAACATTTTTTTATCCTCATGAAACAGCCAAAATACGCAATGCACCAACATAGCTGGGTGCAGATTCTCCTGGTAACTATGTTCTTTTGAAGAATTTGTGCCTCTCCAACGTTATATTTGTTCATACTTGCTTTGAATCGTGTATCTAAAGATTTGATGGTTTTAGCGTTCTCCTCTTCTACACCATCCCCTTCACCTTCAACTATTAGAACCATTACAGTGGGAATATGTTACAAGATACTGTGGCACTCTGAGCCTAAACAATGTCTCAAGATAGAAAATGTCTTTTTGTGCGCAAAATACTCCCCTCAAGAGCATCAAGGTATGCCTCAATACCTTCTTTCCACCATTCCCAATTAGATTCAGGAGACGCAGGATTAGGTACAAATACGGCTGGGGGCATTATTGCTTGTTGCATGACGGCATAACTTAGGTGAATAACTTTGCTGTGGTAAAAAGACAAAATTAAAGATTGGATAACAGCATTCCAATATTGTTCTAAAATCAAAAGTGCAAGCGTGCACTCTGTGCCTCGGGAATTAGAAAAAGCTTTAGTAAATGGGACCTAATAGGATTCTTGAAACTGGGAGACCTACATACTGGGAGTAAAATTGTTTCATTCGAACAATTGCAAAGGACTTATGACCTGGCCCAGACCGAGTACTTCCGCTACCTCCAGATCCAACTTGTCATATAAGCAGTGGTGCCCCGGGGTTCGGGGCTTCCTGAATCGTCTCCCTTGAGTGTAGAATTCTCGAGGAACATTTGACGCGTAGGACAATTTCACTTACCTATCGGAAACAAATCAATAAATTTACCTGACACTCTCGCAGCCCTAAAAGACTGATGGTGCCAGGACATAACTTACTTAACATAACTGACTTACAGGAAGAGGACTGGACTGAGGCTCTAGCCTTCCCGAGGGAAGTAGCCATTAGGGACCATTTTAGACTAGTCCAGCAAAAAAATTGACACTGAACTTACATATCATGCACTACACTAGTAAGGATGGGTCGCAGGATTGACACATTTTGTAATAGGAGTAGCGGGAGGTGGGATCTTTCTATCATGTACTCTGGATGTGTCGAGGGATCCCGGTTTATTGGCAGGAGATAGTATCATGCATATCGAGGGTGGTGGGAGAAGAACTTACACCTTTGCCCAAATGGTGTCTCTTTAATGTATGGGACGACTCAAATCTGGGACGAGCAGATTAAACATGGGTTACCTTAGGTCTGATAGTGGCAAAACTAAACATAGCGCGCCACTGGAGGCAACACTCCCGCCCACGCTCCGGGACTGGAAAAGAGACATGGACTGGTGCATGGTGGTTGAGAAAACAGTCTATGTGAAGAGAAGATGCCTGAAAAAATGGGGGAATTTTTTTAAAATTGAATGACTAAAGGGGCAATCTGTGTACCACACCTGTGCGAGAGACCGTGCTTTCCGTGATCCGGGAAGAGACTGATGGAATAATTCAGAAATGGGATGATTAATTGAAGAGTGGCCTTGAGAAGGGCAGGGGTATACTCTGTACTATACTGTAATAATGCTTGGCTATGATTATATTTTTGCTAATGAATGATGAAATCTCTGCTCTTTCTTAATAAAAAGATAAATAGATAAAAAATAGTGCAAGCATGCAGCACAATACAAACTGCAAATATATAGTGTGCGAGTCCCCGTAATAGAATGCACAGGATGCAAGTGAATGTAGATAGATGTTGAAGAGAATGAATAAATAAATTCAATGTATCAAAAGTACTCAAGTGCACCAAAATGTGAATTGCACTGAGGCAGAAGGATGGGTCATTCTCAAATGCTTGTTTATTAGTGAAGAATGACGCGTGCAATAAAAAAATGGGGTGTCTGTCACCGATGTTCAGATTTATCGCTGCTCGACAGAAGAGATGCACCGATTGAGTCGCCCAAAGCAAAATGGCTGCTATACGTAGCGCGCATATGTGTGCGATGTCGGAGAAGGTCAGGCAAATGCCAAAATGGCCAAAAGCAGCTCGCGGTGCGTGGACCGAGCTTGCGCTGTGAGCTTGCGGACGAAGATGGAGTGGCTCTGAACTACAATAATCAGAGGTACCTTGTACATCTTCAGCGTGATAGGCAGCAGATTCTTCTACCAGTCTCTTCCTCTCAATGTCAGAGAGGCAGCAGGCGGCGACAGCGCAGAACACAATCGGTAGAGACATCTTCAGGCACACCACAGCCGGCAAAGATGCATGTGAGGTCCTGCTGACTGACAACTTGTCGCCAGTATAAAGATCCAGACACCAGAAGTATAAAGGTAAGATTTATTGAGCCAGCAGGACAACGGCAAACCCCTCTTCTAAACAAAAGTCAATGTTCAAGCACTGTACCTCAAATCCCTCCCCATAACATTCTGTAAATTCCTTTGCACGCGACCACTGGAGGAGCCAAGAGCGAGAGGAATGCAACCCAACAACAGACGCATAAAGACACCCTAAGAAGAGGAGGATAGTGTGGATTTGAGGAATGGAAATCTTAAACAGGCACGCAGAAGAAACTGCTCGAAAACCTCAAGTGAACCAATATGAGAGAGGCGGGAAGAGTGCTTGAGAGAGTGAGACAGAGGTGTGAGAGAGAGAGATGAGAGGGAGAGGCACCGGAGGGGGGATGTGAAAGGTGGACCTGTGCACAGCACAAGGAGGTATAGGAAGGTAGCATGTGTGAGCAGACAGTATAGAGAGGAGACAGGGAGTGTGAGAGAGAGGGCAGTAGGAGTGTTAGAGTTGAGATGAGAGGGGCAGTGGGTGTGAGGGGTAGAGATGACTTGGTTCGTGGAAATGCCAAGTACAAATAAGTTGTATTGGAATTGTTTGTTCTGGAATTGTGTAGTGGAAATGCGTGTCATGGTGTGCTGTGGAATTATGTGGATAGTAATTTAATGGTATTAACTGTAGTAGAATAATGTAGAGTGAGATTGTGTGTTATTGAGCTAATTATGTGTATTGGTATCTGGAGTTGAATTGTGCTGTGTGGAACCAGATAGCACAGCAGTTGAGGTACTATGGCATCAGTGATCCTCAAATCACCAAGGTTATGAAACTGAGATTTACGGGTAGAAAGGCCTAGACATATCATTTTTGGGAGTTAAATGTGAGGCAATATTTCATCTTCATAACAGTACATTTGTTTTAAAAATACCAATCGAAATCATAAGAAACATTATCCACCACCGCAGATAAATAGTAAACCATGACATTGTAGGATGCATTGCTGTTCGCAGTATGTTAAAAACTCATCCAAAGAACAGCAGTGTGACAGTGATTGACACCACTTTTCGATAACTGCAACTCACTGACTCCAAATAGCAAACTCATAAACCAACTTTTTCTAGACAGCGAACAAAATAATAAAGTAGAAGTGCTTCCATAAACGTTTACATTTTTCAAGTTTCCTTCAACAAGATTCCTCCCCAAAAACAATACATTTGCCACGGACAGGTGGTGGTCCACGGATCAGTGATGTCATTTGAGATGTCATCAGTGATGTCATCAGTGATGTCACTGACCATGTCATGAATGTTGTAATATGTGACATCATCACCAGTGGATTGCGGGCGCGAGATATACAGTTAGTACAATTAACTGTAACGGAGGAATTTCAATGGTTTTGTATGAGTGAGATGTCCAGTTAACTATAACACCCCTAAAACCTATGGTTTTTCAGTGAATTTCTACGTTATTTTTAATGCTAATTCCTTACTATAACCTGCTTGAAACCTATGTTTTTTTCAGTGAATTTCTTTGGTTTTTCAAATGATAATTCTCAACTATAACCTGCTTCTAACCTATGGTTTTGTCAGTCAATTTTTAAGGTTTTTTTAAATTATAATTCCTAACTATAACCTGCCTGAAACCTATGTTTTTTTCATTAAATTTCGAAGGTTTTTTAAAAGATAATTCCAAAGTATAACCTGCCTGAAACCCAAGGTTTTTTTCAGTGATTTCGAAAGATTTTTTCAATAACAATTGTGAAATGTATTAATTGTTATATTTATTTCTTTGAGACTGATTTACAATTTTTTTTTACATATATTTATTTTTAGATATCTTATTTTTTAGATTACATTACACATTTGTAATATATATATTTTGAAAAAATGTAATATATATATATATATATATATTCTATTTAAAAAATATTTTTATAAATTTTAGGTTTTCTTTTTTTTTTACAATTTTTTGTAATGCCAACAAAGTAACATGCAAGATTTGCCAGGCACTACTGGTCAGAGGAGATCCAAACAAGAAATACTCATGTGGCACTGCTAGTATGCGCAAGCACCTACTATCCATGCATCCCGTGAACTATGTAGAAGACTGCGCCAAATTGCACCTCCACCACTGGCAATACCAAGTACCTCTGCGGCATCACCTTCAACATCACAACCAGACATACGTCCCCAATTTGTGAAAGTTAGAATGCACTGCATGAAGGCAATTGTTTAATTTGTTATGGGGAGCAATCAGTAGACCTAGTTTGCAGAGCGATTGATAACCATTGATGCTATTTTTTTTTTTTTTTTATTCCCTCAAAGTTCATGGTTTTGTTCGTCCTGTTGACTTTTTTTTTCTTTTAAAAAAAACAAAAAAAGAAAAAACTTTCAAAAAAAAATATATAAAAGTACAAAAAACAAAAAGAAAAGTTATTTTCAGAACTGACTACTCTGGTTAAAGAAAGAGCTAACTTGATATGCTAGTGTGTGAAAGTTTACATCAATGTATATATACTGCATAATTGACTAAAGAATGCATTTGTGGTGTATGGTGAATGTATAAATGCAGAACTATAAGGAAGTGCTGTAGCCTGACACTGTAAGCTCATTAGCTACAGTGTGCTGAGCTACTTCCGAAGCACAGATATGCAACATATGTACATAAATATGTTGGAAGTCTGTCCTTCCCCCTGCACTGCTGCTTAAACTGCAGGCATGTGGTGATACAGGCACCCTTGCACCAAGAATAACTGTGTCGTGTGGAGTTTGTTTTTGTGCAGGAAGACACACTTTCCTGCACAAAATCATTGAAGGCATTTTCTCCTACAATGTATGCTGTGCATTGTAGCATATATTGGAAGAAAAAAATGAGGAGAAATGAAAACAATTCTGCGGCAGATATACAATCTCTGCGCCACCAGTATGTCACTTTTTGTGACGTACTGGTTGCGCAGGTGGCTCCTCCATATTCACAAGGAGAGAAAAAGTTACCCTGCGTAATTTTTCCTTTTCTTCTAAATATGGCCCCTTCATACGCAGTTCTTTACGTATATATATATTACATTATTCATGACATGGTTAGGGACATCACTGATCACATCACTGATGATATCTCATATGACATCACTGATGACAGCATCCAGTGAATGTGGTTTGGGTTGGTATTTAAATATGTATTATATATATAGCAATCTGCATTGACGAATGAGTGGATATAATAAAATCTGTATAAAGGATTTAGTAGCAGTGTGATTGATTGTTTACTTGAGTAATGTATAGTGTCTCACTAAATATATTGGATAGTGACTAAACTGTGTGAATATCTGTATTACTTTGTCAGTTGTTCTGTAAACTGCTGCACCAGTTGGTTACTAGCTACGTGAAAGTCTATATTACTTATTGATTAGTTAACAGAGTATTTGTATGGGAGAGTGAATGTGTGTGTGGTTCGGTGGGGGGTGTCTGACTGCCCAAAGATGTGTGAATAGTTGATTCAGTAAGTATATGACGTTAAGACTACATGTTATAACAATTGTTTGGGTGAGTTAATATCTTTATGGGTGTGGTGATGAGCAAATATATCTCTCAATGGTACATGTGCAACAAAGTACAAAAATAAAAGGCAGTGTATGTGACATTTGTTGTATATAAAGAAGTATACATATGACTCAGTGATTGCATGAGTAACTGTATGGATACCTGTATACTTGTAATAGTGATTTTATAACACTAACTATGAGTTACTATCTATATTAATAAATGAAGTTCTGTTTGTATAAGTGTTGGGAGTAGTGTTTTAGGGTTTAGGGTAGTGTAGTGGTGTTTGTGTAGTGAACGGGTTGTGCTGGGGATAGATATAGAGTTTAAAGTAGTGCATTGGTCTTTGTGTAGAGTAGGGGGTCGTGTTGGTGGTAGATTTAGGGTTTAGGGTAGTACAGTGGTGTTTGTGTAGTGTAGGGGGTTGTGCTGGGGGTAGTGTTTTAGGGTTTAGGATAGTGTAGTAGTGTTCGTCTACTGTAGGGGTAGTGTTTTAGGGTATAAGGTAGTGCAGTGGTGTTTATGTAGTGTAGAGATTTATGCTGGGGGTAGTGTTTTAGAGTTTAGGGTAGTGTAGTGGTGTTTGTGAAGTGTAGGGGCTGAGCTGGGGGTATGTATTAACATTACATTATGACCACCCTAAGCATAATTATCAATAGTAACCACCAAAAAATTCCAGGTGAAGTTATCAGCAAAATGCTAGGAAAACGTTTATCAATATTAAATGCCTCTGATCAAGTAAAATTCAAATCATCACATGCAGTGTGCCACAAATGGTATTACCACAGCAGTAATTCTCCCCAACTTAGATTTAAAGTGGATAATCATGTTTCATGTGACAGACCCATAGGCCAACAATGCAACCTCCACATGCTTCAACACCCTCCACATACTCAGCAAGACCTTCAAATAGACCCAACCCCCGAATCGAGGAAGACCATCACCCAAGCACTCATCACCAGCAGGCTGGACTTCGGGAACGCCCTCTATGCCGGAATCAACAAATCTCTACTCCACAAACTTCAGACTGTCCAGAACACCACAGCCAGACTCATCCTCAGCATCCCACGACAAGACCACATTACCCAGCATAAACGAGCACTCCACTTGCTCACTGTCGAAAATGGAGTGACCTTCACGCTGCTCACACACACCTATAAAGCCCTCCACAACACCGGACTCCAATACCTCAATCTCCTTCTACACTCCCAAATGAAACCTCCACTCTTCTGACCAGGCCTTGGCCGAAATCCTCTGCATCCACAGAACCAGACAGGAGGCACACCCTCCTCCTACATCATTGCCAAGACCTGGAATGAACTCCCCCTCAGCATCAGATGATGCCCCACACTGAAAGCATTCAGGAAGAGCCATAAGACCTGGCTTTTTGAATGACCAAAGCTGCAAAAAAAACCCACATACTCCTCCAGCGCCTGGACACCCTCACAGGTGAGTAGTGCGCTCTATACATCCATAATTGATTAATTGATACGCCACCACAGTGTGTGTTTGAGTGTTATCAACAGGCCCTGCCATTGGTTTGCCTGTCTGTAACTCTTAAGGGTAATGAAATGAGCAGTGCTACCTTCTTTAATATACACAGAATCTCTGAAATTGGCTAGGTTTGGCTTCACCTCTGAGAGCTACTTTCAGGGTGCTGGTGAGCTACCAGTAGCTCCCGAGCTACTGGTTGGAAACCCCTAGTATGTATAGTGAGTGGGGAATTGTAGTCCTGAAGCACAAATGTGAAGGTTATTACACCACTACATGCATAATACATAGCCTGGCTGGCTCACTGCATGAGTACATGCTTACTGACTGAATGATTACATTAATATAAGTAAAGACACTAGGTGAAATCTTAATTGGTTGACTTTTACTTTAGTGAATGAATTACTGCATGGTACTGAAAGCGTCATTATGAAATTGCAACAGCAGTCACACTGTGTTTACTGGAGTATATGGATAGTGACTGGGGAATTGTAGGTCTGAAGCACAAATGTAAAGGTGGTTACACCACTACATGCATAATGCATAGGAGTTTGAAGTACTGCATACCCTAAAGCCTGGCTTACTGCAAGAATATATGTACCTAGGTGTCTTGACAGGCTTTTTGGCTCTATTTCGGAGTGATAAAGACTTTAAGCTTGCTCACATCTAGGATCCGTATTCTTAGCTTGTGTTGGCTCTTTTAAGCCCTTTCTTCCAGACCTAGAAGAGGATAGCTGCTTTATATGATGATAGATCCCTTACTCTAATCCATCTATTGCCTATTGGCTTTGCCTTTCATTATTTTGCCTATAGTAGAGGGTGGATCCTGTGGTCCTGACTTTATATTATGGTTTGTGTAGGTACTCTGACAGAGCTAAGGGTTATTTCATACTTCTCAGGCCTATAAGGCCCAGAACTAGAGAGACTCCATTTTGCTTTCTATCCCTGCAAAGCTGAGATGCTTGAAGGGGAAAGGTAATGTTTATAGTTAAGGCTGTTGACTGCTAGGGGAAAACCAGCCAGGACTGGTTCTTATCCGAGGAATGTGTTTGTCTCTTGGGCCCAGACGTAACATGCAGATGCGCACTGCGGTTGCGTGGAAGCCCTGGAGCTAGCACAGGAATTCGGTGGGAGGCAGCCCTCTGTTGGAAATTTCCATGAGGAGAGAGGAATCCATATCAGCGAAGTGCAGAAGAGGAGGAGTGGTCAGTTTGGTTCTTGAAGAGTGGAGAGTAGGATGTCTGCTGGAGCTGCAGAGTGCAGTGCAGTTCTATTGGTTTTCTGGAATGGATAAAGAAGGCAGATGATGACTGACGCTGAAGAGAGCATTAAAGCAGATGGAGGAGTTGAGGCTGTCAGCTGAAGTAATTGAGCCAGAGGCGTGGAGCTGCGGTGACGGAGGGAGAGACAGAGAGAGCCCTGATCCCACCAGAGACAGAGAGAAATCTTCCTTCTAATAGGTGAGGTAGTCTAAACTAGTCCGCTTTACACTTACACCTTAATCTTGTCTTTATTCCCTAGGCTATTGTATGTCTAATCCTTTTCTTTCAGCGGTGTGTTAAAGTTCCTGTTAATCAAGAGACCCCGCAGATAACCTTGTCCTCATACTGTATGCCTAATCCTTTTCTTTCAGCGGTGTGTTAAAGTTCCTGTTAGTTATAGAGAGCCCGCAGATCTGTGTATGTGTATTTTATGATTATTGTAATAAAGATACCCCAGTTCTTAGTGAACTAGTGTGCATGTGTTGTTCTTATGATAGAGAGCGTTTTTACTCCTGCATACAGTGTGTGTTTATTATTCTTAAAGCACAGGTAACCTTTTCTTCTAGTCAGATGCTACAGCCAGAACAGATGCTGCCCCTGATCCGGTAAGTTATTCAGAAAACGGGGTGGTGATGAACAGAGTGTCTGAATTAAGCAGACCACTCTTACCCAGTCCAAAGATCAGGGCTTTATCCATCACCGTTTTTCAGCTCACTGCACCATCCCAGCTCAGAACTTGGCTATATGCAAATTAGTCTGACCCTGGCCCAGTGCATCATGGGAACAAGGCAGACCAAACTACCAAGCCAATTCTTGTACTGGGAAGGAAACAAGCTACAGGGGACCGGTTTCTGGCATTTCAGCCGTCTTCGGCCCGGCTTGCTTGAATCCTGATGGTGCAATGAGCTAGGGACTCACATCTGAGTATACCCTTCAACGCTTATGGTGGACAAAAATTATTCAGAAAAGGGGGTGGTGATGAACAGAGTGTCTGAATTAAGCAGACTTCAAATTAGGAAGAAGAAACCCTTAGTGAAAAGGGAGGGGGTTAAGCGTCGAAAAACAATACAAGTTCCCTTTTCATCAAGTCAAAAAGGAGAGACTTGCGTCTCTGAGAATTTACAGAAGGCGCTTAGGGTGAGCCAACCACGTATCAGAAAGTTGTAATGGGATCACTGAATTTACAATCTATTTCACTACCCCTTAGTGGACATCATTCTAACAGACTTAACATTGTAAAGATGTAAACACTTCAACTGTGACTTGTATAAAAAAGAAAATGTATTATTTATTATAAATTGTTCTCTGTTCAAACCGACTTGTGGAACATATACATACATTTATTCATAAGAAATTATATGTTAAAAACACATGATCTGGCATTGATCCAAAAATAGTTAAAAACAGGGTACACTTTACTACACAACAAATTTATCACACAAACAGAAATTGTCGACGCGGCGTTTCGGTGAAATTATGTCGTCACCTTCTTCAGGACAGTATGTTATTTAAAATCACTTAGATGTGGGCTGTTGGTAGGTTAATCGCTTTTTTTTAAAAGAATTGGCGATATCTAACCATATCTGGATTTTCTCAATTTCTTTCTTGAATCAAAATGTTTCTTGGTTGGAGTGGGTCAATGATAATCCGCTGCTCCGTAGGGATAAATAATTAAACAGTCTGCCTGGAATGTCTGGCAGGCGAATCTTGTGCAGAGGACGGTCTAACCTTCCACAACCCGGTATTTCATTCACGTTTATTTTTTACCTAAAGCTTCCACTCTGTCTTTAGGGTGCCTGCTCTCTCATTTATAGGAGCAAAGATTCTCTGGCGCATTCAGGGAGGGATTGTCTTTTTAATTTGGCAAATCTCCTCGAGTTTTCCGGGTGCTCTCCTCCGCCGTCTTGCAAGTGGTCTGCCCTGTTCCCATGATGCACTGGGCCAGGGACAGACTGATTTGCATATAGCCAGGTTCTGAGCTGGGATGGTGCAGTGAGATAAATAACGGTGATGGATCAAGCCCTGATCTTTGGACTGGGTAAGAGTGGTCTGCTTAATTCAGACACTCTGTTCATCACCACCCCCTTTTCTGAATCGGAGTTGAATATCTGGCTTCAGGGTCTTCCCCTCCCTGGTGAGAGATAGAACGCACTTGGTCAGCCAACTCTTTGCAGTACTCCAACACTAAAACATCAGATATAGTTAACAGTTGGTGTCCTGGCACACATGCTTGCCTCATTGCCCTTACCATGAGTATTTCATGGGGACTCAAGCCTGTTTTCTTGTCTGGAATGCTTTTGAGCCCCATCAGGACAAGAGGTAAAGCATCGGGCCATTCCATTTGGGTAGATTCACACATCTTTCCCAATCTTGCTTTGATTGTGCCATTCAGTTGTTCTACCACTCCAGAAGCCTCTGGTAGGTATGCACAGTGCAGCTTTTACTCAATTTTGAATTCTTCACAAATCAATCCAATTATTTAATTATTAAAAGGTTTCTCTCTGTCTGATTCTATCGTTACTGGAAAACCGAATCGAGGATTGAGCTCCCTTAACAAGAGCTTGTCCAAGGTTAAGCTGTCATTCCTCCGGCTGGGGTATGCTTCCACCCATTTGGAAAATAAGCAAACAAGGACTAAAACATATTTTAATCCTCGACACGCAGGAAACTGAATGAAGTCAATTTGTAGTCTGATAAATAGGCCTTCTGCCTTCCCAATTTTCCCGGGACAAATCACAGTTTTCTTACCAGGGTTCATTCGCTGACAAGTTAAGCATCTCTGGCAAAGACGCTCTGCTATGTTCCTGAACTGTGCATTAAACCAATCCAGTCCGAATAACAAAATCACTGCATCTTTACCTATGTGTTAATCTCCATTGTACATCCTGGCCATTGGTGCAAGCATACAATCAGGTAATACTGGTCTCCCATCTAGGTAAACTGTCACATCATCTTCAGGTCCCATCTGACACCCTATTTTCTGCCAGCCTTACCTTTCTTTGGGCTCTTTCACTTCCTCCCATGTATTCACTCTACTCAACAGCATAAGTTGGCAGCTGATTCCACATGCATCGATTTTCTTGTTTACTGCCATTTTATATTTGGCACAATGTTGGGCCACTTGGTCAGCATAACGATTACCAGCTGTTACTTTGTAATTTCCAGATTGGTGAGCAGCACAATTGACAGCGGCCAATTCTTTTGGCAATTGATAGGGGTTCCTGAAGAAGTCATGAACTCCCTTTGCATTCATAGCTGGCCAAAGTCATGCACAACCCCGTTACCATACTGGCTATCAGTGTAAATGGTTACTCTCCAATTTCTCCCAGTTTTGCACGCTTTAATTAAAGCAATCAATTCAGCTACTTGTGCAGACTTTACTCCTGGTAAATAGGATGCTTCCACTATACCAGATAATGTACACACAGCTTAAGCAGCACTTAGTCCTCCTTCCTCATGTCTCATACACGAGCCATCTACAAATAGCTCATGTTCTGGGTCTTTTAAAGGTTCTTCTGTATGTCTGTATGGCTCGAGGTTTAGTACTGAACTCAGTGAGGTCGATACAATCATGTTCGACTTCCTCTCTTACTTCTTCGAAGTGTGAATTTGGTGATAGGGTTGCCGGATTTAAAATAGTACACCTGACTATTGTCACGTTCTATGACCCAACAATAATTCTTCCATATTTAGTCATCCGACTTGGAGTTAAATGTGGAGTACGTGTTCTGGTTAACAGAATCACTACTGAATGTGGGACATATACAGTTACAGGGTGTCCCATGATAATGGATTCACTTTGCTCAAGACTTATGCAAGTTGCAACTACCGCTTTCAGATAACCTGGCAATGCTGATGCCACTGGGTCCAATGTGGCAGAAAAATGTGCCAGAAAAATGTTGCTGACAACTGAAGTTCCTGTTGTTCTGCCATTTTTACTACATTTTTACCCACATTGCCTTTTCTTCTAATTTCTTTCGCTTGTTATCAATTTCATCCTCACAGTATTTTGCATACTTTAGAATTTCATCGACAGGCTTCGCTTGCCAACATAATTTATGTTCTTTAATTGTTTGGGAGATTTCTGGTTTTAGTCCGGACAAAAAACAATAAATAAAATGTGTCATGTCCTTATTATCAATGTTTTCTAAACCACTGTATAGTTTAAATACCTGCAATAAGCGTTCATAATATGCATGTACAAATTCATCCTTATTTTAAGCAGTTCTGTCTATTTTAGTCCAGACTGTTTCTTTTGGGGGAATCTTTCCCTTTAAATAGTTTATTACTTGAATATACAGTTCAGTTCAGTTCATACGTCTTTATTTCGAATATTTCATCATAAAAGACACATACATAAAAACAGCAGCATCCAAAGGTACCCAACGGAAGAAATTATTGTTGTTAAAAAGCATTAAAATAGCACAATATAAACACATAATACAGTTTTATACCAAAAATATAAAGGTGCTACTACCGCGAAACATTACTTCAAATGATGAAATATAGAAGGTAATACTCTTAAAATATCTTAAAACACAGCAGGTTGATACTAAAACAAACCCTAACCTAATGATTGGTCCTAATAATCCACATCCAACTTGAATATACTTTTTCATTTCGTCTTCTGACGAACTCCTGTCTTTGGATCTCTAGGGTATTCATCATTTGGCCAATCTACTGTAATTTTACATTAGATCCACAAATCGGCTGGAACAACAATGTCAAATAATCCATCTAAATCTTTTAACAGTACCTTTGACACTTTCAGAAACCTCTCAACTTGCCGGTACCATTGAACAGGTTTTTCTCTAAGCTTTAGGAAGTCATTAGTGAATGATAAAATATCTTGTGGGGACCATGGGACACGTACATAAGCTACTCCTGGCACTTCTCTCATTGGACACAGACTTTCAACTTTCTCTGTTTCTTTTAGTAAATACTCAGATGTAATTTTATTTGCCTGTGCCTCTTCCTTTTTCTTTGTCCATCTAGCTTTCCACTTGTATAGATCACCCCATTTTTGCAACAACGACAACAATTCCTTTATCTGCAATTTTCATCCTGACACATTCATGTTTTCTAAATCTGTCAGAAAATTCAGCCCTATATGGTTTGATTTGATTTGATTTGATTTGTCCATTTGTAAAGCGCACGAATGCCCGGAGGTGTCTTGGCGCTATGAATTGTCCAGTTTCCGGTGCAGGTCTGGAGTTAGTGAAATTTATGCGGTGAAAAGCCAAGTCTTGATTCTCTGTTTCTCAGTTTCTGTAATACTTTGATTTGCCAATGTCAATTCCCATTTCAGAAGCGAAATTCATTAACTTTTCATGGTATATTTTTGTATTTCAAGTAATACTTCTGCATATAAAGAACAACTCATCTTCATTGGAAGAATTTAGCCTTTCCAATCCTACATTTCTAGCTACCATTTCTTCTAATTCTACTCTTAATTTAAATATGTCCAATACCTTTAGCTGTGATTTTGGCTTTTCTATGTCTCGGGTCCACCTTTCTAATTCGTCTGGACTCAGTACTGTTGCACTTCTCGTTCCGGATGAAGTTTTAATCTGTACATCGGGGAGTATTTCTCCTGATTGATTCACCCACTGGTTCTCGTATACGTAAATCCATCAAGGAAATTACGGACTCACACTCACTTGATTGGTCATCAACTATTAGGGATTCTTTCCTAGTCTGTACTATGGGTGTAGTTAGAACTGGAGTTGTAGGACTGGGTTGCTTATCTCCATATAAAGGAACTACGGGACCTATAGTTACAGGTATTGTTAAGGCTTCAGGACTTGTATTTGATTGGGTGATTTTCTGAATTAACTCACTACTCTGTCTGTTTAATGCTTCTTTCTCTCTTTCTTGTAGGACTTTTCCCATTGAGGTTTCATGTATGATCTGTGAAACTAAAGGTGGTTGCAAAAACAGAGCACTAGGAACAACTCTATTGGTTTCTTCCTGATAATGTGGCAGATTTTTTATTAACAAATCATCTAAATAATCATCATCCGAATCACCACCACCAGCCATTAAACATTTTGTATTGTCAGTACTTTTACTTCCAGTCGGTTTTTCTGTGGTAAAAACAGGATATAATCTTTCCACTAGCATAGACTGTCTCCATTGTTTCATTTGTTTATCTTGAGTATCTTTTGGAAATCTGGAATAAAATCTACTAAAACTTCTGTCACCTCGAGATCTATCTCACTCAAAAGCCTCTGTCTCCCACTCTTCTAGGGCTTCATATTGCGTTAATCTTGGTCTTGGGGTCTAATTCATTCATGCGAGTTCGCAAATTGTGCAATATTCTACCTTTAAATGTACCATGTTCGGGAAATGCTAATATGCCATCATCTTTGGTATATTCTATCAAATTTTCTAACCACACACAAGTGTGATAGCCTCTTTCTACCATCATCTAAGGTGCAGGCGTTTTTGGTGAAGGAATAATAATTCCTTCTCTAGTTTTCACTGGTTTATCTTTTTTAACGTAATTCTTGATTTTCTGCATAAACAAAATTTTTCTTTTCTCTCCGTACATGTTGTATGGTCTACCTCTAATACTCTGTTCTCGGGCAAAACTTAAATATCTTTTATCTGGGCGATTTCCTACTATTGCTGGATCGAGATGCCAGATATACCGCTATTTACGACATTTTAATTAATTCAGTTAAATTTAGTTGGTTTACTTTGCAGAAATATTTCTCAAATACCAGCACGTCTTTTATTTTCAATAACCAATGACGTTTATATTACAGGCAGCGTTAACCAATGATTGCGTGGCTTTTCTGTGACGTGAGTCTCACTTTCTGCACTCACCCCTCCTTTATAAGTCTCTTACGGTTACACACCCGCTGTTTCTACCAATCCCAGTGCGGCTCCCTATGACGTCAGTGCAGCACCTGCGACTGACTCCCTCCTTTGCAAAGTAATACAACAATTCAATTATTTTTCAATTTAAATGCACATGATATTATTCAAACAACATAGAAACATTTGATCTGTGCCTCATTGTCTAAGTTCATAGAAAGGATAATTTCTCTCACAATAAGTAAACCTAGTTCCCTATACTCTTCATACACTGCGAGTAAAAGAACCTTTCGTTTACTCGTCACTTAAGCAAATAGAACCGGTTACTCCTTTTGAATTACCCTTTCTAGATGATATAAGACCAAAGTTTCACCAGCGAACTCCTTTGCTACCAATCACTCTCACTTTTTTACTAGAAAATAATCCCTAACTAGTGCTTTAAGTTTTATCTAACTTCCCGCACCTATTCCATCAAGGCAAGTAACCTCACAGCAATGTGGCTTCTATTTACCACCCGCTATTCAATATCCCAGTATTTTCCAAACAACAAATAACAATACAAACGGGTTTTGGTTAGTACATAAAATCAATAAAAGATCAATAATCAATATGCAACTAACTACCTATCTTTAACTAAGCCCTAACCATAGCTCTGCTACCAGAAATGTATACTGATAGAGCACGCGGGACCACTAGCTCAACTTTACCATACTCACCTGGGCCCATAAACATTCACACTCTGAACTAGTAGTCCTGCTTTCTATTATTATATATAGCCTATCAGTACTTTGAGTCCTTTTAGGACTTATACCTGTAAACCATGACTTAACAATCCTTGTTACCTTTGCTATTAGAAAAGGTCAAACAACACTCTGCAATAACTTCAATTATCCAATGGGATTTAAGATGGTAAAGAACAAGTTACTTACCTTCGTTAACGTTATATTTGTACGAGTCATATTATTTAGGGACTTCTCACCTTAGAATTACCCCCAGGCGTCAGACTGGATCAGTTCAATTTTTTCCTCAGAAGTACTCCTGCCCGTCAGTAGGTGGCGTTGGTCGACTCTGCGTTCTTCGTTGGTGTTGTGATCACCGGCGGGACATCGCAGTATCTACTTAGACGCCGCCCCTGCGCGCTGACATCAGTTCTTTACGCAACATTCCACGTCAGAAGCGCAGAGCCATGCATGTCACTGACCACAGGTGCACAAAAACTAGGGCCCTGAAAGGGAATCCCTTACCCTAGAAGTCAGTTCGCAGAACGGGGAGGATGGGTGGGGCTGTGAGAAATCCATAACTAATATATGTCTCTTACAGATATATCGTTACCGAAGATAAGCAATTTGTTCATCTGTAAGAGACTATTAGTTATGGTTTCCTCACCTTAGAATAGATAGCCCATTAATACCAACCCCGGAGGTTGGTCTGCAAACTAGGATCACACCAGAAGGTCCTGGAGAACAGAACGGCCAAAGAAGCCGTCCCTACAGACTTGGCTGTCCAGGCAGTAGTGTTTAGTAAATGTGTTCAATGAAGCACATGTGGCTGCCTGGCAGACGTCACGAAGAGGGACTCCACGTCCCAAAGCAGATGTGGCTCCAGTCGCCCTGGTGGAATGGGCGCGCAGCCCCACAGGAGGTTCCTTCTTTGCCAAGGAATAACAGATTTTGATACAAAGAATGACCCATCAAGAGATAGTCCACTTTTGCACAGCCCAACCTTTCTTGGTACCCACATAGCCAACAAAGAGTTGTTCATCCACCCGGAATTGCTTTGTACAATCCAGATAAAATTAAAGTGCACGTTTTGGATCCAGACAGTGGAGCCTCTCCTCCTCTTTTGAAGGATGTGGAGAAGGGAAGAATGTGGGCAAAGTGATGGTCTGTCTATGTGGGAAGAGGTAACCACTTTGGGAAGGAAAGAAGGCCTAGTGCAAAGGACAACTTTGTCCAGATAAACAGCCAGGAAAGGAGGTTTTGAAGAAAGAGCCTGAAGCTCAATCACCCTGCGAGCAGAGGTGATGGCAACCAAAAAGGCAGTTTTAAGGGTCAAAAGTCTGAGAGGACAGTTATGTAGCAGCTCAAAAGGAGAGCACATAAGATAGGTGAGAACCAGGTTCAAGTCCCACTGGGGCATTACAAGAGGATTGGGAGGAAACAAGTGAGTAATGCTCTTAAGGAAGTGATTTACAATAGGGGACTTGAAAAGAAAAGGCTGATTAGGAAGCCAAAGAAAGGCCGAAATGTACAAAAGATAGCCTTTAATAGTGCCCAGAGCAGAGCCCTGCTGGGCTGAAGAAAGAATGAAGATGAGGACCTCTGGAAGGGGGGCAGAAATGGGATCCACAGCCTTTGCTGCACTCCATGCCACAAATTTGTTCCATATACAGGCGTATATCGTTTTGGTGGAGGGACGCCCGCTGCCAAGATAATGTTACAGACTTTGGGAGGAAGGTCGAAAGCTGTCAACTGTTGCCACTCAATCTCTACGCAAGGAGGTTGCAGCTGGACAGGTTTGGGTGGAGGACCGTCTCCTGCTGCTGCAACAGAAGATCCCCCCGAAGAGGTAGTCTGATCGGAGGATCAATGGCCATGTGTAGAAGCTCGGGATACCAGACTCTTCGTGCCCAGTCTGGGACCACAAGAATGACTAGGGCCCAGTCATGCTTAATCTTCTTCAGCACTCTGGGCAGAAGTGGCAGAGGCGGAAAGGCGTATAAAAGACCGCAACTCCACTAGCGGCAAAAAGCGTTACCTAGCGAGTGCCGCCTTGGAAATTCCAATGCGCAGAACTGCTGACATTGCGCATTCTCTTCAGTGGCGAATAGATCTAACCACCCACTGTTGAAAGAGACCTTGCAACACCTCCGAGTGAAGATGCCATTCGTGGTCACATCATGCACCGGCGGCTGAGTTTATCTACCCTGGCATTCAGAGAACCTTCCAGGTGCTGAACCACTAGGGACATGCCCTGATGTTCCAGCCACTTCCAGAGATGAAGTGCCTCCTCATTGGGTTCACGACCCCACCCCACCCCATTTGTCGCAGTACCACATGGCGGTGGTGTTTTTCATGAACACCTGCACTATTCTCCCTTTGACAGAGGGAAGGAATGCCTTCAGTGCAAGACAGATTGCCAGAAGGTTGATGTGGAGCCTGGACTCCGCCAGAGACAAGAGCCCTCTGATCTCCACCTCTCCCTTGTGGCCGCCCCATCCCAGGAGTGATGCATCTATCACCACTGTGAACTCTGGTTGGGAAAGGGAAAGGGAGAGGGATCTGCAATTGACCCAATCCTGGTTCATCAGCCACCACTGCAAGTCCAAATCAGACCATCCAGTCTCCAGGGTTGAGGGCAGACAGGACCTGAGCCAGAGTCAACATTTTGAACATCTCCTTCCGGAGGAAGCGGTTGACATTCCTGAGATCCAAGGTAGGACGAAGGCCCTTGTCCTTCTTGGGCACCAGAAAGTAGTGGGAAAAACAACCACGACCTACTTCTGGTGCAGTAACTAACTTGTTTGCTCCCTTGGCCAAGAGAGCCGTAAATTCCTGTTGGAGAAGGGCCAAGTGATCCTCCGACATGCGATGGTATTGAGGTGGCATGGATGGAGGGGTAGTCTCGAAGGGGAGGGAGTAGCCCCTTCAGGCTATCTGCAAAACCCACCTGTCTAATGTGATGTTGAGCCAGTGGAGTAGGTGATGGTGAATCCTGCTGCCCACTGGCGAGTGGTGGTCCTGAAAAGGTCAGACTAGGAGGGCTTGGAGGCTGCTGCAGAGGGGGTGCTGGAGGACTGGTCCGCCCGCTGGTCCCCAGACACACGACGGTGCGTCCCACGTCCCCGGCTGTGCAGAAGCTGGACAGCTTGCGCAGGCCTGTGGCTCTGGATGGAAAGTGGCGGGCACCCCTTCTTTAGCCACAAAAGGGGTGAAAAGCAGACTGCTAGGGGCGAGAGGTGGAAGCGAGGCCCAAGCCCAAGGACCGGGCCGTAGCCCTGGAGTCCTTAAAGTGTGCAGGCGTGTTGTCTGCTTTGTCGCCAAACAAGCAACAGCTATCAAAAGGGCATGTCCAAATGTTGTTCACCCTAATTTGGCAGGGTATGCCCAGACGTGAGTCCCTTGCTCACTTTGCCACTGGATTCAAGCTACCCTGGCTGATGAGGGCTGTTAGCCCGAAACCGGTCCCAGGATGCTTGTTTCCGGTCCAGGGACAATATGGCTTGGAAGTTCGGACTAGACTGTTCCCAGAAGGCACAGGGCCAAGACTGATTTGCATATAACTGTGTCTGAACTGGGGTGGCGAAGTGAGCTAAAGAATGATGATGGATTCAACCCAGATCTCTAAATAGGGGTGAGTGTCTGAAAAGTTTCAGCGCTCCGTCCATCATATCCTTATGTTTGCAAAAGCGTAGCTTGGACATCCTCCGAGAAGCCAGTGGACCTCAGCGAGGTGTAGTGTCTCAGGGCTACCGATGTTGAAATCGTCCTGCCCAGCGAGTCAACAGTGTCCAGCCCACAACATATGGTGAACTTCATTGCATCTCACCCTTTGGCAACTGCACGAGAGAGCACAGCCCAGGCCTTCTCCGGGCACTGTGGCAGCACCTGCGCAACCGTGTCCCACATAGAGTGGGAGTAACGGCCCAAGAGACATGTGGTGTTCACCGACCGCAGTCCTAAGCTGGAGGAAGAAAACATTTTCTTCCCAAAGTGGTCCAGCTTCTTGGATTCCCTATCAGGTGGAGCGGTAGGGAATGCAACCTTGGAAGTCGAGGCTTGGACCACCAAGCTATCAGGGGTGGGGTGTTGGGAGAGGAAAATGGGGTCATCCGGTGCCGTTGGGCAATCATCCTATCCACAGGAGCCCCTGTGTTGGGTTTGGACCAAGTGCTCAAAAGGATGTCCGCAAGAGCCTCATTGAACGGCAGCAGGGGCTCCAAAGAGGCCACAGCCGGTTGAAGCACCTTGGTCAAGAGGTTAGTCCTGATCGCCACCGTAGGAAGCTCAAGGTTTAAGGCCTCAGCCACCCTATGCAATACCACTGTGTATGATGCACCCTCCTTCGTAGTCATGGTAGGGGGAGATAACCTGCTAAGGTCTGGGGAGGTGTCCAGACCACTGGCCTCACTCAACTCCTCTCTCCAATCCAGTACTTCTAACTGGTCTGCCAGAGGGTCCACAGACCCCTCCTCTGGTAGCCACTCAGCGCGATAGAGAAAACCAGGGGAGAACAGTGGTACAAAAGTACTGGTAGGCGCTGGTCCCGATGTTCGTCGATGTCTGTCCGGGTCCGCGTTCACATTGAGGGGGAGGCTAAGGTCGACGTCGGCTGGGGACACACCCGGCGTCGGAGGGGGAGGAGGTGGCACCACTGGATTCGGCGCTGTAGGTGTCACAAGGTTGATAGGCGCCGGAGGTGTCATGAGGTTGATGGGTGCCGATCCGGATCGAGGCCTGGATCATTGGGGGCCCTGCAGCTCCAGGGCCAAATCCGCCGGCATCGAAAGCCTAGAGCCCCCAGCTGAGTCCACAGGGCCGGCGGACCCGGGCTGCCCAAAGATCAAGTGGAGACCTTCGTAAAAACTATGAAGTTGGGCAGGAGTTGTCCCAGCTCCCAGGAAGGGAGGGAGGCTCGGGGTCGACCCAACAGGCTCCGTGGACAGAGACGGATGACTACCTTCCGCAACCCGCGTCACGTCAGCCGACGGACAGAGAGAATGCGAAAAGTGATGATGCTTCTTCGCCTTCTGTTTGTGCTTCGACTTACCCAAAGACAAAGACTTCAACTATGACTGGTGGTAATGACTCCGTGATCAGTCCGCAACCTCCTTCTCGACCGGGAACTTGAGCGGCGCGGAGCAGACTGCTGAGTCTTGAGAAGCTTTCGGGACTCAAAGATTTCAGGTTCATGGCCTGGCATTCGGAGCACCACTGCGGGTCGTGGTCGCTTTCCAAATTCCAAAGGCACACGAGGTGCGGGTATGGAACCAACATCAATTTGCGACAGGAGTCACAAGCCTTGAAGCCTGCTCGAGGACGGGACATCCCTATGTGCACCAGGAGTGCACATAGGGATTTTGACAAAAAGTAGCAAAAAGAGTAGCAAAAAGTGACTTGCGGTACCGCTCTTGCACGATCGGTGCTGGCTGGTGCGGAAAAACAAAGAACTGATGTCAGTGCGCTGGGGAGGTGTCTAAGTAGATACTGTGACGTCATTCCAGTGATCACGACGCCAATGACGAATGCTGAGTCGACCGATGCCACCTACTGACGCGCAGGTGGACTGCTCAGGAAAAAATTCTCCGGACAGAACGTGATGGGCACCCCTTCCGTAGCCCTGCAGCGCTAGAGCCATATCCGCCGGCATCGAAAGCATAGAGCCCACAGCCGAGTCCCTGAAGTCGGAAGGGTCAGGCTGTCCAAAGATCAAGTGGAGGGCATTGTAAAAACTATGAAGTTGGGCAGGGGTCGCCCCGTCTCCCGGGAAGGGAAGGAGGCTGGGGGTTGACCGAACAGGCTCTGTGGGCAGAGCTGAACGACTACCTTCCGCAACCCGCGTCACGTCAGCCGACGGACGCGGAGAAAGTGAAAAGCGGCGATGCTTCTTCACCTTCTTTGTGTGCTTCGACTTACCTGAAGACAAAGACTTTGCCGATGAGTGGTGGTGAGGGCTCAGCGACCGGTCCCATGACCTCCTTCTCGACCGGCGCGGAGCGGACTGCCGGGTCTTGAGAAGCTTCCGGGACCGCTCCCTGAAGGACTGGGTTCTTTGGACCCAGCGGTGCCAGGGCACAACACCTGAAACCTTCGTGGGTAACCTGCTCCGGCGTACAAATCACAGAGACACGGGACACTTCCTTCGGCGTCAAAGAGTCAAGGTTTATTTACTGCAGGGAACACAGAAGTCACAAGAAGTACATCGAGTGTAGTTCGGGGAGACTGCTTCAAATTGTATTTGTGGATCGCTCCTTTTATACAGTTTCTACCCATAGGATAACATGATACACAATAGTTTACAACCTGGTTCCCACAAGTCGCTCTCAGAGGGGTCGCTTAGATCACTTTGAAACACACAAGATCCGGAACATAAGTGCGGAAACATTTGGCGGTTCCCAACTGTAAAAACCCATCTTCCCACCATTAGCAAATTCCAATCAGCAGTAAAGTAGATCGAAATAGGAACGAAGACAGGTGCAGAGGAAGACGGAGACAGTGGGGAGATCGGAAAGGGTGTAAAAGGGGAGTGTCGAGAAGCACGAGATACAGGCATCAAAGGGACGTGCCTAATGAGATGCACAACTGAGACAATAAGCCCGTGCGGCAAGATGAGCCTCGAGCGGCGCCATCTGCCTTACAGTAGCATCCCCCTCGTCATAAAGACACTTACAAAGAACATGTGTCTTCCGCAAATATCTTGGGAGTCCCAGGGTCGCGAAGCGGACAGCGTCCGTTCGCTGGCTACTTGAGGGCAAGAGACAAAATGGATGCCGTATCTAAGATGGAACCCGTGGGTACAGATGACAAACCCACATAACAAACGAACGGTTTAAGTTAGCACAGCGAAACTGCGCACACTTGCTAAACTCGTCATTTGCGGTTCATAGATACTAGACTCAACCATATTCGTGTGAGTCGAAAACACCACTTACAATTGTCACGGAACCTCAGACGCTCCTTTTGCCCTCATGTAGGCAAGCACTAGTCGGAATCATACTCGATATTCATCAGACCATCAAGATGTCGTTGTAGCATAGCTCTGTCCAACCGAGTCCCCTTGGTAACAGATGGTTGTCTCATACACGTTGTAGCACAGAGGCCACATAAGGCAGGACCACACTGCACACAAAGGCAACACGTGAACAGGAACACTACCACAACCCCGATGATCGTCAGAATCTTCCAACCCCAAGTCGACACCAGGCCCCAAAACCAACCAAGTAGCGTCCAATCCCCTACATCCACGTGTATGGATTCGGAGATCTTGTGCAACTTCGAGATGGCTTGATAGACAGTAGGAGCATTATCAGGTATGAAAATGCAACAGCTCGAATGGATCACTTTACATACCCCACCGCGATCTGCTAAGACAACATCTAAAACCATACGGTTTTGTAATGTCATAAGTCTCTCCGCCTGAAGTTCTGTGGTGATATTACCAAGGGCACTGGCAGTAATGTTAGCTGTCGATTCTACCACTCGAGTCAAATGTCTCAGGTTCCTACTATTAACCATAGGTCCCCAAAACGGGAGGAAACCCTTGAAAAAGTCTCCTGCCTCTTGACCGGCAGTATCCTCTTCACTAATTACGCCTCGTACAACTCTAGTCTTATGATAATCGGCATCTACAGTAAACGTCGGAGGCAACAGATTTGCAACAAAACATGAGCCCATGAAGTCTGCGGGCAACCATGTGTATGCACGATCATGACAGATGAAGTACGTACCCTTGGCAGCCAGAAGCACAGGGATCGGGGACATTGACAGAACGTAACTTTCAGTGCAAGCACTTACTCCAAGTGAGGCTTGCGAGCCACGACCCACAAGACAAAGATTACCAGTGTGGGGTACGACCCATATTGGAGACGAGCTTTTAAGCTGCTTTTCATTAGTGAACGTACTATATTCCCCTTTATTCGGTGCCCTATAGGCTTGTACCTCTGCCTTAGGGATGAGATAAGCATCATAGATCTCATCTTCCAAATCCTGTATTATCATCGATACCACCCACTGCCATGAGGTAGGACCCGGTTTGGGGGAACGTTCTGGAGAGGGGTGGAAACCTAGTGCGCTTCGAAGCATTGTTTGGTATGCTCGAGCTGACCCTTGGGAACTATACGGTAACACCAGATATGGAATTCCCTTACCCGTAGTATGTGGCATCAACCCACACACCCAACAATTAGTAGTGTTAACCACTAACTGATGCTGATGGAGGAGCTGGATAAAGGAATTGTTGCGGAATTCTACACGTCTAGCCTGTTCGTGTTCTGGTAACATATGAAAGGAATGAGGAGAAGCAGTAGAAGTAATGTTAGGGTAAGGAGTAGGAGTAGGGGTAGGAAGTAAGAAGTAAGACATAGTGTAATACACCCCACCCGCCAAAAATGCGGAAGCAGTTAAAAACAATACAAACAATTGGGATACAAAACATTTCGTACGACTGAGTTTCTGCAGCTTGACTCTATATGCCTGAGCTCCTTCCAAATCGTTCAGCTTTGAAAATGCCATTTCCCTACGACCGTCCGCAACGTTTCTTGACGCACTTCGTTCTGTGCAGCAATAGTCAATTCCCAGGAGTTCCTAGGAACCGACGGCCTTTAACCTAGCGTCAAGACCTACTGTCCAGAAGGAGGTACGCGCGCGGCCCTACGGCCCTCAATACACAATATGTATTTATTTAGCACAATAATTCAGCTGTGGAAGGAAAAAGATACAAGGAAGAAGCTTGATATATATATATATACAAAACAATTTTCAATGATACGAATGTTCAAAGTTGATCATGGGAAACGAAGATATTGCAGTTATCAATTTCAGCAAAGCAAGCAAAAAATTTTTATTTGTCCTTAGTGTGAGATCGCAAAGAATATCGATGTTTCCCGGGACGTGTCTGCACGTCGAACAAAGGATCTGTCGAAGAGACAGCGTCCTGTTGATCAGTTTGTTGATTTGGTCTTGAGTCTTTTGCTGACAATGTTCCAACAATGGCTTTCTGCTGCACTGAGTGTTCACCAACAAGTTGTGCGTCACTGAAAGGTACAAACGCCGGCAATGTCGCTGCTTCTGTTGACGCAATGCCTTTCCTCACCCACGGGTCTGCCGGCAAGGGAATAGGGACTCGCTTACAATGGGTAGCATGTACCCAGTTCTTCCGTCCCTCAAGACGAACGGCAGTCCTCGTGGCCAAAAGCACCTGGTGAGGTCCAACAAAGCGGGGGTCCAGATTCTTCTTGCGCGAAAAATTTCGGGTGACAACCCAATCACCAGGCTGGAGCTGGTGGCCTGGACCCTCCGTCTGCGTCGGCAAGGCGTCGTAAACCTGTTGATGAATTAACCTCAGTTTAGCAGTCAAGTCATGTAAGTAGTCAATCAACATCGGGTACTCAAGATCAACGAATATACCTGGCCTAGGAACCCCCCACACATTCGCAGGACGGCCGAACACTATTTCATAGGGACTAAGCCCTATTCGGGAGTGTACAGTCGCCCTAGTTGACAGTAATGCTAGAGGCAAAGCGTCAGGCCACGAAAGTCCAGTCGTAGCCTGGATCTTCGCTAATTTTAGTTTAAGGGTGCCATTGTACCCTTCAACCAATCCAGCTGACTGGGGATGATTGGCGCTGTGGAATTTTTGATTAATTCCAAGGCCCTTACACACACTCCTCATCACACTTCCAACAAACTCACTTCCGTTATCTGACCACACGACTCTAGGCATTCCATACCGAGGAAAGTATTCCTTCAGTAGGATTTTCGCAGTAGACAAAGCAGTATTATCTTTGAGGGGATAGGCCTCGATCCATCGGGAGAATGCGCAAACCACAACCAAAACGTATTTCAGGTTATTGCATCGCTCCATATGGATGAAGTCCAATTGGATCACCTCAAAGGGATACGAAGGAGGAGCAAAACTGCCAGGGGGAGTTGGGGTTCCTTTGCCAGGATTGTACATTATACACACCATACAATTCTTCACCAAACGTTCAGCACACTTAGTAATTCCATCATTCTTCCACACATCAGCCAACAACTTGCAAATACCTTTCGCGCTAATATGTGCTAACCCATGTGCCATTTGCACAAC
Source organism: Lissotriton vulgaris (assembly GCF_964263255.1). Classification (NCBI taxonomy): domain Eukaryota; kingdom Metazoa; phylum Chordata; class Amphibia; order Caudata; family Salamandridae; genus Lissotriton; species Lissotriton vulgaris. Next base: position 509,243,219 of record NC_141685.1, on the reverse strand, counting down.
GGCCAGTACATACGCATCAGGCAACATCCATCTTTTCTGTGCTGACAAATCAATCCAGCAACCATTCACATCCAACCTTCCCGTACTTTCTTTCCACTTCATCTTTTCAGTGTCGGTGGCCTCATTCTGAATTGCTTTCACACTCTCTATAGTATTCTCACACATACTTGATTCTGTAGGCCACCTAACCGAATTCGTCACATACATTCGAGTGCTAAGGTTCCGGGCAGTCTCCTTAGCAATCTCATCTGCAAACGCATTACCACGACCAACATCATCCGTCACCTTACGATGCGCACTACATTTAACAATTGCAACTTGAGCAGGCAAAGTCAATGCATCCAAAAGATCGTTCACAAGCTGGCCATGCTGTATTTTCGTGCCATGTGACGTCAAGAAACCACGTTCTCGCCACAATCGTCCGAAACTATGCGCTACACCGAAAGCATACTGACTATCGGTGTACACATTCACACGTTTACCTTTTGCTAATACACATGCTCTAGTAAGAGCGATCAGCTCTGCAGCTTGGGCAGAATTCTGATTCAATCTCGCAGTCTCAACAACAGTATTCAATGTCACCACAGCATAAGCAGTAGTCACATCACCATTCGGCAATTTAAAACATGACCCATCCACATACAGGATGCCATCCGGGTCTTCCAATGGGGTGTTTTTAAGGTCCACACGACCTTTTGTTTCCTCCTCTGTCCGCAAGTAACAGTCAGATACTGTGACATCATTCCAGTGATCACGAAGTCAATGACGAATGCGTAGTCGACCGATGCCACCTACTGACGAACAGAGAGACTGCTCAGGAAAATATTCTACGGATCCAGTCTGTTGCCTGGGGGTAATTCTAAGGTGAGGAATCCATAACTAATAGTCTCTTTCAGATATACACATGCAATCAATACATGCCTCAATTTCACAATGGAAGTGTGCAGATACCCCGAAAATTGAACACAACTAATTGTTCCCCTCACAAAACAAAAACTCCAACAGGACCAGCCCGTTACCCTCCAAAACACAACACTGAAACAGGACCAGGGCTTCATCCACACTCTACTACATTAAGGTGTAACCATGTACCCCCCATCCCCATACACCTAAACAGAACCAGTGTTTCACCTACCCTCTACTACATCGGGGTGTAACAATGTACCCCCTTAACATATATCTAAACAAAACAGGTTTTCACCTATCATCTGCTGCATAGGGGTGTAACAACATATCCCTTAACATTGGGCTAAAAACTGCCCCATCCTCCTAACCCAATAGGAAGGATGGTGTCTACCCACCGGGCTTAACACATTGCCCCTACATCCTAAACCCCTTTAGGAAGGATGGCCAAAATCACACTTCACAAAATTGTCACTCAACCCGCTCTCCTACTTCTGCATAGTAAACAGGACAGAGAAAACATACACCTGTACAATCTTAGGCTAAACAAATGCCCCAACGCCCTTAATCCCTTAGGAAGGGTGGAACCTTGGGCTTACACACTGCCCCAAGGGTGGACACAAAAGCGGGGTGTAATACAGATACGCCCTAAACCTTACCACAACTAAAACTTGCCATAGCACACTAATACATATCTACAAACATCTGCATTGAAATAGTGTGACATGCAGTTGCGTAGCAAGAGGAGAATGGGGGGTGGGCAGCACGAGTATTGGGGATTCTTACCTGCGCCCGTCGCAGGGCGGCTAACACAGGAATCGCCAGCACCCCCTCGACCCTACATATGCCACTGGATGACATGACATAAAACAGCCTTCACAGGTAATGCAATGTCTTTTCCTCCAGTGAGCGATTTCTCACCTGAACATTGCATCCATCGAATCCAAAACTCAACTCTCACAACTGAAGAAAATCAGAATGATACCATTGCATGAGTCTGTCACAGGTTGTCTCCAGATCACTTGCTAGCATGATCCTGCACTCCTGTGAAGTCAACAAACTCTCTACTGCAGAATTAAAACTTCTTAAAATGTCTCCTTTGATAGCCCACCCCAAAGGCCTCATGACTAGTACCCAGTCTACGCGTTCTAAACTTGCACTCAACACACAACGTCATGTGTTAGAAAATCTCCAATGATAAACGCCCAAAATAACCAGCCCCGGACTCATGTTTATTAAATAGCAGAAAAGGCTACCTTTATTTTAGATCAGGTAACTCCAAACTCAGGCAATTGAGTTCATAAGATCCACAATTTAGTCAAACGTGCCAAAACCTTTAATAATTTCCTGCGTATTAAATATTAGCATTTTCAGACCGAAACCATAAAATATTATGTTATCACATTCTTTACAAACCTTGTGTTTCATTTCTCTTCATTTGTTACCTTTACTCCTTTCACCATTCTTTTTTCCCAAAATCCGAGGTGGGCAAATCTGCTCCAGACTTACCCACCCCAATACCAACGCCACCCAGGAAAACCGAAGAGTTTTCATGGACCCCACCCATGTTGTACTTCAAATTGGTTAATCCCTTCCAGTGCACCACAAATTCACTTGCAGTTCTTTTGCTAAAAAATCTTGCAGCTCCAGAAAATAACATGCTAAACCCAAATCCGTCAAGTGCACCCCAAAATCCCTAAACAAGTGGCCTTCTCTGCTACCAATGTGCTCATGACAGATGTACTTTATATCCATCCCTGCGCAAAAAACCCTCATAGCCCTGTTCAATTTCTGTTGAGTCTTGTCCATTGAGGAATTGTCCCTAGTGTTCCTCCAGTGTTGTCTGTAGATGAAATCGGTCCACATAATACAGGTACCTAACCAATTGTTTTTTAAAACTGCCAAATCTAGTTGCATACATTTTATTATTTTTAAGCCGGACAGGGGCACCAAGTCGTTTTCGCCAAGATGGATTACTAATACCGCTGGCAAACCTCTGTCATACCTCATTTTGGTAAGAGTAGGGAATAGCTCCACCCATCTCATACCACCTTTCCCGCGCCACTGTAGTTCATGTCCATCGCTTGGAATGCCGAGGCTCCGTCCATAAATTTGCCGCTCAGCAAAGATGGCCGCCCATTTGACAAATAAATGCCCGACAATCCAGATTTGTTTCTTTCCTGGTACACCGCGAATATCACCTATATAGAAAACACAATTAGAAAAACAAGCCACAAACAGCAATCAAACTATCATTTGAGCACATAACGGGCACAGCAACCTGATTTCCATCTCCCTATTTTTTTGATGGCCTCCCATCCCAAGCCCAACTGTGCCGCCTCTGTGGCTGCTCCTATCCTAAATGAGTGCGTCCCGTATGCCGCAGGGTTTTCCCCAATGATGAGCAAAGCCTTCCTTAAGACTGCCAACAAATGGGAGCTTGATACATGAGCACCAGACTTATGAACAAACACATCCCCTCCTTGAAAATTCATGAGCAACTGAAATTTCTCCCACTCTAAAACTGGGCAACAACTTATAAAACCACTTTTACTCAGAAAAACCTAAACACCCCTGCCCAACTGATCCGTCTTGGAGCTTTTTAACCATATACGAATTCTATTGCCCTCCAATACCACATCCTCTGAACTGAGACCCTCTTTACCCCTCACTCCCAGCAATTCCGATACTCGAAAGGCTCCAAAAAATAACCAAATCATGCACAGTCTGAATGAAGCCACTTCGTGTGTATTGTAACAATTGGGTAGGGTAGATAAAATATTTTGTAACAATTGAAAAGTAATGGGCGCCCTAGGCTTGGGGACTATTTTCGTCTTTTCACTCAAACCTTTCATCATCCTTGTGACCAGAAAGCTATCAACTGGGTCAATGCCCCAATGTAACCGGCTATAAAACGAAACCCCAGCTAATTTACCTCTTATTGTGTTAGACAATAAACCCTTGGTAGACAAAAACAGAATATAATCCAACATAATGGGAACCAATACTTGTGTACTGCTACTGATCTGTGAATACTGCACATAACTGAGGAACTCCACCCATGCTTGTCTGTAATTCTTTTTAGTAGTCTCGGCCAAAGAGTCTTCTATCAGTTGGGTAATTCTCAGTCCCCTGGGCCCAAATTTTGTCTGGGATGAGGGTTTTGCTGGCCTCTGCCCCTGGCGCCAAAGCACGAAAACGCTGCCAATTGAAACGAGACAAGGCGACAGCAATGCAGTTATTAACCCCAGGGATGTATTTTGCTTTAAAGACAATATTTAATTTCAAACTGATCAGCATAAATTCCCTGAGCAGCCGCAAAACCCTCAAATCCTTAGCTTTTTGATGGTTGATTAGATTCACTACAGCCATGTTGTCTACATGAAAAAGGACCGACCTGTTCTGAAATTCTATGCCCCATACCAAAAGTGCTGCAATAAGGGGAAATAGTTCTAGAAATGCTATACTCCTCCCTTGAGTCTTCCAATCCTCCAGCCACTCCTCGGCACACCATCGTCCGTCCCAAAATATGCCAAAACCTTTGGAGCCCGCTGCATCAGAATACAGTTGTACCTGCCAAACTAATTGTTCCTCTATGAAATGCAATGGTACCCCATTAAACTCCTGCAAGAATGTTAACCAAACATTCAAATCTTCCTTCACTGGTCTAGAAATGCGCACCCTATGATGAGTTAGCCAGGCGCCTGACATAGCCATGCCCAGAGTTCTACTAAAAGTACAGCCTGCTCTGATGACTCTGCATGTGAAATTCAGATAACCTAGTAAACGCTGTACCTGTCTAAGCTCCAATTTTGTTTGTCCTAAAGCACTTGTCACAGACTCCTTAATCTCCTGCAATTTGTCTTTTGACAACTTTGCCATCATTTCAACTGTGTCAATCTCAATGCCAAGGAAAGTTAACCTTGTGGTAGGACCTACAGATTTTGCCGGCGCTAAGGGCACACCCAAATTCTCTGCCAATGTCTGAAATGTATCTAATGCCACCTGACAGTCCCGTGTCCGCCCTCTTCCCATGAAAAGAAAATCGTCCAAATAGTGACATGCTTCACCCTGCTGACAAGTCTGTGTGAATACCCAATTTAAAAAGGTGCTAAAGATCTCAAATAGCGCACATGAGGCCGCACAACCCATGGGAAGCATTCTGTCCACATAGTAACATCCTTCAAAAAACATACCCAACAACTCAAAATCTGACGGGTGTATCGGTATTAACCTAAATGCAGATTGAATATCGCACTTTGCCAACTCCGTGTCTTTGCCCAAATTATTGACCATTTTCAGGGCCGCATCAATTGACATGTATGAAACTGTTGTATCCATGGGAGAAATAAAGTCGTTAACTGATTGGCCCTCCGGCCATGACAAATGCTGTATCATTCTAAACTCACCAGCTGTCTTCTTAGGAATAACTTCCACTGGTGACACAATCAAGTTAGGCAAGGGACACATCTCAAAAGGACCTGCTACTCTGCCTAATGACACCTTTTCATCTAATTTCTTTCGCACTATTTCGGGAAATTATTTTGCTGACTTTGGTTATCGGCCCAGCGTCGTACTCTAGGCCCTTGATAACTGATCTGAAAACCTTCAAGAAATCCCCAATACAATTTGTTCGCTGCATGCCAGTCCGGGTAAATTTCCAACCATGCTATCATAGCTTCTAACTTACTTGGCGTAGCCGCCTTTTGAACAACTGGGAATGGGGTCCCCCTTCCTCTCGCAACAAAGTTTGCTTCTGGCACCCTTTGTCCTCCTTGCCCTGATGGCACTGCAACACACTGGGTAACAGGGTGGCAGCCTCCGCATTGGGAACATTCATGTCTAAAACGGCAGACTGGCCGGCTGCAAAAACCTCTGTTGAAATTCCAACATGTTCCAAATCCTGCCATCTGACCTCTCCCTGGTTACCCGCCCCTGGCTGAGCGGGACGCGGCAGAAAGGGACGATAGACAACTGGTAGACCGCTAGCCGTATGTGTTGTAGCTGGCGGATTTGTCGATGACATCCATTGTAGCCACAATTCTGCATCTACGTCCCCCCCAAGGTTTCTCTGGACATATACTCCTTCTGGCTTGAAATTCTTCTTCATAATTAAGCCATGAATAACCCCCAAAATGCATCTGCACTTTTCGGACTAAATCCATGTATTTAAAAAGAGAAACCGCCCTCTCACGGGGTCTTTTTCAGTGTATATGCTGGCAAAGATGAGAAATGCCGACGTCCAATTCTCAATATTGCGGGGGACCCTAGGACGCCTCGCTAACTCCCACTCTTCTTACTTTGACTCTTCTTTGGCCTGCACGTCTCTATGCAGTAACTTAAAAACGTCTACATATTAATGATCCCAAATTCTTTGTTTCATTTTTAATGATGAATGTGTGTCTAAAGGCATCGCCAAACCCATGTAAGGGAGACGTTTCTTTATGTTTACCTCAGTAACTGTCGATTTTGGAACTAACTGATGCTTGTCCTGTTGCACAGCCTCGTCACTCCATCCCACTTGAACAATGGGGATTTATTCCAAGGTATCGGGCAAATTACCCTTCTTCTTAGCCCATGACCGTACCTGTTTGTCCTGCTCCCTTAGACCTTCCCCCACCCGCTTGCCTAAAGTATGACCAGTGAAATCCCAGGCTGTTGCTCCGCTCTGTCTTGAAATTCTTACAGATTAAAATTCTGTGTTAAAGTGGACAGTAAGCAGGACAAGGAATGTTCATAAATCATCCACCTTTAGATTACTTTAAATACACCCTGCCTGATGTAAATGACCAAGATGCATAAAGCTAATCCATACCTGCAGTGCATAATGGGTGTGTAAATCAGAAGTTCTAATAGTCACACAAGGTAAAAAAACCAGAACAAAAGAGCGAAACAAACAGCTGTTGCTTTGCTGCTTACGTTGGTGAATTTTCTCTGTAGTTGTCCGGTCCGCTCTTGACTTCTGCAATGAGGGAGCACAAAATGTTTCCCCCCTCCCTGACCCACACAAACCCCTCCCATCACCTACCCACCCATCATTATCTTGCACATCACATAATTCACCTTCCTCCAAAATATTGCTGTCCACCTCAAAATAAAAATTTGGATCCTCACCACCAGACCGCTTAGTACTAGTGCTTTCACCGTCACCTATGCCTCCATCAAATTCAGTCCAGTCTCTGACAGACCTCCGCTCAGTAGGTCTGCCTGCTTGGAGAGAATCCGCACGTGACACGTCACTCACTGCAGTACTGTTGGCAACCGCAAACTGCGCCGCAGCTTCCCAACTATACGGCCGTCATGTGTGGCTGCGACCAAAACATTCTTCCTTGTCCTTTTATCTGACGCAAAATGAGGGGAAAGGGACGTGCCTGACTCTGTATCCAACACGTGAAAAACATTCTCCTTATCACAACCCTATGTCTTGTCATGTGAAACCCACACCCACTGACCTTCTTCCTCCCACTTAACCTAGGCGTGTTTATAGGACCTCTGGCCTGGAGGGGACCTGGCACCAGGAAAAATGTTCTCAGTCTTATAACGGCTCACTGGCTCCCTAACGGTACAATCCTGTCCTACAACACTCTGTGGAAATGATTGCCTGTGGGGCCTCACCTCCACTACCTCAAAATCACAATCTGCTGCCTGGCATACGTAAGCGCCGTCCCTCACATTCCCCAGTTCGGGCTCTACACTGGAGAGCAAATTGCCAGCACCACCCACAAACTGGTTCTTAGCAATGACATTACTCTTGACTTGCGACAGGACACCACCAGGTGCTTTTGCTAATGAAAAGCTCACTGTGTTTACCAAAGGCTCCTGCGCCTCCTGGTCCTCTTCAGAATCACTACAATAAAGTACCAATGAAGGGGTCTGCTGCGATGTGGCAGACTAAGAAAAGACAAGGGCAACATTTCCAGGCATTCCTGCATTATCTGGCAATGTCTGCTGCACTGCTTCCGTCCGTGTATCTACCACATGACCTGCACCACCACTAACTCGTCCACCACACTTTCCTCCACGCCTGCTATACCCTTTGAAAGGTGCCTTGCGCAAACAAAAAACGCTCTCAACCCTGCCAAATTGCCCCTACCTTCCACTGGTCCCAACCACTCCACGGACTCTTCCCTCACAGTCTCTCGGTCCACAAGTGCCCCAACTGGCGACAGGGAGCGCGCCTGCCTCTTCAGCGCTGGGCGTGCTGTGCCCCTGGTTCCACAGATGCTGGCAGGCCTCTTTTTTGCCAAACGCGAAGCTCCCCGCCCTCTCACTGAACTCTGTGGCAAACACGCAGCCACAGCACGCTGTACTCCGGTCGCCGCCTGCCTTCGCGGCCTGACCAGTGAATGCTGCGTCACCCTGCGGGCCTCGACCGATAATAAATCAGCCGGACCCGCCTCCTGTATGATGCGGAGCGCTTCGAGCAGCTCCGCTTTCAGTGACATTCTCAGCAACAAGAAAATGCCCCACTACAAAAGGCCGCTACAGTAAATATGCCAAAAACGATGTCGCACTCGCAAAAAACTAACCTCCTGCCACCCAGCTGCCGCCTCACGACCTCCCTCAGCGCGCGCCCCTGCTTCAATCCCTACCTGCCTAACGCCGTCCTTGGGCTTGTCCATCTGGGCGAAAGACCCCAGTGGGAGACTGCTCTCACTCTGCTCCCCCTGGGGCCCCAATGTCCCAATCTCTACGTGCTTTCTGGAGGAAGTAGAGCTTGTTGTGCTGTACAAATGCATCAGAATTCAGACGTCAGTATAGTGCTCTCAAAGGAAAGCATGTCAGTATCTTGACAATGGCAACCACAAGACTAGAACTCCTGCTGCGCGAATCTCCATGGCGTCCCCGGTGCCAGTAGGAGCTGATCGGCAGCCTCATGCCCAGTAAGATTTACAACGCCTTACAATGGCCGACGGCACTTAACTGTTTTGCTTAGCTTGCGCGTTCCAAGTGACGCTTTACTACATACTGGAACAAGCAATAAAAATGCAATAGGTCTCGCCTTTTATTAAGTTAAAGCCATTTGCTTTGCTATACAATACCATTAGCAAAGCAAATGGCTTCAACTTAGTCAAAGGCAAGACCTATTGCATTTTCAATGCTTGGTATTCCCTTACAGCAGCAGATTAAAATTCTGTGTTAAAGTGGACAGTAAGCAGGACAAGGAATGTTCATAAATCATGCACCTTTAGATTACTTTAAATCAGTGGTCAAAGTGGGGGGAAAAAAGTAGGGGTACTGTGGGCGGAGAATCAGAGAATGGGAATAACCTGAGGATTGGATCAGTGGGCAGGGTCAGAGGTATGGCCAGGATGCGCAAAACATCTCAATCTTTAGTATTTGTGTAGCATTTCACTGACCAGTTACAGCTTATTATGTTATGTAATTCAACCAATGGATACACATGATTATTTAACGACCTGTACCGCTATTGAGTAGATTCGAGTAGCAAATCCTCTCCATCTTCACCCCCTTTCATTAAATTCAACCTTTTCCCTGAAAGAGGAGTTGGCAGGAAATATTTGGAAAGAGGAAAAGGGATCACGATATGTTGTCCTTTGGAAAAATATGACGAGCGAAATTGGTGAATGTGAGGTGAGAGGCAGATCTCGCCACACTACTCTACTCTACAAATACCTTAAAAGCTTCCAAATTGTTGGGTTTTTTTTGGGATAGATTGCAATTTGTATACTGTACGATTTACATAAAAAACTTGATATAACAATTATTCTTATCTAGCGTAATTTATACTGAACAGTGGGATTCAGCTGTATATCTTGATTCAGCCCACGAAGCCCTGCCTGGATAAATCATGAATCTTGCAGTACCTTGAAAAGCTCACAGTCCTGACCCATAATATCCTTCCTGGCGAGAGGCTTCCAGGGAATGCAGAAGATGGTCTACTCTGGGTTCTTCCAGCACAGTCCATAGCTGTTGTTGTTGATCTGCCTAATCAGTCAAGGGCCAAAGAGTTCCTTGTGGTGCACTCTGTGGAAGAAAACACATCTCCAAAATGATTAATTCCTCAGACACCTGTCAAAATAACAAACCAGTCACCCACAGAGATCTTATTATATGTTAAGAGTGGATGGCCTATTTTACCATGTACCACACTAACACCCAGAGCATAAGAATTCCACCTTTCTAGAGTCAGCTTAAAATTCCCCAGTGAGTTTGTCCAAGAACATTGATGATTGTGCTTCTGCCATCAATTCTGAAGCCTCTTTCAACTGGCTGGACATAGATAACCACACTGTCATCAGGTTAAACTCAGAGGGATTAAAACAGAACTGAGCCTTTTCAAGCTAGCCCTTCGAAGTATCTTCTTGCCTTTGGGCACTTGTGTCTGCCCGACCTTATCCTACCAATCTAGGCCGTCGCCTGCCCTGAAATTCTAGATTGATATGAAACGGTCCAGCCTTCTTACCTAATCAACACAGCTTGCTTGTATTAACATACGGTGACTTACCTTTTTAAATCTTTTATATAACGACACCTTAAAAACACTTAATTTGCGTCAAAACCTCGACAAATTTCTCAGTCTGCAGATTTGATACCACTCAGCAAGAAGATCTAATAGATGAGCGGGCAGTGTTTACCCACCTACTTCTCAGAAAACATAACAGCCACTGAAATCCTCTTCCCAGGCGCTTCGCTCTGCGATTCACTTGTTTGCACATGAATATCACTAAAGCCCTACACCGTCACTTAATCACGTTTACAGCACTTTTAATAGTCATGTAATCTATATGATAAAAAAATGAATTTTCCTTCTCCATCAAATCAGAGAGTGGCCTGACAGCAGGACGCCTTTATTGTATGGCATCAATAAATACCCTTGGGCAAAGCTAACAGCATTGTCGGAGGTATAGTGTTGCATATAAAACTGAGATTAGGCAGATAAAGCATAAAATGAAGGAAATAAGACGAGAACGAGCTTGAAACCGGGCCACAATTATTGGAACTTTGGTAAACATGGCTGTTCTTGGTCTGCTGAGCTTATTAGTGGGATGTTCAGTGTCTTGGTGAGCACTCACCTGTCACACGCAGCCATTGTTTGAAGCTGATGGTTACAACTTGAATCCAATGTCAGACTGTGGAAGGGATTTAAGAAGAGGTATATCACTTTCGTTGAAACGGAATCTGCAGAAATCAAGCAGACAATATTAACTCCTGGTGTACAGCTTATTCTTTCCAAATCTTAATTTTTAGTCAATGAAGCAATAACTGCATTGTCCTCTTTTTAAGCAGGGGGGGTCAGTTTTTTTTCTTCATGTCTGGAGTTATTTTATTGTATTTATCTTAAATACATACATAGTGAAAACCCTACCAAAAAACCATTGACAAAGCCAATATGTCTGCCTGGCTGTGTTAGTGGAAGTTGTTAGGAATAGTAGGGTGACTGATTATTGCCTCCTGCAGCCACATAATTAATAATCCATAAAGAAGCAACATCCTGGGTGAAAACAAACTGTCTTAACAGAGTTGAGCTGTACCATCAAAGAAGAGTTATGAAAATGAGTCATATGAAGAACTGTACATAACATAGGTGAACTTAAATAGCACTATATCTTTATGACAGGCTAAGGCCTCTAAACAGCACCACCTCCTGAACAAAAAAAAACATAAATAAGCATTTAAAAAGGGGCTGTATCAGCGGAACAAATACATCAAAGAACACTCAAGCTTGAAATTACAAACTATAGATCAGGTCGCATCTGCAGTTTAGTAAACATATTACTTAATACCCCATCACCAAAATCTAGTGGGTACCCAAACGGGACAATGTTACCATCCAAGAGGTGCCATAGCCTTGATGGATAACTAATCCATGCAAGGGCAAACCAAGACAAATATATGCAAGCAAATGGCTTAAGGGAGCCGATGCAAAGCCTATCTTCTCACTCTCTACTTCATCCATTTTTTTGAAGAAGTGAGGTTATAAGGTCTTCCAGGCATCTAAAACTACGATTAACCAGATCTAAAAAGGATCAGAACACTACATCACATGATTGCTTTTAAAAAAAACACCCTCGGGCAAACCCTTCCCATGTGCGAATGGGTTACCACCAACTTTGAATTAGTGGTAAATTGCTAAATATTTTGCAATCACATTTCGGTCCTAGAACATTCATACATAACACTGCGATTTGGTATTAGGAAGGGACGCCCTCAACACCACCCTTCAAAATACTGAATTACAAAACCCAAATTGCCTGTTCAGGTGGATGGAAGGAAGCCATGCTTGGACCCCAGAAAGGGAAGAACAATGAAAGTGGTGAATGCTCCCCTGCTGGCCATGAGGTAGTTTAAGACGGCCAGATACATTACGCTACTTTACGGATGGTGGAGGAAGTCAAACAACTTTCCAAATAAGAGTACTTGTTTCCATTCTACTCTATCTGATGGAGAGTTGTGGAAACGCTTCTACTTTCCTCTCCTCTGCCTGAAAGAGTGTAGTGGAAGTCAGCCCCATCAAACTAACTTCAAACCCCAATGAGACTACGAGCATCCATTCTCTTGTCCCCTACCCTAAAGGAGGTCTGGAAACTCCTACTCCTTTCTGTCCAGGAGAGTGTAGTGGAAAAAAATAATCTCCACCCACACTGTAATACAGTGGTAGAAGCAACTTACTGCTGTTAAGTAGAGGAAGCAATCCTACCATCCAACGCTCCCACTCCTGGAAAGAGCATAGGAGTTATCCTTCCTCTGTCCTACAGAGAGTAGATGAAGGCGCCCGACTCTCCCCTTCCCTGAAAGAGTAGTGGAAGACATACAACTGGACGAAACCCATATGAGCAATTGAAGCCATACTACCCGCTACCCCCAAAATCGTACTGGTATCCATTATTTTTCCACTCTGTCAAGTAGAGTGTAGTGGAATCAGGCAAAACCCCCTGAACCTAATAAAGGATAATGGAAGTAATGCAACATTTCTCTACCCTAAAGGGGAGTAGAGAAGACATCATACACGTCATTGTACTCCCTCCCAGGTCCTGACACATCACATGTTTTTCTGGGGGCCTTAAGTGCTTGACTAAGTGCGATCAGGTCACCGTCAATGAACGATTAATTCACTGAGTGGATCATCCGAGAGCACATGGACACGACGGCCTGGTCAGTGCCAGTGTCCCAGAAATCAGAGCCACCGATCAGTTGTGTAGTGAAGTTTAAATACACCCTGCCTGATGTAAATGACCAAGATCCACAAAGCTAATCCATACCTGCACTGCATAATGTGTGTGTAAATCAGAAGTTATAATAGTCACACAAGGTAAAAAAACAGAGAACAAAAGAGCAAAACAAACAGCTGTTGCTTTGCTGGAAAAGAAAAAGATCTGAGGGAACGAGGCCAAAAACAACCCCAAAAAATTTACTTTAATTAAATCACAGCAGTTTTTGATTACAGCTGCAAGGTTTCACAGGTGTTAGCACTATAAGACAGGATTCAACCCCGGCGACCTGTCACAGGAGGGAGTTGGGGCAACTTTCACAAACAGAAAGCAAACAAGCAATATCTTTTTGTATTCACTTCAAAGACAAGATCCCACTCACCTTTCTCGACCAGAACGACACCTGGCCAAGAATAGCTAAGCCCAGTGATCCAAAAATCTCCATGTAGAATTCCCGAGACAGTAACAGGAGTGTGGTAAATAAATTTACCGTATACTGAATTTCTATGCGGTATAAGTTCAATAGAATAGCTCAATCAAAAATGAGAGGCAGAGTCCGTGGAGGCTGAGTTTATAAGGGTTTTATTCCATGCAATGGAATGGTACGAACCATGGTATCATGTTCCATCACCACGAAGGTTCAGGAAGAGATAGACAATGCTTTATTAACAGTGCACATTATATATAGTAAATGCATACAATGGTGAGGATACAGAAGGCGTAACAGCTGAAAGAAACGAGATAAGAACACATGTGCGTAACAGAAGGCGTGCACGAGGGCGTACACGGAGGTGTGTGCTAGAAACGTCACATGAAAGTGTCACAAGTGGGTGGATTCATAGAGGAATCCTGCAGTGTCAGCAGAAATATGTGGCTGGATGCGCGCGCAGGCAACATGACGTGTGATTGACGTGGAACTGGAGGGTGAAGGGGACTTGACATTTAGCACCAAAAGGGAAGACAGAAGTCTGGCGTGTCAGAACAACCTAAACCCAAATCATATCTGATATCTTATGTTGTAGAACTGTTTTATCTAGAAGGAAAGGTCTGTCGGGCAGAGGCTATTCTATACTGACTGCTAGTGCGTGCATATGTGTCTACGTGTCTACGTGTAATGCGAGGGGCTATGGGCCTACCATGGTAACAGGAGCAATGAATTTCATGCACGGAGACAGAAAGGCCGGGCCCTTTGCTCTGCAGCTGGGGAGATGTTTACCTAAATCACTAGACAGGAATGTATTTTCGAGGAGCGGAGCAGATAACTTGAAGGCTGAATTGTCTTGGCAGGCAAGCAGGCCGAGCCGGGCACCGCTTGCCCCACAGGGAGTAGGGTAAGGGTCATGGACGCAGGTCCAGGCTGCAGTTTTCTGAGGCAGAAGGCAGAAAGGGCTCGATGGCAGAAATCAGGGCCTAACTCGACAGAGTCAGGGAAACGTGAAAGTGCACCATGTAAAGACGGTGGCACGGCATACTTAGGAACGGAATTATCGACCCATTCATGGTGGATCTGAAAGAGGACATGTTAACGTTGGATGCAAATGTATTTGCGTCTTCATATCTGGTCATGGAGGGAAATTACATGTACTTGAAGCACGTACATGGAGCCGTTGGGGTCTACGTTAGGGGACACAATTGACCATAAAAATTCCAATTACCTCATTCCCTCCTTGCCCCCTACGGACCCTTCATGATATATCAATCTTCATTAGTCCATCTATTTGTTCATATAACATCATTTGCTCTTCCTTTTTTAGGCGGGATTTAGAACGTGGACTTGGATGGGGAATACATGATGTGGCACATAGGCCGCAAATCGCCGGCCCACATTGTAAACATAGGCAACAACTGAATACTATGAGAAGGGCTATTCCGAGGAAGGATAGGACCTTCCATCCCCAGGCTGATAACACGCTCCAGAGCCAACCGGACCAAGTCCAGGTGCCTGGATTCTGGTGTATCTGACTTGCAATCTTGTGGAGACGGGTTATGGCTTTATATACTGATGGTGCATTTTCTGGAATGAAAACACAGCAGCTCGATCCGATGACTCTACAAGCTCCGCCCCTATCGGCCAGGATGACGTCAAGAACAAGACGATTCTGAAGAACAACAAGTCTCATAGCAGACTGTTCCTCTGTTAGGTTGCCTAGGGCGGAAGTAGTTTCATTCACTACTGCTTCAAGGGTTCTGGTTAATTTACGTATTAGTTTACTATTTGAGACAGTGCCTAAATAGGGAAAGAAACCTTTATTAAAGTCTGTGTATTGCTCCCATGCCGTTTCAGTATAGTCGACAATCGGGAGATCTCTCTTGGGTCTATTGTGTACTAGATGGGAGTCCTTATGATAATCAGGTGGGGCTAGGAAAACAGGTGGCAGAAGGAATGCAATGTAACAAGTACCATCCCAATCTAGGGGCAAGCGTACATAAGCTGTCTGACCACAAATGAAATAGGAATGACGGGAAGCTTTGAATGTAGACTTGCCTTTATCACTGAATTCAATTACAGTAGTACATTCACTATGACCTAGGTGTACTGAACCATTCTTTCTGACACATAATTCACCTTTGACTGGTAATTCTGACATAGCGGGTAAGTCTGGTTTTGTATCGGACAGTACATTCAGAATCAGGAGGTTAAGTGTAAAATTACCCAATCCGTACACTTCGTTTTCTAGATCAGTCCCTGTCCTTTGTGGAAGACCCTCCTTGTCAGGGAAACATGCGTTATGCATAACTGTGTTCAGATTCCCCCATACCCAATTGCCCTGGTAAACTATGGAATCAGAATTTAAAGAATTTATTAAACTAAACCATGCACCACAGGATCCATTGTGTGTAAACGGATACGGAAAGAGGGGCAGAACTCCCTTGTATTTCTGATAGGGAGGGAGTCGGCCACATATCCAACAATTTGTAGCGTTGCTGGTCTGATGAGAATGATGTAACATACTGATGAAAGTATTGTTGCGCAGCGCAAGTCGGTAAGATAACTCGTGAGGGGGCAATTCACTGAAAGTATGCTCGACAGTGTCATTTGAGGAAGAATGTGCACGTACGGAAATAGGAAAATACATGTGTAATAATAAACTTGTAGCAATAATTGTAAGACTCAGAAAAAACATAATCAATAATGCAACAATGCAATGGCTACGGAGAGATTTACAATATTTCTCTTTCTTGATCTGTTTCTGTCTATCTCTCTCTCTATTGGGGTCTAACTGATACATGTCAGGAACCTGTCTAACCGCTTCACCTAGGGGAGGACTTAAACAATTAAACTGTCTGACTTGCTAGACCTCAATTTCAGTTTGTACTCCTGCTGAGGAGTATTTTCTACCAGGGGGAGTTTAGTATCAGTCTCTGAAACGGGGCAGGGCTGGGAGTCTGTTTTTGGCGGAAGTCCATGGTATTTCTTAATGTGACTCGAGTGGAGCCAGCCTTTGCGGCCCTCCACCTTCACGGCGGTCCTTGTTGTGAGAAGAACAAGCTTCAGCTCCTGCCAGCGGGGCTCCAGCGGATTCCTCCGATCGAAATTCCGGATAAGTACTAGATCTCCAGGGACGATCTCGTGTGGCTTCACCTCGGTGTTGTCGGGAAAGGCTGCAGCTACCTGTGAACGACATGATTGTAGTGCAGACATCAAGGAGGCAAGGTAATCTGTCAGCATATTACAGTCAACATCTGTGATCTTACGAGGCAGAGGCGTCCCCCACATATTCGGTGGCCTACCAAAGACCACCTCGTACGGGGATAGCCCTGTTCTCGAATGGGCTACCATTCTCATGAAGAAAAGAGCAACTGGTAAAGCTACTATCCAATCTACGCCCTTCTCTTTACACACTTTGGCGAGACGTGTTTTCAGGGTCTGATTGTGTCTCTCTACGAGACCTGCTGCCTCGGGATGTCGGACACAGTGGAACTTCCACTGATATCCTAGCAGGAGTGATACCTGCTTCATAAGCTCGGACGAGAATGGCTGACCATTGTCTGAGTACACGATACGGGGTAAACCATACCGGGGGAAGAATTCACGTACCAGCTGCTTGGCAGTGGTCGGAGCAGTGTAATCTGGGACTGGATATGCTTCTGTCCATCGGGAGAGTGCACATACAACTACGAGGACATATTTGAATCCTCGACAACGTTCCATCTGGATATAATCCATCTGGAGGACTTCAAACGGGTGATCGGGAGGATGAAATCCACCTTGTTCTACGGGAATGCCTTTTCCTGGGTTGAACTGACAACAGATCATGCAAGTACGCACTTTCTGTTTTGCTGCTGCTCGTAAATGCTTATTGAACCAAAGGTTTTGAATACTGTCTAACATGGCTTTTTCTCCTAAATGTGCAGGACTATGTGCTGTGTTAATGATAACTTGAACCATAGAGTCGGGGAGAAACCATGTGGCTTTCCCCTTCGTCATCCATCCCTGTTCTGTCTGTATCCCTCCTAATTCAATCCATTTCTTGATTTCATCTGGTGTAGCATGTGTCTGTATGTCAATTACATCTAAGGCGGGATCCCTAACTGTCATGCAATGTGTCGGTGTCGGGACTACTGTCTTTGTCATATCGATTGTGTGAGTGTGAGTCTGAGCTGTATGCTTGGCTGTTCGATCTTCCAGGTCATTACCCTGGGAAATGATATCTGTAACTTTCGTATGTGCTTTGCACTTCATGATGGATATGGCTGTAGGCAAATGTATTGCTTCTAACAGAGCTTGGATGAGGGGACCGTGCTGGATCTTGGCCCCGTGAGAGGTCAAGAAACCTCTTTCTCGCCAGAGTACACCGAAGTCGTGTACAACTCCGAATGCATAACGTGAATCCGTGTAAATGTTAACTCTCTTGTTCTTTGCTTGTATACAGGCTTGAGTCAGAGCAATAAGCTCTGCTGCTTGGGCTGACAGTGTGTCAATGCGATGTGTTTCTATGACTTCAGTTTCAGTAGTCACTGCATATGCGGCCACTAACTCTCCTGTACTTGTTCTCATACATGAACCATCCACATAAAGTGTCAGGTCTGGATCTGGTAATACAGTGTCTGTTAAGTCTTGTCTGGGTTTCGTCGTAATGGTAATGACTTCAACACAATCATGTGCCAAAGGGTCTGTCTCACTTAATGGTAAAAGTGTAGCAGGATTCAATGTATTGCAGCGTCTGATATCTATGTGTGGCTGAAACAATGTCAATTCATACCCTGTCAGTCGTGCTATAGTCAGATGTTGAGTCTGTGTTCTGTTCAAGAGGACTTCCACGGAATATGGAACTTGTACTGTCAATTGATGTCCTAACACTCTGTCTGATCGCTAGAGCTGTTGATGCTACAGATTTCAAGCACGCAGGCAGAGCCTGGGCTACAGGATCTAATGTACTAGAAAAATAAGCACACGGTTTGTGTGAACCTGCTTGATCCTGGGTGAGTACTGACAATGCAGTACCTTCGCGTTCAGTGACAAAAAGTGTAAAAGGCTTGCTGTAACATGGTGTTGCTAAAACTGGTGCCTGACATAAGGCTTTCTTTAATTCGTCAAAAGCTTGTGTATGTTCCTGAGTCCAAGGGAGGACAGTCGAAGACGCTGCCTCCTGTGCTGTCAACTGTATGAGTGGCTTAGCTAGGAATGCATATTGTGGAATCTATTGTCTGCAATAGGAAGTGAGTCCAATAAAGGCTCGTACTTCTTTCTGTGTCTTAGGTTGTGGAATATGTGCAATTAACTGAATTCGGTCAGGTGTCAGCTGCCTACCCCACTTGGACAGCAAGTGCCCAAGGTACACCAATTGCTGGGCACAGAATTGTAGCTTCGAAGGAGACACCTTGTGTCCCTTGTCCGCCAGGAAATGCAAAACTGTCAGTGACGCTTGCTCACATTCTGGGTCACTACGGGCGGTGATCAATAGATCATCGACGTACTGGAGTAGGGCAGTGTTGTCAGGCATGTGGATACTGTCAAGTTCTCTTTTCAATGCTTGGCTGTAGATACTGGGGCTTTCTGTGAATCCTTGAGGTGCGCGTGCAAATTTGAAGCTTCTGCCATGTAAACAGAATCCGAATAGATATTGGCTTTCCAGGTCTATTGGGACACTAAAGAAGGCGTTCTTGAGGTCAATTACAGTGAAGAACGTCGTTTCGGATTCAATAGCTGTCAATAGGGATGAAATATCTGGGACCACGTGATATTGTGGTACAATGCATTTATTCAATTCTCGTAAATCGATAATTAATCGATAAACTGGAGGTGCATTTGGATCAGTACGTTTAAGAATTGGAATGATAGGGGAATTACATAGATTGGAGTCGGTTTCTACAACCACTCCTTGTGCAATGAGCTCGTAAATGATTTTCAGTAAAGCCACTACAGCATCTGGTGGTAAGTTGTATTGCCGAATGCGTGGTAGTACGACTCCTGGCTTCAGTGTGACGCGATATGGAGTGATGTGCATACAACCTACATCAGTGGGGCCTTTCGCCCATAAATGTGCAGGAACATTTTGTAACCGGGGGTCAAAATCTCTCAATACGTAATGGCCTTTGAAATCACGCAGAAACAATCTTACTCCTTCCGGAGAACAACAAATTACAGCTCCTAGAGCTTTTAGGGTCTTTATACCAAGTAAGTTTTCTGGACATGATTTCGTGAGTAATAAATCAGTGGTGCGGGACAATGGACCAACTGCAAGTGGGACTGGTTTCGATACTTCATTAACAATAGGCTTTCCTGAAAATCCAAGGGAAACATTCTGTGAGCCTGAGAGGGGTGCCCCTGGGACTTCGTCGTGACTGATTGTTGTCCTGCTTGCCCCTGTGTCAATCAAAAACTTTCTATCTTTCCCTAATACCTGACTATGTACATAAGGACCCTCTTGATCTACAGGAACCTCAATAAGAGGCAAGCCGACCTCCCTCTCTAGGCTGTTTCATGTGTATCGCTGATAATCGGGATAGTCAGATTGTGCATATTGGTACATCTGCTGGGTTGCATGTTGTGTTGCGGCAATGGGTTGTGGCTGTGGTACCGCTACAGTCTGTTGTGAAGTCTGCATAGGCTGAACATTCTGTGGAACGTGTTGTGGGGCCTGGTCCTGTCTAGGTGGACGCGGTCTCTCTTTAGTTTTACCTGTGGCTATGTTGTGTTTCAAAACTGTACAATCGTTTACATAGTGACCTGGCTGTTTACAATAGTTGCATATCCCTTTAACAGGAGCTGCTGAATTTGAATTATTGGATTGTGTAGTACCCCTTTTATGACCGTCTGTTGGGACTGACTGAGCAACTAGCATTTTCATTTTCGTGTCTTTCATACGTCTCTGTTCATGGTCATGTTCTTCCCTAATCCTATTCTGGTGATACTGTAACATTTGTAACATTTGTGAAGGCGAATTAGCTTGCCATGTGCTCTCGACTTTCAGTACACAGTTCTTAACCTGGGGCAATGAATTCTCGACTAATTTGGATACAAAAAGGTGTGGGTATGACTCGCTACTTGCTTTTAGGCCACTATTAATAATAAAACATTTCTCAAATCGGGAATAAAAATCACTAGTGTCTTCATCGGTTTTCTGTTTGCAGGCTGAGATTGCATCCCAGTCCTCCTTTTTAGTTGCTAACAAACGTGGCAAAACCTGTACTAACAATCCTGGTAATGCTTTAGTTTTATCCCCAAGACCCAAACCTGGGGTTCGAGTCGTTTCTTCATTTTCTAATGCAGCCCACTCAATCTTTTGATCTCCCACCTCCCATTCTTTTTCTTTGAGTTTCTCGTAAATACCGGCAGGCAGTAAAACTTTCAATATTTTCATAATGTCGGGATAGGTGTAATCACCCATGAGTAACATGTCTTTTATTTCACGGTGGAAACCTGCAGGGTCTTTATCATGACTGGGCACTATTTTCTTCATTTCTAATAATTCCATTTTAGTTATAGGCGTATATACGTAAACACGTGTAAGGGTATCATCAGCATTCCTGACTGGATGTACTTCTCGTAAAGGATTCTGTTTGTCAAAGTGAAATGGTTTCCTGACTGGGGGTGGAACAGAAACAAGATGTGGTGCCAAGAATGTTCTATATTTGTGGCGTTGTTCTAAAATTGTTTCAATTAGTTCAGTACCTAGACCTCTCCATCTTCTCAGGAGTAAGTCCTGCAGTAAGTTATATAACGGACCTGGGCCAGATGCTCTATTTTCATACTGTATAATGAGGTGTTGTGTCATGTATATACCAGCTAATCGCTGTTCTTCTGGAATAAGACTTAAAAATGTTTGCACTACCGAATCATCTTTATATATGCTGTCATCTCCGGCCCACTGTACTGCGGACCGAGCTAGTTCCTGATCACGTAGGGTATGGAGTTCTTGATAACCTACCCTTTCTTTAAGTACTTTGTCAGTCATTTGGAATACATGTTCAAGGGTACATCGCTCTGGTATCGGACAGAGGTAACGTTCCTTGTTTTCGAACGATTCTTGTTTACAAATGGGTCTATCGAAGGGCCTATCAAAAGAGTGGGGTCTAGGATGTTTCTCTCTACCTACATATACTATCATGTCTCTGCTTGCTAGTTGCAAAGTTTCTGCTGTCTTCTCTAGTTCATCCTCCTCCTGTGAGGAGTCCTGATCGTCTGATTCGAGTGGCTCTTCAGACTCTCGACGGGCATGTATTGCTATTATTTCTTTACGGATCTTTCTAACCATAGCATGTACACAGTTCTCTCTATCATGTTTACCATCAGCAATATTCTGACTCCATCTGTTCAATCTATCCATTTCATTTTGTGGAAAACCTGCCTGATCTTGTTCTCTTATCAAACAATTAACCAAAAATCGCATGATTAAACCTTTGTTCTCAACTTTCTGACGTGACATGGCGTCACCAACACTCTCCGGTCCTTCTCCTGTTCTAATGAAATGATACATTTTGTCTAGATGGTCTGGCATTTCTGGTAGCAATTGCAAATAATCTGTAACACGTCTTAAACGTAGGGAAGCTAACAACATGGGCCCTGTTTTACCAGGCACTGTGTCATATCTGCAATCTGTAAGCTGTTATCTGAGCTTTTCGGCTGGGGCACCTTTAGGTGTCCGCGACATTGCGAATTCTCTCAATGTTACTCGATGTAACTGGGGCGGGGTGCGATAACCTCCTGTAGCACCTCCTGAAGCGGAGGCTGAGGCATAACCTGGCTGTAGGGTTGGTACCTGCTGTAACTGGGTTGGAACCTGAACCATGCCAGACCCAAAAGGATTAAGCGGATTAATAGGGGGACCAACAGGTACGGGTGCAGGAAGCGGACCGGGAGGGGTCGGTTGTTGCGGACCTGGGGGCTGATGATCATGGGGTAGGTTAAGGTCAGCAGGGGGTACATGAGCGGGTACATTGGTATATGCGGGAGCTACATCGTCTAAATAGGATGAAAGAAAAATATCTGCTGCGGTCTTATGACGTAATTTGGTCGGAACCAATGGAGGGGGCAGATTTTTCGGTGTTTCCGGGGTCGCCTTGGCAGGCCCTCGGCCAGGACTGGATACAATCCTGTCAAAATGGCATTACTCTGTCGGTCGTGTTGTTCCATTCTAACTCGTTCTCCTTCTTCTAGTAGTTCTTTTTCTTTGGCTTTTTCAGAATCCTATCTACTTTTCTCTGCTTTTCTGAGTGCTTTCTCTGTCCGTCTGTGTGCTTCTTTACGCCACAATTCGATGGCATCTTTCTGAGACTGTCTGGCTTTCTTTTTCCACAACACTTCTTCTACTCTCATGATGCACTCGGCATCCCATGTCCCTGTAGTGGGCCATCTCTGATTCTCTGCTAAATCCTTAGTGTAGTCTACCCATAAGTCGAGATATAATACGGCGTCTAAGCCGTGTTTGTGGTACATAAAATGACCGGGAGTGTCCCTGGGTGGGATGGGAACAGCCTCCTCAAGTATCCCTTTTCTAGTTCCTATCTGTCTTAGTTTAGAGAATAGAGGCATCCTGTAACTCGATACTTGATACTTGATACCTACTCGGACTTGGACACAACTAATACAATAAACACAGGAATGAAGATCAAACAATCACTCATACCACGACATGAAAATACATTTAAACATTTCAGAACGAACAATAACTGAATAACTGGATACTGGATATACTGCTAAACAGTACAGATACACTGCTAAAACAGTGCAGACCGGGTCTGCGTACCCAAACCCGTCTTGACCGGACACAAATTAATGCACCCGTCTAGATGCGTCCCCAGCAACGGTACTCACCGGGAAGCACAGAACAGAAGGCCTCGGAAACTCGACTGGACTCGACCCGACTGGACTCGACTCGACACGTGACGTAGGTACTTCGGAACTGGTGGGCCTCTAGACACCTCGGACCTTGCTCTCTCGGCTGGGCTCTGGTCGGGATCCTCCGCACTCCTTACCGCCTTGTCTGGATGTCGATCGCAGTCTCCGTCACCTCCGTAGGCCTGAGGGAGATACAGGAAATCCTGCGGGTACGCGTAGTTGTCCGTCACGGCTGTGGCAGGGGGCAAGGCCTGCGACGCATCGCCGGCGTGTAAGGTGGGGGAGGGGTCCCTGTTCGGGCGCCAATTATGTGGTAAATAAATTTACCGTATACTGAATTTCTATGCGGTATAAGTTCAATAGAATAGCTCAATCAAAAATGAGAGGCAGAGTCCGTGTAGCCTGAGTTTATAAGGGTTTTATTCCATGCAATGGAATGGTTCGAACCATGGTATCATGTTCCATCACCACGAAGGTTCAGGAAGGGATAGACAATGCTTTATTAACAGTGCACATTATATATAGTAAATGCATACAATGGTGAGGATACAGAAGGTGCAACAGCTGAAAGAAACGAGATAAGAACACATGTGCGTAACAGAAGGCGTGCACGAGGGCGTACACGGAGGTGTGTGCTAGAAACGTCACATGAAAGTGTCACAAGTGGGTGGATTCATAGAGGAATCCTGCAGTGTCAGCAGAAATATGTGGCTGGATGCGCGCGCAGGCAACATGACGTGTGATTGACGTGGAACTGGAGGGTGAAGGGGACTTGACATTTAGCACCAAAAGGGGAGACAGAAGTCTGGCGTGTCAGAACAACCTAAACCCAAATCATATCTGATATCTTGTGTTGTAGAACTGTTTTATCTAGAAGGAAAGGTCTGTCGGGCAGAGGCTATTCTATACTGACTGCTAGTGCGTGCATATGTGTCTACGTGTCTACGTGTAATGCGAGGGGCCATGGGCCTACCATGGTAACAGGAGCAATGAATTTCATGCACGGAGACAGAAAGGCCGGGCCCTTTGCTCTGCAGCTGGGGAGATGTTTACCTAAATCACTAGACAGGAATGCATTTTCGAGGAGCGGAGCAGATAACTTGAAGGCTGAATTGTCTTGGCAGGCAAGCAGGCCGAGCCGGGCACCGCTCGCCGCACAGGGAGTAGGGTAAGGGTCATGGACGCAGGTCCAGGCTGCAGTTTTCTGAGGCAGAAGGCAGAAAGGGCTCGATGGCAGAAATCAGGGCCTAACTCGACAGTCGAGTCAGGGAAACGTGAAAGTGCACCATGTAAAGACGGTGGCACGGCATACTTAGGAACGGAATCATCGACCCATTCATGGTGGATCTGAAAGAGGACATGTTAACGTTGGTCGCAAATGTATTTGCGTCTTCATATCTGGTCATGGAGGGAAATTACATGTACTTGAAGCACGTACATGGAGCCGTTGGGGTCTACGTTAGGGGACACAATTGACCATAAAAATTCCAATTACCTCACGGCCTGGTCAGTGCCAGTGTCCCAGAAATCAGAGCCACCGATCAGTTGTGTAGTGAAGTTTAAATACACCCTGCCTGATGTAAATGACCAAGATCCACAAAGCTAATCCATACCTGCACTGCATAACGTGTGTGTGTAAATCAGAAGTTATAATAGTCACACAAGGTAAAAAAACAGAGAACAAAAGAGCGAAACAAACAGCTGTTGCTTTGCTGGAAAAGAAAAAGATCTGAGGGAACGAGGCCAAAAACAACCCCAAAAAATTTACTTTAATTAAATCACAGCAGTTTTTGATTACAGCTGCAAGGTTTCACAGGTGTAAGCACTATAAGACAGGATTCAACCCCGGCGACCTGTCACAGGAGGGAGTTGGGGCAACTTTCACAAACAGAAAGCAAACAAGCAATATCTTTTTGTATTCACTTCAAAGACAAGATCCCACTCACCTTTCTCGACCAGAACGACACCTGGCCAAGAATAGCTAAGCCCAGTGATCCAAAAATCTCCATGTAGAATTCCCGAGACAGTAACAGGAGGCAGGAAATCAAAAAAGTTAATTCAGAAAGCTGCCGAAATGTATTGAAGGGACTCGACAAGGGGAATAGTTACTAGCAACTACAGACTGCCCCCGTGCCTGCATCTGCAAAGCTACTTCAAAGGTCATACCAAGAAACGGCTTTGCTTCATCCTTCACATGAATAAGCATTAGCTTTCATATCTTGCAAGAGGCAGAGTATTTGAACATTGATATTGTTCAATTTGACGCCATAAGTGGATTGATTTGAATCTTGAAATACACTTTGAGGTGGGTGAGTACTGGCTTCACTTGATGTTCCATGGTTATTACTATTAGCACTGATAGCTGTGATTAATGGTTTCAAGTTATCGAACCCCTGTGACTGATGCTTGGGTGAAACCTTAAAGGGTAATAGGTGTCTCGAGCTGCACGCAGAACAAGCATAGAGAACTGAGCCAAATGTGGGTTTTAATCTTTATTACAGGGCACGTTGAATTTGAATTCGCGAATAAACAAACATTCAGGTAACGTTCACCCTTCCATTCTTTTGAATCCGCAGTTTATCAAGTCGCATTGAATTTCCTGCTTTACAAAGAAAGTACCTCAAAATCTTGCGGTTTGCTGAAGTATATTCATTTCTGCATGTAGGGCACCCCCGAGCCACGAAAATACGTGGTAAAATACTATAAAAATAATATACAATAACATAACCGTGAGTAACAATGTGAG
Organism: Lissotriton vulgaris; assembly: GCF_964263255.1. Classification (NCBI taxonomy): domain Eukaryota; kingdom Metazoa; phylum Chordata; class Amphibia; order Caudata; family Salamandridae; genus Lissotriton; species Lissotriton vulgaris. The sequence goes on along the minus strand of NC_141685.1, from coordinate 509,217,115 downwards.
CCACCTCTTATACGGTCGTAAACACTACTGAACTAGAAGTGTTTTGTAGTGGGCTTCACATTTAGGGCTCCGTATTGGTATGTCAGTCGGGAATGCCTTTGAATGTTAGACTTCAATCTGTTAAACCTTAGGTCGCAGCGTCAACATTATCGGCGCCATCTTGCCCCCTTTTTTTCAAGCCCATTCATGCGCGTAAACGGCAGCCATTTTGAGTACTATGGCCTCTCTGCCCATCGTTGATAGCCAGCGCGTCTTTCTCTCTCTCTCTCTCTCTCTCCCCTGACCTCGCAAAACATCCCCCCGCACGCTGACAACCCCCGCTCTCACATGCCTTGGATCGTAAACCCCTCTTCCACACAGCTCTGCCTCGGAACCTCATCCTGTTCCCAGCGCGACGCCTCCCACCATTCCTTTCATGGTCCCGGATCCTTTGATAAAACCCCCTTTCCTCTGCACCCGTTTTGTCTTTCTCGTTCCCAGGCCGCCACCTGGCCCTGCGGATGCTGTTATTGCCCCCCTCTCCTGTACAGTAGGAAGTTCCCCTCATCAAAGGATCCAAGGGTTGATCAAAGCCCCCACCCCATGAGATCCGATCAACCTCACACATTCCGTGAATCGGCGGAATGTCCAGCTGCGCGATAATCATCACCTGTTGTGACCGGGGTGGGGACTTCAACTGTAAATGTGTGTGGGAACGGGCCTGAAGCGGGGATTCTGAGGATGTCTTTCCGTACATCAAAGGGTTGACAGAGATGTGTTTTATGCAATAAAGTAATAAACCTGTGTATAAGAGGCCAGGCCTCGGAGATGCAGCTAGAGCACCTCGTGAAGATACCCTGTTGTCTGATTTGACGTGTTCTGCTCCGTCGGAATAAAACTTCTGTTTCCTGCCTTCCAGTCTCCAGCGCCTGCCTCTTTGTTTGGGTAAACGTGAGTGGGTATAGAGGCGACTAACGCCGGGCAACTTCGGAGAAGGTCTTCTGCCTGTACCTTTTTCAACAATTGGCGTCCCAAACGTGGGGCCCATCAGCGACCAGTGGATCCAGTGGGAGAGGTCCTGACGACAGAGTGAACGACTGCAACGATCGGGAGTGCACCTGTCCGATAGACCCTCGTCTGACAGCCGATCATCCGAACTTCACTGATTCCGAACAGACCTCTCTCGAGTGATCTACGGTCCTGACTGGGAACCATCAGGAGTGCCACGAGGAATACGAAGAATAGAGGACGATCGGGCGCTGGATTCGGAAGACAAGAAACTGTCCATGCGGTCCGGGTAAGGTCGTGTAAACACGATGAATTGCGAAATGATTGTTTGATTGTTTAGAAAATACTAGTATTACTCTTTGATTGATTTGGAGACTCGCTGTCTGCAAACGGAGAAACAACAGGCTCTCTCTTTGCAAACAGTGAAGGATAGGTAACGCAGCTGTCGTACCTATCTTTCTCCCCTACTGATTAATTGATTGAACCCGAACTACTGTTCGCGGATTACTTTCTGGAGATTCTCTGTCTACAAACAGGAAAGAACAGGTTCCCTCTTTGCAGGTAGTGAAAGGGTAGGGAACGCAGACCTTTGTGTGCCTATTTATTCTCCCCATTGATTGTTTGATTGACCGAGCATCGACTGTTTGATATTGGTTCTTGAGGTATTCACCGCCTGCAAACAACGTAGAATAGAAATATTCTGTCTAGTCTTTGCACGCAGTGATAAGATAGGTAGTGCTGACTTTTGTCCCCATTTTGATCCGTCATGCCTGTCTTCTCCCCACTGATTGGTAGCCTGTTTAGCCCGGACCGCTTATTAGAGATGAACCATCCGGCTCCACTGGAGGGCACCCCTAATAAGGACATGTTCATGAAGCATGGATTGATCGCTATAGCCTATAGCAAGCTGTGGCATAAATATACAAAAAAGGATCGAGAAAGTCAGTGGCCACTGATAGGATCCTTCGATGATGATAAAATGAACGCGCTAGAAACGGCCCTTGGTAAAAACAAGACAACACCCACTATGCTTGATAGTTTCGGCATGTGGCGCAAAGAAACTGAACAACGTAAAAAGAAAACTGAGAGTAGGTTGGGAAAAGAGCTGCGAAAAGCAGACCACCTAGCTGCTCAGAAACTAGAAGAAGAGATAAAAGAAAGAGAGGAAGCCAAACAGAAACTAGAAATAGAAACATCAAACCAGTGTCCGGTTAGAACGCCCCCTACGCTCTATCCTGAATTACCCTCGAAACAACGAACCAACGATGATCTGCTGTTAGGTCCTCCGATCATCTACATGCCCCCTCCATATGCCCCCTCCCAACTCCTAGCACAGCACCCATTACCCCCAAGTACAAACAAGAGTAGTGCCACAGCTTCGGCCCCCATGGCCTCTGTGCCGGCCGAACTCCTTGTATTAGATACTACACAAACAACAACGTTAGGCGACCCCGAGACCCGAGGGGCCGGTTCTGCAAGAACAAACAGATTAAGCAAAGATGAGCGAGCAGGGATTGACAAGATAGCAAGGACACTGGTAGAAAGGAAGGAAGATGAAGAGTATATCACAGATATGTTTAGATCGTATACAGGAAGTCACAGACGACACTTTACCGTTCGACTGTGTTACTATGTCTTGAACGCATACGAAGACCGATATCGAGACAAAGGTCCTGAGAGCCTAACGACTCTGTACCGGAAGGTCGATATCGGGGATGAGGGCGAGTGTGATGTGACGGACCTCCTTACGCGCACGCTTGAGGTTTTCCGCCACCTCACTGAACAAAAATCGGGAACTAAAACCGGTATGTTACTCCTACAACGCAACTTTTACGTAGCATTCCGTTACAACGTAGATTTTACAACGCGGGATCCATTACATCGGATGTCATTACAATGCATGGCATTACATCGCAGATGCTATTACAACGCATACTATGACATCGTAAGTATTGGTAAGTATTTAATTTTTTTTAATTTTATTTAATATTATTTAATTGATTTAATTATTATTAATAATAAAAAAAATATTTATTTTTGTTTTTAAATATTATAAATTAAATATATTAATTTAAGTGATTTTTTAAATAAGTATGAGTATAGGAGTATATGTTTTGGGGTACTGAGGTATATGTTTTGGGGTGTTTGGGTATTTATAGGTTTTAGGGCAGGGTTTGGGTTTTGGGGTTCAGGGGTGTTTTTAGGTTTTAGGGCATGGTTTGGGTTTTGGGGTACAGGGGTGTTTTTAGGTTTTAGGGTAGGGTTTGGGTTTTGGGGTACAGGGGTGTTTTTAGGTTTTAGGGCAGGGTTTGGGTTTTGGGGTACAGGGGTGTTTTTAGGTTTTAGGGCAGGGTTTGGGTTTTGGGGTACAGGGGTGTTTTTAGGTTTTAGGGTAGGGTTTGGGTTTTGGGGTACAGGGGGGTTTTTAGGTTTTAGGGTAGGGTTTGGGTTTTGGGGTACAGGGGTGTTTTTAGGTTTTAGGGCAGGGTTTGGGTTTTGGGGTACAGGGGTGTTTTTAGGTTTTAGGGCAGGGTTTGGGTTTTGGGGTACAGGGGTGTTTTTAGGTTTTAGGGCAGGGTTTGGGTTTTGGGGTACAGGGGTGTTTTTAGGTTTTAGGGCAGGGTTTGGGTTTTGGGGTACAGGGGTGTTTTTAGGTTTTAGGGCAGGGTTTGGGTTTTGGGGTACAGGGGTGTTTTTAGGTTTTAGGGCAGGGTTTGGGTTTTGGGGTACAGGGGTGTTTTTAGGTTTTAGGGCAGGGTTTGGGTTTTGGGGTACAGGGGTGTTTTTAGGTTTTAGGGCAGGGTTTGGGTTTTGGGGTACAGGGGTGTTTTTAGGTTTTAGGGCAGGGTTTGGGTTTTGGGGTACAGGGGTGTTTTTAGGTTTTAGGGTAGGGTTTGGGTTTTGGGGTACAGGGGTGTTTTTAGGTTTTAGGGTAGGGTTTGGGTTTTGGGGTACAGGGGTGTTTTTAGGTTTTAGGGCAGGGTTTGGGTTTTGGGGTACAGGGGTGTTTTTAGGTTTTAGGGCAGGGTTTGGGTTTAGGGATAATTAAATTATATTTACCATTTTAAAATATATTTAATAAATTAAATTAATTATTTTACATTAATTACATTTTTTAATTAAATTAATTAAATTAAATAAATTAATAATTTTAATTTAATTTAATTTCATTTTAAAAAATATGTACATTAAACTAATTACTTTTTTTTTATTAAACTAAATTAATTACAATTTTTAATAAAATTACATTTATTAAATAGATATTATTTTATTAAATTAAATTAATGACAATTTTTAAATGTCTTTTAATTAAATTATTTTAAAAATATTAATTACAATAAACTAAATAACATTTTTAAAAAAAGGTATACTTACCTATACTTACGATGTAATGCCATGCGTTGTAATAGCATCTGCGATGTAATGCCATGCATTGTATTGACATCCGTTGTAATGGATCCCGCGTTGTAAAATCTGCGTTGTAACGGAATGCGTTGTAACACAACGCGTTGTACTGACACCAATCCCTAAAACCACGACATCCGTAGTGACCGAACCACAAACTGAGCAATCTAACGCCATGATGCCGATATGAGAAGCTGCCTCTTACTGGGTTCCTCCACGAGGTGAGGGGACTCACGATGATGCAAACAACAAAGATGCAAAAGGAAGGGTAGTGTACAACTGGGTCTACCAGCCGTGGGACCGGCAAGAGATTCTGGCATTCCGGAAATCTCTGCCCGATCTACGTAAAAACCCCACTGCCTTCTATACTGAGTTAGCTACAGCCCTAGGTTCAACGATTATGACCCTGGCTGACATCGACTTGTTTTTCGGGTTATGTCTACCAGCTGATGTGTGGAAACAAATCCGGAAAGTCGACCACCTTGAGCTGTTTGGACATACCTGGTCACAAATCGATGGCATTGATAAGCAACGAGAACCTGGACAAAAGCCTTTGAAATCCATTTTAGACCTCCCAGATAAGATCGTACAGAAATTAAAAACCCTGATTCCAGAAAAGAAAGTGGACTGGTCGATAGTAACGGCCTGTCGCCAGAAACCCCAGGAGGATGTATCGGATTACTTCTCCCAGTTTGAAACGGTGTTCTCCGATTACAGCGGCCAGGACATGACCACTGCAACCGGACACCATCTGTTTGTCCAGAATTATGTTAAGGGTCTGTCACCAGAGGTCTCCCAGGAGTGGTAGAGGAAGTGGTCAGCAACGTTTGCAACAGCCCTATCTTGCCCATCATCAAGAAACAGGGAGAAGGAGATGAGAAAGCATACCGCTTTATCATTGACCTTCGAGAGATCAACAAAGTGGTGGTACCCCAGTACCCCGTGGTCTCAGACATTACCACCATCCTGACTCTGATCCCTTCTACGGCCACCACCTTCACTGTCATTGACCTCAAAAATGCATTCTTTTCCATCCCCATCCACCCAGACAGCCGATATCTCTTCAGCTTCACCCTAAAAGCCCGCTCATATAGGTTCTGCCGAGCACCCCAGGGCTACACAGAAAGCCCTAGCATCTACAGCCAGGCCCTCAAGAGACAACTAGATCAAGTCCAGTTACCCGATGGAGTGGTGTTAGTGCAATATGTCGATGACATCCTTTTGGCAGCCGACACCACTCCATTAGCAGTTGCAGCCACCATTCAACTCCTGCACTTCCTTGCGGAAAACGGCCACAAGGTCTCCAAGAAGAAGTTGCAATTCTGCCAACCCCAGGTCACTTACCTAGGCCACCTTTTGTCCAAAGACGGAAGGAAACTCACTCCCGACCGGATCCAAACCATTCTCGAAACACATGTCCCTAAGACTCAGGAACAGGTTCGCTCCCTACTAGGCCTCACCTCCTTCTGCCGACAGTGGTTACCAAACTTCAGCCTCATTGTGAAACCGCTGCTTTCTCTGCTAGCCAAAGACGTCCCCTTCCCACTCCCTTGACCCCCGAATGCCAAACCTCCTTCACGGAACTACGAGATGCCCTTTGTTCGGCCCCTGTCCTAGGTACCCCCGATTACACAAAGCCCTTCTCCCTTTACACTCACGAAAGGGAGGGGTGCGCTTTATCTGTCCTGACCCAGTCCATTGGCCCAAAGCAACGACCATGCACTTACTTCTCTGCCACTCTTGACCCTGTAGCCAGAGCCCTGCCTGCCTGCCTGCCTGCCTTCGAGCTGTAGCTGCCGCTGCAATCTCTATCCGACAGAGTGAGGGGATCGTGCTCTCGAATCCCCTCACGGTACTGGTACCCCATGCAGTTGACACCCTCCTGAACCAAACCAAGACGCAACACCTGACGAGTGCACGACTGACTGGATACGAATTGACTTTGCTTGAACCCCATATCACCCTGAAAAGATGCACCACTCTGAACCCAGCAACTCTGTTACCCTTACCAGAGAACGATCCCAACGTGCACCCTGTACATGACTGCGTGACTCTTACGGACGAACAGACTAGAAGTAGGGTTGACCTCAGAGACACGGCTTTTCCTGACCCTGACGGAGAGCTGTGGGTGGACCGTTCTTGCATCAAACTCCCCGATGGCACCACTTCAGCTGCCTATGCAGTCACCACGGCTCGAACTGTAGTCGAGACAGCCCGCATCACACAACGATCTGCACAGGCAGCGGAACTGGTTGTCCTGACACGAGCCTGCATTCTAGCTGCAGGAACCACAGCGAACATTTACACTGACAGCCAGTACGCCTTCGGGGTGGTTCATCATTTTGGGCTCCTTTGGAGAGAAAGGGAATTCTTGACCTCACACGGCACCCCCATCTTGCATGGAGATCTAGTCTCCGCCTTGATCGAAGCTGTCCTTCTCCCCAAGAGGCTTGCGGTCATCAAATGCCAGGCACACAAGAAGGTGACGGACATTATTGGACAGGGAAATGCACTAGCCGACATCACTGCCCGAACGACAGCCGAAAATAGGACGACAACACGTATGTACGTGACCAGGTCACAAGCAGAAAAATGGACTGACGCTAGGGACACTATTAGAGACATTCAAATGGCTAGCACACAACACGAACTGACTGAATGGACACGGGTGGGATTGAAGGATGACGAAGGCTGCTGGCGGACAAAGGACACAAACAAATGGTTGCTACCTGACTCGTACCCGATTCCCATACTGACTATGGCACACTCCCCTGCCCACATAGGATCAGCCCCCATGATTGAACTTGTCTCCAGAGTTTGGCACAATGATAAAATCACAGACTCTGCCAAACGTCTGGTCCAGCAATGCTTGATATGCCTGAAACACAACCCCGGGAAAGGAACTGTAGTACCCCGGGGAGGGTTTGGGGTCCCAAATCACCCGTTTGAAGTCCTGCAGATGGACTACATCCAGCTAGACAGATGCCAAGGCCTGAAATATGTACTTGTAGTAGTATGCGCATTTAGCAAGTGGGTGGAAGCATACCCAACCCGTGACAACACTGCTATGGCCACTGCAAAGGTACTATTAAAGGAATTTTTCCCTCGCTACGGCCTCTGTCGAATTTTATGGAGCGACAATGGCCCCCACTTCATAGCCGAAGTCATCCAGCTCATCATAAAGGCGCTGGGCATCAAGCAGAAGTTCCACGCAGTTTTTCACCCCCAGTCTGCGGGTCTCGTTGAGCGACACAATGCCACCCTGAAGCTCAAATTGGCCAAGATAGTGGCTACCACGGGTCTGAAATGGCCAGATGCCCTCCCACTGGCATTGCTATTGATGCGTTCCACCCCCACCAAGCATCACTTGACACCTTATGAAGTTGTTTTTGGTCGACCCATGAGTGTCTGGTCTGCACCGAAACCAACTTCCATTCATGACGTCCCGGACGTCATAATGTCTGATTATCTGTATAAATTGACTGAAACTCTGTCTGTCATTCATCAGCAGGTGCAGCAGGCCATCCCCGATGCTTCCAGGGGTCCGGGTCACACCATCCAACCTGGAGATTTCGTGCTGATCCGAAATTTTCAGCGAACGAAAAGTCTGGAACCCAGGTGGACGGGCCCCTGGCAAGTGCTGCTCACCACCCGGACGGCTCTTTGTGTGGAGGGGAAACGGCACTGGCTGCACGCGCACCACTGCAAGAAGGTCTCCTCGACCCTGACCACGACAGAAAACATCGACAACCAGGAAGAGCTCCTAAACAAGGACCGACCGTCTTTAGCCAGTTATCCTGACTCCGAAGCCCTTGAACTTGCAAATTTCTCTGATCCTACCGTGCCATCCAGAGAAGGGTATTTCCTGCGACGAAAGGAGGGAGCTTCGGCTAAGCAGACCACGGACTAAGTTAAATCTCAGAACGGTGACCTAAACATCACCAAGGGTCACCCGGAGAGACGCTAAAACGAAGTCTGTGGTTCTGCCCGCTACCGAGCACCTTGAAGATGATGGAAGCGCCAAACAAGAAGATGATGGAAGCGCCAAACAAGAAGATGATGGAAGCACCAAATAAGAAGATGATGGAAGCAACAGGAAATACCCACTACAGAAACCCGAAAGCAGACAGACTCCACAGCTCAAAGACAATTGCACTTTTTATCACGATCCTTTTCTGCTTCCTCCTCATGACCACGCTCTGGATTATGGAAGAAAATGCACCTGCTCACGAAACATTCCTGACCACTGCTCAGCCTACCACCATGAAGGAACATTATCTGATTTCGCTCTCTCCTCAACTCAGAGAGAGGCGAAAGGAATTTTGGAATAACTTTTGTACAGTTGCTGCACCAGCACAATCTTGCCACCAACGCCACCAACTGTTGGATCTGTGGGTTGCTACCCCACGCCACTGGACACTCGATACCTTTCATCCCTTCACCCTTTTCAGTTCACGGCTCCTGCCTTGCTTGGCTGATCCTCCTGCAAGAAAGCTATAAAGACAATGCTACCTCCGGCAAAACCATGACACACTTCTATCATGGGGTCTGGCGAAACCGGACGAAAACACACTTCTGCCCGCAGACCTCCAAAGACTCAATCCACATGGACATCCCTGCTAAGGAACGAATTGAAATGCAGGTGTTCAACAATCCAACCAGACCCACCTTCTCCTACCTGCGGAAGCGAACGGCTGCCACTCTGACTGTGGCCCTGTCAGTCATCAACGTCACGGGCCACATGTGCATAGAAGGGCTCGGGACACAGCTGGTAGGCCACAGTGCTTGCCGTTTTACCAGAACTTTGGACTCCACTGATCCACCTTCCTTTGTGTCATCCCCAAATATGTATTTCATCTGCGGCACAAAAGCTTACACCTGGCTCCCCAAAGGCTGGGGGGGCACTTGTTTCATCTCCTTCATCCTTCCTCCGACGTATGTGGCCCCAGCGAATCATCATAGACAAAAACGAGCCAAGGACATTGAACAAGCCGACTCAACAGGGGCGCAGTTCCTCGATGCTATGAAGGGACTTGTTCCACTCTGGGGCCCGATGGCAAACAGCTGTGCCATCCGACATCTGACCCAGGCAGTTGAGACAACAATGAACATCACAGCTGGTATCCTTGCTAACAACACCGCCGAACTTCAAGCAGTCCGCTTGGTGGCCCTTCAGAACCGCCTTGTCCTAGATGTGGTTCTTGCGGACCGTGGTGGAGCATGCCGAATTATTGGGTCCAGCTGCTGTACATTCATACCGGACAATTCACCCTCAGTGTACAAGGCCATCGAACATCTCCACAGACTCTCTTCAGAAGTCCACCAGGAACAGGAAGAATGGTCGCTTGGTGGCTGGTTCTGGAATACTGTTAAGAACTGGGGCTGGAGACTGTTTACCATTATCCTGATCCCTGTGGTTGTGATATGTGGTCTATGCTTAGGAATTCAATGTCTGCCACCTCTGTGTTCACTATGCTCAAATTGTATTTGCCCTAAAACTGTGGACTTTAGAAATGAACGCATGGGAGCATTGTATGATGCCGAGGTCAGAGATCTAATGAAGATTGATATCGAATAGGCAAGCTGGCTAGATATGTTGAAAAGGGAGGACTGTTAAACCTTAGGTCGCAGCGTCAACATTATCGGCGCCATCTTGCCCCCTTTTTTTCAAGCCCATTCATGCGCGTAAACGGCAGCCATTTTGAGTGCTATGGCCTCTCTGCCCATCGTTGATAGCCAGCGCGTCTTTCTCTCTCTCTCTCTCTCCCCTGACCTCGCAAAATATCCCCCCGCACGCTGACAACCCCCGCTCTCACATGCCTTGGATCGTAAACCCCTCTTCCACACAGCTCTGCCTCGGAACCTCATCCTGTTCCCAGCGCGACGCCTCCCACCATTCCTTTCATGGTCCCGGATCCTTTGATAAAACCCCCTTTCCTCTGCACCCGTTTTGTCTTTCTCGTTCCCAGGCCGCCACCTGGCCCTGCGGATACTGTTATTGCCCCCCTCTCCTGTACAGTAGGAAGTTCCCCTCATCAAAGGATCCAAGGGTTGATCAAAGCCCCCACCCCATGAGATCCGATCAACCTCACACATTCCGTGAATCGGCGGAATGTCCAGCTGCGCGATAATCATCACCTGTTGTGACCGGGGTGGGGACTTCAACTGTAAATGTGTGTGGGAACGGGCCTGAAGCGGGGATTCTGAGGATGTCTTTCCGTACATCAAAGGGTTGACAGAGATGTGTTTTATGCAATAAAGTAATAAACCTGTGTATAAGAGGCCAGGCCTCGGAGATGCAGCTAGAGCACCTCGTGAAGATACCCTTTTGTAAGATTTGACGTGTTCTGCTCCGTCGGAATAAAACTTCTGTTTCCTGCCTTCCAGTCTCCAGCGCCTGCCTCTTTGTTTAGGTAAACGTGAGTGGGTATAGAGGCGACTAACGCCGGGCAACTTCGGAAAAGGTCTTCTGCCTGTACCTTTTTCAACAAATCTGTTTGCTACTTTGGTGCACCTGTCCTGGCTAGCCAATCCAACGCAAAAATGAGTACTGAGGTGCAAGACCACCCCTAAATGATCAGAATAGGGACTCAATATCTGCCAGGGAAAGGCCTACCTACAATCTAGTATGGCCTGGGTCCTAAGAGATCCATAAAGCTTAGCTGACTAGAAAGCGACACGGACAACAGAGAAGCATTTCTGGACTGCTGAGGATGATTTGTGCACCACACCGCTGGAAAAATGAGACCACAACCATCCATCATTGCAATATGGGCCCCTATAGTTTGGTACCCGCATGGAAGTCGTAGTGGGATGCTTACCTACCACTACTTGTTGGGTTTGCAATTAGACTCAAAAAACGCAAACTATGTCCCTTTCTGGACACCAATTAGCATTATTGTTATTCTAAATTAGCACTTGTGTATGGCAACGAATATGACACTGCAGCACCTTTTCCCTAGTCCGGGGTAGGGTTTTCCAACTGTTTCTATCACAGGATGGAGTCTGATTCAGTTTTGTGGAGGCTTGCAGCAGAAGATCCCAGGAGCCAATGAACTGGACACAGAGCCTTGGCAACCAAAACCCTCAACCCCGACTCTCCTAGGGTGCAATGCTTGCAGTTTGGATGGCATGTTTTTGGGTACATTTTCTTTCTGTTGTGACCTAGAAGCTGTGGCTTCAGCTTACTAAACTGGTCGTTCTTAAACTATCACTGAAGCAGAGATTTAGACATAATATTGCAGGTTTGCTTCAAGTTATTCTTTTTTCGATCAGCCTCTTCACATTGTCCGAGACTGAATCCGTAAACAAAATAGTAGACTAGAGGAGTTTTGAAGTCCCAGTGATGCTAAGTGCAGCCCTACAGGATACAGTGGCAAACAGGGTCAATATTATGGAACGTCTGGCGCCTATTGCGCACACGACATTCATTTTGGGTTCTGTACCGTGGCCACAGATGGTGGTACCTTCTAGTTTTCTTCCTGCATTATATTTTTTTGGTGCCACTTTTGTATCTCTTTAAACAAAAGTTCTAGCCGTCTTTCACAATAAAGCATTAATTGGACTCCCAATTCGCTGAGTGTTACTTGCGGTGACATGATGTATCGGAGTTTCTTCTACTTTCCGCCTCCGACAGCAATACTGGACTGCTGCTGGCTTCGGGAGAGCAGTCGTGGTGAACAACTGTTCCCACCCACTGCCTGCCCAGAGACTTCAAGAAAATGCCTCATATCAGGTGTGTTAATCAAAATTGATTCACTGTATGCAAATGAAGACAACTCCCAGAATGCCTCAGTGTCACAACAAAGCTTAGCAGAGGAGAAAGCATGGAACGAGGTGGCATCCCTAAATGAGGAAGTAATGGTGGGATTACAGACTGGTCATTTTGTACTCTGATTCTGTCTTTCTCTGGTTACTCACAACTCACCCTCCCTCAGATATGTTTTTGGCTCAACCTTGGAAGTGTCGGGGAGAAACATCATTACGTCATCCAAGTTAAGTTATATAAAACAGGTTAATAGTTAATTAACAATAAGGCTAGAGTGTTTTAAATTATGAAAGCACTGGCAGAGGCAGTTTAGCTTTCAGATATGGCAAGTGTGTCGTTATAGTTCACCGACTTTGTGTAATATGCCCCATTTATCCTTGGCCTGATTTAGAGGAAGGGGAATCAGAATGAAACGTCAAAAATGTACTACACGACTCATGGCTCCGCTGCTCTCCAAATGAATCGGTCAGCGTGTCTTCATGCATGCACAGTGCCTTACACAGAAATAATGTAAAGTTCCCAAAACACGTCTTGCTTGTGAATGAGCTATTAATGGCGACCCCGTTGTGAACCCCCCCTGCTCCCCACCCCAGACTCACCCCCATGGCTCTGCCATATCCAGCTCGACCAGGCTAGTACAAGCACACCTTTTTGACTCAAGACACATTAGTAGTCAGCATGGTTGGTTATACACGCCAATAGTCCCGATTCCAGCAGGAGACTCCAGATTCTTAAAGCCGAAAATTGCTTTATTCTGGTGGTCTTCCGTCTGAAATGGCCTCTGCTTCAATGGAAGTCAAAGGAGAAAATCCATTCTGTCTATTTTTTTTATTTTTAAATCTCCCACTTAACCCTTCCAAAATGTTGTCATGTGTGAGTTGCGTACCCCCCAAATATAATTAATGCCCAGAGGGCCTCTAACACCATTACTGTTCAAAGCCTGGTTGTAGAGCACCTCTCATCTCATTAATGCCTAGAGGACGACAGCAGAGAGGGCCACTAACAACATTAATTCCCAGGGAAGTGAGGCACAGAAAGTAACGAAAGGCAGAACTGGGGAAGGGAGGGCTTACCTGCTGAATGTTTCCTCTTATGTTCTCATGCCTCCTGCGGGTAATAAGTTAGGCTCCGCAGAGTTCAGAGTCCCTGCAGAGCCCGTGTCCTGTAGAGTCGCCAGTCACTTTGTATCTTCGCTTCTCGCGTATTGCCCCGGCTCCAGAACACTTGGGCTCTGCTCTGCCCCGCTGCTGCATGGCTGAGGCTGGTGTTCGGTCGCTTAGTTTTCATTCTCTGCCGGCGTAGCTAGGTGGGTGGGAGGTGGACCACACCAGGCGGCACTGTTTTGGGGGCCGCGTGGCACTGACGGCCCGTTGCGGCGGCCTTTATCGTTTATTTGGGGACACTCACTGTCCCCAAATAAATAATAAAGGCCGCCGCAACGGGCCACCAGTGCCGCGCGCGCGCCAAGCTGCCCCGTTTTAAGTGCAAGCAAGCTCAATTGCCTGCAACTGCTTCCTGCAGCTCACGCACGCTGCACGCACGCACACGCAAGCTGCACGCACTGGTGCGGTGCGCGAATCGCGACCAGGTCACTGAGGTCAGGACATGAAGGCAATGGCAATGCCAACCTCCCATGCAGTGCTGGCCTGCATGCTGCCTCTTCTGGCGCGGTAGGAGTTGGGCCGGTCTGACGTCTTTGACTCGGCATTTTGAAAGCAATGAGGGAATGCTGCCAGCTTAGAGGGGGTGTTGGTGTCTCTCTCCTCTGCCCCAGTCCTGCAAGTCGTCCAGGTGAATCGGAGGCCAGACAACTTTCTGTCAAGTAAGTAAAGTTCCTCTCCTTCACAAACAAGCCGGCTGCTGGCTGCGGATCGGCAGATAATGCTTACTTTCATGACAAAATGTGTTCGGTTTAGTAGTTTACTTGTGAGTAGAGGAAGGGGAGAGTCGTGGCTGGAGTGCGAGAGTTAAGCAGAGTAAAAAAGGCAGAAAAGGCAACAGACCACGATCAACAATGACATATGTCTGTTCATGAAATGACCTAATTGTGTCTGTCTATAGCAATATATTGTATATTGTGTTTTCAGAATTTCTGAAAACACAATATACAATATATTGCTATAGACAGACACAATTAGGTCATTTCATGAACAGACATATGTCATTGTTGATCGTGGTCTGTCGCCTGTTACTCCCTGTAAACACACCAATTGATCTATCAGTCTCTGTCTAGCTTTCCATTACGTTCTAACCTCTATTTCTGAGTGCAACATATTTGCTATCTTCCTCATTTTGCTCACCCTTGCATATTCGGTGTGTGAAGTGTTTAGCTCCCACCTACGGTAGCAAAGCAGCCACGAAGGTTATGCTGAATACCTGAATGCTATTTCCACGGCCACCGAAATTACGCATTACCTCCTCACCCGTTTTACTCCTCCCAATCCTTACCCATATGAGTGATTGTTTTGCGCATGCAGACTTTGTTTACCAATCTCAGCAATAGCATTAAAAAAACGTACCCAATATAACTTCATCCTATGACTTCACTGTTCCCTCCTCTAGAAAAGGAGAAAGCACACCTCCGAACTTCTTGTATTATCCAGGATATATAAAAATGAAGCTGTACAATCGGTTTGCGTGTGTATGAAGAGGAGGGTCGCTAACTAGAACTGTGACATGTAATAAAGATTACTAGTAATTAAAATGATCATTACCTCCTCGCCCATCGTCCTCGCTCCATTTCCCACATATATGCAATATTACCCAAGAACATCAAACAGCTGGTGTACCAGTTAAAATTAAAACTCTTTAGTCATATATTCAGCAACACCAGTGATTTATTCACATTTATAATTTTAGCTATTCTCATGTATGCTGCTGATGAGGTATGTTAATCGAAATGTTTTCAGGCCATTCCTGAAATCCTGCAGGGTGGCAGTCTGTGTTTACTCCTTTGTAATGCCGGTCACTGGTGTATTCAACTGTGTAGCCTTGGACCGTGTCATGTATGTGCTTGTAACTTGCATGATCGAGGTAACTATTAGCGGCAATACTACGTATCTCTCTGTCCTTTTTCCCCAGCACCCCTCCCACCCCCCCCAGGGGCGGCAATCTGAGGGATAGCCCCGGGCGCCACTGGCTCTAGCTACGCCATTCAGCCGCCTTTTCCGAGAAATCGCCTGTTTCCCAGAGAGCAGCTGAGCCGGGCGGGGGCGTGTGTGCTCACAGGGACTCTCCGCAGTGCCTTCACTGGCACTTTACACACCAGGAAAACTTTCATGCTCGCCACTAGCGGGGAGAGAGACAAATGAACAGGGCAGCCGAGCCAAAGGTCTTGATTCTCCCTTGCCGCCTGTGCAGAGTCAAGCCCTAACAAGCAGGATCTGCTTTCACTTCCTCCCGTCGCAAAAGGTTCCTTGTCTTTATGGGGCCATGTGTTTGAAATACATGGCCCCATAAAGATAACAAACCTTTTACTACGGGAGGAACACAGACGAGCCAGTCCAAGTGGGACGGCTCACAAAGAGAAAAGTCTACATAGGAAAAAAGGTCTTTCTCAATGGCTGGCCACCGTTTAGCATAAACGGTGATGTCAGCCAATGGGAAAGAGGGGCGGGGCTTAAAGCCAATGACTCCAAGCTCTTCTAAATCATAAAATCTTGCCAGCGAGACTGCCCATGTGCGCAGCTCATGCAGGCGAGACCTAAAAATGCATGCCTACATGGCATGCTTGCTTCCCCAGCCATTGATCAGGCTCCCACCACCTGTGGCTTCCACGCTCATGGCCATGCAGACTCTTGCACTTTGATTCTTAGTGCTGCTTTCAAATTTAAACACACTGTTTAAAATGCCCAAGTCAGCGTCTCAACACAGGTAAAACTCACCAGTTTCACAACATTGCTGATGTCCTTCTGCAGTAGAAACCCTTCCTTAGTGATCTCCACGAAAGTCAATTTCATGCTGCCAGTTTACTCACTTCACAACTTGCTGCATTATTTTTATCACAGCGCTGGCTGTGATCTCCACGAAGGTCAATTTCATGCTGCCGGTTCACTCACTTCACAACTTGCCGCATTATATGTATCATATCGCTGCCTGTTCACTCCCCTTTATCACGACTAGCCAAATCATGAAATCTTCTTGTACACACCAACTTCCATCTTGTTGGCACCAAAGTCCTTTCAACTCAGCAGCCACCCTCTGGATCTGCTGCACACAGGACCCTGGCCCGTTCAATTGCCCTGGACTGCAAGCTGTCTAGTGTAAATGGTCACTGGTGGGGCTCCCATGCGCAATTCTTCTTTACAGGCTTCAAACTCTTTTTCTTCATAATTCTCTTAGGGCCAGATGTAGGTAGAATAGATTTACTGATTCTTAATTACCGAAAATTACAGAATTTTACCGATTCGGTAATTAAGGATCAGTAAATCTGAGGGGTGGATATGTAGGTATTCCAGATGTGCTGGAATAACGAATCGGAAAAATTTGGTATTTACCGATTCGGTAAATACTGAATCGGTAATGCCCATTCATTCCTTTGGGCTTTGAAGCCCATAGGAATGAATGGGCATTACCGATTCGGTATTTACCGAATCGGTAAATACCGATTTTCACAAGGGTGCAGGGGGTGTCACTTTGACACCCTCTGGCACCCCCAAAACAGGCTCGGGTGCCAGGTGGCAGGCATACATGCCCTAAGGGCAGGTCTGCCTGTCACATGGCATAGGTGTGCATGCACACATGTGCATGCACACCGGAATCGGTATTTTACCATCAAATTGGAGTTGCTTCTAAATTTTTAGTTCCTCATGCATAGTTTATTTCACACTTGTCGCCAGTGTTACAATCAAAGATGCAGTCTTGTAGGTTACAAAAGATGTAGGTTTATTAGGTTTGGATCCAGTTACTGGTAAAGTACCACCAGGTGTAGCATCCTGCTGCTCAGCCGTTTTCTCAATCCAGCTGTCCACTCATCCAAGCACAAACACTCTCAACATTCCAACCATTCTATGACTTCACTCACTGGCTGAGCAGCAGAGAACTTCAAGACTGTGGGGAGAATACATAAGATAGCAAGAGGCCACAACTCATAGCCCCCTCCCGTACCCCACTGCCATTTGCAACCTAGTGCTATATTACTATAAAATGGGCCTTGCGCAGGAAGGCGGCTATGGTCCCAATGGACAATCCCTATTGCCAGAGACTGTGACGACTAGCTCTTGAGCATAGACATCTCAAGTAGAGTTGCCACATGACTGGTTTTCCACCGACACATCTGGTATTTTTAAGTCCCGGCTGGTACAAAATTAAGAAAAATCACCTAAAGCCAGTATTTGTAATCCTCATCTGTACATACCTCGAACAGCAAATATAAATAGAAAGCACTTTTGAATGTGTTCTAGTGCTGCGTTAACGATCTACAACTAATTATTAAAATTATTAAAAGTAAATGGCAGAAATGCCATGTTACAAACGAATACACACAATTTTGATAAAAAGTCCCATTTAGTATCATGTACAGTTTTTTGCAGACCCTTAAAAAACAAAACAAATGGTCAGTACTTTTCTCTTGGGAAGGTGGCAGCCCAGCTCTCGAGGGACCCTTCACTGCACTCCTGCAGATTCTCAGCATTTAGATGAAATGGGTGCGTGATGCTCCCTGATGACTTGGCTCTGGTTCCAAATTTTACTATTACTATTATTACCATTTCCCCGTCCGCCAGAGGCAAGATAAGCTTTCATTAGACTGAAGATGATGTCACATATAGGTGATTCCTGTTGCTCAGTGACTAATGTGTCTTTTATTTCATACTTTCCATCAGACCCTAGGTAAAGTAACATAGTTTTAGGTTACCAATTGCAGACGCAGAACTCAGGGCCTAGACCTCTTACAATTATGAACAACTTGCACAAAACTGCAGCTTTTTTCCTGCCACAAGGCTTAATGTCCCCCTTTACATTCTTTGCGCTGGGATATTCTGTTGGACCCGGTCTCGTGGCGCGGTCCCACTCCTCCCGCATGGCGGGTCCCGGAATACCTCGACCCCTGTTCCCCGGCCGAGAGCAGCACCATCCACCCTTCACGAGAGCCGCCCCTCCGGGCAGCCCCCAGCTCTCCACCGTTGGAACTCGGCAACCTCTCCTCAACACCTTCGGCTGGTCCGAACCCTATCCCGGACCACCATCTCAAACCCAGACTCCATCTTGGGCCCTCCACGACCAGGCCTCGTGGCCTCGGCCCGACCCTAGCCGCAGACCCAGCGAAGCCCCGACATCGAGGCACCACGATCCGACCAGGGGGTAAAGAGACCACTTGACAGATCAATGGGGGAAAGAGTTTCGATGGTCCTCCAGCCGTCCCCCGACGCCTGGTTTCGATCGTCCCCAGCCTCCCTGGGCGCTGGCTCCACCCCCCTGCTGGGTGTCTGGACCCGCACATCCCGGACCCTCCGACCTCCAAGTGCGAGGGTCCGGACATCAAGGGACGCCAGACCTATAACTAGGGCAGCTCCGGAGTAGGTCGGGAGTTGTATCCTGGAGTCGAGAGACACCGAGACGAACTCATCTACGTGAAACCCAAACCACCTTGGGTTCCTGCTGGAGCTGCCGCGGCCCATCTTCGTGCAACCATCTTTGGAGTCCTGTTGGCGCTGCCGCGGCCCATCTTCATGCAACCATCTTTGGAGTCCTGCTGGCGCTGCCGCGGCCCATCTTTGTGCAACCATCTTTGGAGTCCTGCTGGCGCTGCCGCGGCCCATCTTCGTGCATCCATCTTTGGAGTCCTGCTGGCGCTGCCCGGCCCATCTTCGTGAAACCATCTTTGGAGTCCTGCTGGTGCTGCCGCGGCCCATCTTCGTGACACCATCCTTGGAGTCCTGCTGGCGCGGCCCATCTTCGTGAAACCATCCTTGGAGTCCTGCTGGCGCTGCCGCAGCCCATCTTCGTGAAACCATCTCTGGAGTCCTGCTGGCACTGCTGCGGCCCATCTTCCTGAAACCATCCTAGGAGTCCTGCCGGTACTGCCGCGGCCCCTACCGAAGAGCCCCCAGCTCGAGGATTGGGAGCTGAGCGCAGGGTATCCCAGTACCAGGCTGGTACCAATACTGTCCCGCTACCCCCTTCCCACAGAGACTAACTTTGAGAGGATCCCTAGATCCAGTTATTCTTGTATCGTTACAATAACCTGCCTAAAAGTACTGATAAAACCGTCAAGAACCTAACTTTGTGTGGTGTCCATCTGTAGGGGGGGGGGGGGGGGAGGGGGTGCGCGTCTGTACGATCCTAGGAGAGGAACCTCGCCAGGAGGCCTCTCACCCTTGCTCGGCCGACCCTAAGATTCCCTTTCTAACATTGGTGGCCAGCAGTGCGATCCGAGCCGATGCAGATCGTACAGAGAGTAACTCGCCCCACTACGAACAAAAAGCACACGGCAACCATGACAACTAAAGAAACCGGACCAACCGCAGAGTTCCTGATGGAACGACTGGAAGATTACAGTCACAAAGAATTGAAGCAATTCTGCAAAGATTTGGGTATCGCGACCACGGGACTAAGAACCAAAGACGATCTCAAGCAGGCCCTACAGACCTGGGTATAGACAGGAGCGTCTCCACCCCAAAACGAAGGCATCACAATCACCGAGAACCCCGCAACCCCAGAGGAGGAGAGAAACACGGGCCTCTCCCACGAGGATGCCCGGGAATGAGAAAGGAGCCGGCTCCACGAGTTAGAACTGGCTAGACTCCGCTTAGATGGGGAACTGCAACTGGCTGAAAAGAAGATAGCCCTTGAGCAACTACGATTACAGGGAGACCTGGAAGAAAAAAGAAGCTAGAGGGAGCTGGAGGAGAAGAAGCTCGCGTACGAGCACGAGCGCGGCTTGAAAGAACTAGAGATTAAGGTGAAAAACGGGGACACCGGCGTCTCCGGGAGCCGGGGCCCCCCTCCCTCTACGGACACCAAGGTCCACATCCCCAAAGATGTTGTCTGAGAGTACTATAAAAACGACGACATCCAACAATGGTTTAAGGCCTACGAGGTAGCCATGACCTCGCACCGGGTGCCGCAAAAAGACTGGGGTGCCGGGTTGTGGGGGAGATTCGTCAACGAGGGGAGAGACGCCCTGCTACAGCTCCCCGACGCCGAGATGACCTCATACGAACATATGAAAGCCGCCCTCCTCACTCGTTATGGGCTCACCCCCGAGATGTACCGGCAGCGATTCCGAGATTGCAAGAGGATCCCCAGTACCACCTGGGTAGAATATGTGAACTTCTACAGTAGGGCCTTAGAGGGGTGGATCAAGGGCAGTCAGGTCACCACCTACGAACAGTTGTTCGATCTCATTGTGTGGGAACACCTCTCCAACAACTGTTTCATCGAACTCAGGCAGCATCTCCTCGACAGCAAATTGACCGAGCCACGGAAACTCGCCATTGAAGCAGATCGATGGGAGAGCACCCGGGTCCCCCGGAACTGGGTGGGAGACCAAGGCCGAGCCCCCCAGGGGTCCCACCGTCCGCGAGGCGGAGGAGGAGGAGGCCAGGGCCGGGGCCGGGACACCGCCACGGTGCCCCCACCAACACTCCCCCCTCCCTGGCCGGGAGAGGAGCCCCCTCTGCACGGCCGGGGCACCGCTCGAACGTTGTCTGCCACAAGTGCCAGCGACCAGGTCATTACGCCAATGACCCCAACTGTCCCAGAAACCAGCCATCCAACCCCACGGGTCCGCAAAGCCGCCAGATCGCCGCCGCCGCCTCCCTGGTGGAGGAGCAGGGCGAAGAAGAAGCCGAAGACGATGAACAATACCAGACCGAGTGGGAGCCCGCAGCCATGTCCCTGGTATGTCTGGGCGAAAGAGACATGGTCCCCCGGGCCCCAATCCCGGCCAACACTCAGAAATACAGCCAGTGGGTCACCATTAATGGACACCGGGCCGAAGCCCTCTGTGACACAGGAGCCAGCGTGACGGCCGTCCGTTGCCACCTGGTGACCCCGGATCAAATCTTGCTCAATGTACTGTGCCCAGTACGGTCCGCGGATAACTCAGAGAGCCTTTGCCAGATGGCCCGCGTCCCTTTCGAATGGGGGGGAGTGTCGGGCATGCTGAAAGTGACCGTCCGAGACGATGCCCCCGTAGACTGCCTCCTCGAGAACGACCTCGAGAGCTCCCCCTGGGCTGACGTCGAGCGGAGGGAGCACCTGGGGATGCTTGGCCTCCCTGAATGGGTCTGTGCGACGACCCGATCCATGGCTGCCCGAGCCATCCCCTCCACTGAAGAACCCGAGTGGCCCGAGCCTCCACCGCCCGTTGTCACCGACGACACCGACCCTGAACCCGGTCCACCGGGGCCCAACGAAGAAGAAGTTGCCCCACGCAGCGACCTCCCGGAACTGGCCCAGTGGCACCAAGAAGGTGGCCCCACTCAAGAACAGTTCCGCCAAGAGCAAAAAACGTGTCCCTCCCTCGAGGGAATCCGACAGCAAGCCTCAGCCCAGAGCGCAGGGGATACCGCGGGGGCCCACTGGGTCTATTGGGACAATGAGCTCCACTACAGTGAGCAGAAGATTGCAGAGCTAGGAGCCAGCTGGGTGCTGGTAGTGCCCCTCCGATTCAGAGACTTCCTCCTGAACCTGGCCCATGATGTGCCTCTCGCCAGGCACCTGGGGCAGGACAAAACTTACAGCCGCCTGGTGACCCACTTCTACTAGCCCAAGATGAGGAACGATGTGATCAACCACTGCCGAACTTGCCCCACCTGCCAAGCCAGCGGGAAGTGAGGCGGCAAACTAAAAGCTCCCCTGCAACCTTTCCCAGTCGTCAACACTCCCTTTGAGCAGGTAGGGATTGACATCGTGGGGCCCCTGGAACCCCGGACATCACAAGGTCACCGGTTCATACTCGTCCTGGTGGACCATGCCACCCGCTATCCCGAAGCCATACCTCTCCGGACCGTGACAGCTCCCGTGGTGGGCCGGGCCCTGATGGGGATCTTCTCCCAGGTGGGCTTCCCCCGAGAAGTCGTCAGTGATCGGGGCACAAACTTCATCTCCCGATATATGAAGTCCCTATGGCAACAGTGCGGGGTCACGTACAAATTTACGACCCCCTACCACCCTCAAGGGAACGGACTGGTGGAACGCTTCAATCGCACACTCAAGGGTATGATCATGGGCCTGGAAGAGCCCTTACGACGCCAATGGGCCGTGTTGCTGCCCTGCCTCCTCTTCGCCTATTGGGAGGTCTGAGGTTTCGTGACAATTGTACGTGGTGTTTTTCGACTCGCACGAAAATGGTCGAGTCTGGTATCTACGAACCGCAAATGACGAGTTTAGTAAGTGTGCGCAGTTTCGCTGTGCTAACTTAAACCGTTCGTTTGCTACGTGGGTTCTTCATCTGTACCCACGGGTTCCATCTTAGATACGGCATCCATTTTGTCTCTTGCCCTCAAGTAGCCAGCGAACGGACATTGTCCGCTTCGCGACCCTGGGACTCACAAGATATTTGCGGAAGACACATGTTCTTTGTAAGTGTCTTTATGATGAGGGGGATGATACTGTAAGGCAGATGGCCCCGCTCGAGGCTCATCTCGCCGTGCCGGTTTATTGTCCCAGCCGTGCATCTCATTAGGCACGTCCCTTTGATGCCTGTAGCTCGTGTTTCCCGATACCTCCCCTTTTACACCCTTTCCAATCTCCCCACTGTTTCCATCTTCCTCCGCACCTGTCCTTGTTCCTTTTTCGATCTGTTTTACTGCTGATTGGAATGTACTAATGGTGGGAAGATGGGTTTTTACAGTTGGGAACCGCCAAATGTTTCCGCACTTATGTTCCGGACCTTATGAGTATCAAAGTGACCAAAGCAACCCCTCTCGGGGATAATTGTGGGAACCGGGTTGTAAACCTTTGTCTGCTATGCAAACCTATGGGAAAATCGTGTATAAAAGGAGCGACCCACAGAACCAATTTGAAGCAGTCTCCCTGAACTACACTCGTTGTACTTCCGTGATCTCTGTGTTTCCCTGCAGCAAATAAACCTTGAATCTTTGACGCCGAAGGAAGTGTCCCGTGTCTCTGTCATTCGTACGCCGGAGCAGGTTACCCACGAAGGTTTCAGGTGTTGTCCCCTGGCACCGCTGGGTCTTAAAGAACCCAGTCCTTCAGTTGGCGCCCAACGTGGAGCTGCATCAGTGGTACCGGTCCAAGCCCGACGATCGTGAGGAACTTCGTGTGAAATCTCCGAGGGAAGGTGCACTCCGCTTCATCGATCCTGTTGTCGAAACAAGTGGCCCGAAGACTTTTCCCGCGAAGATTCCCGCCTCCTGACGGCTGCGACGGACTGCTGCCCTGACTGTAGACCTGTTTTGGCGCCTGGCGTAGACCTTGGTAGAGCGAGACGATTGACGGGCCTTCCTGGTGACGCCATCGATCTTTGAGTTAAGTATTTGTGGGTCGCTCCCAGAGTTCTTGGTTGTGGTTGCTTAGTTGTTGCATGGTTCCATTGCATTTGTAGTTCTTGGTACTTTGTTGTGTTGTTTGACGACTGCAGCCGCCAAAAAACCGAGGGTTTTTGCTCTTTGCTGGGACTTGGTAAATCCCGTAACCCTTGAAGTTTGTGAAACTCGACTAGTGTGCAAGATGCCTGGTCGCAGTACTTTGTTTAGTTGTTTCAGACGTTGTGGTGCGGATTCCCGACTGGAGGACTCGTGTCCGATACCTCCGGTTGGAACTCCGACTTATGAACTGTACAGTAAACATGGGTTAGGCCCGATTACTTTTAATGATTATTGGATTCGCTATACTAAGAAGGACGGTGTCCTTAGTTGGCCACCTCACGGTAGCTTTGAGACCCCGATCCTAGATAACTTAGAGGCTAAATTGTTTGAGAAAAAGTCAAGGCCGGCCATGTTTGATGCCTTTCGGTTGTGGGGTAAAGAAGCCCGACAGAAAGAAATCAGACAGACTAAACGAAATCAGAGAGATGTTGTTGCTACTATTGTAAAGAAAGCAGAGCAATTTCAGCGTGATAAGGAGGTTAAGGAAAAGGAAGTGTTTGATAGACTACAGCGCATGACTATAGATAAATGCTATCCTGCGTTGCCTACGGAGTCGGAAAAGAAGGAAGAGGCAGTTGAGGATCCTTTAATGTCCTATCTTATGAAGTCGCCACCACCGTATGTACAGGGTACCACGGCTCCTGTGGTTCCCCCTGTACCTATTCTTCCACCTATTCTTCCTCCACCTGCTCCTCAACCTGCACCTGTTCTTCCGATTGTTCCTGCTCCTTTGCCTGTTGCTATCCCTACTGCTCCTCCGCTTCCACATACTCCTGCTCCCGCTACTGCTCCTGCTCTGTTAACTCCTGCTGTTGCTTCGGTTTCTACTCCTTCGCTTGTTAGTCCTATGTCCTATACTTCTCCCTCTACTCGTAGTCGTACTTCTCCTCTTGCGGCTAGCTTCTTTCATTCGCTCGGACCTGTTCTTGGGTCCGCTGGTTCCGATGGTCCTCAGAGGCGTAGTCAGCTTCCTGGCAACAGGGAACGCGCTTCGCTATATAATATGGCGATGGGTTGGATGACGCATCCCCTTAGAAATCCACCACGTATTGTGCTCGACACGTTTTGTCAATTCAATATACCAACCCAAAGGTTCGTGTTCGAAGAAATGTGTAAGGTTCTTCGTGATCAGATATCGGCCGACGCACCTGACGAGGTGCTGACCGCTTTGTCTGATCTACAGCTTCAGTTCTCGACTGGACTGATAGTGG
This sequence comes from Lissotriton vulgaris, assembly GCF_964263255.1. Taxonomy (NCBI): domain Eukaryota; kingdom Metazoa; phylum Chordata; class Amphibia; order Caudata; family Salamandridae; genus Lissotriton; species Lissotriton vulgaris. The sequence goes on along the minus strand of NC_141685.1, from coordinate 509,192,189 downwards.
ATACCAACGTTCGACGTGCGGTTGAACGGTTGCTATCTCTTCGTCCCACTCCTATACCTCAAGCCTTGTTTGTTGAAGATGTTGAAAGACAGCCAGATGAGTCTGGCCAATTTCCTATGCGCGAAGTTCCACCTGTATGGATGCCAGGTGATGCTAATGCTAATCCTATTATTCTGCCACATTTCCAGAGAGTTTGGATACATCTCCCATGGAAACGCTCTGAAGTGCTACAGGTGAAGCAATCTCTGCCTGACCCTCGCAAAAATCCTGCAGGGTATTATAAAGAATTATCGCAGCTTGTAGACGCTACGATAATGAATCTTGCCGATATCGACATGTTGTTCGGCAATGTCGTACCGCAACCGGTATGGGCTAAGATTCGGCACGAAGATCACGCAAACGAATTAGGTGGCGATTGGGCTGCTCTTACTGCGGCCGATACGCGACAAGTTGGCGGGGCTAAACCTGAACAACTCATTACTGCTCTCCCTCAGAGAATATTCACGCTTATGAAAACTCTTATGCCAGCTATGAGTGTGAATTGGGACAAATTATCAGCTTGCAGACAGAAGAAGGACGAGAGTGTCTCCGACTTCTTTACGAGATTCGAGGAGGCATTCATCGATCATAGTGGTCAGGATATGAGCACTGAGGGCGGTCAACGGTTGTTTGTGGACAAATTTGTTTCAAACTTATTGCCCGATTTGAGCAATAAATTAAAGAATTCAGAAAGTGCGTGGGCCGTTTCTACTTCAGCTCAGATATTGGCCACGGCACAATACTATGAGAATAGAGAGAAAGAAGAGAACGACCGTGCTGATAAAAAAACAAAAGAACTCAAAACTAAAGTGTTGTTACAGCAGGCGTATCCCCCACGTTCGAATCAGAATGCTTCGCGACAAAATAGATCGCAGTCGCAATCGAACCGATCACAATCTCGTAATGACTCCTCTTCCCAAAGATCCTCGTTAGGGTACAATCAATGTGCCTATTGTAGACAGGAGGGTCATATCAAATTCAATTGTCCTGTTCTAAACGATCGTAATAGTGGTAATTCATCTAGAGGAGGTCGTGGCGGTTCACAGCAGACGTCACGTGGTAGGGGTCGTGGTGCTCAAAATGACCGTTCAGATACCTCATCCAATTCCGATAATTGTTTTGATCAACGTGGATCATCGCAAGGACGATCTGCGCAGTACAATGTAGACGATTATTACGTCGATCAGGGAACTGACGACAGTAATTATTAGGACAGCCATAGACAAGGAGAGGGAGTGGTATCAGTTCCGGTTGATCAGAGAGGGCCTTACGTCGCGGTTGCTACATCGGGCGTCGTTGAGCCTTTTCTGTTGGACACTGGTGCAGCGAAAAGTTCCATAAAGCATTCGAAACTCCCTGGCGCACCTTTGTCTGGCTTAACAAATGTTTCCGTTGGATTCTCTGGCGCCCCCGTTAGCAATCCAGTTTCGCGCCCTTTGCCCCTTACAATTGGGCCTCGTGAGCTAGAAGCTCCGTTGATTTTGACTACTGGTTGTGGTGAAAATCTTTTGGGCCTGGATTTGCTTAAACGTTTGTATGCAACTCTGTATTGTTCTCCTGCGGGGGTAAAGCTTACGTTGGGAGAGAGGGCTGTTGTAGCGATTGTGGTGCCCGGGGGTCGAGGGATGGTACTACTATCAAGATCCCGAAGATGGTATGCGTGTGGGGACGTTTGTAGAAGAGGCAGAGTGAACTACAGTGACCAGCATTCCAAGGGGCAAGCAGGAAGAGCCATGAGACCTAAGGCATATTAGCCCCTCCCCTTCTCATGGACGGTGCTTGTCAATTTTTGTTTGTTGAGAGGATCGGAGTGGCGGAAGGTGTTCCCCGCCGGATTCCAGCGAGAAGCTAGAAGATTCCTGGATTTGAGAAGCCGTGCTTACCCAGCGTTTGGAACTGTCAGCGCTTTTCTGATAAGTACTCAAAAAACGGAAACGGGCTCGTTTTCGTTTTCTGCCTTGTTGTTTAAAAGTCCCTAGCTAGTTAGATTAGGGCACTCTTGGGACGATTGCTTGTTCTTGCAACTCATATTAGGCAGCGTTCTGCCTGAAGACGCGCTGCGCTAATATTCCTTGTACTGTCTCTCCAGAGAGGGTTTCTGGGAGATGTAGTCTCCGAACTGTTTATTGTTTTGTTTGTTTTGTTCACGGACAGTTCTTGCCACACAGAGAAAGAGACATTATTCCATGGACGTTTTCTTGTGGGTTCCCTGAAGCAATCTTGTGGCTGACACTGAGAGCGGTTTGTGCCATTTTAAACAACCGCTATTTTTCTATTTCCTTTTTTTTGACTACCTCAGGCCACAGTTTCTGAACTCATTACAGAACGAGTCATAGTCCTTGCAGGCTTGCTGTGGTGTCCTCTATTCACTGCCAGGGTTTTGTATGATTCCGGTGAGTGGTGTGCCTACAAATTGCTTCATATACTGTCCGAGACACCTGAAGTGTAGTGTTGACTGTGTTCCTTACTTTTCCCTAATCAGGTGGGTCCTCTCCTGCTGTCCTAAGCATCTTGGTGACCAGACTCCCGGGGGATCCCAAGGAATCATCGCTACCCATTTTTTATTTTATCCACTTCCCCTTTCCCGGCTAGGTACGTGTGCGCACAGTGTGTTTCGCTTCCACTGTGGGTTCCGTGTCTGGTGGGGTAAGGAGAGCTTAGCATCCGAAGTCGTTTCTGCCGGACACCCTGAGCTAAGGTTAGTGGCGTGTGTGAGCCTGCGCTGCTGCCAATCCATGACAGATTGACAAGCCCAAGTTGACACACCGGCCCGAACGATGAATGTTGAGGCAGTCTTGGCCTCCCTGGTGGAAGGCATGGCCGCCTTACAACAGGAGGTAGCCACTTCCAGAGCTGAAAATCAAACCCTGTATAAAGAAGTGGGCACCTTAAGAAGGGAAGTCGCAGGACTAGTCCAGAAAGGAACAGGAGGGAGTCCTTATATTAAGCCTGCTACCTTACCTCCCCCTGGCGCAAAAAAACCTATAGAAGTGGAAGGGGGTGGGTTCTCTGTTCCCCCTCAATTAGCCACCTCTAGTGCCTCCTCGGCTGAAGCCGCTCATACCGTTCATGTGGTGCAGACCGTAGGCGTTCCTTTAGCTTCCCCTGAACGCTTTTACGGAGACCCCCGTAAGTTTGAAACATTCCTGAATCAATGTAGGTTACATTTTTTATGTAAGCCCGGGGTATTTCAGGACGATTCTGCTAAGACAGCTTTTATGATGTCTTATATGGGGGGTAATGCTGCTAGCTGGAACATCCCTTTGCTGGAGAAGAACGACCCAGTGCTGCACGATTTTTCTGCTTTTTGTGTTGAGTTGCGCAAACTTTTTGATCGCAAATCTCACATGTTGACCCTGGATAGGGAACTACTCACCATACGTCAAGGTTCGCAGGACTTGCTGACTTATATCACCTCATTCAACAGGTTGGTGGTAGAGACCGATTGGCCCCCTGCAAAACGCATCTCGTTATTTTATCAAGGCCTTCGTGGTGAATTAAAAGACGTCCTTGCACAAGTGGTACAGTTACCCGACACCTGTGAAGAATTCATTGACTTGACTGTCCAGTTGGACCACAGGCTCCTAGAGAGAAGAGGGGATAGATCACGAGGAGACAATCGCCCTTTCTACCCTCGCTTCAGAGGTCCGATAGAAGAACGTTCCAAACCCTCCGAAGGTCCTGAACCCATGCAAATCGGTGGTATCCGTGGACCGCTGACACAGGAAGAAAAAGAGAAAAGGCGTTGTTTGAAGCAATGTCTCTATTGCGGAAAAGGGGGTCACTTCATTAAGGACTGTAGAGCCCGGAACACCGTTCCAGCCAGAAACCTCGTCCCAAGGATACAAGCTCTAGTACAGTCCGATCAACCGACGGAAAACTGAAGAACCCAAACCAGGAAGAGGTCTCTGTCTTGGGTTGTTTGCCGCAAATGATCTCCCCATGTCTTGCAAACACATTGCATCCTGCCGTGGCGCATATGAACCTTCAAATCATTCTATGGGTCACCCCACAGAAATCATTGAATATAGATGCCTTAGTAGATTCAGGAGCCACCGGGAACTATATTGATCAGGAGTTTGCCATGAAGATCGGAATTGCATGTGAGAAAAAAGAAAAACCGGAGTTGGTGAAAGCCGTGGATGGAACTGTTTTATCATCGGGTCCAGTGGCCTACCACACCTGTCCCATGCTGATGCACATTGGAAACAATCATCAGGAATACATCCAGTTTGATCTCATTGATGCCCCCCAGTTTCGGCTCATCCTGGGAATGCCCTGGTTAACTCTACATGATCCAAAGGTCTGTTGGGCCGCACGCACTATCACCTTGTCATCCGATTACTGTCAGGAACATTGTACTCAGGTTTCTTCGGTTCCCTGCACTACCGAACTCTCGTCTTCTCTTTGTCTGGCGGCTGCATGTCCTCTTGAGCGATACTGTTGTGCCACGATACTTCCCTTGGAGTATCAGTCGTTCTCCCCTGTGTTTGACAAACAACAGGCTACCCAATTGCCGCCACACAGGGTATACGACTGCAGAATCGATCTCGTACCAGGAGCAGATATTCCATGTAGCAGGGTCTATGCCATGACCGAGAAGGAGACAGAATATCTGAAAACATACATTTAAGAGAACTTAGCATCGGGATTCATCAGGCACTCATCATCTCCTGCCTCATCCCCTATGTTTTTTATTCCAAAGAAGGATTGCGCAGAATTGAGGCCCTGTATCGACTACCGAGCCATTAACCGTGTGACCATCAAAAACCGGTACCCTCTCCCCTTGATACCTGTGCTCATGGACCAACTCAAAGGAGCCAGATACTTTACCAAACTCGATCTGCGTGGAGCCTATCATCTGGTGCGTGTTAAAAAAGGGGATGAGTGGAAGACAGCATTTCGAACGAAGCTGGGCCTGTTTGAATATAGGGTAATGCCCTTTGGGCTGTGCAATGCCCCCGCCGCATTTCAGTTTTTCATGGACGAGGTTCTGCGGGGTTGTCTAGAAACCTATTGCATAGTCTACATCGATGACATCCTGGTGTATTCCTCCACTCTTTCCGAACATGTCATGCATGTGAAGTCTGTGCTAGACCGGTTACAACGTAACTCTCTCTACGCCAAGTTGGAGAAATGCTTGTTCCACGTCCAGGAAGTGTCCTTCCTTGGGTACATCATCAACGAGAAAGGCTTTCAAATGGACTTGAGTAAAGTGGAGGCGATACTCAATTGGACTACACCCAAAACCGTGAAAGCTGTACAAAGCTTTCTCGGTTTCGCAAACTACTATCGTAGATTCATCAAGGATTTCTCCAGGATCATACATCCGATTTCTTGTTTGTTAAGGAAGAATACGCCTTTTGTGTGGAGTAAAGATGCGGCCGCGTCTTTTCAATACCTGAAGAAGCAGTTTACTCAAGCTCCTATTCTTCGTCACCCTGACTCACAACTACCATTTATACTGGAAACCGACGCATCTCAATATGCTGTGGGGGGAGTGCTTTCCCAAAGACACCCTAGTACGGGCCAAGTACACCCTGTTGCCTTCTTCTCTAAAAAGCTCACGCCATGTGAGGTGAACTATGCCATAACAGACAAAGAACTTTTAGCTATAAAAAGGGCATGTGAGGAATGGCGTCATTATCTACTAGGCGCAGTACATACAGTTGAGATCTATACTGATCACCGGAATTTGTTATTTTTGTAAACAGCTAAGGCCCTCACTCCCCGACAGTTACGGTGGTCTCTGTTTTTCTCTGACTATAACTTCATTATCAAATACAAACCCGGACCCCAAAATGGGAAGGCAGATGCGCTGTCACGTCTGGAGGATGGAGAACTGAGAAAGACCGAAGACATAGAAACACCTTTGATCCTTCAGGAAACAACTGCAAGCGTGGGATCTGTAGCTCTCCTGTCGTCAAACAACTTTCTTGAGGACGTGAAAATAGCCCTTGCAGATATGAACGTACTTGAATGGATACAAGAGGATCCAGAGCATCGCACGGAAAAGGATGATCTTGCCTACCAGGATGCTGCGCTGTTTATCCCCACCGATGCCCTAAGACAACGAGTTTTGGCCTGGTCTCATGATTCGGTTCTGGGGGGTCACATGGGAATGTACAAAACTATTGCTATCGTGGAGCGTTCCTTCTGGTGGCCTCAGCTAAGAGAGGAAGTCCGGTCTTATGTGAGGAACTGTGCCATCTGTACGCAAGGAAAAGCTGTGCATGCTCGACCGGTGGGACTACTGAGACCCTTGCCCATACCTCCCCAGCCTTGGCACACTCTCTCCATGGATTTTATTGTTGAGATGCCCCCTTGTGATGGAATGACAGTGATATTAGTTGTCGTCGATCACTTGACGAAGATGGGCCATTTCATACCTCTGGAGGATGTCCCCACATCTACTGAATTAGCAAAAGTGTTTCTTCAACATATAGTTCGGGCCCATGGTCTTCCTTGTGTATTGATCACCGACAGGGGTTCTCAGTTCACTTCTCGATTCTGGAAGGCGTTATGTACCACCTTGAACATTGATGCCCGTCTATCCTCCAGCTACCACCCTCAGACGGATGGAAAGACGGAGCGCCTGAACCAGACCCTGGAGCAATATCTTCGTTGTTTCTCTCTGAGGAATGATATGGACTGGACTGTGTTACTTTGGATGGCCGAATTCGCATACAACAATGCCGTGCACTCAACACTGGGTTGTTCGCCTTTTTTTTGTCTCCATGGGTACCATCCACACATCCTTCCCTTTGAGTGGCCTGTCCATTCCCCTGTTCCTAGCATCCACGAACACCACGCCCATCTGAGAGCGGTGTTGTTGGATGCACGAAACAGCCTGGCCGATGCCCAGTCCGCGCAGAAACGCTTCGCTGACAGGAAAAGGAGGGTCGAACCGACATATGGGGTAGGAGACAAGGTGTGGCTCTCCACCAAGAATCTCCACATTAAAGGGCATACCAAACTGACACCCAAATACGTGGGCCCCTATAGTATAGTTGAAGTGATCAACCCTGTTGCTGTGAAACTCCTGCTCCCGGTGGGTTGGAAGATTCATCCTGTGTTCCATGTCTCCCTCCTGGTTCCCTGCCCTCCCAGTATGAGGCTCCCGGTAGCTCCGCTTCCTATTGATGTGGATGGTCAGGAGGAATTTGAGGTGCAGTCCATCCTAGATTCCCGTATGGTGAGGGGCAGGATCCAGTACTTGGTGGAGTGGAAAGGTTACGGCCCGGAAGATCGGTCTTGGGAACCCTTAGGGAATCTGCACTGTCCGGAACTAGTTGACCGGTTCCATGCCCTGCATCCGGGCAAGCCTGGTCGACCGCCGAGTCGGCAGTCCTCGAGAGGGGGTTCTGTAGCGATTGTGGTGCCCGGGGGTCGAGGGATGGTACTACTATCAAGATCCCGAAGATGGTATGCGTGTGGGGACGTTTGTAGAAGAGGCAGAGTGAACTACAGTGACCAGCATTCCAAGGGGCAAGCAGGAAGAGCCATGAGACCTAAGGCATATTAGCCCCTCCCCTTCTCATGGACGGTGCTTGTCAATTTTTGTTTGTTGAGAGGATCGGAGTGGCGGAAGGTGTTCCCCGCCGGATTCCAGCGAGAAGCTAGAAGATTCCTGGATTTGAGAAGCCGTGCTTACCCAGCGTTTGGAACTGTCAGCGCTTTTCTGATAAGTACTCAAAAAACGGAAACGGGCTCGTTTTCGTTTTCTGCCTTGTTGTTTAAAAGTCCCTAGCTAGTTAGATTAGGGCACTCTTGGGACGATTGCTTGTTCTTGCAACTCATATTAGGCAGCGTTCTGCCTGAAGACGCGCTGCGCTAATATTCCTTGTACTGTCTCTCCAGAGAGGGTTTCTGGGAGATGTAGTCTCAGAACTGTTTATTGTTTTGTTTGTTTTGTTCACGGACAGTTCTTGCCACACAGAGAAAGAGACATTATTCCATGGACGTTTTCTTGTGGGTTCCCTGAAGCAATCTTGTGGCTGACACTGAGAGCGGTTTGTGCCATTTTAAACAACCGCTATTTTTCTATTTCCTTTTTTTTGACTACCTCAGGCCACAGTTTCTGAACTCATTACAGAACGAGTCATAGTCCTTGCAGGCTTGCTGTGGTGTCCTCTATTCACTGCCAGGGTTTTGTATGATTCCGGTGAGTGGTGTGCCTACAAATTGCTTCATATACTGTCCGAGACACCTGAAGTGTAGTGTTGACTGTGTTCCTTACTTTTCCCTAATCAGGTGGGTCCTCTCCTGCTGTCCTAAGCATCTTGGTGACCAGACTCCCGGGGGATCCCAAGGAATCATCGCTACCCATTTTTTATTTTATCCACTTCCCCTTTCCCGGCTAGGTACGTGTGCGCACAGTGTGTTTCGCTTCCACTGTGGGTTCCGTGTCTGGTGGGGTAAGGAGAGCTTAGCATCCGAAGTCGTTTCTGCCGGACACCCTGAGCTAAGGTTAGTGGCGTGTGTGAGCCTGCGCTGCTGCCAATCCATGACAGTTGTCTCTCCTATGTATTTGTCTCTCGATAAGCTTCCACCGGAATTGAGTTCTCTTCCTGCATCTTTGTGGGCAACAGGTCCCAATGACGTGGGCCTGCTTGATATCTCCTCTTATGTTGTTCAGTTGATATCTAATGTGCGATTGCCACGTATTCCCCAGTATCGTATCTCTCTTGATGGTGAACGAGCATTGTTAGCGATCATCTATGATTTGATCGAGAAAGACGTTATTGAGGAAACACGGGGAAACGTGTGCAACAGTCCTGTACTGCCCATTCTTAAACGTACTGATCCTTCAAAACCACCTGTTTATCGTTTTGTTATCGATTTACGGGAGGTGAATAAAATTGTGATTCCTCAGTTCCCCGTTGTGCCTGACATCACGTCACTACTGACTCTGATTCCAGCTTCTGCATCGTGGTTTTCGGTGATTGATTTGAAGAATGCGTTCTTCAGCATTCCCATTGCGGAAGAGAGCAGAGACCTTTTCGGTTTCTCTCTTGGTGGACGCAGCTTCCGGTTCAAACGCGCTCCTCAGGGCTACTGTGAAAGTCCATCGATTTACAGTCAAGCCTTGAAGGGTCAACTGGATGCGTTTAGGTTGCCGGCTGGTGCGGCCTTAATCCAATATGTCGACGACTTATTGGTAGCTGCAGATACTCAGGACATTTGCAAAATTGCTACGGTATCGCTGCTGCAACATCTCTGCGAGTTAAATCACAAGGTGTCACCTTCTAAACTCCAATATTGTTGTCGAGAAGTAACCTATCTAGGTCACTTATTGTCAAAGGAGGGAAGGCGGTTGACCCCAGAGAGAATTGCAGCGATTGCGCGAATGGCTGTGCCAACAACCCAAAGAGATGTGCGTGCCTTTCTAGGTATCACGTCATACTGCAGACAGTGGATTCCAAATTTTTCATTGTTAGCGAAACCATTGGTAGCTCTTACGTGTAAGGATGTTTCAACTCCTTTACCATGGACGGAAGAATGTCAGAAAAGTTTTTCTGAATTACGTGATTCATTGTGCTCGGCTCCTGTGTTAGGTACTCCTGACTATAGCAAGCCGTTTACATTATATGTTCACGAGAGGGAAGGTTGTGCTTTGAGTGTCTTAACGCAACCTTTTGGTGGTAAGCAACGTCCATGTGCATATTTTTCCTCGACCTTGGACCCGGTAGCTAGAGCATTGCCGAGTTGTTTGAGAGCAACAGCGGCAGCTGCGGTGTCCATCCGACAATCAGCAGGATTGGTCATGGATAATATGCTTACGGTGATGTTTCCGCATGCAGTCGACACTCTTTTAAATCGTACGAAAACTCAGCACTTGACGAGTGCGAGATTGTCTGGGTACGAGCTGACGCTGCTGGCAAGCCACATTCAGATAAAACGTTGCAATGTTCTGAATCCGGCGACTTTGTTACCAATTAGCTCAGAGTCAGATGAAATAACAGAGCACGACTGTTATTTGAGGACAGAGGAGGAAACAAAAGGTCGAGTGGACCTTAAAAACACTCCTTTGGAAGACCCAGATGGAACGCTGTATGTGGATGGTTCATGTTTTAAATTACCGAATGGCGATGTGACTACTGCATATGCTGTTGTAACGTTGAATACTGTTGTTGAGACTGCACGAATAAATCAGAATTCTGCCCAAGCTGCAGAGCTGATCGCTCTCACTAGAGCGTGTGTGTTAGCGAAAGGGAAACGTGTGAATGTGTTTACCGACAGCCAATATGCTTTTGGCGTCGCACATAGTTTTGGACGGTTGTGGAGAGAGAGAGGTTTTCTAACATCGCATGGTACGAAGATTCAGCATGGCCAGCTTGTGAATGATCTTTTGGATGCACTTACGTTGCCTAAGCAAGTGGCGATTGTTAAATGTAGTGCGCATCGTAAGGTGACGGATGATGTTGGTTGTGGTAATGCGTTTGCGGATGAGACTGCTAAGGAGACTGCCCGGAACCTTAGCACTTGAATGTATGTGACGAGTTCGGTTAGGTGGCCTACAGAATCGAGTATGTGTGAGGACACTATCGAGAGTGTGAAAGCGATTCAGAATGAGGCCACCGAGACTGAAAAGATGAAGTGGAAAGAAAGTACGGGAAAGTTGGATGCGAATGGTTGTTGGATTGACTTATCGGATCATAAAAGATGGATGTTGTCTGATGCGTATGTGCTGGCTGTTGTGACTATGGCACATGGGTTAGCACATATTAGCGCGAAAGGTATTTGTAAGTTGTTGTCTCCTGTGTGGAAGAATGATGGTATCACGAAATGTGCTGAACGACTGGTTAAGAATTGTATGGTATGTATGTTGTACAATCCTGGTAAGGGAACCCCAACTCCTCCTGGTAGTTTTGCTCCCCCTTCATGTCCCTTTGAGGTGATCCAATTAGACTTCATCCATATGGAGCGATGCAATAACCTGAAATACGTTTTAGTTGTGGTTTGCGCGTTTTCCCGATGGATCGAAGCCTACCCTCTTAAGGACAACACTGCCTTGTCAACTGCGAAAATCCTACTGAAGGAATACTTTCCTCGGTATGGAATGCCTAGAGTTGTGTGGTCCGATAACGGAAGTGAGTTTGTGGGGAGTGTGATGAAGAGTGTGTGTAAGGGCCTTGGAATTAATCAGAAATTCCATAGCGCCAATCATCCCCAGTCAGCTGGTTTGGTTGAGGGGTACAACGGCACCCTTAAACTAAAACTAGCAAAGATTCAGGCTACGACTGGTCTTTCGTGGCCTGACGCTTTACCCTTAGCATTATTGTCAACAAGGGCAACTGTACACTCCCGAGTAGGGCTCAGTCCCTATGAAATAGTGTTCGGTCGTCCTGCCAATGTTTGGGGGGTCCCTAGGCCGGGTGTGTTCTGTGATCTTGAGTATCCAATGTTGATCGATTATCTTCATGACTTGACTGCTAAACTGAGGTTAATTCACCAACAGGTTTACGAAGCATTGCCGACGCAGACGGAGGGTCCAGGCCACCAGCTCCAGCCCGGAGACTGGGTGGTGACGCGCAATTTTTCGCGCAAGAAGAACTTGGAGCCAAGATTCACTGGACCCTACCAGGTCCTCCTTGCCACGAGAACTGCAGTTCGTCTAGAGGGTCGGAAAAACTGGGTGCATGCCACCCATACCAAAAAAGTCCCTATTCCATTGCCGGCAGACTCGTGGGTGAGGAGAGGCATTGCATCAACTGAAACCGAAGGATTGCCGGCGTTTGTACCTTTCAGCGACGCACAACCTGTCGGAGAATCCTCAGTGCAGCAGAAAGACACTGTTGAACATTTGCCATCAAAAGACTCAAGACCAGAACATTCAACTGATCAACAGAACGCTGTCTCTTCAACGGATCCTTTGTTTGACGAACAGACACGTCCTGGGGAAACCCGATACTTTTTGCGATCCAGCACTAAAGACTAATAAAAGATCCTGTTCTGTCCCTTGACAATTGCATTATCCCGTTTTCCACGATCAGTTTGAACACTCGTATCACTGTAATTATTTTTGTATATATACACTGAGTTTCGTTCCTCATATTTTTGCTTCCACAGCTGAGAGACACTTTGCATATACATAATTGTGAACAAAGGCCGTAGGGCCGCGCGTGTACTGCCTTCTGGTTAGTAGGTCTTGACACTAGGTTAAAGACCGTCGGTTCCTGGGAACTCCTAGGGATTGACTACTGCTACACAGAACGAAGTGCGTCAAGAAACGTTGCGGACGGTCGTAGGGGATGGCATTTTCGAAGCTGATGGACTTGGAAGGAGCTCAGGCGCAAAGGTTCAAGTTGCAACAACTTAGTCGTACCAAATGTTTTATGTTCCGAATATTCGCATTGCTTTTGACTGTTTCTGCATTATTGGCGGGTGGGGTGTATTACATGATGTCTCATTTCTTATCTCCTGCTATACCTACTCCTACCTCTAATCCTCGATCTACTACTGTTGCATCTCCCCATTCCTTTCACTTCTTACCCGAACACGAACAGGCTAGACGTGCAGAATTCCGCAACAATTCCTTTATTCAGCTCCTTCACCAGCATCAGTTAGTGGTTAACACTACTAATTGTTGGGTGTGTGGGTTGATGCCACATACTACTGATAAGGGAATTCCATATCTGGTGTTACCGTATAGTTCCCAAGGGTCTGCTCGAGCATTTCAAACAATGTTTCGAAGCGCACTAGATTCTCAACCCAATCGAGAGCCACGTTCTCCCTACCTTGGCCCTGGCTCGTACTATAAGCCTTTGTCTATAGCGATAGAAGACTTAGATAGAGATATCTATGAGCCGTCGCTCATTCCAGTGGAAGAGGTACAAGCCTATAGGGTCCTGAGTAAGGTCGAGTACAGTGCGCTCACGAGTGATAAACAGCTTAAAAGCTCGCTTCTGATATGGGTCGTACCCCACATTGGTAATTTTTGTCTAATGGGTCGTGGCCGAAGATCGAAAGCCCGACTTGGAGAGAGCGCTTGCGCTGAAAATTACATGCTGCCGATGATCTCGTCCCCTGTGTTTCTGGCTGCCAAGGGTACCTACTTTGTCTGTCATGATCGTGCGTATGCATGGTTGCCCTCTGACTTCATGGGCTCATGTTTTATCGCAAACTTGTTGCCTCCGACGTTCACTGTTGATGCAGATTATCTTAAGACTAGAGTTGTGAGAGGCGTAATTAGCGAAGAGGATACTGCCGGTCAAGAGGCAGGAGACTTTTTCAAGGGTTTCCTCCCGTTTTGGGGACCTATGGTCAATAGTAGGAACCTGAGACAGTTGACTCGAGTGGTAGAATCGACAGCTAATATTACTGCCAGTGCCCTTGGTAATATCACCACAGAACTTCAGGCGGATAGACTTATGACGTTACAAAACCGTATGGTTTTAGACGTGATCTTAGCAGATCGAGGTGGGGTATGTAAGGTGATCCATTCGAGCTGCTGTATTTTCATTCCTGATAACGCTCCGACTGTCTATCAAGCCATCTCGAAGTTGCATAAGATCTCCGAATCCATACACGTGGATGTAGGGGATTGGACGCTACTTGGGTGGTTTTGGGGCCTGATGTCGACTTGGGGTTGGAAGATTCTGATGATCATCGGAGTTGTTGTGGCGTTCCTGTTCACGTGTTGCCTTTGTGTGCAGTGCGGTCCTGCCTTATGTGGCCTCTGCGCCACAACGTGTATGAGACAGCCGCCTGTTACCAATGGAACTCGGTTGGACAGAGCTATGCTACAGCAACATCTAGATGGTCTGATGAATATCGAATATGATTCCGACTAGTGCTTGCCTACATGAGGGCAAAAGGAGCGTCTGAGGTTTCGTGACAATTGTAAGTGGTGTTTTTCGACTCGCACGAAAATGGTCGAGTCTGGTATCTACGAACCGCAAATGACGAGTTTAGTAAGTGTGCGCAGTTTCGCTGTGCTAACTTAAACCGTTCGTTTGCTACGTGGGTTCTTCATCTGTACCCACGGGTTCCATCTTAGATACGGCATCCATTTTGTCTCTTGCCCTCAAGTAGCCAGCGAACGGACATTGTCCGCTTCGCGACCCTGGGACTCACAAGATATTTGCGGAAGACACATGTTCTTTGTAAGTGTCTTTATGATGAGGGGGATGATACTGTAAGGCAGATGGCCCCGCTCGAGGCTCATCTCGCCGTGCCGGTTTATTGTCCCAGCCGTGCATCTCATTAGGCACGTCCCTTTGATGCCTGTAGCTCGTGTTTCCCGATACCTCCCCTTTTACACCCTTTCCAATCTCCCCACTGTTTCCATCTTCCTCCGCACCTGTCCTTGTTCCTTTTTCGATCTGTTTTACTGCTGATTGGAATGTACTAATGGTGGGAAGATGGGTTTTTACAGTTGGGAACCGCCAAATGTTTCCGCACTTATGTTCCGGACCTTATGAGTATCAAAGTGACCAAAGCAACCCCTCTCGGGGATAGTTGTGGGAACCGGGTTGTAAACCTTTGTCTGCTATGCAAACCTATTGGAAAATCGTGTATAAAAGGAGCGACCCACAGAACCAATTTGAAGCAGTCTCCCTGAACTACACTCGTTGTACTTCCGTGATCTCTGTGTTTCCCTGCAGCAAATAAACCTTGAATCTTTGACGCCGAAGGAAGTGTCCCGTGTCTCTGTCATTCGTACGCCGGAGCAGGTTACCCACGAAGGTTTCAGGTGTTGTCCCCTGGCACCGCTGGGTCTTAAAGAACCCAGTCCTTCAGGTCCCCCAGAAGTCCCTGGGATTCAGCCCCTTCGAACTATTGTACGGGCACCCTGTCCGGGGTCCCCTAAGCTTGATCAAAAAAGGATGGGAGGTGACCACCCAAGATGCTCCTCCTGATGTGTACCGGTACCTCCTGACCCTCCGGAACCAGACTCGGCGGTTTTGGGAACTTGCCAAGGCCAACCTCGAAGCCAGTCAAGAAGACATGAAACGTTGGTATGATCAAAACGCCTCGTCCATTGAGTTCGAGCCGGGCCAACAGTTCTGGGTCATGTCCCCGGTCGAACCATGCGCCCTCCAGGACAAATGGACCGGGCCCTTCAAGGTGGTGGAGCACAAGAGCCCTGTCACCTACCTGGTAGACATGGAGTCTCCCAGGAACCCCCTCCGGGTCCTCCATGCCAACCGACTCAAGCCTCACTTTGTCCGCTCCGAACTTAGCCTCCTGATGGCTACCGACAGTGGGGCTGAAGAGGACTCCGAGCCCCTACCAGACCTCCTGAATGCCCTCGAGAAAGACGGCTCCGTGGAAGGAGTCAACCTCTCTTCCACCCTGACCCCAACACAACGCCAAGATTGCCAAGAACTATTGAGACAATTTGCTGATCTGTTCTCTCTCACCCCCGGGGTACCCCATGGTGCCTCCACGATGTCGACACCGGGGATAGCCCGCCTATACGGCACCGAGCCTACCGAGTTCCCGATCGAGTACGAGCCTGCATCCAGTCAGAAGTGACCAAAATGCTGGCTCTGGGGGTGGTCGAGCCCTCCGACAGCCCATGGGCCAGCCCTGTTGTCCTGGTCCCCAAGGCCGCCGCCCCGGGCGTCACCCCCAAACTCAGGTTTTATGTAGACTACCGGGGTCTGAACGCCGTCACCCGAACCGACGCTCACCCCATCCCTCGGGCTGATGAACTGATCGACCGCCTGGGGGCAGCCCGCTACCTGAGCACATTCGACCTAACGGCGGGCTACTGGCAGATCGGACTCACTCCAGGCGCCCAGGAGCGATCCGCTTTTTCCACCCCGATGGCCACTACCACTTCAGGGTAATGCCCTTCTGGATGAAAAACGCCCCCGCCACGTTTCAGAGACTGGTGAATAAGGTACTGGCGGGGCTCGAGGAGTTCAGCGCCGCCTACCTGGACGATATCGCGGTGTACAGCCTCCACTGGGCTGAACACCTCCCACACCTCCGGGAGATCCTGGCCGCCCTCCGACGGGCAGGACTAACAATAAAAGCCAGCAAGTGCCAGACCGGCCAAAGTTCCGTGACCTACCTAGGGCACCAAGTGGGAAGTGGCCAGGTGGCCCCCCTCCAACCCAAGATCGACGCCATCATGGCCTGGGAACCCCCGGTCACCCAAACAGAGGTCCGAGCCTTCCTGGGGCTCACAGGATATTACCGGCGCTTTATAAAAGACTATGGCAGTATTGTGGGCCCCCTCACGGAACTCACTACCAAACAACAACCACAGAAGGTGCACTGGACACCTGAGTGTCAGACCGCCTTTGAGACCCTCAAGACAGCGATGTGCACCGCCCCGTGCTCCAAGCCCCCGATTACAGGCGGGAATTCATAGTGCAAACAGATGCCTCCGATCACGGCGTTGGGGCAATTCTCTCACAAGTCAACACCGAGGGAATTGATCAGCCGGTGGCCTTCATTAGCCGACGCCTACTGGCCCGAAAACAGCGCTGGAGCACCATTTAGCGGGAGGCCTTCGCCGTGGTGTGGGCCCTCAAGAAACTCCGGCCCTATCTCTTCGGCACCCACCTCCGGGTACAAACTGACCACCGACCTCTGCGGTGGCTGATGCAGATGCGAGGGGAGAATCCGAAGTTGTTGCGTTGGTCCATCTCCCTGCAAGGGATGGACTTCACTGTGGAGCATCGCCCAGGCAACGACCACGCC
Source organism: Lissotriton vulgaris (assembly GCF_964263255.1). Taxonomy (NCBI): domain Eukaryota; kingdom Metazoa; phylum Chordata; class Amphibia; order Caudata; family Salamandridae; genus Lissotriton; species Lissotriton vulgaris. Next base: position 509,175,488 of record NC_141685.1, on the reverse strand, counting down.
AACGCAGATGGCCTGTCCCGCTTCTTCCGCTTTGGCGAGGAGAATACCCAAGAAGATGGGTGACTCTCCCTGCCTTCAGCTGGGGGGGACGTGTGTTGGACCCGGCCTCGTGGCGTGGTCCCACTCCTCCCGCATGGCGGGTCCCGGACTACCTCGACCCCTGTTCCCCGGCCGAGAGCAGCACCATCCTGCCTCCACGAGAGCCGCCCCTCCGGGCAGCCCCCAGCTCTCCACCGTTGGAACTCGGCAACCTCTCCTCAACACCTTCGGCTGGTCCGAACCCTAACCCGGACCACCATCTCAAACCCAGACTCCATCTTGGGCCCTCCACGACCAGGCCTCGTGGCCTCGGCCCGACCCCAGCCGCAGACCCAGCGAAGCCCCGACATCGAGGCACCACGATCCGACCAGGGGGCAAAGAGACCACTTGACGGATCAATGGGGGAAAGAGTTTCGATGGTCCTCCAGCCGTCCCCCGACGCCTGGTTTCGATCGTCCCCAGCCTCCCTGGGCGCTGGCTCCACCCCCCTGCTGGGTGTCTGGACCCGCACATCCCGGACCCTCCGACCTCCAAGTGCGAGGGTCCGGACATCAAAGGACGTCAGACCTATAACTGGGGCATCTCCGGAGTAGGTCGGGAGTTGTATCCTGGAGTCGGGAGACACCGAGACAAACTCATCTACGTGAAACCTGTACCACCTTGTGGTCCTGCTGGCGCTGCCGCGGCCCATCTTCGTGCAACCATCTTTGGAGTCCTGCTGGCGCTGCCGCGGCCCATCTTCGTGCAACCATCTTTGGAGTCCTGCTGGCGCTGCCGCGGCCCATCTTCGTGCAACCATCTTTGGAGTCCTGCTGGCGCTGCCGCGGCCCATCTTCGTGCAACCATCTTTGGAGTCTTGCTGGCGCTGCCGCAGCCCATCTTCGTGCAACCATCTTTGGAGTCCTGCTGGCGCTGCCGCGGCCCATCTTCGTGAAACCATCCTTGGAGTCCTGCTGGCGCTGCCGCGGCCCATCTTCTTGAAACCATCCTTGGAAATCTGCTGGAGCTGCCGTGGCCCATCTTCGTGAAACCATCTCTGGAGTCCTGCTGCCACTGCCGCGGCCCATCTTCATGAAACCATCCTAGGAGTCCTGCCGGTACTGCCGCTGCCCCTACCGAAGAGCCCCCCAGCTCGAGGATTGAGAGCTGAGCGCAGGGTATCCCAGTACCAGGCTGGTACCAAGACTGTCCCGCTACCCCCTTCCCACAGAGACTAACTTCGAGAGGATCCCTGGATCCAGTTATTCTTGTATCGTTACAATAACCTGCCTAAAAGTACTGATAAAATCGTCAAGAACCTAACTTTGTGTGGTGTCCATCTGTAGGGGGGGGGGGGAGTGCTCGTCTGCACGATCCTAGGAGAGGAACCTCGCCAGGAGGCCTCTCACCCTTGCTCGGCCGACCCTAAGATTCCCTTTCTAACATAATCCAACTTCTCAGATTCTTCTGGAGATTTGGTAAAGTCTTTATGGTCAGTAACCGTGCGCAGTCTATCCATTCTGTGTAGACTTTTTTTTCTTCAATGGGACACCTTAAAAGTTGAGCAACTGCTTGGTAAGCAGATGCTGTGCACACTATGCTGGTCAGACCAACGATTATTTAGAATTACAACTGGCGCAGAACCTAAAATACATGATGTTCACCCCATGTGCGGGTTATTCTCTTACAAACTGCCTGGGACGTTCATGGGAGTTGTCCTTTTGCCATTTACCGTTAAATGTATCTGAAAAAGCGCGCATCTGACCTCAGAGAGTATCCTAGTGCTGGATATGCAAAGGGGTTGGAGTCATTATCTGTAAAGCCACGTTTTCAGTTTCTTATTAAAAGCTATAGGTCTGTAGGCGGTCCTAGTGTGAAGGGGGAGTTTGCGCCGGGCTTTAGGAGGCAGATATGAGAAGGCATGCCTCAAGCTCTGGCTCTATAGGTAAGTGGGACTGTCACAATCATGAGGCTGGCTGAGTGCAGGTGTCTCGTGGGTGTATGGAAGTTGATCCCACTGTTGAGGTAGGTGGGGCCTATGTTGTGAAGTGACTTGAATGTGTGTGTGAGTAGTTTGAACTCGCTTGAACTTGTGTTTGGGGAAACTGTGGAGGCCTTGGAGGGGGAAGCGAAGAGGGTGCCCAGAGGGAGGTTGAGTGACTCTGTTTGCAGTGTTCTGGATGGACTGGAGTCTCTTGGCGAGTTGGGTGGAGATACTTGTGTAGAGTCCCATAGTCTGGCTACATTGTGATGAGTGAATGAACAGCTGGTGTTGAGTAGAAGCGATCTGTAGATTTTCCTCTGGGTGTGAAAGCAGGCAGAGGTGACCATATTGACTTTGCTGTTAATCATGACTGAGTTTGCTGTAAACCATGATTCACAAGGTTTTGACTTTGCTGGTAGAGATGAGTGAGAGAGATGGGTGAGAGTCCAAGTTCAGAAAGCCAACAGGCTGAAGACGAGAGACGAGTTTCTTTCTGGAACAGATGTATATCTGTTTTGTCCGAGTTAAATTTCATCCAAATGGCTACTTCAGACATGCACTCGAACCTAGCTTGGGTGTTAGTGGTGTCCTTGGATAGGATATGGATGAGTGGAGTATTGTCGGAGTATGGGACTATGTTGAAGAACAAGTTATTTACCTTTAGTAATGCCTTATCTGATTAGACTCTATCTCGCAACGATTCCTTACCTTACAGTTATCCCCAGGGTGGAGGCCTCTGTCTTTTTTGAGCCAGAAAGTAGCAGGAATAACAACCATGACCTACTTCTGATGCTAGCACCCTTATGGTATCTCCTTTGGCCAAAAGTCCTCTGTCAGTTGGTCGTGAGAAAGTGGCAAGGGTTGTGGTGTTTCCAGGAAGAGGATGGAGTAACCCCGCTAGACGATTTGGAATACTTACTTGTCTGATGTTACGTAATGCTAGTTGGGCAGGCAATGGAAAACCCTCCCTCTCACTGGGTGCCCATGCTGAAATTAGGGCAAACTAAAGGGGTTTGGAGGGTGCAGTTGCTGAGCGTGGGGTGGTGGACTGGCCCAACCTCAGGCTCGTGGGCCCAAGTGATCTGTGGGAACCACACCTTTGGCCACAAAAAGGCTGGGAAGCCTGTTGTCCTTGGTGGCGGGGGAAAGGAAGTCAATAGTAGCACCTATTGTAGACACGGAAGGAGTGAACGGCAGACTGGGGTTGGCGTAGGGCCATGGATAGGCCCAAAGGTCTGGCCATAGCCCAGCTGTCTTTAAAGCGCTCCAGCGCTGAGTCTGCCTTTTTGTCAAAAAGGCAAGAGCCATCAAAGGGCATGTCCATGAGTGAAGCCAGAAGCGGTACAAATGGGGGTGGTGATGGACGGAGCATCTGGATCAATCAAACACTCACACCCAGTCAAAAGATCTGGGTTTAATCCAGCACCGTTCTTTAGCCCATTCTGCCACCCCAGTTCAGACATGGCTATATGCAAATCAGTCTGACCCTGTGCCTCATGGGAACAGTCCAACCCGAACTGCCAAGCCATGTCTTCCCTGGACCGGAAACAAGCTTCCGAGGACCGGTTTCTGGCATTCCAACCGTCTTCAGCCCGGATTGCTTGAATCCAGTGGCAAAGTGAGCAAGGGACTCACGTCTGAGCATACCCTGCCACACTTATGGCGGCCAAAAGCGGTACAAAAGGGGGTGGTGATGGACGGAGCATCTGGATCAATCAAACACTCACACCCAGTCAAAAGATCTGGGTTTAATCCATCACCTTTCTTTAGCCCACTCTGCCACTCCAGTTCAGACATGGCTATATGCAAATCAGTCTGACCCTGTGCCTCATGGGAACAGTCCAGCCCGAACTGCCAAGCCATGTCTTCCCTGGACCGGAAACAAGCTTCAGAGGACCGGTTTCTGGCATTCCAGCCGTCTTCTGCCCGGCTTGCTTGAATCCAGTGGCAAAGTGAGCAAGGGACTCACGTCTGAGCATACCCTGCCACACTTATGGCGGCCAAAAGCGGTACAAAAACGGACGTAGTTACGTCACACTATGTATATGATGGGACTGTTATACCGATAATTCTGCACTTTGGACTTTGTTTGTTATTCAGTGATACGTTTACATTAGTTGTCAACATTAATTTCATTATTCAGGATTTGTTAGTATCACACAGGTGTAACTATAAGCAAGGGTAGCGAGCACTTCCGGGTGTACGAGAAAAACCAGGGGATACGTATGCAAGGCGGATTGATTCTGTGGGGGTGTTAGATTGGGTGGCTGATTCTCGATCAGTAAGGTGCGGTATGCTAGCGGCTGATTTTTGGGTGCAAGGACAGCAGTGTGAGTGCGTTACCAGAGGGGTGTGAATGATATGGCCCAGAGAAGGGCACTATGGGAGTTCTAGTATTATGAGTGCGGTTTAATTGACGTTGTGGATTGGATGATGATTACAAACACGTGAGAGTGAACACTGGTTATTTAACGAGCGAGTGGAATGGAGAACGATTGAGCAGACTGAACGAGCGGGTGAAAGACGCTGACGGTTGAATGGAGAATATGGGCTTGTGTGCAGCGAAGGTGAGAAGGATACTTGATGTGTTAGTATTAGGACTTGTTTTCTACAGAGGTGGGTTAAGACTTGGGGAGTACCATGGGGGAGCACTTCAGTTTTATAGACTTCTGTTGACGAAGCGGGAGGGTAATATTTTTATTGGTTTGCTGACACCTTTTCTATGTTTAAACTGCACATTTAAATGCGCACAATTGGTATAGCAACTCTTATTGTATTTTTTCAGAAAACCCCTGACGAAGAGCTTAACGCTCAAAATGCATTGGGTAACATCTACACGACCTACGTTGTTGTTTATTTTATCACGTGCCGCTGTTTAAAAGCCTGGATTGGAAAGCAGCTGCATTTGAAAATGTGCAATAAACAACCATTTGGAATTTTCACAGTCTCCGTGGTACTATTAAGGAAAAGTTTGTAGAAATAAGGAAACAATAGTGAAGTTGGATAAACTATGGTTGAAAATGAAGTACTTGAGGGGATAAGAACTACCATTTGCAGGATATCTGCCGGCACCGCCACCCAGATAGCCAGGTGTATTCTTATTTTACCCCAACAGCTAATACATATAGTAGATTGGATTATTGCTTTGTGCCAGAAACGGCGGCTGTTCGGATCTTAGAAACGTAGTACCTGGCCCTCTATCTGTCTGACCTCTCCCCCCTGCTGGTGGCCTATACCTTGGGCCGCCCGCGCTCAAAAATACAGTTGTGGTGTCTTAATACGGAAGCACTGACGGACCCGGTTTTTAAGGAAACAATTATGGCAGGGTTGGATGGCTACTTTGAGGATAACTGGAACACGGCTAGTTTGAGGGCGTTTGAATGGGATGCAATGAAAGTGGTGCTGAGGGGAATATGTATGGCCACGTAGGTGGGAGTGAAGAGAGTGTTGGAGCAGGACCTAACACACACCAGGAGGACCGCTTAAAGGTTCTAGAGGCAGCCCTTCCCACTGACCCAGAGGGACCGACTAAATGGACGGAACAACGGCAGCAGAGGATAGGGGAGCTCTGGGAGACACTGGGCAAATACAACAGGTCCACTAGCAGACGCCGATGGTACCCTGAGTGGGACAAGGCGGGGCGCCTACTGGCGCGCCTGATCAGGGAGGAGACTCAACCTACTCCAATACTAGCCCTTAGGTCCGCTTAGGGTCGGGTGGTCTATACCCAGCAGGAGATAAACAGGGTCTTTGCCGAGCCCCTCCGACAAATATATTCCGAGCCCGCTGCCGCCCCGCAATCTCTGGAGGCCCATCAGGCCAAAGTGGACCTGCCCTTCCTGTACTCGGAGAGTCAGGAGACCCTAGGGGCTAATTTCCATGGAGAAGATGTGAAAGCGGCAATCACACACTTGAAGGCGGCCAAATCCCCTGATGCGGATGGCCTGGAGGCGGAGCTCTACAAGGAATTTGGAGGAACCTGGTTCCTCGGCTTCTGGATATAGTTCTGGAGTCTGGGGAGACAGGTATACTGCCCGCCTCCATGCGTGAAGCACTGATTGTGATGATCCCCAAGCTGCGGAAGGATCCCTTGCTTCCGGCCTCTTATAGGCCGATATCAATGCTCAATGTTGACCTGAAAATTATAAGTCAGGTTTTGGCGAACAGACTGCTCCCGTATCTTCGATGACTGGTAAATGACGACCAGTCTGGTTTTATTACTGGCAAGAATGCGCTTCGGAATATCCGTTGCCTGGCCCACGTGATACAGTCCTAGAGGGGGGAACTGAGAAGAATATCCTGGTATTCCTGGACAACGAACAGGTGTTAGATTCGCTCAGGTGGGAATATCTATGGCAGGTACTATTAAAAATGGGGATCGGTGAGGCTTTTGTGAATTGGGTAAAACTCCTCTATACTAGGCCGGTGGCGAGGGTCCGTACGGGACGTTATGTCTCGGATGCCATTCCGGTGGCTAGGGGGATGCGGCAGGAGTGTCCACTTTCCCCCCTGCAGTTCGCCCTGGCGATGGAGCCATTGGCGTGCCATCTTCGCGGGGTTCTCCAGGGGAGGGGTATTAAAGTTGGAGCCGTGGAACATGCTGTCTCTATGCGGACGACTCGCTGATTTACCTGCGGTAGCCAATACATTCACTTCCGCTACTGTTGGCGGTTTTGGGCCAATTTGCTGAGGTCTCTGGACTGTATGTCATCAAGACCAAATCCCAATTATACCTGGTGGGGTCTGAAACTGAAGGTGCAGAGTCCAACTCCCCGACATAGGGATTCCCTGGGTGCCTGATGTGCTGCGCTACTTGGGGATCTGGATAAGTAGGGACAGGGACATTTTTTACCAGCATAATATGGGGAGGGTCCTCAGAGGTCTCCGGGGCAGTATAGATTTCTGGAATATGCTCCCACTTTCACTGATGAGAAAGATTGCCCTTAATAAAATGGTGATATTGCCCCGGCGTCTCTTCACAATGCAAGGCTCCTTCTTCGAACTCCCACATCAGGTTTTCAAAGACCTTGATTCGCTGCTCCTGCGATTACTTTGGAATGGCAAGCACTGTCGGGTAAGCCTGGAGGTCATAAAATGCAGGGGTAGAGGCAGCCTATAAATCCCTGTTCTAGACTTTATTATTTTGCGTGCCAATTACAGCACGCAGTGGCTTGGCTGGACACGGACCCCTCATAAGAACGTTCGCTTCTAGCCGACACTTATATGGACCGACAGCTGGCCGCGCTTTTATGGCCCTCGGATGGTTACTAGAGGCAGGGCCCTCCACTGGGTGGTTTGTTGGCGGCCATATGGGCCAGGGTGGTTAAGAGAATTATCAAGGAGAAGCTGTTTGCCCCGAAGGCGGATTTTTGGCTGATGCCACCTTTCGCGCATATTGAGCTCGTCATATCCACTGATAGATAGAAGGCAGGAGGCTGTCTTATGCTGTCAGATCCCTGCCCAAAACAACGTTCATTACGTACCAGGAAGCAGTGGAATCCTATGAACTAGGTCCGGGGCAATTCCTACAGTATGCTAAGATAGCAGCAACGGCACGACAGCTGGTCACGATGATTACCATGTCAGGCGGAAGCTTGTCAAAACACCTGTATAGGGCTCTCAGGGAGGACATGAAGGGTGCACCTCTTGGGGTGGGGGGTAGATGGCAAGAAGTGAGCCAGCAGGAGATAACGCCACAGGAGTGGGAGAAGATTCATGAAGGTGTGCGCAAGGTGGCGGTCTCAAATAGATTTAAACAGATTCAATACAATATGGTCCATATGACGTATCTTTCACCCAAACGCCTACACACCATTGACAGTTCAAGGGACCCGAGTTGCCCCAGATGCCACTATGGCCAGGCAGATTTTGCACACATGGTTTGGTGGTGTCCGACGATACAGGGTTTTTGGGTAGCAATCCTAGAGGACCTGCACAGGATAACGGGGTGGAGGGTGGCTTTGGAGGTACGCACTTGCATCCTCTGATTAATTCCCCGAGACCCTAAACGCAAAACCAGTCGGAAGTTTCTAGTGTTTGCACTGGTGACGGCCAGGCGACGAATAGCAATCCACTGGCTGGTGCAATAGGGGCCACTACTAGCACGCTGGAAAAAGGACCTGAAGGAATGGGCATTGGCGGAGGAGGGGTACATGCGTAGTACTAGGAGGGATGCCAAACTCCCGGAGGTGCTACAGGCATGGGGGTGAATGGTCCAGGAGATAGAGGGGAATGCCCCTGGTTCTACACAGATGATGACCATAGGAGATAGTCCGGAGGGAACGGATCCCCCCAGGCGGAGAGAGGGACAGGGGGACGCCTCGACTTCAATGTTGAATAACTGGAACTTGGGATGGGTGGACCTGGTGGGGGCTGAGGGGGGTTTAGAGGGGGGGTTGCATGAGACTGATGCTTTCACCGATTGATTGATTTGATGGGCGTCTCAGAGACCATCCGTAGTGGTTCGGTAACCCCGTATGGGGGACTGTATTACCTATTGTATGGGGTGGTCCATGTGATGTACCTGTTTCAATGTGCAAAGTATGCTAGGAAAATTGCAATAAAAAAAGGTAAAAATAAATAAATATACCATAACCGACTACTTTGACGTAGCGGGGTCAGGCGGTGAGGAGCTTGACAAGCATTCCCACAGCACCTTCAGACTTATGGCGCGACAGTCTTCGCAGATCTTTAATTAGTGGTCACACTTCAAGCACCACAGACAAAGCAAGTGTGACTCTGTAACAAACATTGGAGTGTGACAGGCATCACAGGGTTTGAAACTCCAGTTTTTCAGAAGACATCCCTAGCAAACTAGAAGAAAAATCTCGAAAAAAGGCTTCAACAAAATGTTGAAAAAAGTCAGTCAAAAATTGACTGTCGATAGTTCTCTCTAGACTGGTGCAGAAAACAAAACTGATGTCAGAGCGCTGGGGTGGTAGAATCATTTTGGCAGTACACCTTTGTGCCAGTAAGTGGCATAATTTGGTCCTTAATTTGTAAGGCACCACACACACTACTTCCAGCGAGGACGATAAGGAACCGAATGATGCAACCTACTGACAAACAGGTGTACTGCAGAAAAAATTCTGAATTCAGTCTGACACCTGCAGAGAATTCTGATGTAAGGAATCTGCAGCTAGAAGTCTCTGTGAGATACCAAACGTACACACAATGTTGGCGAGAGGAGTCATGTAAATATGGAGTTGAGAGGATATCCCTGGGAGATTCCACAGATCAATTTGGTGGGTTCGAAGGTGTGAGGCTGACTTTCTGGGTGCTCCCTGTTAGGAAAGAGCTGATCCACTTAAGAGCCAATCCACAAATTTGTGAGTGGTGGAGACGTTTTATGAGGATCAGGTTAGAGACAGTGTTGAAGCCTACGGAGAGGTCGACGAGGATGAGGGCTGCAGTGTTGTCTGCTACCATAATTATCTGGATTTCAGCAGTGGCTGTGATGAGGGCAGTTTTGGTGATATGATTTGGCCTGAAGCCCGATTGGGATGGATCCAGGAGGTAGTTTGAGTGCACATGGTTAGCTAGCCTCTATGTAATGAGTTTTTTCATGACTTTGCAGAGAATAGGAACAGTGAGATGGGTCTGTAGTTAGCTGGTGAGGTCGGGTCTGCTGTGGGCTTCTATAGTGACAGGATGGTGGTGTGTTTCCAGACGCCAAACAAGTTGGCTGTAGTAAGAAAGCCGTTGAGGATTTGGCAGAGGGTGGTCTAGTTGAGTTCAAGTTTTTATGAAGGATAGGGGATCCGTAGGGGCTCCAGAGTGGATGAAGCACATGGCCTTGGCTGTTTCCCTGAGTCGGATAGTGGCCATCAGTTCAGGGTGTTTTCAGGAGTGTTGCTGTTTTGGGAGAACAAGGGAACCCCATAAAGTGAACCTGGGGTAGGAACGTACTTTTTTGAAAACAATGGTTCAAGGGTGGCCTAGTAAGGTCCTCAAAAAGAATAGTATAGCAAACAATTAATTAACGCTAGGGAGCTTTGGGAGTAGGTTCATATGAAATAGTTTTTATTTTCTTTCTTTCTTAGTATATACAATTTTTATAACGTTTTTCAGGTGCTCAAATAAGTGGTAGGGTGCAGAAAGTGACATGAGTGAACATAGTGAAAAAACGGACTCTCACACAACAACAAGGTTAAAAAACCACATGAATATATACAATGGAGTGGGGGTATTTCCTTGGGTAGGTCGACGTTTCGATCTGTATGAATTTCAGATCATCATCAGGACGAAATCTGGTGATCTTGTAGCCGGAAGATGGAGGGGGGTTATGGTGGTGAATTGACTGTTGTGATGTCTGGGGCGGATACGGTTTGAAGCAGCTCTCTGTGAGGAAAAGTAGGTCCGGAGTAAGGTTGTGGAGCAAGTCCCATATTTTGATGGTGTGTTTGGTGAGGGAGAGGGTGTTTGGTGAGGGTGTGGGTGTTTAGCAGGGCAAATCAGAGGGGTGTGTATCTGAGTTGATAACTGAGGGAGTTCGGGATGCATTGGTGGTGGGAGAGCTAGTGGTGTTGCAGAAGCCAGTGCATGCCTTCAGTGTTGTCAGGGAGGTCCGGCAGCATTGTGGGGAGTTCTGTCCTGGGTTCAGAGGGTGATGACGTGGTAGTGTCTGGGGCTTTGCTGAGGTGGTGTAGGAACAGAGGTCCTGGCGAAGACGGGCTTACCTTTGGTGCAAAAGAGGCACGCCTGCTGCAGCCACCATTAAGGAATGCAAGCGAAAGGAGATCTTGGGGACAGTGAGCACAGCTGGGCTTGTGGGGGGAGAGATGTGGGAGGCGGATGGTAGAATCAGGTGAGAGAAGTAGCAGCAGAGGTGCGCTGAAGGAATCGGTGAGAGGGAAAAGGGGGGTGAAGGGGGCAGAAAAATACTCTATGAAATAGACTGTGTCACTAGCTGTTCAGAGTAATTCAATTTGCTTCCATTCGTCTCCATTCCCTGTGCTGAAGTTCCCAATATAGCGTCTTTTCCATGCAGTACCTCAATAGCTGTCAGAACCAGATGGCGTAAAAAATGTAAGGTGGTCTTTTCCCAAGTGTAGTGTGGCTTTTGGGGATGCAAGTTACATAATAACTTCTCTCCTCCTCTTACAGCCACCCTTTTCCCTCTTATTTTCTTCAAAGGGTAAATGTAGAAAATGGAGGCTACAGAATTCGATCCTCTGCCCCTTGTCTAGACTGTGAAATTCAGAGCCCTGCCCCTTCTTCTAGTAAGGAGAAGTTAATCTCCTTTGGAATATGAGCCTATTACGCTAGTCTTCGAACTGTGGGGTGCACTCCTGTACAGGGATGTTGATTTAAATTAAGGGTGGGTTCAGAATGAGAGAGTATGCAAGACCCACAACAAAGCACACATCTGCTTGCTAAGTATTATTCTTAACGATTGTGAGCAAGCACATGCACCATGAAAACAAGCATTTGCAATGCAATAGGTCTCGCATTAATTAAGTTTGAGCTATTGGCATTGCTAAATATTGCAACACCAATTGCAACAAAAGCCTGTAAATTCTAGACCCAAAAAATGTGTATTTATTTTTGTAGCAATGGTGGCATGCTGCGCTTTAGATGAATATGTTTAAAAGTAAAGTGTGCCATACTGCGATTGCTACAATAGTTAATTGTGGATGCGTTAACAATTGATGTGTGCACTGATGGCTGGTGGTGTGTGTGCCTGTAGAAATTGTGCACTGATGGCTGGTGGTGTGTGTGCCTGGTGGAAGTGTGCACTGCCGGCTGGTGGTGTGTGTGCCTGGTGGAAGCGTGCACTGACGGCTGGTGGTGTATGTGCCTGGTGAAAGCGTGCCCTGGCGGCTGGTAGTGTGTGGCTGGTGAAAGCATGCACTGATGGCTGGTGGTGTGTGTGTGCCTGGTGAAAGCGTGCACTGACGGCTGTTGGTGTGTGTGTGCCTGGTGAAAGCGTGAACTGATGTCTGGTGGTGTGTGCCTGGTGGGAGCGTGCACTGAGGACTAATGGTGTCTGTGCGTGGTGAAAGTGTGCACTGACGGTCAATCAATCAATCAATCAAGACATTTATAGAGCGCACTACTTACCCATAGGGTCTCAAGGCGCTAAGGGGGGGGTGGGGTGCCGTTACTGCTCGAACAGCCAGGTCTTGAGCTTCTTCCTGAAGGAGAGGTGGTCTTGGGTCAGGCGCAGGTCGGTCGGGAGGGAGTTCCAGGTCTTGGCGGCCAGGTAGGAGAAGGACCTTCCTCCTGTTGTCGCTCTACGGATGCGTGGGACGGCGGCGAGGGCGTGGCTGGCTGAACGGAGGTCGCGTTTGGGAGCGTAGAAGTTGATTCGGTTGTTGAGGTAGCTCGGGCCTTGATCGTGTAGGGCTTTGTGTGCGTGGGTGAGGAGACGGAAGGTGATTCTTTTGTTGACGGGGAGCCAATGCAGGTCTCTCAGGTGTCCGGAGATGTGGCTGTTTCGTGGGATGTCGAGGATGAGTCTGGCTGAGGCGTTCTGGATCCGCTGAAGTCTCTTCTGGAGCTTGGCGGTGGTTCCGGCGTAGAGGGCGTTGCGGTAGTCCAGTCGGCTGGTGACGAGGGCCTGGGTGACGGTCTTCCTGGTCTCCGTGGGGATCCACCAGAAGATCTTCCGTAGCATGCGCAGGATGTTGAAGCACGCCGAGGAGACGGCGTTGACTTGCCTGGTCATGGAGAGGGAGGAGTCCAGGATGAAGCCCAGGTTGCGTGCGTGGTTCGTCGGTTTGGGTGCGGTGCCCAGGGCGGGGGGCCACCAGGAGTCGTCCCAGGCGGTGGGCGTGGAGCCCAGGATGAGGACCTCCGTCTTGTCTGAGTTCAGTTTCAGGCGGCTGGTCGTCATCCCCTCGGCCACCTCCTTCATCCCTTCGTGCAGGTTGGCTCTGGCGGCGGCGGGGTCGTTGGTCAGGGAGAGGATCAGCTGGGTGTCGTCGGCGTAGGAGATTATGTTAAGGTTGTGTTGGCGTGCGATGGCCGCGAGGGGGCTCATGTAGACGTTGAAGAGGGTAGGGCTCAGCGAGGATCCTTGAGGGACGTCGCAGATGACTTCGGTGGCCTCTGACTTGTACGGTGCTAGGCGGACTCTCTGTGTTCTTCCGTCGAGGAAGGAGACGATCCATTCCAGTGCCTTCGCCTGGATTCCGACGTTGCTGAGGCGTTGCACTAGGGTGCGGTGGCAGACAGTGTCGAAGGCCGCGGAGAGGCTTGGGAGGATGAGGGCCGCTGTTTCTCCGTTGTCCATCAGGGCTCGGATGTCGTCGGTGGCGGCGATGAGGGCGGTCTCGTGCTGTGGTTGGCTCGGAAGCCGGACTGCGAGGGGTCGAGGGATCCGTTCGTCTCGAGGAAGGCGGCCAGCTGTTTGTTGACGGTCTTCTCGATGACTTTGGCTGGAAACGGGAGTAGCGAGATGGGGCGGTAATTCTTGAGTTCGGTGGGGTCTGCTGTAGGTTTCTTGAGAAGAGCGCTGAGTTCGGCGTGCTTCCAGCTCTCGGGGAAGGTGGCGGTGTCGAAGGAGGTGTTGATAATGTCCCGCAGGTGGGGTGCGATGACAGTGTCGGCCTTGTTGAAGACGTGGTGAGGGCAGGGGTCGGTCGGAGATCCGGAGTGGACGGAGTTCATCATGCGGATGGTGTCTTCGGTGCTGATCGGAGTCCAGGCTCGGAGGGTGGTGGTGGGCGGTGTTGCTGTGGTCGTGGCGTGCGTCGGTTGAATGCTGAAGCTGTTGTGTATGTCTGCGATCTTGTTGTGGAAGTAGGAGGCGAGGGAGTTGCAGAGGTCTTGCGAAGGGGTGATGTCGTTGTTTCTGACGTTGGGGTTGGAGAGCTCTTTCACGATGTTGAAGAGTTCCTTGCAGTTGTGTGCGTTGTTGTCCAGCCGGTCCTTGAATGCAGTTTTCTTGGCGGCGCGGATCAGTTGGTGGTGCTTCCGGGTGGCGAGTTTGAGGGCGGTCAAGTTATCCGGTGTAGGTTCCTTTCTCCAGACTTTCGCTAGGGCTCGGCAGTTCTTCTTGGAGCTCTTGAGTTCGTCGGTGAACCATGGGGCTTTCTTGCTGCCGGGTCTGCTGGGCGGGGTCCTCAGAGGGGCGAGTTCGTCCGCGCAGTTGCTGATCCACTTTGAGAGGTTGTCGGCGGCCTGGCTGGGGTTCGCTGAGCTGGCAGGAGGGTGCTGGCTCAGGGAAGCGGCGAGTTGGTCGGCTGTGATCTTGTTCCAGCTTCTGCGGGCAACCTGTTGCTGGTGGTGGTGGATCGTCGTTCTTTTGAAGGTGAAGTGTACGCAGCTGTGGTCCGTCCAGTAGAGTTCTGTGGCGTGGCTGAAGGCGATGTCTTTGCTGGATGGGAAGACAGCGTCGAGTGTGTGTCCGGCGAGGTGGGTGGGGGTGTTCACCAGTTGCTTGAGTCCAAGGTTGGCGAGGTTGTCGAGCAGGGTGCTGGTGTTGCAGTCGTTGTTGTTCTCCAGGTGGTGATCCAGTGTGGTTGTGTGTGTGGGTGGTTGTGTGTGTGTGGGTGTGTGTGTTTGGTTGTGTGTGGTTGTGTGTGTGGTTGTGTGTGTGTGTGGTTGTGTGTGTGTGGTTGTGTGTTTGTGGTTATGTGTGTGGTTGTATGTTTGTGGTTTTGTGTGGTTGTGCGTGTTTATGTGTGTGTTTTTGTGTGTCTTTTGTGTGTGTGGTTGTGGTTGTGTGTGTGGTTGTGGTTGTGTGTGTGGTTATGTGTAGTTGTGTGTGTGTGTGTGGTTCTGTGTGGGTGTGGTTGTGTGTGTGGTTGTGTAAACCGCCCTATCACATGGTATATGGCATTTGTAAATGCATTTTGCTGCACAGCCTTTTGGTAAACTCCAGTTTAAATTAAGTCCCTGTATGGGTCTATTGGTGCAGCCAGGAGTGCTGGGACTTTTGTTTGCTTTAGTAAGGTGAACATTTTTGCAAAAAGTAAAATAAGCCAATAATAAACAACAGAAGCGTTTTTAAAGTCAAGTATTTTCTCAGAGAACCTTTAGAAATTTGATGGCTGGTGGTGTGTGTGCCTGGTGGAAGTGTGCACTGCCGGCTGGTGGTGTGTGTGCCTGGTGGAAGCGTGTACTGACGGCTGGTGGTGTATGTGCCTGGTGAAAGCGTGCCCTGGCGGCTGGTAGTGTGTGGCTGGTGAAAGCATGCACTGATGGCTGGTGGTGTGTGTGTGCCTGGTGAAAGTGTGCACTGATGTCTGGTGGTGTGTGCCTGGTGGAAGCGTGCACTGACGACTAATGGTGTCTGTGCCTGGTGAAAGTGTGCACTGACGGTGTGGTTGTGTGTGTGGGTGGTTGTGTGTGTGTGTGGTTGTGTGGGTGGGTGTGTGTGGTTGTGTGTTTGTGGTTTTGTGTGGTTGTGCGTGTTTATGTGTGTGTTGTTGTCTGTGTTTTGTGTGTGTGGTTGTGGTTGTGTGTGTGGTTGTGGTTGTGTGTGTGGTTATGTGTAGTTGTGTGTGTGTGTGGTTCTGTGTGGGTGTGGTTGTGTGTGTGTGTGTGGTTGTGTGTGTGGTTGTGTAAACTGCCCTATCGCATGGTATATGGCATGTGTTAATGCATTTTGCTGCACAGCGTTTTGGTAAACTCCAGTTTAAATTAAGTCCCTGTATGGGTCTAGTGGTGCAGCCAGGAGTGCTGGGACTTTTGTTTGCTTTAGTAAGGTGAATATTTTAGCAAAAAGTAAAATAAGCCAATAATAAACAACGGAAGCGTTTTTAAAGTCAAGTATTTTCTCAGAGAACCTTTAGAAATTTTAAGGAAATATTTAAAATCCCATGTGGTTTACAAAATGTTACAGTTTTTTGGCACTTTGAAACAGACGGATTACAAGAAACGTGTGTGTTTAGTTTTGGTGAAGGGGCCTGTATTTTAGCCCACCATAACCGTAATATAACGGTGCACTATAAAAGCCAGTGGAGGCTAGGGCTGGGGAAGAGTCAATGACTGCAGCTCTACCCAACGTGAACCCAAACAACACATATGCATTTCAAACGCACCATAGGAGACGAGGCCTTGGTTACAAACACCTTGTCTGACTGCCTAGAAATAGCCTAAAGTGAGTGGGGGTATGGGGGAGGGAGGGGGATTTGTGGTAAAACTAAGCAGTTTCTGCCCTGGAGCCATTCCACTGCATTATCTGTTGTTTTAACAAGTCTGAAGACTAGAGACATGTGTCCAGGAGCAACTAGTATGGACAGCAGCGTGCTGGGGGTCACTCCACAAGGTGGAGAACCACACCGTGCAGGGGACGAGCCTCTTGTCCAGCCTTCATTGTTCCTACTGAACACATTCATACGAAATCACAATCATGCGAAATATGATGTACCCATTAATACGAAATCATGCACACATTCATACGAAATCCGATGTACACAGTTGTACTAATGTGCAGACCAAATGAGTTGTGGAGTTCTCTCTCTACCGTCTTTAAGGACAACCACATTCTTGAGTGGGTTGTTGAGTCTGTGCACATTACCCTGTGTGTAGCGTGATTGTCATGAGCCCAGAGCCACATTTTTCTGAAACCATGGTTACTAAGTGCTAGACCCCACTGTGAAATATCGCAACCCTTTAAAAGCACAATTTGTGAAAATAACGTGTGGTACAAAATCGTGATTGGGGTTGGGAATATGCAGAAGGGCGCATCTGGAACACTCTGTCCTCCCCGTTGTCTGGGATTGAGGATGGAGATGTGTTTTTGTTCCCTGTCTCTCCAATAAAAACAACATAAATAAAAAAAAATACCAGTTCTGCAGCTGTCCCAATAAATGTCAAGTCAGGCTGCGAAAATAAACTGTGTGTGTGTGTGTGTGGTGTGGGTGATGTGTGACGCTGTGCATGAGGTGCTGTTAGGATATGCGTCTGGGTTCGCCAGTGTGATGGCGATGTGCTTTGTGTGCGTTTCCTTATGTATGGTGTGCATTGCTGCTGGAGGGATGCATGGCTATGTAATATGTGCGCTTTGTTGATGCGTTGTCTCTGCTGTGCATGCATGCGCATGGGTGATATTTGCGACTGCTGTGTGCATTTAATTGGTCATATATGTGTGTGGGGTGGTGTCGTTTTTTGTGCGCCGGGTCTTTGGGTTGTGCCCGCAGTGTATGCTGTGGGCATGTTTTCTTTTATATGCATTTAATTGGCCATATATGTGCGTGGGGTGGTGTCATTTTTTTTGTGTGTCAGGTCTTTGGTTTGTGCCTGCAGTGTATGCTGTGGGCATGCTTTCTTTTATGTACGCATGATGTGTGCGTTAGGACAGAATTTGTGTCCTGTGTGTGCAAGCTGTGTTTGCATTGCGCGTAGTAATGGTGTATGCGTGTGAGTATGGGGCTACTGATGTTGATACACTGCCCAGTGGACTGGTCGTGCCTGAGAAGGCAGAAACGCGGGGCCGTGTTCCCACTGAGAGCAGGCGGCGCCGAGGCCCGGCCTAGCTCGCTCCATCCATCCCCAGGCGCAAGCCGCGCATGTCTGGGTGAGGCACACGGACACCCCTGCAAGAGTCTTGCAGGGGTGTCCGTGTGCCTCACCCAGAGGCATGCATGACTTCACCTTTATCGCGCAATCTGCTCTCCAAGGTCTTAGCGCGTGGCAGCTCCGGAATTACCATGAGAAATGAAATAATTTCTCATCTATGAAGTCACCAGCATTCCACAAACCAGACACTCGCCTGGCTTCTCAATCTTCAGGGAGGGACGGTGAGTTTTGGGTCAATCTCCATTCAATATTTTAATCGGCATGGAAAGATCTCAAAAATCTTTCTAGCTGCATAGGCCCAACACCTCTCTTAATTACATTTCTGACTTTTGGCCCAAAAAAATCGCTGTTGGAGCAAACACCTCTGTTGTTGGTATATTAAAAATCGTGTCCTGTGCATGGATGGCTGGTGACATACAGGATGGTGGTATGGACGCAAATCCGCCCGCCATTCCTTCAAGACAGCACATGTCACGCGAGACGCAACCACAGGGTGGACCACTGACTTTAGCATCACCACGGGGCAGTGGAGCAGCCAGGGCCGCTGCTCAATCGCAGATCAGTGGGATCACCTCTCCCAGCATGAGGCCTGTGTTTAAGACTGCCAATGCATTCTAACCTGGGTGCTGGGAGGTGGAGATCTTCGGCAAGAGGACATGCAAAAACGCATTCCACCATGTAATACACAACCTTCCTTTCACTGTTTGAAATAAAACTTAGGAAGTGCATGAAGTATTATGAATTAAAAACCATAAATGGCATAGAAACGCTTATATCATCGGAAAACACTTCACAGCCTCGACACTAAAAATGACACATTTCACAAATGAAAAATGTAAATATAACTTTTTTCGATGTCCACAGAGAGGCGTAGGAATAGGCACAGCAATATCATACCACCCAAGAACTGAAAAATATAAAAATCCGAGTCGGCCTTCTGCCTAGTCTTACAAACTGTCTGGATTTACAAGTTGTTTTTCCGATATGAGCACACTCAGGTGTGACAATCGAGGCTTTTGCCGGTGAAGACGTGGGAGTGAAGACGTGGGACAAGAATCAAATGGCAGGCTGTGTAAAGCAGATGGCGTCTGCCCGCGTTCACGCGCACATGAACGCAAGCTTTAAGCCACATGAACGCAAGCTTTAAGCCAGTAGGTCGCACTTTGAAAAGCCCCTTTACTATAAGTCGAGCAACAGCTCATGCGCTGTTCTAGCTCGACCTAAAAAGACCCAAAAGCAGCTAATTCCATATAAAGATGGTGATATCTTTATTAAGGCCGTGGTGTGGGCTAAATAGGTTTCAGGCTTAATTTTAAGGGCAGTTAAGCAGGACTGAATGAAACAGGTCTCATTCTCTCAAGAGAGTCCATGTAAGGTTTCAGGTGAAGGGATGGGGGGAGGGGGGGGGAGTACGAAAGTAGGATCTGCGTCTATGGTTGCCTTCACTTTTTACCTGGTGCTAAGCTGTATTTGTCTAGCCTGACTGGGAACCTGGAAATCAGGACCCCAGTGTGTCTGCTTTCTCCCCAAATTGTATGTTCAGTACTTAGGTACATCCCAGATTGGATACTGGGGTACACTTATAAATCCCTAGAATATGGTACCCACGTACCCAGGGCATACGTACCCCAGAGGTCTACCATGGGCTGAAGCATGTATTATGCAACCCATGAGAGACCATTCAAAATGGAACTACAGGCCTGCAATTGCAGCCTGTGTAAATTGGTGCTTGCACCACTTACTAAAGATATGGGTTTCCTATATCTAGGGTCACTGCACTTAAAACCTATAAGTCACCCCTCTAGCAGGCCTTTGCAATCTTGAAGGCAGGGTGCTTGGTACTAAGTGAGAGGGTGCCCCAGCATGAGCGGGACACCCCGGCTGGCTACGGAGCCCTTTGTCCCGGTTTGTCAGTGAAGTAGCCATATACTATATAGAGGGGCACTGCATAATTACGCGATGACCATATTGAAAACGGCTGCAACGAATCCTATCATGTTTGGTATCAAGCACGTAAAGGGTGTGGGAGTATGATTCCAAGCACTGGAAGAGTCCTCCGATAGGCTCTCAGTGCTTCCAGGGCCAGTCTTTTTCACCCGGACAGTACAAAATGGTTGCTGTTGACCAGAGACATGATTCTGCCCTCCTAATGCCGAGTCAAACTCGAGCAGGGGGAAGGCAGAATAGGCCTCGTGTTACAGGGTGTTGTGACCACCTCCCGGACAGGATTTAGTGTACTGGGGTGGGTTGGGTGCGCTTGCCAGTGCCACTCAGTCTGCATGAGGGGCACATTTGGTGTCCCTGTGCATAGTCCAGTTTAAACCAGTCCTGGAAGCTGTTGACTCCAGCTCTGGCACAAAACTGGACAAAGGACATGGGAGTAACCTTCCCCCGTCCAGACACTCCCCTGGGAGGGTCCCCTCAATCTTCCCAACCCTTTCCCTAGGGTACTTAAGGTCTTACCTGGGTGTAGGCCCCTATATTCGTCGTGGGATAAGATTCAGATCAGACAACACTCCTTCTACCGTCTGGGCACTCTGGACTGCGATGGACTTCATTTGGGTCAGACTTCATCTCCCTTCCAGTCTGCTGCATCGTCTGTGCCTCGCATTAGACAGGAACCTTAAAAGGCCTGTGAAGCATCAAAGATACTTGAAGGAGTCTCTCCTGGAGTGAAGGAGTCACTCAACTAAGTCGACAAGTCCGCTGATCCTGAGTTCCTCCGGACTCGGTAAGGATCTGCAACACAGGTTGTGGTTTCCCACAGCTCCTGAGGCCTTCCCTAACCTCTCACCAAGCTTGAGGCCATTATCCCTCGTGGGGGTTGCATTACCGAACCCCTGTGCACCGCGTCAACTTGCAGTTGCAAAGGCTTGTTGGCTTCTTTCCAAGAAGATCTATGGGATCCAAGTAGCCCCAACCTCGAGCACCTCCAGTGGCCAGAATCTTCAGCCACACCGCATCGTGGCCTGCATCTTTTAGTGAGCAGCTTGAGGTCCTCTCGCGACTCCAGCGCCTCTGTCCTGTGAGTCCACATGAGGGTCACACTTTTGGTGAGTCCTCTGGATCTTACTGGTCCCTGCATTGCTCCTTCTTCACTTCCCACGTTGGTTGCATTTGCCAAGGTTTGTAGTTGCTCCCACCAGACACCGACCCCTCAGCACTCAACATCCTTCATGGGACAGCTCATGCACTGCTCCTGTCCCTCCTCAGCATCGCCTGGTCCTCTCAGCTGCAGAGTCAAGGTCATCGTCACACATCCTGCAACGCCCCACATCGGAGGGCATTCGTCTACAAAGTCTCCTGGACACTTCTGAGTGACAGTATCTGTCCCCTCTTCTTGCAGGTACTTCTCATCTAGAATCCACCTTTGGATTCCCCTGGACACTTTCTCCTTCTGCAACAGCAGCACTTTCCTGAAATCCTCCATTGGGATCGACAGGGGTTTCCGACACCACTTCATACGTATGCACCCGGCTTCCCTGGTGTAGGTAAAGTGGGGACTAGGGTGACCACGGGGAGAGTGGCTCTCCAACCTTCTGTCTTCCACGGGGTTTCTTCAGGGTCTACTGGGAAGGGTCCCTAATCTTTAAAATTCCATCTGAGACTTACACGTAGGGTTGTACGGAGCACGCAGTCGTGTTCACGCACTGCACACGTTCTCCTTGGGGTCCCTATCTACTCACCTTGGGTGGTTTCTTGGGTCCCCAGCAGTTCTACATCCTCTCAACCATGTCTTGATCCGAGTTGTGGTTATTATACCACTTTCTTAGTATATAGTTTGCCCCTTCCTGGGGTCCACTGTGTATTTTGTGCTATTTACTGTTTCTTTGCTAAAGTAATGTGTGCATTGCGTTTATCTCCATTGAGGACATATGTGAACGTACTACAGAGTACTATATAATAAATACATATTTTTATAAATACTTGGTGTGGTTCTTTTCACTTAATCTATACTATAAATTGCCTTCTGGTAAAACAAGCTACTTTACACTCCTTCTGGGCTGAGCCTGAAGGCTGCTCTCCACAGATACCATTTAGAGAGCTTTCTAAGGTTGTCTAAGATCTCTTAACCCCTTCGATGCTTGTGACAAGGTCAACTCGTCATGGGTGTTACCTGCGCTGTGCTTCTGACGAGTTGACCTTGTCACAAACAATGGGATTTTGCAAATGGCAGCACACAGCGGGAATATGCAGTATCAATGATGTGGTTAAATCACCATAAGGGTTGTCTGGACTGATGCAAGGTGCCCACTTACATTAGTGGACATCATATACAAGGCCAGCTTCTCACAGGGGGCAAAAAAGATCTGAAGCAAGGCAACACAAAATTATGTTACTATGACTATTAGTGAAAAACTACGGAGGTAATCTGTCCTCTGAAAGGCTTATAGTCCTAAGGAAGAGTCAGCTGTCATACGGTTCCTCCCAATTCATTAACACTGTGTGTTCAGGCAACATAATTGTCCCCTCAAACCATCAGAATATGTTGACCTAGTTCCTAGCTAGCTCATAGTGCACAATCTGGATCTTTAAACCTTACAGAATACCTGATGGTGTCTGCAACCTCAGACATGACAACCCTAATTACCCCAAAGAAATCATGGAAACAGATCTATCCTTTTGATCTAAACTCAGGTATGCCCAATGGGAGACACAAATTGGCTTTATAAATAATTATTGAAGCAAGTGGGCTCTGGTGTAAAGTATGTGTGCTGCAATGATTAATAGAAAGAAACAAAGCATTGTAATCAGCATTACAAGAAAGGTGAAAAAGATGTATTCAAATGCTATCTTTGTATTGATTATATGAATGCATAGAATTGTACTCCTACCTAGCGCTGCCTATCCTAGAAAGCATAGGGTGTGCAATTCTGCCAGAATACCTTAGAGTGATCTAACTTCCCATTTACCTGCATACATGTGTCATCTGGTAGCCATTCTAGTGTAGAACAGGCCGTCATCCCTCTCAGGCTAGTGATGGGATTCAGCTGGGTAAGAAGTCAGGCAGGAGGTAACTACGACAATCCATCAAAATGCTCCTCTGTCAAACAAATGCCTTGTGCAGTTTACATAATAAAACTGGACCCTTTCATGCCGTGCCTGAGCTCTGGTCTTGCTCTCATTGTGGATTCTACCCCCGCAGACCTGTCACTGAACGGACAACAACAAACAAGCACAGTTTGCGCAGTGTACCCGGTCCTTGGGCACAATCTTCTAAGAAATGATAATGTGCCTATGAGAAATGTATTTGTGAGCAAACCTTTTCTGAGTACACTATCTCATGAGGTGCACCAGCAAATATGTGCTAAAAGTCATCATCTAAAAAGATTACTGTTTCAAACGTGAAGATGTAAAGATGGAAGCGTTAGTTCATAGGGCCTATTAACCTCAGGACACCCACTCCTTTTCTGTAAGGTGACAAGAAAGGTTAAAATTAAACCTAAAAATATATCCCAAAATCTAAGTATAAATTAATCATGAACCCAAAAAAGTATAACAAATATTTTCACTTTAATGACAAAGCATGAAGAAAGCCAAATTGCATTAAAAGCCAATTTAGAAAATAGGCAATTAATATCTGCATAATAATGAAAAATATATTTTGCATTAAAAAGTTCTGGAAACTGCATGAATGTTTAGATGTACTGATAATCAGTAAAAACATTGTTTTTTCCAGCTTCTGCAGATGATCTACGCTATATAACTATACAGGTGGAAAAGGCAAGGACTAGTTGCAATTCAGTTCCTGAAGTAAGGGCACGCCAAAATACATGCGTTCATGACACATTAGCAATGTGGTCGTTTTATTCCCATTTGGCTGCGTGGCGGAACACCCATTGTGGAGCAGCAAAAATAGAATCAGGATCCACACAATTAGAAATAGAATAAGCGGTATGCCTCCAAAGAGTGTATGAAAGATGGAATTACTCCAAAGGCAATATGGAAAGTGCTAGCAGACCAAATGGCTAAAAAAAAGGTACTACTCCTGCAGTATTTGAAGCATTAGATGTGCAAAGCATAAGTTCTCCAAAGTATTGTAGGAGGTTAGTGCATAGTAGCAATTGTATTTCAGAAGAAGAACTTACAACTTGGAGATCAATGTCTCCCTTGCAGATGTTAAAGAAACTTCCTTCTAAAACAATAAGGCTTTTAGTCTGCTCAGACTATTAAAGTACTCATTAAAAATAGAAAATGAAGGCCAAATCATCACTCCTTTAACTGTATGAACAGGTGGAAAAAGAACATTCGTACAACAGGCCACAACTCTGGAAACCATTACCATATAGGGTACTCTTGGGCTCATCCCACAGCAACCTTGGTCATCCAACATCAAATAACTTACATTGGAAAGTAATCTGAATACCAAACGAATAACAGCAGCTGGCCCTTCAGATAACAAGTTAAGTTTGCTTTTGCAGCATTGCACGCTCTGTGAAGTGCGACCTCCCTGCAAACTAAAGAATGGAAGTTTCCCAATTTCCCAACACCTGTGCTCGAAAAACATGATCCATGTCTTGTGTAAAAACCTCTACCCTAACCCTTCATATCTGCTTACCTGAAAGTGTTTTAAACAGGTTGTGAAGTGAAATACTGAAAATGGCAGAGAAAAACAACCCATGCCATAGTAAATGGTAATTTCTCTAGATGTTCTACGTTTAACAGTGTGTATGTCACTTCCTTTTTTGCCATGAGTTTCTGCTCTCTGGTCAAATTACAGGTCAGAAATAAATCTAAAACATTTAAGTGTTTTCAAGGTATGCAACCATTCCCGGAATCTATAAAGTTCAGCTTAATAGCATGCTAGATCTAGGCTGACTTTGTCCATGTTGTAAAAGCGACATGTCACTCTGTATGTCAATAGCTGGCGTAACTAAGTTACTCAGAGAATACATTCTACTGAATAAAGTAATCATTGCAATATCAATTACTGCAAAAGTCTTTTCTAAATTAACTGTCATGCTCACGTATCAGTTTAGCAGCTTCCTGCTGTAACACCTTCCAAAGTTTGTTGTACATAACATACATAAAGCGTTTAGGATGTGGTTTTCGGGGTCTAACAAAAAATCCTGTAAATCCATGTCTTCTGAAGCGTTCTTTCACCTCATCTAACATGGAATGTTGTAACTATTGAAGGCAATCATTTCCCAAGCTGTACTCGGTTACCACTCCAGAGTGTTGTATCTGCACGTGTCATGGGTCTGGCCTATTTATTCTAAAACTCTTTGTGTTGTCTAAAATAACGCACATGATAACCATTAGTATCTAATGGCCACACTAGCCACCCCTCAGTACTGGAATGTGAAGAACGGTATTTACCATTCGGAAGCATACTGTTTAGCTTTTCCTCTGTATCACTGGTAAATTGTTGCCAATTCTCAAAAGGTGCAAAAGTGGGAATGTTTGGTGTATTCAAATCCTTTATCTTAGCCAAGCCCAGGCGGGTTGTTGGTTGTACAGTATTGTTCTGCAAAATAATTGTTCTTGGTATTAGACATGCTCTAAAGAAAGCCCTATTGTCTTGAGCTTGGCACTCTTTGTTCCCCAAACAGATTTTAAATCAATTTTCTCTTTCCAAAAGGTGTCAAATGGTACCTCACCCCAAACAATTCCATCAATTACCAGAACCGCTGAGATGTTCACAAAGGACAGTTCTCTTTGCAGAGTGATGAAGAATGAGGCCTCAATCCCTTGGCTACCAGTTGAATGGAAGAGTGTTCTAGGAGATAGTATCCATTTAGAAGCATGAAGAATAATGTTACAAAACCAACCAAGATTGTTAGACTTGTCTTAGGGTGGTCTTCCCCCAAACACTTTGCCTGCTTACCTTCTCTTTTTGATGATTCTTTTTGTTGGTCTTAGAAGTCTGAGCAGTTTACTACTTCTAATCAGTGCTATAGTGCATGTACTTCTCGCCTCAATATGGTAACATTGGTGTATACACAATTGGCATATTTAATTTACTTGTAAGTGCCTTGTAAAGTGGTATACCATATGCCCTGGGCCTGTAAATAAAATGCTACTAGTGGGCTTGCAGCACTGATTGTGCCACTTGCACGAGTAGCCATTTAAGCAGGTCTCAGGCCTGCCACTGAAGAGCTTGTGTATTTAGTTGTACTGTCACTTTGACCTGGCATTTCAAACCCTGTGCCAAACCTTAAACCCCCCTTCTATTACGTATAAGGCACCCCTAGGGTAGGTCTTAGGTAGCCAATAGGGCAGTGAGCTGTGCAAGTAAAAAGAAGGGCATGTACTTTTAAGTTGTGCATTGGGAATTCCTCAATACACTTTTAAGCTGTAGTTCCTGACAAGATAGGAATGGCTATGTCATGTTTTATATCTTTCGAATGGTAATGACAAGACCCCTTTCCCGGTAAAGTTAAATCGGACATTACTATTTTAAAAATGTCACTTTTAGAAAATTGACATTTTTCTGCTCTTACAGATCTGTGCGCCTGCAGCCGGTCTCCAATACACGTCTGTGGTAGGTGAAAGATACACTTTGTGCATTCCCTCTAGACAGCCACAAACACATGAATGTTAGGTGTGTCTGAGTACTCATCTGTATTCTGATAGCTCTTCTTGAGCAAGAAGGAAGGGAGGCGCTGATACTTAACCCTCAATGGGCAGTGTCCTGTCCCCACTCAGATTACCCCCAAGACTAGTAGGAAAGCCAGGGTTTGGAAGAAAGGGCTTCTGTGAACTTTAAAACCCTTCTTTAAAGTCACCCCCACTTCAAAGGACCAACTGGGTAGAAGTCATGGGGCTTTGATCCCATCAAATCGGACACTTCTGAATCTGTAACTGAACTATGTCAGAAGAACTGCTGTGCTGCATCAAGGACTGACACCGCCGCCCTCATCCTGCTCAACCCTTTGGCTGCGTTCGACACGGTCTGCCACCGCACCCTGACAACCCGCCTCCACCACGCCGGGATCCAAGGAAAGGCCCTAGAATGGATCACCTCCTTCCTCTCCGACAGAACCCAAAGAGTCCGTCTCCCGCCCTTCCTCGCAGAAGCCACCAAGATCATCTGCGGCGTACCTCAAGGCTCCTCGCTCAGCCCCACCCTCTTCAACGTCTACATGGGCCCCCTCGCAGCCATCGCACGCAAGCACAACCTCAACATCCTCTCCTACGCCAAAAAAATTCCCAACTGATCCTCTCCCTCACCAACGACCCCACCTCAGCCAGAGCCAGCTTCCAGGACGGAATAAAAGACATTGCAGACTGGATGAAGCTCAGCCGCCTGAAACTGAACTCAGACAAGACGGAAGTCCTCATCCTCTGCCCATCCATCTCCACCTGGGACGACTCCTGGTGGCCCCCTGCTCTGGGCCCCCAACCCAAGCCCACAGACCACGCACGCAACCTGGGCTTCATCCTTGACTCCTCCCTCGCGATGGCCAAGCAAGTTAACGCCGTTACCTCCTCCTGCTTCAACACTCTCCGCATGCTCCGTAAGATCTTCCACTGGATCCCCACTGGAACCAGGAAAACCATCACCAGGCCCTTGTCACCAGCAGTCTGGACTACGGGAACGCCCTCTACGCTGGGACCACCGCCAAACTACAGAAAAGACTCCAGCACGCATCAGCACGACTCGTCTTGAACATCCCCCTACACAGCCACATCTCCGCCCACCTGAGGGACCTGCACTGGCTCCCCGTCAGCAAAAGGATCACGTTCAGACTCCTCACCCACGCACACAAGGCTCACCATGACTTGGGCCCCGAATACCTCAACAACCGCCTCACGTTCTACACGCCAACCCGCCAGCTCCGCTCCGCCAGCCTCGCCCTCGCCACCGTCCCACGGATCCACAGAACCACCACCGGAGGGAGATCCTTCACCTACCTGTCGGCCAAGACCTGGAACACCCTCCCCACCCACTTACGACTCACCCAGGACAATCTCTCCTTCAGGAAGCAACTCAAGACCTGGCTTTTCGAGCAGTAGCAGCCCCCTTCTCCCCCCCCCCCGCCTTGAGACCCTAGCGGGTGAGTAGCGCGCTTTACAAATACTCTTGATTGATTGATTGATTGCTGGACTGCTGATCTGGAAGACTTGTTTTTCTGCTGTGCTGCTCTCTGACCCTGCTGCGGGAGAGCTGGACTCTGCCTTGCAACTAAAGTGATCTCCAAGGGCTTTTTGGCTTGCCTCCTGCTGCTTGAGATTTGGGGCTACGAAAGTCTCTACACCCGCTCCTGTGCCTGGTTCAATAAAAGTGGACCCAGATACTTGCACCAGAGAAATCAACACTTATCCAGTCTGCGTGTAGTAGAACCGGCACACCAACTCTGTTGTGGGAGTAGAATTGGCGCATCGCTCTCTGAACCAAAACATCGCCTTAAGAGCTTGATGCATTGGAACCGTGCTTTGCTGCCACAGCATTGTGGGGAGATAGACTCATCCCCTCGACTGCTTGGAGAAACCCAGAACATCACACTTCAGAACCAACGCTTCTAGGCGCTTCGGCTCCAAAACCAAGGCATCACCACCACTGTGTGAAGGAAATCAACACATCACCTCGACTGTGGGCCCAATTTCGACATATTGCTCATCTGCACCATGCATCTAAATATTGCGATCCAGATCAAGGTACTCTGCTCACCAGGCCTGCAGGGTTCTTGTGCCAGACCATCTCTCCATTGCAGTAGGCCTGAACTGATGCCTTTGTCCCGGCCCAGCTCGACCAGATAACTCTCATATGTGCTTATTTGGAAACACTTATTTTTTTTTTAATTCATCTCTAAACTTCTACTTATTGAATATTTGTTGTTTTGGTCTTGATTTATTCATGCAATTTTCTTTTTTTTGTGCTACTGTGTTTTGTGCTGCACAAACACTTTACACATTGCCTCTTTAGATAAGCCGGACTGCTCTGTGCCAACATACCAGAGGGTCCGCACAGGCTATCTTTTAGTGTGTATCTGACTTACCCTTATTAGGATTGTTTGTTCCTGCTTGGACAGGGTGCATGCCTCTGCCAACCAGAAACCCCAATTCCTAACAGATGAAAAGGAAAAGCAACAAAATGGAAATCCAAATGGAAATCAAAGGTGGAACAAACTATGTCTTTTTGAACCAAAATTATAAATGTGCGCGTTCCATGCAATGGTGGGTCTGACGAATCTGAGGAGAAGTCACCAATGTCAGCATAATAGCCAGAGGCAGTGTGTGTAAAAACAGGACCTTAAACAGTGGTATAGAACTGGTAGTTAATTCCAATGGTGGATCATAATAAACAGCTCCATTGTTGGCATCATGTGTTGTCGAAGATTACATTCGCATACTGTGTTTATATGTTGTTGATAGATGTAACTGTAAGTAGCCAAACTTCAGTGTTGGATATCCCCTGCCGTGGAACAGAAAATTCTGTTTGTTAATGCTTGTAAAGGGATTTCCTGTATAGTTATGAGAGGAGGCAGCTAAGTACCAAGAAGCCTTTGTGGCCTACTATGCATGACTGGCCACAAATCTTTTGTTTTTACACCAACAAGTGGCAGTAAAAGTATAGTTTTAGTACCCTCAACTGCCAGGACCAACACAAGCGCACTGTAAATTGGGCCGAACTCCTCGTCCACAATCTTCTATCGAACAAAATACCCGATCTTTGGAATCCAGCCAGGTGTTGCTGGTTGCACCTTCACTTCTCCAGTGGCAGAGAGTTTCTTGAGCGCGTTGCTTTGCTCTTCTCAGAGGTCTCTGAGTTCCTGTAAGACAGCAAAACGTTCACTGATATCAAAAGGAATTTCCAAAGCCACTATACTAGGATTGTCAAGGTCCGGAACTCACATCTGGGTACCAAACAGTACCTCATAGGGGTTCTGCCCGTCCAAGGACCTTCTTGGCTGATTATTCAAGCCTCTCTCTGAAACCCATACAAGAGGTGGATCCAACTATGTCCTGAACCTCATAGGGATTCTGACCATCCAAGGACCTTCTTGGCTGATTATTTAAGCCTCTCTCTGAAACCCATACAAGAGGTGGATCCAACTATGTCCTGAACCTAGCACTATAGCTGTTAAAGGCTGCTTTAAGTCACGGTTTTTCCTCTCAACTTACAAATTTCCCTCAGGATGTTAGGGAGAGGAATACTGCACAGCCACACCCAAGGTACCCATGGCATCCCAGTAAGCCTTCGAGGCATGCACTGGGCCCTGGTCCAAATGGAATGCAGATGCTGCATATATTTGTAGTCTGTTTATATAGACCTGTCCACCAGTCGCTTTGCTGTAGTAGTGAACCTATAGCTGCCACACCAGCGTGGGCAGGTGCTAACCCGTAATGTGCTGCCATGATTTATTCAGGCCTGTGGTCCAAATTTGGAATTAGTCTATCCCCCACTCTGGGAAGGCAAGTGAACAAGGCTTTATGCACTCAGTAGGTAGGAGTATTTTGCTGGATATGATTTTGGTAAAGAAGTACCACAGCGCAAAGCTGTGACAGCTATCATGATGTCTCTATCTATCCTCGTGTTTGTATGAGTCACTGGAGCTACGACAGCAGTTTGCACCGCTGCCTTTGTGGCTTCAACAGCCAATGCATTCCCTGCAACATTTACCCATACATATTGGTGGCTCAATGTGTGGATAACAATGTAGGAAAGTGCCCCTTTTTGCATGGTTGCCCCCCCACTTTTTGCCTAATGTTGATATACTTTGACTGAGTGTGCCCTGGGTTCCTGCAAACCAGGTACCCAGAGCATATGTTCTTTCCCTAAACTGTACTGTTGCAAAACCAAACTGGTTTTACAACTCTCTGGCCTTAAACCCCCCTTTATAACGCATAAGGCACCCCTAAGGTAGTTCTTAGGTAGCTAATAGGCCAGTGAGCTGTGTAAGTAAAAGGAAGGGCATGTACTTTTAAGTTGTGCATTGGGAATTCCTCTATACACTTTTAAGCTGTCGTTCCTGAAAAGATAGGAATGGCTGTGTTATGTTTTATATCTTTGGAATGGTAATGACATGACCCCTTTACTTGTAAAGTTAGATCGGACATTACTATTTTAGAAATGTCACTTTTAGAAAATGGACATTTTTCTACTCTTACAGTTCTGTGTGCATGCAGCCGGTCTCCAATACATGTCTGTGGTAGGTGACTGAAAGATACACTTTGTGCATTCCCCCTAGAACAGCCACAAACACATGAAGGTTAGGTGCGTCTGAGTACTCATCTGTATTCTGATAGCTCTTACTGAGCAAGAAGGAAGGGAGGCGCTGATACTTAACCCTCAATAGGCAGTGTCCTCTCCCCACTCAAAGGCCTGATTACCCCCAAGACTAGTATGAAGCCAGGGCTTGGAAGAAAGGGCTTCTGTGAACTTTAAAAACTCTTCTTTGAAGTCACCCCTACTTTGACTGAGTGTGCCCTGGGTTCCTGCCAACCAGGTACCCAGAGCATATGTTCTTTCCCTAAACTGTACTGTTGCAAAACTCAATTGGCAACTCTCTGGCCACCTGTAAGTCCATTGTAAAAGGTATCAAGGACACTATGAAAAGGGAAGGCCTCTATGGGCGGCAGCACTTATTGTGCCACTCTTAGAGGCCCTGTACCTTTTTTTTCTCTCTCTCTAGTTTTGGTGCAGAACACAGTGAAGAGTCGAAATGGTCCTGTTTGCCATGCCTAGAGTCCACTGCCCTGCCCTAGTTAAGCCACCCCTCTAGCTGGGTACACTTTACCTGTGGTGGGGGTACAGGTGCATGAGCCCTGTACCCCTACAGTGCCTAAGTCAAATCTTAGACATTGTAAGTGCAGTAATGCCATGTAAATGTAAATGTGTGTGTCTTGTAAAGCACACTGCTACCCGGAGGCATCCTGGCGCTATAGACCACTGGGGAACCCGTCCTGGCTTTCCCTGTGAGATGTTCCCTATTCCCGACATTAGTGGGGGGCCGTTGTGGAGATGAGGCAAGCTAATGCCCAGAGTTGCCGAGTGTAATCCCTGGTCAGAGTAGGCACCGAGGCGAGAATTATCAAGTCTGCTGACCCTGGTTCACGACCCTGCCGTGTCGGGAATTGAACCCTGGTCCCGGGCCGTCCTCTGCTTCCGGGTCTGCCGCCTCTAACCAGTGAGCCACACCACTCCACATAAAGAGTATACGGTAGGAGAGTTTGTCATTACGAACTCCAGAGCACCATAATGGCTTTACTGAAAACTAGGAAGTTTAGTATCAAACTTCTCAGCACATTAAACCCACACTGTTACCAGTGTGGGATTTAATAAAAAAATGCACTCAGAGGGCATCTTAGAGATTCCCCCTGAAAAACTACCCAAGTCTAGTGCCCTGGCCGAGTGGCTGCTCGCCTGCTGCCACCACCAGACATGTTTCTGGGCCCCTGGGTCGGGTGCCTGCCACTTTAGGGGTCCTGACACAACGCATCATGGGACGAGTGCCAAGCCTCCCCCCCCCGATCGGCAGGGAGCTTCAAAAGCTTGCCGCCTCTGTGAGCTACCCCAGCCATTTGTTCCTCCCAGCAACTGGCCCCACTGGGTCTGAACCCCACTTTAGGCGGGAGAATAGGTGGGAAAACTAAGTTAGGAGGCAGGGACTGCCCCCCCCTTTGCCAACCCCACCCCTCAGGTGGGGGAGCCGAGGTGAAGCACAACTCTCAGTCCCCGCCATCTTGAAGATGGATGGACCCAGCCAACCAGAGTGAGGCTTATGCCCCCTCCCTTTGGAGGGTGGCATAATAAAGGGTGTACCCAGTCCCAACCTGTACCTTACTGTAACGCCCCTAAATTTAGTATTTAGGAGCAGCCCTGAACCTTGCCTCCTCAGACAGGAAACAAGAAGGACTGACGAGCCATGCAGAAGAAGAGGAGGACATCAACTGACTTGGACCCAGCCCTAACGGCCTATCCCAACCTCGACCGGCTACCGCAAAATCCAGGTGTGGCCAGCAGCACCCACGAACCCAGAGGACCTGCCCTGCCTTCCCAAACCAGATTTTGGCTCCTGTGAGCACCGGATTTACTGATTCGCAGACTCTGGCTCCAGCCAAATCTGCGAGTCTGCACCACTCTGCACCCGACGCCCACAGACCGAGTTAGAGTAGGCCAACACCACAAGAAGGTCTCCCCAGCGATCCTGGCCTGGGATCTGGTGATCCCTGACCTGCTTCAAGTCTCCAATCAATGCCTGCTGCCACTTTCTGGAGGATCCACCTGACCGCGACCAGAGCTGGTAAAAGAAACTCTAAGACAAAAGACACCCATGCACCCGACATCCCACGGCCTTAGGTGGCCCAACCGACAGTGTCCTGGTATCCCAATTTACCACTCCAACTGATGGTCACCTCCAGAATATCTTCGTCCACGAGCCTGCAGTCTTTGTTGCAACTGGAGAATCCCAGTTGGAAACAATAGGGCACACAATGCCAAAACCGCACTCCGCACCGGCCGCCTCAGGCCTTAGAATATCCCCAGGCATCAGGCTGGATCTGGAAAGGTTTTTCTGATTAGCAGTACCTCTGAGCACCAGTAGGTGGCGTCCTGTGTCTCTGCGTCCGTCACTGGTGTTGTAGGCGACAAGATGACGTCACAGAGAGTACTTAGGTGCCACCCATGCACGCAGACGTCAATTCTATACACAACTATTCCGTGCCGAAACGCAGAGCATTGCCAGAAACCGAACTCTGGTACAAAAAACTAGGGCCTTAAAAGGAGATGACCTTAACCCTAGTAATCAGTTCGCAGAACGCGGCGGTAAGGAATCTATTACTAACTAATGTCTCCTACAGATTTATCGTTACACAAGTAGTAACTTGTGCATCTGAAAGAGACAAGTTAATGATAGGTTCCTTACCTTAGAAAAGATACCCCAGCAATACCAACCCCAGTGGTGGTTCTGCGAACAAAATGACACCAGGAAGTCACGGAGAACTGAACGGCCAAGGAAGCCGTTTCTCCGGACCAGACTGTCAAGGCAGTTGTGCTTGGTAAACGTGTGCAGCGAGGCCCACGTAGCTGCCTGACAAATATCCTGCAGGGGGACACCGCGTCCCAAGGCAGTAGTGGCTGCCGTTGCCCTGGTTGAATGGGCACGAAGCCCCACAGGAGGCTCCTTTTTGGCCAAGGAGTAACATGCTTTGATGCTCAGAACGACCCACCGGGAGTTGGTCCTTTTTGCACCACCCAACCTATTTTGGCGCCCACGTAGTCAACAAAGAGTTGATCATCCACCCGGAACTGCTGTGTACGCTGCTGTTGAAATGTGAGAGCACGTTTTGGGTCCAGACGGTGGAGCCTCTCCTCTTCCCTTAATCTGGCAGAAGTCAACAGAATCAATGAGGCTCGCTCGGGGGGACGCCTTTTTTCCCATAACACCTCAAAGTTATGGAACTTTATGCCCCTCTCCCTTCGTCAGGAATCCAATCATCTTTCATTCCGCAAGAAAATAAAAACATGGCTTTTCCTCGACAACTAACTACTAACTGGTTTCCATCTTTCACTTTCAGACCCTGTGTCGTTGCTTAAGCGCTATAAAATAATTATTTCATTCATTCATTAATTCATTCCCTGGAAGGATGCGGAGGCGGAAAGAAGGTGGGCAAAGTGATGGTCTATCCGATGTGGAAGGGCGTGACAACCTTTGGCAAGAAAAAAGGACGGGTCCTGAGAACCACCTTGTCCGGATGAACAGTAAGGAAAGGAGGTTTGTAAGAAAGAGCCTGGAGCTCACTCACTCTCCTGGTAGAGGTGATAGCCACCAGGAAAGCCGTCTTGAGAGTAAGAAGACGTAAAGGACAGATATGAAGGGGCTCAAATTGAGCGCATATCAGAGTCCCACTGAGGCATTATGAAAGGCACAGGTGGAAACGTATGCGTAATGCCTTTAAGGAAACGGTTAACAACCGGGGACTTAAAAAGAGAAGGGCAGCCAGGACCTGAGCCAGAGTTAGCATCTTGAACTTCTCCTTCCGGAGGAAGCAATTTACGTCTTGGAGGTCCAAGATGGGGCGTAGGCCCCCCTTCTCCTTCTTGGGGGCCAGGAAGTAGTGGGAATAACAACCACTCCTACTTCCTGACTGGGAACGCGCTTGATGGCCCCCTTGGCCAAGAGGACCGTGACTTCCTGACGGAGAAGAGTCAAATTATCCCCCGACAAGCGGTGGTACCAAGGTGGCATGACCGGAGGAGAGGACAGATAGGGGAGCGAGTAACTGTGACAGATTATCTGCAGCACCCAACTGTCCGAGGTAATGTTGCGCCAGTGGCAGAGGTGGTGTCATACTCTTCCACCCACCGGCATGGGGTGCTCCCTGAAGCTCGGATTACAAAGGCTTAGAGGCGGAAGCAGCGGGGGTGGCGGTGGACTGACCCGCTCGCTGGCTACCAGACCCGCCCCTGCCACGCTGGGTCTGGTCTGCACAGGCTTAGCGGAGGACCATGCGTGGGCATTCTTACCCTGGCCACGAATGGAACGAAACCCAGACGTGGCAGGGGCCTTCATGGAAAAACTCAAAGACTTGGCGGTGGCGCACAAGTCCTTAAAGCGGTCCAGGGCACTGTGCGCCTTGTGGCCAAAGAGACGGGAGCCATCAAAGGGCATGTCCATGAGCGAGCTCTGGACATCGGGTAAGAACTAAGCATGGGCTGAAAATTTGTTCCGCTCGTGGAATTTGCTAATTTTTGGCAATTTCGGGGTCCGCGAATCGCGCAAAATTGCCAAACAATTCGCGAGTTGGCAAATATTTTTTGATTGGTCGCGCTTCAAAAATACAATCTCACGTGCGCGGCGTTGACTTACGGTGATTCTGAGTTCGCCGAGTTGTTTTTCTCCCGGTTTGCGTGCGCTGCGCCATTTTGGATCTGGCTGCGTGATCGCGCAAGACTTTTCGACTGCGAGTACGTCATGGAGTCCCGCCATCTTGCACTGCGAGACTTTGAGAACGCAAATACGTCATAAGGGCCCGCAATCACGCATCGCAAGAGTAAAAATTTGCGAATACGTAGATGCGACGCGCAGCTGGCATACCGGGGAGATTTGAACAGCTCGTTTTCCCGAAGTCGCAAAAATTGCAATTTTGCCCAAGAAATCTATCGCTGGCAGCATAAACCTTCAGAAAATGATGATTTGGATCAGAATAACTCCTCAGATTGACATTTTACTGCACTTTTTTGTGCAAGGAGTCCATTTGGGGGGGGGGGGAGGAAGTGCCCCAGAGTCTCCAACTTCCTGTTCCTGTTCAGCAGGCTCCTCCCAGTGCTTTGTCCATGTCCTGGTCACTTTTAATTTGGATCTTGAGCTGGAAGGATTAATCTTTGTGGTATTTGAAGACTTTTTGTTTGGATCACTTTTGGATTTGCGATTTTACAAGTAAATTGGTGTTGTTTGTTTGGGGCATTGCAATTGCTGCAACTACAATTTATAAACGTTTTCACAACTTAAAAAATATATATATTGTGGGTAGCCACAGTATCTAGTAGGCCCAGGGTTAGCCATGGGTGCATGATACAACTGTTTCTGTGAGTTTTATTGAATTTAA
Source organism: Lissotriton vulgaris (assembly GCF_964263255.1). NCBI lineage: Eukaryota > Metazoa > Chordata > Amphibia > Caudata > Salamandridae > Lissotriton > Lissotriton vulgaris. The sequence continues at coordinate 509,139,519 of NC_141685.1, read as the reverse complement.
ACATCATTTAGGGCAGTGTGCTTTGTGCCATAGGCCGGCACCCAGTCACCTTGCTTTCATCCATTATGCTCATGGGTACTCAGTGGTGCATTGACCAAGTCTTTCTGTGGGGTCTCTTGAATTTAAAAATCATTTAGGGCATGGATGGCATTGGATTGGGGTGATTTTTGTGTATTTTGATTTTGTGGGTGTTGTTGGGGCCTGGCCCAGGGCCTGGCCATGTGGGTGGGGTCTAGGGGGCATTTTGAAGCTAGGCAGTGTGCTTTGTGCCATAGGCCTGCACCCAGTCTGCCTTGCTTTCATCCATTATGCCCAGGGGTACTCAGTGGTGCATGGACCAAGTCTTTCTGTGGGGTCTCTTGAATTTAAACAACATTTAGGGCATGGATGGCATTGGATTGGGGTGATATTTGTGTGTATTTCGATTTTTTGGGTGTTGATGGGGCCTGGTCCAGGGCCTGCCCATGTGGGTGGGGGCCATTTGGATGCCTGGTCTAGAGCCTGGCCATGTGGGTAGGGGTCTAGGGGCCATTTTGAAGCCAGACAGTGTGCTTTATGCCATAGGCCTGCACCCAGTCTGGCTTGCTTTCATCCATTATGCCCAGGGGTACTCAGTGGTGCATGGACCAAGTCTTTCTGTGGGGTCTCTTGAATTTAAACATCATTTAGGGCATGGATGGCATTGGATTGGGGTGATTTCTGTGTGTATTTCGATGTTTTGGGTGTTGTTGGGGCATGGTCCACGGCCTGACCATGTGGGTGGGGGCCCTTTTGAGGCCTGGTCCAGGGCCTGGCCATGTGGGTGGGGGTCTAGGGGGCATTTTGAAGCCAGGCAGTGTGCTTTGTGCCATAGGCCTGCACCTAGTCTGCCTTGCTTTCATCCGTTATGCCCAGGGGTACTCAGTGGTGCACAGACCAAGTCTTTCTGTGGGGTCTCTTGAATTTAAACATCAATTAGGGCATGGATGGCATTGGATTGGGGTGGTTTTTGTGTGTATTTAGATTTTTTGGGTGTTGGGGCCTTTGCCATATGCCGGCAAGCTTGCGGGCCAGTAGGCCTAGGGTTATGAATGGGTGCATGAAACAACTCTCTCTGTTTGGTCTCTCTTCTATTGCTTTAAACATCCATTTTTTTTATTAGAATTGCAATTTTTATTATGGGTCTTTACATTTTTGGGTGTGTTGTGTTAATATTAATAAATGCCTAGCTGCAATAGTATTAATTGAAGCATGACATATGCAACATTCATTTAAGTGATGTTCCTCTGGCTTCTTTGCTTTTAGGTGCACAAAGACTGAGAACCAGGAATCATGCTCATCCTCATCACTTGTTGTAGTGCTAGGAAGAAGTCCTGCTGCAGTGTGTGCACAACGTCATGTGTGGCCACAGACAACTCTGCAAATCGTGCAACTGCGTCATGCTGTTCTGACATGTGAAGAAGATGGGCCCAAAGAAAGCTGGCAGTAGCTCCTCTACCAAGAAAGTTGCCAGTGCCAGTAAGAAGGAGCAGAAGAAGCAAGTGGCGCCACTTACCAAGGAGACTGGTGTGTCGACCAACACTTTTTTTGGGGAAAAAATCTACACCTGCAGCAGCAGTGTCTGCCAGGGACCAAGCTGGGAGCAGCTCCCTTCGCTTCATTTGTCTCAGTGCCACCACGCCAAGTTAGGCCCAAGCCCATGAGTGCCGCAGAGGCAGCAACTTTAATTGCTCTTTCACCATCGACCAGTGATGTTGGCGTTGACTCATCGCAAAGAAGCATCCAATCAACGCAGGGTGTAATTCATCTGACGAGTGTTTAACCACAGCCGCAACGACAATCACAGGTGCAGCAAGGAGAGGCGCACGAAGAGTCACAAATAGAGGCGCAAGGAGAGGCACAAGGAGAGGCACCACTGCCCACAATACTTGTTCCTCCAGAAGTAGCAGCACATCAGGAAATCGAGATTCATGCAGAGGGATCAGCCGAGCAAAAGACAATCCTGATGATCCATTGTCTTCCAGATCCCCAGCAAGGAAAAGGAGGGATAGTACAACTTCTTCTTCAAGCCCCCTTCCTTCTGATGATCTAGATCTTGATTGGCACCCACCAATTCAGTCTGAGAGGGAGGCACGCCATGAGCCGACAAAGCTAGGTAAAAGGAAGGTTCCCGCAAGGCTTTCAGTTATGGGTGATGATGAGTCTGACGAAGAAGTAGAAGTGGTGTATTCTGCTGCTGATGAAGAGTCTGACGACGACGACCCAGTCATCACAGTCATCACTCCAGCCCCAGCAGGTATGCAGCAGACGTACACTTTTACCCTATCCCGAAATGCTGCGCGGGATGTGGGCGGCGTGGCACAGGTACCACCACCAACACAGGTAACTACTACACCAACATGACCTACAGCAACCATATTTTCTCTTCAGAAGGGCCGGCAGGGACCTCCATCCAGCTTGACCTCCATTGCCTCAAGTAGTGGTGCTGTAAGTGCAGAACTGGGTCAAATTCTGCCACGCCCATCCTCCACTTCATCTGACATTGAAAGTGGCACCTCCACCACCACCAGAAATCTTAATTCCCCAGTTTGGGACTTCTTTAGTATTAGCAAAAAGGTGGAAAACCAAGTTATTTGTTCGATTTGTAAACAAGTAGTTAGTCGGGTAAGCTTGGTACCAACTATGGTACCGGAGGCCAGAGAGGTCATCTCCAAAAAAACACCACAGCATCCAGTGGGAGGCGCACCCAAGTAACATCCGGAAAGCCAAAAGTACAAACCCGAATGTAGCCATTGATATTGCATCTGATGACAAGGAGCTGATCGAGCAGGGGGGAGGTGAAGAAGCGAGAGACATTTTTTCTAGTACACACAGTACCCCTGGCAACAGCACTCCATTGGTAGTGCCCACACCCTCTACCCCAGCAACATCTAGGAGGCCCAGTAAGAGTCTGGTAGAGATACCTTTTTTAAAAAAAAATCTTTTTATTGAATAGGTTTTTCCCACTTTTACATACAGGGCACGGCAATATATTACATATAACAAAGACAAATCAAACATTTAGAGATAAGGGGTAAAAAAAAGTGCAATAATTTAAAGACCAGACAGAGTTGCAAAATATCCAACCAACTAAGCAAGGCATCAAAAACATAAACATAAATTAAGCAGTCCAATACACATTAAGCATATATATAGTTCAAGCCTTTCAATCCCTACTCTCTTCTTTCCAACGAGTAATAGGATCCCAAATCTGTTTACCAGTTTTCCTTCCCTTTTTCCCCTTCCTTGCATAAATCTCAATCTCCAAATTATATATTGTTAATAATTTAGCCAACCATTGATGGAATGACGGCGGCAAAGGGTCCAGCCATACAGATGCAATGCAAAGTCTCATAACTGACATAGCTAAAAATAAAAAAGATTCCCCTCCGCTCTGCTGTTGTCCCTCCTCCTCCTTTACACCCAAAATAATTATTGAGGGGGTTAGAGGAATATCTGTTCCTAATACTCGATTTAAGAAGCCCTCGATGTCTTTTGTGAGCAACTGCAGGTGAGGACATGTTGCAAATACATGTATTAAGTCTGCATCTGAATTTCCACATCTAAAACAGGTGGTTCCTGCTGTGCCACCCCATTGAGCTATCTTTGCAGGCGTGTGGTAAAGATGATATATAGTTTTATAGTGTTGTGCCTGAAGAGGCGCTGAGCACAGCAGTGTATACCCCATTTCTAAAGACATATAGAAACTTTCCTCACTAACATCCAAACTACATTTCCATTTATTTGCCCATTTTTCGATATCATCCTCCTTTGAAATCAATAATTCAGCATAGAATCTCTATATGGTACAATCCTCCCCTGCTTGAATCACTTCCATGATTGAATTTTTGCTAAATCCTGACGGGCCACCTTTTTTGTTATATAGAAAACTCCTTATTTGTAAGTACTTAAAGAACTGTCTTTTGTCTAATGCGTACTTGGCTTGCAGTTCAGAGAACTGATAGACACGTTGCTGTCCCAGAATGTCTCCTATCCTTCTGACTCCTTTACTTTCCCATTCTGCAAGTATAGGACCAGCAACAACTTCCGCCGGTAGATTTGGGTTTCCTTTCAGTCTGGTGTATGAATTATACCGCCCCAGCCCAAATCTTTTAGTAAAGGCTTTCCAGACAGTTTGAGCCGCCAGGAGCGTTTTAAACCGTGTCCTTTTGAAGTAACTAGGTTCAGTATATTTTAAGAATACATTCTCCGCTTCTGGCCCCAATAGCAAGCCATAAATTGCCAATGATCCCAACTCGTTCCATCCTTCAAATTCTGCCACCCCCCCCCCACCAAGCCAACCATATTTTGCAGAGCTGCTGCCCAATAATAAAACTTTAAATCTGGAAGTGCCCACCCACCCCTCTCCCGTGGAAGTGTCATAAACCTGAGTGCTCTCCTGGTTTTCCCCTTTGCCCATATAAATCTGTTAATCAAATCTTCTATCTTCTTAAACAACTTGGCCTCAAATAGTAAAGGTATTGCTCTAAAAAATAAAGAAACTTAGGTAAGACCAACATCTTTACTACGTTCGTTCGCCCCACGATTGATAGGTGTAAGTTATCTAATCTATCCAGGTCCTTCCGTACTTTATTAATTAAGGGTGTTATATTCTTTTCCACTACAGAATCTAAGTCAGCCGATATAGTCACCCCCATATATGTTCCTGCTTGAGTAACTCGGCTATCTACACAAGTAGTATAGTGATTTTTAATTATCTGAGTCTTGGTGGTGTTAAGTTTATAGCCCGAGATTTCTCCAAACCTCGAAGCTTCAATTTCCACTTGGACAATAGCCTCCGTTGGAGTTGGTGTAATTACTGCAACGTCATCGGCGTACGCTAGTATTTTACAGTGGCCAATTCGTGTAGGTAGTGGTTTTATTAGATCGCAAGTCTCTATTCTCCGGATCAGTGGGTCCATATACATAGCAAATAGCAATGTGGAGCAGGGGCAACCTTGCCTCGTACCTCTCCTTATCCGAAATTGTGTTGTAGTCCCCGCATTTACTCGTACAGAGGCCACAGGGTCTACATATAATGCCTGGATTGCTTTGATAAATCTTTTTTTAACCCCTGATCTTTCCATGGTATGCCACAGATAGTCCCAAGAGACCCGGACGAATGCTTTTTCCGCATCTAGTAACATGATCGCCATCGGGTCCCCTGAGACTGCTGCAGCATCGAATAAAGTTATTACCTTGCGCGTATGATGGGTGGTGCCCCTTCCAGGTATAAAGCCATGCTGATTCTTACTCGCCACCCTATCTATTATCTTAGCATATCTTGTTGCTAATACTTTAGAGAAGACTTTAGTGTCCGTATTCATCAATGTAATGGGCCTATAGGACCCAGGTTCTTCCGGAAGCTTCCAGTTTTTTAAAATTATCACTATTTCAGCACCCCCCCCCCCCATGACCCAGATATTGATTTCCCTATTTGCGCCTGTTGCATTGTCCTGAATATATCAACTTCTAAGATATCCCAGAATATTTTGTAGAACTCTATTGGAATCTGATCGGGACCTGCAGCTTTTCCAGAGGGGAGGTTCGAGATAGTGTTTTTTATTTCTTCCCCCTGAAAAACCTCTTCCAAGCTTTCTGCCTCCTCATCCGTGAACCTGACCGCCGGGATTTCCTGTAAATAATCTCTAATTTTACTGACCTCTCCCCTTATCGGTTCCTCATATAATTTCTCATAAAAGTTTCTGAAGACTTCCCTTATTTCCTCTGATTCTGTGTAAATCCTACCAGAGGTATCCCTGATCTCCCTCACAGTACCTAACGCTTCTTGCTGCCTTGTTCGTACAGCCAAGGTTCTACCCACTGTTTCACTAAATTCGTGGCATTTCTCTCTTTTTGTTATATATAGTTTTGCAGCCTTTCTGGCGATGTCTCCCTCCCCTTTCACTTTTAGGAGTTCCAACATTACATTATCTAATGGGGTTCTGCTCATAATACACTCCTCTAGTTTCTCTTCAGCCTTCAGTACTGCCTTTGCAAGTTCCATATTCCTCATCTGCTCCTGTTTTCGCTTATAAGAATTAAAGCTCAGGGTCTCCCCCCGGACCCCCGCTTTAAAGGCGTCCCATACTACCCCTACAGTAGAACTATCTCTATTATTCTCAAAAAAATCTTTAATCCATATTTTCATGTGATCCACATACTTATCTTCCTGCAATAACCCTCTTTCAAAAGTCCACACTCTTTGCTGTCTAGTGTTTGCTGGCTTTGTTATTGTAAGGATTAGGAGATTATGATCACTTAAAATCCGTGGGAGTCTTTCTATCTTTGATTCCGATAAGAGTGTATTTGAAACAAAAAAATAATCCAATCTTACACAGATTTTATGTGGGGCAGAATAATATGTAAAACCCTTATTTCCTACCCTTCTTTTCCCCCAGACATCGGATAGAGCGTTATTTACAACTAGTCCCTGTAGGGCATGACATACACGTCTCTTTCTACCTGAATATTTACCAAATGAGCCTAAGCCCAGACCGTCAGCACCATTGATATTCAGATCCCCTGCCATAATAATTCTGGGTGCCCAGGTAGCTAATTCCACATCTAAAAATTGGAAGATCTCCGGGTCATCCTCGGTTGACCCATATACAGTTATCAGCGTAGTCCACTCCCCATCTATCATACACTCCACCATTGCCCATCTCCCCCATTGATCTTGTGCCTTTTTTCTCAGAAGCAAATTTTTATTCCTGGATAGTATAGCTACTCCCCTTTTTTTAACGCTTTGCTGTGAGCTTGCTAGTACCTGAAAACCCAATTGTTTCAAATAAAATTCTTGCGAAATCATAACATGTGTTTCCTGTAAAAAAAATAACATCCACATTCATTTGCCTTAGTAACACTGAAGCCTTTAACCTTTTCTGAGCATCATTTAAACCGCACACGTTCCATGTTACATATCAAGTCTGCATAAGTAATTCGTTATTTTGCTGCCATATATACTCATGTACTTACACAATTTATTTCTTTTTTCATTATTTCCCATTTTCTCACATCTGTGCCCCTCACCAAATAGACCTTTCCTTCCTTTCAACCCCAAATCTCTTATCTTGTCTCCTCTTACTCCCACCTCTACCTTTACTTCTGTGAATGATTCTGCCTTTTGCTGCCGTACCGTGCCCTGTACCCCCCGTCCCCCCCCCCCCTGGCCCCTGCCCTCCCTCCCACCCCTACTGGCAAACAGGTCAATATTGACTTATGTCTGACAGCCGAACCCCCCCAGGAAGCCTCTCCCCTCCCACTCTCCCAAAATCTCAATATCCTTTTCTAAATCCTGCATCGCCAGGGTTATCCATGCTGCTCCCTCCCTCCCTTACTCTGACTTCTTTCATTTAATTTTTTCTTTATTTCTGTCACGTAAGCGGTTTGCCTTATAGCTGCAGCCCTGTCATTTTGCGCTTTCCCATCTCTTTGTGCCTTCCCTTCTTTTAGGTAAGTCAAGTATTCCTGTGCCACTATTTCAGAAAAAAAAACCTAAACTGGCCATTAAAGCCAACTTTGAGTCGACAGGGGAACATCAGGTATACCTCACATCCCACATTTTGGAAGGGTGTTATTAACTGCCTCATGCGTCACCTTCTCTCCACAGTAGTGTGGCAAAAGTCTGGGCGAGCAAAAAAAAGTTATGTCCTTATATGAACGTTTGGCCATTGGCTTTGCCTTTCTGATTACTTCCTCTCTTAGCAAAAAATTTCCCACGTATACTAGAATGGCCCTTGATTTAAAGCCTGTGTTTTTTTTTGCGTCAAAGGAAACCGGTGTGCCCGCTGCACCTCCTTGTCCCAATCCCACTTATCCATCTCTGGGAAAGCTCCTTTCAACAATTCTACAACAAAGGCACGTACATCTGCCCCCTCCTTCCCTTCCTCAATACCGAGCAGTCTTATATTGTTGCGCCTCTGTCTATTCTCGAAATCTTCGAGCTTCCACAAAACATCCGATGATATCTTTTCTTGCTCGTCTCTGTACTCCTGCAGCTTTACGACTTCATCCTCTACTTTGCCTGTCCTCTCCTCCACTTCCACCAGTCTGCCAGACATTTCCGCATACATTTTATCAACCTTACGTAGAGTCCCTTGTATTTTTTTATTTGCGTGCTTAGCTCTTTGACTCTCCCGCCGAGCCTCCTCCTGAATCTGCTTTAGGGTTGAAAACAAGACATCAAAGCTTGCTGCGTAGTCTTTCTCCTGTGTCCGAGCCTGGGCCTGCAATTTATTTGGTTGTACAGAGCCACCAGCCGCGCCCTCCTGGTACAGCTGTGAGGTGGCTGCATAGTCCCAATCCAGTTTTTTAGCCACACCTGACTGTACTATGCTCCCCCGTTTCTTTGCTCTTCTACGGGTCCTTCCCTTGGTTCTACTTGGCTTACTCACTAGATTTCGTTTTAATACAGTATTGTGTTCTGACTCAGATTCAGTATCTAGCTCTGAAGTATCTATCTGTGATACCTCCGAGCCACTTTCCAGTCATCGCTAGGTGAGCCAGTAGCTGCGGGCAAATAATCATTCCTATTATCGGTACCCCCCTTATCCGCCCCCTCAGACCTTGCTTGAAAACCATCAGGAACTCCCTCAGAGATATTGTCGTTGATGCCATTTTTGATGCCATTTTTAACCTTACTCGTTTTATCTGCTGAGTTATCTGCGAGGTTATCTCCTGAGTTAGTTAAGGTGGGCCTACCTATTGTCTCCTTATTACCAGAAGGTTGCTGTGTCATTTCAACTATCGAGGTGCTCTCAGTCACTTGACTACCCCCCTCTTGCTCCTTACCCGTCTGGGCTTGAATCTCAAGTGTTAATACTGTAGGCTGAGGCTCGGCCTATGAGAAAGCTTCTCTTACGGTAGCATTGTTGTGTGGATCCGTTTCGCCCATTTCATCTCTTGCACCTCCAAGCATTATATTTGTCTTTGTTAACTCAGCCATATGCTCCAGATCTGTCACCACCTCTGAAAACTCCTTTCTACTATAGTCTTACCCACGCTCTAAAGCGGCTGCTCCATTCTCGAGTTCCAGGGCTGCTTCCTTGCCTGTCATCGAGCCTCTCCGTAAGCCGCTGCTAATTCCCGCCGTGTCATGCCGTTCTTCCCTCTGACTCACCACAGCTGCAGCTCCGGATTGCGCAACACTCCTCGTCTCGTTGACGTCACCCTCCGGATCCAACTCAGCCTCTAGACGCTCAGCCTCGGATACATCTTTCAACGAGGACAGCTGCTCTGTAACGTCAGCTGACCCATCACAGCCATTCGATCCGGCGGCATTCACGGGTGCCTTCTCAGATCTTAGCACCGGGAAAGACTCAAACAGTGTTGGTTGCCGCAGGGTAGCTTCCCTCGAGGATTCAGAACCGGCATCCATGTTCTTTGTAAGCCCTTTTCCAGTTATCTCTTTCTTTTTCCTCCTTTCTGAATCTTTGTCCTGTTTTCTCTTTTCCGTTGCAGTCAGTTTCTCTTCTTCGCGGATCCTGGCAGCCTCTCTCCGCAATTGGGCTCTGTGTCGCGCCTTCGCCCTGACATTTACTGCTGGAATCTCAGCGTCGCTTGTTTGTAAATCCTCGTCCTCTCTCCCGACCATATCCTTAACTGCCTTCATTACTTTCGGAGCCATGAATCGCTTCCCAGTGCGCCAAGTATTCTGGAATCGCTGGAGCGTCTCTTCAATCACCGCTCCAACTGTCTGCCAAAAGGTATATGGCTTTCTCTCGAAGCTAACAAACGTCCGTGTAAAGGGCCACTCCGCTAAATCCAACCAGTTGAGCAAGTCCTTGAGCATCCCGCTGTGTAACACCTCAGCACTCTTTAGCTGCTACTTGATTTTGTCGCATAAAGTGCAGCATATCACTCTGTTCTCCTCATCCAAACCGTGTTCCCGGCCTTTCACTATGGGAGAGTGGTCAGGAGCTGCTGCCTCCTACGGTCTGTCGGCGGCCATCTTGCCTCTCTGTCGGAGTCTGGTAGAGATACCAATGCGAAAAAGTACACCAATGAGCCTCACTGGGTTGAAGAAGTCTGGATCATCATCACATATGAAAACGGTCCAGACCACCATTAAAAGCATGTTTTGGTCAGAGGCACCATTTGAACGCAACCACCCAACGGCATGTCTGTATAATGCAATGCTGGCTAAAATGTTAGCGCTGGACCTTCTCCCTTTTTCTTTCGTGGAAAGGGTGGGTTTTCTAGAATTTGTGGCAACAGCCTGCCCTAAATAGAAGATTCCTAGCCGGTCCTATTTTGCCAGATTTGCGGTTCCAGCACTACATCAAGATGTGCTGGACGTGATTGGGGCAGCTTTGCAGAAGAGTGCTGTTCACATTATCCACCTGACAACAGACATGTGGACCAGTTGCCAAGCCGTTGATTACATGTGTATCACTGCACACTGGGTCTCTTTTGCGGGGGTTAGAGACAAGACAAATGCAGGTGTTGACCCGGACACACTTTTTCAAGCTACTCGGAAACATGCAACTTTAGCCATGTTTGCCATGGAGAAAACTCATACTGCACCGAACCTTTTGGAGGAGTTTGATAGGAAGGTCTATGAATGGCTGCATCTAAGAAATCGCATAGTTGGTTATGTTTCCACGGATAATGGCAGTAATATAGTTAAGGCCATGCAGCAAGGTGGCTATTTCAGAGTGCTGTGTTTGGCGCACAGTATTAACATCGTGCTGCAAGATTTCTTGAAAAATTAAAAAACACAGTCTGCAAGTTACTGACCACCTGCCGAAGAATCTGCACACATTTCAGCCATTCTTTTAAGGCCCGGAAGCAGCTAAGGAGCATTTATTTATTTATTCGTGGGTATTTATAGAGCGCGACCTATCGCTCCGGAGGGAGCATCTTGGCGCTGAGCGAGTGTATGGAAATTAGTGGAACATCTAGATAGCTGCCATCACGAAACTGTCAGATTGCTGATAAATCCATGTTTTCAGGTGTTTCTTGAATATACTTTCAGAGGCGATAAGTCTTAGGTTTAGTGGCAAGTTGTTCCATGCCCTTGCTGCCAAGACTGTAAAAGTTTTTCCTCCCCTAGTTTTATATTTATACCTCGGGATTTTGGTGAGGTTTCCACTGGAAGATCACAGGCAGCGCACTGGGTCGTAATGCACAAAACGCTTTGCGAGATACTTTGGCCCTGTGTTTTTCAAAGCTTTAAAAACTGTTAATAGAAGTTTGTAGAGAATCCTCTTATGTAGTGGCAACCAATGAAGAATATTTAGTGCTGCGGAAGCTGAGGATTTCCTAGGTAGTTTTAGAACTAGTCTTGCCGCGGCATGTTGTACACTCTGCAATTTCTTTAGAGTGGCCCTTTTCACTCCCGCCATCAACCCATTGCAGTAGTCGAGTCGTGAGAGTATTAGTGCGACCACAACAGATTTCCTAGCTGCAATGGGGAGAAAGTCGAAGAATTTCTTAAGGGATTTGATAAGGCCGAAGCAACGACCAGCTGTGGTTCTGACATGCTCATCGAAAGAGAGGGCCGTATCAAATTGAACTCCCAGGTTTCGTGCAGAGACTACTGAGCTAGGTGGGGCCGTTGAATCCTTTGGCCACCAGTCCTTGGGGCAGAAGAGATGGTCTTTGCCTAGTGGGAGGATTTCCGTTTTTCCGCTGTTGCATTTCAGGTGGTTCTTCCTTAACCACTGAAACACCTCCTTGAGGCAATTCTGGAACCTCTGTTCTGCGTCCGTACAGTTTTTGTCGATCGAGACGACAAGTTGGGTGTCGTCCGCGTATGACGTGACTAGGATCCCATGCGACTCGATCACAGCTAGGAGGGGTGCCATATAGATGTTAAAAAGCAATGGGCTTAAAATGGACCCCTGCGGCACGCCGTATGAGATGGTTTTCTTGCTGGATAGATGGGGGCCCAAAGATACAGTTTGGGACCTATTAGTCAGGAAGGATATTATCCAAGCCAACGCTGTATCTGTCACGCCGATCTCTCTCATCCTATCAATCAGGATGACATGAGAGATGGTGTCGAACGCCGCCGTCAGATCAAGCAGGATGAGGACAGCTTTCCTGCCCTCATCCTGTAGGAACTTGATGGAGTCAGTGAGTTCAATCAGGGCAGTTTCGGTGGAATGTCTGGGACGAAAACCTGACTGTTGTGGGTGGAGGATGTTGTGTTCGTCCACAAAGGTTTTTAACTCATGATGCACCATCTGTTCCGTGATCTTTCCCAGCACTTGAACATGAACGTAGACTGCCAGTCAAAGGACTCATCCAGGAGGTGGCAACACATTGGAACTCAACCTTTTACATGCTTAAGCGTCTGTCTGAGCAGTGCATGGTAATCAATGAGTATGTCTTTCGACGGGGTTCTACTATGAAAGACATGAGGCTAGAGTTGGAGGAATGGAAACTAGTTGCAAGCCTGACAGACATGCTTCATCCTTTTGAGGTCTTCACGCGTGAAGTCAGCAGGGAGGACTGTTCTTTGGGCAAAGCTATCCCATTGTTGGTCATGCTAGAGCACCAACTGAAGGCGGTATCTTCAACGTTCAGAGATGATGCTGAAAAGCAAGACTCATATCAGTTGGCGGAGAGGTTATTAAGCCGCCTAGTTGACAATGAAAGGCTTAAAAACATACATACAGAACAACATTACATTTGTGCCACTATTCTGGATCCACGGTACAAAAAGGCAGTGGCCAGCAAAGCATTCATTCCTTTTGATGAAGCAGATGTTTCAAAGTACAAACATTGGCTAGCTGTGTCATCCAATCGGTTAGAAAAAGATTGGCCGAAAATTCAAGGAGCCGGCAGAAGTCCAACTGAATCAGCAGGCCATCCAGCATCAAGTTCCACTTCTGAATCGGTGGGCGAAGGGTGTAACTTTCCCTCACAGCCGTTAACGACACCAGCAGCAACCGTATCATCATTCTCACCTGCACCAGGCCCAGCCATAATATTGTCTGAAGCGGATTGGCTAACTCATCAAGGGTTTGCTCGTTCCAGTGCTGCAAAGGCCACAGATGGTACGCAAAGTGGAGCAGCCGTGGAGAACCTTGAGTCGATGGTGCAGGCCTATCTGGATGACCCAAAAGAGGTCTTTGGTAATCAGAACCCATTGCTGTATTGGTATAGGAAAAGGCGTCTATGGCCACTGATCACCAACCTGGCTCTAAATTATTTGTTTTGCCCCCTCGCAAGCGTGCCTTCTGAACGTGTTTTCAGTGCTGCTGGTGCCATTGTAACTTCAAAAAGGACCCGCCTCTCGCCCAAAAATGTGGAGCGGTTAACACTGATCAAGATGAATCAGCACTTCATACCACCAGATTACAAAATACGTGAATGCACGCAGGAGGAAAAGGACACCGACTTAGGTGACGGAAGTTCTTCTCTGTTAGCTGACCTACTACTGTCTCAATTCATAGAGTTTGAGGACGAGCTCTATTTCCCTGACACCCAGGCCTGCAAATGACTTCCTTTTTTTTTCGTCCTTATTCACTTTTATTCCTGTGTGACTTTCTTTGTTTTGCAACTTTTACCACAACAAAACTCTCAAAACAAGTCCATCAGCAGCACTGTCTTCATCTTATTTTCCTTATTGATTTGAAGGTGCCGCAGTCTGCATTCCTGAGGTTCATAAGTGCACAACTCAATCATGCTCCTCTATCCTCCTCCTCCAGACTTCACCTATCCATTTCCCTCAAGGCAGATGGATGGATTACGAATAATAAAGAAACTTTGTTTTCATAGACGAGTCCTCTCAAGTGGGACTGAAATTACTGACTGACTACATGCTTGCTGATTGCTGACAGAGTTACTTCTGAAATTGACAGGAGAGGCTGCCCTGTGGGCCCTCACTTTCCGAAGAAGTTGCAGACAAAAAGTAGAACAGGTAATGAATAATTGAGAAGATGGCATGCAGTGGACAGCAATGGCTGTCTGGCTCTGATGAAACCAATTGCTGTTTTTTTTTGTGCATGAAATGAATCATATGTCTTGTCTTAGTTATTTTTTTAATCTTTTACACAGCATCATGTCTACTACTCTTTTTTTTACCTTGTTTATTTCAAATTGTACTTCAAATACAGGGGCCACTATGTTGCATTTTACAATATGCAAAATGTCCTTGGAGTGGACTCACTTGCCAATATACCATGATGATTGATTAAATAATATATATTTTTTCTTTACAGTCACTCACTGGGATGGATGGATCATCAGCGTCGGTTTACAGAAGAACTATGGCCAATTCGTGAGTGGGAAACAGGTAAACCAGTCTACAACAACTACTACAGCAGAACTACATATCTGTCTATTCGTGGTATGTAGTGGTCGAGGGCGAGACAGTGTACTGTTGTTATGCCAGGCAGAGTCCACTCCAGATAGTAGTTCATGTAAAAATTGGGGCTATGTGGCTTGCTGCATACAATTAGATATGCTTTGTCTATCTGACAAAGATCCTAGGTATGCTACATCAGGTTGCTTCACTCAGTGGTGCCTGCCTTGACCGTCTGCATGGCACTGCCTCAAGCTTGGGCCAAACATTTCTTATGTGTGCAAAATTTGCTGTTTTTTTTGGTTTTTTGGGTATCTCGCGAAGTTACAGAAAAAAACGCAAATTCTGGAGCGGAACGGATTTTTGGCCCATGCTTGCGGCAGGGCTAGGCAGACGGTCAAGGCAGGCACCACTGAGTGAAGCATCCTGATGTAGCATCCCTAGGCTCTTTGACAAAGACAGACATAGCATATCTAGGGTTTAGGGTTCAGTGCGATTTACTAGGGTTCTTGGGTTTAAGTTGGTAGGGTTCCCGCTGAGTCTAAGGCTCAGGGCCCAATGCAGGCTTGTTCATAATGATGTTGGCAAGGTTTTAGGGGGGTTTGGCGTTCTTTGGTCCAGAATTGGCAGAATTGTGGCCTTTTCTGGTGTTTTGCGGGCGTGTGTGTTTGTGTGAAAACTAGTCGTAGACCTTCTTCTTCTTCTTCTTCTTCAAAGAGCGCAGTGGTTCGATTTTGTTCTGCCTTGCTGAGATTCTTGGAAATCGCTGGAACAAGTGTCCAGGTAAGTTTCAAGAGGATCGAAGTAGTGGAAGTGCTGAAAAAAGCAATTTTTGGTGAACAGCGCAATTTACCATGTTTTGAATATACCAGTATTGCATGTTTTTGGGGGGCTATTTGGGGGTGTTCTAGATTTGTGGGGGTGGGTAGGAGGTCTTGGAGCACTGCTGGGAAGGTCTTATTTTGATTGCAAGTGGTTTGAAGAAAATCCATGGTGGAAAAGGGGGGTTTGGGCCTAGTTGCAGACAGCGTTTTGGCACAATTTAAACTGAGGCACTGCTGGGAAGGTCTTAGTTTGATTGCATTTGTTTGTAAGAAAATCCATGGTGGAAAAGGGGAGTTAGGGCCTAGCTGCAGAGCTCATTTGGACTGATTTGAAGGTAGGCCCTTAATTTTTTTAAGTGTGAGTTGTTGCATTTTTGCTTTTTGCCTGTTTGGGGGTGTTCTACTTTTTTGCGGGTGGGTTGACGGGTCTGGGGGCATTGCTGGGAAGGTCTAATATCGGGCGCAAGTGGTTTGGAGAAAATCCATGGTGAAAAATGTGGGGTAGGGCCTAGGATTAGGGTTCTAAAATCACAGTTTACACTTTACACCTAGCTTGAGGGGAAAGATCCGCAATTTCGCCCACATTTATTTATCATTGAAAAGGAGACTCAGAGTACGCACTTTCGAAATGATGTTTGTATGTTTTGTAATACTGTTGACTCTGAAACTGAAAGTGTTATTTTTGCACTACACCGCGTACCTTATATTTTTTTCTCCGTGGTGTTTTGATATCACTTCCTGTTTTTCCATCAACAATTATAGGCCGGCTTTTACACTGTGCAATGGCAAAAAGGATGACCTCAGGCTTAGCGACCCACAATTCAACATACGCCAGGCAGGCAGTGGACAAGGTGTCTTCTGGTCTCCAACATTGATCGGCGGAGCATCAGATGGAATGGAGGAGTACCGCGAAAAAGAGGAATGGCTGGATGCATGCAACTTCCCAAATTCAACAGGACAACTACAACAACATACATTTACAGTATTCATCTTCATTTCTACTTATCTTTTAAGTAATGTTATTGCTGTGAACTTCTGTGATTGTGACTCTCTGCATTTGTTTGCTCTCTGCTTCAATTCATCCCTCCAGCCATTGTATACTTTTTTCTTTGCTATTTTTTAAACTAATTTAATGTACTAAGTTGTTCTTCTCTCTGAGAGCAGATAGGCAAGTGAAATTGAGTAATTACTGCAGCCCTGTACTGTCACATTGTTTCTTCATAGTTAGTACATTGTAGAAAGTACTACTTACTTTACAGTAACCTATCCGTTTAGCAAACAACTTCATGCATGCAGTAGTGCAAGCACTTCCTTTATGTCCCTTAAAAGATTTATGGATAGGTTTGTATCCAAAGATTTGTTTATCTTCATTAGTTGTTTGTCCATGCCTTTTTTTTTACCTCTTTCGACAGCACTTTTCCCACAAACCCCATTCCCATCTAAGTTTCAAACCCTAACCCTCTTCCCCCGGGCTGTGTGGTTTTCATTGAGGTGTTAGTAAATTTCAACAATAATTCCACACACTTGCTGGGGAGGATAGGTTCAAAGCAACAGAAAATCTATTTCAAGGCTGGTGAAGGAATCCGAGGAGATATTCTTACTCAGCTTTACACAGACACAGGACTATTTGAAAATCAAAACTGATTTTCATGGGCGCCATAAACTGAATTTATCATCAAGAACATCCTCCTCCTACATGTGGCAAATGATTACGCTGCTGTGTCCTTCACCTTCAGTACTATTTCTTGTAGGAGCCAAAGTCAAACTCCACGCAACTAGTATACTTTGGGAACTTTAGCATTTGTTAGGCTAAATTATGGCACTGTTCTTGTGTACTATGCTATCTATCGTACTGTTGTAATGATCCGCTCAGGCCACTCAAGGTTTCATTTTCTTTTTTTTCATATGCTGCTACTGCCACTGTGTACCACCTCTACTACCACCACAACGATACCATTTCATCCGCCCAGGATTGCCAACCTTCATCGCCAGTTGCCATGCAGCCAGCCCTGTGCCTAGCCCTAGGCCTATTCTCAAACACGAATCACAGGTAAGATAAGCGTTTTGGGGGGAGGAAGAATAATGGAGTAGGAGAGGAGAGGAGAGACTGACGGTAGTACTACTAAAGTAGTAGGACAATTGAATTCACTAACTCTGTGAGTGGCACTTACTTTTGTAAACATTTGGGCGATTACTTAGACAATTTGAATCAAGCAGCCAGTTAAATTTCAGGAAAACAAACAAACGATTCACCCCCCCGCCTCCCATGCAAAACAGTAAAAACGCGTATACAATGTTTAATTTGAAAGTAAATGATTATTTCAATCCATAACAAAAATAAACTATCCCGCAAGACCCGACCCACCCCCCTCCCTAACCTCAAAGAATGTCAGCGAAAAAGTCCCCAAAGTCCAAGAAAAAACACAATTCCCACCCCCCCAAAAGTCTTTAAAAAAGGGGCAAGTGACAATCTCTCCTCCTCTACTGCCGCCGGCGGTGTCCTTTGGCCAGGTGGGCCCGTTGCTCCCCGCGGATGTTCTCCTTGAGCAGGCTCTTCATTCTCTCCATCTCCTGCTCGGTTGGACACCCTGAGGGTTAGGCGGTGGATGCAATCCTTGCACCTGCTGTGGGGGGTAGCTGATTTTTTGGCTGGTTGGCGGTGGCGGGTGGCTGCAGTACCACGGCTCCGTACCGCTGGAGGCTTGCGCTGACTGGCTGACCCAGGGAGCGCGGAGGAGGATGCAGCTGTCGCGGTGGATGTTGTGGTGGTCTGCGACTGCGTGTCCTCCTCCTCCTGGGCCACCAGCCGCCGATATTCGGCGACAATCGCCTCCAGCTTCCTTTGCCGGGCCCGTCTAGCCAGCTCCTTCCGTGTCAGTTTGGAAGCAGCATCTATATGAAGAAAGAAAGACATACTGTAACCAATGCTCTTTAAGATTAACACAAAATAATTCAGCAGAAAGTTGTGTCACAGTAGAACTAGCAACTTGCAAGCACAGTACATAACATTTGTGGCATGTATCTATCTAACCTCCCACTTCCTCAGCCTCTGCTCTAACATTAGTGGGAGTTTCAGGAATCAATTCTACGAGCACTATATGGACTCACTACATTAGAGTCGACTATGACAGTACATCAGTCTTATTCTTCTTCTTCTCTCTTGTTTAGCGAAATTGGTACGTAAACTTCCGGAAGCCGGCATAATGCCAGCGCAGTCAACTTGCACCCAAGAAAAACAGACGCAAGCCATGATGACACAGACTTGCGTTACTGTACCAGTCCAGTACAGGCAGGTGGTGAAGCTCTTACTTTTCTATTACGGGTGGCACTGAAAATGCTCTGTTAAAAGGGCTGCTGCTTAATTAATTTAACTTTCACCCTACAGTGCCAATGACTACTAGAAAAGGAAAATTATATAATTATCTATCCCTTCACAGGATATTTGCTTACATATGGGATGACTTTAGGTGCTTTGTTTTTTATTGAGTGAACACTGATAGGCCACACATGAATGACAGAGTTGTACTAAAATTATTAACGGAGGTAGTGAGTGGCCCCCGTAATCGTCGGATATATGCTGTGCTTGCAATACAAACCACTGCTACTGTTCATGGTAGTATTCGGAAAAATTATAACTTATTTTCCTTGCCTTTGCTACACTGGAACGGACGTGCGGGTGCGGTGTTACATGCTCTTCAAAGTAACACTTACTTCATCCAGTGACCGTCTACTCTGTCTACATACACATATGCTATCTATGAGTCAGATAGTACCATGATCCAGGCATCCATCCATTCAAAGTAAATGTCAATCATTCTTCTTAATGTCTCAACTGGACAAACCTTAGTTTTTCTCACGGAAAAACAACATTTTCATTTTATTTTGGAAACCGCAAGCTATGCATCTGTGCTTGACTTGCATTTGAATTTGAACCAAAGGATATATTGCGCACACATACAGTTTCTGTTTCACCACCCAGGCAGTCTTCTTCCCTTTCTCCTTCCACCCATCCTTGCTTCATCCTTCAACCGGCCATGCATCATATTCGGCACCGGTGGATGGCTGTGCCATTGTTCCGCCTAGAAAATACATTTCAGATTCTTAGATGCCACATACACCACTCCCTAGTATTCTGTCTAGGAATGAAAAAATTTTACTACGACTACACAAACAAATTTAATAATTTGTGACTCTAGTCTAAACTACAAATTGCCCTTTTTTTCAGGCAAGGGTGTTTTTTAGTTATGCCTAGCCGTAACATGTCTTGCTACACGTTTTGGCACAACTGATGAATGTTTGCTTTTTAACATGCACCATTTTTCTCATAACAGACAGAAGCGTCCCTTCTAAGAATAGGCGCAAGATCAGATCATCATCACTTGGATGGAGTCAGCAACGATTCAGCACCACAAAGAAGACTTGAAGTTCCAACCAGGTGAGGGCTCGCCCACAATTAATGTGTGAAATCACTAAGCACTTTTCAATTTTCAATCCACCGTTTATGTTGTATGATGAACTTTATTTTAATAGATGTTTTTACTTTTAATAAAGCTTTAAAACTTACATAGACTATGTGGTTTTTGGTCCTGAGTGGGTGAGCGAAAGGGTTTGCAATTTGCAAGCATGAGTCCGTGGCTCTGAGCGGACGGGACTCTGACTCCGTAGTCTTATGTCCTGGGCTGTATAACCATTGGGGATCAATCATCGATGAATTCGGGACCTAAATGACTCTGACACACTAGCTAGTCAGTAAGGAGATTGGGGGTTTAAATTCTGTTATGACTGAGGTATGTGGAAAGTCTAACTGCGCCTACTATAATTGATAAACAATGCACTATTTCGTGTCCATAGTTATGTTTGTGCAGAATAGTCCCTGCAACAGTAGTAGTATGGATTGTCCTCCTATCCAATCAAAAAGTAAACTAGTATCTTATTCTTTCTTGGTGGCCTTTGACATTTTATTGTTGGGAATTGTCAAAGCATAAACATTTAGAAGACTTCAAAAGACATTATGGACAACCCAGAGGACTGCACTCAGTGCATAGAGCTATTGCTGAATAGAATGGGAGTTTTGTTTAACACCGTTTGCCAACTGTGCAAGCTTAGTTAGCTACACAGACAGACTAATAATAATCTAGTAGTACCACAGGGAGTCATAGTAGAGGCAGGATAAGAATTTAGAAACAGTCTACAAGAAGATCAAAGACGATTTAGAAAAAAATCGAATGAGGAACATTAGGAAAAAATAGGGAAGTATAATTATTAATATTAACAGGAAAACTTACTGGGGCCAGCAGAGGCCCTTGCCGGACCGATCCTGGCCTTGCTGCTCTTGTCCCTTCTCCGCTGGCGCCGCTACCTCCTCCTGTGTCCCCTTGCCCCTGGGGGATGCTGATGTACGACATGAAAGAAAGACACAAACATGGATGATTGTTGTCAAACAAATCAAACATTTCAAATAAACAATAACAAATTATTTCGGAGAAATAGACAACAATTACACAAAATTTAATGACCTATCTGATGTGGTCTACTAGGATATTAGTATTGCTGGATTCGGACCATCTACTTGGAAAGTTATGTAACTCACTAAACCAACTACAAAAAGGTTCGACTAGGACTGGCAGGCAGCACTCCGCAGCACGTGAAGTGACAGACACAGTCCATCGTGATTGCAGACCAGTGAGAACACTAAAAAGTTTCCTACTAAATAACCAGTCATAATATACTCAAACTATCAATCCACCACCACTATCTCTTCTTCTCTACAAAGGAAGGACTGGACTTGAGTCTCTATTGGCAGATTTACAAGCCCCTTGCGGCTCTTTTGCTCTGTCGTTGCGTGACTTTTGTGACCGGGCGGCAGCGCAAAAGAGGCGCCATGGTGCGGGGTATATTAACAACGTGACGCATCTGGGAGATGCATCACGTTGAAAAGCCCTGCGCCATCAGGGGGCGTTCCAGCACAAGGGAGGGCTTTCCTGCGCAGGAACGCCTCCTAAAAGTGGTTAAGGGAAATCTACAAGATCTACAAGATTTCACTCAGTCACTTTTAGGCCAATGCTGCGTCAAAACCCTGCATCTGCTTGAACCAGACGTACGGCTTGACGCAGCATTGGGGAGATAGGGCACCCCAGAGCATTGCTGGAGCTGCGTCGTGCTTGCGACGCAACTCCAGCAATGCGCCGCCTTTACGGCACAGATACGTGACGCATCTTTCATTTTTGCCCCATGGTGCGCCGCATTGTAAATGCGGCGCACCATGGGTGGTGGACTCGTGGCGTACAATTACTGGCGCATCCCTGCTAATTTGCAGGGATGCGCCAGTAATTGTAAATCTGCCCCTTAGTGTCTAGCATTACGCAGTTCTGTAAAGTACACTCATAGATAATCACTCGGGCCAATGAAATGAGCACAAAAGCGAAAACAAGTAAGCATAGTAGCACCGCCACTGAGCAGGCGAGCATTGCACCTGCAATGCAATCACAGAAGATTTTGAAACATAATTTACCTACAATGTGATCGGCAGCATTATTGCTCTTTGGAAAAAACAAACATTTACAATATGATAGAGCAGGAGAAAACAGAGTAGTGAATAAATAGCTACTACTACTCACCAAGCCCAGGGATCTCGACACCTAGCAGGTCGAGCAGGTCGTGTTGAAAGTCCAGGATGTCGGACCACCGGTGCGTGGCCTGGCTGTTAGTCTTGGGGAGGCGGCGCTGGATATAAAAAATCAGTGCGCCACCCCCTCCGCGCTAAAGATCTCCTGGGCTACGACTTGCTCCCACCTCAATCGCCCGCATGGGAGCCGGATACGGGGTGTGGGACCCTTCCCCTTGTCCTTCCCGGCTCCCTTTGCCATAGTCCTGGACAGGAATGGAAATAATAAATAGGAAAGAGAATAGGGAAAAAGTAAATAAAAGAAGAGGTAAAAAAGGTAGTTTTAAAGTAACCAGGCCAGTGGCGTAACCAGGCGCTTAATAAATGTCCAATAATAATAATAATAATAAAAGTAGAAAAAACATAAAATATAGATCTAGACAAATAGAGAGATAGATAATGAGCAAAAAAGAGCAAAAAAAGGTCAAAGAAACAAAGGATTGCAAAGATTAAAAGAGGATAGAAAAGCCAGGCCCAGAACCATAGTAATGAATGAAAAACAAGATGGCTGCGCCCATTGAGGACCGCGTGGGTAAGTTTGCGCGATATTTTCCCCGCGAGCACGCAAAAAAAAGCGCAAACTTGTAATAGCACGCCGCACACAACGCGAGATTGCCAATAGTGCCCTGTAACGGAAATACGCAACGCGCACAAGATGTCCGTGCCCATGTACGACCGCATGGGTAACTTCGCGGTCGGTGCGCTGCAAGTGGCCCGCGAATATGCAAAAAACCCAGCAAACACACAAAAAAAAGCGAATTTTGCGAATCGCGAATTCGCACAAATTCACGTTCCGCGACTTTGCGCATTTCGCCCATACTTAGTTGGCAGAGAGCTTATTAAGCCGCCTAGTTGACAATGCAAGGCTTAAAGCAATACATTCAGAACAACATTACATTCGTGCCACTATTCTGGATCCACGGTACAAAAAGGCACTGGCCAGCAATACATTCATTCCTTTTTCTGAAGCAGATGTTTCCAAGTACAAACATTGGCTAGCTCTGTCAGCCATTCTGTTCAAAAAAGAGCGGCAGGAAATTGAAGGTACCAACACAAGTACTACTGAAGCATCAGGCCATCCGGCGTCAAGGTCAACTTCTGTGGCCGAAGGCAGTCACTTTCCCACAGAGCTGTTACCGACACCAGCAACCGTATCATCAGCACATGCACCAGGCCCAGCAATAATATTGTCAGAAGCGTATTGGATAACTCATCAAGGGTTTGCTAGTTCCAGTGTTGATACAAAGGAAACAGATGGTACGCAAAGTGGAGCACCCCTGGAGGACCTTGAGTGGATGGTGCAGGCCTATCTGGATGACCCAACAGAGGTCTTCTTTGATCAGAACCCATTGGTGTATTGGTATGGGAAAAGGCCTCAATGGCTACTGATCACCAAGCTGGCTATAAATTATTTGGCTTGCCCACTCGCAAGCATGTTTTCTGAACGTGTTTTCAGTGTTGCTGATGCCATTGTAACTTCAAAAAGGACCCGCCTCTCGCCCAGAAATGTGGAGAGGTTAACAATGATCAAGATGAATCAGCATTTCAAACCACCAGATTACAAAATACGTGAATCGAAGCAGGAAGAAGAGGACACCGACTTAGGTGACTGAAGTTCTCCTCTGTTAGCTGACCTACTCCCGTTTCAATTCACAGAGTTTGAGGACGAGCTCTACTTCCCTGACACCTAGGCTTGAAATACTTACTTTTTTTTTTCATCCTTATTCACTTTTATTTCTGTGTCTTTCTTTCTTTTGCAACTTTTAGCACTACAAAACTCTAATCACAACAAATCCATCAGCAGCACTGTCTTCGTCTTATTTCCATATTGAAGGTGCCGCTGTCTGCATTCCTGAAGTTCACAAGTTCACAACTCAGTCATGCTCCTCTATCCTCCTCCTCCAGACTCGCCCTATCCATTTCCCTCAAGGCAGATGGCCGGATTACGCAGAATCAAGAAACTATAGCTTCGTAGACGAGTCCCCTCAAAAGAAGTGGGACTGGAATGACTAAGCTGACTGTTACTTCTGAAATTGACACGAGAGGCTGCCCTGTGGGCCTTCACTTAAGAATAATAAGATGCTGACAAAAAGTGAAACAGGTAATGAATGATGAGATGGCATGCAGTGGACAACACTGGCTGTCTGGCTCTGATGAAAGCAATTGATGTTTGTTTGTTGTGCATGAAATGAATCCTATGTGTTCTGCTATTATTTAATCTTTTACACACTAAATGTAACTCAAGTCTACTCTGTTTACCTTGTTTAATGCAAATTGTACTTCTACTGCAGGGGCCACTACGTTGCATGATTTTTTAATAGGGAAAATGTCCTTGGACTCACTGTGTGTAGACTGTGACTGCATGAACAACATTGAGTTTGCCAACACCATGATGATTGATGATGAGTCATGATGACCAAAGTTACATAATATCTTTACAGTCACTCACTGGGATGGATGGATCATCATCGTCGATTTACGGAAGAACTATGTCCATTTCGTGAGTGGCAAACAGGTAAACAAGTCAACAACAACCACAGCAGAACTACATGTCTGTCTAGTTGTGGTATGGAGTGGTCGAGGCAGTGTAGTGTTATGCCAGAGTCCAGACAGCGGTTCATGTAAAATTGCGGCTATGTGGCTTGCTGTATAAAATTAGATCTGCTTTTTCTGTCTGTGTCAAAGAGGTATGCTACATGGAGGTTGGTTCACTCAGTGGTGCCTGCCTTGACCGTCTGCATGGCCCTGGCCTGCTGTGTGCTAATTATTATCCTTGAAAAGGAGACTCAAGAGTATGCACTTTAGAAATGATGCATGAATGTAATACAGTCGCCTCTGAAAGTGAAAGTGTTATTTTTGCACTACACACCGTACCTTATATTTTTCCTCCGGGGTTTTTAATATCCCTTTCTGTTTTTCTATCGACAATTACAGGCTGGAACTTACACTGTGCGATGGGAAAAACAGTAACTCAGGCTTACCAAAGCAATCCGCAATTCCGCATCCGCCAGGCAGGCAGTGGACAGTGTGGTCACCAAGATTGATAGGAGCGCCCGATGGAATGGAGGAGTACCGCGAATAAGAGGAATGGCTGGATGCATGCAACTTCCCAATTTGACCAGGACAACTACAACATACAGTTACAGTATCCACTTCACTTGTCCTTTTCTTTTAAATAATGTTATTGTTGTGAACTTCTATGAGTGTGACTCTGTGCGATTGCTCTCTGCTTCAAATTCATCCCTACAGCTGTTTGATAAGTTTCTTCGCTATTTTTAAAACTAATGTAATGTACTAAGTGTTCATTCTCTCTGAGGGCAGACAGGCATGTGAAATTGCGTAATTATTGCAGTCCTGTACTGTCTAATTGTTTAGTACTAGTTAGTAAGTTGTAGTAAGTACTACTTTTTAGTAACCTAACCATCCATTTAGCAAACAACTTCATGCATGCACTTGTCCCTTAAAAGATTTATGGATATCTTCGTATCCAAAGATTTGTTTTTCTTCATTTGTTGTTTGTCCATGCTGTGTTTTTTTTCTCTCTCCAAAAAACTTTCCCCAAAACCCCCATTCCCATCATTTTTCATACCCAAACCCTCTTCCACCGGGCTGTGTGGTTTTCATTGAGGTGTGGCTAAATGACACCAATAATTCCACACTCTTGCTGGGGAGGATAAGGTCAAAAGCAACAGAAAATCAATTTCAAGGCAGGTCAAGGAATCCAAGGATATATTCTTATTCTACTTGACACACACCCATGAGTATTTGCAAATCAATTCGGAATTTCATGTCCGCCATCGAGTGGATTCATCATCAACAACATCCTCCTACACGTGACGAAAGCTTACGCTGCTGTGTCCTTCAGTACTAGTTCTTGTAGTAGCCATAATACATGCAACTAGTAGTTAACTTTTGATTGAATACTTTAGCATTGCTTAGGCTACAATTTATGGCACTATTCTTGTGTACTATCGTACTTTTCTAATGCTCTCAGGCCACTCAATGTCCCATTTCCTTTTTTTTCATATGCTGCTACTGCCATTGTGTACCACTACTACTACCACCACAACAATGCCATTTCATCCGTCCAGGATTCCATATCCAACCTTAATCGCCATTTGCCATGCAGCCAGCCCTGTGCCTAGCCCTATTCTCAAACACGAATCACAGGTAGGATAAGCATTTTGGGGGAGGAAGAATAATGGAGTAGGAGGAGAGGAGAGACTGACGGTAGTACTAGTAAAGTAGTAGGACAATTTAATTCACTAACTCTGTCAGTGGCACTTTTGTACAAATTTGGGCGATTATTTAGACAATTTGAATCAACCAGCCAGTTAAGTTTCAGGAAAACAAATGTACAGTTAACTCCCCCCTGCCTCCCCCAGAAAACAGTAAAAACGCGTATGCTATGTTTAAGTGGAAAATAAATAATTATTTCGACCCTCACAAAAATAAATTATCCCACAAGACCCGATCCACCCCCTCCCCTTCCCTAACCCCAACCAATGTCCCGAAAAGTTCCAAAACCTCAATGCCCAATTCCCACTCCCCCAAAAGTCTTTAAAAAAGGGACAAGAGACAGTCTCTACTTTGGCCAGCAGTGTTCTGTGGCCAGGTGGTCACGCAGCTCTCTCCGGAGGGCCTTGAGCAGGACTTTCTGCCTCTCCACCTCCTGCTCAAGGTAGGCCACTCGCAGGGTAAAGCGGTGCACACACGCCTTGCAGGTACTGTGGGGGGCAGCTGTTGGTTTCGCTGCTCGGCGGCGGCGGGTGGCTGCCGGACCACGGCGCCGTACCGCTGGAGGATTGTGCTGGCTGTATGACCCAGGGGCAGTGGAGGAGGATGCAGCTGTTGTTGTTGACTGAGAGTCCTCCTCCTCCTGAGCCACCAGCCGCCGATATTCGGCGACAATTGCCTCCAGCTTCCGTCGCCTGGCCCGGATAGCTAACTCCTTCCTCAATAGTTTAGAAGGAGTATCTATATGAAGACAGAAAAAAATACTGTAACCAATACTCTTTAGGATTAACACAAAATAATTCAACAGAAAGTTGTGTCACAGAAGCACTAGCAACTTGCAAGCACAGTACATAACATTTGTGGCATGTATCTATCTAACCTCCCACTTCGTCGGCCTCTGTAAATTAGTGGGAGTTTTAGGAATTTTACTAGCACTATAGACTCAGTACATTAGACTCAGACAGTACACCAGTCTTCTTCTCTCTTGTTTAGCGAAATTAGTACATAAACCTGTGGAAGCCGGCATAATGCCAGCGAAGTCAGCTTGCATCCAAGAAAAACAGACTCAAGCCATGATGACGCAGACTTGCGCTACTGTTACCAGTACATGCAGGTGGGGAAGCTCTTACTTTTCTATTACGGGTGGCACTGGCCATACTCTGTTACAAGGGCTACTGCTCAATAAATTTAACTTTCACCCTGCCCTGCCCCTGACTACTACAAAAGGAAAATGAAGATGATAATATGATCATCTATCCCTTCACATGATATTTGCTTATATAAGGGATGACTTTAGGTGCCTTGTTTTTATTGATTGAGTGAACACCGATAGGCCACACATGAATGACAGAGTTGGAAAAAAATTATTAACATAGGTAGTGAGTGGTCCCCGTAATCGCCAGAGGAAGGCACTTGTGTTTTGACTTGATAATGTGAACTATACAATATAGATACACAATATATGTTGTGATTGCAAACTACTGTTATTCAAGGGAGTATTCTGAAAAATTACAACTTCTACTTTCCTCGGCTTTGCTACTCTGGCACGGACGTGTGGGGTGTTACATGCTCTTCAAACTAACACTCTTCATCCAGTGACGTCTACTCCGTCTACTCTATATACACCTATGCTATCTATGAGGAAGATACCATCCAGGCATCCATCCATTCAAAGTAAATGTCAATCATTCTTCTTAATGTCTCAACTGGACAAACCTTACTTTTTATCACCGAAAAACACCCTTTTTATTTTATTTTGTAAACCCTCACCCATGCATCCGTGCTTGACTTGCATTTGAATTTGACCAAACGGATATATTGCGCACACATACAGTTTCTGTTTCACCCACCCACGCAGTACTCTTTTCTTTCTCCTTCCACCCGTCCTTGCTTCAACCGGCCATGCATCAGATTCCTACCAGCCACCTCTGCCTGCATTCAAAAACACGTATCATTCTTTGCCAGTCATTAATTTAACTTGCTCGTCCTTCCTCCTTCCTTACACCTTTCTTTCCCTTTTCGTTCATCCCATCCAGCAAGTTCATCTCTGATCTGACTTGGCTTCTCGATAAAACTTTCACAGCTGAGTTGAAGTCATATTTAGAGGAGGCCATTGGTTACTCATCAACTCCCGCCGCTAATGATCTTGGTAATGCGAAGTAAAGGGTGACTGTCTTCTACCTGGTTGACAAAAACTTAGTTCTAAATTAGTAAGTCTTCTTAACAGTAAAGTGTACAACATACACCCCTGCAGCGAGCCTACTCTGCAATCTCAATAAGTAAGGAATATATTAGCTTACCACTGCCCGCCACTACCGAGGCATCCCCACTGCAGTTCCTGCGGACACTGGTGGCAACGCATCCGCCCCTGGAGTGACCACCTACGCGCTGGCCCCGGCACTGGTGTTTTCTGTGCCGATGGTGTTCCGCCTAGAAAAAACATTTCATATTTTTAGATGCCATATACACAACCCCTTATTTTGTATAGGAATGAAAAAAAAGTTATATAAAAATTTTTAATTATTTGTGACTCTAGTCTAAACTAAAAATTCCCCTTTCGGAAGGGGAGGGTGTTTTTATTTATGCTTAGCCATAACATGCTACACTTTTTGGCACAACTGATGAATGCTTGCTTTTTAATGCACACCTTTTTTCTCATAACAGACAGAAGATTCCCTTCTACGAACAAGAGCAATATGTTACTCATCATCATCACCACCAGTACTTTAAGTTCCAACCAGGTGAGGGGTCTCCCACAATTAATGTGTAAATCAGCCACTGTTCAGTTTTCATGAGTTCACCAGTTCTTTTCTACGAAGTTGATTTTAATAAATGTTTTTATATAATGCACAATTGAAAATTAATATACAGAGTACACACAAAGCTAGTTGTTTTACTTTTATTAAAGCTTTAAAACTTACATAGACTCTGTGGTTTTTGGTCATAAGTGAGTGAGCGAAAAGGTTTGCAATTTGCAAGCATGATTCCGTGACTCTGAGAGGTCGGGACTCTGACTCCGTAGTCTTATGTTCTGAGTTGTATAATCATTGGGGATCATCGCTGCATTTGGGAGCTAAATAATGACTCTGACACACTAGCTAGTCAGTAAGGAGATTGGGGGATCAACTTCTGTTATGACTGAGGTATGTGGAAAGTCTAATTGCGCCATAGTAGAGGCAGGATAAGAATTTAGAAACAGTCTACAAGAAGATAAAAGACTATTTAGGAAAAAATAGAATTATGATGAACGTTTGGAATAAATAGGTGCTGTAAAAGTTAGGGAAGTATAATTATTAATATTAACAGGAAAACTTACTTGGGCCAGCAGAAGAGCCCTCGGCGGAGTGATCCTGGCCTTCCTGCTCCGCCGGCGCTGCCACCGCAACCTCTGTCCTCTTGCCCCTGGGAGGAGCCTATGCACATGAAGAAAGACACAAACATGGAGGATTGTTGTCAACGAAACCAAACATTTAAAAAAAACAATAACAAATTATTTCAGGAAAATAAACAACAATTGCACTAAATTTATTGACCTATCTGATGTGGTCTACTAGGATATTAGTATTGCTGGATTTGCGGACCGTCTACTTGGAAAGTTATGTAACTCAATAAGCCAACTACAAAAAGGTTCTACTAGGACTGGCAGCACTCAGCCGCACGTGAAGTGACAGACACAGTCCATCATGATTGCAGACCACTAAAAATGTCCTACTAAATAACAAGTCATAATATACTCAGCCTATCAATCCACCACCACTATCTCTTCTTAGTGGCAGGAGTACAAAGGAAGGACTGGACTTGAGTCTCTAGTCTCTCTAGCATTACGCAGTTCTGTAAAGTACACTCATACATAATCACTCAGGCCAAATGAGCACAAACTTGAAAATAAGTAAGCATACTAGTAGCACCGCCACTGAGCAGGCGAGCACCTGCAATCACAGAAGCTTTTGAAACATAATTTACCTGCAATGTAATCGGCAGCATTCTTGCTCTTCGGAAAAAAACATATATTTGCAATATAACACAGAGCAGAAGAAAACAAAGTAGGTATTAAATAGCTACTAGTACTCACCAAGCCCAGGGATCTCGATGCCAAGCAGGTCGAGCAGGTCTTGTTCCCGGTCAAGTATGTCCGACCACCGGTGCGGCACCTGGTTGTAGGTGCACCGGACCCCTAACTCCCGATACATGGCCCGGCACACCAACCCCCATAGCTGGTGACGCTCCCGGAGGCCGTACCCGGTATCCGGCCTGCCGCAATGGACTTCGGGAGGTGGGCAGCACTAAGAAGACCAGTGGGGCCACCTCCACCGCTCTGAAGATCTCCCTGGGACTTACAGACTCCCCCCTTAAACGCCCACAAGGGAGCCGGCTGCGGGGTGCGGGACTCTTCCCCTTGGACTTGCTGGCTCCCTTTGCCATGGTCCAGGGTTAAAGAAAGGAAAAGTAGGAAAGAATAGGGAAAAAAAGTAAATAACAGAAAAGAGAGAGATAAAAAAAAAATAGTTATTAGCAGGCGGAACTCTTGGGCGACATGTAGTGGCCTCCTGAACTTGGGACCACCCCGACTCCGGTAACGGAGATAAAAAAATCTCGGGGTGTTGTTAGATCCTGCCCTTAACTTCGTCTGTCACACCAAGAGAACTGCTGCATGCTGTTTTGGCATTTTGCGAGGTCTAAGACCAGTCTTGAAATTTTTTGACGCCTCGACCAGGCAGCTTGTGGTGCAGGCGACGGTGGTTTCTCGGCTTGACTACGCCAGCTCCCTCCTGGTAGGGGTTAACCAGGCTGAAATCATACGTCTGCAACGTGTTCAGAACGCGGCAGCCAGAGCAGTGGTGGGTCTGCCCAGGTTCTGTTCCGTTGCTAACACCATGCGTACCCTTCATTGGCTGCCGGTCAAGCAGAGGATTCAATTTAAAATGCTTTGCCTGTCGTACAAAATCCTCAAGGGCTCCTCTGCCCAGATTCTCACTAACCTTTTGTCTCCGTACGTTGCCGCCCGTTCTTTAGGATCTTTGGGCCAGGAACTTGCAGTGGTTCCTCGGTTTAAGATTAGCCGAGCTGGAGGCCGCTCATTTCGAGTGCGAGCTGCGGTCCTGTGGAACTCCCTTCCTCTAAAGATCCGTGCGCTGGATGATCTTCTCTCCTTTCGTAGGGCCATTAAGACCTTTTTATTTCTTTAAGCCTGTTGGCTCTCTTTTGAGTCTGCTGCCTTCTTAGTTGTGTTGTGTTGTCTACCTTGTCAAGCGCCAGGATGCTCCTTCGCTGGAGCAGCTGTGCGCAATATAAGTCCCCATAAAGCAACATAACATAACATATTAAAGTAACAAAAAAACACAAAATATAGATGTGCAAAAATAGAGCGATAGATAATGAGTAAAAAGCTCAAGCAAAGGATTACAAAGATTGAAGCAGGATAGAAAAGGCATGCCCAGAACCATAGCAATAAATAAAAAAACAAGATGGCCGCGCCCATTGCAACCACGTGGGTAAGTTCGCGCAATATTTTCCCAGCGAGCACGCAAAACGGACGCGAACATGCAATTGCGCCCCGGAACAGGAAATGAACAACGCGAGCATGCAACTAGCGCCCAGAAACGGAAATACGCAACGCAAACAGTGAAAACAAGATGGCCACGCCCATATACGACCGCATGGGTAACTTCGCGGTAGCCGTGGTGAAAAAAAATCCCACGAACTCGCAAAAATAAAAAAATCCGCACTCTAACAAAAGTTTGGGTATTTTGCGGACCGCGAGTACGCTTTCACGTGAATTCGTGTACTGGGAATTTGCAAAATTCGCCCATACTTAGTGAGAACCCAGTGGAACGCAACCAGGCGCCGCAACGCCACAGTCATGGAAATTGCCCTGCCCAACGAATCAGCGGTGTCCAAACCACACCTGATCGCAAACTTCGCCGCATCCTTGCCCTCTGCAATCGCTTGGGAAAGGACAGCCTGGACCTCCTCGGACAACTGAGGCAGAACCTCCGCCACTGAATACCACTTTGGGTGAGAGTAACGGCCCAACAAGCAGGTGGTATTAACCGATCTCAACCCCAAACTGGCTGAGGAGAACAACCTCTTGCCATATTGGTCCAGCCGCTTAGAGTCCTTATCCTGTGGAGCCGAGGGAACGGCCCTCTGCGATGTTGAGGCCTGAATGACCAGGCTCTCAGGCATGGGGTGAGTGGTCAAGAAGGCGGGATCACCAGGTGCCGGACGATGACTCCTAGCGACGTTCTTATCCACCGGTGCCCCAGAGGCCGGCCACAACCAAGTACCCAAGAGGATCTCGGTAAGGGCCTCATTGAAGGGGAGCAGCGGCTCCCACGGCGTAGCCGCCTTCTGAAGCACCTCCGTAAGGAAGTTGGTCTTAAGGGTCACCGTAGAGAGGTCGAGGTGGAGGGCATCCGCAGCTCGACGCAGCACCATGGTGTAGGAAGTGCCCTCCTCCATAGAAGGAGGAGGGGAGGCAAACCCCGGGTCCGAAGACACATCAAGGTCACCTGCATCTTGAAGGTCATCCACCCAATCATGCTCGGAGTCACACTGCTGCGCAAAGGGGTCCGGGAGCCGTCCCAGTCCTCGTCTGGCTCCGGTTTAGAAGGAGCCGGCCGCGGCAGCAGGGCCGGAGCCTGAGAGGAGGCAGCGGTGCCAGCCGGGGCCGAATCCCAACACGGATCCCAGGTCGGAACAAAATGGTCTGGGAACTGCGGCAGGGGCGGGATAAACGGCACCCATTGCGGCGCCTGTGGCGACGGTGGGGCCGGAGTCAAGGGCAGCACCGGGGCCGGAGCCAGCGGTGCTGCACTTTGTGGAGCTGGAGCCGAATGCGCTGAATCCAGTGGCTCAGGGGCTGGCGCTAGAGGCGGTGCCGCTGGGCCAACAGGATCTGGACACGGGGAGGCAGGCGTGCCGGCGGGAGCCCGAGGCCTAAACAGGCGGTCCATGGCAGCAAGAAACTCCTGTAGCTGGTTAGGAGTCACCGACAGACCCGGGTATAGCTGGTAGGCCGCGGGATTCCCAGGCTCCAGAGGAGACGCAGGTGCAGAGCCCCTGTCCCCCAAGTCGGCCTCCAGGGAGCGACCGGGGGACGTCGCAGAGCGAACACGCTTCTTCGACTTCTTCTGATGGCGTCGCTTATCGGATTCCAAAGGTGAAGACCTCGTGTCCAAGGAGCGACGGCCCTGGTCCCACAAGCAGCTCCTAGACCCGGAGTGGCGGTGAGAGGCGTGCCGGACCTCCAGCAACTTCTGGCTTCGCTCCCGCAAAACCTTCGGGACCATAGCCCGGCAGTCCCGACAATCCCAGGAGATACGGTCGTTCTCCAGGCAGTAGAGGCAGATGTCATGGTGGTCCGCCACCGACAGTGGCACGACCGACAAGACTTAAAGCCGGGCATCCCTACGTGCACCAGAGACAATTGAGGGAGACAAAAAGCCTCAAAAAAGTGGTCAAAAAGTGACCGAGGTACATGCTCAATCCAGATCTGCGCTTTCAGCACGAAAAAAAAAAGAACTGACGTCAGCGCGCATGGGTGGCGCCTCAGTACTCTCCGGGAGGTCATCTTGGCGCCAGTGACGGACGCGGAGCCGCAGGACTTTACCTACTGGCGCACAGAGGTACTGCTGAGCAGAAAAGCTTTTTGGGATCTAGCCCGACGCTTGGGGATATTCTGAGGTAAGGAATCTATCACCAACGTGTCTTTTCAGATTCGGATTCCCATTGGCCCTAAGCCTAACACCAGGAGCTTTGCTCCCACAACATTGTGGCCTGCTCATGAGCAGGCACCAACCGTAGTCCCCATATCCCCCAATGGATAACATTGAACCCCAACACTCTGCACCCGGCCACCCCAGTGCAGCTGAGGGTGCTTTGAGAGTGCATTGCTTGACCCTGGGGGAACCCTGGTTCTAACCCGAGAAAACCAACCCCTAAATCAAAGTACTTACCTTGAAACCGAAATCTTCATTTCCTCCCATAGGATTTCACTGACTGCTTTCTTGTGAAAATTGTTCCAAGTGGGGGTGTTGGTTTGTAGGAAACTCTAAGAAACAGAAAATATAGAAAAACTAATTTACTTACCTTCTCTCTAGGATATGTCCCAGTGTGATATCTAGGCATACCACACTGAGTAGGAAAAGTAACTTAAAAAGTAATCTGAAAAGTAACTGTAAAGTAATTTACACTGTTTTACAAACACGACTTACCTGTAACCAAACTAATTGCTTTCAACTGCATTCAAACTGTATTTAACTGCATTATTCCGGCAAAAGTGTTATCATACTTGCCTGCACCAGGCCTGGCTTGGTTCTAGAAAATTAAATGCTACTAAATATTTTTTATACAAACAACATGGTCTGAGTTCAGCCTGTGAGTGTGTGATATTTCTTCCCTGAGTGTGTAAAATAAATGCTAAAGCCATACTGCTCGCCCACACTACCACAAATAGAGATTAAGGTACTATCTACTTTTACTTCTGCTTACCGTTGGGGTACTACTGGACTCTGTGCACACTGTAACTTACTTTGGTATAGAATATACAGAGCCAGCTTCCTACACATAAGCCCATGGAAAACTAGCATTAAAATGTGCTACTTTTCACTAAAGCAACTTGTGCTGGATAGTATACACTTTAGAGTATCTGAATATATTTTGGATCCAACAATGTAAGTACTCATTATAAGACTGGACAAAATAATACAAATCACACACTATAAGTTTGAATTAGAGCTTCCAGTTCAGCCAGCAGTGCAGTTGTCTAGCAACTGCGTGAATTTCATTAAAGGTTGGAAAACTTCCATCACTCATTTTTCTCCTTACCCCAGTGCAAGTGGTGGAGTATTGATGTTTTGTTCCAACTGCGGGCTGGGCAGAACCATCAGTGTAAATTATGAAGTCGTACTGACCAGGATGCATAAATTCACTGGGCACAGGGGAGTATTTTTTTTATTGCAAGTATGCTTGTGTTTGTAATCTAAAGTCGAAGACTTAGTCGATGTCTGTTGCTGTTAATTAATTGACTCACTGTATCCATCTAGGATGTTATGCTTTCACATTCGGGCACTGGCCTTTGTGACAGCCTCTAAGGCTGGAATTGGAGACACAACAATTATACGTTTCCCTGAGCCAATGATCTTTCCTTCACCACAGCTGTCTGCACTGCAATAAGTATTTTTTCAGTGGGTGCAAAAAGCATCTTTGCATTTGAATATAAATGTGATTTATATGCAACTGGTACAGTGTCACCCTCATTGAAAGTGACATGTGTATCCTGTGGTTCCCGAGATTATGCGGATCACCAAATTTGTTATAACACCTGTGTGTGTTTTGAAGCTAGCTTGTCAGTCAGTACATAATGCAAGATCTGTGTATGTTCTGCTGTCCAGTGTGTGCTTGAGAAGTCTGGATGGATTTATTCAGAACACTGTTTCACCCGTTGTGCATAATCTGGTATGTATGTTATACAAACATTTAGAAAGCCCAAGAGTGATTGTAGCGTTTTTATAGTGTTAGGTGGTTGTAAGAGTGCACATTTCTCTAGATGTTGGGCTAAGCTTTTGCCTTCATTTGATAGTTCGTATTCCAGGAACAGGACAAATGGAAAGGCAATATTTGTTTTGTTGAAGTTTAATTCATAGCCTATCCGAGCAAATCCTAGAACTGAAAAAGCATTTACAATGCAATGGTCTTGGCAATATTATAGGTAGAGCTATTGGCATTGCTCATTATTTTTTATTTTTTTTTGTATCCCTAAATAAATGGCATTGTCATTTATATTGGCAATAGCTTAATTGCTTCCATATGCGAGACCTATTGCATTAGCAGAGAGAGAGTGAGGTAGTGAGATAGAGAGAGTGAGGTCGTGAGATAGAGAGAGAGTGAGGTGGTGAAATAGAGAGAGAGTGAGGTAGTGAGAGAGAGAGTGAGGTAGATAGAGAGTGAAGTAGTGAGAGACCGAGAGAGTCAGGTAGTGAAAGAGTGAGGTAGTGAGGGAGAGGGATGTTCTGAGGTAGTGAGATAGAAACAGAGTGCGGTTGTGATGTAGTGAGATAGAGAGAGAGTGAGGTAGTGAAAGGGAGTGAAAGTGAGTTAGAATAATCGGGGAATAGATGGCGGGGAAGCAATGGACGAAGTTGGGGGGAAAGATGAGGGAGCAACAAGGAGTGCCTGGGTACGGTGTGTATTTAGAGGAGGGGAGCATTGAAGCAGGACACGAGAGAAAGAAATCACAAGTGTTTCCAGACTTTCCAGAAACCAATCAAATCTATCCCATTTTGTGTTGAATTTCTAGAAAAGGCGTCAACGATGGTAACCGAGTACTAGGGCACATAGAGATGATTAAACCAATCCTGATTCAGACTGGAAACTCCCAAACCTATCCCTGTAACGTATACTAAGAGTCTGACGAGTACGAACGAGCTACCAGAAGCTGTAGCAGTAAGCAAAATGTGTGAGTGCATACCAGATCCGGAGGGCAATCGCAATGGGACCAACTCTTTGCTAATTCTGAAACTGCGATCGAAAATGCAAATCATAGTAGGGGTTCATTGTGGATGCTAAATAGAACAAACACTGACAGTAATCGGCGGTCTCAATGCACGTCACCCTCGGAGAGCAGTGAGCAGTGCAGCGACTGCACCAGTGTACAATGACACACCATCCTGCTCGGCGCACCGCGCGCCACTGGGTCCCCCCAAGGGGGACATGGCTGCGCCTCTCAGGGCTGCTCATCTTAACGAGCCACACAAAAACAAAATCCAAACCTTTATGAGAGCAATGTTAGAGTCGTCACTCCATTAAATGCTCATTTTATATTAAAGCAAAATAATTGTGACTATTAGAAACATATATGGATCTACATTCTATGATTCATTATAGTATGCGAATCTAAGCACACATTATGGTTTCGAGTTTCATAAGCATATTCCCTTATGTGCCATATTGCGCATCACTGCGGACATTTTGTTCACCACCATATCATTAAAGTTGTTGATAGTTAGACATTTGGAGTATAAAACGCTGTACAGGGCATAACTTTTTCGTTTTAACTGCAACATGAGTTTTTTTAACTTCCGGTGAAGAGGACTACTGCTTAGGATGCAAACTATATCAAACTACTGTAAACTCAGATGGTAAATTATTGTTTTAAGAAGGTGTTGTAATAAATCTGAGCTGTTTATGCTTACCAACACAATCTATTGTTCCCGTTATTTTTTCAGCGACTACAGATCAATTGTTCACGATCAGAACTAGAAGAATATATCTACTGTGGATTCTTAAGTACCTCGTCTGTGTTTAAAGTACTCGGAGCTATTGGTGCATGTCATAGGGCACATAGAGATGAATAAACCAATCCTGATTCAGACTGGAAACACCCAAACCTATCCCTGTAACGTATACTAAGAGTCTGACGAGTACGAACGAGCTACCAGAAGCTGTAGCAGTAAGCAAAATGTGCGAGTGCATACCAGATCCGGAGGGCAATCGCAATGGGACCAACTCTTTGCTAATTCTGAAACTGCGATCGAAAATGCAAATCATAGTAGGGGTTCATTGTGGATGCTAAATAGAACAAACACTGACAGTAATAGGCGGTCTCAATGCACGTCACCCTCGGAGAGCAGTGAGCAGTGCAGCGACTGCACCAGTGTACAATGACACACCATCCTGCTCGGAGCACCGTGCGCCACTGGGTCCCCCCAAGGGGGACATGGCTGTGCCTCAGGTCACAACATAATTTTAAGGAGGCGGGAGGGAGGACTGGGGGCCGGGGAGCGGCAGAGCACGACGGAGGAGAGCTGCAGCAGAGGGAGGGAGGGGGGGAGAGGCGAGAGCGCGACGGAGGAGGGCAGAGGGAGGAATACATTTTTTTTTTAAAAGAAACTTACCCGACTGCCCGTGCCCGTGTCAGCGTCAGAGCAGAGGAAGCGGCTCCAGTGTGGGTGGAAGGCGGCAGCGTCACCATGTATCCTACTATCGGACAGACACGAACAGCGGGAGGGGGCGGGAACAGCGGGAGGGAGGACAGCGGGAGCCACGAACAGCCGGAGGGGGGACAGCAGGAGCCACGAACAGCGGGAGGGGGCGGGAGGGGGGACAGCGGGAGCCATGAACAGCGAGACCATCCTCATAGGAAGAGAAACCAAATAATGGCCGACGGAAGGTTCCAAAAATTTTGGGATTTGGGGGCGTGTTCGGTGGGCGTGGCTAAAAAGTGGAAAGAAGAACACCGAACACACCTCCAAATCCGAAAAGGACGGAGCCTATTTGGAGTGGCGGCTCTCCCCTCCAATGGCTGGCCTCCATTTAGGAAGCCAGCCAATGGGAGAGAGCCAAAATTAGAGGCGGGATGAAGAGCCCCTCTAAGAAACATAAGATCTCGCTACTTCCGGTTCTGACGAACCGGATAGTACCTCGACCTAAAAATGAGGTGCAGGGCAGGTGGTGCTGAAGAGGAAGTGCTGGGCAGTTGGGAAATGTTGAGGATAAGCAGAGGATGAGATGCTAGAAAGGAGGGGAGAAGCCGAGCAGATCTCTCGTGTGTAGAGCCACTCCGTGAAGAGACAGGGTGTGCGGTGCTAGAGGGCAGTGCAGCGGATGAGGTGCTGGGCATTTATGCAGTGTGTACGGTAAAGATGTTCGCGGGAGCCAAAAGCATAACCACACACAGTACAGCGACTCAGTTGTGCACGGCGACCTCTAGGCTCATGAGTGGGCATTTTTGGCTATGAGGTAAACTACCACCCTCGTCCCCTGTGCTACCCAAAACTCTTACAGCCGCTGCCCCTGGGAGGGCGGGTGGTCTGTCCCCAGTCTCGTCCCCTCCAAACAGGGCCGGTGTACCACCCGCCAAATATTAATCGGGTGCAGTACATCTCGAAGAAAAGTTCAGACTGGCTAACATTTCAGTGTCAATCGCAACCTCAGTACAACGACAGAGAAATTAAACCACGATACAGGCTCCACCATTTCCACGCAGCACTCCCACCCCCTCCCCCCAGCTGACGCCAGCACAACAAACATACAGACACTTCTTTTTGAGACTATCTACTGCTCCATCACAGAACAATAGAGCATCTACCGCTGTGGACAGAGCCCCTTTCACTGCATTCCCCGGGCCTGTACCCCGCACCCTACATACATAGGCCCTCTCACATACAACAGTGTTTCTCACACATCGCATACTACCCACACACAAATAGCGCACTGTTCTCGCCATTCACAACAGCTCCCACACAGCTGCAGAGTGCGCCCCATGTCACGTGTGCTACCTTCAGCCGGTCACGTTTATTAGGTCTGGCTTGACAGAGCAGTTGTCTCCGTGTCTTATTGTTAGCAATTCTTTAAAACCCACCTAGAGTCGCATTTGGCTTCTCTCACCTCATGCTATTGGCTCTTTGGTGTATCACCTGACTTTTTAGTGAGTGTTTCTATTGGAATGTACGAGGGACTATTTTCTAAGTGAAAAGTACACGCTCAAAAATCACACTGTCACATTCAGTTCCTGACCACCCGTACCCATTCTGTACACAAACCAGACGGGCCCTATTGGTATTTCTTACAAATATACAGGAATTGGCCTTTGGTGCTACCTACGTAAATGGCTGTCTCGCTCATACCTCTGTGAATAGTTTGCTGTATCATTACAGCAGTTTGTAAATATGTTCACTGGAATGCATGGATGTACTTTCAGATGTAAGAATAGTCAATCACCACACTGTCACAGTCAGTTCTCGTTCTCCAAATACATTCTATACAGAAATCAACAGTTCTTTCTACTTTATCCCAGTCTTGGTAAACCCAATAGGCCTGGCTTTAATGTGCCAAATATGTGTTCTTGCAATTCGTGAAAAGCTCAATTCCACATTCTTGTATTTGCATAGATTAGCACATTAACGCCGACTACCGTTGGCAATGCTTTTTTTTTTTACATCTCACAGCACTGTATGTTGAGATTTTAGAACACTTACTTGAAATATTGAAAAATAAACTAGAACTCCGGGAATACAACAATTGTCTAAAACTTCAGGACTGGCTCAAGTAGTCACGACGCCACTCTGCAGCTCAGCGCGCATGCTCACCACACAAACATCCGTTGTTCCTATGCATAGCACAAGCTCTCCTCACACACGCAATACACTCCTAATTTACATATCAAACAGATTCACACCTCTGGTTGCCCCCTCCCCCCCCCATAGTTTTTCGCACGCTATTGCCACAGGCACATTGCTCCCACAGAGACAGCACATGGTGCCCCACCCCCCCTTGGCACACAGAGCACACGCATGAAAACACACACAGATCACAGGGGGCCCATTGCCATGTGAGACACTTCCAAGTGCTGATGGTATAATCCACTTTACATGCTGGCGCTCCCTTTATGCTTGTCCTAAACATAAAACTGCAAGTCCCAGCATTCAACCACCGCTCGCTGCAAATCCTATAAAGGTAAAGATAGAGCACGTGACAAGAGGTCACATGGCGGGTATGCACACAAAAACAATGTCCCTCAAAAACAGACTCTCATACCCCCCAACCGCCCCCCACACACAAAGGACGCAACTACCTGGCAACACAGTAAACATCTGGTCGCAGCTTGAGGCAGTATGACTGAACGTCATTATTGTAGATGGAACTTGCTGTACCCTTGTATTCTGCTACTGTTGGAAAGCGCCCTGATGCCTTCGAGCCATGTCCGCGCTATATAAAATTGTAAGAAATAAACAAAACGCCCAATGCACGCGGGACACTCACCCAGAAGATGATGTTGAAAGCGAAGAGGGAGTACTTGACGCAGCAGCTCACTTTGGGCCCCCTGTGTGGCTGCTGCTTGCTTGACATAGTGCCGGGTGGGATGCGGGGGGCAGGGGGAGGTGGGCGGACACAGGGGGCAACTAGCGGGCACATACAATGACCAGTGAAGAGATCGGGGGCACACAGTAATGTGGGCAGCAGCAAAGCTCCGCGGAGACTGCAGGGCCCTGGGTGGAGTGCCAGGCTCTGCGGGAAATAGCTGGGCTACAGTAGGAGTGAGAGTGTGCCAAACTATAGAAGCTGAGAGTGTTAGGAGGGGATTTTGCCGGTCAATAGAGGAGGAGGGTGTCAGGCATAGAATTTTAGATTGCGAGAGACGTCCGTGCCAGGCTTCAGGAGTGAGTGTCATTTTCTTGCTGGGATGTGAGGCTTGAGGCCAGAGTGTCGGCCTCTAGAATAGAGTGTTACTCCAAACGGCGAACGCATCAGGGAGTAAGAGAAGGCTTGCCTATAGTATAGTGGTCCAGGCTTGGAGAGAAGGAATGTGAAACTCAAGAGGTGTTGCAGTGGGGAGAACTAATGCCAAAAGAGAGCACCGGATGCGAGGGAGAGGGTGTTGGGTTCGTTTAAGGAGGCGGGATAGGGTTGGGGGCCGGGGAGCGGCAGAGCACGACGGAGGAGAGCTGCAGCAGGGGGGGGGGGGGAGGCGAGAGCGCGACGGAAGGGGGGAGGCGAGCGGAGCAGGGAAGTCACTTGAAACTCAAAGAAACTTTCCTACTGCTGCCGTGCAATGTACCTGGCTGTGCTTTTCACAAAATTCCTGTGCCACTAAGGAAAGTTCAAGAAGCGAGCTGCCGGCTATGAGGGCAGTAGATACACTCGACTCAAAGATAGGAATAAATGGGAATGGCAAACTCGTCAAAAAAACTTGTGCATATGCTAATAGAAATATAGCTGATATAAAAAACTGCGCAAATGGTAAACCAAACACTCACCCGCTCTTGATAAACGGTAGCATGCGCCTATACCAAACATCTAAGTTGCTGCAACCCGCACTACTGCCACTTCCAATGTACACGTCTTTAAATGTGCACCAGAGTATCCTGAAATAAAGAAGTAGCTATTACCACGCTGGGGAACTACCATACATGATACGAAGTACGATGCAAAAACTAACGACTATAACCAAAAAAGCCAACTCACCCACCTAATATCGAAAGGAATTTCAAGCTCAGTAATTCAAGAACCATAGCGTCGCCACGCCTGGAGTCTCACTTGTGATATCAACCGCAAATCCAATGGTGTTATAAACATAAACGACCACTTCGCGTCAAACAACGATAGGCGCCATCTTAGATCGGTCCAAAACCCCTGAAACTACTCGTAAACAAGCGAAAACAAACTTAGAGTGGCTATGATACAGCGAAAAAAATGAGGAAACCACAAGGGGATCGATGGAGCCATCTGCCTCCCCGGTATTAGACGAGTAAACAACTCCCAAGCAGCGCAATGAGCATGGAACAAGCTCAGAGACCCAGTGTGAGGCGGACTGCGGTAGAACCAGCAGGCGCTATCTTGGAATGGTGGATTCAACAAAAATGAGTGGTGCCCATCCCAAAGGCAACAGGAGGATGTAAAATGAACTGCTAGTTTGCTAAATATGCATGGGATAAACTACACCCTGCCTAGCTAATACAAATATCGGCGAGCTACTACACGCTTCCTATGAATTGTGAAACAAATAAAAAATGGAGGGAGGGGGGGGGGGGGGGGGAGATGACGGCGAGACGGCAGAAATGGCATGGCTCCTCACCACACGCCAAGCACTGTAGAGAGGAGAAGGCAGTTCTTCCCGTGGTGGTCAGGCTGAAATGGCTTCAGCAAAGCTCCAAGATTTTTCGGATTTGGGGGCGTGTTCAGTGTTCTCAGAATGGGCGTGGCCAAAAAGTGGAAAGAAGAACACCGAACACACCCCCAAATCCGAAAAGGACATGGCCTATTTGGAGCAACGGCTCTCTCCTCCAATGGCTGGCCTCCATTTAGGAAGCCAGCCAATGGGAGAGAGCCGGGATGAAGAGCCCCTCTAAGAAACATAAGATCTCGCTACTTCCAGTTCTGACGAACCGGATAGTACCGAGACCTAAAAATGATAATATTCTGTATTGTATGATTACCTAAAATCATTTACAAATACAGTACATTATTAGTTACATAGTTAAAAAACGTTTGGTTGGTTAAAATAAGGGTTATAAAAACAGCTCATGGCTTTTACATCACTGCAATGGTTTTAGTTCATCTAATAGGTAAGACATAATGTAAAATGATACAGTGATGATAGTAGAGTTGTAGTGTACACCTGAGGGCTTCATGAACGGTAAGGAAGTGTATGGCTAGTGTGTTATTTTGCTGTTATTATTTATTTATTTATACTCCCCAACATGTGCGCGCTCCATTGGCACTGTGGTGGTATAAATAATTGTTAGAGCCCCCTTGCATGATCTTACTTTGTTTTGGATGAACACTGTTAGTAGGGAAAGATGCCTCAGGCTTAACAAGACTGGACGGCAGCAGATGACATGCTCTGAAGATTTTTGAACAGACAACATCCAGTTGGTGGGGTTTTCCAGTGTGCCCTATAGGAAGTTATAAGCCTGATCTTCAAAACATTCTGTAGAGCTTGTCTGCCCAGTCCTGCTTTCAGGTATGGTTGTCATGGAGTATCTTAGTGAGAGTGGACAAGGCCCTCTGCACCATGAATAGCTCTAATCCTTTCAAAATTCTGGTGTCTTGAAATGATCTTTCCCTGCTTCTTTAGTAGAGTTTTTAAGCTGCCCGTTGGCAGTTAAGTGTCCGTTATGAAATCAGCTGGCAGGTGTTATATTGGCTGACGCGAGGTACCTTGCCCATTGGCTAGTA
This sequence comes from Lissotriton vulgaris, assembly GCF_964263255.1. Lineage (NCBI taxonomy): Eukaryota > Metazoa > Chordata > Amphibia > Caudata > Salamandridae > Lissotriton > Lissotriton vulgaris. The sequence continues at coordinate 509,095,841 of NC_141685.1, read as the reverse complement.
TTGACGGTGAAGACTATTTGGAGTGCTTCCTTGAAAGTACCTGGGCTTGCATTAATCACATGATGATGGCATTTCACTATATCTTTTTTGCATTCTTTGTCCATTGCTGTTAAATGAAACTCTAATTGAATCAGTGTGCGCCTTGTCGAGTATGGCAGCCTAAAAACCTTTCTGAAAGCCATGGTGTGCAGATGCTCCAATTTGTCGGTCAACAAGCCCGGGAAAGCAAGATGGCCATAGCTCAGTGTTGGAATTAGCTTGGTTTGCATTACTCGTCGTATGCCCTCCGTTGAATGGCTCACAAGCTTCCGGTGTAATCTGCAAAGGGCGTGTGTGACCTTGGCCGCTTTTACCTCCATTGTTTTGGCCTGTAGTGATGTTCTGCCGGTATCTGAGAATTGTACTCCCAGGTAGGTATACTTTTTTTTTTAAGTTTTAAAAACCTTTATTGTATATAAAGCATGGTACATCAATGCAAGGCAATCAAGCAATCTACTGGTAGGTAGATAAACAGGAGAGGAGCATCTTCGCGTGCATAGGATCATACAATCGTTGATAGTGTTACAAAATTATAAAAAAAACATTCCCAACTTTATCCCTCCCCCCCCCCGAATTCGTGCAATGAGATAAGATAAACGTCGCAACTTGAACATCTGTAAATACAATTACCGTAACAGAGAACGCTCAAGTGGCAAAATGAATCAGGTAAGGCACAGGTCATTGAGGTCACAGTCAATGCAGTCTTAACCCTCAGGCCACATATGAGTATGGCTGCACACTAGTCCAGCAGTAGTAACAGTGTTAATGATCTCCCAGAGGTCAATACCACTCAGGCAAATCACAGCTATGCATACCGTTATTGTCTACTCAGGAAGCAGCGCTAGGGCTTGGGCCAGGAGGGCCCAACCCAGGTAGGTATACATGTTTGCAGTATCGATTCTTAATGGTGCAAGATACCAGCCCAATAAGGATGTTTTTGGTGTATGGCCAATACCTTAGACCAGTACCTTAGTTTTAGTTGTATTGGCTTGGAGTTTGTTTTCCGCATTATATAGATGTAGAGTCTCCAATGCCCTTTTCATGCCTATTGTGGTTTGTTCGAATATTACAAGGTCGTCCGTGTATTGCATGATTGGTAGTCTAAAGTGACCCAATTTGGGTGGGAAGAGGTTTGTTTTTAAAAGAGCATCTCCCAGGTCCGCATTATATAAGTTGAACAATGTCGGTGCTTTCACACAGCCCTGTTTTAGCACTTTACTTGTGTAGATCTTAGCTGTTGCATATGCCTGTGTGAGCTTAGTGCGGACCCAAGTGACGGTGTGAAGAGACATGATGACCTCCAGGAGTTTCCTCGGTATGCCCCTCTTAGCAAGTTTTGCACACAGAATTTTGCGATCAATACCATCAAAAGCAGCGCTGTAGTCAACAAAGCAGCAAATAGGGGGGGGGAGGGGTAGCGCCCTCTGTTGCCCTAGTTGCCAGAAATGATAATGCAATGGCGTTGTCCATTGTCGGTGAGTTCAACCGAAATCCTGTCTGGTATTGCGGTATGATTTGGTTATCTGTTATCTATGCCTCTAGCTCTTTTAGGAGCACTTTTGTGTATGCCTTAGAGTCAACGACTAGTAATGCAATTAGTCTTTAGTGCTCCAGCTGTGAAGCATCTCCTTTCTTGTAGATGGGTTGCAGGATAGAGCCTTTCCACGAGTCTGGTACTCCTGAGGTGTTGTAACAATGATTGAATAGGCTACGCATGTGGGGGGCCCTGAAATCTCGATCTTCATTGAAGACACTTCATGATATCCCATTAGGCCCTGGAGCCCTGTCCTTCCTGATTCCCTCCAATACGTTCACTGCTTCTTTTTCTGTGGTGACGAGATCTTCAATATCATGCTCATCTGGGTGATAGCCTTCAGCCTCCATGGTTTTTGCCCTGGATTGGTCTTGATTGACATATAGCCTTGTTGCATGGGCTGCCCATTTTTTGGCAGGCACGGCATTGTGTATATAGCTTCCACCATAGAGACCGTTGACATGACTCCAAAATTCCCTGCTCTTGCCGGGAGCAAGCAGTGAATAAATGCTTTTCCATTTATCATCTGTGATGGTTTGTTTCAACCGCCAGTTTTCTTGTGCAATCTTCTGGCAGTTTTCAAAACTGATTCTGTCCGAAGGCATTTTTCTCTCCTACAGTGTTGCTCTGCCAGACGATACCACTTTTTGCTCTCTTTGAGTTCTTTGAAGTCAGTAAGGTTGGCTGACCAGTTTCTGCTATTTTTCCTTTATGTGCCGATTGTCTTCCAGTGGTCAGTCCATTAAATAACAAGGCAATAATTTCCAACTAACTTTTCTGTGGGCCGGTAATGCGTATGGCCGGTTTCCAAGTATTGTATCTCACTTGGCTTATTGGTCCCTATTGTATGCTTTTTATCGGTGCTGTATCAGTGTATGGATGAAGCTTTTTGGCTGCGGTTAGTTGTTCAACGTGCATCATTGTGCTTATGTTGACAATGATAGATAATGGATGGTGGTCGCTCACGGTAGTGTGTCACCTTGTATTCTGCGCACCTCCTCAGTAAGATCTGGCTCAGAAAGATGTAGTCAAGCGTGGAGATGTTTTTGAATGTTGGCTGTTGTCTCATATTTGGCTGCCCCACTAAGTTCGCGGACTCAAGGTTACATTTGTTGATACAGGCTTCTGTGATGTTCCGACCTTTATCTCCTTGACGTTGATCCGGGTGGTACAGGTCTCTCATATTGAAGCCCCCGGTGATGATGCATTCATGGCCTGGGTTTTCATAGAGATATTCTTTGATTAGACCAGTGACCATCCTTGTGTTTGCTATTTTTGCCTTATTGTTTGGATTGATATAGAGGGTAATTACTGCAATTGTGTTTGGAATATCCTCTAATATTATTCCCTTTATAGTGACGATCTGGACGTCGGGGGAATTAGTGGACCATTCCTCAATTTGGACTTGCAGGTTTAATTTTAGAAAGACTGATATCCCCAATCAGTCTTCCGAATATGTTTTTCTTATCGGCCAAAGTATGTTGTGGCCGGGTCACGGGACCTGGTGAGGGTACGAACAATTGTAATGACTGGTGATATCTGACGTACGTTCCATCCCCTCTCTTCCACCGTATCAGGGTGCATGGGAAACCGAGTCCGACGAATGGTGGAACCAGCATCAACAAGGAATGGAGGTTGGCGCCTTTAACAGTGTCGACAGCGAGGAAGGGAATACGCCCCCTCATGACGCGCTGCTCCTACACCGGGAGGAATAGAGAGAAGAGTGAAGAGCGAGCGGAAAACGGAGAAGACGAAGCGAGAAGGAGAAGCCATGAAGCGGAGGGGACGAGAAAGGAGGGAGCTGTGCCTGGAGGCCAACGGTACCATGAACCGCCCAGCCACGCTCACGGAGGAGTGTGGCTCAGCCAGGTACGTCAGCGGGTATCGGGCTGGCTGGGGAGGAGAGGTGACGCAGTTTAAAATGTGTAAATACCCCTCTGGCCCCTTTTTACCCTTCCTCCCCATTTACCTCCTTCCCTCACAAACGACTCCCTCACGTTGTAACTCACTGAAGAGGATTGTATATACACCAGCACCGGTTTCCTCACTACCCGGGTACCCATTGGGATTTAGATTCAAGAGAACACTCCACTAATAGAGTCTTCTTTCCTCCGCATGTGGCACTGGGACGCGACGAGGGGAGGAGTAGCGTTACGCGAAGACCCCGGACAAAGACCAACCAGCCCTAGAAGAACCCGCTCCCTTCAAACTTCGGTAGATCCGGCTGCAGCATCATGAGAAAGGCAGTCTTTACGGAAGAAAAAGACATTTGTAAAAATAAAGCCTTATATACCACGTACCTGTCTCCGTGCCGCTTCATCAACCCCGCCACAACTGGTGTCAGAAGTGGGATCCGTCCCTTCCATCCCGGAACCAGAGTAGGATACTTGATACAACATCTCATAAAGGGGCAAGAGCAGCTGGAGTGGGTGGTAGAACGCCAGATGACATCTGCGCAAGCAGACCAGGAGGTGTTCAAAGCAGCAATGTCAGCTCAGATGGAGGGCTTACAGAAGGCTATTAAAGAACCAGGAGGGGGCTCCCTAGTGGACCAAAGAGGACCGGTACCCCATCCTTTGGGGGTGTCGCTCCAGAAATACATCACAGGAGAAGACCCTGATGCCTTTTTAATGAACTTTGAAAGGGCAGCTCGAGCATGTGGGTGACCTGAAGAAAAGTGGCCGTATTTTCTAGCTCCCCTACTGTCAGGAGAAGCGCAAGCCGCTTATCAGGTGGCAAATGCAACAAGGGATACCCTCTATCAACAGGTAAAGATTGTGATACTCGACCACCGGGGGTTGGACGCAGAAGTGTACAGAGTCCGGTTCCGAAGAGAAAAAGGACTGCCTGGAGAAAACCCGAAGTCCCTGTTCTTCCGGCTAAAAAATGCAGCAGACAAGTAAATGTAAAAAATGTAAATTGATACTTGTATAGCGCACTACTCACCCGCAAGGGTCTCAAGGTGCTTGTACGAATACCGCTGTGGAACCCATCCTGTCTTTCCCTGTGAGGCGTCCACTCCAGGGCACCCCCAAGGTGGAGGCCAGCCATCCTTAGCGTTGTGGGGGCCGTTGTGGAGATTAAGCAAGCTATTGCCCAGAGTTACAGAGTGGGACTCCATGATTGGAATAGGCACCGAGGCGAGAATTATCAGGTCCGTGGAATTTTGAGCCCAAGACCCGCCGAGGCGGGGAATTGAACCCTGGTCCCGGGCTAGACCTCTGCATCAGGGTCTGCCGCTCTAATCATTGAGCCACACTTCTCCATTAGTGGCTCAATCCGGAGATCAAGACCAAACAAGAAATCATGGACTGTATATACCTGGAACAGTTCATGGAGGCCCTACCATATGGGACACAGCGGTGGTTGAAACAGCATGCAGGGTTGACACCAACTCAGGCCATAGAAATGGCCGCTAATTATTCTCGGGCCCTACCGAGAGTATACCCCTGGGATACTGAAAAAGCGAAAACAGTAACCCCCTCAAAGCAAGAAAAAAAAAGGAAAAAGCGGATTAGAGCCCCCTAAACCAAAACCCTATAAAGTAGAATACCCAGTAATGAAGGGTCCCCAATGTTTCGATTGTGGGGAGTGGGGACACATCGCCCGCCTATGTCCAAGGAGGAAACAAACCGAAGAACCAATGGAAGTAGGATACGCTCCTAAAGCTGTGATGTACACCGCGGAAATGGGCCCTTCATTTTATGTAAGGGTGGTGGTTAACCACAGATGGGTTCGGGCATTGTTAGATTCAGGGTGCCAACAATCAGTGATACAAAAAGCCTTTGTCTTGCCACATCAGCTCATTCCTAACACCCAAGTGTTTATTAGATGTGTACACGGGGACGTTAAGCCCTATCCTGTGGCTGGCCTCACTTTACAAACAGTGGGGAGGACTCCCTGCAAGGTGAGAGTGGGAACGGTAGATGCGTTACCAGAGGACCTGATCTTAGGGGTAGACAACCCTGACTTTGTGGCCCTATTCCAGACAAGAACCCAGGGAGTTGTAGGAAAAGTAGAACATCCCCGTACAGCACTCATGCGTCAGAACCGTGGGCACTGGATCGGAACTTCCGCTTTGCCCAGGCGAACGATGCTACACTGTTCAACGCATGGGAGGTGGCTCACATTAGTCAGAACGACCCCAATACCTCTTTCCCCAGATTTGTCATCATCAACGAGCTCCTATACAGGGAAGGAAAGGAGAGAGAACCCTGACAACTACTAGTGCCCAAAGACTTCAGGGAACAGATATTATACTATGCCCACACCCACCTCATACCGGTGCAGAAAAGACCCTAAAAACTATCCTTCAATGGTTCTTTTGGCCCGGCCTTTATAAGGAAGCCACCACGTACTGTAGAACATGTGACATGTGCCAAAAGAAAAACCTGCAAAGACCCCCAGCTGTAACCCTACAACCAATGCCTATCATCGGACAGCCCTTTGAAAGGGTGGGCATGGACCTTATCGGACCCCTACCACGTTCTTCTAAGGGGAACACATACGATTTAGTGATTGTAGATTATGCTACAAGATTCCCAGAGGCGTTTGCCCTTAGATCACCCACTTCAAAGAACATAGCGGAAAAGTTCCCAGAACTTTTCTCGAGGGTTGGGTTCCCCAAAGAGGTCATAACAGACCAAGGCACGCCCTTTGTGTCCAAGCTAATGAAAGAGGTTACTAAGATCTTGAACATACGGCAAATACGTACATCAACTTGGTTTAGTGGACCGCTCCCTTAAAACCATGTTGAGAAAAATGTTGTCCCTGGAAAACCAGGATTGGGACCGGCTTCTCCCACTGGCCCTATATGTACTGCGGGCCCAAACCCAAAGTACCACTGGCTATTCCGAGTTTGAGTTGCTTTATGGGAGGCAACCCCGGTCTCTCCTGGAGATCACTAGAGAGGCTTGGGAGCGAGAGGAGCTTGAGGAGTCCAGGTCGCTACTAGAGTACACTCAACACAAAGAGCAAGATAGGGAAACTCAGGGATCTGCCATATTCCAACATTGAGCGTAATCAACAGCGTCAAAAGCGAACGTATGATAAGGGTTAGAGGTGGAGGGTCCTGAAGGAAGGTGAATGGGTCCTGGTTCCTCTCCCTTCTTCCTCACACAAGTTTCGGAGGGAATGGAAAGGGCCCTATCAGGTCATAGAGGTACTCGGAAACACCACGTATAGACTCCAGATATCACCGGCTAGGAAACAATGTTTCCACATCAACCTATTAAAGAAGTTGTTGGGGCCTATACCCAGAAACACCCATTTCGGTTTGCCTTCTACCTTGGAGTCCTCTACCTCGAGTACTTCACCGGTAAACGCCGAGCTGTCACCAGAAATGAAACTAGAACTGGACTCTACTCTTAGTAACTTTTCGGAAATGTTCTCTGACCGCCCAGGACGCACGACCTTGACAGAACACAGGATCGACACTGAACCTGGAAAACATGTAAAGATAAGACCATACAGGATCCCACCTGCGCGACGCGCAGAGGTACAAAAAGAGGTACAAGACATGTTGTGATTACCACCCCGCAGTAGCTGGTCATCTCCTATTGTGATGGTGCCAAAACCTGACGGTACCACCAGGTTTTGCATGGACTTTCGCGCCCTCGTCTCCATATCGTCCTTTGATGCCTATCCCATCCCAAGGGTGGATGAGCTGATAAAGCGCATAGGGGAGGCACATTTTATAACAACGCTAGACCTTACCAAAGGATACTGGCAAGTGCCTCTCCGAGAGGAGGACCGATGCAAAACGGCTTTCTCGACGGATGACGGTCTCTTTGAATTTAATGTACTGCCGTTTGGGCTTCATGGGGCCCCAGCCACCTTTCAGAGGTTGATGCATGAAATACTCCACACGTACCGCTCCTTCTGCTCAGTGTATTTGGACGACATTGTCATATTTAGCGGATCATGGCAAGAACATTTAAGCGGGTAAGTTGTGTGATAGTATTATCACAAAGGGCGCGCTCCTTTAACATGAAACTCAATGGTTTCTTTAATAGCTTTCTTGTGAAGATATATTCATCAATCAAAGTCAATCATTTGATGTTTATACCTATTCTTTCTTTATTCAATCACTTGGTATTTATCAATTCAAAGATTTTGATAATTCATTCTGATCATGAATTCATAAATTGCGTTTCATTATACCCAATGCATTTCGGGTTATCCAACTAACCCTTCATCAGAGGTCTGGGGGAAAAACATATAGGACCTTAGTATTCAGAACATAACATATAAATATCATGCATACATTCTGATTTAGAAAAACAATACAGGTCATATTATTTGCATTCTTAATAAGTCCAGTCGTATGATGCAATCAAAATTAAAGTGATTCTGTAAAATTTACATACACAGTGTGGTAGTCTACGTGAGTTATAGAATTTTGCCTCTGTTCATGAGTGGTAATGGTGGAAACATGGAGCAAGCCTAAAAGTATTGCTTAAGATGAACGCGAGGTTAAGCTGAAGGATGTGGCTGAGATATGAGACGAAACCATGTTAAGCGAAAGCGAACCTGAATTGGAGTGTGAATGCTGGCGATATTATTGTTGCGGAAATCACTGCATTAAAACGAAGTTAACGATAATGCAGATACGGGGAAATCTACATTTGTAAATCGAGCTGGTTACGCTGGTTTTCTACACAATAACAAAATTCAATTGTCCCTCAAGGAATCATTTGATTCAATATAATTATTCAAAACAATGTCACCTTCGTGATCAACATTTAACTTTGAGCAGGAAACAATCAACCAATGCCAATAGTATCAAAAAACAAGTTTTATTCTTGTATTCACTTTTTTCTCGTTATATTTTCTTTATACAAGGCAACACACACATAACTGAAAATTACAATTGATTACAGTAGTGTGAGATCACCTTTTGCCAAAACTGTGGACTTTTGAAATACCACAATATGTGAGAAAATCACAGTCATACGTGTATTTGTGTGCACTCCAATTACAACATATTAGCAAAATGGTGATAGAGTGTCGACGTTTCTGTCCTCCGTTGGTCTATACGATCCATAGGACTATCATCAGGACGATGTAGTTGCACATGTATATATCTAATGAAAAAACAAGCTTCAACTTTAGTAATTCACCTGCATATCAATATATAATTATGTTGCTTCACACAGCAGGACAACAAATGAAACCACGTAAACCGGACTACCCAGTGGGTGAGATAGACAAAAACACTCCAGTGTCACACACCAAACCAGGTGAAAAACCACGTGAAAGCTTATTACACACTGATTAAAAACGTATTAAAAACATGTCATCTGAACTTAATGTAACGTGTATTCACCTTATCCTTAGTAGTCCTATCCCAATGGAAAACCGGGATTAGTTACCTCGGCAAAGCTTCTCAGATATAGTTCTGCAACATAACATATTGTAATTAGAATCAAACTGATCCCATATTTTGTTTGATACCGTGGGAATACATAAAACCTCACAGATTCAGAGGGTACTTACACCAAGGATTCACAAATCATCCGTGACATACAGGGACATGAATCAAGGCGGAACTCCAGGTGGAGAAGCTGCCTAGAGAAACGCTTCTCAAATCATCAATTCAAGTGGCCACACAGAAAACAGTGTGCGCATTCAAATATTCAACAGCGTCCCAAAGGTTCAAAAAAGCAATCAATCGACATTGGGATTTAATCAAAACTGAACCCGATCTACAAAACCTATACAATGAACGTGTTATATTTGCTTTTCAAAGATCTAAAAACCTGAAAGAGATTTCTATCCACCAAAAAAGGAAGCAAAGCCACTATTTAAAGGAATGGTCAAATGCCAAAATTGCATCCATTGCAATAATGTAATTACTGGCAACGTTTTCATGCACCCAACTAAAGGCCACAAAATTGATTTGCAGTATTCAGGAACAAGTGACTCTACCAATGTTATTTACGCAATCAAATGCCCTTGTGGCAAGATTTATGTTGGACAGACAGAACGCAAAATCAAAGTGAGAATGTCAGAACACAAAAGCAATATCCGAACCTTCAACAAGAAACCTACTGTAGCTATGCATTGGCTCCAAGCTAACCACCAAATATCGCAGTTGAGATTCACAATACTTGAGATACTCCCACATCGCTGCAACATGGATCCCATTAAACAACGTTTAAAGGCTGAATTTGTCTGGATCAAAAAATTGAATTCCTTGCAGCCTGCAGGGATGAACGATCGAATCTAATTTTCATGTTTCCTATGATGTATCTCTTAACCATGACTGTACAGTACCACCACAGCTAAGGCCTCTGGCCCTTCTCAGCCCAATATACTCACTATCGGACCCCTTCAAGTAATGGTGAACAGCACCCAGGATGTGCCACTATTATAATCATTCATTTTGGTTACATTATGATGCATTTTTATTAACAATTTTGTAATTTTTTTTTTCATTTGGAAACCTTTCACCATCCGTTACTTAGTGATAAATTTGTGTTGAGAATGTACACACAATATGTAAAAGTATACCGCATTTTGTTTAGTCACATGAGCTTCTGACATACGGGTTATTGCTTGAAATAGACAGCGTTGCAATCTTTATTATCCCCTCGACCGGTGACACGCAATATCACGTGACCGGAGCTCAAACAGTGCCATCCAATCAGAACGCGTCTCCCAGTCTCGAAGGAAACGCAGCTTGACAACAGCACCGACTGAACGTGGCTAGTTACTATTACAGGGCGTAATATGTGTTTGGTAGCAATATGCAGTTGTAATACCACCAATATTTTTTAATCATGTACCCTTACAGATTAACAGGGTCATGATACACTTACCACACTATCGCATGTCGTCATAGCACGTGACACATACCGCTTTTAGAAGAAGCACCGTGATTGGCTTCTTGTTTAACCAGCCAACACCGATCTTGAGGTTCTGTAAATTGCGAATTCGTTCGTGCTCAGCCTCCATTTTGTGTTGCCCTCACTCAGGCTCTTGATTTGCATATAGCCAGTGTCTGACCTAGGGTGGTGTGGAGAGCAAAAAATCGATGGATTTAGGCTCAGATCTTTGTACTGGGGTGAATGTAAGACATTGTTCTGCATTCTGTCCATCAACTGTGTTTTTTGCAGCCCTCACTCAGGCAGCACGGCTAGCGCCATGTTCTTGTTGTTTCTGCATTTACGTGTCAGGTGGTTTCTTCGCCCTTGTTTACTAACGAGTGTCAGGGTCTGGCCGAGTACACTAATTCCCGTCTGGGCTGATTAATCCCTGTCCGTACTATTTGTTGGTTCGCACCATTCTTTCCTGTAGATTATCTTATCTGCTGTCCTTCGCTACACATCTCATGCATTCTCCTGTTTCATGACAGTCCTTCTAGAGAATACAACTGTGTTTTCTCTACTTGTAAACTGAATTGTGCGGATTCATTTGTAATTTACTTAAGGGGTTGAGTGACAAACATAACCACGGGAACTTGGGTTACTTTAGACTTAAAGTATTGTCTATAACATTTGCCTATGCCTCGTGCTTTTGTGTGTTTGTATTCTGCATTGTATCGTACCATATATAAGCCTGTGCGCCACGGAGTTAAGTGGCAGTCTCTTTTGAACCTCGTTATATCAACGACTTCTAAGACCACTGTACTAGCTGCAGCTAATAAATACGATCTTCTATGCCAGACGAAGAGTCTGTGTCTCTGTATTTGACAAGGCAGGTGAATTCCGGAGATTTCAGGCGTACCCTGTGCCGCCGAGCCTTAAGGCTATGGTTCTCCAACTGGCGCCCAATGTGGGGCGACTTCAGCGGTAGCAGTTGAGCCAGAGGGTCGTGAGGAGCCCCGCAAGAAAATTCCGGAGGAAGCGCACCATGTGATCGAGCCCTGTATGACCGAATGTCATTTACAGCGCGGCTACTCCTTTCTGACGACTGCTGCCCTGACTGTCGCCCTGCCTTGGACCCTTTGATGAAGTTTGGTAAAGCGAGACGATAGACAGACCTCCGCTGGTGTAGGACGATTCTTATTTAAGTATTTGGTGGGTCGCTCCCACAAACTTTGTTTTGTTTTTGGGTTTTTATTCAGTTATTGCAATACCTGAAGCCAAGGGGTGAGTAAGTTTGTGCGGTTTTAATAATTTATACCCCTTGTTGTTTGTGAGCAGTCTAGAGAAGTAACGATGCCTGGACTGAGTAAGTTTAAAAAAAATTCTTGTTTAGGTTGTACTAGGGATTCCCAGTTGAAGGATTCATGTCCGATTCCTCCAGTTGGAACTCCCACTTATGAGCGATATTCGAAACATGGTATTGGCCCCATTACCTTTAATAAGACATGGGTCCGATACACGAAAAATAGTGGAGTTTTAAGATGGCCCCAAAATGGTAGTTTTGACCCAGCCATATTAGATAATTTGGAAGCGATTCTATTTAGGAGGAAAGCCCGGCCGGCAATGTTGGACTCTTTTCGCCTTTGGCGTAAGGAAGCCAAACAGAAAGAAATTAAGCAAGCAAAAAAAGATAAGAAAGCACAAGACATGTCAATTATACAGGCTGCGCAGCAGTTTAAAAATAATGAAGTAGATGGTGCGAATGAGATATTGGAAAGACAACATCGCATGGCGATAGATAGATGCTATCCGATGTTGCCTACTTCTCCTTTAGATAAAAGTAAGGAATTGGAAGAAGATTCCCTAAGGTCTTGTTTATTGAATTCACCTCCGCCCTATGTCCAAACTCCTAGTGTACCTTCATTACCCCCTCCTGTTGCTCAACAAGTGGTTGCTCCATTTCCGGTTGTTCAGCAACTGGCTCAACCTACAAATGATCCTTTGCCTGCCTCTGCTTCGCCTTCACACTCTGTAATTCAGCCCCCACCTTCTCTACAATCCCCTGTTCCTGTTCCTCGATCGGCTACGTCTCAGTCTCCGTTGCCTTATACATCTGTTATGTCTCTTGTTCTTTTTAGGGATTCTCCTACCTCACAGAGGAGAATAGCAGATGCTGTCTCGAACTTCATCTCTCCTTTTCTTGGGTCCTTGAATATGTCTCCAGCTTTTTCTAGACGACAATCTCGCTGTCAACTTACTCTTACGGACGAGAAAGTAGTTTTGGGATCTCTTGCTCGTAAATGGATTGAGAAAGGACTAGAATATAGTACAGAGGACATTATGAGTTCTTTTCATCAGTGGGTGGAGCCAACACAGATAGGTTTTTAATGTTATGTGTCAAACTCTTATTAAAGGATGGGAAGATATGGAGCTAGATTCAGTTCCTTCGGAGCTACTGAAGTTGCAAGCTGATTTTGATAAAGGTTTTATTGTAGGACTACAAGTTGCAGACGCAGTGAATAAACTTGTTGTGTTTTGGGCCATGTTTTTGTGACTCTTTCTGAGACTGATTCTGTTCATAAACCGGGTATTAAGAATTATCCGATGCGTGAAGTTCCTCCCGTATGGAGAGAAGAGGTAGTTGGTCCACCACAGATACCTGCCCATTTCCAGCGTATATGGGTCCACGAACCCTGGAAAAGGTCTGAAGTATTGGAGCTTAAACAGTCTCTTCCGGACCCCCGTAAAAATCCTGCTGGGTATTATAAAGAATTGTCTCAAACAGTTGAGGCTTTTATCATGAATTTGGCTGATATTGATATGTTATTTGGGAATGTTGTTCCGCAAGCATTATGGGCACGGATTCGTAGAGAGAATCATGTTGCTGAATTAGGTGGTGATTGGGCTGCTCTTGGAGCCGCCGATTAAGGTCAAGTGGGTGGTGCGAAGCCCGATGATCTGATTACGGTCTTACCTGGCAGAATAATCGAATTGATGAAGACAACGATGTCTGCGGTGCGAGTAAATTGGGATAAGCTGGCCGCATGCAAGCAGAAGAAAGACGAAAGCGTTTCGGATTTCTTCACTCGTTTTGAAGAGACGTTTATTGACCATAGTGGTCAGGATCAGCGATTGTTTGTGGATAAGTTTGTATATAATCTGCTTCCTGAATTATCGAATAAATTAAAGAGTTCTGAAAGTGCATGGGCCGTTTCTTCCCCTGCCAAAATATTGGCTACTGCACAGTATTATGAGAATAGAGATAAGGAGGAGAAAGAGAAACAAGAGAAGAAAAATAAAGATTTGAAAACGAAGGTTCTTTTGCAGCAGGCTTATCCTCCACGTCCTGCACAGTCTCAGTTTTCTCAACCTCCACAGTTTCAGAAGGTGTTCCAGAAGCCTGAGCCTTTTGTACCGCGATCTTTGGTAGGTCCTAATCAATGTGCGTACTGTAAGGAAGAAGGACATTTTAGGAATAGTTGTCCGGTTTTATTACAGCGTAATAATGGGACATCTGCTCCACGAGTTCGTGGTAATTTTCAGTCAGGATCTAGAGGTAAAGGACGAGGTGTGTCCTCTCAGGAGCAGCGTTCTTTCCCTCCATCTGCTTCACATTTCTTTGATCAGCAGAGAGTTCAGTCTGCGCAGTATTATAATGATGATTATCGTGTTGAAGATAGGATTGAAGATTTCCATACTGAATAGGACAGCCAAGGATGAAGCAAGGGAGTTGTGTCGATTCCAGTAGATCAAAAAGGACTGTATGTTACTGTCAATGCAATGGGTGTTTCAGAGCCGTTTCTTTTGGATACTGGTGCAATGAGAAGTTCTATTCTTCATTCTAAACTCCCTGGGGCACCTTTGGCTTAATAAATACTTCTTTAGGATTTTCTGGCGCCCCAGTTCGTAACCCAGTTTCTTGTCCCTTACCTGTTTCGATTGGTCCCTATGAATTGGATGCTTCACTTATTCTGACAACTGGTTGTGGTGAGCATTTATTGGGTCTGGATTTCTTGAAAAGGCTACATGCAACATTGTATTGTTCTCCTTCTGGTGTGCATCTTACGTTAGGGAAGAAATTGACATCTTCTATGTGTTGATCCCAAGATCAGTTTCCACCTGAGTTGCTCTCTCTTCCTGAAAGTCTTTGGGCTACGGGTTCAAATGATGTGGGTTGTCTTGCGATCCCACCGTATGTTGTCACAGTTAAAGAAAACGTTAGAATGCCACGCATTCCCCAGTACCATATTTCTAGCGATGGTGAGAGACCGCTTTTGGCTATTGTTGATGACTTTATTCAGAAGGGCGTGGTCGAAGAAACTAGAGGCAATGTTTGTAATAGTACTGTTCTCCTAATTCTTAAGAGAACTGATCCTTCACAGCCCCCTGTTTATCGATTTGTTATTGACCTTAGGGAAGTCAATAAAATTGTTGTGCCACGGTTTCCTGTTGTCCCAGATATTACAGCCTTTTGACGATGATTCCTGCTTCGGCAGCTTGGTTTTCAGTGATAGACCTCAAGAATGCTTTCTTTAGTATTCCTATTGCTAAAGAAAGTAGGGATATTTTTGGTTTCTCTCTAGGTGGCCGAAGTTTCCGATTCAAAAGAGCACCTCAAGGTTATTGTGAAAGCTCCTCCATCTATAGCAAGGCTCTTAAGTCACAACTTGATGCTTTTTCCTTGCCTCCAGGTGCTACGCTCATTCAGTATGTGGATGATTTGTTGGTGGCTGCTGATACGGAAGATGTGTGTAAGAGTGTGACTGTTGCATTGTTACATCATTTGTCTGCTCTAAATCATAAGGTGTCGCCCTCTAAGTTGCAATATGCCTGCCAAGAGGTTACCTATTTAGGTATCTCTTGTCGAAGGAGGGACGGCGATTGACCCCAGAACGTATTCAGACTATTTCTCAGATGTCTGTACCTACTACGCAGAGAGAAGTGCGTGCCTTTTTGGGTATCACTTCCTACTGTAGACAATGGATTCCTAATTTTTTACTCTAGGCCAAATCATTGTTGGCACTTATGTTGAAAGACACGCCCCATCCGCTCCCTTGGACGGATGAATGTCAGAAAAGTTTTGTTGACCTACGTACTGCTCTGTGTTCTGCTCCGGTGTTGGGTACCCCAGATTATTGTAAGTCCTTTACACTGTACGTTCACGAGAGAGAGGGTTGCGCATTGTCAGTCCTGACACAGCAATTTGGAGATAAGCAGAGGCTTTGCGCCTATTTCTCCGCTACATTAGACCCAGTAGCTAAAGCTTTGCCCAGTTGTCTCAGAGCTACAGCAGCTGCGGCGATTTCTATTAGACAGTCTGCTGGATTAGTGTTAGATAACACACTCATTGTCATGGTTCCACATGCAGTGGATACCCTGTTGAATAGAACAAGAACACAGCATCTCATGAGTGCTTGGTTGTCTGGATACGAGCTGACACTCTTAGCGAGTCATGTGCATATCAAAAGATGTAATACATTAAATCCAGCTACACTGTTGCCACTCCCAGATGAGAAAGACGTTCAGGAAAAACATGATTGTTTTCTTCGTACGGAAGAAGAAACGAAGGGTAGGATTGATTTGAAGGATACTCCGCTCAAGGATCCGGATGGAATCCTATGGTTGGACGGTTCTTGTTTCAAGCTTCCAAATGGGGAAACTACTTCTGCCGTCACCACATTATGCACAATTGTTGAAACGGCACGTATCGGACATAATTCAGCCCAAGCAGCTGAATTAAGAGCCTTGACTAGAGCGTGTGTGTTATCAAAGGGAAAGAGAGTGAATGTGTACACTGATAGCCAATATGCTTTTGGCGTTGCACATAGTTTCGGTAGATTATGGAGGGAGAGAGGATTCTTTACCTCTCACGGGACAAAGATCCAGCATTGTCAGTTGGTGACTGATCTTCTTGAGTCACTTACTTTACCTATACAGATAGCAATCATAAAGTGCAGTGCACATAAGAAAGTTATAGATGATGTTGGTCGTGGAAATGCGTTTGCAGATGAGGCAGCAAAAACTACAGCTAGACACTACTAGTCGAATGTATGTGGCAGGTCCTGCGAATTGGGTTAAGGAAATTGGAATGTGTGAAGACACGATTGAAAGCGTGAAAACGATTCAGGGAGAGGCTACTGAGAAGGAATTGAGTACGTGGAAAGAAAGTACAGGAATGTTAGATTCAATGGGTTGTTGGGACAGAGTTGTCGGAACATCAGCGATGGTTATTACCGGACACTTACGTGTTTAAAGGCATATGTAAGCTTTAGGCTCCTGTGTGGCAGAATGAAGGAATTCCGAAATGTGCTGAGAATGTGGTTAAGCATTGCATTGTTTGTTTAATGCATAACCCAGGAAAGGGTACCCCAACTGCGGCAGGTCATTTTGCTCCCCGTCATATCGTTTTGAGGTGTTGCAGATCGAATACATTCATATGGATCGATGCAACAACCTCAAGTATGTTCTGGTGGTGGTATGTACCTTTTCCCGTTGGATAGAGGCCTACCTCTTGAAAGATAACACTGCTTTGTCCACTGCTAAGGTTCTACTTAAAGAGTTCTTTCCCAGATTTGGTTTGCCGCGAATTGTCTGGAGTGACAATGGAAGTGAATTTGTGGGTCAAATCATGCAAACAGTGTGTTCTGGTCTAGGTATCAGACAGAAGTTCCATGCGGCAAACCATCCACAGTCAGCGGGTTTGGTTGAGTACTACAATGGTACACTCAAGCTTAAACTAGCTAAGATTCAAGCTAGCACAGGTCTTGCCTGGCCTGATGCCTTGCCCCTAGCTCTTTTGTCAACCAGAACTACTGTGGACTTAGCCCATCTGAAGTGGTATTCGGACGCCCAGATAATGTTGGGGGTGTCCCTCGTCCCAGGAAATATTCAGATATACCATATCCTTTGTTAATTGACTACTTGCATGACTTGACTGCTAAACTGAGTGTTATTCGCCAACAGGTACAAAGTGCTTTGCCAGAGGCTTCCACTGACCCAGATCACACCATCTTGCCCGGCGACTGGGTCTGCGTCAAGAATTTTCAGCGGGCTAAGAACTTAGAGCCTCGCTGGTCAACGCCTAGACAAGTTCTGCTTGTCACTCACACAGCTGTGAAAGTGGTCGGCAAGAAAAATTGGGTTCATGGCATGCACTGTAAGAAAGTGCCTCTGCCATTACCCTTTGATCAGTGGATCCGCAGAGGCATAAGAGAATACGAATCTGCAGCGATTCCTTGTTTTGTGCCTTTCAGTGATGCTCAAATTTATGGAACCCAGTCTGAGAAAGTTGATGACGACATTCTTCAAGCCGCTGTGCCTGCGCATCTTCGAATAGACACTACCAATCTAGAGACTCTGTTTAAGGACCAGACTGTGTCGAGCAAAACACGCTACAATCTGAGGTCGAAAATTGGCCAGAAGAATTTGACACTTTGACATTTCCTTTTTACCCAGAGACATTTCTTTTTTATCTTTTTGCTCCCTTGTTTCTTATGTGATATTTAGTATTAGATGTGCCATCCGTCTCCGTCGTAGTGTCACGGTAGGAGACT
Organism: Lissotriton vulgaris; assembly: GCF_964263255.1. NCBI lineage: Eukaryota > Metazoa > Chordata > Amphibia > Caudata > Salamandridae > Lissotriton > Lissotriton vulgaris. The sequence continues at coordinate 509,077,905 of NC_141685.1, read as the reverse complement.
CAGACTGTAACCTGGTTTTTGTTCTTTTAGTAAGTGGCTAGTGCCTCAGGATATACAGAAGTGAGTAGCTGAGTGATTGAGGAAGATTGCCGTGAGCGACATTTTTTTTAGACAAAGATGGATGGTGCAATAATTGTAGGTAGGGAAAATAGGAAGCATGAAATGAGATTGAAGTATTGTAAATTATTACGTAGTCGTTTTGGCGTAACTTTGTGTGTTTTTATGCTTTTGTGTATTTTATTAGCTTGCACAGGTTGGAACGTAGATGCTCTGCAGCAGAAAAATGTTGTTAATTCTACGACTTCTTTGTCTACTCATCTTTCTGTCCTTTCACATAAAATGCATACTCTACCTCCGCATGAGCAGATAAGGAGAGCTGAATATATGAACAATACGTTTGTCCAGCTGTTACACCAGCATCAGTTGGCTATTAATACGACTGATTGTTGGGTGTGCGGACTTATGTCACACAATGCACATAAGGGAATGCCATATCTGGTTCTTCCTTTTTCATATGAGGGTTCAGCTTGGACCTCCCTGGCTATGTTTTCGGCCGCATACCACAACAGACTTAGAAGTTCCGTTAAACCTTTTGGGAATGGATTGGATTTTAGCCACAGCTCTTTGATTAAGGGTATAGTGGTGATGGCTAAGATCGTAGAGAAGAACAAGATTCCATTAGACGAGAGGAGAGCTTATGAGGGATGGAATGTTACCCATTATGTTTCTAGACTTGGCGACAAAACTAGAAAGGGTGGGTCTTCTCCAGTATGGACCGTACCCCATCAAGGTAATTTTTGTCTCCAAGTTAATGATAAAAAGACTGACAGCAAACAGAGTTGTCTGTACACTTACATTTTCTCGTCTCCTGACTTCCCTCCGTTGGTTCAGTCTCAAGGAACATATTTTGTCTGAAATGATAGAGCTTATACGTGGCTCTCTTCTAACTTTTCTGGAACTTGTTATATAGCTTTTCTCCTTCCCCCTACATATATGGCTCGGTCAGACCATCACAGAATTAGATATAGCCGAGGTATATTTGATGCCAAAGACACAGCAGAATAAGAGGGAGGAGACTTTCTTAAAGGATTCCTTCCCTTTTGGGGTCCAATAGCCAAAGCAGACACATCAGACAATTGGTTCGCGTGGTTGAGACCACCATTAATGTTACTGCAGGTGCGCTAGGTAACATTACAGCAGAGCTTCAGGCTCACCGTCTTATGACATTGCAGAATCGAATTGCGCTAGATATGATCTTAGCAGACCGAGGAGGTGTCTGTAGATTGATCGGATCTAGTTGCTGCATTTATATTCCAGATGATGCTTCAACAATATACCAGGCCATTTCCAGATTGCATACCGTCTCCGGGTCGATTCATCAGGACGAAGGAGATTGGTCTTTTATGGGATGGTTTTGGGGAATATTGTCAATTTGGGGATAGAAGATCCTAACGTTCCTTGGAGCAATTTGAAGTACCGGGTTTTAAGAACCCAGCGGTGCCAGGGTACACGCCCGAAGACTTCGAGTCATTCCTGTTTCAGACTACAGAAACACAGAGTCTTCTAGGTGAAGTCAAAGATCGTATTTATTGGCTACAGCCAGTAACAGGTATCCTAGAAGTACAACACAGTGTATGTTCTCAGGAGACTGCTCAATCTTACAAAGCCAGCCTTCTCTTTTTATACAAAATATTATGCTTTAGGCAAACATTCCTTATTTTACAGTTGACCATTCACATATTTCTACCACAAAGAAAAAGCAGAGTCATGATGACAAGCCCATATTTCAGTTTGTCCAACCCAGAATCAACTATCCGGCAAGACCCAGTATTTCCATCAGATATCGACGGACCCCTAATAAAAATGGACACCTCCTCATCGTAAAGCAAGCCATAAAAAAAAAAACAGAGACAGGTGTGTGTGAGATTAGACATAGCTTGTGTGCGATGAAAGGTTTATGACATGTTGTGCTTCAATGCTAATCTCATTCGGCCACTGGGAAAGGAACTGGCCGAACAGGTTTGGCTTCAGGCAGTGAACTCAGCTCGCCCAGGTCACAGAGGAGTCAGCGAAGGTATACGTGTCCTTCTGACTCGATCTCGGCTTCAGTCATTGAGCCTAGGTGAGGGCAATCACAAAATGGCTGCCGTTCACAAAATGGAACCCGAGGGTTCAAGACGGAAACTCCGATTTCGAGGTGATTTCGTCACTCAAATATGATGGAAATGCTTGTGCATAGTATCTCAATCACAACCGGTCTGCCGATACCAAAATCGTCATTATAACACGGGTCCAGAATCTTCAGTACTACAAACCCTCCTTTTGCCCTTACATAGGCAATAACCTATACTCACGCTAATCTGAGCCCAGGTCTGTATTCATAAAGTCATTGAGATGCTGCTGTAGCATCATCCTATTACTTAGCTCGTTTCTTGATACAGGTTTCCTTACACACGATGTAGCACAGAGGCCACACATTGCAGGAGCACACTGTACACACAGACAGAACAGAAAAAGAATGGCTAAGATCATCCCAATGACTATCAGAATCATCCATCCCCAGGCGGATATCAGTTCCCAGAACCACCCCATCAATGACCAATCCCCTTTATCCATGTGGATAGATTCGGAGATCTTATGCAATTTGGAAATGGCCTGGTAAACCGTCGGAGCGTTGTCGGGGATGAAAATACAGCAACTTGATTGGATCACTTTACATACCCCACCTCGGTCTGCAAGTATGACATCTAATACGACCCTATTCTGAAGAGTCATAAGGCGATCCGACTGGAGCTCAGCCATCAAATTACTAAGGGCACCAGCAGTTTCAACTACGGTGGATTCAACCACCCTTGTCAACTGCCTTATGTTCCTGCTGTTAACCATAGGTCCCCAAAACGGCAGAAAACCCTTCAAGAAATCTCCAAATTCTTGTCCTGCAGTGTCTTCTTTACTCATGACACCTCTAACTATCCTTGTCCTGTGGTAAACTGCTGTAGCCGTGTAGGTGGGAGGCAACAGGAACGAAACAAAACATGTGCCCGAGAAGTCAGGGGGCAACCATGTATAGGCTCCATCATGGCAGATGAAATAGGTACCCTTAATTGCTAAAAACGGAGGGGAAGTCTGAGACGCAAAAACATATGTCTCAGTACAGATACTTTTCCCTAACTGAGCTCTGGGATTCTTGACATTACCTTGCAGACATAGGTGACCCTGATGGGGTACGATCCAAATCGAGGAGGATCTCTTCGCTTGCTGGTTCTCACTCAAACCAACTCCATATTTTGTCACATTCCATCTAACGTACGCTTGCAACTCCTCTCTAGGAATTGTTCTGCTCATATTTGCGATTCCTACTACCAATGCTTTGTGGCTCGAGTTACTTCTAGTGGAACGCGGAGGATATGGTTCGATAGCATATGTGAACATCGTCTGAAACGCCCACAAAGAACCATTGTAGCTAAATGGTAGGACCAAGTATGGGATACCTTTATCCGTTGTATGTGGCATAAGACAACACACCCAACAATTAGTTGTGTTCACTACCAATTGGTGTTGGTGCAAAAGCTGGATGAAAGAGTTATTGATAAACTCTAGTCTTCTAGTGGACTCATGCTCAGGCAGAGGGTGAAAAGAATGCGAAGAAACAGTCGGAGGAGGTATGGGCTGTGTAGTGGATGCAAAGGTCACTTGAAGAGAATAAAACATATCCTATTAAAAACATCATTACACTAAGCAACATAAAAATGCATAATATCAAAAATCTTTTCTTTGTCATTATTGTACACATTCTGGCTTTAAAGTTCATCTGTTTGGCAGGTCTCTTCATCTCGAAAAACTCCATCCTCTCTAAATAGCTGCCCGCGGCGGTAGGGTGTTCCATGCTGAGGAATGCTTCTGTCAGTCCAGGGCAACTCCCTTAGACCAACCAGAACTGTCGACTTAACGTCTTCAGCTGCACTCCAAAGACTTAAACAACCGCGACCCTAGCAGCTGAACCCGGATGGTGGTTCGAAAATCAAAAATAAGCACGTTTCTCAGATGAGAGCGCTGCAAATTTCAAAAATAGAAAAAAAATAATTTTTATTTGTCCATAGTTCTCGGCCTCAAATTATAGCGGCTTCTTCCAGGTACTGTCTGGTTCTGAAACAAAAGTTCAGGCTCTGTAGTGTTCAATTAACTTGACGGTGGCAAGGCTTCTTGCAAGATATTGACGCTTTCTTGTTCAGAAATTGTTCCTTTTACACGTGCATCGCTAAAGGGCAGAAAACGAAGCACAGTCTCAGTTTCAGAGTCAGCGATACTCTCCTGGATCCTACGGTCGTACGGGAGAGGCAGTGGGACCCTCTTACAGTGTACCCCGTGGATCCAGTGCTTTTTTCCTTCTACTCGAACAGCTGATCTCGTTGAGAGAAGAACAAGGTGAGGTCCGGTCCAACGGGGCTGGTCATTCTTTGTCTGCTGGAAGTTCCGGATCAGCACCCATGATCCAGGATCAATAGGATGTCCTGGAGCATCAGAAACCGGAGGCAGAGTATCATGAACCTGTTGGTGTAAAACACGCAATTTAGCCGTCAATTCGTACAAATAATCAAGCAGTACAGGATGTTCGAGTTCACTATATTTTTTCGGCCTTGGCACTCCCCATATATTGGCCGGACGGCCTATCACAATCTCATAGGGACTAAGTCCCACTCTCGAGTGAATAGTCATTCTCGTTGACAGGAATGCTAAAGGCAGAGCGTCAGGCCATTTAAGACCAGAACTCGCTTGAATCTTTGCCAACTTCAATTTCAATGTGCCATTATAGCATTCTACTAATCCAGCTGATTGGGGGGGATTTGCAGCGTGGAATTTCTGTTGGATGCCTAGCCCCTCACATACTTTCTTCATCACTCGACCCACAAACTCACTTCCATTGTCACTCCAGACCATTCTTGGCATTCTAAATCTACGGAAGAATTCCTTGACAAGGGCTTTAGCTGTGGATATGGCAGTGTTGTCTTTTAAAGGATATGCTTCCACCCATCTCGAAAAGGCACAAACAACAACCAGTACGTATTTCAAATTGTTGCACCTTTCCATATGAATAAAATCTAGCTGCAAAACCTCGAACGGATACGTTGGAGCCGCAAAATGACCAGCTGGAGTTGGAGTTCCCCTACCAGGATTGTATTTCAGACACTCCATACAATTCTTCACCAAGTTCTCTGCACATTTTGGAATTCTGGCATTCTGCCAAACCGGAGCCAACAACTTACAAATCCCTTTCACACTAATATGTGCCATTCCATGAGCCATCGTCACCACTGCAAGCACATACGCATCTGGTAACAACCATCTCTGATGCTCTGACAAATCAGTCCAACAACTATTCAAATCCAATCTACCCTTACTTTCTCTCCATTGATTCAACTCTTTCTCTGTAGCTTCAGCTTGAATGGATTTCACGCTCTCAATCGTATCTTCACACATTCCAACATCACCAACCCATCTTGCAGGGCCTGCTACATACATTCGATTCATTACATCTTTTGCTGTTTCTTTTGCGATCTCATCAGCAAATGCATTACCACGACCAACATGATCAGTAACCTTTTTGTGTGCACTGCATTTCACAATCACAACTTGTAACAGTAAGATCAGTGACTCAAGAAGCTCATTCACCAACTGTCCATGCTATGAGCTAAATAATAATAATAGAGAGCTTATAGAGCGCTCAGTAACGCCATCTCGGCGTGTCCCCGCGCTAAAGCTACCAGCGATCACCATGAGAGCCTATGACCTACACAGTGTATAGTTGTGTTTTAAGCTTGGCCCTGAACATCGCTTCACTGCTCTCCAGTCTCAGAGCAGGAGGAAGTTTGTTCCATTGTTGAGCTGCTTGGAACGCAAAAGATCGTCCACCCATTCTAGCCTTCCTTATCCTGGGGACTGTCAGCAGCCCGGCACCCTCCGACCGGAGGGTCCTTGTTGGTTCGTAGCGGCTGACTAAATCCCTAAGGTAGGCGGGCGACCTGCCCCAGACAATTCGGTGACAGAAGAGGAGGCACTTAAACAGCACACGTTTCTTCACAGGCAGCCAGTGAAGCGCATCCAGCGCCATTTGAGAATTAGCCCTCCTAGGTCTTCTTAGCACCAATCTAGCGGCGGAATTCTGGATAACTTGCAGGCGGCCCAGGCAGCCCTCGGTGGCCCCTAGGAACAAGATGTTTCCATAGTCCATCCGAGAGGTCACCAATGCCTGCGTCAGTGTCCTTCTGGCCGCTATGGGTAGGAGGTCTAAAGTTTTGTTTAGGGTCTTTAGTACTCCAAAACATTTGCCCACAAGACGCCTTATGTGGCCATCATAGGAGAGAGAGGGGTTAATCCAGACTCCTAGATTCTTAGCCTCCTCACAAGGTATGGGGGTAGGGCCAAGGCATGGAGGCCACCACTCGGCTGACTAGTTTTTGTTTTTTCCCCCCACCACCAACACCTCTGTCTTAGAGCCATTGAGTTTTAGGCAGTGGGAGTCCATCCACTCAGCTAGTGCCTGCATACAGGACTTAAAGTTGGTGGGGGTGTTGGCGGTGTTCTGCGATAGGGAGATCAGCAGCTGGGTGTCGTCGGCGTAAGACACCAATTCCACCCCAAATGATTGTACAACCTTCGCCAGGGAGGCCATGTAAAGATTAAAAAGAGTAGGGCTCAAAGCTGAGCCCTGAGGCACTCCCTGATCTAGTGGCATCTCGACCGAACGACATGTCCCTTGCTGTACCTGGAAACATCTTTCAGTGAGAAACGACTGTAACCAGTACAGCGCAGGACCAACGACCCCAGCTTCGCTCAGACACCGTAGCAGGATGGAATGCGCTACGGTGTCAAAAGCCGCGCTGAGGTCGAGCATGATCAGGGCCATTGTATGTCCTGCATCCGCCCCTGCTCTTAAAGTCTCAGTGGCCCGTAGGAGAGCTGTCTCCGTAGAGTAGCCCGCCCTAAATCCTGATTGTGAGGGATGAAGTAAGTTCCCTCTCTCCAGGTGCTCAAAAGCGTATTGGCTGTCAGTATATATGGTCACTCTCATACCTTTTGACAACACGCACGCTCTCGTAAGTGCAATCAATTCTGCTGCTTGTGCTGAATTATTTGGAATATGTGCAGTTTCAACAATCGTATGCAAAGTCGTAACTGCATATGCCGCAGTCATATCACCATTCGGCAACTTAAAGCACGAACCATCAACCCACAAAGTACCATCACATTCAGGAAGAGGAGTATCCCTAAGATCTATTCTCCCTTTCGTTTCTTCTTCAGTTCTCAGAAAACAGTCATGCTGTTGTTCATTATCATCATCTGTCTCAACTGAGATCGGCAACAACGTGGCTGGATTCAACGTGTTGCATCGTTTAATGTGCACATGACTCGCTAACAACGTCAACTCATAACCTGACAACCGAGCACTAGTTAAATGCTGTGTCTTCGTACTGTTCAACAAGGTATCCACTGCATGTGGAACCATAACAACTAACGTGTTATCCATAACCAAACCAGCAGACTGTCGAATTGAAACAGCCGCTGCCGCCGTAGCTCTCAAGCAACTCGACAACGCTCTAGCTACCGGATCTAAAGTCGACGAAAAGTACGCACATGGACGTTGCTTATCGCCAAACTGTTGAGTCAAGACTGACAATGCACATCCCTCTCTCTCGTGGACATACAATGTGAAAATCTTACTGTAGTCGGGAGTACCCAACACAGGAGCCGAACACAACGCATTGCGTAATTCAGAAAAACTCGTTTGACATTCGTCAGGCCAAGGAATAGGATATGGAGTATACTTAACAGTAAGAGCTACCAAAGGCTTCGCTAACAAAGACAAATCAGGAATCCACTGTTTACAGTACGACGTAATACCCAAACACGCACGTACTTCTCTCTGTGTCGTAGGCACACTCATTTTTGCAATAGCTTGAATTCTTTCTGGGGTCAGTTTCCTTCCCTCCTTCGATAAGAGGTGACCTAAGTAGGTTACTTCTTGTCGACAAAATTGCAACTTCGAGAGAGAAACTTTGTGATGGCAATCAGACAAATGATGTAGTAACGACAAAGTGGCTTCCCTGCAAATCTCCTCAGTGTCAGCAGCGACTAGTAAATCATCTACGTATTGAATAAGGGCTCCACCATCAGGTAAAATCAACAGATCAAGTTGTGTCTTCAAAGCTAGACTATAGATCGATGGACTCTCGCAATAGCCTTGAGGAGCGCGTTTAAAGCGAAAACTGCGACCTCCTAAAGAGAATCCAAAAATGTCCCTACTCTCCATGGCAATCGGGATGCTGAAGAAAGCATTCTTCAAGCCAATCACCGAAAACCATGTGGCAGTAGCTGGAATCAGAGTCAACAAGGCTGTAATGTCAGGCACAACTGGAAATTGGGGAACAACAATCTTGTTTACTTCGCGAAGATCAATGACAAACCTATATACAGGAGGCTGTGAAGGATCAGTTCTCTTCAGAACAGGCAAAACAGGACTATTGCACACATTACCTCTCGTTTCCTCAATGACACCCTTTTCGATCAGATCATAAATAATCGCTAAAAGTGCACGCTCACCATCACTCGAGATGCGATATTGTGGAATGCGCGGTAACTTAGCATTCGCCTTCAGTGTCACGACATATGGAGGAATGTCCAATAGACCCACATCATTCGGACCAGTAGCCCACAATGAATCTGGTAAGACAGATAATTCAGATGGAAGACAATCTTTCGACACATACATCAGAGAGATCACTCTCTTACCTAAAGTAAGATGTACTCCTGATGGAGAACAGTACAATGTCGCATACAATCTCTTCAACAAATCCAATCCCAACAAATTCTCATTACAACCTGTAGTCAAAAGAAGGGGTGCTTCGATTTTACACATACCAACAGAAAGAGACAATGGAGCAGAAACCGGATTCGTAACGGTGAGGAAATAAAAAAATGTAGGTAGCCAGTGTGACCCCCACTCACACCCTATCCATGCACCCGTGCCCCATGTATGTCATGTAATTCCCTTCCCGTGCCCGTCATGATAATGCTTCTGCATTTCCGTCCAAAGTTAGCATGTCAGTTACTAGGCCCTTCATGGTTCTAATGTCAATTCCGCATCCAGGCCTACGTTTCCAATGCATTTACATGGTGCACTTTTAAATATTGCAAAGCTCACGTTTTCCACGTTTTCTGGCTCAGTCGAACCAGGCCCTTAATTGAGGCTCCGAGCCTCTTCTGTCTCTGAAAGCTGCAGTCTAGGTATGCATCCCTGACCTCTACCTTACTTCCTGCTCAGCCGAGCGGTGCCCGGCTCGGCCTGGCCTGCCTGCCAAGACGGTATTTTGCCTACAGTTATCTGCTCAGCCTCCGCAAAAACACATTCCAGTCTAGTGAAATAGGTAAACATATTCCAGCCTGCAGAGCAAAGGGCCCGGCCTTCCTGTCTCCTTACAAGTAATTTACTGCACCCGTTACCATGGTAGGCCCATGGCCCCCGCGCATTGCACCAAGACACGTATGCACCCACTAGCATTCAGTGATGTACGGCCTCTGCCCGAGAGACCTTTTACTTCAGACAACACATCCTCCAAACACAAGATATCAGATATGCTATAGGTGCAGGTCGTTCTGACATCCCAGACACCAGACTCCTCTACTAGTGCTAAAGTCAAGCCCCCAGCTCTCCCCAGTTGCACGTCAATACCACGTCACGTTCAGTTGCGCACGCATCCATGGTACCGGTTTCTGCTGACCCTGCAGAATTTCTCTTTGCATCCACCCACCTCTGACACTTCTGTGACGTTTCCAGCACACACCTCCGTGTACGCCTCTGTACACGCCTTCTTTTACGCCCATGTGTTCTTATCTCTTCTCTTTTTCACTGGTTACGCCTACTGTATTCAATGCAACTGTTCAGTTTTACTATATATAATGTGTGATGTTAATAAAACGTTGAATATCCCTTCCTGAACCTTAGTGGTGATGGAACTCGATGTCCAGTGTCTCGAGCCACTTAATTAAAGCCCGTATGACTCAGATACCACGGACTCTGCCTCTCATTTTATCGAGCTATCCTTATTGTCATTTAATGTATAGAAAAATAGTCCCCGTAATTTTATTTACCACATAATCTGGCGCCCGAATAGGGACCCCTCCCCTTCCCCACGCGCCGGCGATGTAACGCAGGCCCCTGACCCCTTCAACAGCCGTGACGGACTCCTGTGTACACCTGCGGGTTTTCCTGCTATCTCCCTCAGGCCCACGGAGGAGACGGAGACTGCGGTCCGGCATCCAGACGAGGCGGTGAGGAATGCGGAGAGTCCCGACCAGAGCCCACGCCGAGAGAGCAAGGTCCGAGGTATCCGGAGGCCCACCTGTTCCGAAGCGCATGCGTAGTAGCAGCCAGACGCCGTAGCAGTCCAGTCCAGTCCAGTGTCGAGTTTCCAAGGCCTTCAGTTTTGCTTCCCGGTGAGTACCGTTGTTGGGAACGCATCTAGACGGGTTCATTAATTTGTGCCCGGTCCAGACGGGTCTGGGTACGCAGACCCGGTCCAGACGTGTTCACTTAGGTGGATACGGTATGACGTGTCTCTTTATGGGACCGGTATGTCTGTACTGTTTTAGCAGTGCATCCAGTAATTCAGTATTCTAGTATTGTTTTTCAGATTTGTGTTATTCCATGTACCAGGTAGTATCTGTCCGAAATGTTTTAATGTATTAATGTCGTGGTATGAATGACTGTTTGCAGTTTATTATTGTGTTTAATGTGTTCTTGTTCAAGCCAATTCAAATATGCCGCTGTTTTCGAAATTACGTCAGATAGGAACCAGGAAAGGGATACTCGAAGAAGCAGTTCCCGTCCCGCCTAGGGACACTCCCGGACATTTTATGTATCATAAACATGGCTTAGATGCCATACTGTACTTAGACTTATGGGTTGACTATACCAGAGATCTGGAAGAGAAATATAGATGGCCTGTCTCAGGGACATGGGATGCTGATTGCATCATGAGAGTAGAGGAAGCATTGTGGAAAAAGAAAGCCAGACAATCCCAGAAAGATGCCATAGAATTGTGGCGTAAAGAAGCCCATAGAAGAACAGAGAAAGAAATCAGGAAAGCAGAAAAAAGTAGAGAATCATCAGAAAAAGCCCAAGAAAAAGAACTACTAGAAGAAGGTGAACAAGTTAGAGCAGAACAGTTAGACCGACAAAGAAATGCCCTTATGAAAGGCATGTACCCCCTTCTCGCCGAGGGCCTACCTAAGGCTACCCCGGAAGTACCCCGTAATTTACCGCCACCACTGGTTCCAACTAAACTCCGTCATAAACAGACCGCAGCGGAAATTTTCCTTTCTTCCTATTTAGATGACAGTGTCCCAGAGTATGCAAATACAAATCCTCCTCCAAATATTAATCCTCACAACCCTGTTAATGACACGATGCCCCCCACTGTCTCTCCTGGCACTGGTCCTGGCAATCCTTTTAATGCACCTGTAACCCAGAACCAACCTACATTACCTACACCTACTTTACCAGCTACACTACCACCAGCGACAGCACAGCCAGTAATAGTTGATGATCACATTTCAGGAGGAGCAGTAGGAGGTATCCCTATCACCCCGCCTCAAGTAAAACGAATAACACTAAGAGAAGCAGCATTACAACGCACACCAAAAGTAACTACATACGCAGCCCTTAAACAGTACCTCACTGATTGCAGATATGATCCAGTACCAGGCGAAGACCAGATGATATTATATTCCATACGTCTACGACGTGTTACAAACTATTGGACTATTTTACCAGACATGAGGGAACATTTAGACAACATATATCACTTTATCAGAACGGGGGAGAGACCAGAAAGTATTCACGAGGCCATGGCACACAGGAAGGTGGACACTCAAAATATGATCTTACAGTTTTTGATAAATTGTTTGATAAGGGAACAAGACCAGCCAGGTAAAAGCAAAGAAGAGATGAAAGTCCTGACAAAATGGAGTGACAACATGGCTGATGGAAAACATAGTAAACAAGGTTGTTTAGAATCCATGTATAGAAAGATTCGTAAAGAAATTCTAGACATACACGACAGGGAAAGAGCAACGAGAGAAGCCGAGAAAGCGGATGATGAAGTCTCAGAAGACGATGATGTAGAAACTGGGAGTGCAGGTAGAATAGCATACGTAGGTAGGGCGAGACCCTTTGACAAACCCATACGTCCAGAATATAAGAAAAGTATTCTTTCTCCCATACCAGAACAATGTTCTCTTGAACATCTATTCCAAGCCACTGATAAAGTACTGAAACAACGAATAGGTTATAGTGAACTTAGTACCATGCATGAACAGGAACTAGCCCGGTCAGCAGTACAATGGGCTGGCAATACTAGCGTATATAAAGATGACATAGTAGCACAAACATTTCTGAATCTTTCCCCAGACGAACAGCGACTAGCTGGTATGTACATGATTCAACATCTCATTACACTGTATGAAAGTCAGCATTCTGATCCAGGTCCCCTATATAATATATTGGAAGAGTTACTCCTAGGTAGATGGAGAGGCCTAGGTACCGATTTAATTAATGTCATTCTAGAACAGCGACACAAATACAGGACTTTCCTGACTCCACATTTCGTTCCTGTTCCACCCCCAGTAAGGAAAACATTTTACATAGACAGACAGAATCCCTTACGAGAAGTTCACCCTGTCCGGACAACAGGGGGTGAGCTTGAACGAGTATTCGTATACACACCTTTGACCATAATGGAATTATTGGAAATGAAAAAATTAGTGCCCTGTCATGATAAAGATCCAGCAGGGTTCCACCGTGAATTGAAAGACATGCTCCGCACGGGGGAGTATACGTATCCCGATATTATTAAAATGTTAAAGGTACTGTTGCCAGCCGGCATTTACGAAAAACTTAAAGAAAAAGAATGGGAGGTGGGAGAGAAAAAGATTGATTGGGCAGAATTAGAACACGAAGAAAATACACGAGTCCCTGGTACTGGTCTTGGGGAAAAAGCTAAAGCATTACCAGAGTTATTAGTACAGGTCCTGCCGAGGTTATTGACAACTAAAAAGGAAGACTGGGATGCTATCTCAGCCTGCAAACAGAAACAAGACGAAGACACTAGCGATTTTTATTCCAGATTCGAAAAATGTTTCATTATTAATAGCGGTCTGAAAACAAGTAGTGAATCGTATCCACATCTGTTTGTGACCAAATTAGTAGAGAATTCCTTACCACAAGTTAAAAATAGAGTACTTAAAGTTGAGAGTACCTGGCAAGCTAATACCCCTTCCCAAATGTTACAAATGTTACAGTACCACCAGAACCGAATTAGAGAAGAACACGAACATGAACAGAGACGCATGAAAGACACGAAAATGAAAGTACTAGTTGCTCAGTCTGTCCCAGCTGATGGTCAGAAGAGAGGTATGGCACCGACCAGTCAATCTACGGCTCCTGTTAAAGGGACGTGCAATTATTGTAAACAGCCAGGTCACTATATAAACGAATGTGCCGTCCTGAAACACAATATAGCTACCGGCAAAACGAAAGAAAGACCGCGTCCACCTAGACAAGAACATGTTCCACAAAATGTTCCGCAGAACACGCAACCTCCTCAGAACACACAACAGACAGTAGCCGTACCCCAACCCATCGCCGCCACACAACACGTTACACAGCAAATGTACCAGTATGCAGTCAGATTACCCCGATTATCAACAGTATTCATGAAACAGCCTGGAGAGGGAGGTTGGCTTGCCCCTTATCGAGGTTCCTGTAGATCAAGAGGGTCCCTATGTACATAGTCAGGTATTAGGGAAAGATAGAAAATTTTTGATTGACACAGGGGCGAGCAGAACTACCATCAGTCATGACGAGATTCCAGGGGCACCCCTCTCAGGCTCACGAAATGTTTCCCTGGGATTTTCAGGAAAGCCTATTGTTAACGAAGTGTCAAAGCCAGTTTCCCTAGAAGTTGGTCCATTGTCCCGCACTACTGACTTGTTACTTACGAAATGATGTCCAGAAAACTTGCTTGGTATAAAAACATTGAAAGAATTAGGAGCAGTGATTTGTTGTTCTCCGGAAGGAGTGAGATTGTTTTTACGTGATTTTAAAGGACATTATGTGTTAAGAGATTTTGATCCAAGATTGCAGAATGTACCACAGCATTTATGGGCGCAAGGTCCAACTGATGTAGGTTGTATGCACATTACACCTTATCGTGTTAATCTCAAACAAGGAGTTGTACTGCCCCGAATCCGACAATACAAGTTACCACCTGAGGCTGTAGTGGCCTTACTGAAAATTATTGACGAGCTCATTGCTCAAGGAGTGGTTGTAGAAACTGACTCCAATGTGTGTAATTCTCTAATCATCCCGATTCTTAAACGAACTGACCCGAATGCACCGCCGGTCTACAGACTGGTGATCGACCTTTGAGAATTAAACAAATGTATAATACCCCAATACCCAGTGGTCCCAGACATTTCTTCCCTATTGACTGCCATTGATTCCGAAGCTGCGTTCTTCACTGTAATCAATCTCAAGAACGCCTTCTTTAGTGTCCCCATTCATCCGGAAAGCCAGTATCATTTTGGATTCTGTTTGAATGGTCGAAGCTTCAAATTTGCACGTGCTCCTCAAGGGTTCACAGAAAGCCCTAGTATTTACAGTCAAGCACTGAAACAACAACTAGACAGCATTCACATGCCTACTGACACTGCCCTACTCCAGTATGTCGATGATCTATTGATCACAGCACGAACAGAACGTGATTGCGAACGTGCATCACTGACAGTCTTGTATTTTCTGGCCGAAAAGGGGCATAAAGTGTCCCCTTCGAAGCTACAATTCTGTGCTCAGCAAGTGGTTTACCTTGGACACTTGCTGTCCAAGTGGGGTAGACAGCTGACACCTGATCGTATTCAGTTAATTGCACATCTTCCACAACCCAAGACACAAAAGGAAGTACGGGCCTTCATTGGCCTCACCTCTTACTGTAGACAATGGATTCCCCAGTACGCATATCTAGCAAAACCACTCATACAGTTGACAACACAGGAGGCAGCGACTTTGACTGTCCTCCCTTGGACTCAGGAACATACACTTGCTTTTGATGAACTGAAGAAAGCCCTATGTCAAGCACCTGTTTTAGCGACACCATGTTACAGCAAACCTTTTACACTTTTTGTCACTGAACGCGATGGCACAGCATTATCTGTTCTCACACAAGATCAAGCAGGAAAACACAAGCCTTGTGCTTATTTTTCTAGTACATTGGATCCAGTAGCCCAGGCTCTGCCTGCGTGCCTAAAATCAGTTGCAGCAACAGCTCTAGCTATCAGACAAAGCAACTCTATAGTGTTAGGACATCCCCTGACAGTACAGGTTCCACACTCCGTGGAAGTTCTCTTAAACAGGACACAGACTCAGCACTTGACTATAGCACGACTGACAGGATATGAACTGACACTGTTCCAGCCACACATAGAGATCAGACGTTGTAACATATTAAACCCTGCTACTTTGTTACCCTCAATAACAGCAGACCCTGCACCACATGACTGTGTGGATGCCATTAATACCATGACGAAGCCAAGACAAGACTTGACAGACATCGCATTACCCGACCCAGACCTGACACTTTATGTGGATGGTTCATGCATGAGAACAAGTACAGGAGAGTTAGTGGCCGCATATGCAGTGACCACTGAAACTGAAGTCATAGAAACACATCGTATTGACACATTGTCTGCTCAAGCAGCAGAGCTCATCGCTCTGACCCAAGCCTGCATACGAGCCAAGAACCTGAAAGTAAATATATACACAGATTCACAGTATGCATTCGGAGTCGTTCACGACTTCGGTGTCCTCTGGCAGGAGAGAGGTTATTTGACTTCTCATGGAGCCAAGATACAGCATGGTCCCTTCATTCAAGCTCTGTTAGACGGAATACACTTGCCTACAGCCATAGCCATCATGAAGTGCAAAGCACATACTAAAGTCACGGACACTATTTCCCAGGGTAACGACCTGGCAGATCGAACAGCCAAGCTTACAGCTCAGACTAATACAGACATTCCTGCTAACACGACAAACACCGAGGTACCATCACTGACGCATTGCATGACCGTCAAGGATCCCACACAAGACGTACTCGACATACAGGCACATGCTACTCCAGACGAAATCAAGAAATGGACTGAACAAGGAGGGGTCCAGACAGATCAGGGATGGATGACGAAGGGAAAAGCCACATGGTTTCTCCCCGACTCTATGGTTCAAGTTATCATTAATACAGCACATAGTCCCGCACACTTAGGAGAAAAAGCCATGTTAGACAGTATCCAGAACCTTTGGTCCAACAAACATTTACGTGCAGCAGCAAAACAGAAAGTACGTACCTGTATGATCTGTTGTCAGTTCAATCCAGGAAAAGGCATTCCCGTGGAACAAGGTGGACTTCATCCTCCTGACCATCCTTTCGAAGTCCTCCAGATGGATTATATCCAGATGGACAGATGCCGAGGATTCAAGTATGTCCTCGTAGTTGTATGTGCCCTATCCAGATGGACAGAAGCTTACCCAGTCCCAGATTACACTGCCGTGACCACTGCCAAACAGTTGGTTCGTGAATTCTTCCCGCGATACGGCTTGCCCCGTGTCGTGTATTCAGATAATGGACAGCCATTCTCGTCCGAGCTCATGAAACAGGTATCACTCCTGTTAGGGTACCAATGGAAATTTCACTGTGTACGACACCCCGAAGCAGCTGGTCTCGTTGTGAGACATAATCAGACTCTGAAAACATGGTTAGCGAAGGTCTGTGCAGAAAAAGGAGTAGATTGGATGGTAGCCCTGCCGGTTGCCCTCTTTTACATGCGTATGGTAGCTCATTCCAGAACTGGACTACCCCCATACGAAGTGGTCTTTGGAAGACCACCGAATATGTGGGGTACGCCTATGTCGCGAAAGATCACTGATGTTGATAGTAATATGCTGACAGATTACCTGGCTTCCTTGATGTCTGCACTATTCTCTTGTCGTTCACAGGTCGCGGCTGCCTTCCCGGACAACACCCAAGTGAAACCGCATGAAATCGTTCCGGGTGACCTGGTATGCATAAGGAACTTCGACCGCTCAAGCCCTCTGGAGCCCAGGTGGAGGGAACCGAAACTGGTGTTGATGACCACGAGGACCGCAGTGAAGGTTGAGGGAAGAAAAGGGTGGCTCCATTCCAGCCACATCAAGCGTTTTCATGGACTGTGTCCAGAGACATTTCCCAAGGACTGCCCCGATACTGATACCGACACTAAACTCCCTCTGTTAGAGAAAAGTCCACAACAGGAGTATAAAGCAAAGTTAAGGTCTAGTAAGTCAGACAGCGTTTAATTGTTTAAGTCCCCCTCGGGTGAAGCGGTTAGACAGGTTTCTGACATGTATGAGATAGACCCAAATAGTGAGAGAGATAGACAGAAAGTCAAGAAAAACAAATACTGTAAAAATCTACGTAGTAGATGTATCATTACACTGCTTTTTATGTTTTTTCTGAGTATTATGATCATATGTATAAGCTGGACGTTACATGTTTTCTTTCCTCCTCTTGGTTCACATGTACATTCTTCTTTCAATGACACCATAGAGCACACATTCAGTGACCTGCCCCCTCACGAACTATCCTATCGACTAGCACTGCGCAACAACACTTTTATCCGTATGTTACACCATTCTCACCAGACCAGCAATGTCACGAATTGCTGGGTATGTGGCCGACTCTCCCCTTACCAGAAAATGAAGGGAGCTCTGCCCCTCTTTCCCTATCCGTTTACACATAATGGTTCGTGCGGAGCATGGTTTACTTTAATGTCCTCACTAGGCAGTAAGTCCACAGTTTCCCAAGGCAATTGGATATGGGGGAACTTGAATACAGTTATGAATCAAGCATGTTTCCCAGACAAGGACGGTCTTCCCCAAAGGACAGGGACCGATCTAGAAAATGAAGTGTATGGACTAGGAAATTTTACCCTTAACCTCATGATTCTGAACGTTCAGTCGGAGACTAATTCGGACTTGCCGTTTATAACAGTTTTACCAGTGAAAGGTGAATTATGCGTCAGGAAAAATGGTTCAGTACACCTAGGACACAGTGATTGTAATACTGTGGTTGTATTCAGTGATAAAGGAAAGTCTACTTTCAAAGCTCCCCGCCATTCTTATTTTATTTGTGGTCAGACCGCTTATGTACGTCTGCCAGTAGATTGGGATGTAACGTGTTATATTGCGTTCCTACTGCCACCTGTTTTTCTAGCCCCATCCAATTATCATCGAGATACCCGTCTTGTGCATGTTAAACATAAACAAGACCTTCCCCCCGTTATCGACTATTCTGAGTCAGCGTGGGACCAGTATAAAGATTACATTAAAGGATACTTCTGGTTCATAGGTCCCGTCCAAAACAGTAAGATAATACGAAGATTGACCAGAACTCTTGAAGCAGTAGTGAATGAGACTACTTTTGCCTTAGGAAACCTGACCGAAGAGCAGTCTGCTATGAGACTTGTTGTTCTTCAAAACCGCCTTGTTCTTGACGTCATCCTGGCCGATAGGGGCGGGGCTTGTAGAGTGATCGGCTCCAGTTGTTGTGTGTTTATTCCTAATAACGCACCATCAGTATATAAGGCAATAACAAGGCTTCATAAAATAGCTCACCAGATACACCAGAATCCTGGCACCTGGACTTGGTCCGGTTGGCTCTGGAGTGTAATATCCGCCTGGGGATGGAAAGTACTGTCATTCCTAGGAATAATACTGCTTGTAGTATTCAGTTGTTGTCTCTGTCTGCAATGTGGGCCAGCGATTTGCGGCTTGTGCGCCACAGCCTGTATTCCCCATCCACGTTCACGTTCCCGAATGAAAAAAGATGAGCAAATGATGTTATACGAACAAATAGATGGTCTCATGAAAAAAGATATATCCTAAAGGGCGCCGTAGGGGCCAAGGAGGGAATGAGGAAATAGAAATTTTTAGGTAGCCAGTGTGACCCCCACTCGCACCCTATCCATGCACCCGTGCCCCATGTATGTCATGTAATTCCCTTCCCGTGCCCGTCATGATAATGCTTCTGCATTTCCGTCCAAAGTTAGCATGTCAGTTACTAGGCCCTTCATGGTTCTAATGTCAATTCCGCATCCAGGCCTACGTTTCCAATGCATTTACATGGTGCACTTTTAAATATTGCAAAGCTCACGTTTTCCACGTTTTCTGGCTCAGTCGAGCTAGGCCCTTAATTGAGGCTCCGAGCCTCTTCTGTCTCTGAAAGCTGCAGTCTAGGTATGCATCCCTGACCTCTACCTTACTTCCTGCTCAGCCGAGCGGTGCCCGGCTTGGCCTGGCCTGCCTGCCAAGACGGTATTTTGCCTACAGTTATCTGCTCAGCCTCCACAAAAACACATTCCAGTCTAGTGAAATAGGTAAACATATTCCAGCCTGCAGAGCAAAGGGCCCGGCCTTCCTGTCTCCTTACAAGTAATTTACTGCACCCGTTACCATGGTAGGCCCATGGCCCCCGCGCATTGCACCAAGACACGTATGCACCCACTAGCATTCAGTGATGTACGGCCTCTGCCCGAGAGACCTTTTACTTCAGACAACACATCCTCCAAACACAAGATAGCAGATATGCTATAGGTGCAGGTCGTTCTGACATCCCAGACACCAGACTCCTCTACTAGTGCTAAAGTCAAGCCCCCAGCTCTCCCCAGTTGCACGTCAATACCACGTCACGTTCAGTTGCGCACGCATCCATGGTACCGGTTTCTGCTGACCTGCAGAATTTCTCTTTGCATCCACCCACCTATGACACTTCTGTGACGTTTCCAGCACACACCTCCGTGTACGCCTCTGTACACGCCTTCTTTTACGCCCATGTGTTCTTATCTCTTCTCTTTTTCACTGGTTACGCCTACTGTATTCAATGCAACTGTTCAGTTTTACTATATATAAAATGTGATGTTAATAAAACGTTGAATATCCCTTCCTGAACCTTAGTGGTGATGGAACCCGATGTCCAGTGTCTCGAGCCACTTAATTAAAGCCCGTATGACTCAGATACCACGGACTCTGCCTCTCATTTTATCGAGCTATCCTTATTGTCATTTAATGTATAGAAAAATAGTCCCGGTAATTTTATTTACCACAACGGGGGCGCCAGAAAAACCAACAGAAACATTATCAAAGCCAGACAAAAGTGCGCCAGGGAGTTTAGAATGCATAATAGAACTCTTTGTAGCACCAGTATCCATCAGAAAAGGCTCTGACACACCTGATGTAATCACTTCAACATAAGGTCCACTCTGATCTACTGGAACTGAAACAACTCCCTCTCTTTGTCCATGGCTGTCCTAACAATCATTACCGTTTGCTCCATCACCTTCAACATAGTAATCATCCACATAGTACTGTGCTGTCCTACCAGACGAACTCTGCTGTTGATCAAAACTATTCATCGAGTTCTGCGGAGGCAAAGGACGTATATTCTGTCCACGACCCCTACCTCTAGGCACTTGTTGAGCACCTCTACCTCTCACACCAGAAACACCATTTGTGCGTTGTAACAAAACCGGACAACTATTCTTGTAATGGCCCTCTTCTTTACAATATGCACACTGATTAGGCCCATACGGAAAACGCTGTTGAGACGACTCATTTCTTTGCGAGTTTCTCGAATACTGCTGAGGCTGCTGATAATCGCGCTGACTAGTAATACGGGGTGGATAAGCTTGCTGTAGAAGAACTTTAGTCTTCAATTCCTTACTCTTCTTATCCACTTTCTCTAACTCATCTTTGCGCCTATTTTCATAGTACTGGGCAGTAGCCAAAATTTGGGCTGACATGGAAACAGCCCAAGCACTTTCAGAATCCTTCATTTTATTGCATAATTCAGGAAGCAAATTATGTACAAACTTGTCAACAAACAATCTCTGACCACCCTCGGTAGCCATATCCTGACCACTATGATCTACGAAGGTCTCTTCGAACCTCGTGAAAAAGTCAGACACCGTTTTGTCTTTCTTCTGCTTACATGCAGACAATTTGTCCCAATTGACACGCAATTCGGGCATTAAAGTCTTCATATACGTAATAATTCTCTCAGGAAGTTCAGTAATCAAATTCTCAGGCTTAGCACCGCCTACTTGTCTATTGTCGGCGTCTCTAAGATTAACCCATGTATCACCTAATTCAACCGCATGATCCGCATGACGAATCTTACTCCAAATAGGTTGCGGAACGACATTGCCAAATAACATGTCGATGTCCGCCAAATTCATAATACACGAACTCACAGTTTGAGTCAACTCTTTATAGTACCCTGCTGGATTTTTGCGTGGATCGGGCAAAGACTGCTTAATAGCTAAAACTTCAGCACGTTTCCCCGGAACATGTACCCAAACACGCTGAAAATGAGGCGGTACAGCTGGCGGATTATTACCTACACCAGCAGGCACTTCTTCCTTCCACACCGGAGGAACTTCTCTCATTGGATATTGTCGTGCCTTTCTCCCAACTGAAGAATCAGACTCAAACAATTGTTGAGAAGGAGACTCACTCCTAAATGACAACGTTGCAACCGCTTTCTCAACATCAGATGGACTCCCAATCGTTCCTTTCGCAAATTCGGAATGTATGTTATACAACTTGTCAGGAGCTTGCCCTACGTCCTCATCCCATTTCTCAACGAGAAAAGCACACATCGTATCGAAAACGTACCGTTGCTTCGGTGCTTCCCATTGAAGGAAAACATGCATAACACCCTCAAGATCATACCGCGTATCGTACATAATCCATTACACGCTACATGGTCCAAAATTGTACACTCATCCATATTCGGCAACTGACTACATGACTGTCTACGCTCCATAACAGGGGACATACCCAACTGTCCCAACAAAGGAGAAAAGAAACCCGTAACTGCAGTTGTCATTCATTGTCTAGCAGAAGGAGAAGTTGAAAGAATAAGAGAAGACTGAACAGTAGCAGAGGAATTTAAAGTTGGAATGGAGGAAACATTAAGAACAGGCGCAGAAGTAGCAGACAGAAAAGGAGACAAAGGTGGCGGCCCCGGAGGAGGCTGCGCCAAAGGAAGAGTAGCCAACGGAAAAGGAGCTGGCTGTGGTGGAATCACAGGTGGCACAACAACTGGGGGTTGTGCAATCACAACTGGTGGCGGTGGTGCCGTAGCACTCTGTGCATAAGGGGGTGGTGAACTCAAGAGATGTGACATTAAAGGATCTTTCTCAAGATCTCCCCTTTCTTCCTGCTCTTTACGGGGCAAAACTGGGTAGCATCTGTCTACCGCTAACTTCTTCATCCTAAGCATTTGTTCGCTTTCTTGCTCTTCCTCATTATCCCTAAACGCAACCGCTGCTTGTACCATAGACATACCTTGTTCTCGTTTATTTTTCTTCGCTAACTTAATTTCTCTCTGTTTGGCTTCTTTGCGCCACATGCGAAAAGAGTCAAACATTGCCGGCCGGGCTTTCTTCTTAAAAAGTTTAACCTCTAAATTATCGAAAATCTCCGTATCAAAACTAAGATATTGAGGCCATTTTAAAACACCGTCTTTCCTGGTGTATCGGATCCATACTTCATTATATGCGATAGGGCCTACCC
Source organism: Lissotriton vulgaris (assembly GCF_964263255.1). Taxonomy (NCBI): domain Eukaryota; kingdom Metazoa; phylum Chordata; class Amphibia; order Caudata; family Salamandridae; genus Lissotriton; species Lissotriton vulgaris. Next base: position 509,055,191 of record NC_141685.1, on the reverse strand, counting down.
CATGTTTCACATAGAGTTCATAGGTTGGAGTTTCAATTGGAGGAACCGGACACGAGTCCTCCAATCGGGAATCCTTACTACAGCCAAAACAAAACATATTTCCAAGTCTGCTAAAACCAGGCATCTACGCTCTATAGTCTAGCTTCAAACTTCAAAGGAATATCGAATACGATAGTCTCGCGAATACACAAGTCCTTCTGCTTTGGGATTTGCAAATTCCAAATCAAAGCGATCCTGGAAGGATACCAAAACTAAGAACCAAACTAAGGAATGGGAGACGCTCCACTCATACTTAACTGAAGGTCTCGATGACGTCACCAGAAGACTCGTCTACCGTTTTGCTCTACCAATCATCAAGGGTCCAAAAAAGGGCGATAGTCAGGGCAGCAGTCCTTCGTAGCCGTTGGGAAGCGGGGAACCTCGCAGCAAAGACTTTCGGACCACGTCGACATACAGGGGTCGATGAAGTGGCTGGCCTTCCTTCAGAATTTTCACACGAAGCTCCTCACGAACCTCTGGCTTGGACCAGTACCGCTGAAATCGCCCCACATGGGGCGCCAAACTGAAGTACCGGGTTTTAAAAACCCAGCGGTGCCAGGGTACACACCCGAAGACTTCGAGTCCTTCCTGTTTCAGACTACAGAAACACAGAGTCTTCTAGGTGAAGTCAAAGATCGTATTTATTGGCTGCAGCCAGTAACAGGTATCCTTCCTAGAAGTACAACACGGTGTATGTTCTCAGGAGACTGCTCAATCTTACAAAGCCAGCCTTCTCTTTTTATACAAAATATTATGCTTTAGGCAAACATTCCTTATTTTACAGTTGACCATTCACATATTTCTACCACAAAGAAAAAGCAGAGTCATGATGAGAAGCCCATATTTCAGTTTGTCCAACCCACAATCAAGTATCGAAGGACCCCTAATAAAAACGGGCACGTCCTCATCGTAAAGCAAGCCATAAAGAAAGAAACAGAGACAGGTGTGTGTGAGATTAGACATAGCTTGTGTGCGATGAAAGGTTTATGACATGTTGTGCTTCGATGCTAATCTTATTCGGCTACTGGGAAAGGAACTGGCCGAACAGGTTTGGCTTCAGGCAGTGGACTCAGCTCGCCCAGGTCACAGAGGAGTCAGCGAAGGTATACGTGTCCTTCTGACTATCTCGGCTTCAGTCATTGAGCCTAGGTGAGGGCAATCACAAAATGGCTGCCGTTCACAAAATGGAACCCGAGGGTTCAAGACGGAAACTCCGATTTCGAGGTGATTTCGTCACTCAAATATGACGGAAATGCTTGTGCATAGTATCTCAATCATTACCGGTCTGCCGATACCAAAATCGTCATGATACGACGATGTTTATAACACGGGTCCAGAATCTTCAGTACTACAAATTTTGGCCATCATATTCTCTTGTTGTTTGTGTATTCAATGTGGTCCTGCAGTTTGTGGCCTACTGGCTACTCTATGTGTTCCACAGTCCATAACTCCAAAGACAGAGAATATTAGGATGATGGTGCAGCAACAGCTTGAGGATTTTATGAACATTGACGTTGATTCCGACTCAGATTAGCATCAGTTGGTTTGTCTTTGCCTGAGTAATGGCAAAAGGAAGGTCTGAGGTTCTGTAAATTGCGAATTCGTTCATGCTCAGCCTCCATGTTGTAGCCGCCTCTATTTTGTGTTGCTCTAACTCAGGCAGCACGGCGAGCGCGATGTTCTTGTCGTTTCTGCATTTACGTGTTTCTTCGCCCTTGTTTACTAACGAGTGTCAGGGTCTGGCCGAGTACACTAATTCCCGTCTGAGCTGATTAATCCCCGTCCGGACTATTTGTTGGTTTGCACCATTCTTTCCTGTAGGTTATCTTATTTGCTGTCGTTCGCTACACGTCTCATGCATTCTCCTGTTTCACGACTGTCCTTCTAGAGCATACAACTGTTTTCTCTACTTGTAAACTGAATTGTGTGGATTCATTTGTAATTTACTTAAGGGGTCGAGTGACAAACATTCCCACTGGAACTTGGGTTA